>NC_138902.1:6569455-7785485 GCF_965194825.1 Balaenoptera physalus | reverse complement strand
GAGGGGAAGCAGGTTTCTGTGGGGAGAAAAGATAAATCCATGAGGCATGCTTATTCTAGACTGAAAACACCCAAAAGTCCACAATCTGAGAACATGGGGCTCTATTTTCAATATATAAAAGCAAACCACAGGGCAGTAATGCAAGGAAGTGGTATATGAAAACATTTTCCCCACATTCACATAACTGCATTTCCCAGAATAGAGAGAGATTTCTTCATGTTTAAAATTTAGTTTTCTGAGCAAAACAAATGACTCAGGCCTATCAGTCATTTGCACCTTAGTATAAATGAGCGTATAAGAGCTTTTCCCGAGCCCAGGCTTGGAGGAGAGTATCTCGGAGTCAAGCACAGTGGCCCTGGGAGGGAACAAAGGTGCAGAAGAAGGATTACAGGCAGCCTATCCCTTGCTACACACGGTGCCCAGAGCCAGAGCTGCCAGGCAACGCTCCTCCATTTCCAGCCAGAGAATGTTTATCCTACACCTGTAGGTCATCAAAACCTCTGCCCCTCCACCTCATGTGCCAGAAGGGAAGAAAGCAAGGGGACATTTCATATTTCTTAGTGCCTATCATTCAACTTGCCCTCTTAAGGAAACAGAAAATGGACAATTTGGTATTGTTTTATGGAATATTGAAGTAGTAAAATGCAAAAAGATATTGTTCTATAGCTGATTTCATCCTCTACCGTGACTTTGATGGTAACCAGCTAAGCCTCCCATACACAACACACTCCCATCTTCCTCCTACTCTGCCTGCTTCCTCCACATGTCCTCTGAGGCCTCACTGTCTTCCCAGCAGTAGGTCTCCAGGCTCCTGCCCCAGCCCTCCCCTGCCCTCCCCTCCTCTCCTCCCCTCTCTTCACACTCTCTCCCTGGAGGTTCTCAAACACACACACACACACAGACATCTATATCTCCACACAAATCTCTCCTCTGAGCTCCAGACACAAATCCCCACCCCTGGTTGACATCACCTCCAAAATATCTCAATAGCTCCTCAAAATCAACATGTCTAAACTAAATGGGTTTATGCAAATCTGGTCTTCGTCCAGAGTTTTCTCTCAGTAACAACTTCTGCATCTACTGCTATGTAACAAACCAAACCAAAATGTAATGGCTTGCAACAACAACTATTTCCCTAGTCTGAGATTCCACAGGTGGGCAATTCGGACAGGGCTCAGCCGAGCGGTTCTCCTTGTCTGAGCCAGGCTTGCCTGCTCTCCACGTTGGCAGTCGGCTGTTAGGCTGGGTCTCAGGTTTCTGGCGGCCTCCACTGGGATGCCCCCCACCTCCTTCCCCGTGCCCTCCCATCCTCCAGTCAGCTGGCCCAGATGGGTTGCCAGAATCCAAGTGCGTCACAAGTCTCGGGGCAGTGGCCACGTGTGTTTCATGTCTCTACTTGCGGTGCTTTTCTTACTACTCCACTACCAAAGCAAATTGCCTATTTTAGTCCCGGTTCAGGTTGGGAGAATGATGCCAAAGGGCATGTACACAAGGAGGTGGAAACAAATTGGAACCCTTACTGCAATCAACCCTCCATCACTGAAGATGTTAACTTTAATTTCTCTCATTATTATTCACTTCTGATCTCCACCTGCTCTGCCCCAGTCCAAACTCCCCTAAACCTCTACAACAGACTCCTCCTGGCAGGTCCCCTCGCTCCCCTCTGAGGCCCTCCTCAATCTTTCTTCCACTTTGCAGCAAACTGATTTTCAAAAGCCACATGTGATCATTTCAGCCTTATGGCTTAAAATCCATTGATGATTCTCATTCCACGTAAAGTAAAAAGAAAACTTCTTTTGATAGATTTTAAATAGAGCCCTTGATCATACATAGTGGGTTACACCTATTTTTCCAGTTTCATTATTAATAGTGCCCTCTCACTTGCACACGTATCGCAGTTGGGATGGGCTGGGATGGTCCATTACATCGTCAGCCTTCCCCTAAAAGCATCAGCGGTCTGGCTCCTACTTAGTGCCTGTCCTAGCCTCTTTTACCACCATACCTGGCGTTGTTCTGCCCTTGCCAGGCTCGCCTTCTCTCCGTCCCTCCCCAAACTTTCATAAATGTGATTCCTGCTCCCTGGAATGATCTCCCCTTACCTCCTTACCTGTGAATACCTATGCACCCTTCAGGTGCCACGTAGGAATCACCGCTCAGAGACACCTTCTGCCAGCTCCCAGACAGGCCATCTCCTCTAATGAGCTCCCCTGGCACCATGCCCACTCACCACAGCATTCATCAGGGTTGCCATTTTCAGCCAAGGGCAGGGGGATCTTGTCTGGGTCTGGCTTTGCTCACCACTGACTCTCTATCTGGAATTGGTGCTTATTACTGGGTTATACAGATGAATAATTATTGCATTAGAAAATGAAATAAATATTTCTAATGGTAAACAATTTATTTATGAATCAGTTTATTTATGAATCATAATATTGGTTTCCAGAGAATATTTAAATCACATTTGATGAAGATCGGAAAGCAACAAGTGATCATTTACTCCAGACAAGGAAACAGTCCAGGAATGTTTAGTGACTTGTCCAAGATCTCTCAGCCTTTCTTGAAGTCCAAGTGAGAGGCAGACAGGACTATAGGTTTTCTCTTTTATTTCTAAGTGACAAGGCTTCCACGGAGAAGCCTTGAAATCCCTTCCAAACTCAGATATTCTTTGGTTATGATTTAACTTTACTTTTGTCTTGATAGCGTTCTGTTTTTTTCTCTTTCTCTCCCCTTTCCTTCTCCTTTTTGCATCATTAGCCATGAAAGCAAAGAACTACTGCCCAGGACAGTATGTCACAACGCTCACACACACACAAAAAAGCCAAGTCTGTATGGAGTGAGGGAAGAACAGGAGAGACACCCTCACAACTCTTGTTTTTTGGTGTTGAGGAAATTTCAGGCCTTAATCCCATCTTGAATTTTTCCATTCTCCATTACAGCAATGGATAGAAGGGTAATGAGAGATCAAACAAACTAATTTGTCAATTCTAGGATGTGACATCATGACCATTCATTTCTGGGGTTGCTAATGCCAACCACTGACCTTCTAGGATTACGTACAGCTGTGATGAGGAAATTTAATAAGAAAGGGTCAACCAACACTCAGTGTACAAAGGAAACAGACGTTTTTCTTTAACAATAAAATATCAAAAATTTAAGAAAACCAACATTGTGTCTTACAATACATATTCAGTGCTTACAGCCCAAACTATAATGACTATTTAAATTATACAGAGGACAATATTTGCTGAGTTCTTGAGTATCTGAAGCCATAGACATTCCTTGAAAGGTCAGCTGTAAAACCCAGTTAATAACTTCGAAGAAAAATGCCTTTTTCCGTCAGGAATTTACAGTAAAAATCATCTCCTTTTCTACACAATTTTTCTTTTAACTATACTTGGCAAAAAGACAAAGCTAATAGAGGAATTATAAATGATTACAGGGCTATTTGGCTATACAATGTCACAGATCAAGAGGAACAATCCCTGTTGCAAGTAGGAAACAGTCCTGCACCATTCGCTCACATATGCTTCCAGAGAGAGTTTCGATGGGGTTTGAAGAATGACATGCTTAAACAGCTGCATTTTTAATATCTATTAAAGTCGCTGTGCCATGACTGAATAATGCCACCCGTGAGCGGGAGGAAAGGGAATACAGTACAACCAACCACACCACGCATGTGACCTAGGGGTGTGCTTGCTGTCACTGCAGCTGTTCCAAACATCTCACTCTCTCCTGCTTAGACTCAATGATGGGGACTGGATAGCGGCCAAGTCAGGACAAGATGAAAGTGTTCCTCCAAGCAAAGATCTGATGTGCAAATACCAACACCATATTTTTCACTCTTTGAATTAGTTTAGGTTCCTTCAAACAAGAATGTTATTGGACACTGCAATATTTCCTCTCAGTTTGTCTAGTTCCTTGGCCATCACTTAGGGCTTCTACAGAAAACGTCTCTCTCAGCAGCGTTTAGTTCTGGATACAGACCACTGAATTTCACCACTAGGTCATTCTAACCAGTCTGTATGTGTTTCTCCCCCTATCAAATGCAGCAGCAGGAAGACACTCAGCATCATCTGGGCTATTAGAAAGGAGAAGAAGGTAACAGGTGTAGGGCATCTCTCCCCCACCAGGCTCTGGGGGGCTCCCTACTTCACGTTTACATTGTCACATGTATTCTTCTCAGTAGTCCTGGAACATATGGGCTGTTGGTAGCATTTCTCAGATGAGGAAGCTACATCTTAGAAAAATTAAGAAACTTGACCACGGTCACCCAGCTAGCAGAAGTTGGAGGCCAGATTCAATGCCAGGGAAGGTCCCAAAACCTATGACTTTTCCTTTATATTACACTGAACCAGGTCGCACCTCAGCATCTAAAACCTGATTTTCTATAGGTCTGTAAGGCCATCAACCCTTAGTAGGGACCTGGGGAACAAAGAACGTGACTGGGATGCCCCACCAAACATTGCTGCAGCCCACGGCAGGCTCTGAGTGGACGATTTCCTTGAGTCACTCCCATAAAGAATGTTCTGTGGGAACACAGCACTACCGATATCACTGATATATGAAATGGCTGAGCCAGGAGTGAAAGTGTGTTCTTAAAAATAAAGAAAGTCAGTGCATCAAAGCCTGCCACCGGGAAGTGGGAGAATGAGAAAGAATTAGATGATCTGCCCCAAACCTTCTTTATCTCATTTGTAAAACGGGCACAGTAAATGCTCACGTTGAGAAAATGTTCTGAGACTGACATAATCTCACATGTGCAGAGCTCCCAGCTAAGTCTGTGATATGGGGCAGGTGCATGAGTGAGGTTTGCTGGATCCAAGTCCAAAAAGCCATTTTACTGCAAATTAGTAGAACTCAGTGCATCATCCCTATTTTCAAAATGTATTTTGCAAGGCTTTCCGGTGTTTAACAGGAGACATTCATCATTGTCTCAGCATGACCTGCAGCAAATCTAGGTCACATGAAGTTAAAATGTATCTTGTATTCCAATGTCACAACCCCTTGTCCGGTTCTAAGGCAAGAAGAAAAATATACATATATTCCTAAATGAACACATCAACCTAAACAGAGCCAAACGGTTGCAAGCCAGAAGGTAGTGAAGGAAACGGACGTCTTTGTTCTGCAAGAATAATATTCTGAGCATGAGGAATGCCCAGAGGTGACAAAGGAGAAACAGAACGGGCACTGGGGGTCATGGAACAGGGTGACAGCAGGCGTGACTTATGACAGGGCTGCACGAGGGTACAGACTCACGGGGCTTTGTAGGACAAAGCAGGGAAGGGAGGCAAGATGCCCTCACACCCCTCCCTGCAGCCAGGGAAGAGATGAAGATAAATGGACCCAGACACAGAAGGAAAGAAATCTGATTAAACATGAGTGATAAAATTTTCAGGATAGAGTTGGGATTTCAGAGAAAAACAAACTGATGTTTTTTGAGATTCTAGCATGTTAACATAGGAAATCTATCTATCAGGGGGAAAAAATAATTGAGACAGGGAAGTTATGTTTGAGATACAGACACCTAAAAAGAGGAGACACAGCAGAAAGGGAGGAGAGAGCTGCAGATTCCAGCTGTCATATGCCAGTGAGTCACCTGTGCCTGGAGGCTCCTGTGTGCCCATGTTACCTGCCCCCAAAAAAGCCAACATAGAAACTAACATTTCAGAGCAACATAGAAACTAACATTTCAGAGCTGAAATCAGCTGGAGAGAGACTGTCACAGATCAAACAGCTCTTTGGCAATCTGTGGTCACCAGAATTCTTTCATTCAAACTACCCTAAACAAAAATATCTTTCGATTCATTTTCAAGGGCCCAAGTGGTGTGCAAAGTGAGAAGACACACACTAGGGAATCTGATCCATACCCTTCCAAGTCTTAAGGTCACCCAGGAGGCATTCTCGACCTCTTCACCCCTGAGGCAGCACCAGATTGTCCTCCAGAGAAGGACTTCCTGACTATCACGTCCCTTTTGTCTTATGGCTGAAAGGGGGTTGGGATCTGGGAAGGACATCTACCTCTGTGAGCTGCACACCAACTCCGGCTCACACAGCCTTGATTTCTGGTAAAATAGGATCAAGCCTCCAAAAGCAGACAGGTGAAGGCAGGCAATGCCTAGCAGCAGAGGTGTCCAGTGAGAGGGCAGTAGGGTTTGCCAAGGGGGAGGATGGAGTCAGGACGTGTAGATGGTTATCAGAAGCAACTGCCGGAGGGACCAGCTTGTGCTATGAGAGCACGCCCTCCAAGGACCTGCCTCTCCCTTTCTTTGGGTTTTTCCTATTTGAATGTGACCCCCATGGGACCAAGAACCTGGTCAAGATTCTTGTGGAAACTGGCCATAACCCTCAGATTTTCTTGAACAAAGCCAATTTCACAAAATATTCTTTCAACAAGGCCACTTTGATAGGTATATAACTAAACTATGATTTCATGGAAATGTTCTAGAAGACTTTCTATACAAATGATCATTTTTTAAATTAAAACTATTGTTTAAAGTCTTAATTGTTTTAAAGCAAAAACAATGGGGCAATAGCTTATTATGAAGATATGAACAATCATTTATGGAGCCCCTCTGTGTGAGGTGCTAAGGTACAAAGGTGAGTAAGCAAAGCCCATGCACTCAAGAAGTCTAAAATCGTGCTCTCTGGGTCCTACCATCTCTGCCTTTTAAACAAAGGAAGAACGGGATGGACCCCCTGGGAGTCACTGGACCTAGGTCCCGAGACCACACCTAAACTGTTCCCACCTTTTAAATAATCCAGTCCTCCTGCTAGAGGCGTATCATCCAACTACTGCCAACTTCCGTGTCCCCTCTGGACGCCTGCAATAACTTCCTGCTGGTATCCTTCATTCAGGGTACCGGGGTTCTGGTAACTGTCCTGTCCGCAGCCCCTCCCTTGGTGACTGTCTTGAACTCACTCAACGCACTGTCCTGCCTTTGGATATCAGCACACCAGGAGGGCACCTCTAGCCCGTGCCTCTCTGGGCTCCACGCCCTGGGCTGGCCCCTGGGTGTCCTCACCCTCCATCAGAGAGGTAGAAAGGCTTGATTGGGAAGAAGCTCTGAGGACAAAGCCCCCTGGTCCCTCTCCCTTGCTGCCCCATACCCCTTGGCTGGGGGCAAATTCACCTCTACGCCACTTTAGCCCTGCTCAGCCTGGCGCAACATGGACAAAGGGTTTCGTCACGTCCTTCCCTGCTTCTCAGATCTTTCTGGTCTCTGGGTCACAACCTCAAGGTTATTGTGGCGGGGGGGGGGGGAGGGTGGAGGTGGGTGGGAGCGGCCACCATGGAGTGGTGTAAGTTCTAAGCTTGGAAGTCATTCAGAAACCACCTTCTCTTTCACACCCATTATCCACTTCATCCATTTTTGCCTACTTCATTGTCCCTCAGATCTATTTATTGCTCATTTTTCTCCACTGCCGTCACCCTCATCCAAGGCCATACTCTTTCAGTTGATAAAAGAAATGTTCACATACTGAGGTATGGGGCAGTCATTCTGGCTTAATTTGAATTTTATGCTGACTAGAACAGCCCGTTTGTGGCTATCAAACCTACTTTATACATCTGCTTTAGTTATGAAAGAAAAGGGTGCACTGACCAGAAGTAAAGAATGTCCATGTTAAAAATAAAGATGAAATGCCCCCCCCTTCCTGGGACGCCACTGCTGGTGTTCCTTCCATGATAAGACCCCCTTCCCAGGTGCCAAGGTCATACTGACTCGCTGTGTGCGTGCTGATCTGGTTTTTTGAAACCCTAAAGGAATGTATCCCTGACTTGTGTGATGTTCTTTGTTCTGACAAGACATAAAACTGTGCTGAAATCCATGCTTCTCCAGAGCAGTTTCTCAGAGTAATCTAAGAAGCTGTCTTCTGGGCTACAGCCCTCAGTTTGGCTCAAATAAAACTCTTTTCTACTCCTATTATAGACTGTTTATGGATGATTTTCATCGACACAGGAAACAACTGAAAGTCTGATACTTGACAGTTCAAAGTAGATGACACTCTTGTTTCCATCAATCCATTCTCTGCACCTCACCGCACGGCTTCTAGCCATGCTGGCTTTCTTGTTATTCCTTAAACGCTGTGATTTTTCTGACTGCAGACGCTTTGCATATGCTGTTCCATCTGCCTGGAATTCTCCTGTCTCCCCTCACTGCTCTGACTAATCCTTACTCAGAGAAGACTTCCCTGATGCCAAAGACCTTGTGATTTTCCCATTCTCTATTTTTCCATTACGTTCCTTCATTTACATATTTGTATGATTTTTTAAATTATTGTCCATTTCCCACACTATCCTGTAAACACTGTAAACAGAAACTGTATCTGTTTCATTTGCTATTAAATTCTCCGTAATTAACACAGCACCTGACTCTTGGTAGACAGCCAATTAATATGAAAGATTAAGTAAATGAAGAATATATAGTAATTCAGAGCTCAGATTCGAGAGCTAAACTGCACTGTGTTTGAACCTTGGCTGTATCACTTACAAGGTGTACGATGTTGGATGAGATACTTGACCTAAGCTTCAGCTTTCACATCTTTTTAAGATGGAGGCAATGAAGATTCCTACTTGCAATTGTAAAGTTCAAATGAAATAAATACCAAGTATTTAGTAAAGGGCCTGACACATAAAAAGGCCTTAATAAGTCGTCTGCTAAGGAGAGGATATATCCAATGATAACAATATAATAATGGAATTAGAGTACAGGAGGAGGCCACAAGGCTTACAATAATCAAACACCCATGACACTACCTCCACCTTAAAAAAATTACTATCATAGCTGTCATTTTGGGGAATTCTTTCCTCTCCTCTGAATCAGACTCTAGATGGAAGTAATGACTATGATATATATTTTTTAGTATACATGAGCTTCAGAACCAGACTCCCAAGCTACAGATCTTGTCGCAGGCCTAGGAAGTTGTATACAGCTCAAGTGCCATACTACACATTCACATCTGTTTTTTCATTTAAATTAGCATCTGTGTGTTTGTATAACAAAAGTGTTACTCCCCTGCTGGGTACAGTTTGGAGAGGAAATATTAGATTTTTCAGGACATATCATTGATCTGTAGTGACAAGAAAAAATATTCTACATCAGGGCTGTCTCAGAAAACTCAGGAGTCCTGGTTACCAGAAATTCAGTTTGGTGGGAAGATGGCAGAAGAAACAAACCATTCTCATTGTTTCCACAGTGTGGCAGACTTCAACCTGATTCTTACAACATAAACTGTTCGTAAATTTCAATCTATCTTATTGAAAGAAACAAAGCAAAATAGCAACAAAGTTCCTGTTCAGGGGTTGGGAATGATACTTCTTATTCCTTACAACCTTCAACCTGCTGGGTCCTAAAAAAACGAAACTCTGGAAATGAACTGAAGACAAGGCAGCTTTAGAGTCTGGAATGTTCCAAAGGGATCATTCCTATGAGTAGGGAGACAGCCACCCAGAGGGATGACAACTCACCTCCTCCTTCACCAGAATCATCCACTTCACACAGGGGTGGGCAAACATTTCCTGTGTGGCGGCCAGAGAGTAAACATTGCAGGCTTTGTGGGACAAAGAGTCCTCCACTGCAACTACTCAATTCTGCTGTGTGATGTGAAGAGAGCTCTAGACAGTATGGAGAGGATTGAGTATGGCTGTGTTCCAATAAGGCTTTATTTATGAGCCTTAATTTTTGAACTCCATGTAATTTTCATGTCACGATGTATTATTCTTCTTTTGATTTTTTCCAAACATTTAAAAACGTAAAAACCATTCTTCGCTTGCAGACCTTACAAAATAAGTAGTGGCTGCATTTGGCCGGTGGCTATGTTCTGACCCCTGGCTGAAGACACATAAATAAATATTAAGTCACACCTATGGATTTCCTAATTGCTCTTCGAGTCTTCCGGATGTGCACAGCAGGCCTGCCCCTAACTGGAAGATAGAAGGTCGTATATTGCACTGCAGAGATGAAAGAATGGAACTAATGCACAAATAATTTTTTTGAATCCCATGAAGGAACATTTTACACACACTTTACCATTTATTACACAGCTTCGCAAACAGGAAGCTTCTAAACAAGCAGGGCAGTCATTGTAATCCCTGATTATAAAATCATGGCAGCGAAGGTTTAGGAAGTTCAAAGCAATGCTGTAAAACTACTAGGCAGCTGAGCCAGGGACAGAATCCCCGCTTCTAGCTCTAAATGTGCAACTGGAAGCCAAGGCACTGCATCCTCAGTAGATGCACCCCTCTTTGAGAATTCCCCACGAATTCGGCAGCAGACCAGTCGAGAAAATGGAAAATGTTGACAACGTAAATGTCAATATTATGCACAGTATGGGTCTGTACCTTTGTCTACCATCCAATCCCCACTTTTGTCTCTACTGCTGTGCTGGGAGAATACTGTCCCCCCAAATTGAGGTCCACCTCGGACATGTGACCTTATTTGGAAATAGGGTCTTTTCAGATGTAATTACGATGATGTCACACTGGATTATAATGAGTGCTAAATCGGATGACTGGGGTCTTTTTTCCGAAGAGGAGAGGACACCCAGAGACACACACGGGGAAGCAAGCAGGCTGGTGTGACTCAGCTGCAAGCCAGGGAACAACAAGCGTTCTCAGCAGCCACCAGCAGCGAGGAGAGAAGTGGGGACCTGACTGTCAATCAGAGCCTCCAGAGGGAGGTCCTGCCTACACCTTGACTTCAGATTTGTAGCCTCCAGAACTGTGAGAGAATAAATTTCTATTGTTGTAAGCCAAGCAGTTTGTGGTCATTTGTTACAGCAGCCCAAGGAGACGAACACAGCCACCCGCTAGCACTTTGCATCTAGAAATACCTTTGAATTTTGTTTCCCTGAAGACATCACTCATGTCGAGGCCACACTCAGGAGAGGCCTTTCCCACCCTTCTTCACTGGCATCATCCACATCCCACCCTTCAAGAATCAGCTCAGGGTCCCTTTCTCCAGGAAACACTGTCCTGCTCCGTCCTGCCAGGAGAGATCGGGGACCCCTCCCCTGTGCCCAGATGGTAGTGAGAAAAGAAATTTTCACATACTGAGGTATGGGAAAGTCATTCTGGCTTACACAGGAGTTAACTTGAATTTTATGCTAACTAAAACAGTCTGTTTGTGGCCTATCAAATCTACACTGTACATCTGCTTTAATTATTAAAGAAAAGGGCACAGTGACCAAAGGAAAGAATGTCCATGTTAAAAATAAAGCCGGTTTCAAAATAGAGCCGGTTTCAAAGCCTTACTTTGAATGTCCTCTATCACGATAGAAATCCAGCAGATCGGCATCGGTGGGAGGGACCCACGATTTTGCTACCTGTCCCCGGTTCTAGATACCCCTCCAACTCCAAAGCATGTTCTCATGTTATCACTGCCTTCATGAAAACCAAGGTGCCCCTTTTCAAAATCTCCCACCTGCTGGATGTCTTCTCTCGTGGGCTCTCTGGGGGTCACCTGCCCCAGACAGACCACAGAGGAGAAGGTCTTGGGCCAAAGATGCCCCAACAGGCAAGACAAGTTCAGCCTCCACTCCAGCCTCCCAAACACAAAGGCATTCTCCTCTGCGGGGTTGCAAGCTTGTTTTGTTGACTGCCAGGCAACATGTGCAGAGGAGAAAGCTGACTGTATCCTGACCAAGAAAAACAAAAGTCGGGCAGCCGGTTCTTTTTTAAGCATTGTGAGTAGAGCTTCGGCAATAACATCTCCCACCAGAAATAGCTGTGTAAAGGAGGCGGAGGAGAAGCCCTTGTGGAGGTTAAAGAAAACAAGAATTAAAGAGCGAATGTGATTTGTGGAGCCGGAGAATGGAGGCATCTACACCTCGGCGGGAAGGGTGTCCTGGGGACCAGGTGTCCTGGACGAGTCCTCCCAGCACATCCCCATCCTGCCAGGACTGGGAACCGAACTTCCCAGCTTCGGGTCTAGGCTAGAATTCAGAGGGACTCAGGGATGTGGAAGATCAGTCCTGGACCAGCTGCTTCTGAGGACCCAGCAGGTGAGAGGACACACCTGGCCAAGTGCTGTGGAATATTCAAATAGGAGCTGCCTGCACCAAAGCAGGAAGGAAGTTTAAGACCAAGCACATCACCTTCTCCCATGGGGACCCTGCTTCCTAGGAGGCCCACTGACCTAATACCTCCCGGGTGGCAGAACGTGGGGAGAAGGACTTCTCCTCAGGACCACAGGTGGGACTCAGAGCAAGCAGGGCCCTTGTGGTCCTAACTGTTCAGAAATGAACAAGGATGCTACAAGCCTGGCCCAGCCTCCTGCCGTGGCCAGCCCTTCACTTGAAGAACAGTCATCACAGGCAGCAGGGATGGTGGTGCCAGCAGCCCCTCAGCCCCCCATGCACCCAGAGCCTCGGGCTTCCTTAGCACCCTACGGCCTGTCCCTGGTGAGGGTGTAACCTTCACACGGGCTGCAATTTCACTCCATCCCCTTTATTTCAGTACACACCAAGCCCAGACAGTCTTCCAGAGTTTTCGGGAGCTAATCAGTGGAGTGATGGCTTTTCCTCTGGGAACCGTTTTGTTGCTTTCTCACCAAGTTATGTGACAGGCAGACGCCCATCAGGTCAAACAGGACAGTCGCCCACACCCCAGGAAATGTCTCCTTCCACCACATTAAATGAGCGCAGACAGAGTCGGCAAGCGGGAGGGGCGAGGAAGGAGACAGAAGTTTGAGGAAGGACTCAAACTGAAGGTCACAAGAGTTGGGGGACAGCAGGTCAGGAGAAAGTCAAGGGGGCAGACCCTATGGTGGAAAACCCAACCAACCCATCACGCTTCCCAGAATCAGCCTCCCAGCAATGGGTCCGCCAGGAAGCAGCACATCCAGGGTTCAACCCCCTTCACCCAACAAATCCAAATCTACACCCCAACAGGCAGGCACCCTAGCCCAAGACCAGACCTATTTCCACAGACCGGAGCGCGGCTAATTGAGAGAGTAGTAAACCAATCCAGTTCTAGACAGCACAGAAGTTTCCCAAACCGTCAGCTTGTTTTCTTCCCAACAAAACACGGTGATTTCCCTCCGTTGTCACATTTCCTCCCCTAAACTTTTCTTTCTGCAACCCCTCTACAGAGGCTAAACTGCAAGCCGCTGAGGACGGAAACACAAGAGCAGCCCCGCCGGGATGCAGCAGGAGTACCTTTTCCGTGGAGCAGAGGGGCCGGTGCCCAGAGGCTCGCTGCCCTGCCGAGCCGTGGAGGGCTGCTGTCGGGATGGAGCACGCTGAGGATTACGCGTCCCCATCTCTGCGACCAGACCTTTCGGCGGCTCGGACCAACTGTGCGAGCGAGGCACTTAGCAATTATCTGCTGGCGCTGACGCCCCGCCCTCTGCTCCTGCGATTGGCTCCCGGGTCCCGGGCAGGACTGCATTGGTTTCAGACGACCTCACTCATTGCCTTGGCTCCTACTATTACCTGAGCCATCAAAGGAAATAATTCCAGGTTTCATTGACAACCTGTAAGGCTCTCCTCCAACCCGGCGTGGGAGCGGCCCTGGGAGTCCAGTGGAGGGAAGAGGGGAGAGTAGAAAAAGTGGGGGTGGGAGAGAGGGAGAGCCGAGAAAGGGTGGAGGGTGAGAGAGAGGGAGGGAGAGAGGGAGGGAGGGAGGGGGAGAGAGAGAGAGAGAGAGAGATGGAGAGAGAGAGGGAGCTATCAAGCAATCAGATTCCTGCACCAGCATTTTAACTTCCACAAAACAGAGCCCATAGCAACAATTTTCTGGCCTTATTTTTCCCCCAACTGGTGAACGTTCCTGAGGGCAGGGAGAAATATGACGGTGGTGTTCCTGCCTGTGTAATACAGGCTCTGGGAAGCAGAGCAAGGTAAAACCTGGAGGAATCTAGTGATGTATTTCCCGGGGCCACCCTGGAGGGCATGTGAAGGTCATTTTAGATTATTTGGGAGGACAGATTATGCACCTTCCCTGGATTTATCCATCCGTTCTTTCCCTCATGGTCCACCTCAGCCCCCAACCTGAGAAGACAGTTTCCTTTTGCACCTCATTCAGTCTCAGGAGAGCTGATTTTAAAGTCTGCGAAAGTCTGGAAATCCTCACTGGCCTCACAGGGAGGTCCAGAGAGACAGGCATTCCCCAAGCTAGTAATTCTGCTTGGACCCTGACTTTTGCTTGTTCCCACGTGGCTTCAGTGAATTGCTTAGACTCACATCATCAACCAAAGCAAGGAAGGAGAGGAAAAGGAACTCATCACGGGGTGAGAACAGTCCAAATGCTTTTCCTTGTTCAACAAGGAATCATAGAGCATGAGTCTTGCCCTTTTTCTTTCCTTAGTGTATATTTTTCACTGTATAGAAAGGACATCATTTGATAGCGGACATCATTTGATAGCTGAATTTTTTAAGAGGAAGAAAAAGAATTTTAAAAGGGCCTTTTAAAGGAAGCTCTTGGAATATCAAATTTCAGATTAGTTAGAACTTGCCTTTCACCCTTTTCCTTCTGGGATCCGCATGTCTCTGAGTGCAGGCTATGGTTCCAGTTCGTCCCCCGTAGCCTCAGACAATTGCAATCTTTATCACCATCTGCATCCTTGGAGGCAAAAGTTCCTCCTGCCTTGTTCAGTGAGCTTCTGCTTCATGGGGATATGCCTGGCTTCCCTAAACACACTGCAAGCTCTGTAGGGGCAGAGCCGGTATCATGTATATCTTTATAACTCCAGTGACAGCACGTAGCACTCAATAAGTGGGCTGACTAAGAAAACACAATACAAAACTTAGAGTGTACCTCTGAGCCTCCTGGCATCATTGTTCCACTGTGATCACTCATCCAGCTGGTGGGGTGGGGAAGGGGCCCATCCTGGATTCCAGGAGGTAAAAATTCAGGACAAAACACTGTGACAGCTACCGACGTCCCTCCAAGCTCTCAGTGCCCCTATTCTCTCTGGAAAATGAGGCAGCTCTTCACTCCATGTCTTCTTACTCCCTCGAGCGCTGGAAGGAAATGAGAAGATGAGGGACACACATTTTATTTATGAGACATATACCTCAAAAAATTAAGTCATTTCCATAGTGGCTTTCCAAATATCAGCATGGCTAAAAGGAGAGTGACCCTCTCTTAGGAGTCAAAAAATAGGACAAGGGGTGTAGCAAAGTATTTGTTTTCTATTTCCTTCCTTTGTCTAGGTGAAATTCTTACAAAGGCCCAAGGATGAAATTAACCTTAGCTGTTCCTTTGAAATTGACCCTGTCCCAGAAAATCTGGCATGTTCACTCATGGAGTAAAAGCCATAAATAATACTTTTATGATTTAAGCCGTAAGATTTCCACTTCCACAAGAAAGCAGAGAGCGAGAGCAAGAGGGAGGGGATATGGGGATATATGTATATGTATAGCTGATTCAATTTGTTATACAGCAGAAACTAACACACCATTGTAAAGCAATTATACTCCAATAAAGATGTTAAAAAAAAAAAAAAAGAATGCCTTTGATGGGCTCATTAATACACTGGACAAGACTGAGGAAAGAATCAGTGACCTTGAAAACCTGTCAACAGAAACTCCTGAAGCTGAAGGGCAAAGAATAAAAGAATGAAAAAAAGAACAAAACGCCCCCCTATCTGGGACAATTACAAAAGATGTTAACACTTGCATAATGGGAAACCCAGAATAACAAGAAAGAAAGAAGCAGAAGTCTATTTGAATAATGGGTGGAATCCACAGATACAGGAATCTCAGGGAACAGGAAGCAGGATAAATACCAAAAATTAGACACCTGGGCACATCATACTCAAACAGCAGAAAACCAAGACAAAGAATATCTTAAAAGGAACCAGAAGATATTAGGAAGCGGCTTGCCTATAGAGTAACAATGATATGAACTGAAGCAAATCTCCTGTCAGAAACCATGCAAGCAAGAAGAGAGTGAAGTGTTTAAAGTGTTGCAAGAAATAACCCCAGCAAACTAGAATTCTGTATTCAGTGCAATTATCTGTTAAACATGAAGGAGAAATAAAAACTTTCTCAGACAAAAAACAACTAAGGAAATTTGTTGCCAGTAGACCTGCCTTGCAAGAAATATTAAAAGAAGTTCTTTAGCAAGAAAAAAAAGGATATAAATCAGAAACTCAGAGCTGTATAAAGGAAGAAATAAATGAAGGTAAAATGAAAAAAAAAATGCAGGCTTCAGCTCTGTGCCTTCACACTATCCCACTTCTCCCCCCTTAAGAAAAAATAAGAGAAATAAACTAAATTAGTTTATTTAGGCGGGCAGAGGCACCGAGTCTTGCAGCGCGCACAGTTCCTCACAGCGCGGTAAGAAGTCGGCCGCGCTGTCTCAGTGCAGCTTCACCGAGGCATCATGGCCCGAGCGCGGCCTCGGGGACGCTGGCTGTGCACACGATGCCCACATCCGCCAGGGGGCCCCGGCTCGCCTCCCGGCCCCTCGGGCGCCAACCGCCCGGCGGCTGCGGCCCCGCAGCGTGCTCAGGACCCGCGTCGCAGCCAGAAGACGCAGGGCCCCGGGCCCCAGTTAGGCGGGCCCCAGTTAGGCAGGCCCCTCCGTGCAGCGCTCACTTCGGCGCCGGCCTCATCGCCCTCCGCGCCGGGGGGGCTGCCGTTCCAACCGGGAGGCGGCCCCATGGGGGCGGGGCTCGAGGACGTCAGTGCACTCGCCGTGCGTCCGCACACAGCCCCGCCTCCCATGGGGACCCGGCCTGAGGAGCAGGGCAGCCGGAAAGGTAGGAGGTGTGGATAATATGGGGTTTCCAAAAAGCGTTTGCTGACTGATTTAAGCAAAAGTGAGACATGGTTGCATCAACGCATTTTTTTTTTTTTAATATTTAGTTGCGGGGGAGCGGGCGGCGGGCGGCGGGCGGCGGGCAGCGGCGGCGGCGGGCGCTGCGCCGGGAGGGGGCTGCGGCCCGGCGGGGGCGCCCGGCCGCGCGCCCCGCGCCCCCGGCCCGCCGTATTCTCGGGGAAAGTTTGTGGGGAGTTGCTGTGGGGGTGAAGCGCCTGCCTCTCCAGGAGGAGCCGCCGCCGCCACTGCCGCCGGCGCGGCGGAGCCGGGGCTGGTGGCGCTGTGGTGCCGCCGGCTCAGAGGAGGGTCAGAGCGGCCACCGGCGGCGGCGTCGGCGGCGCGGCCCGGCTCCGGCCAGGCGGGCGGGTGGCCGGGCGGGCGTCCGCGCTCCCCGGCCGGCCCGGGCCCCGGCCGCGGCCCCCGGCTGTCAGCGGGCGGGGACCGCGCCGCCGCTCCCCCGCCAGGCGTGGGGCGCCCAGCGCGGACCCCGGGGTTTGTTTACGTCCGGGCGGGTGCCCGGGGGCCACCCACAGACCCCGCAGCCGCCCCGCTCTTTTGTGTGCCTGCAGGAGCGGCGCGGAACCGGCCCCTCCACGGCCGGGGACCCCCGTAGGGGCGCTTGGGGAAACTTGCTGGGGGCGGCGGGCGCCGCGCACGCGGAGCCCGGGTGTCGGGTGTCCCGGGAGCGCGGGTACGGGCGCCGGAGGAGGACTGCAACTTTCCCCGAACGCAGGGCCGGGGGCGCTTGCTCCCCGGCGCCTGTCCGGGCGGCCCTCTCCCCGCGCCCAGGGGCTCCCGCGGACCCCAGTAAACACCCCCCCCCCCGCTTCTCTCTGATCCTCTTCTCCGAGGCCCTGTCCTCCCAGCAGGGTCCGCGGGGGGCAATGGACCGCACGTCGGGTCCGCTTCGAAATGCCTACTCTGATCGGGTTCTCGAAAGCAAAGCCTCAGGGGCCTCGCTGGACTGTGGTGTGCCGGGCCGTGGTCCACGCGCCGAGCCCCGGGCGCCGAGGGGGCATCGTGCTGGGGCTCCACATCCGGCGCCCGAGCCGCAACCGTGCCCAGGGGGCGCGTTCCTGCCTGCCAACCCCCACCCAGGGGAGCGGCGCGCCCTCGGGGTCCGCCCCGGGACCTGCCAGCTCCGCGCTCGCGGCGCCAGGTGGATGTTGTGCGTAGCCGGAGCCAAGTTGAAGTCGCATCAGCGCTTCCTAGAGCCTTTTGCCATCCTGATGGTTTTAAAGTGGCACTTCAGCGTTGTGATTTTTCTCTGATCACCGAACTAAAACCCCCAACAAATGGAAGATGTTAGCATTCTTCATTCCAGAGAAGACCAGAGTTTGATCATCTCGAGAAGCTCATCAGGAGACCACCTGGGACCAGATTAAAGGAACCAAGAGAAGCTCATTAGGAGAAGACCCCCTGAGGCCAGATTAAAGGAGTGCAGGCCCTGCCCACACCGTAATCTTTATCAGCAACCCGCCCTTGAACCATTGCTATAAAACTCCTCACCAAATCCTCCCGGTTTAGGGACACACAGTTTTGAGGGGCACGAGCCCGCTGTGTGCCCCTTTGCCTGGCAGAGCAATAAAGCTATTCTTTTCTACTTCACCCAGAAAAAAAAAAAAATAATAATAATATTTAATTGCAGTGGTTGATTTTTTTATTAATTAATTTTTTAAATTTTAATTTAATGTGATATATTTATAGATTTATATATATTATATATATAAATATATAATATATTTATATTTAATTAATTTTATATAATTTAATTTTTAATTAATTAATTAACTAATTTTTGGCTGTGTTGGGTCTTCGTCTCTGTGCGAGGGCTTTCTCTTGTTGTGGCAAGTGGGGGGCCACTCTTCATCGCGGTACGCGGGCCTCTCACCGTCCCGGCCTCTCTTGTTGCGGAGCACAGGCTCCAGACTCAACGCATTTTAAAAGTAGTAAATCTCCCGATATGTGTCTGTGCTCGCCCCGCCCAGGAGAGAGCGTGCCCTCCGTGAGGGACACGTGAAAGGCTGAGTGAACGTCTGCCTGTGGTCTGTTACCTGGTGCACGGGTGTGTGAATTTCTGCGGAGAGCTCTCGATTTCTGTAGTTTCTGCTGACTTGACAGGGCGGTTGGCAAATGGTGACGTGTTCCATGCATTCAGGACATGATCGTGGTTACTAATAATCACTTTGTTCTCTCTGTGCATGTCTGGGTCCTAATATTTTCTTTTTATAAGGACCCCAGTCATATTGGACTACAGCCCGCTCATTTGACCTCAGTTACCTATTTAAGGGCCTTATCTCCAAATACAGTCACATTATGAGGTATTGGGGGTTAAGACTTCCACATATTAACTTGAGCAGGACACAATTCAGCCGATAATAGAAGGTAAGAGTAATTTAAGCAAGTAAGTAACTATTTTTTAAAGTGAGTTGCTTAAAGATATGAATTGACTCAAGAAGAACAAGAAGAAATTACATAACACTGTACGTTATACAAAGGTATTAAATTAATCATCATAACATCCTGTGAGATCCGCATGAAATCAGACTAAACAAGATTAAGCAACTTATCCAGAGTTGTATAGTTAGTACTTTCCAGAATTTAAACCAGGTATTTTCCCAGCTCCATTCTACGTTATATTTTCATTTCATTATTTGAAATGAATTTTTTTTTAAACATCTTTATTGAAGTATAATTGCTTTACAATGGTGTGTTAGTTTCTGCTTTATAACACAGTGAATCAGTTATACATATACATATGTTCCCATATCTCTTCCCTCTTGCATCTCCCTCCCTCCCACCCTCCCCATCCCACCCCTCTAGGTGGTCACAAAGCACCGAGCTGATCTCCCTGTGCTATGCGGCTGCTTCCCACTAGCTATCTATTTTACATTTGGTAGTGTATATATGTCCATGACACTCTCTCACCCTGTCACATCTCACCCCTCGCCCTCCCCATATCCTCAAGTCCATTCTCTAGTAGGTCTGTGTCTTTATTCCCGTCTTGCCACTAGGTTCTTCATGGCCTTTTTTTTTTTTTCCCCTTAGATTCCATATATATGTGTTAGCATACTGTATTTGTTTTTCTCTTTCTGACTTACTTCACTCTGTATGACAGACTCTAACTCCATCCACCTCATTACAAATACCTCCATTTCATTTCTTTTTATGGCTGAGTAATATTCCATTGTATATATGTGCCACATCTTCTTTATCCATTCATCCGATGATGGACACTTAGGTTACTTCCATGTCCTGGCTATTGTAAATAGAGCTGCAATGAATATTTTGGTACATGACTCTTTTTGAACTATGGTTTTCTCAGGGTATATGCCCAGTAGTGGGATTGCTGGGTCGTATGGTAGTTCTCTTTGTAGTTTTTTAAGGAACCTCCATCCTGTTCTCCATAGTGGCTGTATCAATTTACATTCCCACCAACAGTGCAAGAGTGTTCCCTTTCCTCCACACCCTCTCCAGCATTTATTGTTTCTAGATTTTTTGATGATGGCCATTCTGACCGGTATGAGATGATATCTCATTGTAGTTTTGATTTGCATTTCTCTAATGATTAATGATGTAGAGCATTCTTTCATGTGTCTGTTGGCAATCTGTATATCTTCTTTGGAGAAATGTCTATTTAGGTCTTCTGCCCATTTTTGGATTGGGTTGTTCGTTTTTTTGTTATTGAGCTGCATGAGCTGCTTGTAAATCTTGGAGATTAATAATTTGTCAGTTGCTTCATTTGCAAATATTTTCTCCCATTCTGAGGGTTGTCTTTTGGTCTTGTTTATGGTTTCCTTTGCTGTGCAAAAGCTTTTAAGTTTCATTAGGTCCCATTTGTTTATTTGTGTTTTTATTTCCATTTCTTTAGGAGCTGGGTCAAAAAGAATCTTGCTGTGATGTATGTCATAGAGTGTTCTGCCTATGTTTTCCTCTAAGAGTTTGATAGTGTCTGGCCTTACACTTAGGTCTTTAATCCATTTTGAGTTTATTTTTGTGCATGGTGTCAGGGAGTGTTCTAATTTCATACTTTTACATGTATCTGTCCAATTTTCCCAGCACCACTTATTGAAGAGGCTGTCTTTTCTCCACTGTATATGCTTGCCTCCTTTATCAAAGAGAAGGTGACCATATGTGCGTGGGTTTATCTCTGGGCTTTCTATCCTGTTCCATTGATCTATATTTCTGTTTTTGTGCCAGTACCAAACTGTCTTGATTACTGTAGCTTTGTAGTATAGTCTGAAGTCAGGGAGCCTGATTCCTCCAGCTCCATTTTTCGTTCTCAAGATTGCTTTGGCTATTCGGGGTCTTTTGTGTTTCCATACAAATTGTGAAATTTTTTGTTCTAGTTCAGTGAAAAATGCCAGTGGTAGTTTGATAGGGATTGCATTGAATCTGTAGATTGCTTTGGGTAGTAGAGTCATTTTCACAATGTTGATTCTTCCAATCCAAGAACATGGTATCTCTCTCCATCTATTTGTATCATCTTTAATTTCTTTCATCAGTGTCTTATAATTTTCTGCATACAGGTCTTTTGTCTCCTTAGGTAGGTTTATTCCTAGATATTTTATTCTTTTTGTTGCAATGGTAAACGGGAGTGTTTTCTTAATTTCACTTTCAGATTTTTTGTCATTAGTGTATAGAAATGCAAGAGATTTCTGTGCATTAATTTTGTATCCTGCTACTTTACCAAATTCATTGATTAGCTCTAGTAGTTTTCTGGTAGCATCTTTAGGGTTCTCTATGTATAGTATCATGTCATCTGCAAACAGTGACAGCTTTACTTCTTCTTTTCCGATTTGAATTCCTGTTATTTCTTTTACTTCTCTGATTGCTGTGGCTAACACTTCCAAAACTATGTTGAATAATAGTGGTGAGAGTGGGCAACCTTGTCTTGTTCCTGATCTTACTGGAAATGGTATCAGTTTTTCACCATTGAGGACGATGTTGGCTGTGGGTTTGTCATATATGGCCTTTATTATGTTGAGGAAAGTTCCCTCTATGCCTACTTTCTGCAGGGCTTTTATCATAAATGGGTGTTGAATTTTGTCAAAAGCTTTCTCTGCATCTATTGAGATGATCATATGGTTTTTCTCCTTCAATTTGTTAATATGGTGTATCACGTTGATTGATTTGCATATATTGAAGAATCCTTGCATTCCAGGGATAAACCCCACTTGATCATGGTGTATGATCCTTTTAATGTGCTGTTGGATACTGTTTGCTAGTATTTTGTTGAGGATTTTTGCATCTATGTTCATCAGTGATATTGGCCTGTAGTTTTCTTTCTTTGTGACATCTTTGTCTGGTTTTGGTATCACGGTGATGGTGGCCGTGTAGAATGAGTTTGGGAGTGTTCCTCCCTCTGCAATATTTTGGAAGAGTTTGAGAAGGATAGGTGTTAGCTCTTCTCTAAATGTTTGATAGAATTCACCTGTGAAACCATCTGGTCCTGGGCTTTTGTTTGTTGGAAGGTTTTTAATCACAGTTTCAATTTCAGTGCTTGTGATTGGTCTGTTCATATTTTCTATTTCTTCCTGGTTCAGTCTCGGCAGGTTGTGCATTTCTAAGAATCTGTCCATTTCTTCCAGGTTGTCCATTTTATTGGCATAGAGTTGCTTGTAGTAATCTCTCATGATCGTTTGTATTTCTGCAGTGTCAGTGGTTACTTCTCCTTTTTCATTTCTAATTCTATTGATTTGAGTCTTCTCCCTTTTTCTCTTGATGAGTCTGGCTAATGGTTTATCAATTTTGTTTATCTTCTCAAAGAACCAGCGTTTAGTTTCATTGATTTTTGCTATTGTTTCCTTCATTTCTTTTTCATTTATTTCTGGTCTGATCTTTATGATTTCTTTCCTTCTGCTAGCTTTGGGGTTTTTTTGTTCTTCTTTCTCTAATTGCTTTAGGTGCAAGGTTAGGTTGTTTATTCGAGATGTTTCCTGTTTCTTGAGGTAGACTTGTATTGCTATAAACTTCCCTCTTAGCACTGCTTTTGCTGCGTCCCATAGGTTTTGGGTCGTCGTGTCTCCATTGTCATTTGTTTCTAGGTATTTTTTGATTTCCCCTTTGATTTCTTCAGTGATCACTTCGTTATTAAGTAGTGTATTGTGTAGCCTCCATGTGTTTGTATTTTTTACAGATCTTTTCCTGTAATTGATATCTAGTCTCATAGCGTTGTGGTCGGAAAAGATACTTGATACGATTTCAATTTTCTTAAATTTACCAAGGCTTGATTTGTGACCCAAGATATGATCTATCCTGGAGAATGTTCCATGAGCACTTGAGAAAAATGTGTATTCTGTTGTTTTTGGGTGGAATGTCCTATAATTATCCATTAAGTCCATCTTGTTTAATGTATCATTTAAAGCTTGTGTTTCCTCATTTATTTTCATTTTGGATGATCTGTCCATTGGTGAAAGTGGGGTGTTAAAGTCCCCTACTATGATTGTGTTGCTGTCGATTTCCCCTTTTATGGCTGTTAGTGTTTGCCTTATGTATTGAGGTGCTCCTATGTTGGGTGCATAAATATTTACAATTGTTATACCTACCTGTTGGATCGACCCCTTGATCATTATATAGTGTCCTTCTTTGTCTCTTGTAATAGTCTTTATTTTAAAGTCTATTTTGTCTGATATGAGAATTGCTACTCCAGCTTTCTTTTGATTTCCATTTGCATGGAATATCTTTTTCCATCCCCTCACTTTCAGTCTGTATGTGTCTCTAGGTCTGAAGTGGGTCTCTTGTAGACAGCATATATATGGGTCTTGTTTTTGTATCCATTCAGCCACTCTGTGTCTTTTGGTGGGAGCATTTAATCCATTTACATTTAAGGTAATTATCGATATGTATGTTCCTATTCCCATTTTCTTAAATGTTTTGGGTTTGTTATTGTAGGTGTTTTCCTCCTCTTGTGTTTCTTGCCTAGAGAAGTTCCTTTAGCATTTGTTGTGAAGCTGGTTTGGTGGTGCTGAACTCTCTCAGCTTTTGCTTGTCTGTAAAGGTTTTAATTTCTCCATCAAATCTGAATGAGATCCTTGCTGGGTAGATTAATCTTGGTTGTAGGTTTTTCTCCTTCATCACTTTAAGTATATCCTGCCACTCCCTTCTGGCTTGCAGAGTTTCTGCTGAAAGATCAGCTCTTAACTTTATGGGGATTCCCTTGTGTGTTATTTGTTGTTTTTCCCTTGCTGCTTTTAATATGTTTTCCTTATATTTAATTTTTGACAGTTTGATTAATATGTGTCTTGGCGTGTTTCTCCTTGGATTTATCCTATTTGGGACTCTCTGTGCCTCCAGGACTTGATTAACAACTTCCTTTCCCTTATTAGGGAAGTTTTCAACTATAATCTCTTGAAATATTTTCTCAGTCCCTTTATTTTTCTCTTCTTCTTCTGGGACCCCTATAATTCGAATGTTGGTGTGTTTAACGTTGTCTCAGAGGTCTCTGAGACTGTCCTCAGTTCTTTTCATTCTTTTTTCTTTATCCTGCTCTGCAGTAGTTATTTCCACCATTTTATCTTCCAGGTCACTTATCTGTTCTTCTGCCTCAGTTATTCTGCTATTGATCCCATCTAGAGTATTTTTAATTTCATTTATTGTGTTTTTCATCGTTGCTTGGTTCCCCTTTAGTTCTTCTATGTCCTTGTTAAATGTTTCTTGCATTTTGTCTATTCTATTTCCAAGATTTTGGATCATCCTTACTATCATTACTCTATATTCTTTTTCAGGTAGACTACCTATTTCCTCTTCATTTGTTAGATCTGGTGTGTTTTGACCCTGCTCCTTCAACTGCTGTGTGTTTTTCTGTCGTCTCATATTGCTTATCTTACTGTGTTTGGGTTCTCCTTTTCACAGGCTGCAGGTTTGTAGTTTCCGTTGTTTTTGGTATCCGTCCCCAGTGGCTAAGGTTGGTTCAGTGGGTTGTGTAGGCTTCCTGGTGGAGGGAACTAGTGCCTGTGTTCTGGTGGATGAGGCTGGATCTTGTCTTTCTGGTGGGCACGTCCATGTCTGGTGGTGTATTTTGGGGTGTCTGTGGCCTTATTATGATTTTAGGCAGCCTCTCTGCTAATGGATGGGGCTGTGTTCCTGTCTTGTTAGTTGTTTGGCATAGGGTGTCCAGCACTGTAGCTTGCTGGTCGTGGAGTGAAGCTGGGTCTTGATGTTGAGATGGAGATCTCTGAGAGATTTTCGCCATTTGGTATTACGTGGAGCTGGGAGGTCTCTTGTGGACCAGTGTCCTGAAGTTGGCTCTCCTACCTCAAAGGCACAGCCCTGGTGCCTGGCTGGAGTACCAAGAGCCTTTCATCCACACGGCTCAGAGTAAAAGAGAGAAAAAATAGAAAGAAAGAAAGAAAGAAAGAAAGAGGATAAAATATAGTGAAGTAAAATAAAGCTATTATAAAGCAAAGCTATACAGACAAAATCTCACCCAGAAGCATATACGTATACACTCACAAAAAAAGGAAAAGGGGGAAAATTAATATATCCTGCTCCCAAAGTCCACCTCCTGAATTTGGGATGATTTGTTGTCTATTCAGGTATTCAACAGATGCAGGCACATCAAGTTGTTTGTGGAGTTTTAATCTGCTGTTTCTGAGGTTGCTGGGAGAGATTTCCCTTTCTCTTCTTTGTTCGCACAGCTCCCGGGGTTCAGCTTTGGATTTGGACCCGCCTCTGCGTGTAGGTCGCCTGAGGGCGTCTGTTCTCCGCCCAGACAGAACAGGGTTAAAGGAGCAGCTGCTTTGGGGGCTCTGGCTCACTCAGGCCAGGGGGAGGGAGGGGTACGGATGCGGGGCGAGCCTGCAGTGGCAGAGGCCGGCGTGACGTTGCAGCAGCCTGAGGCGCGCCGTGCGTTCTCCCGGGGAAGTTGTCCCCGGATCACGGGAGCCTGGCCGTGGCGGGCTGCACCGGCTCCCGGGAGGGGCGGTGTGGAGAGTGACCTGTGCTCGCACACAGGCTTTTTGTTGGCGGCAGCAGCAGCCTTAGCAGGCTTTTTGGTGGCGGCAGCAGCAGCCTTAGCGTCTCATGCATGTCTCTGGGGCCCGCGCTGATCGCCGCGGCTCGCGCCCGTCTCTGGAGTTCGTTTAGGTGGCGCTCTGAATCCCCTCTCCTTGCGTGCCGCGAAATAAAGAGGCAAGAAAGACTCTCTTGCTTCTTCGGCTGCTGCAGGCCTTTTCCTAGACTCCCTCCCAGCCAGCTGTGGTGCGCTAACCCCTTCAGGCTGTGTTCATGCTGCCAACCCCCGTCCTCTCCCTGGATCCTACCGAAGCCGGAGCCTCAGCTCCCAACCCCCGCCCACCCCGGCGGGTGAGCGGACAAGCCTCTTGGGCTGGTGACTGCTGGTCGGCACCGATCCTCTGTGCTGGAATCTCTCCGCTTTTCCCTCTGCGCCCCTGTTGCTGTGGGGTCCGCACTTAGCCGTGGCTCGCGCCCGTCTCTGGAGCTCGTTTAGGCGGCGCTCTGAATCCCCTCTCCTCGCGCACCAGGAAACAAAGAGGGAAGAAAAAGTCTCTTGCCTCTTCGGCAGCTGCAGGCTTTTTCCCGGACTCCCGCCCGGCTAGCTGTGGTGCACTAACCCCTTCAGGCTGTGTTCACGCCGCCAACCCCAGTCCTCTCCCTGCGATCCGACCGAAGCCCGAGCCTCAGCTCCCAGTCCCCGCCCGCCCCGGCAGGTGAGCAGACAAGCCTCTCGGGCTGGTGAGTGCTGCTCGGCGCCGAGCCTCTGTGCGGGAGTCTATCCGCTTTGCCCTCCGCACCCCTGTGACTGCGCTCTTCTCCGTTGCTCTGAAGCTTCCCCCCTCTGCCACCCGCAGTCTCCGCCCGCGAAGGGGCTTCCTAGAGCGTGGAAACCTTTCCTCCTTCACGGCTCCCTCCCACTGGTGCAGGTCCCGTCCCTATTCTTTTGTCTCTTATTTCTTTTTTCTTTTGCCCTACCCAAGTACGTGGGGAGTTTCTTGCCTTTTGGGAGGTCTGAGGTCTTCTGCCAGCGTTCAGTGGGTGTTCTGTAGGAGCAGTTCCACGTGTAGATGTATTTCTAATGTGTCTGTGGGAAGGAAGGTGATCTCCGTGTCTTACTCTTCCGCCATCTTCTCTGAAATGAATTTTGAGTCTTCATTTTGCTTAGTTTCTGAAGTTCTATGGGGATAGAATGGAGTTGGATATTTTCAGTGACATTCACACATGGGGAAGGAAATTGAGTCCAGAAGCTTCCACGATGTTTCCATGGAGAACGCTAACAACAGAGCCAGAAACACCGTTATCCTTTTGGTTCAGTCATCTTTTGTAACACACTACAAGAATTAATTTTAATGAAGCCCAGTGTTTTCCAAACTTTCACCAATGGGCTCTGTAGGGTCCTCTAATAATATCTAAGAGACTCATTAGTTTCACATTCCAAGCCACTTCAGACCAGGAATTCTGATTGTTCTTTGTGAGAAAATCAAGTGACAATCATAGCTCGTAATTTAGGATGGTTTCTTCAGGGCCCAGGCAAAACCTAATACACAGTAATAATCATTGTTAATTGCCTCTTTGACAATGATTAATCGGGTCTCAAAAAGGTGTATAATTTGGGAGAAATTATGATCAAAGAGAAACATAGGCCACAGATGTTTAATTAATGCTCAATTATTTATGAGTTTAACTTTGGTTAAGCTAATTTTCCTTCTTCTAGACAATTTCCAATTCATCTCTACAAAGAGGCCAGAATAATCACCTTCCAATACAAGATTTATTGTGTTCCCTTAATTAAGAGCCTACAGTGACTTGTACATTCTCTCCACAAAGTTTTGCTATGAGAGAAAAGGAGCCATTATATTTTGTCTTGAATTAGATATGCCACCCTACTTGACTTAGCTCATCTTACTGGAAGCACTTTGAGGGCAGATCCTACAGTCCTGTCGTACATCCTCTACAGCATCAAGCCAAGGGAATCACACATAGTTACAGCTGGAAAAACACTTGTTCTGGGTTGATATGTTTAGCCTTTACCACCAAGACTTTATCACCAAGACCTACCTTTACAGTCTCTAAACAGAAGACCTTCTTGCCTTCCGTTTTCATATTGACTAGGAATGTAAAGGGAAGAACTGAGAAGTAGCCATAGTCGGCTAGCAGCCAGAGCAGATAAATCATCTGTGGAGATATTGTTTCTTTCCAAAGATATAAACATAAGAGGAAGTCCTAGAGTTTGTCACAATTGTGCATAATAAAATTCCATGAAAACCTAGAAATCCAGATGCAGATCAGTAACATATTGGTTAAATAAGCTGTTCTGTTCATGCAATGGACAAGTGTACAGACATTAAGAAGAACGAGATACTCTTTTCTATGAGATTCTCTTTTCACTGAACTCGTCAGTGCTGCAAAGACAATGTTACATAATAGTTTTTCTTTAACATTATATCAGGCATCTTCATCTTGTCCTGTATTTATTGCCAGTGTTACTAAAGGTTATCATTTATCTCTTTCTCTTTTAGATATATAATTTCTTCTTACTGTGGAAGCATTCATCAATCCCTATTTTACTATTTCTTTTAAATTAGAAAAGAATATTGAATTTTATAAAATGTCTTTGGGGGATATTTCAACTGATAGTATAGTTTTGTTCTCTTTTGACCTTGTTATATGGTAAATTATATTTGGTTATTTTATTTATGCCATTTATTATATATGGTATTATGTTTACTAATTACATTTATGATATTAGAATTACATTATAATTAAGGTAGCATTTTGTTTCAGATAGACAAAACAACCAGTGGAATAGGAAGCATCTTAAAATTAGATGCAAGAGCGTAAGGGATTTGAGATTAAAATAAAATTGACATTTTGGATCAGTAGCCAAACTTATTCAACAAAAGTGGGAAAATATGGCTATCATTAATAAATTCTAGATAGAGCAACTAGTTAAAAGTAAAAACATCATGAAACTGTAAAGGTATCAGAATCCTGGGAGACTTGAAATAAATTATTCATAAGGAACACCTTTCTAAGAGACAAAGAAAAAAGGATACATTTAATTATATAAGAATTAAAATTTTCCTCATGGCAAAATGCACTACAAAGGTCAGAAAACAAGCAAAAGAAATTGGGAAATATATTTAGAAGTAGATATGCTCTCTTTACAACTTTTGAGAGAAGCACATGTTTCTTTTTCCTTTAACCTGTTACGTGGGTATTAACCTATAATGTAAGTGCATGGTTCCTTTCCTTTAACCTGTAACGTGAGATTTCATCTGTATGGTAAGTGCATGGTTCCTTTCCTTTCCTTTCATCTGTAATGTGAGTGTCAACATGGGGCACTGTTTCCAAGCACAGACTTTGGATGTTCCTGTACTGGTCCCATCACTGACCATCCACAAAAACTTGCAAATGTTGCTTTACTTTCCTGGGGGTTAGAGTCGTAGCTAAGAAATGGAAGCAAAATAGAACCTTCCCCCAGGGATAATAGAAGGTTTAAAGGAGTAAATATGTAAATGATTTAGGACAGTGCCTAGTACAAGAGAGATCAATATAAGTACTTATCAATTTTTTAAAGAGACAGAAGAAAGAAATAAAATGTGGTGATTTCAATCTATTGATATATATTCTTGACATTAAACTACCTTTTCATTCATTGGATGACCTAACTTGCTCATGCTTTTTCTTACTCTAGTGAACCTGGGTAGCTAATATCATAGCTTAAAATGTTTGCTTTTATATTTACAAGTAAATTTGACCTGTAAATTTCTTTTTCCTTACAGTCCTAATCTATTTTCAGTATTAGGATTATATAGACTTCCTAAGATGAATAAAGGAGCATTCTTCCTTTGCTACTCTCTAGAAGTTTTTCTTTATTAATACTGATGTTATCTGTTTAATAGAAGTTTGATAGAATTCCCCACCCAAACGTTCTGGGTGGGTCTGGTATTTTCTTGGTGAAAGATTGTAAACTATTGACTTAATTCCTTTACTGGTGAAAGAACTCCAGCTATATATTTCCTCTTGTGTCAGTTTTGGTAAACTTTAGGAGCTAGGAAATTGTCCACTTCATATAAATGTTCAAATTTACTGGCATTTCATATATTCTCTGTTTGTCCTCTCTGCTGTAACATTGTCCTGATTCTTTCTGTGTATTATTTACTTACGTTTTTGTTTTGCTTAATCAAAGTGTGTTTTTAAAATCTTTTCAAAGAGTATTCTTTTGACTTACTAAATCACCTCAATTTTATACTTTTTTCTGTTTTATTAAGTTCTGCTCATATCTTTATTATCTATTTTTTCTATGTTCTCAGGGTTTATTGTTCTGCTCTTCTGATGTCAATTAAAACACTTGGTTATTAATTTTAATAAATCTTTTTAGTTATAAATAGTTGCACTTTTTGAAGATGCCAGCTTAGTTGTAAGTATCTAAGGGTCAGCACCTCCACATTGTTGCTGGCCTAAGCCTTAGTGCACCCTATAGCAATGTATATATTGACATTTTTTCCCCTCGACTTTCTGTGTTTTGCTACTTCTCACTTTTCTTTGGAGAGAAGCCCTCTGAAATATCCTTTAGTTATTTTCCAGCCAATAAGTCTTTAAAATATGTGTATTTTTTTTAAGATAAATCTACTTATATAATTAGGCAGAAAATCTGATTTGCCGTATTTTTAAAAACAGCATAATTTCACTCTTCTCCATGATTAATCTGCTGTTTTACACAACCTTTGAGTTTTTAGCTTTATCAATGACATGTACTTTAGAAATTTTTTAAAGAGCCTACCCACTCTTTTAAAACATCCTGTTCCTTGTTTCAGTTCTAGTTTTATGTCTGTTTTCTGCCTTGCACCTGATAATTCCAACATTCAATGGATGGCCTTGGGAATCTAATTCTGGCATTGATTGTTTTTGCTGATTCTCTCCCATTGTAGCTGATTTCTTCATTATTGTGTAAATTTAGATCATGAGCTCATGTTTAGCTAAACTTTATCTGTGGGAATGCTATAGGCCTGGGTTGAAGGTTTACCTCTCCAGAGAGTGTTTAGTTCTGTGTGTGGAATACCACCCATCTGGGAGCATTTTAAGGTAATTTCTTACCTTCTGTTTGCAAGACCGCAAATAAATTTGCAACCCAAACACTGTGAACAGAGATCTGGGGTTCAGAATTCTCAAGATTTCCTACCTGTTTCCTACCCAGAGCAGAGGCCAAGAGAATTTGGTCTTAGTCTCCCTTTGCCAACAGATATTTTTTTTACTGGCACACCCTTTCATTAGAGGTGAACCTAGGGATAGATAGGTTTAGTTCTAACTTCCCATCTAGGAGGGATGGAGTCTTATCTCCTGCCTCCCATGTGGTCATGGCCATTTTAACAAGAAGTCTCTGTGTCAGGTCAGGTGTGTCATTAAACTATGGCCTGTATTCCAAATCCAGACAGCTGCCTATTTTTTATGGCCTATGAGCTATGAATAATGTTCACATTTTAACTGGTAATATTTTAAATGGTTACATAAGTACCTAAATAATATCCTCAATTTTGCCTCTTTGGTCCACAAAAGCCTAAAATATTTGCTATTTCGCTCCATAAAAACAGGATTGCCAGCTTCTGTTCTAAGCTATCAAGATCTTCAGTCCACTCTTAATATAGCTATAACTCTCACACATGTACCCCCCTTCTTTCAGGGGTCCTGGAAATTTCTACTGCACACTTCAAAAATCAGACATGCACTTAAAAATAAGTTGTTTCCATTTCACCTAGCATACCGAACTCTTTTCTTTTAGGAGAGTTTTTCAAGTAATCTTGCCCACCATGTTCTTCAGAGCCTCATTAATAATGGCAAAAACTTAAAACAACTTAACATTCAACAAATGGGAATTGTTCATAACAATTATAGAAGCACATACAGTAGAAAACTATAAACTGTTCTTGAAACGGTGAGACAACTAGTTTTATTCTTCGAGAACTATGTTTATTTAGGTCTCTTTTTAAATAAGTATATTTCTGTGTGTGTATGTATATAATCATGTATTTATACACATATACATTATTTATATGATATATTTATATAAATATGTGAAATATATACCTATACACATATCTTTGATTTATATTTGTCTACATACACAGGAATATAATTATATCATATATGTATATACATTGAACTGAAAAGTGGTAGTATACATATATATTGTGTATAAATGTGTGTATATGTGCATGTGTAGAAAAACAGGTTGAGAGATAGGTAAGCATGATTTAGACAGGGTTCAAGATTTTAAAAGTAGTTATGTGTAGGTAGTGAGATTATGGCCCATTTGATTTAAAATGTTGCATATTTTTACATCAATTGTTATGAACAGATTCCTACGTAAATAAAATTATAAATAGTTATACATGTATGTGTAGTGTATAATTAAAATATATATACTTCTATATAAGTATTATATTTATATTATATAATACACTTGTCTTATAATAATACATTATGTATTGTGTTATATAGAATACATTAAATATCATGTATTATATCAGATAATGATATATTTCTATATTATGATATAATTGTTTTATAATCAATATTACATGATATATCATATTAATACTGTGAACATATTAAACATATAAATACATTGCATTAGTCATATAGTTTGTGTACAATATATGCTATGCAAAAATACATGTTAATATAATACATAATTGTTATACATTCATATAAACATATATTACATTTATACACCACTATAATATTTTATATTGGTATATGTATATTATATTAAATATATGCATAGCTAATGCTCTTTAAAGCCATCTGCTACAAGAAGTAGAATGAGACCAGGAGTATGGCCAAAGCAAATTCTAAAAATATTAGATTATTTATATTCACTTATATGTCATTTTCCTGGAAACTGCATCTGCCTGTTACAGAGCACACACAGCAAAATCCCGATAAAGTGCCCAGGAGGACATGGGATCCTTTATTTACTGGGACCTCAAAGGAAACCTAGTGCTATTCAGTCCCCCATCAAAGAGCTAAGAGCAAATCTTGAAGCACCCAGTAAAAGCCAATTCAAACAAAAAAGCTTTTCCACTTCAACTTGAAAAAGTTAAGTTTCCAAGAGACCCCCTACATCAACCACCGAAGCTCATTTGGCAATAAAAACAACATTCAGCGAACAACAAGAAATCTAAAACAATAGTTGTTTTAACAAAAAAAAAAAATCCAGCAGCTAATCAGTGTCTTTCCTGTTTGAAAGAAGGCAGTGGGACGTGGACAGAAGACCTGATAGGAAAGATAAAAAGAAGAGGAAAAGGAAAATAAAAGTTTCCAGTTTGACAATCAAGCTGTCTTCTGCATCCATTTCATCCCAAGACCACCAAGCCAGTGTGGAGGCTTTTTCCTCCTTTCCTTTTCGTGAGACTGATCACAACGTTGCCAGGACACGGTGAGCAAAGGGAGGGAACAGGAACGAGGAGCTGTGTGCCCAGGGCTTGGGACCTCGGGGCTGGAATACACAACACAAACACAGGATGTGACTTCTGAGCTGCTGCAGAGGCCGGGGTACTGGGGGAGGGGAGCCCTCCTCACGTCCTGGGCCAGCGGCAGGGCCAGATCAGGGGACAGGAAGTGACCAGCAACTTCCCAGGGAGAGAGCAGAGCAGTGGGGGGCTGAGGCTCTGAGCCATCCCGGGAAGGGAGGCTGCCCCCATTTACCAGACCGTATGGGAGGGAAGCCTACCCTCGCTGGCAGCTCAGTGATAAAGGTGAAGACTTGTCTGCAAATAGACCGTGGGCTAGAAGGCTTGCAGGAGGGAAGCAGGGGTCTTGGCAGTGCGTGCTCTTCTGCAGGGAGTCCTGTGTGTGCAAATGTCCTAACGAGAGTCTCTGAGTCCATCTTGACCGGCACCTTAAGGACAGCTAGACCTTCGTCTCCTTGCGAGACGAAGTGATCCTGAAGCGGAAGGTCACAAGCCACACGAGATGCCGGCTCTGTTGCCTTTGGGCCCCTCCCAGAACCCTGACTCCAGTGCAACCAAAGCAGTGCTTTGAATGGTTCTCATGGGGCGGGGCACGCCAGGTAACGCCAGGTATGTGTCCTGCGCTCCATATCCCTCCACTGGTAGAGGTTTGGGTTTGGGGAGGCTTTTTTTTTTTTTTTTAACAAAGAGAGATGTATCTAAATTAAGAGCTGCACTATTCACAATAGCCCAGACATGGAAGCAACCTAAGTGTCCTTCGACAGAGGAATGGATAAGGAAGATGTGGTACATGTATACACTAGAATATTACTCAGCCATAAAAAAGAATGAAATAATGTCATTTGCAGCAACTTGGAGGGACCTAGAGATCATCATACTCTAAGTGAAGTCAGTCAGAGAAAGACAAATGTCATATGATATCACTTATATGTGGAATCTAAAATATGATACAAATGAACTTATTTATAAAACAGAAACAGACCGACAGACATAGAAATCAAACTTATAGTTACCAAAGGAGAAAGGAGGTGAGGGATAAATTAGGAGATTGGTATTAGCAGATACAAACTACTATATATAAAATAAGCAAGGTCCTACTGTATAGCACAGGGAACTATATTCAATAACCTGTAATAAACCATAATGGAAAAGACTCTGATAAAGAATATATCTATATCTATATCTATATCTATATCTATATCTATATCTATATATATGTAACTGAATCACTTTGCTGTACACCTGAAACTAACACAACATTGTAAATCAACTATACTTCAATTTAAAAAATAAAATAAATTAAGGGCTGCCAATGGAGACTTCTCCTTCCCCAGCTCTTACGGGAATTGCTCTTGAAAAAGACTCAGAATGGATTTACTTATTGAGCACCTATGCATGTGAAACACCATGCCAAGCATCATGAGAAGGATACAGAAATGAAGATGATTTTGGTGGTGCTTATAATCTGGTAAAGGAGACAAACATATACATAAATCACCAGCATCAGGCAGACAACAGTCACACAAGACCATGGAAGATAAAAAGGGACTTTTTCCTCCTGGGAGGATGGAGCACGTTGGCACGGACTTGGCAGTCAGAGGAGCGTAGGGCCGTAGGCTGTGGGAGAGGCTTTCCATCAGGACCCAAGCTGGGAGGAGGAGAACAGTAGGAAACTGACTACTTGGGTGTGGTAGAGTTGGCCTTGGATGGAGGGTGTGGTAGGTGGGGAGAGAGAGAGAGTAGCGTAGGGTAACAGGCTGAGGTTTGGACTCAGTTCTCTGTGAAAGAGGGAGCAGCGATTTTTTTTTTTTGGTTATAGAAGAATTATTTTATTCAGTGATATTCAAGACATGATTAGGTCATGGCCTTATATTCACAGTTTCAAGTTGGAAATAATTCAGAAATAATGATCAACATTTGGAAATTAGCTATTAGTTACGGATTCAGAGGAAAAAAGAGCTTTTGCTGATTGAGTCATAAAGGATGCTAATCACATTAAAAACAAATTTAGTAAATAGTATCAACCATGCAAATAGATGAAAAATATTTACCAGCCCACGAAATGTTTTAACCAGCCCTTCTGCTTTTGTGACATCCCAAATGTAGCAAATGTTTTTTTAAATGGGAGCAAGGATGTCTGGATGGAGTCGGTACAGAGTGGGGAGGCCCACCGGGAGCCATTGCGAGAGTCCGGGGGGGGGGGGGCTTGAGCTGTGGGGAGGGGATCCTCGGGATCCTAGCATCCTACCCCGCATCCTTCTCAGCGGAGCCTCAGGGAGCCAAGCGTGTCCAGGTGGAGATACAGCGGCTCCGTCCATACCAAGCGGAACACTGGCCACAGTGCACCCGAGGACACACGTGGGTGGTCCTGTGTTATATGTTTCTCTGGATTTGTGCTACAACCTGGGGTCTGCAGTCACAACCGTTTCTTCTCGATGCTTTAGTGAAGAGGGAGAGAAAGACCAGAGAATAAGCCAGACCCATGTTTGGGGGTGGCAGGGAGCCAGCAACACTCTACAAGCCCAGTTGAATGGGGATGCAGGCTGAGCATTTTAGATTTGACGAAGGTTTATTATGTGCTGTGCTGGCAACGTGCTGTGCTGGCAACGTGCCGTGCCTCTACCCCCAGATCTGCCCTGTTACATGCCCGGGGGCTCCCTTGTTGTCTGCTCTAGAGTTGGGCTTGACCTGCTTCGAAGGAGTCAGACTTCAAACACCTGCTCACACGCTGTACCAAGTGGCATCACTCACTGTCTTCTGGGAACAACAAATTCTTGTCAGTGTGCCAGCTGCTTCCTGCCAGGACCCTGACAAAGGTACTATGCATCCTCTGTACCTACTATTAATCCTCACAGCCCTGGGAGGCAGTCTTTCCATTTCGTAGATAAGGAAAGTGAGGCACAGGAGAGGCTACCGGACCAGACCTGGCCTGGGGGCCGCCAGGAGCAGCGCTGTCTGGATGCACAGAAGACGGGGTGGCTCTGGCGCCACCCGCCCCCTCCGCCCGGGCGACTGGGGAGACTCCTCCTTGGGAGGCGTGAAATGGGAAGGTCCTGGTGACCTTGGCCACGGCAGGGAGGACAGCTTCCTTGGACCTACAGCCAAGCTTGCCTGAGTGAAAAATAAACTTCTACGCGTCCGCCGAGAGATGGGTTAGCTCAGGACCCATCCTGAGCAACACACTTCTCTAAGTCACTTAACCAGTGAACGGCAGGACCAGGTTACAGGCAGGATATGGACAGGATGCAGGAACTAATTAGGAGGAAGAAAAAACTCCACACGGTGCTCCGTCAGTTGAAACCAGGGCCCAGGGCATTTTCTCTTGCTCACTTTTTCCACAGCTGTTCTGCTGTTACTAACATCACTACCCATAATATTAGGAACTTAAGTTTCTCGAGTGCTCCACGCTTGCCAAGAAATGTGTTGAAGGCTTTACCTTATCTCATCTGGTCCTCCGCTGAGATGTGCACTGTTATTATCTATGTTTCTCATTTCAGGGAGCTGAGCTCAGAGAGGTTAAGTAATTTTCCAAGTTCACATAGGTGGTAAGCATCAGCACTGGGGTTTTAACTCAGAGTGTGTGACATTACTTTCTACTGCCTCCCAAGACCAAGGCCAATGCCAACAAGGAAAGGAGGTGTGAAAATGCAAACACACACAGACACACATCGAACCACTTAGGATGGAAGGGAGCAGATCCAAAGAACCCTGGATGTTGAAAACATTCCCCCAAGGTCCTGCCACAGTAACTGAGCATGTGCTCGCACCAGCCAAGATGAAGACGTTTTCCATCAGTGGTTTTGAGCTGCTCTGAAGAACCCCATTGCTGCTCCTACACTTGACACGGTTTCTGTTTTGCAGGGCCAATGGGTCAGGTTTGAGGAACTAGCTTGTTTTAGCTTGCTCACTACGGTAGCCACCTAAGCCCAGGCAACCACAGGGTCTTAGTCCTGGTGGGACAATCACGCCCCAGCAATTGCAAGTGCCACCGTGCAAACCGTTCTTCTGGGAGACAATTAAATGTAGCTATGAGTGGGCCTGACCTGGTTAGCATCCAGTATCCAGGGACCCATCCCACACACATGTGACATTAACCACATCGCCCAACACACCTCGTCCTCTTACTTAGCAATATCATTTTTCCTCTACGATCCTGTTTATTTCTTTATCTGTCTTCCATTTGGCCCATATAATTACACTATGCTAGCAAGGAATTCATGTTAGCAGAGCAAGGATGTATCCTTTTTTAAATGAAATTATATAAGATTAAGTTCCCTAGGGACTCCCCTGGTGGTTCAGTGGTAAAGAATCCACCGTACAATGCAGGGGGCGCGGGTTCGATCCCTGGTCAGGGAACTGGGATCCCACATGCCGCGGGGCAGCTTAGCCCCGGCACCTCAACTAGAGAGCTCAAGTGCCGTAAACTACAGAGCCCACGTGCCCTGGAACCCCCGAGCCACAATTGCAGATCCCATGCGTCCTGGAGCCTGCGTGCCACAACTAGAGAGAAGCCCACGCGCCACAGCAAAGATCTTGTGTGCCGCAACGAAGACCCGATGCAGCCAAAAATAAAAATAAAATAGATAAATAAATAATAAATAAATCTTAAAAAAAAAAAAAAGATTAAGTTCCCTAAATAGAGTGCAGCCTAATTTAGGCATTCCCCTGTCCCCATGTCTGGGTTGGCAGCCCAATCCAAGATATAAGCAACATTCACATATCTAGGTACACTGACTTCTAGGCTTTTCTTTGGGGTAGGGGAGGGAGGCTCTGGCTCTGGTACTATTTCTTTTCCTACTAATGGGTTTTGTTTTGTTTTTTTCCTGAGGAAAAAGGGATTCTGAATATGGAAGGAAACTTCCTTTTCCAACATTATGGTGGAGTAGGTATCCTCTAAAAACAATACTAAATAAAACAACTAAAAATATTGAATGCAATAATTTTTAAAATTTTCTTTTAAATATATAAATGTACCTTCTTTAAAAAAGTTTTTACCTATTTTTCTTTCAGTTTTATTGAGATATAATATACAACACTGTTTAAAGTGTACAGCATAATGATTTGATTTATATGTGTTGTATATTAATTACCAAATAAGTTTAGCTGACATCCATTTCCTCATATATTTACCAAAAAAAAGAGCAAAAACTGTTTTTTTTTTTTCTTGTGATGAGGACTCAGGATTTACTCTCTTAACAAGCTCCAAATATAACATATAACAGTGTTAATTATATTAACCGTGTTGTACATGACATCCCTGGTCCTTGTTTATCTTATAACTGGGAGTTTGTGCCTTCTGACGCCCTTACCCCAGTTCTACTCCCTCTCCCCAACCTCCTGCCTCTGGTGACTGCAAATCGTCTCTTTTTCTGAGTTTTGCTTTGTTTTTGTTTTCATTTTAGATCCCACATATAGGTGAGATCATACAGTATCTGTACTTCCGTCTGACTTATTTCACTGAGCATCATGCCTTCAAGGTCCATCCATGTTATTACAAATGGCAGGATTTCCTTCTTTTTTTAAGGCTGAATAGTATTCCATTGTTTAAATACCACATTTTCTTTACCCGTTCATCTGTCAAGAGACACTTTGATTGTTTCCGTGTCTTGACTATTATAAATAATCCTGCAAGTGACTGCACTTTCAAGAAAGCAGGGGAAATTCTCAGGAGTCAAACTGAAGAGATACCAGGAAACCACAGCGGTAAGCGGGTTCTGGCAGCTTCTATACAAAGACCCCAGGAAGGAGTTTTCCAGTCTCAGTTTCCAAGAGCCGTGGGTTTGAGTGGCTTCATGGAATAAGGGTCCGTGCAGGGTGGGAAGTTGGAGATAAGACCCTTACATATATACGCCACCGTCAGCACAAAGGTGGCCTGAACAACTCTGCACCAGCAAAGCCATGACAGAGAAACTCACCTGCTTTGACCTTGACTCTAGATGTGGGAAAAAAGTACCCTGAAAGCGTATAACCACGGCTTTCCCTCACATGGGTTTGAGGAATGAATTTGAATCACCTGGGCTGTCCAGAAATCTCAGGGCTGAGAACTTTAACTTTCAGTGGTCTTGGGTTGAGGGCACCTGGCGGAATTAAAGGTAAAACCTTTTTGGAGGTCGGCACGCTCAGCCAAAGCTTCGTATGATTCCACAAATAACAGCTCGGTAAGTAAGACATGAGCTCATAGCCCCAGTTACAAAACATAGGAGGAAACAAGCAAGCCTCTGAGGAAGAGTCAGAAGGACCAGCAACGAAAGGTCAGATGCTCAGGGCATCAGATGCTGGCATATCCCCTAGAGAATCTAAAGTGGGCACTTCACAGGGTTTAAAGAAATAAAAGAGGGACCAAAAACAGATGCAAGAAATACGATACTGCCAAACAGACCAGACAGATTTGAAAGAAGAAACATAGCACTTTAAAAAATCATGATAATAATGGAAATTAAAACTCAGTGGAGGGCTTCCCTGGTGGCACAGTGGTTGAGAATCTGCCTGCCAATGCAGGGGACACGGGTTCGAGCCCTGGTCTGGGAAGATCCCACATGCCACGGAGCAATTGGGCCCGTGAGCCACAATTACTGAGCCTGCGCGTCTGGAGCCTGTGCTCCGCAACAAGAGAGGCCGCGATGGTGAGAGGCCCGCGCACCGTGATGAAGAGTGGTCCCCACTTGCTGCAACTAGAGAAAGCCCTCGCACAGAAACGAAGACTCAACACAGTCATAAATAAATAAATAAATAAATAAATAAATAAAGAGTAAGACTCAAAAAAAAAAAAAACTCACTGGATAGGTTAAAAGGTAGCTCAGACATAGCTGGAAGGATTGGAAGATTCTTCTGCAAAAGACTGTATAATCTTTTCCTGGGCCTGGAAACGTCAGTCTTCTTTTTTAAAAAATTTGTTATTGAAGTATAGCTGAATCACAATGTGTGTAAATTACTGCTGTACAGCAAAGTGACTCAGTTATATATGTATATACAGTCTTCTGTCTTTGTGTAGGTCCAGGCCATAAGCATCCAACCTGATCTGTCTCCTCTTGGGGCTGGAGTCCTAGAGTGGCCTGATGTCACGTGGGACAGAGGGATGCTCAGTCCTTCCGTCAGAGTCAGAAAGAACAACTCCTAACCTGGAATCCCCACTGACCACTCAGTGCTTGTAGGTCACAGCAAACTGAGGAAGGAAGGCTTGGACTTTTAAATGCAAGTTTCCTTTTGTAAAGCTACTGAGAATGAAGGTTTTCAGAAGCCATCCGCACAATTTTCTGCTTATGCAGGAGATGATATTTTCTCCCTAACTGTGCAAAGTCAGTTGTATCTTTGGGGATTTACCTTATTAATAAATAAACAGCTGAAACTTGATGTGTGCAACTGTTTAATGCTGAAATCTGCTCAAGGATATGAGTGTGTGTGTGTGTGTAAAATTTTTAAATAAGACTTTACTGTGCTTTATTAAGATACTTAATTTTGTTGTAAACATGAGATAGAAAGAATTATGAAAAGAAAAGTACCCAAAGAGCTTCCCCAGAATGCAGCTCAGAGAGACAAAGAAATGAAAAGTATGTAAGAGAAAGAAAGAAACATGATAAAGGACAGAATGAGAAGGTTTAAACCTCAATGAATTGGAATTCCATAAAAAGAAAAAGAATGATCAAACATTAAGAGGCAAGAAATTTTCCCGAGTTGATGAAGGATGGTGATTCTTGTTTAAGATGTGAATCAGAGGGATTCCATGCAACAGGAAAATGTTGAAGACTAAGGTTTGATGGTAATCCCCCAAATTGTATGTTATAACATTTAAGCTAATATATGTGGGTTCATCGCTGGTGATGTTTTCTTGCTTTGCTATGATGTAGACATGAGGATGGGTTCCCTGGAGGTCAGACCAAGGAAGAAGTTTGTTAAGGAGGTGACAGCACAGGGAGGTGATTCTGAGGATGTCAGGACCCCAGGAAAGACATAATAAAAATAAAACTGAGCCGAAGGTACATTCATCTGAGGCTGACAGATGAGGTAAGGGGCGGCGTGAGAGGGAGGGAGTCCAGGACTATAATTTAGTAAGAGTTTTCTGAACTCCAGTGCTAGTGGGATTAAGTAGTTATGGCCCTGTGGCAAGTTCATGGGAAAGAGCCAGAGGGAAAATTAACTTGTATTTGACATGAAGCACATACTCTGTGGGTATTCATCAGAGTAAATTATATGCAGTGGGGAAGTTTAAAGGCACTTCCTTTTTCTCCCTTAATGAATATGTACCGTTGAATCCCATTGAACTACCCTCCTGGTTTTAGTAAACAATCGACAACTTCTGACGCCTCTAATCTAGTGTTTAGCTGTCTCTATTTAGGATTAAATGGAGGTGGAATCCACATCACAGTAATCCCTCGGAATTGCACAGTATTTCCCACCAGCACTTGGTTCCCTGCTCGTCAGCACAGTGCAGGATCCCAGCCAGGCTGGCGGGCGGTGCTATGGGAGAGCCGCGGTGGGGAGGAGACTTGACCTTGGGGGAGCCGGGAGTCCTGCGAGCCGCCTGGCTGCCCGGCGGGAATGGAAGTGCCCAGCTGCCTCGGAAGGTGTGGGGTGCTGGGCGGAGACGCTCAGGGGGGCATCGCTCCTCTCTCTGCTGCCCTGAGAACACAGGACAGTGGCTGCTCACACCATCTATGACGGGCTGAGTCCCCAGCTCGCCAGGGGACGCTGGGGACCCGTGGCTGCTGAAGGGGGCACTCAGGCTGGAAGCAGTGCCGGGGGCAGCCCAGCCTTGGCTTCCTCCTTTCCCCCGGGGCCCCCCTCTGGCCGTGCACGCAGTAACAGCACAGACAGCGGTAATGCGAGGGGCTCTGTGGGCACGATGAAAAGAGCCAGAAGGTTCCAAGAGGCCTTTCTAACGTGGAGGGTGGGGACAGGGGCACTGCCATATATTCCGCTTGTCCTCGCAGCAAACCTGGGAGGCAGGTAGAGCGGGTGTGATTATCCACATTTTAGCAAAAGGGACTGGAGAGATGAAGTCAGTTACTGAAGGTCAGCGGCAAAGCAGGGAACAGATTGCAGGTGTCCTGACTCTTAGTCAAGGAGAAATTCCATCGAGTCTTAGAATTAGAAGCATCTTAATCAGCACAGGTGATTTAATGAAGCTTTGAAGGCAGGGATCTGGCATTAACCGCTACCCCCTTAACTCTGCTTTGATAAGGCAGTGTTCACAAGTGACCACCTAATCCAAGCGTTGATAGAAAAGAGTCACTTTAACGTCCTCATCTTGACTAGTTTGGTCCTAAAGCTCTAACCAGGCGGTTTCTGAAAGCATTTCCCATTCTGTGTGCACAGACTTGGAAAGTGGGTAGTGGTCCTCAAAGTGTCATCCATTCTGCTGATGCAAGAGTACCTGACAGTAACAAGTGTGGCCAGTATCATCACAAATGTAGGAGCATCATATGTTACAACCCTGAAAATCCCCAGTTGTTATAGGCCCAAGTCTCAGCCTAAGCAGATGTGAGCTTGGAAAGGTAAGAGTAGGGTGGAAAGATACAGAAAGAAGGAACCAGTACCACAAACTCTTTTCCTAGCACTCGGTTCTAACCTCTCCATGTCCATGTACACTACTGGCTTCTGCTTCTGCTAGAAGTTTGGAAAGGATGCAAAAAGGCCAGCCACCTCCCCTGGGACTGGGAGAGGGGTCTAGGACAGTGTTCCTGTGTCACCTTCCCACCCTAGCCAGGTACAAAGGAAAGGCACCTTCCAACTTCCATTGACCCAAGCATCCTCCCCTTTTTGCAACACAACCTCTCCCTACCCCGTCTGAAACTCCTACTAGCAGAGTTACTAAAATATGCTAGGGTCACAAGGGGTAAGGGGATGTGCAGAGAAAAGGAATCATGAGAATAAACTTGATAGGGGCAGAGTCTCCTCATAAGCAGGAGTTAGCTGTTGTAATTTGCTAATTATCTCCTTAGAAGGTGGAAATGAATCAAACAAGTTTTTAATGAATTTCTGCTACAGACTCAGTGCTGTGGTGGGCACTGAGGGGCCACAGAAACCCTTGGAAGGGCCTGCAATCCACTTAGGGGTGTGACTATGTTACAGGTTCCCTCAGTGGATAACCCCAAACCACATACAACAAAGCAATAGGCTGTGCAATAGAAACCACAGGAAATATGGAATTAAAGAGAAAGAGATCAAAGGGGGCTTCCCAGGATCCTGGGACATCTTCAAGGAAATGTTTCCAAGACACTAAAGTGTCACACCTTCCACTAGACTGGAGGGTGGGAACCAGTAGGGCAATGGACAGGTCACTGGGAGTAGGTGGGATATTATAAATTTGTCCAGAGTCTACCTTGCCTACCTCCACCTGATTTAGTTACGACTGGAAGGTGGCAGTCTGGACAAATTTGCCTGGGTGAATCCTGAACAGGTAAGTACCCTAAACTCTTTGCCTTAAACACACACAACTTCAGTTCTTTGGAGGTCCAGTGATGGTGACCTTTCCTTGTCTGCTTGCCTATCTGTTGTGCATAGAAGACGGATCCACTGTACCTGAGTCGCGGGCCTATTGGTGAATTAGGACGCAAAGGTGAAGGGCTAAACCTCTGGGCAGGGTTTCTCCACCTCGGCCCTGACGTTGGGGCCAGGTCCTCTCTGCTGTGGGGTCTGTCCCTCGCCCTGCAGGATGTTTAGCAGCAGCCCTGGCCTCTGGCCAGGTGCTCGTAGCACCTGCCCTCCCCCATCCCCCAGTAGAACAACGAAATGTGTCTCTAGCCTTGCCAGCCATCCCCCTCGGCTCTAGGGAAGAGGATGCCACGTGGCTGTCCCCTTCTCATCATTCATCACTTCTGAATCCCTGGGCGAAGCCACTTTGCCTCAGCTGATGGTTTTTCTTGAAACCAGAAGGGAATTTAGAGTTGGTCTGAGTCCAGGCTCTCCTTTAGAGACTAAGGCCCGGAAGGGAGCTCAGCTCGTGGGGTGGTAGACCTCGATAACAACCCTGGTCCACGAGCCCAACACCTTCATTGCACGGCTACTCAGATCTTTGGCCGATCACCCAGGCAGCCAGCCCTCCCAGGGCCGCCGTTTACCACGTGGTAAGAAGTAGAGCTAGGAGCCCATCCCCCACCGAGGGTCCCCAGTAGGCCCTTGTTGGGGATGGGTTATCAGATTGTGGATTTTGTGTTGGAAATAGTTCCTCGAGGCCCAGAAAAGTAAACTCAGATCATTTATTCATTTGTCCGGCAAATATCCTCAAAGCACTTTTGTTGCATATTGAGGATACAAAGTCTCTGCTTGTCTTGGAGCTCACAGATGAAGTTATAAGGGACATATGGGGATCGTTATAAAATTAGGACTCGCCTGAAACGACAGAGCACCTCGTGGGGCTGAGCTGCACAGGGGGCCACACCCAACCCCAGGGGGAGGCAAGGACCACTTCCAGGAAGAGCAGACCCCGGAACTAAGTCGGAGGGGATGAGCTAACGGTTAGGAGGTGAGGCTGCACAAGAGTGTTTCGGGCAAAGGGGAAGCGTGGAGAAGCCCATGGGCTGGAAACAGTGCAGTGAGTGTGGAGAGCACCAGCGATCTGGCCTTGGTGGAACGTGAGAGTTGAGGGGAGGAGAGGTGGGAGGCAGACTGAACGGCGGCCTTCACCGCTGTCCTGAAGAACTTGAATTTACTTCTGTGGGCGACACGGAGGACAGAGTCTAGGAGAACAAGTTCAAGGCAGGAGGACCAAGCTGGGATGGTGCCGCAGTGTGGGGGGGGCGGATGGCACAGCCAGCCACTGAGGAAGAGGGGAGGCTCACGAGATAGACATGAGGATGTCAGGGCGGGGCAAGAACGACACTCAGTGTCTAGGAGTGCCCGTCCAACGAGACCGTGAACACAGGAGAAGCAGGGCTGGGGATGGGAGCCCCGGAGTGCCCGTGGGACTCCAGGTGCAGCCGTCCAAATGTGGGGTGGGGGGCACATCCGGCTTAGAGAACCGGGTTGGTAAAAGTGCATTGGGAGCAGGTGGAGGCTGGATGCAACCGTGGGATTGGGTGACATCACCAGGGGCGTGTGGGTCTGAGGAAGGGGTGCAGGGGGGTGGCACTTTTAGGCACCAGCAAATCTAACGGAAGCACTTCTCTCCAGAAACCACCTTCTTGGCCAGTCCAGCCATTCTACTGACGGTCATCCGCCCCTGGCTGGACCAGCCATGCTAGTTTCCTTTGTGAAATAGGAACAGTGAGTAGACTTGCCCAGGCAACTTATAAACTTTGTTTCTCAGTTGCCCAGACCATTTACAGACTTTTATTTCCCACCGCCAGACTCTCCAAGAGGCACCAGAAGGCTGGCTGGCACGCTGGCCAGGGTCCCAGGATCCTTCTAATGAACTGTGAACCTAACATTTGTGGAAAGCATTGTGCAAGTTATAAGGTTTGTGGTCAAACGGGTTCATCCCCAGCTTAATTGTCAGTGCAGACCCTTAAGAACTAGATTATAGCTTCCAGAAGTTGTTGACTGTTTACTGAAAACCAAAGGAGAGTTCCCTTTTGCGATGTATTTGCAGTTCTGTATATTTGCAGTGGGGGAAGGAGGTTTTCTTTGAATCGCCCTCTCTGCATGTAATTTTCTCTGATGAATACCTGTAGTGTCTGTGTTTCACGTGAAACATGACTTGGTGTTTCCCCCTGGCTCTTTCCCATGAACTTGGCCCTCTTGGTATGATGGAGACAGTAGTACTGGCTGGAACCCTTCACAAATTCTTCTCAGCTCCTCAGCCATTTCACTCCTTTTAGCACTAACCACATCTTTCAGTCATTCAGCTATTTAACCCTGATGATGGTTTAAATGATGAGCTTTTCTTAAAACATTTGTGCTTTGTTTCATGTTCCTATATTCTTTTTTTTTTTTTTTGGATGTCTTTTTAAAATTTATTTTATTGAAGTATAGATGATTTACAATGTTAATTTCTGCTGTAGAGAAAAGTGATTCAGTTATACATATATACATTCTTTTTCATATTCTTTTCCATTATGGTTTATCACAGGATATTGAATATAGTTCTCTGTGCTATACAGTAGGACCTTGTTGTTCATCCATTCTCTATATAATACTTTGTATCTGCTAATCCCAAACTCCCCGTCCATCCCTCTCCCACACCCCTCCCCCCTGGCAACCACAAGTCTGTTCTCTATATTTGTGAGTCTGTTTCTGTTTTGTAGATAAGTTCATTTGTTTCATATTTTAGATTCCACATATAAGTGATACCATATGGTATTTGTCTTTCTGACTCACTGCACTTAGTATGATAATCTCTAGGTCCATCCATGTTGCTGCAAATGGCATTGTTTCGTTCTTTTTTTTATGGCTGAGTAGTGTTCCATTGTATATATGTACCACATCTTCGTTATCCATTCATCTGTCCATGGACATCTAGGTGGCTTTCATGTCCAGGCTATTGTGAATATCGCTGCTATGAACATAGGGGTGACTGTATCTTCTCGAATAGTTTTGTCCAGATATACTCCCAGGAGTGGGATTCCTGGATCATATGGTAGTTCTATTTTTAGTTTTTTGAGGAACCTCCATACTGTTCTCCATAGTGGTTGTATCAATTTACATTCCCACCAACAGTGTAAGAGGGTTCCCTTTTCTCCACACTCTCTCCCACATTTATTATTTGTAGACTTTTTGATGATGGCCATTCTGACCCGTGTGAGGTGGTACCTCATTGTGGGTTTGATTTGCATTTCTCTGATCATTAGCGATGTTGAGCATCTTTTCATGTGCCTCTTGGCCATCTGTCATACTCCTATTTTCAAAGTGCTTTTACATAGAATAATTTTTGCTTCTATCCTAAGCTTTATATTTTCTCTTTTTACTGATGAAAAACTAAAGTGCAGAGCTGGAGGCGGGACTTAGAGCCTCGAAGGTGCCTTCAGGTGGGTCTGGGTGTGGGCGTGGCCCCAGGTCCTGTCCGTTGGCCCTGCCTGGCCTCACGTGGTACTTACTCACTGGAGGAGGATTTAGTCACTGGAGTATGAGCACAAAGAGATTTTTGTTCTGCTTAAGAATAAAACACTCCGCAGCCCCTCCTGCCGGATAGTTATGCCTGTGATATGGGGGGTATACCAGCTGGTGTTTCTCAAAGGTCAGCTTAGTAGGGTTCTGGAAACCCAGGTCTATGTATAGTGAAATCCTCACCAATTTCTTGCAGCAAAATATAACCGTGTGAGAATGTCAGAGTGCTAAGCCCGACAATTCATAGTAGTATGGGGAAGGGTCTGGATAAGGAGACAGATTCTAATTTTAATTCTCCACTAATTAGCCCGGTAGCACCCCCATAAGTTACTTCTGCTCTCTGAACCTCAATTTTCCAATCTAAAAAGGGTTGAAGGAGATCAGTGCTTCTCACACTGGGGGATATAGACATATTCTTGGGAGCTCTGAGTTCTCTGTGAGAATTTCTTTTTTCCCCAACTTAAAAAAAAAAAATGCATACCTACAGAAAAGTCACAAGAATAAGATAAGAACACACCTTTCACTTCAACTCACTATTTATTAGCCTTTGATCTGCTATTAATTTTTCATGTTGATGAAAACTCATGTAAGTTTTTACCTGGATCCTTTCACTGCCCCCTTCTAACCAAGGGCTGCCCAGCCCCGAGCCTGGGTGTCTGTCCGTGTTTATCTTCCCTTTGGCGTCAGGCAGGACTGCTCTCATTTCCAGGGGGTACCCAGAAAAGAACTGAAGAGGTCTTAACCATATCCACATTGAGTAAAGGCCAAATGATACCATGGAGCCCCCTATACATGAAGGTTGTCCAGTAATTTTAAAAGAAAGGAGTGAGAAGAATAGATACATGCATATGTATAACTGGATCACTTTGCTGTACACCTGAAACCAACACAACATTGTTAATCAACTATACGCCAATATAAAATAAAAATTTTTAAAAAAGAAAAAGAAAGAGGAATAAGACGTAGTCCCCCCCAAAAAAAGGAGTGGACCTGTCAAACACAAGAAAATGCTCTCCATAGAGTCATTAGCATATTCACATCACCAGTAGCAATTTAGTTGAGCAAAACAACATCGTCTGGCAAATGAATGTTATTAAGTTAAATTGTATTGGTTTGGAATATTTTTATTGAATTGGTAAACCTGTTGTATTATAGTTCTTCCAGAGCTACGAGCGTAAGGAATTTATATCTATAATAACGTTGGTGCAGACTTGAGTAGCACTACTGTAAAAATAAAACTGGGAGCATGCAAGAATATGTTCCTGGGGCACATACACATTAATCCTGTTTGTAAATAATGAGCTGGAAGGTTCAAGTTCAGGAGCTGTGCCTCCGAGAGTACCTTGGGGAGAGGAGAGGGGAGAAGAATAAGGCGGTTGAAATAAGTAGGTTCCTTTACCCCATTTCAGTAGAGTGGAGTACTGTGTAAGATTTGATTTGGACAAGAGGAGTTTGGATAACACAGGTCTAGATTATTTCTAAGAGTCCTTTCAGCTTTAGCAACCAAAACCCATTTATTTTCCCTGACAATGGAAAGTATTGGTAGCTTTGGACCCTTTCCCATGCCCACAACCAAAATGGATGTGTATATGTATATACACAGGAGAAAGAGAGAAAGAGAGATTTATTCTGAGGAAACAGCCCATATGCTTATGAACGTACATGTCCAAAATCTGCAGGGTAGACCAGCAGGCTAGAAACCCAAGGAGAGCTCATGTTGCAGCTGAAGTCTGATGACTGTTTGCTGGCAGAATTCCTTCCTGCTCGGGGGAAGTCAGTCTTTGTTCTATAATGGCCTTCAACTGTTTGGGTGAGGCCCAACCAAATTACAGGGGAAAATCTACTTTGTTCAAAATTCACAGTATTAAATTGTTTTCTTTTTAATGTTATTGAAGTATAGTTGATCTAAAATGTTGTGTTAATTTCTCCTATACAGCAAAGTGACTCAGATATATATATCTATATATATAGATATATATATATAGTTTTCATGTTCTTTTCCATTATGGTTTGTCACAGGATGCTGAATATAGTTCCCTGTGCTATACCGTAGGACCTTGTTGTTTATCCATCTTATATATAATAATTTGTCTCTGCTAACCCCAAACTCCCAATCCTTCCTTCCCCCACCATTCCCTTGGCAATTACAAGTCTGTTCTCTATATCTGTAAATATGTTTTTGTTTTGTAGATATGTTGATTTGCATCATATTTTAGATTCCACATATAAGTGATATCATATAGTATTTATCTTTCTCTTTCTGACTTACTTCGCTTAGTATGATAATCTCTAGGTCCATCCATGTTGCTGCAAATGGCATTATTTCATTCTTTTTTATGGCTGAGTAGTATTCCATTGTATATATGTGCCACATCTTCTTTATCCATTCATCTGTCCATGGACATTTAGGTTGCTTCCATGTCTTGACTGTTGTAAATAGTGCTGCTGTGAACACAGGGGTGGCTGTGTCTTTTCAAATTATAGTTTTCTCTGGGGATATGCCCAGGAGTGGGATTGGTGGATCGTATGGCAACTCTATTTTTAGTTTTTTGAGGAACCGCCACACTTCTCTCCATAGTAGCTGCACCAATTTACATTCCCACCAACAGTGCACGAGGGTTCCCTTTTCTCCACACCCTCTCCAGCATTTGTTATTTGGAGACTTTTCAATGATAGCCATTGTGACTGGTGTGAGGTGGTACCACATTGTATCAATAGTTTCGATTTGCATTTCTCTAACAGTATTAAATGTTAGTCATCCAAAACACACCTTCACAGAAACATCTAGAATAATGTTTGACCAAATAATTGGGTACCATGGCCTAGGGAAATTGACATACAGAATTAACCATCACAACACATATCAGCTGGATTTACCTAGAAATAAACTATAATGGAGAAAAGAGTTTGTCCTCAACAACGTTAAGATTCTTCTGAGCTCTTAGATACAGGCCAGGTAGAATGTACAGTTGACCCTTGGACAACATCAGTTTGAACTGTTGTGGGTCCACTTACACTTGGATTTTTTTCACTAAATGCTTCCTGCAGCACTGCACAATCCACAGTTGGTTGAATCTATGGACGCGGAACCTCGGATATGGAGGACCGACTGTAAAATTATTGTGGTTTTTGACTGGGTGTGGCGGAGTTCCTAACCTTGCATTGTTCAAGGATCAACTGTATAAAAGGCAAGAACAGCAATGCCCATTTAGGAATGCCTCCCAGATGACAGGACCTATACCTGTTTTGTTTATTACAGCATCCTAGGGTCTAATCCAGTGCCTGCTGTGCACAACTTATGTTCTATCTGTATCTGTTAACTGATGGAATTAGAAGATATACAAGACCTTTTTGTAATGGGAACCACAGCTGGGAGAAATAAGCTTTACTAAAGTAATATTCTATAAGTCAGGAAGGTGGGACCTGGTTTTATTCATTCTTAGAAGCTGAATTTTTAAAAATACCTTTTCTTTACTCTGTTAAAATAAACATAACATAAAATTTACCATCTTAGCTATTTTAAAGTGTACGGTTTAGTGGTATAAAATACATTCACCTTGTTATGCAACCATTACCACCATCCATCCCAGAACTCTCTTCATCTTGTAAATCTGAAGCTTGTACCTATTAAAAAATAACTCCCCATCTCCCCTCCCCACAGCCCCTGGCAACCATAATTATACTTTCTGTCTTTATGATTTTGGCTAGTCTAAGACCCTTCTATAAGTGGACTAGTATAGTATTTGTCTTTTTTTGTGACTGACATTTCACTTAGCATAATGTCCTCAAGTTTCATACATGCTGTGGCATTTATCTGAATTTCCTTCCTTTTTAAGGCTGAAAAATGTTCCGTTGCATAAATATACCACATTTTAGTAATCCACCCATCAGTTGATGGACACTGGTTGCTCCCATATTTTAGCAACTGTGAATAATGCTGCTATGAACATGGGTGTACAAATATCTCTTCAAGACCCTGCTTTCAATTCTTTTTGGTATGTACCCAGAAGTGGAATTGCTGGGTCATATGGTAATTCTGTTTTTAATTTTTTGAGGAACCTCCACACTGTTTTCCATAATTGCTGCACCATTTTACACCCCCACCAACAATGTCCAAGGGTTCCAGTTCTCCACTCCTTCACCAATACTTGTTGTTTTCTATACTTTAATAGTAGTCATCCTAATGAGTGTGAGGTGGTACCTCATTGTAGTTTTGATTTGCATTCTCCTAATAATTAGTGACTTTGAGCATCTTTTCATGTGCTTATTGGCCATTGGTATATCTTCTTTGAAGAAATATCTATTTAAGTCCTTTGCCCATTTTTGAATCGGGTTTTTTCTTGTTGTTGTTGAGTTTTAGTAGTTCTCTATATATTCTGGATAGTAATCCCTTATCAAATATATGATTTGCAAATATTTTCTCCCATTCTGTGGGTTGTCTTTTTTACTCTGTGGATAGTGTCTTTTGATGCACAAAATTGTTTTGTTTTCATGAATCCCATTGGTCTATTGTTTCATTTGTTATCCACGCTTTTGATGTCATATGCAAGAAATCATTACCAGTGTTGCCAAACTTTTGTCTATGTTTTATTCCAGTAGTTTGTTTTAGAACTTACATTTAGGTCCTTGATCCATTTTGAGTTCATTTTTGTATATGGTGTTAGGTAAGGGTCCAATTTCATTCTTTTGCATGTGGATATCCAATTTTCCCAGCACCATTTGTTGAAAAGACTGCCCTTCCCCCATTGAATGATCTTGGCCCCCCTGTCAAACATCATTTGACTGTAGATGCAAGAGTTTATTTCTGTGCTGTATTCTATTCCACTGGTCTATATGTCTGTCTTTATGCCAATATCACAGTTTTGATTACTGTAGCTTCATAGTAAGTTTTTTTTTTTTAATTGAAGTAAAGTTGATTTTGTAGTAAGGTTTGAAATCAGGAAATGTGAGTCCTTCAGTTTTGTCCTTTTTCAGGATTATTTTGGCTATTCAAGGTTCCTTGAGAGTCCATATCAATTTTAGGATGGGTTTTTCTATTTTTGAAAAACAAAGTCATTAGGATTTCAGTAGGGATTGCAGTGAATCTGTAGCTTACTTTGGGTAATATTGACGTTTTAACAATTTAAAGTCTTTCAGTTCATGAACATGGCATGTGTTTCCACTTATTTATGTTTTTAAAAAATTTCTTTCAGCAATATTTTGTAGTTTTCATTGTACAAGTTTTTCACCTTCTTAGTTAATTCGTAAGTATTTTATTCTTTTTAATGCTATTGTAAATGTAATTATTTTTGTAATTTACTTTACAGATTGTTCATTGTTTGTGTATAGAAATGCAACCAATTTTTGTGTGTTGACTTTGTATTCTGCTACTTTGCTGAATTCATTTATTAGTTCTAACAGCTTTTTTTGTGTGTGGAGTCTTCAGGATTTTCTATGTATAAGATTATATCATCTGCAAACAGATAATTTTACTTCTTCCTTTCCAACTTGAATGCCTTTTACTTATTTTCACTTCTTGCCTAATTGCTCTGGCTAGAACTTTCAGTACTATGTTGAATAGAAGTGGTGAAATCAGGCATCCTTGCCTTGCTCCTGATCTTAGAGGAAAAGCTTTCAGTCTTTCACCATTGAACATTATGTTTGCTGTGGGTTTTTCATATACGACTTTTATTATGTGGAGGTAGTTTTTTCTATTCCTATTTTCTTGAATGTTTTTATCATTAAATGGTGTTAAGTTTTGTCAAATGATTTTTCTGCATCAATTGAATGATCATGTAGGGTTTTTCCCTCATTTTGTTGATGTAGTATATTACATTGATTGATTTTCATATGTTGAATGATCCTTAAATTCAAGGAAGAAATCCCACTTAGTCATAATGGAATTATAATACTCGTAATATGCTGCTGAAATTTGTTTGCTAGTATTTTATTGAGGATTTTTGCATCAATATTCATTAGGGATATTCGTCTGTAGTTTTATTTTCTTCTATTGTCTTTGTCTGGCTTTGGTATGAGGGTTATGCTGGCCTCATAAGAATGAGTTAGGAAGTATTCCTTCCTCTGTAATTTTTTTGGAAAAATTTGAGAAGGATTGGTATTAGTTGTTTATTTTAATGTTTTGGTAGAATTCACAAGTGAAGCCATTAGGTCCAGGGCTTTTTTTGGTTGGGAGATTTTTTTTTTTATTACTGATTCAATCTCATTACTAAATATAAGTCTACTCAGATTGTCTATTTCTTAATCTCAGATTTAGTCTTGGTAGGTTTTCTGTTTCTAGAAATTTGTTCATTTCATCTAAGTTATCAAATGTGTTGGCAAACAGTTGTTTATGGTACTGTCTCATAGTCCTTTTTATTTCTGTGGGATCAGTAGTAATGTCCCCACTTCCATTTCTTATTTTAGTCCTTTGAGTCTTCTTTTTCTCTTAGTCCATCTAGCTAAAGGTTTGTCAATTTTGTTGATCTTCTCAAAGAACCAAATTTTGGTTTCATTGATTTTTCTCTATTGTTTTTCTTTTTTTTTTAACATCTTTATTGGAGTATAATTGCTCTACAATGTTGTGTTAGTTTCTGCTGTATAACAAAGTGAATCAGCTATATGTATACATATATCCCCATATCCCCCTCGCCTTGCGTATCCTTCCCACCCTCCCTATCCCACCCCTCTAGGTGGTCACAAAGCACCAAGTTGATCTCCCTGTGCTATGTGGCTGCTTCCCACTAGCTATCTATTTTACATTTGGTAGTGTATGTATGTCCACGCCACTCTCTCACTTTGTCCCAGCTTACCCTTCCCCCTCCCCGTGTCCTCAACTCCATTCTCTACATCTTTACTCCTGTCCTGCACCTGGGTCCATCAGAACCATTTTTTTTTGATTCCATATATATGTAAGCATATGGTATTTGTTTTTCTCTTTCTGACTTCACTCTGTATGACAGACTCTAGGTCCATCCACCTCACTACAAATAACTCAATTTCGTTTCTTTTTATGGCTGAGTAATATTCCATTGCATATATGTGCCCCATCTTCTTTATCCATTCATCTGTCGATGGACACTTAGGTTGCTTCCATGTCCTGACTATTGTAAATAGAGCTGCAATAAACATTGTGGTACATGACTCTTTTTGAATTATGATTTTCTCAGGGTATATGCCTGAGAAAATCCCACTATAGGTAGTGGGATTGCTGGGTCGTATGGTAGTTCTGTTTTTAGTTTTATTAAGGAACCTCCATACTGTTCTCTATAGTGGCTGTATCAATTTACATTCCCACCAACAGTGCAAGAGGGTTCTTTTCTCCACACCCTCTCCAGAATTCATCGTTTGTAGATTTTTTGATGATGGCCATTCTGACCAGTGTGAGGTGATACCTCATTGTAGTTTTGATTTGCATTTCTCTAATGATTAGTCATGTTGAGCATCTTTTCATGTGTTTGTTGGCAATCTGTATATCTTCTTTGGAGAAATGTCTATTTAGGTCTTCTGCCCATTTTGGGGTTGGGTTGTTTCTTTTCATATTGAGCTGCATGAGGTGCTTGTGTATTTTGGAGATTAATCCTTTGTCAGTTGCTTCGTTTGCAAATATTTTCTCCCATTCTGAGGGTTGTCTTTTCGTCTTATGGTTTCCTTTGCTGTGCAAAAGCTTTTAAGTTTCATTAGGTTCCATTTGTTTATGTTTGTTTTTATTTCCCTTTCTCTAGGAGGTGGGTCAAAAAGGATCTTGCTGTGATTTATGTCAGAGTGTTCTGCCTGTTTTTCTCTAAGAGTTTGATAGTGTCTGGCCTTACATTTAGGTCTTTAGTCCAATTTTAGTTTATTTTTGTGTATAGTGTTAGGAAGTGTTCTAATTTCAAAACTATGGACCACTTCACGAATTTGCGTGTCATCCTCACGCAGGGGCCATGCTAATCTTCTCTGTATCGTTCCAATTTTAGTATATATGCTGCCGAATTGAGCCCCTCTACTGTTTTTCTACTCTCTCTTTTATCTACCTCTACTCTAATGTTTGTTATTTTCTTCCTTCTGCTAGCTTTGGGTTTAGTTTGTTCTTCTTTTTCTCATTCCTTAAGTTGTAGAGTTAGGTTGTTGATTTGAGTTCTTTCTTGTTCTAGCTATAAATTTCCACCTTCGCATCATGTTTGCTGTGTCATGTAAGTTTTGGTATGTTATATTTTCATTTTACACATCTCTAAGTAGTTTCTAATTTTCCTTGTGATTTCTTCTTTGATCTGTTGATTGTTTAAAAGTGTGTTGTTTAATTTCCACAGTATTGTGAATTTTTCAGCTTTATGTGTTTGTTTTTTTTTTCCTAACTTCATCCTGTTGTGGTCAGAGAAGATATCTGTCATAACTTTGTATGATATCATTTTTTAAGTCTATTGAGACTTAGTTCGTGTCCTAACATATGGTCTACCTGGAAAATGTTCCATGTGCACTTGAGAAAAATGTAGATGCTGTTGTCATTGGGTGGAATGTTCAGTATATTCTTGTTAGATCTAGTTGGTTTATTGGGAGTGAGGCATTGAAGTCTCTATTATTGTAGAACTCTCTATTTCTCCCTTCAAATTCTGCCCATTTTTGCTTCATGTATTTTGATAGTCTGTCATTGGGTGTGCAAATGTTTATAACTGTTGTATCTTCTTGCTCTACTGAGCCTTTTATTAATATATAATGTCCTTCTTTGTCTTTTGTAACCTTATATGATTTAATGTCTACTTTGTCTGATGTTAGTATAGCCAGTCCTGCTCTCTTTTGGTTACTATTTGCATGGAATATGTTTTTCCATCCTTCCCATTTCAACCTATTTGTGTTTTGGGGTTTCAGATGAGACTCTTGTAGACAGCATATAGCTGGGTCATGTGTTTTTATCCATTCTACCAATCTCTGTCTTTGTTGATAATAAGGGACTTACTTCTGTCATTGTGCTGTTTGTTTTCTATATGCCCTATAGCCATTTTTTCCCTCATTTCCTGCATTACTGTCTTCTTTTGTGTTCTGTTGATTTTTGTAGTGAAAGGTTTAAATTCCTTCTTAATTTCCTTTTGTGTATACTCTATAAACTATTTTATTTGTCGTTATCATGGAGATTACATTTAACATCCTAAAGTTATAACATTCTAATTTGAATTTATTACAGCTTAATTTCAATAACATACAAAAACTGTTCTTTTACAGCTCTGTCCCCACCCCTTTTGGTTATTGTTATCACAAAATTACATCTGTATACATTGTATGCCAAAAAACATAAACTAATAATTCTTTTAAATGTACTGGCCTCCTGAATTATGCAGAAAACAAAATTTGGAGTTACAAACCAAAGTTACAGTAATACTAGCTATTACACTAATAATTGTTGTTTTCTTTAACTTATTTATTTTATTTATTTATGGCTGTGTTGGGTCTTCGTTTCTGTGCGAGGGCTTTCTTTAGTTGCGGCAAGCGGGGTCCACTCTTCATCGCGGTGCGCGGGCCTCTCACTATCGCGGCCTCTCTTTTTGCGGAGCACAGGCTCCAGACGCGCAGGCTCAGTAGTTGTGGCTCACGGGCTCAGTTGCTCCGTGGCATGTGGGATCCTCCCAGACCAGGGCTCGAACCCGTGTCCCCTGCATTGGCAGGCAGATTCTCAACCACTGCGCCACCAGGGAAGCCCTGTTGTTTTCTTTAAATGTATTAGTCTCTTAAATCATGTAGAAGACAAAAAGTACAGTTACAAACCATTGTTACAATGATACTAGCTTCTACAATTGCCCATGTGGTTGCCTTTAATGAGATCTCTATTTCTCCATATGGCTTCAGTTTACTGTCTAGTGTTCTTTCATTTCACTCCACAGGACTCTCTTGAGCATTTCTTGTAGGGAAGGTCTAGTGGTCATGAACTCCTTCAGCATTTTTTAATCTGGGAATGCCTTGATTTCTCCTTCACTCTAAAGGACAATTTTGCCAGATATAAGATTCTTGGTTGACAGTTTTTTTCTTTGAGCACTTTGAATAAATCTGCCCACAGTCTTCTGGCCTCCAAACTTTGTGATGAGAAATCTGCAGATAATCTTATTGAGGATCCCCTTGTATGTGACTATTCCCTTACCTTGCTGCTTTCCAGGTTTCCCCTTTGTCTTTTGAAAGTTTGATTATAATGAGACTGTGTGGGTCTCTTTGACTTCATCTTACTTGGAATTCATTGAGCTTTTTGGATGTTTATATTCATGTCTTTTATCAAATTTGGGAAATTTTAAGTCATTATTTCTTCAGATATTCTCTCTGCCCCTTTCTCTTTCTCTTCTTTTACTGGGATTCCCACAATGTGTATGTTGGTCCTCTTGATAGTGTCGTGTCACACTTTTCTTTAATCTTTCTTTCTGTTCTTCAGCCTTGATAATTTCCATTGTCTTATCTTCAAGTTCACTGATTCTTCCTTCTGCCTGCTCAGATCTGCCTTTGAACTTCTCTAGTGAATTTTTCACTTCAGTTATTGTACTTTTCAGCTCCAGAATTTCTTTCTGGTTTCTTTTTGTGTTTCCTATCTCTTTATTGATGTTTTCATTTTGGTCACACATTATTTTCTTGACTTTCTCCACATCTTCCTTTAGTTCTTTGAGCATCTTTAAGATGGTTGTTTTAAAGTCTTTGTCTAGTATATCTGCCATTAGGCCTTTTTCAAGGACAGTTTCTGTTGACTTTTTTCCCCTTTGTTTGAATGGGCCTTGTGATTTTGTATTAAACACTGGACATTTTAATCTAATGATGTGGTAACTCTGGAAACTCTCAGATTGTCCCCCTCCCCCAGGGTTTGATGTTTCTTGTTGTCGTTTTTTGACTGTTATAAGCTGTCTCTGTGCCAAGGATCAGCCTGAGTTGTAAACTTAATGTCTTCTCAGGTCTTTTCTGAGCCTTTCCCTGAGCATGCACAGTCACTTTTAAATTTTCTCTGTATATTCAGCTGTTTTTGAATGTCCTAGTCTTTAAGTTCAGGCTCCCAAAAGAGGAAAAGCAAAAAATGATGGGAGGGGGAAAGCGCACTGGCCCTTTAAATCTTCTGGCATTCACTTCAACCTGAAGGGGGAGGGCTATGAACCAATGAGGGGAGGTGCAACAGCAATGGCTTCACCCTCTTTGTCTGCACCTCTGTGGTCAGCAGTCAGAGCACAGGTCCCCAGTATTTGGGGGACAGGGTCCTTTTGCCCACTCTAGCTCCCACAAGTTGTGTGCTAGCTGCACAGCCTCTTGCCATGTGTCTGGGAGTGGGGATGGGTAACTGCTAATGAGTCAGGAGCTGAAGTTGGCTGCAATTGACTGCAATTTGCCTCCAAGCCTTCTGCCAGAAGTTGCAAGCCTTCAACAGACTCCAGAGTTCCAAAATAGCTACATCAGGTTGATTCTGCCATTGTAGTTGTTGTCTGGGTGGAGAGACAGATTCCTGGTGCTTCCTCCTCCACCATCTTCCCAGACTCCTCCCTTCAGAAGCTGCATTCTGACGGGGGAAGTCAAAGCTTCAACAGAACCTGGCCAGATTCTTTGAAACTGCCTTAAAGTAACAAAAGTATTGCTGAAAGTGAACTTCCACACACTCTGCTATCGAATGCACCACGTGGATTTCCCCGCACACACTCAAGTATTCTCATATACGAGATAAAAAGAGTATGCCACGAAGCTTTGCTGTGACCTTCCAGGCCTCCTCACTGAGCGAATGATGAGAGCCTTAGTCCTTAAGCAAAGAGCCCTGGTTCCACTTTGACCTGATTCTCAGCTTCCCACACTGTCCATCTGCTGCTAATGTGGCTCCTGATTGCCTGTCCTGGGAAGGGCTCCTCCCTCTGTGCAGGACCATAGCTCTGCTCCTCCCCAGAGGAGGGACTATTGCAACCTTCTTTTGGATGATGGACTAACTTTCTGAGTGAAATGCAAGCTGAAAGTAGTGCCCTGCCCTCATGCCCCCTATGTACTTACCTTTGACCTGGTCGGAGTCCAACACACTATAGTGTCGTTCTATGGTTAAATGTCTTTATTCTGCTCCCCAATGATACTGTACAAAGGCTGTGTCCTACAGCATCATCTCCTAATAAAGCACAAGCCCATGTCCCAGTAATTCTCCACAGAGCACCAATCTCACAGCGCCTATGTAAACAACTGCTCAACACAGTTAAAAAAGATTTTTTCAATCAGAAAAGAAAAACATGCTCATTAGAAGAAATGTGAGAAACACATAAAAGGAGAAAAAGGGTATCACTATTCATTTCACCACCGTTAACAGTTGAAATACTGTATTAAGTTTAAAGATTCAGAAAAATATGGAGTAATTAAGTCACTCCCTAAAATATCACGTTAATATTTTGTCATAAAAAGTTTGCAGGGACCTTTAATTTTATAAAAGAAATGGAAGATGGCAAATAAAGTTGAGGTGGCTTTTTTCCTTCCCAGGTCATGTTCCCGGCCCTCCCCAGAGGTAACTACTCTCATGGGGCCAGGGGAGGGGTGGGGAGGGAGGACAGAAGGAGAAAGGTAAGTACAGGAGTCCTACACAGACAGCCAACGAGGAAGCCAAGCTTTGGGCAGCCTCTTGGCAGCCCGCTCAGCCAAGTCTGCTCCAAAAGGAGCCCAGGTACCTTGACACGGGGCTCAGGGTGTCCATCCTGAAGGCCAGGCCTTGAGTCAAAGTGTGGAGTTCCATTTCCCATTTAGCAGTGCTTACGTTTGCCTCCCAGAGCTTGGGATACAAACCATTTGGGGAACAAAAGGGAGATTTGGGTCAGGGCTCGGACCACCAGGGAGCTCCCGAGCTGGCTCTGCTCCTGGTTCAAGGGTAGCTCGCATCCAGGACCCACACCAGGTCTCTGTGGGGTGGTTTCCATGGGCCTCAATAGGCCTACATCAGAATTCCAGAGCAGAGACGCGATCCCCCGAGCAGAAAGTGACCTTCTGAACAGAGCGTGTCCACTTCTGTGTGGGCGTTCCCACGTCTTCCCCCATCCCCTGCCGCATGGACGCTCCTCCCTGACTCCATCACCTTGCTCCCTGATGGGGGGCGCACCTGGGAGCCTGGTCTCTCCTGCAGGCATCAGAGGGGAGGGGCGTTGCCTGGAAACCTGGTGGCGCCTGCTCCTTCTTAGAGGAAACAGACTGTGAGGGACCATGGGGCCACCGCATTCTTTTTCTGGGCCGTCTTGTCCGGCTCCAATTTGTGACACTTCTCCTTATGAAAGAGGGCAGAGCAGCCCCCGCACTCGGCCTCCGTGGAGAGCCGTGGTGAGTGGCTCAGCACTGCCTTTGCCAAATGCCTGGTGTTTTGAAAAAAATCAAGCTCCTTGTAGCTGGCAGCTGGTATGTTATTATCCCCCGGGGAGGGTGTCAAAAGGCCACATTTCTTCTTAGTATGGAATTATCCTCTAATTAAAATTTAAACCAGTTTAGTGAGAAAGACACCTGAAGCCTCAGACTCTCCAAAGCTTAAGAACCCATATTTTACTGCAGACCATGTGACTTGCCCAGGATCATGAGATGAATAAAAGTCACAATGTCTACGGGGCAGCCAATGAATTCCTTTACATTTTGGTCTTTTCAAGTGAAAAACTGAAATGTAAAATATATTACTATTAAAATGTATCTTTTTCATGGATGAGGCACTAAAGATTGCTTATATGATAAACAATATTTTTATAATAATTTTAGATAGCACTGTACTGTTTTCAAATTAAATATACGTAATCCATTTACTTGTTTTTATTTTCGGCCTCTGCTGCCTGCTTATAATAGAAGGGAACTCCCTGGCAGCCCCTAGTTTAATCTCCAATGTCCTGTCCTTTGTGGACCTGCTTCTGGAACTGCTCTTCTTTTCCAAAAGAGAAGAGAGCTTTCTTTCACAGCTCTGAAGCATAGTTTCCAGGGGTAGTAGATTGAACCATGTGAAATTGCCATTTTTGTAAGTCAGAAACAGTGGGTTACTGGTAACTTCATATGGTCCAACCTAATGTTTTGGTCTAAATGAAATCTGTGAGCAAAAATGCATGCCATTCACTAAAAGTTCACCTTGTTTGAATCCTCCTTTGATGGATTTCAAGAAAGTGAAAACTGTTCCAGATGCTTTAAAAGTATTAGCTCTTTTAGTCCCCCCTGCTTAAGCTCATGAAATGTAGCCCTCTTATTAGCCGCCTTTCACAAATGAGGAAACCAAGGCCCAGCAGATTCAATAAATTGCCTTCTCTCACCAGTTAGGATGTGACCAAGCCAGCTTTGGGCCTGGGCAGTCTGGGTCTACAGCTTGTGCCTTTTGCCCTTCTAGAATGTCTTCTCACCAAAGGAAACCGGAGAGTGGAGAGCTGATGGGAGTGGGCAGAGGCAAGGAGAAATAATTTGCATGAATGTCCAGAGGGGTTTGGATATTTTCAGCTAAAGAAAAGGTAAATTCTCAATAGGAAATATAAGAGCTCCTAGTTAGAGCTCTCGAGACTGGGCAGCGGCAGGGCTCGTTTATAGAACAGCAACGTCATCAGGGGCCAAATCGCCTCTATCTTTATGTTCAGTCATCCTCCACACACGGGCTTGTTTGCTAGGCTGATTCTCCTCATGGGCCCCAAATGGCTGCAGTGGTTCTGGGCTTCATATATCAACAACAATATCCAGGCAGAAGGAGGGAATCAACCCTGTCTTATGTCCCATTTTAAGACTGAGGAAACCTTCCCAGGGTCCTCAGAAGATTTCTCACATCTCATGGTCTCACAGCCACGCTTAAACCAATGATTTTGCAAAGGGAATGAGACAGCCATATTGGGTTAGACGAAACTAAGGTGCCCCCTTGGGGCTGGAGAGGGCCCTGGACTGCTCTGAAGGTCAAGGCCACTCAGAGGAGGGGGAAACAAAACTGGGTTCTGTTAGATGGAGGGAGGTGGGGGGTGGCTGCCACAGGTGTGTTCAGAGTTGGGCGGTAGAAAATGGGGCCAAAAGTTTGGAATCGGCTAGAGGTGGAGCCTGAATAAGGACTAGTGTGAGTAAATGAGGAAAGCTTAGGCAATTCAAACAGCCTTGAGTATTCATGACCAATTTTATTGGATTGGTAGGTATGTGATAAGTGCTGTGCAGAGGAATAGAGTAGCACAGTAATTCTCCCATGTTTGGTATGTATTTATTCCTTAATAAAATAATAATCCCATTATATTATAAGACAAGGACATTTCTTAAGCTATACTTCAAACTATATTTTCCAAAACAAAAGAAAATTTAGTTGTTTTACATTTTTTACAAATCTCTTTAATGTCTGAGTTAATAAAAGACAGCTCTCATATCTGCTTCTGCATTCAATCTGTTGTGTTGGTTGAAGTATATGAAGAAAATCTAGCTTCATACAGATAAACAAGAAAGGGAGGAGTATTTTAATAGTTTTTTCAGATAATTATGGATATTCTTTGATGCTACACCAAAACTCGACAAGTGATAGCATTTAAAGGTTACTTACAATGTGGAATCAGAAACTAAACTAATGAAACTTTTATAACATCTTTTTTTTTAATTTTTGAATTTTATTTTATTTATTTTTTTATACAGCAGGTTCTTATTAGTTATCCATTTTATACATATTAGTGTATATATGTCAATCCCAGTCTCCCAATTCATCACACCATACCATCTTAATGGTTACATTAAAATCCATCATCAGTCTATTTGACACTTTGAATGGATATTTTACTCATGAATATCTTTGTAACTTCACACATTTTTTTCATTTGGAAAATATTGGTTTACTGAGTTATGCAGATCTTCTCAATGTTGACATACTTCAAACAATACAAAATAATTCATTAATGTCATCACATAACATATAAAGAAAGTATCCGGAAGCTGTCAAACATATGGTGGTGAATTCAAGTTTTACAGTATTCTAATTTTCCCCTAAACGTTCAGTCTTATCATTGGCAAGAAAAGAAGTGTCAATGTTTTCCTTGAAATAAAGGGCTCACTCTTTATTTCCAACACAATGTCAGCCAAATACCCAAGTCTGAATAATCATGATTTGTCCTCCTGCTGTTCTTTCAAGTAAAAATGGTTTTCCATGACAAAGTAGCTTGCTCAGATCACAAATGAAGCAGTTGACAGGAGCTTTTCTTTGAGACAAACGCCATACTTCACTTTGCAACACAAGGGCTCCCCATTTTGTTGGGGAGAAATACGAAAACGATGTGTATTCAAGGAGTTGAGGTCTGATGAGATTAACAAGTTTTACAGGTTTATCAAGGACTTTCCTAAGTGAAACTGTTTTGTTTTGTTTTGTAACTGCGTGGTGAAGAATACAAAGACAGTACAATTTAATGTCACTGCCTCGATTCGTGCTAAGGTGCCAGTAGTTTTACTCACCTTGGCTTTTCTGTCATCTGTGCAAATGTCAACAGACTTGTTCCAGGATAAACCATGAGCCTCAAAAAAGGTATTCAACGTTTCGTGTTTCCTGCCAAGCAACAAGTTTGTTGTCAGAAAAGTTCTTCAGCTCTTTGTGTTTGTTGCCACGTGTTCCCATGAAAGATCTTCAGTGTTTATTAGCTGGGGCTGATAATGGATTAAAACATGCAAAGCAGCAAACCCAGCCACATCTATAGATTTGTCCCATTGATAAAGCAAAAGTACAATTTCTGCACATGAGAATTCATTTATCACATCGGTAGCCCAAACTTTCATATAACTAGTTACTGTGTCATTGGAAAGTGGCACTACCATGATTTCTCTATGGACTTCATTCTGCAGGCATTCAGCATTGTCAACTGTAAACCTTTTGTAAGCCTTTCAGCTATGGTGTGCACTTCTTCAGCCAACATAGTAAGATAACTTACCTTGTAGGTTGTTTTAGAGGTTTTCTCATTTCTAATGCGAAAATCTGTAACAAATAACTTTTCACTTTTAAAGAGCTCATCACACCTACATTTAAAATGTTCAATTCCTTTTTCTGTAAATGTTGAGTGACTGGTCTCCAAGTGATACTACAACTTAATTGGCATCATAATACTCTTTCCTTTAATTAATAAACTTTATTTTTTAGAGCGATTTTAGGTCCATAGCAAACTTGAGCAGAAATTATAGAGAGTTCCTATAAACACCACATCCACACACACTCAACCTCCTCCACTATCTACATCTTGAACTAGAGTGGATGTGCGTTACAACCAATGAACCTATGTAGACACATCATTATCACCCAAGGTCCATAATTTACATTAGGGTTTACTCTTGGTGCTGTACATCGTATGGATCTTGATAAATGTAAATGACATGCATCCACCATTGTAGTAACATACAGAATAGTCTCTCTGTCCTAAAAATCCTCTGTGCTCTGCTAATTCATTCCTCTGCTCCCCTTCACTCCTGGCAACCAGTGATCTTTTTACTGTCTCCATAGTTTTGCCTTTTCCAGAATGTCATATAGTTGGAATCATACAGTTTGTAGACTTTTCAGATTGGCTTCTTTCACTTAGTAATATGCATTTAAGTTTCCTGCATGTCTTTTCAGGACTTGACAGCTCATTTCTTTTTAGCCCTGAATAATATTCCATTGTCTGGGTGTACCACAGTTTGTTTATCCAGTCCCCTACTGAAGGACATCTTGCTTGCTTCCAAGTTTTGGCACTTATGAATAAAGCTGCTATAAACATCCATGTGAAGGTTTTCATGTGGACATAAGTTTTCAATCCATTAGGATAAATACCAAGGGGTGCCACTGTTGGATTATGTGGTAAGAGTATGTTTAGTTTTATAAGAAACTGCCAAACTGTCCTCCAAAGTGGCTGTACCATGTTGCATTTCCACCAGCAGTGAACGGGAGTTCCTGTTGCTCAACGTCTTTGCCAGCATTTGGTGTCTTTTGGATTTTGGCCATTATAACAGGTTTATAGTGGTAACTCACTGTTGTTTTAGTTTGTAATTCCCTAATAACATATGATGTTGAACATCTTTTTATGTGCTTACTTGCCATCTGTATATCTTCTTTAGTGGAGGTGTCTGTTCAGGTCTTTTGCCCATTTTTAAATCGGGTTGTTTGTTTTCTTATTGTTGAGTGTTAAGAGTTCTTTGTATATTTTGGAGAACAGTCCTTTATCAGATGTGTCATTTGTATATATTTTCTTTTAGTTTGTGGCTTGTCTTATTCTCTTAACAGTGTCTTTCACAGAGCAGAAGTTTTTAACTTTAATGAAGTCCAGCTTATCGATTACTTCTTTCATAAATCATGTCTTTGGTGTTGTCTCTAAAAAGTCATCAGCATACCCAAGGTCATTGGGTTTTCTCCTATGGTATGTCTACAAGTTTTACAGTTTTGTATGATACATTTAGGACTATGCTCCATTATGAGTTAATTTTTGTGAAGGGTGTGAGGTCTGTATCTAGATTTTTTTTTTTTTTTTGCATGTGGGTGTCCATTTGTTCCAGCACCATTTGTTGAAGAGACTATATTTGCTTCATTGTAATGCCTTGCTTCTTCACCAGACCAGTTGACCATATTTATGTGAGTCTGCTTCTGGGCTGCTGTTCTATGCTATTGATTTATTTGCTTATTCTTTCACCAATAATCACACTGTCTTGAATACTGAAGCTTTATAGTAAAACTTAAAATAATGTAACGTCAGTCTGACTTTCTTGTTCTTCTTCGATATTGAGTTGGCTCTTCTGGGACTTTTGTCTCTCTATATAAACTTTAGAATCAGTTTGTCAATATCCACAAAATAACTTGCTGGAACTTTGATTAGGGTTGCACTGAATCTGTAGATCAAATTGGGAAGATATCTTGACAACAATGAGTTTTCCTATCCATGAACACAGAATATCTCTCTGTTTTTTTCTAGTTCATTTTTGATATCTTTCATCAGAGTTTTGTAGTTTTCCTCAAATAGATCTTGAATATATTTTGTTAGATTTATACCTAAAATTTTATTTTTGGGGTGCTAATGTAAATGGTAATGTGCTTTAATTTCAAATTCCACTTGTTCGTTGTTGGTATGTAGGAAAGCACTTGGCTTTTGTACAGTTACCCTGTATCCTGCAACCTTACTATAATCACTTATTAGTTCCAGGAGTTTTTTGTTGATTCTTTCACATTGTTTATGTAGACGATCATGTCATCTGTGAACAAAGACACTTTAATTTCTTCCTTCTCAATCTGCATACCTTTTATTTTCCATTTCTTGTCTTATTGCTTAGCTAGGATTTCCAGTATGATGTTTAAAAAGCAGTGATAAGAGGCAATGTCTTTGCCTTATTCCTGATCTTAGTGGGAAAGCTTTGAGTTTCTCACCATCAAGTATGATGTTAGCTGTAGGTTCTTTGTAGATATTTTTTCCTCAAGCCAAGGCAGTTCCCCTCTATTCCTAGTTTACTGAGAGTTTTTTTTTTTTTTATCATGAATGGGAATGGATTTTGTTAAATGCTTTTTGCATTTATTGATATGATCTTGTGATTTTTCTTTTTTAGCCATGTGATGGTTTTGGTATTAGGGTAATTCTGGCTTCATAGAATACATTAGGAAATATTTCCTCTGCTTCTGTCCTCTGAAAGAGATTGTAAGCAATTAGTATAATTTATTCCTTAAATGTGTGGTAGAATTCACCAGTGAACCCATCTGGACCTGGTGCTTTCTGTTTTGGAAGATCATTAATTATTGATTTGATTTCCTTAATAGACATAGGCCTATCAGGTGGCCTATTTCTTCTGCGTGAGTTTTGGCAGATTGTGTCTTTCAAGGAATTGGTCCATTTCATCTAGATTATCAAATTTGTAGGCACAGAGTTATTCATCATATTCCTTTATTATTCTTTTTAATGTCCATGAAATCTTTAGTAATGTCTCCTCTTTTCTTTCACTTATTAATAATTTTGTGTCCTCACTTTTTTTCTTAGTTAGCCTGGCAAGAAGTTTATCCACTTTATTGATCTTTCCAAAGAACCAGCTTTAGGTTTTATTGATTTTCTCTCTTGATTTCCTGTTTTGAATTTCATTAATTTCTGTTCTAATTTTTATTATTTCTTTTCTTCTGTTTACCTTGGATTTAATTTGCTCTTCTTTTTCTAGTTTCCTAAAAGAGAAGCTTAAATGACTGGTTTTAGAAATCTCTTCTTTTCTAATATATGTGTTCAATGCTATAATGTTCCCTTTAAGCACTGCTTTCACGGTATATTAAAATTTTAATGTTTTATTTTTTATTTAGTTCAAAATTTAAAATTTTCTCTTGAGATTCCTTCTTTGACCCGTGTGTTGTTTAATCTCCAAGAGTTTGGGGATTTTTTCATGTATCTTCCTGCTACTGATTTCTAGCTTAATTCCACTGTGGTCTGAGAGTACACATTGTATGATTTCTGTTCTTTTCAATTTGTTAAGGTGTGTTTTATGGCCCAGAATGTGGTTTATCTTGCTGAATGTTTCATGTGAACTTGAGAAAAATGTGTAACTTGCTGTTGTTGGGTGAAGCAGTCTATGGATGTCAGTTATATCCAGTTGATTGATGGTGCTGAGTTCAACTGTATCCTTAGTGATTTTCTCCCAGCTGGAGTCCATTTCTGACAAAGGAGTGTTATATTATGCATATAAGCATACATAACTGAATACATTTTGGTAGTTATTTTGAACAAACTGTCATCTGTTAGATCAATTAAGAAAAGTAAAGTTTTAATTGTGCTTTCACTTATTCCTTCTCCAATGCTCTTCTTTATCTAGATCTGAGTTTTTGATCTATACCAATTTCCTTCTACATTAAGAACTTCTTTTAACATTTCTTGCAAGGCAGGTCTACTGGAAACAAATTTCCCCAATTTTTATCTGAGAAAGTCTTTATTTCTCTCTTACTTTCGAAGGATAATTTTACAGGGTACAGTATTCTTGGTTGGTGGGTTTTCTTTTCTCTCAACACTTTAATATTTTACTCCACTCTCTTCTTGTTTGCATGGTTCCTGAGGTGAAGCCAGATGTAATTCTTATTTTTGTTCCTCTATAGGTAAGCTTTTTTATCTTCTACCTTCTTTCAAGATTTTTTCTTTATCTTTGGTTTTCTGCAGTTTGAATATGATATGCCTATGTGTAGTTTTGGGGGCATTTATTCCGCTTGGTGTTCTCTGAGCTTCCTGGTTTGTGTTTTGGTGTCTGACGTTAATTTGAAGTAATTCTCAGTCATTATTACTTCAAATATTGGTTCTGTTCCTTTCTCTCTTTCTTCTCCTTCTGGCTTTCCCACGATACATACATATGTTATGCCTTTTGTAGTTGTCTCACAGTTCTTGGATATTCTGTATTTTTCAGTCTTTTTTCTCTTTGTTGTTCATTTTTGGAAGTTTCTATTGTAATATCCTCAAGTGTAGAGATTCTTTCCTAGCCATGGCTAGTCTACTAAAGAGCCTATCAATGGCATCCTGCATGTCTATTACAGCGGTTTTGATCCTGGGCTTTTTTTTTTTTTTTTTAGAATTTTCATCTCTCTTTTTACATTATCCACCATGTCTTGCATGTTGTCTGCTTTTTCCATTAAAGTGCCTAGCATTTTAATCACAGTTTAAAAAAATTCTTGGTAATTCCAACATTCCTCCCATATCTGACTCTGGTTCTGGTCCCTTCAAACTGTTTTTTTTGCCTTTTAGTACACATTGTAATTTTTTGTTGAAAGGTGGACACGATGTACTGAATAAAAGGTACCGCGGTAAACAGGGCTTTAGTAAAGGAACGGTAAGTGTGGCGGCGGGGTAGCATTCTATAGCCCTATGATTAGGTCTCAGTCTTTTGAGCCTCTGTGAACAACCCTGGTGCTTCTCAGTTCCTCTCCTTGTCTTTGGTGGGAGAGGATGGGTAGAGGGGGCTGGACTTGGAAGTTTTTCTTCCCCATGTGGAAAGCAAGAGGGGGCTGCAGTTGGGTATTTCCCTTCCCCACGGTCAGCTAGGCTCTGATAAAGCCCTAGTAGGTCAGGCTCTGGATAAATAGTTTCTCCCAAGGGAAGACCATGTTAAGAAGAACAGAATTCTCTGGGTTTGTCAAAATGGTTACTTTTGGGCTTCCCTGGTGGCGCAGTGGTTGAGAATCTGCCTGCCAATGCAGGGGACACGGGTTCGAGCCCTGGTCTGGGAAGATCCCACATGCCACGGAGCAACTGGGCCCATGAGCCACAATTACTGAGGCTGCGCGTCTGGAGCCTGTGCTCCGCAACAAGAGAGGCCACGATGGTGAGAGGCCCGCGCACCGCGATGAAGAGTGGTCTCCACTTGCCGCAACTAGAGAAAGCCCTCGCACAGAAACGAAGACTCAACACAGTCATAAATAAATAAATAATAAATAAAAGAACGTGAATTTCTTTAAAAAAAAAAAAAAAAAAAAGGTTACTTTTCCCTTCCCCCTGGTGGAAGCACAAGGGAATTTTTTCTGATATTCCCTGTGAGCTCCTAGAGGTAAAACTCACAAAATTGTGGGGACCCCCTATGACTGGATCCTCCTGCAGTTTTTAACTCTCAGACTGTCCCCTCTGAGTCTCCAGCAATTCATCAATTACAGTTCAGTTTTCCCTACCTGGGCACTGGTTCCCACGGAGTTTTCTGCCAGGGGGTTTCAGATCTGGTAAATCGTGATTCTCTCCATTTACCTATTTGTCTCTTTAAATTTCTGGACAGCTGTTTGCCCTGTGACTTCACTGCTCTGACGACAGATCTAAGAAGAGTTGCTGATTTTTCAGTTTGTTCAGCTTTGTTCTTGTTGTTAGGATGGCGTGATCACTTCTAAGATCCTGCTGGACCGGAAACCAGAAGTCACTCACCGTAATACTTTCAGAAATAATAATGAATTGTTAACATGTATACAACCAAGGAAAAGGTAATATTCACCATATTTTTATTTCTTATTCACAATTTCACCCTTTTTCTTTGAAAGTTCCTGCCTTCTGAGCCAGAGAAATGACTATATGCAGATCGTGAAGCTGTGGGCTGAGAAAGTAACCATTCACCTTTAAAAATAAGAAAGATATATTATAAATACATTTTCTTTTATTTTAGAATAAAATTTTATTAAATTTCAAAATAGTTTTACAAAATGTTTAAAATTTTAGAAAAGTTTTTAATATTTAAAAATATGATTGCAATAGAGCCAATATTTTACAGTAACTATAAATGGAGTCTAACTTTTAAAAGTTATGCATCACTACATTGTTCACCTGTAACTTTTGTAATATTGTACATTAATTATACTTAGATATTTAAAAATTTCAAAAAAAAATGACTGCAAATCAAGACAACAAAATGTGCTTACTTAGTTTCCACATAGGCTGGAGACAAACTTCAGGATTTCAAATAACAAGTGTTTTGACAATAATGAGATTAAAGACATTATAGCAAGTATAACTGAAGTAGTAAGAGCTCAGCAAAAGTACTGAGAACAAACTTAGTTAATGTCTGAAAATGCACATATTTATATCCTAAGTATACTTTCTTGGAAAATTCTGGAAAACGTTCCTGAGCAAATGAGAGCAAAAGGCAAATAATGTTGTAATATTATTATAAGAATAGTTTCAACCTTGAAAACTTCCTGAAAGGGTCTTGCAATCTCACAGGGGTCCCCAGACCACATTCTGAGAACTGCTGGATTAGCACAAAGGTCTGGAGATGGACAAACAGGGTCAAACACAGCTCCTGGCCTGAATATCAGTGAAGGTGGGATGTCTTGACCAGGTGTTTTCACTCTGGTGCTTATGGTGGAAACAGTGACTATTGTAGGTGCTCCTCTGAAGTGTTGAGACATTTTAAGTTCAAGGAGAAAAGACAGTGTAAGTTGGAAGAGACGGCACCCACTCTGGCATCCAAAGTCTGCAATTTTAATTCATCACTTTTCAACTACCTTGGCCTTCTTCATCTATAAAATGAAAGCTTTAGACAAGATGCCTGATCTCAAAACTCCCTTGCTGTTCTAACCATTTCTAATGAATTAATATGCTGAAAGCATAGTGATTTTTATACTCCCAGCACTGCAGAGTTGTATCAGTTCACAAGAGGGCATGAGAATATGGCCTTAGCAATTTCTACAGACATACAGTCATCCACACCAGTGGGGTCCTCGGAACAGATAACAGCGCTGCTGGCATGCTTCCTGAGTGCTTGGCCTGGAGACTTGATGAGATCAATCTCCAGTTTTACCAAAAATATCTCCACTATCTGGTTTGAAGAAAAAAAGCATAAACAAAAACCTTGACATTTCAATTGTCCCACAAAAAGATAAAATAGCTAGAAATAAACTTACCAATAAATGTGCAGTTTCTACAAAGAAAATTTTTAAATTTACTTTTGGACACAAACGAAAAGCTGACCAAGTGAAAAGTGTACTGTTCTTAGCTGGGAAGACTCAATATCATACAGATATCAAGTCTCTATAAATTTAACATAATTCCAATAAAATTTTTAAATGAATTTTTAAATTCAAGAAGTTGAGTCTAAACCTTGTATAAAAGATAGAGAAAAACAAATACCATTATGATTTCACCTATATGTGGCATCTAAAAAGCAAAACAAATGAACAAACAGAAGCAGAGTAATAGATACAGAGAGCGAACAGGTGGTTGCCAGAGGGGAAGGGGGAGGAAAGAAATCGATGAGGGTTCAAACTTCAGTTACAAAGTAAAGGAGTGAAGGGTATGAAGTGTACAGTGTGGGGAATATAGCCAACAACTATGTGATATCTTTGTGTGGTTACAGATGGTAACTAGACTTACAGTGATCATTTGAAATGTATAGAAATATTGAATCACTATGTTGTACAACAGGAACTAACATAGTGTCATAGGTCAATTACACATCAAAACAAACAGACTCAGAGAAAAAGAGATCAGATTTCTGGCTACTAGTTGGGGGAGGGGAAATTGGATGAAGGCAGTCGAAAGTACAGACTTCCAGTTATAAGATAAATAAGTACTAGGGGTGTAATGAAACACATGATAAATTTAATTAGCACTGCTGTATGTTATATATGAAAGTCATTAGGAAAGTAAATCCTAAGAGTTCTCATCACAAGGAAAAAATTTTTTTCTTTTTCTTTTATTTTGTATCTATATGAGATGATAGATGTTCACTAAACTTACTGTGGTCATCATTGCATGATGTATATGAGTCGAATCATTATGCTGTACATAAATATACAGCTGCATGTCAATTACATCCCAATAAAACGGGAAGGAAAAAACAAGATTTGCCACTAACATTTTGAAAAACAAGTAATTAAGGGGGATTGGACCAATTAGATATTTTTTTAATGTTGTAAATTTCAATAAATAAATTGTTATGCACAAATCAGTAGAAAGGATGAGAAAGTTTAGAAACAGACCCAAATACATATAGGAATGTATAGTATAATATAATATGTATAATATGGTGAAGATGGCATTAAAATCAATGGGGAAAATACAGAGTATTCAATAAATGGCCTTGGAACTACTGGGTAAACAAATGGACAAATTCCAAAGGGGCTACATATTTAAATACAGAAAAGCAAGCTGTAAAAGCAGATGGGAAAACATGACAGAATTTTTTCTAAGCTGAGAGTGGCTACAGCCCACCTCTTCACTCCAAGGAGGTCAGCCCACAGATGAGCCACAAGTCTTGTGAGCTACAAAAGCACACGGTGGTCCTGCCCTCACCTTCCAAGGTCAAAACAAGCATTTGCATCTTTACATCTGTCCTCCAATCTCATGTGACCAAAATGTCTTGTGATCCACCCTGCAGGAAACATACATGACAGGGAATTGTGAAGCCCACGGTTCAGCCTAATCAAGGTGACACATTTCAAAACCACCACCGTCGGATGACACGCAATCAAAATTCTCTATTCCGGCATTGTTAGTGAAAGCAAAATATTGTAAATAACATTTATAGCTATCACAAAGGGTCTGGTTAAACAAATTATGGTAATCTAGAGATGGAAATACTGTACAGTCATAAAAAGAATGAAAAAACTCTTGATTTACTGACATGACACAATCTCTGAAATATTGTGTCAATTGAAAAAAGGAGTTGAAACCAGAGAATTTATATACATATGTGTGTGTGTGCATATATATATATATATATATATATATATATATATATATATATTTTTTGCTCACATACGCATAAACTATCTCTGACATGATATGCAAGAAAGTGTTGATTTTCATTGATTCCAGGGAGGAAAAATAGTGGCTGAGGGACAGGGATACCAAGAAGATATCCTTTCACACTCATTGAATTTTGAATCATATGAATTGACCTATTTTTAAATGAATTAAATTTAAGAAACTAACGGAAACAATCAAAAGGGTGTGTATAAAAGTGAGAGAGTGGCATGGACATATATACACTACGAAATGTAAAATAGATAGCTAGTGGGAAGTAGCCGCATAGCACAGGGAGATCAGCTCAGTGCTTTGTGACCACCTAGAGGGGTGGGATAGGGAGGATGGGAGGGAGACGCAAGTGGGAGGAGATATATATGGGGATACATGTATATGTATAGCTGATTCACTTTGTTATAAAACAGAAACTAACACACAATTGTAAAGCAATTGTACTCCAATAAAGATGTTTAAAAAAAAGAAAAAAACGGGTGTGTATAGAATATCCAGTACGTATCTGGCACTGTGCTAGGGAATATCCAGGCCACAAGGATATAACTCAGACCTGGAGCACCTCCTGCCCTGAAGGACCTAAGAATCCTCCTGGGTTTTAAATGTCAGTGTCCTGCCAAGTTCTGGGGACCACTTCTTTTCTCACTCTGGGGTAATCCCAGCCACTCTAGTAGATTTAACTATCATCTGTATGCTGAATTGTCCCAAACACATGTCTCTAACCTTGGGGTCACCCTCAGTTTTAGATGCGTGTGTCTATTTCTAGTTCATTTTGACAGAGCTGTTCCCACAAATACCAACACTCCCCAAATCAAATCAATCATCTTCCCCTCCCCCAAATACAGCCCCTGGAAGCCCTAACCCTGATCCTCCTCCCAAATTCCCTATCTTAATTGATTTTTCATTCTATCCTTTATTGTTATTAAAACAGAAGAGTTAATTTTTACAAGTTTGTCTTTTTCGTCTTCTGCTTTGGTTTGAATGGTTAAGAAAGGCTTTTCCTATTCCCAAATCAGATAAAAATGTATCCATATTTTCTTCTATTTCTTTTATGGGTTAATTACATCTTTTTTTCTTTATGAAATGTATTTTGGTGTGAAGCAGGGATCTAACATCCCAACACCACTTATTGAATTAAAAAATTCATCCTTACTCTTATTTGCTTGAATAAGTTTTCAGCTGATTATCTGGGGTTTTCCAGGTAGTTAATGTAATGAGTGAATATTTTTCTCTCCTTTCTTACGTTTACACCACCTGTATTAGTCAGAATGTTTTGGTGACCCACAAGAGAAATCCTCCTGAAACTTTCTTAAGCAAGAAATGAAAGTACCAGAATGGACAGAAGTTGCTTCCGTCATGGTTGAATTTGGGGATACGTATGATGTCTTAATTTGTCTCTCTGGCCCTCCGCTCTTCTTCTTTCTGTGTGGTTCTCATCTTCAGATGGGTGCACTAGAGCAGAGGCAGGGTGCTGAGTCACCCATGGGCCCTCACTTAACACACTTTTCTTGGCCTGGTGACATAACTACACGGAGCCTTAGTAGGCTGCCTGACAAGTTTTTTTTTTAACATCTTTATTGGAGTATAATTGATTTACAATGGTGTGTTAGTTTCTGCTTTATAACAAAGTGAAACAGTTATACATATACATATGTTCCCATATCTCTTCCCTCTTGCATATCCCTCCCTCCCACCCCTCTAGGTGGTCACAAAGCACCGAGCTGATCTCCCTGTGCTATGCGGCTGCTTCCCACTAGCTATCTATTTTATTTGGTAGTGTATATATGTCCGTGCCACTCTCTCACTTTGTCACATCTTACCCTTCCCCCGCCCCATATCCTCAAGTCCATTCTCTAGTAGGTCTGTGTTTTTATTCCCGTCTTGCCACTAGGTTCTTCATGACCTTTTTTTTTTTTTTAATGTTATTTTTAATTGCTTGACTTGCCAAAACCCAATACAGAGGTTAGCATCTTGTCGTGCTGGGCCAGGCAGTTCTATGAATAACTACCAGTTAGCTAAACAGCTGGAGCTGGACCACACCTTCTTGTCTCATTGTAAACGTCTTAGTCTCGGCTTATGGAGAGGAAAAATGGACTGGGGAGGTTTCCATGGCATCAGCATCCACTGATGCTGCATTTCAAGCCTGTCATCCAGAATGGCTGCGAAGGGAGACCTGTCCGCCCTGGCGCAGCAGCGGTGCCTGGAGGGAAGCGCCCAGCGCAGCCCAGGAGTTTGGGTTGCCTCCCAGTTCAGGATCCTCCCACACACCCCACTGCAATCACCAGACTCCAACTCAACGGGCTTAACCCTCAGCACTAGAGGTGAGAGCAAAGTACAGAACTCAGTTGTTGCAATTCGGCGTGATTACTAGACTGGATTTCAGTATTTTCAAATGTTTGGCTTTCTTTGTTTTGTTTCCAGCCAAGCCACGTTGGTCTGGAATTTGTCACTTTTCTGGTACATTTTATGCAAGACTTTGAGTCTGATTTAAGCCTTAACTTCAGGGAGCCTGAGACCCAAGGGCATCCTTCCCTGACTACGTAGATGACCAGCTTCCCTGCCTGGGATGGGGTAACACTCAGGAGCCCCAACTTCACATTTTCCCTGAGGGTCTTTTACTTACAGACCAACTCTCCAAACCAATTTCTACCCTGATAAAGCCTTTTTGTATTTGAAAACCTACTGTTCCAGGACTTCCCTGGTGGTCCACTTGTTAAGATTTGGAACTTACACTGCAGGGGGCACAGGTTCGATCCCTGGTCGGGGGAACTAAGATCCTGCATGCCGTGCGGCCAAAAAATAAATATAAATATAAATATAAATGTAAATAAATTTTAAAAGCACTTAAAAAAAGAAAACCTACTGTTCCTCCCCAAAATTCCCCTTGGGCTTAGCCCTCTGCCCCTTCCCCATCCCACTCCCCCGCTCTCCTTGGGAGGGGTCCCCACCCTCACTGCCTCACAGGGTGCCCAAGTCACCTTTGGTTTTACGGTTGCTGGGAGGCGGGTGAGGGAATATTCCAGAAGCTGTCACAGTGGAGCCAGGGGACAGCAGAGCACACCTGTGGCAGGGGCCGGGCCCCTCTACCCCTGTGGTCGCAGGTGAGGGCGTCTGTGGCAGAGGCAGGTTTCCACTGGTGTGAACTGGTATGAAGTGGTGTGGATGCTCAGCACTTCACTGGCACTGGCTCGGGTGTAGGCGGCTTGAATTTTCTAACCACAAGGAAAATGAGAGACCATGGGGAAAAAAAGTAACAGCAGGATCAGACTGGGAGAAGATATTTGCAGAATATAAACCAAACATGGTCTCTTATCTAGAGGATACAGGGAAAGAAAAAAAAAAAGGAAGTCCAATTGGGAAAAAAGAGAGAAGCAAATCCAAACAACACTAACAACAAAAAACAGGCAATTCAAGAAGAACCCAGAAGGCTAATCAGCATATGAAGATACATACAATGTTAGTGGTATTGAGAAGTGAGACAAAACAAGAATATATCCCTTTATACTGGCTAGAAGGGCAGAAAGCAGAAAGCTGACGATGCTGGGAGCCTGTGGGGTTATGGGAACAGCAATGGAAGTGTGGATTGCTGCAGTGATTCTAGAGAACCATGCGGTGGTACTTGGTGGAATCAGGTGGTCGCTCAGCCTGTACCCAGTCCCCTCCAGAAGAGCAATTCTCACGCCCGCCCACAAGGGGGCAGGTACGAGGATGTTCACTGAAGCATTGGTTGGAGGGGGATTTGGAGTTAATCTAGGTGTCCATAGCAGAGGGAGTGGATAAGAAAAATGTGGTAGATTACACTAGGGACTTCTCTGCAGCAGTGAGAAGCAATGAACCAGATGTGCATGCAGCAGCGTGGATGCCTTACAAAAATAGTAAGAAACAGAATGACAATACAGAATACCCTTATGTAAATTAATTATACATGCACAGTAGTGGTAACGCTTACACAACACAGTGACTATGCTAAAAACCACTGAACTGTACATGCTAAAATGGTGAATTATATGACATGTGAATTATATCTCAAAATACACATGCACATAAACAACAGTAAATGTTTTCATACGAGCAAATAAAAAAAATACTTAGCATTTCAAACACATTAGGATGCTTGCCTATGCTGGTTAGGAAAGAGGGAGTAAAAACAGGGGCAAAAGTGAATAAAAGAGTAAAGCTTGCGGCTTCCCTGGTGGTCCAGTGGTAAAGAATCTGCCTGCCAATGCAGGGGACCCGGGTTCCAGCCCCGGTTGGGGAATTGAGACCCCACATGCCACAGGGCAACTAAGCCTGCGCGCCACAACTATTGAGCTCACGCGCCTCAATGAGAGAGCCCGTACGCCACAACTAGAGAGAGAAAACCTAAAGGCTGAAACTAGAGAGAAGCCCAAGCACCGCAACAGAGACCGTGCGTTATAAAAAGATGCCGCGCGCCTCCATGAAGATCCCGCGTGCCGCAACTAAGACCCGACGCAGCCAAAGGAATAAGGAAAATTTAAAAATAAAATGAATATTTTAAAAAAAATTTTTAAAAAAGAACAAAGCTTTGTGCAGTCAATGGTTAAAAAGCCAGGTGGTGGGTCAGTGAGGACTCTGGCCCAGCACAGCTGGGGGACCCCAAGGCCAGCCTCCACAGAGGGCCTCCTCTTGCTCACTCACCCGGCACCTCCTGGAAAACAGCTCATCTTCAGAATGCACATCCATTTCTTTCCCAGCCTCCTCCAGTGTTGAGGCCAAGCTCCTTTCCACACCAAAAAAGCCTGGTCTCTCCTTTTCTTTCATAAGAGCTCTTGATTCTAGATTAGGAAAAGCCCTGATTGTCAAGAAACATTGAGCAGTTTTCCTTCCTTGTGGACAAAGAGGAGTGACTCAGCATTGAGATATCATAATTCTCTGGTCTCCCTTGCCTGGAAGGGAAGCGAATGTTTACTTATTCGTGGGACAAACCGTTTCCAAGGGTACAGAGACACTGAGTTCAGTTCTCCATCCAAACATCCTTCATACCTGCTTACGCAGGGAACAGAGATCCACTCAAACTGCCCTATAGACCAAGAAAAGGAGTTTACTCTAGTGTACAGGAGCATCTCTTGGAACTCAGAGGTTGAAATGTAGTCACACTTCAAGAAGAAAATAAAACAGGAAGCTGGAGAGTTGCCAGGAGCCAAGGATTCAGTCTTCTGCCCTTCCCCCATACCTCTCCCTCCCCCCTCCTTCCCTCTCTTTCTCCCCACTTTTTCATGCACAAGGTAGGATATAGGTTTCCCCACAGTTGGAACAACCAGAGGAGAGCAGAGCTCCATATGTCACTGAGCCTCAATACCGAGTTCCTGGGAGAAAAAACTTGTTTGGCCCAACTTGGATGTGTTCATTTAGCTCTTGGGGAGGTGGGAGCAGGTGTGGCATGGGAGTGGAAAGCAAAGTCACATACTACGAAAACCCACCCTGGGGGGGAGATGACAATTCTCAAAGAAGGGGTTCAAGTTGGCCAGACAGCTCCAGAAGGAGTCTACTGAAATGTTTACAAAAATCTATCATGTATTAATCAGAAATAAAAACTCCATTTAATTTAAAAAAAATTTTATTGGAGCCTAGTTGATTTTCAATATTGTGTTAGTTTCAGGTGTACAGAAAAGTGATTCAGTTATGCATATACATATATTCAGTCCTTTTCAGATTATCTTCCCATATAGGTTGTTACAGAATATGGAGTAGGGTTCCCTGTGCTATACAGTAAGTCCTTGTCAGTTATCTATTTTACATATAGTAGTTTGTATATGTCAATCCCAAACTCCTAATTTATCCCTCCCCCTCACATTTTCCCTTTGGTAACCATAAGTTTGTTTCCGAAATCTGTGAGTCTGTTTCTGTTTTGTAAATAAGTTCATTTATATATGTTTTTAATATAAATTTATTTATTTATTTTTGGCTGTGTTGGGTCTTCATTGCTGCACGGGGGCTTTCTGTAGTTGGGGCGAGCAGGGGCTACTCTTCGTTGCGGTGCGCAGGCTTCTCATCACCACAGCTTCTTTTGCTGTGGAGCATGGGCTCTAGGGGCGCGGGCTTCAGTAGTTGTAGCACGCGGGGTCAGTAGTTGTGGCTCGTGGGCTCTAGGGTGCAGGCTCAGTAGCTGCAGTGCATGGGCGTAGTTGCTTAGATCCAACATGCGGGATCTTTCCGGACCAGGGCTCGAACCTGTGGCCCCTCCATTGGCACCAGATTCTTAACCACTGCGCCACCAGGGAAGCCCTTATTTATATTATTTTTTAAAAAATTAGATTCCACATATGAAAACTCCATTAATTTTCAAAGGCCAGAATCATATCGGCCACTTTCTGTTGTCACAATACAATCATTTTAAAAATTAAAATAGAAGATTCAATGAAAAACAGTCAAAAATCATTTAAAACACTCCAATTATGGAATCAGGCCAAAACGGTATTTAAGAAAATTCATTACTTGCAATGGCTTCGTTATTAATTAGGAAAAAGTTAAAATAAATACATCAAGAATTCTCAAGAAATTAGTAAAGAAATTGCAAAAAAATATGTATTTTTTAAATCTGAGGAAAGCAGAAGGAAAAAATTGAGAAAGATAAGAGCTAAAATAATGAATTTTAAAATGCAAAAATGATAGAATTAAATTCAAGAGCCATTTCTCTGAAAACAACAAACAACAATAAAATAGACATACCTCTAGCAAGTACAGTTCTGAAAAATAAACATATAACATTAAATATTAAAAAGGAGACATGTAGAAGATATTTGATAAGTATAAGAGAAGGCCTTCTACAAACTAACATTAATATATTTGAAAAGTTGAAGAAAATAAATGATTTTTACATAAATGACCAAAATTAATGCAAAAAGGAGTAGCAGAACTGAACAGAGCAGTAACTTTGAAAGAGATGAAATTGTCATTTAAAAAAACTGCCAGGGATTAAGAATCTGCCTGCCAATGCAGGGGACATGGGTTCGAGCCCTGGTCCGGGAAGATCCCACATGCCGCAGAGCAACAGAGCCCATGCACCACAACTACTGAGCCTGTGCTCTACAGCCCGCGAGCCACAACTACTGAGCCCGTGTGCCACAACTACTGAAGCCTGTGCTCCGCAGCAAGAGAAGCCACCACTATGAGAAGCTCGCGCACCACAAGGAAGAGTAACCCCCGCTCACTGCAACTAGAGAAAGCCCGCGCGTAGCAACGAAGACCCAACACAGTCAAAAGTAAAATAAATAAATTTATTTAAAAAACTGACAGGGACTTCCCTGGGGGTGCAGTGGATAAGACTCCATGCTCCCAACGCAGGGGGCCCAGGTTCGACCTCTGGTCAGGGAACTAGATCCCACATGCACGCCGCAACTAAGACCCAGTGCAACCAAATAAATAAAAAAACAAGTAAAAATTTAAAAACTGTCAGTGAAACAGGTACATATTCCAGCCAGCCCAACAGCTGAGTCTCTTCAAACTTTCTAGGAGTAGATAGCATAAATATTACTTACAATCATGGAGAACACAGAAAAAGATTAATGATCTCCCATTCACTGGGACCATGTTCAACTTCATACAGTTAGACAATGAAGCCCAGGGTGAGTGTTACACACTTTGAGACAGCCCCCTTTTTTGGCATGTGTGCTGGGAGGTGGGTGAATTGAGAATTTAGTCCACGTGGGGTTGGTTCCCTCCTTCAGGACAGGGGCTGACTACAGTTGTGGTTGTACCAAGAATTTAGTGTTTTGTAAACTTCTTAGACAAATATATATTTTTATATAAAACAGAAGCTGAAAATCTCAAAACAACACCTAACCTTACAGGTAAAGATATGCTGATATTTTCTGTTATTCTATTTCATTTTTTCAAGAGCCAAACAACACACTAAATTAATCTTCTACCATTAATAGGTGACAACCCACAATTTGAAAAACACCTGAGAAACTGGGATCCCCTTAGGAAGTGCCATGCTTGGAGGAATGAGCATTTGTGTACGTGCGTGCCTGTGTTCATGTGTGTGTGACACACACTTGTTCTCCGAAGGCTGTCGTGTCACAGATATGTTTTGAGTATCTGCTCAACTCGCAATCCCCTCTCGGATAATGCCTTTTTCCATCATGGGGGTGAGACCTGTTCCCTTGGTCATGGCCACTCAGACTAGGGCTGGAGCCTGCAGCCAGCTGGATTATGGCTCCTTAGATGCTCATCATGGCTCCTTCACCACGTTAAGCTAATTCGAGAGAGTTTCTAAACTTGCAACCAAAGCAGCTCTCATTGTACAAGCATAGAAAACATCTCTAAGGTACAAAGTTTGATGCATACTTTAAAAATTCATTATAAATTGCCTTATTAAATATATTAGTTGAATTTTCCATTTCAGGGGTTGGCCCACTATGGTCTACAAGTTAAATCCAGCCTGTGGCTTGTTTTTGAATAGCCTACAAACTAAGAAGGATTTTTACATTTTTAAAGGGTTGTTAAAAAAAAAAAAAAAAGAGTAGAATCTGTGACAGAGACAGCATGTGGCCCACAATACCTAAAATATTTATTATGTGGCCCTTTACAGAAAAAGTTTGCCACCCCTGCTCCCTACCCTTCGTATTTCTCATCTATTTGGTCTGTCAAATATTCAGAGGTTTATGAAACAGTCACACTTCTATTAAGCTTTTGTCAGTTTACACATTGTGCTGCTCTACTAGTCAACACGTAAAAGTTTATGATGAGCACATTTTCTCAGTCCCATTAAATGCTTGGATTCTATTTTGTAAAATAACTTATTGTAATCCTTGCTATATATATATATATTTTAAACATCTTTATTGGAGTATAATTGCTTTACAATGGTGTGTTAGTTTCTGCTTTATAACAAAGTGAATCAGTTATACATATACATATGTTCCCATATCTCTTCCCTCTTGCATCTCCCTCCCTCCCGCCCTCCCTATCCCACCCCTCTAGGTGGTCACAAAGCACCAAGCTGATCTCCCTGTGCTATACGGCTGCTTCCCACTAGCTTTCTATTTTACATTTGGTAGTGTATATATGTCCATGACACTCTCTCACCCTGTCACATCTCACCCCTCCCCCTCCCCCTCCCCATATCCTCAAGTCCATTCTCTAGTAGGTCTGTGTCTTTATTCCCGTCTTGCCACTAGGTTCTTCATGACCTTTTTTTTTCCCCTTAGATTCCATATATATGTGTTAGCATACTGTATTTGTTTTTCTCTTTCTGACTTACTTCACTCTGTATGACAGACTCTAACTCCATCCACCTCACTACAAATACCGCCATTTCATTTCTTTTTATGTTTTTTTTTTGTTAAAGATCTTTATTGGAGTATAATTGCTTTACAATGGTGTGTTAGTTTCCGCTTTATAACAAAGTGAATCAGTTATACATATACATATGTTCCCATATCTCTTCCCTCTTGCATCTCCCTCCCTCCCACCCTCCCTATCCCACCCCTCTAGGTGGTCACAAAGCACCCAGCTGATCTCCCTGTGCTATGCGGCTGCTTCCCACTAGCTATCTATTTTACATTTGGTAGTGTATATATGTCCATGACACTCTCTCACCCTGTCACATCTCAACCCTCCCCCTCCCCATATCCTCAAGTCCATTCTCTAGTAGGTCTGTGTCTTTATTCCCATCTTGCCACTAGGTTCTTCATGACCTTTTTTTTTTTTCCCCTTAGATTCCATATATATGTGTTAGCATACTGTATTTATTTTTCTCTTTCTGACTTACTTCACTCTGTATGACAGACTCTAACTCCATCCACCTCATTACAAATACCTCCATTTCGTTTCTTTTTATGGCTGAGTAATATTCCATTGTATATATGTGCCACATCTTCTTTATCCATTCATCCGATGATGGACACTTAGGTTGCTTCCATGTCCTGGCTATTGTAAATAGAGCTGCAATGAACATTTTGGTACATGACTCTTTTTGAATTTTGGTTTTCTCAGGGTATATGCCCAGTAGTGGGATTGCTGGGTCATATGGTAGTTCTATTTTTAGTTTTTTAAGGAACCTCCATACTGTTCTCCATAGTGGCTGTATCAATTTACATTCCCACCAACACTGCAAGCGTGTTCCCTTTTCTCCACACCCTCTCTAGCATTTATTGTTTCTAGATTTTTTGATGATGGCCATTCTGACCGGTGTGAGATGATATCTCATTGTAGTTTTGATTTGCATTTCTCTAATGATTAATGATGTTGAGCTTTCTTTCATGTGTCTGTTGGCAATCTGTATATCTTCTTTGGAGAAATGTCTATTTAGGTCTTCTGCCCATTTTTAGATTGGGTTGTTTGTTTTTTTGTTATTGAGCTGCATGAGCTGCTTGTAAATCTTGGAGATTAATCCTTTGTCAGTTGCTTCATTTGCAAATATTTTCTCCCATTCTGAGGGTTGTCTTTTGGTCTTGTTTATGGTTTCCTTTACTGTGCAAAAGCTTTTAAGTTTCATTAGGTCCCATTTCTTTATCTGTTTTTATTTCCATTTCTCTAGAAGCTGGGTCAAAAATGATCTTGCTGTGATTTATGTCATAGAGTGTTCTGCTTATGTTTTCCTCTAAGAGTTTGATAGTGTCTGGCCTTACACTTAGGTCTTTAATCCATTTTGAGTTTATTTTTGTGTATGGTGTCAGGGAGTGTTCTAATTTCATACTTTTACATGTACCTGTCCAATTTTCCCAGCACCACTTATTGAAGAGGCTGTCTTTCCTCCACTGTATATGCTTGCCTCCTTTATCAAGGAGAAGGTGACCATATGTGCTTGGGTTTATCTCTGGGCTTTCTATCCTGTTCCATTGATCTATATTTCTGTTTTTGTGCCAGTACCATACTGTCTTGATTACTGTAGCTTTGTAGTATAGTCTGAAGTCAGGGAGCCTGATTCCTCCAGCTCCATTTTTCATTCTCAAGATTGCTTTGGCTATTCGGGGTCTTTTGTGTTTCCATACAAATTGGGAAATTTTTTGTTCTAGTTCAGTGAAAAATGCCAGTGGTAGTTTGATAGGGATTGCATTGAATCTGTAGATTGCTTTGGGTAGTAGAGTCATTTTCACAATGTTGATTCTTCCAATCCAAGAACCTGGTATATCTCTCCATCTATTTGTATCATCTTTAATTTCTTTCATCAGTGTCCTATAATTTTCTGCATACAGGTCTTTGGTCTCCTTAGGTAGCTTTATTCCTAGATATTTTATTCTTTTTGTAGCAATGGTAAACGGGAATGTTTTCTCAATTTCACTTTCAGATTTTTCATCATTAGTATATAGGAATGCAAGAGATTTCTAAATTTTGGGTCCTAGAAGAAGAAGAGAAAAAGAAAGGGACTGAGAAAATATTTGAAGAGATTATAGTTGAAAACTTCCCTAATATGGGAAAGGAAATAGTTAATCAAGTCCTGGAAGCACAGAGAGTCCCATACAGGATAAATCCAAGGAGAAACACGCCAAGACACATATTAATCAAACTATCAAAAATTAAATATAAAGAAAACATACTAAAAGAAGCAAGGGAAAAACAACAAATAACACACAAGGGAATCCCCATAAGGTTAACAGCTGATCTTTCAGCAGAAACTCTGCAAGCCAGAAGGGAGTGGCAGGATATACTTAAAGTGATGAAGGAGAAAAACCTACAACCAAGGTTACTCTACCCAGCAAGGATCTCATTCAGATTTGATGGAGAATTTAAAACCTTTACAGAAAAGCAAAAGCTGAGAGAGTTCACCACCACCAAACCAGCTTTACAACAAATGCTAAAGGAACTTCTCTAGGCAAGAAACACAAGAGAAGGAAAACACCTACAATAACAAACCCAAAACATTTAAGAAAATGGGAATAGGAACATACATATCGATAATTACCTTAAATATAAATGGATTAAATGCTCCCACCAAAAGACACAGACTGGCTGAATGGATACAAAAACAAGACCCATATATATGCTGTCTACAAGAGACCCACTTGAGACCTAGAGACACATACAGACTGAAAGTGAGGGGATGGAAAAAGATATTCCATGTAAATGGAAATCAAAAGAAAGCTGGAGTAGCAATTCTCATATCAGACAAAATAGACTTTAAAATAAACACTATTACAAGAGACAAAGAAGGACACTATATAATCATCAAGGGATCGATCCAAGAGGAAGGTATAAAAATTGTAAATATTTATGCACCCAACATAGGAGCACCTCAATACATAAGGCAAATACTAACAGCCATAAAAGGGGAAATTGACAGTAACACAATCATAGTAGGGGACTTTAATACCCCACTTTCACTAATGGACAGATCATCCAAAATGAAAATAAATAAGGAAACACAAGCTTTAAATGATACATTAAACAAGATGGACTTAATGGATATTTATAGGACATTCCACCCAAAAACAACAGAATACACATTTTTCTCAAGTGCTCATGGAACATTCTCCAGGATAGATCATATCTTGGGTCACAAATCAAGCCTTGGTAAATTTAAGAAAACTGAAATCGTATCAAGTTTCTTTTCCAACCACAACGCTATGAGACTAGATATCAATTACAGGAAAAGATCTGTAAGAAATACACATGGAGGCTACACAATACACTACTTAATAACGAAGTGATCACTGAAGAAATCAAAGGGGAAATCAAAACATACCTAGAAACAAATGACAATGGAGACACGACAACCCAAATCCTATGGGATGCAGCAAAAGCAGTTCTAAGAGGGAAGTTTATAGCAATACAAGCCTACATCAAAAAACAGGAAACATCTCGAATAAACAACCTAACCTTGCACCTGAAGCAATTAGAGAAAGAAGAACAAAAAACCCCCAAAGCTAGCAGAAGGAAAGAAATCATAAAGATCAGATCAGAAATAAATGAAAAAGAAATGAAGGAAACAATAGCAAAGATCAGTAAAACTAAAAGCTGGTTCTTTGAGAAAATAAACAAAATTGATAAACCATTAACCAGACTCATCAAGAGAAAAGGGGAGAGGACTCAAATCAATAGAATTAGAAACGAAAAAGGAGAAGTAACCACTGACACTGCAGAAATACAAACGATCATGAGAGATTACTACAAGCAACTCTATGCCAATAAAATGGACAACCTGGAAGAAATGGACAGATTCTTAGAAATGCACAACCTGCCGAGACTGAACCAGGAAGAAATAGAAAATATGAACAGACCAATCACAAGCACTGAAATTGAAACTGTGATTAAAAACCTTCCAACAAACAAAAGCCCAGGACCAGATGGCTTCACAGGTGAATTCTATCAAACATTTAGAGAAGAGCTAACACCTATCCTTCTCAAACTCTTCCAAAATATTGCAGAGGGAGGAACACTCCCAAACTCATTCTATGAGGCCACCATCACCCTGATACCAAAACCAGACAAAGATGTCACAAAGAAAGTAAACTACAGGCCAATATCACTGATGAACATAGATGCAAAAATCCTCAACAAAATACTAGCAAACAGAATCCAACAGCACATTAAAAGAATCATACACCATGATCAAGTGGGGTTTATTCCAGCAATGCAAGGATTCTTCAATATACTTAAATCAATCAACGTGATACATCATATTAACAAATTGAAGGAGAAAAACCATATGATCATCTCAATAGATGCAGAGAAAGCTTTTGACAAAATTCAACACCCATTTATGATAAAAGCCCTGCAGAAAGTAGGCATAGAGGGAACTTTCCTCAACATAATAAAGGCCATATATGACAAACCCAGAGCCAACATTGTCCTCAATGGTGAAAAACTGGAACCATTTCCACTAAGATCAGGAACAAGACAAGGTTGCCCACTCTCACCACTATTATTCAACATAGCTTTGGAAGTGTTAGCCACAGCAATCAGAGAAGAAAAAGAAATAACAGGAATCCAAATCGGAAAAGAAGAAGTAAAGCTGTCATTGTTTGCAGATGACATGATACTATACATAGAGAATCCTAAAGATGCTACCAGAAAACTTCTAGAGCTAATCAATGAATTTGGTAAAGTAGCAGGATACAAAATTAATGCACAGAAATCTCTTGCATTCCTATATACTAATGATGAAAAATCTGAAAGTGAAATTGAGAAAACACTCCCGTTTACCACTGCAACAAAAATAATAAAATATCTAGGAATAAAGCTACCTAAGGAGACAAAAGACCTGTATGCAGAAAATTATAGGACACTGATGAAAGAAATTAAAGATGATACAAATAGATGGAGAGATATACCATGTTCTTGGATTGGAAGAATCAACATTGTGAAAATGACTCTACTACCCAAAGCAATCTACAGATTCAATGCAATCCCTATCAAACTACCACTGGCATTTTTCACTGAACTAGAACACAAAATTTCACAATTTCTATGGAAACACAAAAGACCCCGAATAGCCAAAGCAATCTTGAGAACGAAAAATGGAGCTGGAGGAATTAGGCTCCCTGACTTCAGACTATATTACAAAGCTATAGTAATCAAGACAGTATGGTACTGGCACAAAACAGAAATATAGATCAATGGAACAGGATAGAAAGCCCAGAGATAAACCCACGCACATATGGTCACCTTCTCTTTGATAAAGGAGGCATGCATATACAGTGGAGAAAAGACAGCCTCTTCAATAAGTGGTGCTGGGAAAATTGGACAGGTACATGTAAAAGTATGAAATTAGAACACTCCCTGACACCATACACAAAAATAAACTCAAAATGGATTAAAGACCTAAGTGTAAGGCCAGACACTATCAAACTCTTAGAGGAAAACATAGGCAGAACACTCTATGACATAAATCACAGCAAGATCCTTTTTGACCCAGCTCCTAGAGAAATGGAAATAAAAACACAAATAAACACATGGGACCTAATGAAACTTAAAAGCTTTTGCACAGCAAAGGAAACCATAAACAAGACCAAAAGACAACGCTCAGATGGGAGAAAATATTTCAAATGAAGCAACTGACAAAGGATTAATCTCCAAGATTTACAAGCGGCTCATGCAGCTCAATAACAAAAAAACAAACAACCCAATCTAAAAATGGGCAGAAGACCTAAACAGACATTTCTCCAAAGAAGATATACAGATTGCCAAGAGACACATGAAAGAAAGCGCAACATCATTAATCATTAGAGAAATGCAAATCAAAACTACAATGAGATATCATCTCACACCGGTCAGAATGGCCATCATCAAAAAAATCTAGAAACAATAAATGCTGGAGAGGGTGTGGAGGAAAGGGAACACTCTTGCAGTGTTGGTGGGAACGTAAATTGATACAGCCACTATGGAGAACAGTATGGAGGTTCCTTAAAAGACTAAAAATAGAACTACCATACAACCCAGCAATCCCACTACTGGGCATATACCCTGAGAAAACCAAAATTCAAAAAGAGTCATGTACCAAAATGTTCATTGCAGCTCTATTTACAATAGCCAGGACATGGAAGCAACCTAAGTGTCCATCATCGGATGAATGGATAAAGAAGATGTGGCATATATATACAATGGAATATTACTCAGCCATAAAAAGAAACGAAATGGAGGTATTTGTAATGAGGTGGATGGAGTTAGAGTCTGTCATACAGAGTGAAGTAAATCAGAAAGAGAAAAACAAATACAGTATGCTAACACATATATATGGAATCTAAGGAAAAAAGAAAAAAGGTCATGAAGAACCTAGTGGCAAGACGGGAATAAAGACACAGACCTACTAGAGAATGGACTTGAGGATATGGGGAGGGGGAGAGGTGAGATGTGACAGGGTGAGAGAGTGACATGGACATATATACACTACCAAATGTAAAATAGATAGCTAGGGGGAAGCAGCCGCATAGCACAGGGAGATCAGCTGGGTGCTTTGTGACCACCTAGAGGGGTGGGATAGGGAGGGTGGGAGGGAGGGAGATGCAAGAGGGAAGAGATATGGGAACATATGTATATGTATAACTGATTCACTTTGTTATAAAGCAGAAACTAACACACCTTTGTAAAGCAATTATACTTCAATAAAGATGTTTTTAAAAAAAAAATGTTGACCCTGATTTATCTAAGTAGTGGCAGTTCATTTAAATTTTACGTTTTTCTTTGTAGTTTTTCCCCTTTTTTCAAACATCTTGGAATAAGAAGTTTCACAGTGAAAAAAAAAGTTGTTGCCAAAAATCAGGTTAACTAAAATGCCTATTGTGCTACTGTGAGTCATTTAAATTCATCAGTACTCTTAGAAAACTTTTAATAACAAGAGATATGTGTTCCAGGAGGACAGTTACCATTAGAATATTTATCTCATTTGGAGAAGATCATCCAATAGAAATCCCCTCAACCTTACTGAAATAAATGCAGTAGAAAAGTTTAGTCACTAAAAGACATGCCTTGAAAACATTAAAGCATTTACAACTTAAACTGCTGCAGTTGAATATAATTCCAAAGATACTCAAATTTTAGAAATGTAAGGCTAGCATGATATCACCTGACCAGAGTAAAAACAGTGGTTTCCTCCTTGGCTCTTGCATCAGATGTCAATTCCCACCCTTGCCCCACTTCCACCTGCTCTATTTTTTAATCACACTGGTGGATCTCAAAATATTTCCCTATGAAAATAAAAGGTATAGAAAATTATCGTTAGTTTTTGATATGATAATTTAATAGGGCTATATGGATTAGGCTAAAGATGATCTTAAAATAAAGAAAAAATATTGCTAGGTAAATTAAAGGAGAAAACTAGGAGATATGATTAAAGTACTGAGGGATTATTTTAAAGTCTTTAAGACACTGTAGGAAAACAGATGAAGTTTTCCAATTAATTATATCTATTCATTAGCACAGGTTCGGCATTACTTCAAATTTCTGTTGGGAAAGCAGCTCCAGTTGCTATATACAATACAAAAAAACATTTAAAAAACATCTTAGTCACACTGGCCTCTTCTTGATTAGTCCTAATATATCAGATTTTAATATGTGCAAAGTCTTCCCAATAAAATGGGTAAGTTGTGATGTATTAAAAGGAATACAATGCATCTTTTTCTAAAACAAGAAAACTAATTATACATGTGTATATATACACACCCACATATATATATTAAATTATACACACACATACACCATACACACAAGCAGAGAACCCCAAATTAGATAGAACTGGCCAATAAAGTAGATTATATCTCCCTGGAAGTCACAGAAATGCAAAATAAGACAATGCTATTAATTAAGTAGAAAACTGGAACACAAAATTACATATAAAATTATATAATTATATGTTAAGTTTTGTGTGCATTTGTGTGTGTCAAAAACCGAATGAAACATACTAACATATTAACTGGTTGGGGTTATGGATGTTTAGAGATTAATGTTTTTTCATTTGAAAACTTCCTCATAGAAAATGGTCGTGTATTATTGATTGTGTATTATTTTTATAAGAAGAATTTACTTCGAATTTCTAAAAAGGTATAACAGATATATGCTTGCATAAACTGTCAACAGAGTCTATTCTAATTCTGAAACAAGTTGAAAAATATTTTCTCAAGACATTCGGGAAGTATCACCTAAAATTAAATAGACAAGTCATCTAACTTTGTGTTCAGCTTGGCTTTCTTCATCTTCTGTAATAACCACAGTTTTGGAACAAATTCCTATCAAAGGTTCAGACCTAAACAAAAACTACTGAGTAAAAACACATATGTTTTGGCTTTTTCTCCGAATAGTTCCCAGTATTTGTTAAAATTGAGATCTTTATATCAAACTACACGCACAGATAAACCCTACCAGGACCAAGTGTTACAAAATACAGCATGAGGCAAAGCAAATATATTTCACGACAATAAACTAGGTACCTTCAGGAACAACTTCATTTCTTTTAAGCCATCGCAATAAAACTGCCAATAAAATCATGTCCAGCTTTTTATTCTACAATGTTTTGAATTTCCCTAAAAACATCAAAATATTTCCTACTTCCTCAGTTAATAACCATTTCTATATTCTGACATGGCACTTTATGTGGGCAGTAAAGAAATATTAAAGCAAGCAGAAGAGTGATTAAAAGCAGTGACTAATGTCGGAGAGAGCTGGGTCTGAATCTTCAGTCCTGACTCCTACTTTTATGGTCATTAGAAATTCCTTAACTCCCCCTGAACATTACCTTTCTCACACATAAAATGACAGTAGTAATATTACACCACAGAATTGGAAGGTTAAGTCAGACCACGTATATATAACTCTTAAATTACTATATCAATTATATTAAGCAAGCAAAACTATGCTAACTAAAAGAAAACAGCCAATGGTATTGATTCCCAAGGAAATGGATGGAAGTAATGAAGGAATCCTTCAGCCTTTGAATAATAGTCAAGTTTTTCTGTTTGTTTAACCTATTTCCATCTGAATAAGTCAAAGGCGAAAAAGAAATCAATCATGAAGTCCAGTCTGGAGATAATTCAAGAAATCAAGAGATTATATTACAACTAAGTCATGCAACTCAGGTGGAATCAGTAAATAGATTTTAAAACAAACTGGGTCTTGGTAATAAGTAGGAAAACAATACTGTTGTATAGGTCTCTTGGGTCTTTGCTGAGATCCACAAATTCTCACAACTTCCGGTGACTAAACAACTGCCTATCACTTCCCTAAGGAATGGGAAATAAAAGCAACAGGAATAATTAAACTTGGTCCATGACCAAAGGTAGAGTAACAATCTCTAGAAAAGAAGCTTACTGGTCAATACTCTTCAACCTCAAATTTGATTTCTCACTGAGATACCAAGAAAAGTGTTTGAGTTTGGCAATCCCAAGAAACTGACATTTTCATGTCAATTATGATACAGTTTGGACCTTACCAAGTTTCTAAATGTACATGTTGTAAAAAAAAAAAAAAAAGGCATACCACAGAAATAGATGTGGGTAGTGGCAAATCGCTATGTTAGAACACTGAGCCTGATTCAATTTCAGCCAGATACTTTATATTCTGCTCAAATTCAGTCTGTCTCAGATATTTACTGAGAATAACATTAAATTAACACCAGGTTGGGGGTGAAGGGTTTAGCCTTACTGACCCATACAATAACTGGTCTTGAGAACACTAGGAACACTGTTGATTCTGTACCCCTTATACTCACTGAAAGAAACCAACACTTCCAGGGAAGTCAAGACCAATTTGTCTTGCCCGATGCTTAGAACGAGGAATTACAAAAGGACAGTTTAGAATATACTCCACCTTCCTGGGTCATGTGTTGCTGTCATCAAAGGAAAATTTCTTTTTTTCCTCTTTTGGAGGAGAGGGGGTGAACAGGTGGTGGTTGTTTACCTGAATACAGAATAGACTAGTATGAATAAAATAGAATGAAAAGATGGTTGAGAAAATACATAAATAGAAAAGTCTGAGCTGGAAGTTTCTGGTCCCTTTCTTTCCGGTCAGCTTGTACTTTGGTCCTAATGTATATGACAGTGTCCCAAAATGCTTAGCCTACATTCATCAGGATTATGTGCATGTTGCATCTAGAGCACTTAGAGCAAAATTTTCCTTCAAAGAATTTTATCTTTAGGTTGAAAAGAAATATGTTCCTTGTAACACGGTATAGAAAAATATTCCACAAATGGGACTTCCCTGGTGGTGCAGTGGTTAAGAATCCACCTGCCAATGCAGGGGACACGGGTTCAAGCCCTGGTCCAGGAAGATCCCACATGCTGCGGAGCAACTAAGGTCGTGCACCACAACTACTGAGCCTGCGTTCTAGAGCCCACGAGCCACAACTACTGAGCCCAGGTGCCACAACTACTGAAGCCCATGCGCCTAGAGCCCGTGCTCCACAACAAGAGAAGCCACCGCAGTGAGAAGTCCGCGCATCACAAGGAAGAGTAGCCCCCGCTCGCCACAACTAGAGAAAGCCCGCGCACAGCAACAAAGACCCAACGCAGCCAAAAATAAATACATAAAATAAATTTATTTTTTAAAAAATTCCACAAAATAAATCTGATCATCAGTGGAATAAAATTTCTGTGCTGCCTATTTTATGCCAAGGGCTATTCTAAGTACTGTAAACAAAGGTAAACAAACACAACCTTTGGACCAGAAACCAGGTTCTTCAAACGACACTTGAAAACCTGAGATCCTTTAGGTATCCCATAAAATTTGTTTCTTTAACCCAAATTTCACAAAAAGGCAAAAATAATCATATTCAATCTGAGTAATTTAACTATGAGAAAAGTGCCCAACGCAGAGAAGGTTGTACCTAAATATTTGTTTAGTGAATAAAAGACACAAGAGATGAACTGCTACAGATGGCCAAGACTAGAGCAAGAACAATTATCAGAAATATACAGGTTAAAGAATTTCTCTAGTCAGAAAAAAAAAAAAAAAAAAAAGCTAGATATTTTTAAATGTCTGAATGTTTGTTTCGCGGGGTTAGAAGGCAACATAAGGAGAAGTGGTTCAGTACCCTGGATAGCTCCAGGGAGGCACAGTTTCTCAAGTCCCAGATCTACTTATTTGCTGGTGTCTTCCAGCTGCAATTTCCCTGTTAAAGGGCTCTGTCATTTTTAAGCCAGATTCATGCCCCATAAAAACAGAGTAGACTCCTCAACCCCATCCTCACCCCGAAACACATGGAACAAATACGCACACAGAGAAGTCTAGCCTGTTCGTTAAAAAGAGAGTATCTTCTGTCCTGACCAGGGAATAAACCTGTCACTTTAGAAAACTGATCCAGGAAGTCTTATCTCTTGCTGTGTGACAGCTGATCCTGAGAGGGCTCACCGCCCAGATCTAGCGTAAGGGTTTGCCCACGGGATCGATAAAGTAGCTATCTTCTAGTTGAAATAAAACGTATTACCAAACCATAATTCAGTGTTATAAACTCAAATCAATAAATCTCCTTCTGAAGAAGACTCTACCGGAAGCATAGTACCTTTCCCTAACATTCACATAAGTGAAGCAACTTACACATGAGCTATGACTACAAAGTCGTGGTAATGATTATAAAGTAACAAGAACTGTAAAGTAAAATGACACCATTTCATATCTCAAAACTATACAGAGCTAAAGTAAAATACTGACAAACAAAAGAGCCTCATCTTTACTATTCTACTTATTTTGCTTACCTACTGAGTTCCTAAATCTTTGCTTGTTACTATACCGTAGCAGTCGTCTTACGGTTGGACATTTATTTGCATAGTTTCTCCCATACTAGATTGCAAATTTCTTGATAGGAGGGATCATGTATCATTCACCATGGCCAGTGGTATCCTGGACACAGTAAATGTTCAATAACTGTTTATTGAATTAAACTGCGTTGAAGTAACTCATCTCTGGTTTATGAAACTTCTGTTTTCATAGCGATACGAGTGGGAGCTATCCCAGGACACAATCATGTCACCGTAGAGAAAAAGGAAGAGTTGTTGGTTCTTATAGTAAATGTAACAAAGAGATTTGGGGCATCTGGAAATATTTACCCCATAAAGAATCCTATGAGAGAAAGTAATACAAACCATACCTTCCTTTCTGCTGAGAAATCACAGAAGATTCTATTTATGTTGTATTTTTAAATCCCCAAAGACTGTATTATGAGGGAGAGAAATATAAAAACAATTGAACCCTTGAGGAAAACACAGGTCAAAAGAGATTCCTTTTAAAGAAAGAAAAAGGAGGCAGGGAAGAAAAACAAAGGGGGAGAGGAGGAGGGAGGGAGGGAAGGAGAAAGGACAAAAAGAAAGATGACGCTGTTAAAAGTGATGCTGGAGAGTAATGAAAGTTATGTCTTGACAGATGGTGAGAAGGTTAGGAAAAGCAGCATCACCCAAAAACTGTACAAGTAGAAAATAAGCTTATTCTTGTTGGTCCATGGATTATATTACACGGAATAGAGGAATGGTGGGTATGTATGTTTGTTCGTTTGTTTGAAGATTACTTGTTGGGCAAATGCTTCCAGGAAATGCTTTGGGAGAGTTCAGTTAGATATCTTGCAACAGACGCTCAACTTCAATAATCTCAAAAACTGCCCAAGTTTTCCAAGGCAAATCCACATTGTATGCTCAGTCTCACCAAATTCATATACGCTGTCCATTTTTATTCTTACGTAAAATTTATCTTACATGGAATTATCAAGTGTTTTAAAATAGTTATTAAGAGCTTGGAGCACTCATGTTAGAAAATTAAGTGTTACCAAGTGAGGCTCCTTTTTTTTTTTTTTTTTGAGGCCCCTTTTTAATTCAGGACGTTTTCCATTTTACTGGGAATCAATTCTGTCTGGTGTTTCTAATCCAGCATGTTAAAAAATCATCCTACAAGGCCTCTGATCTTGTTTAAACACTAAAATTTCACAGTACAGATCCAAATTTCCATAAAAGTGACTCTGCTAGTGAATCCATTTCATTGTCCCCTCCATCTGCAAAGAATAGATTTTTCTTTTCTACCTCAAGAACACCTAATCCTTACATTTTAAGAAACAGTACTTGAGTGCTTTTACTGCCAAAAGTCTCATTGTAATATAGCTGGAATATTCCCCTGTGAGTACTAGTTAGTGCTATTGCTTGTTCACACATGCTTTTTTAATTTCAAGTATGATTAGTTATAGGCAAGTCACTGAATATTTAAATTTGGTACAGATAGGTTTTCAAACTACCTGTGAACAGAAGCCTGTAAATTAGAGGGAGTGTGGGAATATGAAATCTGAGCAGAGCTGTTTAAAATCTGGCTGTTGTACATTATGCTCCCTTCCTTACCTGTAACACCTGCTTTCTGCGGAACCAGAAGTCTGTGTCTCCTGTGGCTTAGGTTTTAGACCGGGTTGAGCGTTGTAACAGCCTCACCATAATGTTTGGCATGTTCCAGACTCCCCTGTGGTTGAGAATATGCATAAGTTGAGATGGAGCAGGGAACAGCAGAATCTTCAAAGCCGAGAGAGAAGTCCAGAGACCACAGGGAGACCTCAATGCCCATTACAGGCTTAAAGAAAATAAAAATAAAACTCTAGAATAGTATTGACTTGCTAAAACCCAAAATGAACATAAGTATTAAATTTTTACTAAACTGTAAATCAAACCTTAACAAAAACCTAAGTCATCAGTTTAAAAGGAAACCAAACTGTTGTAATTCTAAACCCAGAGGCAGTAGTGCGGTGAGAGATAAAATGCGTGAGACCAAAAATTGGCAAGTTCTGGATTCTTTTTCCTATTCTGTTTCTTCTGAAATGTACCACCGAGCATATCACTTAACCCTCCTAGACCCTGGATTTCCATTTTTTCATCTGTAAAACAAAGAATCTGGACTAGAAAATAACTAAACTTGCTTCCAGAAATAAACAGGCATTTCATTCCATTTGAACTCAAATCTGACTTGCACTTGAACAGTTCTAAAAAGAGAGAACACTTTGTGTCTTTTATAAATGTGTTGTAAGTTTCCGAAGTTAAACTCTAGTTCCTTATGAGGGTAATATGCCTTTTTCTTTCAAAACAATTCCAGATGATAGGAATGAGGACATAGACCTGAAGAAGTGAAAATATATATATATATATATGAATCTATGTGTGGGTATATGTATCTCCAGTTCCAGAGTATATTCTCATTTTCTTCCAAAATCCTGCAAAGTTTTAGAAAGTAGAGCATAAGGGCCAACATAGCGGCTCCTGGCTTGAGGTATGTCTCCTTCACCACTCCTCTGAGTAAACCAAGGAGCCAGAACATGTCAGCAGCAAGAGAAAGCTTCCTGCAACATCATACGAGAAAAGGCCCATATCAGAGTCTAAAACCAGGCTGCCAAGAATTGCACTTAAGTTGTCGGAACCACAAAGGACAAGGTATCTGCCGCTCCTCTCCTACTGTATTCCATGGTCTTATAATGAGGGACAAAACTACAGCCAGCCTGTACTCAGAGCTGTGGTCCTGCCTGGCAGCCTGAAATCCTAGTCAGACAGGCCACATGATGCTAATGGAGAAGTCTAAAACATTTAGCAGCGTCAGAAATGAAAAACAGCTCAAGAAAACCCAATGAGGATCCAAGCACTGAGAATGACGTATTTCCTAATGACCAAATCCAAGTTTGGTCCACTGAGACATAGGCCGTCTCTTAGAGTGAAATACCTTAGACAACATTAATTAATATTGGGAGTGATGGTTGTTAAAAAGCAAGGCAGAAGAAATATTCAAAGTTTAATCTCAAGGAACATGTGTAAAGCATAGCTTTGAGAGGAGGTGCCAAACATATAGGTGACTTCCCCGTTCTGTTTATATAGCAAACAGTCCTCATCGATAACATTAGTCTTTTCTATAGTACCTGGCTCTCAGTTCCACAGTCCTGCTCAACAGCCAGGCCTTACTAATCAACCTGAATTGGCATGAGAAAGAAAACCTATTTACCCCTTTTCCTATAGGAGAAAAGAGCCCTGTGTGTGGAGAACTGGGAAGCCTTGTTAGTCCTTTGGGCTTCACCATTAACCAGTTAGACAAGTCACTTTGTAATTCAAGGCCTCTCCACCCTTAAGAATAAAATTTCGAGTAAGGGTGGACTATCTCTAAGTTTCCTTTGTGTGTTCAAGCCTCATATATTTATAATCTTAAGCGACGGGGAGTATCTATGACGACTGAAAAAAGCATGACTATCCCATAACTCAAAGAAATAAAGTTACTCATTGAAGTTAACAATTATCGTTATTTTTTTTCCTCCTGAAGAGCTGCAGATACTAATTATAAGATTCTTTGTCCAACAGTGGTTATTTAAGCCAGGAAATATATTCTAATCCAACTCCTTCACAGATGAGGAATTAGATTTTCAGAAAGGTTAACTGATTTGCATAATGTCATGCCAGTAAATCTGAATACCCAGATTATGATTATCAAAACCAAGGTTATTAGCACAATTATTAGTTCTTGTGGAGTTTACAGAGTGGTTTCCAAACTGCAAACCCAAATCTATTGACAAGCCAGTACCTTTCCTCCATCATGGTCTCGTTTGTGGTGATTTCTTTGTACCTGAATACATTTAAGGTGCTTACATTCTTTCGATTCCTTCTGATTCCTTTTGATTCCTTATTCATTGAGCACATTGTACTCATCCATTCATACCTGCAATTTGCCAGTTTCCCAATTTAGCATCTCTGAAATATTTACTAGTGGGGAGTATACTTCTTTACCGCATCATAACTATGCAAAGTAAGACCTTATCTAACACAAGCCCTGTGGAACCCAAAGGGCAAACATTTACTGCTACCTTTTTGTCTATTGTCTTTTACCTGCATGTAGTTGCTGTTTATGCTTCCTTGAGCGGAAATTAATTAACTCCCTAAAAATCATCATGATACGGCATAAAATGATCTTAATACGTCACTGTGTCTGTTGTCTAAGCTTGAATCCAATTTTCCAGTGCTTTATGTTGATTTGATAAGCAAGAAGAGGCATTTCAGGTTGTATATGAAATAAATGAACATAAATTCACCAAGTGACCATATTCCTGTGGGAGCAAAAGGAGGCATGGTATTTAGCATAAATGAGTGTAAGTGGTGAGTTAGATAAGTAGTCAGGAGACCCGAATTCCATCCTCAACTTTCACACTAAAGGTACAAACTTGCACAACTTTCCTCACTTCCTTGAGCCCCAACCAAAAGTGAGGGAGTTCAACTCGCTTTTCTAAGATTAGATTCATATCTATCATTTTATGACTACCATGGGCAGCCCCGAATACCCCCTCCTCTGCATGTATGGCAGCTCTTCTGGGCAGTTATCTAATACTTCACGTGGCAGCGTACACCAGCCACTGCGCTGTGCTTCGCCAGGATGGCCCACTGCCAGACCGGCAGGCACAGCCTCCGGCCCTATGACGAATCCCAAGCTTCCCAGGGCAGCAGTCAGTAGCAGCCTGCTTCAACAACACCTAAGAAAACAAAACTTCTCATCTTCACCTTCAGTCTTTACTACACGCGACAAATTTAAGACCTTAATGGCTACTTTTTCCTCCAGTGTAAAGTGCCAGGCCAGCTGGCTCTAAAATACTTCATAAAGCATGCAAAAAGCCCCAATTCCATAGGCATGTATCACTGCACTAAGAAGGGACCTTGGAGAGTTTTAATATTAAAAACTGAGACCCACAGAATGGAAATGTTAGGACTAGAACCAAGCATTCTTGATTCCAAACCGGTGTGCTCCCAAGGGGAATTTATCAAAGTACAGAGAGAATTCACAACTTCTTACTTCAGTGGATTTTAGTGGGTGTTTCTGTAACACATCATGCAATCTAGTGTTTTCTTAACATTCATGGTGAAAATGTTAGAAATCTCCACATCTTGATTGTTATAGTGAAGCAGTACAGTAATGAGACAAAGCATTTGTTCTCGAGCTAAAATCACGTCTCCTTCACTTATATTTGGCCAAATTAACTTCTTTGCACTTCTTTTCACCGTCTGAAAAATGGCATGAAAAATGCTTTCAAATTATTTTTGAAAGTTAAAGACAGATAGCTAATGTAACATTAGTAGTGCTGTGCCTTCACACATTCTTTAATGGAGTCAAAAGACATATGTTGTCTGACGGTCACAACAAATCTTACAAATTAAATTCTCTCTTCAATGTGGCCTGATATCCCAGTTGGCCCTTGGGCTAACATCCTAAGATGCACTAGTGATCTTGAGGACATTTCCTGCAAAGGTCCTGGACTGATACTGTTCTTTGTTTCCAGGACTCTTAGAACCAAGCTGCATGGAAATATGACTGGGGATTTGAGAAGATATTTTGTTTTTTAAACACAAGTTTAAATAAACTTAAGTAATGGAAATAAAAGAAAGTTCTTATTTTTTTTTTTTTAATCTCAAGATGGTACAGGAGAGGCTTCAAATGTACCACTTCCTGGTAATGTAGAAATAATTTCTGAGAACATTAATCTCAACACAGCAATTTAAACCAACACACGTGTGCATTCATTATAAAAACAAATATCAGCTGCAAGACGTATTATTCAATTTAGGATCAGACAACTAGTCCTTAATACCTTACCTGTCTAGTAGAAATCACTACAATGCAACTTATTTTTACTGTGTATAATGTCACTCTAATTTACCTGGAAAGGATTAAATTGTGTTCAGCATTTTCTTTTTAAGAAGCATGAACTCGTTAAATTTAAAAGTTTTTTAGTTAAAATGTTTATAACATAGAATCCTAAAATAGTTTTCTCCTGATAGTCTGCCTTCCTCTATATGTACAAGCAGTCATATGTGATGATCTGACTGGACCTGTTTAGAAACAAAAGGCAACTTTGCCCAAGAAGCTACTTTGCATGAACCTGAGATGTGGTGGAAGAAGGAAAATCACTGACTGACTGAAGCAGAGGAGTGATGATTAGGGAACAATGAAAATAGAACAGTAAACTGAGGGCCATGAATCCTGGCCCAGCAAACAGGAGTAAATGAAAGTTTTCAGGAAAATTGTTATGTGGGATGCATATGCAGTCAACTAACCTTTGACAATGGTGCCCAAAACAGAAAATGGGGAAAGGATAGTCTATTCAATAACTGGTGTTAGGAAAATTGATACCCACATGCGAAAGAATATCATAGACAAAACTTAACTTGAAATGGATTAAGGACTTAAATGTAAGACCTGAAACCATAAAACTTCTAGAAGAAAACATAGGTGGTAATAAGCTATCTGACATAGGTCTTCGCCATATCTTTCTGGATTTGACACCAAAAGCACAGGCAATAAAAGCAAAAATAAACAAGTAGAACTACATCAAACTAAAAAGTTTCTGCAGAGCAAAGGAAACAACCAACAAAATGAAAAGGCAACCTATAGAATGTGAGAAAACATTTGCAAACTACCTATCAGATAAGGGATTAATATCCAAAGCATGCAAAGAACTCATATGCCTCAATAGCAAAATAAAAAAAAAAAAATCCAATTAAAAAGTGGGCAGAGGACCTGAATAGACAGTTCCCCAAAGAAGACATACAAATGACCAACGGATATATGAAAAGGTGCTGAACATCACTAATCATCAGGGAAATGCAAATCAAAACCACAATGAGATATGACCTCACTACCTATTATAATGGTTATTATGAAAAAAGACAAGAGATAACAAATCTTGGTGAGGATATGAATAAAGGGAACCCTTGTACACTGCTGGTGAGAATGTGAATTGGTGCAGTCACTATGGAAAACAGTATGGCGGTTACTCAAAAAGTTAAACATAGAACTACCGAATGATCCGGCAATCCCACTTCTGGATACATATCCAAAGGAAATGAAATCAGTATCCCAAAGAGATATCTGCATTCCCATGTTCATTGCAGCATTATGACAATAGCCAAGATAAGGAAACCTGTGTCCATCAATGAATGAAGAAAGAATATGTGGTATATATATTCAATGGAATATTATTTAGCTATAAAAAAGAAGGAAATCCTGTCATTTGTGACAACATGAATGAACTCGGAGGGCATTATGTTAAATGGAAAAAGTCAGACTGAGAAAGACAAATGCTACATGGTATCACTTACATGTGCAATCTTAAAAAAAAAAAAAATTGAACTAATAGAAACAGAATACAAGGGTCCTTGCCAGGGTCTGGGAGATGAGGGAAACAGGAAAACGTTGGTCAAACGTACAAACTTTCAGTTTTAAGAAGAATATGAATAAGTTCTGAGGATCCAATGGACAACATGGTTACAGTAGTTAACAATACTGTCTTGTATACTTGAAATTTGCTGAAATAGACTTTAAGCATTCTCACCACCAAAAAAAACAAAAACAAAAACAAGGGTATGGGGGTAGAGGGGAACTATGTGAGGTGATGAAAATGTTAATTAACTTGATCAGGACCAGTATTTCCCAATGTCTAGGTGTATCAAATCAGTTTGTACACTTTAAATATATACAATTTTATTTGTCAATTATACCTCAAGGAAACTGGGAAAACAAGAACTAAATAAATATTTAGTAAATGAAAAAAAGTTATGAGGTGTTTAGGAAATATTAATTAGAAAACACTGTACAGACAGGACTAGAGCAGACAGGTACTGCAAACAAGGAAGTAATCTCTCTCTTCTTCTATGGCAATAAACTAAGAGTACCCAAGCCTGACAGCAATTCATCAGCAATGTCCCAAAATTCAGTTTCCCAAGAGAAAGAACAAACGAATAGGAGAGAAGAGATGCTACGTATATCCTCACCCATAGCTTTATCAGTTTTCAGTCTACAAACCAGTTTCTTACAGTCCCCTGGGAATAGGAACATGAACCTGCAGGAGGATAATGGCTGCTTTAACATCTCTCTCTAAGCTCATCAACGATGTGCTAATAGTTCATACATTTAAGCCAGACACTTGTATCTCATTTTCAATGCTGCAATTGTCTAATAAATTGTTTGAAACTTTAAAATATCTTCAGTGTTCCATAAAAATGGAAGCCTTTTCACAATAATTGAAACCAGTAATGCAAAACAAATGTATTTCCTTGATAAATTTAGTTTTAAGTAAGCTTTAATTTATATGCTAAATTTTTTAATTTAGTTCAAGTTTTGGCAGAGACATGTTTATTTTAATTGTTGGCCTTCAAAACTCTAGCTTAGGAATAAGCATCTGCTTCTTTTCAATTTTCCGCATAAACTGGGTAAATTTCTTCAAGTTGCAAATGACGGGTGAACATACACTGTATTGTTTCTGGAAAGGTTACAAACTTGCACCACTTTTTGTGACTCCTTTATGAGAGATCTTATAGCATTACCCTTAAATCTTAACTAGGGTTCTTATATGTACTTATATTTAAGCTGTTTTCAAAGAACATAATACATTAGCATCTAGACCTTGTGCCCAAATATCCCTCTTTGGAGCACCTGTCCAATACTCTAATAAATTTTGAACTCCTCTCATTGCTTTATAGAGATTCACAAAACACATGGATCCTTTCTCTAAGATGAAAAACCTCCCAGAGGAAAAGCACAAACACAGCCTCAGCCCACCTATATTGGAGACCCTGTAAACAATCTGACAAATAATAACATACAGTGCGTATTTCTCCAGCTATAGCCTTTGGAGGAAATCAGTAAAACTTTCAGAAAATTAAAGTTAGAGCTCTTGAAACACTGTAGGAGGTAACATTCATCCTTTGCAAATACCTTAAGAAAACTGACTTCTGAGAGAATCCAATCCCTATTACAAAATACTCTTCCTTCACCAGTAATGGCAACACTGGTAAAGGCACTGCTAAGCAGGTTTGCACCCATCTGAACCAAGCAGGCACAGAATCTAGGTAACAACGCCCACTGGCTATTAATATGATTGAAACTATCTGTGAATTGGGACTCAGTTGATATTAAGACGTAAAACCCCTGAAAATCTACAAGAGCATTTTCTTCTGGGGTGTTTTATTTCATCGGTTTCTTTTTCAGTCTACCTTTTAAGGTATTACCCAATCGCCATGTTATGTATGGTGTCTAGCCATGGTACTGATGTTCATGATTCCATGAAGTGGCATCTTTGCTTTACAAAGTATCAGGGTTATAACACAGAGAGTGGTGAAGGACTAAGAAACATACTTTAATAGAGCCAGTTAACTTGCTGGACACTAACATCCAGTCAGGAGCCTCAAGTAAAATCTCTGCCCAAAAGTTTCAATTGCTAAATATCAAGGGAATAATACCAAGGCCCAATCACAGAGTAGCAAATACCAGAGGCCTGGGAAAATCCCAAGAGAATAGCTTCAATGGCAGTGATTCTCAAATGTTCAAGGTACACAAGAATCACCTGGTGAATGTGTAAAAACAGTTTCTGAGGCCGATCCTCTGAGATTTAAATTCAGCAGATCAGGCGAGGTCCATGAATTTATAGTTCTAACACGGCTGGCGGAACCAGAGCTGCTGCTCTGAGGAACACACTTTGAGAACCACTGCCCCACCACTATTAAATCAGAGTCGGCAGTCTTGGAAAATGCAAGGTGATTTGCATGTTCATTCAAGTTTGAGAATCACTGCTTTAGGAAATGAGGCAACAGGTTTGTTTGGTTTTTTCCCTCCTCCTGTGATATCAGGATAGGGAGATGGTGAAAAGAGATGTTTTCAAAAGAAAGTAAGTGCTTAAATTACACTCTGTGTCATGAAACAAACCTATCTGGTCACCTTGCTCACCTTCCTCAATGAAGCATCACTCACTCCTTCCTTTATCCACCTCTCCATCCTCACTGTACCTTACCTAGGGCTCACGAGGAGACAGAGGTCCCATATGAACTTCAGATCTGCATGTTATAGATTTCCCGGGAAAACCTAGAATTCATATAATTTTTTTTCTAGTCAATAAAAATTACACTGGCATTAAACAAAGAATCAAGTTTGAATTACATACGTTTAGAAAACTTTTCATGTAAATAACTTCACAGGAAATTCATATAAAAATACTTTTTTAGACTGATTGGCAACAGGGCCACGACAAGAGCAAGAAATGTCAACAGAGTGGCCTCCTGTGGTCACCCATGTCTCAGAGATGGAGGAAGGAAAGAGAGCCTCTTGACTGATTTGCACTGTATGTAATTTTACATTACATGTAATTACGTGGACTAAACCAAGTGTAACACAGAAGACTAAACATGCTATCATTCCATGTGATGAGCCTCTACAAAGAGGAAAAAGCAGAAGATGTGAAAAAAAACACTTTTTTTCTACTTTAATTTTGTACCTATATGAGATGATGAATGGTCACTAAACTTACTGTGATAATCATTTCATGATGTATGTAAGTCAAAGCACTACGCTATATACCTTAAACTTTTACAGTGCTGTATGTCAATTATATCTCAGTAAAACCGGAAGGAAAAAAAAAAGTGGAAGATGTGACTATATCAAGCCTTGGCAATGGGAAAGGCCTAAGTCCACGTGACTAATTACACCTCCTTCTTGCTGATTCATGCTATTGTAGATTCAGCAGCTCCAGCAGCGAAACAGCTTATCTGTTAATAAGCTACAGAAAGAAGAGCCCCAAGTCCCATCACGCACTGCAGAAATGTGATTTGAACTGGCAAACATCTCCCAATCCACCACAATAACCCCTTGCCTCGCTTACCTGAAACTTTCACACATACCACTTCTCCCCAATTATTTCCATAATCAGTGAGCCTATTGCTGATCTAAAACCTGACACATACATGAGTAGATTCCAGGTCTGTTAAGTACCAGGAGCAAAGGAGGACACAGAAAAACACCGCATTTAGTCTCATTTTCTCTGAGAAATCCAGTGCACTGCAAGACAGCACTGGACTGAGAACACGGAACCAAGGTTCTAACACCAGTTTTTCTACCAGATACCTTGAAGCAAGTCACTTGGCCTCTTTCATTTCATTTCTTTCGAAATTAGACTACATTATCATTCAGATACTTCCATATCTAGGAGTCTGTGATCATGCTGGGTATCCATGCTATTAGAAAGCCAAAGAAACAGCTACTCAGAAGCACATGGAAAATAACCATCTTGGATGAGACTTAAGAGCTGCAGTGGCACTAGCTCCACACATTAGGCATCCTAATACCAGGTCAGAACTCGGTACTGCAGGCTGCCCAGAAACTGGGGCATATAATAAGGTTTATTCATATGGGCATCCTTCCTAACTTGTTCAACCAGAAGTCTTTCATGAATACCACCCAGATGCTGAAATTAGGATCGCCATCCTTAGGTATCAGGGATTAAAGTATGATCCAAAGAGTTCAAGTTGCCTCCAAAATGTCTGCAACTGCATGGAAGTTGAAGGCCTCACTCACCTCATTCCCACCACATCCTGCAAATCCTTTTCTTAGAAGGAAATCAGAAACTCCCTTTTTTGAAGACAGACGGGTAATTCATGTACAACCATCTATGAGACTGCCTGCATGGGGCCTCCTTGTTTGAAGACTACAGAGATTTTAAATTAAAAGAACCATCTATGTCAACTCTGTCTAGATGATGTGCTCAAAGGGAAGACTCAAAGCAGCAAACTAGAGGGAACTTTTCCTTTACTTATTTCTAAAAAGCCAAATAAACCCTCTAGGAATGGTTATCTGTCATTTGCTTTCTCAGCACCCACTGTTCCTTCTTCTGGCTGCAGTCACAATTTTTATTTGCAAACCATGACTACCGCCCTCAGGGGACCCATGTCTTCTGTCCCAGGGTTCCTTTTCCTCTAAGAATTTTATGATCTGCATGAATCACTTTGCATAGATAACTAAAATTGATCATTAAAATCTGAAATTAAAAAAAAAGAGCATGCAACACCCTGTTCTTATTTTGCTTCAAGGATACTCCTACTGAGCTCATGGAGTTGCAAGCTGCAAAAACTTAAGGATCCTCCTCTCAGGTTGAAAGACTAGGACATGAAGTACCCAAGTATGCCACACAGACTTCAAGAAAAGGAATACAGCCAGATCTTCCATCTAAGTATCAGGAAGAAATCGGAGGTAGGGAAAAGAATTGGGGTAGCTCAGCAGTAGCCTTTTTCTTAACGTCAGAACCCTGATTTTTATTCCGAAACGAGACTATAAAACAACATTTCCCAGACGTTCTCGCGTGGAGGTGTAATCATGTGACTGTGTCTGGGCCAATGACCTGCAAGAACAAGTGTTATGCTGGCTTCCAAAAGGCTCTGGAAAAAGTCCAACTTAATGAAATGAAAATGTCTGATTAGACCCTGACTTGTCCTGACAACTCTGGTCACAGGGAAAGCAGTCTTATTGACTCATCATGTCATTTTGGTCAACTATTAATGCAAGGAGTATCATGAGGAAGAAAGAACTGCTTGCAAATGTACAAAATAAGCAACAAATACCCCTGTCGACAGTATTAAATTATTTATCAATCACACACTACAGGTTATATCACAGTAGTTACAATGATGGAGGCCACTGGGTCCTCACCAACAAAAAGACTGGTTCTTCCACTTTTAGGACAGTTATTTAGAGCAGGGGTCCCCAACCCCCCAGGAACCTGGCCGCACAGCAAGAGGTGAGTGGCGGGGAGCGAGCGAAGCTTCATCTGCCGCTTCCCATCACTCACATTACCACCTGAACCATACCCCCAACCCCCCGTCCGTGGAAAAACTGTCTTCCACGAAACTGGTCCCTGGTGCCAAAAAGTTAGGGACCGCTGATCTAGAGGACTACAGGGCACTCAGCGTTTATCAGGAGTCTGTGCTTTCATAGAATCTACTCTTCAGTAAGTCTACAAATCTTTTATCCTTGGCCCTAAAAGCCAAAATCAGGGTTGTACTTTATTATAATCAAGGTGTTTAGGAATTTCGGGTGAAAATAAAAGTTTACACTCATATTAAAAGTGAATAAATGTTTCTGAATCTACCTTTCATCTTTGGTTAATACGTTTCTTGCTAAACAAGCCAAATTCATAAAGGAAAAGACAGGTTACCTCATAACACTTTCTTTTCAACTAAAGCAGTAAAGACCCACACTAACACTGCATTTTTTTACTTCCAAATTCTAGACATCAGGCTTCTCACAGAAACTTTCACTTCAGCCAGTGGAATACCTTGCAGGAGGCAGGCACTCAAGAAATATTTGTTAAGGTGACTTGAACATAGTAACACGTTAGGTGAACATTATAGGAAGTTAGCCTAAGGGCTCTTCACTGAGAAGAAAACAGCTTTTTACCATGTTCTTTATTGCCAAGTGAAAGGATATACATATATAGCCTTGTTCGCTCAAAATGTACCCTCTCCACATCACTGACATCCTGTAAATGGCCATAAATCACAACTGGTCCTTGTCATGAGAAAAACTGTGTGTCAACTTGAGTTTGTCTGCCTTAAAAGACAGGTGCAAGGGTAAAATCAAACATATTTAAGTGCTTGGGAAAGAAACACTGCTCTACAGAAGCAAGGGACTATTAGGGGCAGGAATTATAAACATATACACCGTTTATAGCAATAGACTCCAGACAGGAAATCAGGATGAGACTGGTCTATCCTGGCATTCATTTCATAGAGTTGAGTTTTGTCTGATGAATATTTAAACCCAAAGCACTGCAGTGGTAGTGCCAATATCTGTCATATTTTCAGCTGCATCTCCTTTCTGGACTAGGAGCGCCCCTAACTATTCATAAGCCTTAAAATCCTAATTATTGGGGAGACCAGCGGCAGACTGGAGTGACACGAAATTAAGGTTGACTTTTAAGAAAACAGGCACATGTCTTGTACTGCTCTATTAGATACACTTTGGCATTTTGCAGAGCCCAAATGAATTACAGAAGAGACACAGGTACTGTTAATACATCACATGCCTTCTATAAATTCTGGAAGATGTGGGGAGTCCCACATCATTTCTTTGGGACTAGAGACGTTGCCAAGGACTAAAACTGATGATGCCTAGAAGGAGAACCCTCCAAAACTAACTCCTCTGCTTTGCTGACCCAAAGGAAGCCAAAGGAAAGAGACTCTCACTCCAAGTAACTCCCTAAACTAACAATGTTTAGAAAAAACAAGTATTTTCAAGATGGTTCAGAGTTGGAGGATAGAAGGCAGAGAGTAGAAACTGCCTTGGATTTGATTATGGGGTCACTAGAAAGGATCAGAAATGTTCATTTTTAGTTATTACTGAAGTTTTTATAAAATCTCAGGACATTCATTAGAACTTTACTAATTAAGACACGTAACCCACACACAACTAGACTACAAATACTTATAATACATGTTTTTGGTTTTTGTTTTTTGAGAAAGAAATCTCAACTACCAAAGGTTCACCAGCTGCAGGATTTCAAAGGCAGTAAAAGGAGCAATGGTCTCCAATGACTCAATTTGGAAAGAAAAATCTCTCACACAACCCACCCATTAGACAAGATGACATATACATCTACTTCAGGACACCTTACGTTTTGGATGACTAGCCTTGAATTTACTTCACAGCCAATAGCTTGCCAGAGAAAACGTAGAGTTGGATCCTATTACTTAATACACTAAATCCACAGCCAAAGTCCATCTCACTGGATAATTGAATATAACTGCGATGGGAATTAAAACTGAGGATGCTAGCAGCCCTGATTTCACTGTTATTATTTGTACTGTGTGAAATGATTTTCATATTGGCAAGTATGGGATCTCTGAAACGGTGCACTCTTCCTATCTACCATGGTACATACGATTATTTGCCCATGCACGCTCTGAGGGGCAATGTGGTACAATGAAAGGAGCCCTGAGCTTGAGTCAAAACCAGTTCTAGTGCCAGCTCTGCCACTATCCGGCTGAAGACCTTGGACCACACTTTAGGTCGGTTTACTCATTAATTTATTTAATAACCATGATTTGATCACAGACCTAAAAGAACACAACATTGCTCAGCTGTAAAAGGGGGGAAACTAGACCTAGTTTATAGAACTGGTGTTACATTTAAATGAGATAATGGGTGTACTTTGCATCCAAGACACACTGGTGCTAGTCTTCTTCTACCGCAACTATCAGGCACTGTGTTCAGTCTAAAACACCACTGCAGGGAGCACACTGGAAGCCCTCATCACGTTTGTCATCACTGGGTAAAGCCTCTTGCCTCTTAGTCGGTAAAATCCATGAAGGCCAGGATTTTCTTCTTTCTAATACACAGACACATCCTCTGAACCTGCATGTGCCTCAGCACCTAGTAAGCACTTAATAAATAATTGTTGAATGAATAAATTCTCTTTTATTCCTTAAAATAACTCTGGATCAACTAATATTTTTACCATTTTACAGTGAGGAGGCTGAATAATGAGAGAAACTGTCTATAAAATCGGGTGATAAGTCCCTTCCAATTCCACAATGTTATCTATAGTTTTTATATTTTCCAGTAGTTCATCATTATATCATTCTTCCTAAATAATTGCTGCTTACTCACATTTATTGGTTATTGCTTAAATAATAGCAAGAGTCTCAAACTATAAAATCTACTCCTATCTTTAAGGAAAATAAAATATTTGAACTATAAAAAAAATCATTTGTTTCTAAGAAAACTTTATTCTCACATCTACACTCAAACTATCTAACGAGGTTATTCTTAAGAAACTCTTCCGAGTAATTTTCCCAACCTAAACTTCCATATACTTTTCCCCAAATAAGAAGCGAAATAAACAATCAGTCAAGAGTGATATTAAAACCATGGGGGCAATCCTGTCCCTAAAACATTTCTTCCCCAAAATTTGGATTCTTTCACTTTAAGAGCAGCAAGATCATCTTTTTTACTATCTTTCAGAAGATAACTGTAGCTTCCCTAGTCTGGGGCCCTAAATGAGAAAGACCTGGGTTAGATGCAGCCAATGTCACAGGGTCTCGTGGCTCTGAATCAGTATTTTCACACACTCCCAATCATAAATGCCCCAGAGACCTCCTATCCCCAAAACTGACACTGCTGTATCTCAAGTTCAGGTTTACAGAATGATGGCCTCCTCCAAGGCCTTCCTTAGAAAACATATTCCCAAATTTGCCATCTCACCTCACGCTTCCTTCTCCAAAAGCAGCCTACTCTTTACCACTTATAAGTCTTCTCCTCTAAAGGGCTGAATGTCTATTGGGGCACTCAGCAGATATTACACTCTACTCCATCAAAAGGATCTCATAAATTTGTTTTAATTTAGTAATTAACATTCCTCTAGACTCGCAGAAGTGTTGAGGGCAAAGTCATAACGCTTTCAATGGCAAAATCAAAATGTAAGCCCAGGTCAGACTTCACATCTAATGCTGTTGCTGGTAGACCCAGTGATTTTGAGACCGAGCAAGATGATTTTATCATTAAGGCATCACCACTGCTGTGCAGGGAATTTCTCTTTCATTACACCTCAGCTCCCTCCCACCTCAAAACGCTGCGTAGAGTATTAACGTACTCTGAAACCACAGCAACTTATGACAGAGCAGCCATCATGATGACCTGTAAGTCATCCAGATACATATCAACCACTGGCTATGTTATTAATACTTGAAGTATCAAATTTGCTAAGGAAGCAAAAAGGAGCTTCATTCTTCCTCAAGGGGAATCAGAAACCAGTATGTTCAAGAGAGGATTTCCATAGGAAAACCGCCCCTGCCTCAGACAGCACCTACCATAAACATGTTTATGGGCAAACACAGTATCAGAAAAACATGCTGTGAGTCTTAGAAACAGCATATGCCTCATTTCATAGGGGCTGCTATGGTGCTAGGCATTGTTTTTTGTTTTTTGGGTTTTTTTTACTGCATTTCAGAGAAATAACCGTAAAATGAAGGTCTATAACCAGCATATAACACAATAAACAACAGCAGCAACTTCTGCACCCTTTTTGTGTATGGTTTCCCTATGCTTTAATTGAAAATGTAAATTTTAATATGCTTTGTGTTTTCTCTCAAAATAGTTTGGGACCAATTCTATTCTAAGACTTCTGTATTTACCATCTCCATCCAAGGTCCAAAGATTACAGAATTTACAAATGAAGGACACCCCCTACACACACACACGTCAGTAATAGAGGAGCTATGACAACAAAATTCCTGAATGACACAAAGAAACACAGAGGACAGTGGCTTGAAACAGCAAAGGTGGTCACCACAAGCTTTGTCCTAGAGTTCAGCTCAGGTCTTTCTGAAAGCCTGGATCAAAAATTCATAAAAACAAGAAGCAGTAACACAGTTCACATAACTTTCCTGAGCTTAAATATGTAATAGATCTGGGTAACTGTCCAACCTAGGTTGTATCTTCAGGGAATCTCAAACTCTCATAAAAAACCAAGGTTTCTGGCTCAAGAAAAGGCTTAAAGTTAGAGATGAGCATTGTTAAATCACTGGTTCCTATTCACATTTCAACCCTTGAAATAACGTTTCACTACTTGTCTCAGTCACCAGCGACTCTAGTCTGTCTTGAGAAAGCTCACACGCCTCCCTGGACTCAGCCATCTCCTTCTCACCGACAGGTCAGGTCCAATACAACCAAAGCTTAATTCACTTTAAAAGATATGTGAACTATTATTCAAGGACAGTAGCTGTCTGTTCACAGAAGCTTCATCCACATCAAGGCAGCTGAGTTTGTGAGCTTGATTTCTGTATTCTTCTTTCATTCCGTCAAAATTCAAGCTTACAGATATTTCTACTTTCAGTCTACTCTTTAATAAATGTCCCGCTCAGTGTAAGACAGGACTCAGAGTTTCAATGACATAACTGTATATTTTCCCAAGAAAACTGTTTATGTACCTTTCCATAAATGTTTTAACTTTTTCACCTAGAATATAAAATCCTTGAAGAAAATGTCTGTCTTCTATAGTTTAGCAAGATACATGCTCAACACAATTTCCAAATCACCTTTAGTACCAATTTTAACCATGAAGAACACTGAAAATTCTACAGTAAATTATCAAATATATGGAAGCAAATATATAAATGAAATTCTTCTGTAACTTAGTACAAAGAACAGAGATACAAATATAGGATAATTTCTCAAATGAATTTCAACTACTTAATTTGCTACTTTAAAGCATATTCACAAACAATAGAAATAATCAATCTGAAGAACTGGATTCATCTCTATACACAAGGGACATTTTTATACAGTTTCTCCAAGAATTAGCCACACAAGCACAATAGGTACCATAAAGATTAAAAGAAAGTAACTGCATTAAAAATACTTCAGTTTATTAAAAGGAATGGTTCCTATTTTATATGTATACACATATATTTTTATAGAAAAGAGCACATCTATTTTTATTCTAATTTCCATGACTCACTCCCCACCCATTCACCGATGAGACAGATAACAGTTGATCCTATTTTTCACCTTTTAATTTATTCTACCTGGAGAAATAAAATTCATCATTGTCCTATGTTATTTTCCCTCCCCTTTGGACATTTATCCACTAAATAAACATCCACTACCCACTGCTGTTAAGCAGTGTGCTGGGTCCTGGGGCTCCATCCCAGTCTCCTCCGCTGGTTTCCCCTATTTGATCCAATTTCTAAGCGCTGAAGTGTCCCAGGACTCAGCCCTGTCTCATCCTCAAGTCAGTCTACACATGCTCACTTGCTGGTCTCAGCTAGTCTCCTGGTCGAATTAGCATCTATCCTAGGCTGACCACCCCCATATTTGTATATACTGCAGACCTCTTTCCTGGGCTCCAGTTTCACATATGGACTCACCAACTCATCCTCTGCCAATAGATGTTTTACAGATCTCGAACGTTTAACAGGCCCAACTAACTCCAGATCTTCTCCACCAAACCTCCTTGCAAAGGATGAAGTTGATGACAACTTCGTCCTTCTAGTTAGTTAGGCTGAAATCCTTGAAATCATCCTGACACCTCTTTCTGTCATACCCCACACCCAAGCGATCAACAAACCTCTCTTGGAAGGCTGGCCAAGGAGACACTTTGACGTAAGCTTCTGCCCAATCCTGACGCCTCTGCCTCCCTCCCACTATGTTGTTCCCAAGGGCACATGCTTACAAGTATTCTACACACTAAACCCTGTCTCAGTCTACTTCCCAAATGATCCAAATGCTTCAAGTCTTCACTACAAACATCCATTACAATATTGTGCATAGAATAGCTTATCCCTACTAGAAATAAAACAAAGGATGATTTTAGCTGATCTATGTGTAGAATCATATAGTTATAGATTCAGAGATTACGGATATTTCCTGTCTTCTTTACAAGGACACTGAATGCCTCATGCTGCCTTACTACTCTTTTTGTTTATCCTTCATGCAGCAATGAAAGGCTTTAAATAAATCTTATCCATTCAAGTCCACCTGGTATTTTTTCTTTCTCTTCCCTGAGGAGCATCTTTTTTCTATACTATCACTTCTCTATTACTTCAGTTATTCACTGCATTTAGTTGTTTATCTTATTTTTTTCACAAATATTCCTTCATAACAAGGAGGTGCTAAAAACCTCATTTCACAAGTAGGTATGAAAAAGAAATATCTTGAACACCTTTCCTAAAAAGAAATCTAAAGGTAGGTAATTTAGTACATAAGCCTTTAGGAAAGCATTAGAAGAAAGTAAGACAAAGTCAAATATTAACAATTTACTGAACATAAATTCTCATTACACAAAAAAGTATCTCTTCTTATAACTTCAAAATATTAATAGGGCAGCACAGCAAAATATCAAGTGTCAGATGCAGCTAGACTCCAAAATGTTATGTTTTTATTTTAGAAGTATGTTTTTTATTATTGCTGAAACGAGAATTTTAGAAAAAAAACTACCATCAGTTTCTTAACATATAATTTATTTGTAAAAGTCAACCAAAACAATCTGAATTCAATCATCAGCTCAGGAAGCAGATTCCATGACATTTTTTCCCCCCTAAATGCTAAACGACACAGGCAGCGATAAAATATGCAGAGAAAGACCCATGTCACAGAAGATGTGACAATTTTGATAAATGATGATAAATTGTGATGTAGAACAGCCGTTTGTAAGCTGCTGTTTTCAAAAACATGTATTTTAATGATGATTTTTGCCAAATATCATTTTAGAGAGATATTTTGTAATAAAACCATTGACAAACAAGATTGGTACCTTATTATAAATTAGAACAGACATGTATTTAAGTTTTCAGCAAACTTGTAATTTTGCTTTGAATGAGAATGCATTTTAGATCCAGTCAGTTCCTTACAATGTTAAACACAGTCATCATCTGACCCAGAAATCCCACTCCGAGGTAGAAAACAGAAATTAAAACATACTTTCACACAAACACTTGTACATGAATGTTCATACATGCAACATTATTCATAAAAGACAAGAAGTGCAAACAACCCAAATGTCCATCAAGTGACATATCATATCAATAGAACAGAATATCATTCAGCAATAAGAAGGAATAAAATACTGATACATGCTACAATATGGATGAACCTTGAAGATATTATATTAAAGAAGCCAGTCACAAGAGGCTACGTATCATTATGTTTATATGAAATATAAATTCTATTTATATGAAATGCCCAGAATAGGCAAATCCATAGAAATAAGACGTAGATAAGTGGTTGCCTAGGGTTGAGAGTGTAGAGGGAATGGAGAATAATTGCTAATGGATATAGGGTTGCTTTCTGGGGTAATGAAATGCTCTAGAATTGTGCACGGTGATGGCTGCACAACTCTCTGGCTATGCACAACCTCTGAGTTGTACACTTTAAGTGGGTGAACTATACGTGAACTACATCTCAAAAAAGCTATTTAAAATGCCAGTTAAAAAGGCCAGTCATGGGCTTTCCTGGTGGCGCAGTGGTATAGAATCCACTTGCCAATGCAGGGGACACGGGTTCGAGCCCTGGTCCAGGAAGATCTCACATGCTGCGGAGCAACTAAGCCCACGACCCACAACTACTGAGCCCACGTGCCACAACTACTGAAGCCCGCGCGCCTAGGGCCCACGCACCGCAATGAAGAGTAGTCCCCGCTCGCCGCAACTAGAGGAAGCCCACACACAGCAACAAAGACCCAACGCAGCCAAAAATAAATAAATAAATAAATTTACTTTTTAACAAAAGGGCCAGTCATGCTGTAGCTGTTTATAACTTGTATAGACCTTTCAAAGTCTAAATCCCTAATTATCAAAATATGTTTCTTACTGTCCACAAATCTCATTTCATTTCCTTACATAAAACCATCTGCCTATTCCACTATAAATACTACAAGTAGTGAAAGGAAGAAAGTGCTTCTAAAATTAAATCATGTTTTCAAAACAGATTTCTCCTTAATATATTTAATTTTAATGATTCGCATGTGAATTACCCACACTTTCCATTAGCTATAGTTAAATTTTCAATCTCAGATTAAGTATCCCCCAATACAAAAGCACATTAACAGGCCATTCCTCTCCCAACACAAGCTGTGTGGACTAAATTTTTAACGTATTAGCTTGAATTTTAAAAAGCAAAATTAAGGAGGCAGATCTGTAAGAAAAGCAAGCATATGAAGTCTCAGAATTTTAGAATGGAAAATATTTTCAAGATTGATCCTCTTCAGGACTACTGAAACTTTAATATCTAAGAACTAACCCCAGGAATTCGGTGATCTTCTCATACCACCTTACTTTTTAAATTTTTATTGGAGTATAATTGATTTACAATGTTGTGTTACTTTCTGCTATACATACCTTACTCTTTTGCCTTATTATTTATATTTACATTAAGTTGATTCCTTTCATTTCCTTTCTTTTTTTTTTTTTTTTAACTTAGCAATGTATGACACAACATCAGTGAACTTATGGGTTTGGTTAGCTATCTGTACTAGTCTAACAAACATTACAATAAATAAAATTTTAAATGGTGATGTGTCTATCACTTAAAAACATCTTGCACATGATCAGTACTACATATACCACACTTTGGGAAACACTGATCTAGTTTTAGCTTCTAATTTTATGGGTGAGAAAGTTGAACTTCCTGGTGACTCTCAAAAGTCTGTGCACATCAGAATCTCCTGGAGGGTTTGTGTTAAAATAGACAGTGCTGGGCTCTTCCCCAAGAGAGTAGGTCTGGGGTAAGGTCTGAGAATTTACGTTTCTAACAAATATCCAAGTGGTACTAATGCTGCTGGCCCAGGGACCGCCCTTCAAAAACCACTGACCAAAACCTACTAACCCCAAATTAGAGTCAGACCAGAATTTACACTAGAACCCAATCTTCTCTTAGACGCTCTTATAATTATATGATCTATCAAACATGTTTAATGTTGCTGAATTTTATTCACCTTTCACTTAATTTTACTCTTTTCAATAAAGGTGATTATTAAATACTAAACATCAGGTTTATATATTTTTAAGACTTAAGAGTTGTTATAAAATAGTGATTAATACAAATTTAAGGAAAAGAACATTACAATCACCTTTGAGGACCCTGAATCCCTTTTCTTGGTCACATACCCTCCGTTAGTCCTTTGAGATAAACATTATCTTCAAGTTTGTGTCTTATCATTCACTTGCTTTTCTTTTTTTTTTTCTTTTTAATTTTTTATTTATTATTTATTTATTATTTTTATTTTTGGCTGTGTTGGGTCCTCGTTTCTGTGCGAGGGCTTTCTCCAGTTGAGGCAAGTGGGGGCCACTCCTCATCACGGCGCGCGGGCCTCTCACCATCGCGGCCTCTCCTGCTGCGGAGCAGAGGCTCCAGACGCTCAGGCTCAGCAGTTGTGGCTCACGGGCCCAGCCGCTCCGCGGCATGTGGCACCCTCCCAGACCAGGGCCCGAACCCGCGTCCCCCGCATTGGCAGGCGGACTCCCAACCACTGCGCCACCACGGAAGCCCTCACTTGCTTTTCTTGTTAATTTTCTCATAGCTGTATCTCTAAATAATATATTGTTTAGGTTGTATGTTCTGAGCTTTATACTATCTTTTTATGCTAATTTTTTTTTTATTCAATATGATGTTTTTGAGATGTAGCCCTCGGTTTTTATCAGTAATTCATTGCTTTCATGGCGGGACAGTATTTCATCTGCAAGAAAACAGCTCTAAAATTGTTGACTTCTTTTTTCATTTTGAAAAAATCAGAGGTAAAAAAGAAGTTGCAAAAATAGTACAGAGAAGTCCTATGCATGCTTCATCCAGTTTCCTCCAATGGTTACATCTTACCTAACTATATTACAGTATCAAAACCAGCAAACTGGTTTTGGGACAATGTTTGTGTACAGTTTCATGCCATTTTATTATATATGCAACTCTCAATTTTTAAGATCATTCTATTTTTTTTTTTTTTTTTCTCGCGGGCCGCCCAGACCGCGAGACTAAGGGCAGCGGGGGCCGGGCCGGCGCGCCGCCCCCGCCCCGCCTCAGGCCGCCCGCGCTCGGGCCGCCGCCCGGCGACGCGATGCCGGTCCCACCCCGCCCCCACCCCCGCCGCGGGCCCGGGGGTCGCTCACCTTCCGCGTTGCCCCAGACCACCATGCCCGGGCACGGCCGCCTCCTCCGGCCTCGCTGGCCCCGCCGCCGCCACACGGTGCCCTCGCCTGGGGCGGGGAGGAGGGCCGGGGAAGGAGTCGCACCGCCGCGCCGCGGTCCACGCTCGCCTAACGCTCGCGGCAGCCGCCCTGAGCGCGCCCAGTGGCTGCCCTGCCCCTCCCCCTCCGACGGACGCGCGCGCCGCGGCTCCGCCCTGCCCCTCCCCCTATGGCGGCCGGCGCGCTCCCAGGCTCCTCCCCGCCCTTCCCCACCCGCGGCGGACTCCGCCCCGGCTCTCATTCCGCCCCGCGCTGCGCAAGCGCCCGCCTCGCGCCTAGCCTCGGGCGACCCCGAACCAAGGGCGCGGCGCCCCTCCCAGGCCCGCCCGCGGGGTCAGCCCCTCCGCTGCACGTGACCATCTCGCTCGCGGCGGCGGAGAGGAGCGCGGCGCCGGCCCGCCTTCCGCATCCCGAGACCTGCGCGCCTCCCGCTGGGGTTGATGTGCTGTCCTCTTCTCTGCGAGTCCCCGCCCCGCGCTGCACTCCCCAGTCCGGGAGGACACTAGTTCAGGGACTGACCATGCTTAATCAACATCATTCGATTGATATTAATGAATATCTGAGTTACTTCCTTTGTTCCCCCCCCACACCGCCAATTAAAGACAATGCTCCTACCTATTAGAAAAATGAAAATCCAAACACTGACAGCCCCAAATACTTGCAAGAATGTGAAGTAATAGGAACGCTCATTCATTGCTGGTGGGAATGCAAAATAGTACAGCCATTCTGGAAGAGTGTCTTACAAAACTAAACATACTCTTACTATATGATCCAGCAATCGGACTCCTTGGTATTTACACAAAGGAGTTGAAGAATTATGTCCACATAAAAAACCTGGACACAGATGTTTCATAGCAGCTTTATTCATAATTGCCAAAACTTGGAAGCCACCAAGATGCCCTTCGGTAGATGAATGGGTAAACAAACTGGTGCATCCAGATAATAGAATATTATTCAGCACTGAAAAGAAAGAAGCCATCAACCCATGAAAAGATATGCAAGAACTTTAAATGCTTATTACTAAGTGAAAGAAGCCAATCTGAAAGGCTACATACTCTTTGATTCCAACTAAGTGATACCATAATTTAGATGGATAATGTCATTAGTCAACACCCATAGAACATACAACACCAAGCGTGAATCCTAATGTAAACTATGGACTTTGGGTGCTAATGAAGTGTAAATGTAGATTCATCAATTGTAACAAATATACTTCTCTGGTGAGTAGTTGATCATGGTGGAGGCTATACATCTGTGGGAACAGGGGGTACATGGGAAATCCCTGTACCTTTCACTCAATTTTGTTGTGAACATAAAACTGCTCTAAAAAAATAAAGTCTACAAACTTTAAGCTATAAGATGAATAAGTTCTGAGGTTCTAATGTATCGCATGGTGACTAGTTGATAACACTGCAATGTATAACTAAAATTTGCTAAGAGAACTTAAAGGTTGACCCCAAAACATATACATATATATTTATATAGTCCTCTTTACCATAAATGTACGGCTGTGCTCCTGGCTTCTCTAATCTCTTCCAATCATCTATTTTTATTTCTGCTCAGTACCATGCTGTCTTAATTGGTAGAGTTTTATAATAGCGAGTCTTAATATCTAGTAGGTCAAAAATCCCCAATTCACTCTTCCATTTGCTGTTAAGAATCAGCTCGCATGTTCTATGTGGGGGAGGGAGGTGAAGGAAATTCATTTTAGTTTCATAAAATCTCTAAAACAATTTGGGGAGAATCACATCTTCTGTAGATTGAAATTTTCTATTGAAATAAGATTTATTTCTCCATTCCTTTAGTTTTTCTTAAGTGTCTTTGTTCTATATTTTCCTCCATATAGTTGTTGCCTATTTTTGCTAGAGTTATTCCTAGGTACTTTATAATTGTGATAATATTATAAATGGTATCTCATTGCCTTTTCTAAATAGTTGTAGCAGAGTACAGAAATACAACTGATTTAGGTATATTGATTTTGTTTGCAATGTACTTGCTAACCACTTTTATTCATTCGAATACTTCATCTGTAGATTCTTTTGGTTTTTCTACAGGGACAAGATATCCTCAATGACTAGTGATAGCAGTTTCTTCTTCTCCAATGCTAAGAATTCTTCTTTTTCTTCCTGTGTAAGACTTCCTATGTAATGCTGCAAAGAAGGATTATCTTATCTTGTTGGTGAAAGGTGTCTTATCTTGTTTCCAATATTAAAAAAGAATGTTTTCAATGTTGCACCATTAAATATCACATCTGCTGAATATTTATACCTTCTAATGATAGTCTGTTCATTTTGTATCATGAATAGATACTGAATGTTATGGAATGCATTTTCTACATCTCCTGAGATTAAATTTTTTTTTAATCAAGAATTCATTGGGGGACAGATGAATTGAGAGTTTGGGGTTAGCAGACGCACACTATTATATATAGGATGGATAAACGACAAGGTCCTACTATACAGCACAGGGAACTAAATTCAATATCCTGTGATAAACCATAATGGAAAAGTATGAGAAAGAATGCATATATATGTAACTGAGTCACTTTGCTGTACAGCAGAAATTAGCATTGTAAATCAACTGTACTTCAATAAAAAACTTACTCTGCACCCATAATGTGTCACACTGTTCTAGACAGTTGAGGTAAAGCAGTGACCAAACAGATGAAAACACTTGCCCTCAGGGAGTTCACCTTGTATTGAAGGAGAACAAACACAATGAATAAATAAAATGCATAGTGTGTTACATATTGATCAACACAAAAGACAAAAATGAAGTAGAGAGGGGAACAGGTAGTGTGGGGAAGGAGGTCTGCAACTTCAAATGCAGTGGTAGGAATGGGTGTCATTGAGAAAATGACATCTGGCAAGAGCCTGCAAGCAGAAACAAGAGCGTAGCTTGTATGCAGTCAGCACTGCAAGGCAATATGAAGTTCTGTTACAAATTCTGCGAAGGAAAAGTGAATTTCTGAGTAGGTTCACTGGAAAATATAAATGTTAACATACTATTTTAGTTGCTAATTCCCTATCACAAGCAATGAAGCTTAAAAATCTTACATCAACTATTAAGTAAATTAAAAAAACAGCTGAAACCATTATAACCACCAGTAGTACCAAAGTAGCATTCTTCTTAAAAGTATGAAAATTACCATTTCAATATAGAATACAGAAAGATAACAAAAATTATTCTGTTGTTCAAAGTAAATTATTATAAAATTTCAACTTGGGTCACAGACGCCTATCAAAAAACTAAGTATGGGAAAAGCATAAATGGAAAAAACAAATATTCACAAGTACAAGACCTAAAACTCATTGTAAGTACTCCCCATAAGTTATCTGACCCAATCCAGGGCTAACACTCTAAAGAAACATGAAAACAAAAAGACAATCACTCAGAGACCAGATGACAGAAAGAGGAAAGGAATCGTTTCAAAGATGTGTTACAGAAAGTTCAAGTACAAAATTTTCAAATTAATATTGAGAATGCAAAAGGAAAAAAGACCCAGCAAGTCTAACTAGCAATGAAATAAATAAGCAAAGACAAAAAGAGAAGTACATCTACAAACACAAAGACTGACCAAAAGAGAATAAGGAAACTCCTAAACCAAAAGGTCACAGAGGTGTCCTATCCAACATTAGCTCATGGGATGATAATAGGTGTTTACGGGGGGGTGGGGGGGGTGGGGGGGTGGTGAATAGGTCAAAGTTAATCTATTAGATTCTTTATGCAGTACATCTCAGAATCTTTCAAAATGCCACTGTGAATTGTGAATCACTAACCTACTTTGGGGGTAGGGTATGGGGGGCACAGAGTGAGTACGCATAAGAATGTAGTCTTTCCCATGCCAGCTCACCACGGAACCCTTTATTTTGGCCAAAAACAAAAGTCTGTGAGAAAAATGTTGTCCTAAAGGATGGTAAGACAGATGAAATTCATAAATCACTTGGTAGAGTTAAAGGAATGCTAAAAAAAAAAAAAAATTTAAGGACTTTCTGGTTGTTGGTTTTTTTTTCTTTTATTATTGGTAGAAAGCCAGCCAAGAATCAGTTGGACTTACAAACATGAGTACATGGATGAATAAAAGATAGAAAAGAGAATAAATCAAAAGTCTGATATATTTTACTGAAGAGGATATTTGGATACAAATGTTGTTATGAAGTAGTCCAACTATGCTAAAGTAAAGAAAGAAAAATGCAAGGGTTGTACTCGTCCTAACTGACAAAAGTGAAATGAATCACCAGGATGGAGTGGTATCCAACCAGAGTTCTGGATGCTCTTGAGGACGACTATGAATCTGTAGGCAAAGTTAGATAGAATCATCCAAATAGCCCAAAATTCGGCTCCTACAAAGGCTCTGGGGAAGACCCAATAAAATAAGATTCATTGTGGATTTGTTGGAAGTATAGGGTAGGTTGATGGCATTTTTAATTAAGAATAGACTCAGACACTGAAATAAAAATAACCTAATAGAAGAAACACCGTAAAGTTATAGAATCTATAGATATCTGTATTAATTCTATATCTATAGGTAGATTCTGTATCTATAAAGAGATATAGATATAAAACACCTGAAATTTTTTGAAGTGGTAAATAAACTGAGGCAGGAAATAATGTTTATTTAGACTTTCGACACATCTTAGACAACATTCTTCAACAAAGGCTTAAAATATTAAATCACTATCAAAAGAAATATTCTGCCCCAGATAGGAAAGTGGCTTGGTGGCAGAAAACAAAAGGAAGAAATAAGCAAAATTTCAAATATAGTTTATCTCGGGATTTTAGTGAAAACTAGTCTCATCTGTATAATATTGAAAAATGGAGCACACGGCAAATGTTCAGGTTTAGAAATGAGCAGTGAAACGCCAAGCGCCAGAGATAACCGATGGAGAGTTATTTATTTATTTAGTACAGTCCTGGCAATGACAAGGGTCATAGCCAGTATGATCCACGACATTCAAGGAAGCTCTCCACGTGCCAAACACCACCTGAGTCACTGTATGTGCATTACTTTGTTTAGTCTTCACAACTCCCTACAGAAGTAATTGCCATTTTATTCCATGAGTTTACAAGCTAGACAGTAAAGGCTCGGAGAGGAAAGTAACTTCCCCAAAGATCACTAAGGTAAGTAGGTGGCAGTAATAGTAGCTACTAAATGATAGAGCTAAAATTTGAAACCTGGCAACTGACCCCAGAATCCTTACCTACTTCGGGGGTAGGGTATGGGGGGCACAGAGTAAGTATGCATAAGAATGTAGTCTTTCCCATGCCAGCTGACCACGGAACCCTTTATTTTGGCCAAAAACAAAGCACTGCGAGAAAAATGCTGTCCTAAAGGGTGGTAAGTCAGATGAAATTCATAAATCACTTTGAAAGGTTAAAGGAATGCTAAAAAAAAAAAAAAATTAACTACGGCACCAATGGTTCTCAAACTTGAGCCTGCATCAGAATCACCTGGAAGGTGTGTCAAGGACAGACTGCTGGGCCCCATCCCCTCGAGTTTCTGACTAAGCAGATTTTGTGGGTTCCGAATTTCTATTTCTAACAAACTGATGTTTCTGCTCAAGGGCCCACATTTACTAAAGAGTAGCTTATGGGCTTCCCTGGTGACACAGTGGTTAAGAATCCGCCTGCCAATGCAGGAGACACGGCTTCGAGCCCTGGTCTGGGAAGATCCCACATGCCATGGAGCAACTGAGCCCATGCGCCACAGCTACTGAGCCTGTGTGCCACAACTACGGAAGCCCGCGCGCCTAGAGCCCGTGCTCCGCAACAAGAGAAGCCAGCGCAATGAGAAGCCCGCGCACCGCAAGAAGAGTAGCCCCCGCCCGCCGCAACTAGAGAAAGCCCACGCGCAGCAACGACCCAACGCAGCCAAAAATAAATAAATATAAAATTAATTTATTTTTTAAAAAAAGGAGCAGTAATTCCCCACAGAGATGTGAGGATTAAACGGGATCATATTTGTGAAAGCATTTGGTCAATTATCACTCACTTTTTCAATTATAAGGTGTGAGGACTACTTTGGGGGAGTAACACGTTTTATACAAGCTGTTACTAGATGTGCACTATATTCAAGTTTATGGTGCATATCAATGTCCAGTGTCATTTATACACAAGAGATGCCTTCTAGGCTCAAGAGACAAAAGTTCCAAGTGATAATCAGGCATTCATGAAGCTGGGATTTGATAACGTTTCTCCCAGTCTAAACTCAGTGGGAAAAATCTAGAACTGAACGTGGACACAAAGTACTTAGTATTTTAAGAAAGCAGGAGAGACACAACAGGATTGGGGAGAAGTATCAAGTCTATCAGAAGCTCTCAGGGATGCCTGGTGTCTACCTACAGAGGCTGCAACCAGCATATTCTTAGGACAAAACCCTAAGGTAGTGGGTGGTTTTTTGTTTGGTTTTTTGTTGCCTGAGAGTGAGCTACTGTCCCGATATCTCACTCTAAACCCTATAGAAAAAGAAGGGCTGTGTTCCTCCAGCTGTGGCACCTCAGGGTAGGGTCCTCTACCTAAGGCTCTGAAAAAGTAAGGAGGGCACAGTGCTACCTCATAGTACAAAAAGGTAAATTAGAGACCTATGTTCTCCTTCCTCTGCTGCTGGCAGGCACTAAGATGAGGAAAAGATGCTAAGAAGGCCATGGCATGGGGACGGATGAGTCCAGTCTGGCTGCGGCACCTTCACGACCTTAGGAAAACTGCTGGCAAGCTTTCATTAGAGGAGGTTCAGGCCACAACGTGAATATTCATCTTTAATCTGTTTAAACAAGGCACTAAATAGTAGGTGTCACTGGTCACTTCCTATTGAACAAAGCCTACACGATTTTAGGTAAGCATCAAGACACTGATGTTGGGTCAGGTGAAGATTTCTTAGCTATGACACCAAAATGTATATTGATAAAAGAAAAAAATAAGCTGGGCTTCATTCAGATAAAAAATAATGCATTTCAAAAGACACCATTAAAAAAGTAAAGACATGCCATGAACTAGGAAAAAATATTTGAAAATCATATATCCAATAAAGGACTTGTATCCAATAATGACAAGTGTTGGCAAGGATGTGGAGAAACTGGAACCCTCATGCATTGCTGGTGGAATTGTCAAATTTGAAACTGCTACTTTGAAACACTGATTCATCATATGACCCAGGTAATTACCCCTAGGTAACCACCCAGGTGAAATTAAAACTACATGCACACATCAGCCAGAGTGGCGAAAACGTGGAAACAAACCAAATGTCCATTAATTGGTGGATGGATAAATAAAACGTAGTATATCCATACTATAGAATATTCTTTGGCAATATGATACATGCTACTGCATAACCTCAAAAACATTATGCTAAATAAAAGAAGCTAGACACAAGAGACCACATACTGTATGATCCCATTTATATGAAATGTCTACAAAAGGCAAATCTATAGAGGTAAGAAGTAAATTATCGGTTGAATGGGTCTGGGGGTGGGAATGAGAGTGATTCCAAATAGGCACAAGGTTTCTTTTGGAGGGTGATGGAAATGTTCAAAAATTAGATTACATGATAGGGGCATACCACTCTATAAATTCACAGATTTTACTAAAAACCACTGAATTGCATATACTTCAAAAGAGTCAATTGTATGGCATGTGAATTATATATCAATAAAACTGTTTAAAAAATAAAGAAATTTAAAAGAGAAGTCAGGGACAGCCCTGACCCCAAATCTCACTATATGAAATGTTAACATATTTACACAGAAATCTGCCACTTATCCTGATGTCGCCCTTCCAGAAACTTGACTCTTAGGATGACAAAGAACACGAACAAAGAGTAAGAGACCTCCAAACAGGGTCTAAGATAGCCGTGGCTCATTTATGCACTTTAGACTACAGGAGAAAATGGAAGTCCTCCCCTCGCCCCTACCCAGCCTGAGATGAAAACTTAATGACTCATAGGTACAAATGCAGGGCACCTAATTTTAAGCTCAATTATCTGGTTTTCCTCAGCAGCTACATTAACTAAGTGACAGTTAATACTGAGGATGGGATCAGAAGCAAACTATCAAAGCACAGGCCTCTGGGTCTGGTCAGCCCCTTACAACTTCACACCACTGAGGGCAGGGCAGCAACGGTACCCTGGTGGCCAAAAATGGTTATGACATCTGTTATCTGAGGCTGGAAAGAGAATCAGTTTCTCAAAATGAGGTCATCAAAATGGCCATGGGTATGCACCCATTTATGATATAGGTTCTCTTGCCTCGCTCAAACCAACTGAATCAGAACCTCCAACAATGATACCTAAGAATCTGCATTTTTAACAAGCCCCCTCGATGATTCTTATGTTTTAAATTTTATTGTGCACAAGAGCCCTTTACTTAGAGAATATTAGAGATGGAAGGAACCTTGATGATCATCTAACCCAAAGCTCACATACTGTAGATGAAAACACTGGGGACCAATGATGTAACATGATTTTCAAAGATCAAATATTTCTTTAAACTCTTTAAAAAAAAAAACAAAACTATGTCTCTAGTCCTAAAAATTGTCAAGAATACTACTGACAAAAGAGAATATAAAATGTACCTTGGAAATATTTCCTTCAAAGATTGATGAAGATAACATGCTTAATCATTTAAAGGGATATGTTTCTGCTCTCAGGAAAATTAATCCAGAGCACCTCATTACCTGAAGCTGCCAACTAAATGAGTCATCATAACAGTTAAATTATTTTTTCCTTGTTGGTATTTCAGTTTAATTACTGCCTTTTTTCCACAAACCTACCTCCCTTGAGAAAATGCATAGGTTATTTGACCCAAAACACCAACATTCTTACAGATCACAAGCATTAAGTCATCATTTCCTCTGAAGCCACATCTCCAGGGCTGCAAGTCATATTTTTATATTAATGCAGCCTGAATTCTCCTGTGCGTGGGTCCTAAATCATGAGCTAGCAGCTCTTGCACAGAACCTTGGAAATCCAAGTGCTTAAACCAGTCCAGATTGTTACCTGACAGATGTCTTTTATCCATAGCCTTTATCACAAACACAGCTTCAGTGAAACTCTCTGCGTTCCATGTTTGTTGAATAATTTTGTCACTTTTTAAAATGGGATGAATAATGCAAATCAATAGCAGAACACTCTAGATCTTGGAATATTGATCTAATGGTTTGTCTACTACTAGGCTGGCGTCTGATGCTTTCTCACGGTAGAAACAGGAAGAGAAAATCTGCCAGCATCAATGATCTATGGTTCTTGCTGAGATAGAAAACATTCCCAGTACTACCCTACCCAGTTCTGGTGAATGATGCTGTGCTGAAATTTAACAGCAAGGAAAAAAACACCTCGACAGGAGACATTTCCCAAACTGACAACTGAAAAGAATTTAAGACAAGAAAATCCAAATAGATCGGAAATGTAATCACAATAAGACCTCTTATAATAGTGACATTCAATGCATTCTTGCATGTAACATTTTGACAGTCAATCTTTTTTCTCTCTCCTTCTCTTTCATCTCCATACTGCTATCATTTTTTTTTTTTTATTTTTGATAGATTGTGAGAGACCTAACATACGTCTGAGAACACTTCTATTTTCTGCTATTGAGAACTGTTCCTCAAATCAGGAAGCCATAGCCTGGTACATATCTCTTTGCTAGTGACACTGGTTTTATCCTCTGGTAAAATGAATGGTAGGCTGTTAACACCTCCATCTCATGAAATTCTTACTTCTCCTCCACAAGAAAGTCAGCAGCTTTTTGTTTCCTTTGCTCCTCTCATGATGCCATCACTGCATTCTAAGAATTCTTCACAAAACTTCTAAATTAAGTTACCGAAGTCATTCGTTTTAAGTCTACTAGCTAGAAAAAAAGCTTGACTTGTGTTTGCTTCTACTCTGCCTTTAGTGGAGAAAGACTTAAGCTAAGGACGAAACTAAGAGTGAAACACAAAACACATACACATACATCCTTCAGAAACTAATCTAGCAAATTGCTGCTAAAATAATCGTGCTTATAATGATTCTCTTCTCCCCGGTAAGAGTGCCAGGTATGTAAAAGTCCAATTTCCCTACCTGACTTTTTGGACAATTGCATCCATGAAGAAGCAGGTGCTTAAAAAACAAACGAGGAAAAATTAAAAAGTCTTTGATCTCTTATTTTTCCCTGGTAACCTGTCACCTCTTCTCACTGCAGGAAAGGTCAGTGAGCTTCCACAACACTGTCTATCCCCAGGAAGTCACATAAAAACTTCAAAGGCAAGGGCTGTAGTAGAAAATACAACTCAAGTTAAAATGAAAGAAAGTTAAGACCCTGGTGCCCATGTTTGTTGGGGTTTTTTTTGAATTTTAGAATTTTATTTATTTTTGTATACAGCAGGTTCTTATTAGTCATCAATTTTATACACATCAGTGTATACATGTCAATCCCAATCTCCCAATTCATCACACCACCACCCCTCCCCCACTCCACTTTCCCCCCTTGGTGTCCATACGTTTGTTCTCTACATCTGTGTCTCTATTTCTGCCCTGCAAACCAGTTCATCTGTACCATTTTCCTAGGTTCCACATATATGCGTTAATATACAATATTTGTTTTTCTCTTTCTGACTTACTTCACTCTATATGGCAGTCTCTAGATCCATCCACGTCTCTACAAATGACCCAATTTCATTCCTTTTTAGGGCTGAGTAATATTCCATTGTATATATGTTTTTTGTGGCCCTGTCCTCACTGCCCCCTCATCCCATGCCACACCCAATACCACCACCTACCAGGACCAGGGAGATTCTAACTCAATACCAAGTAACAAAACGTAACTTGGGTTAAGCTTGGTAAACATTCATAGGAAACCACACCTGGGGAGCTCTTGATCTGCCCATCTCAACGAAAAGGTACATTTTCTATCTTATAAATAAATAGAATGATAGTTCTAAGCTTGTTCAATAGAACATTTCTGCCAATAATCACATTTCCTGTTAGTCACCTTTTGATATCTTCCTGATTTCAGGCACATATATGTTGTAACTGGATGAAATACCTATCTTGAAACGAGGTAATGGCAATGCAAGATTCACTAATGATTTTTGACGGAAGGGATAAAGCCTGGTTCGGGCAGGGTAAGAAGAATGAAAAGGCCTGCAGCCTAGGAGCTCAGGAGGACTGGACAGGGATTTGATGGAATTGGCCAGCGAACAAAAACAATGGCTGAGAAAGGAATCAGAACAGAGCAATACTGACTTCAGTAAGTAAGGACTCAGTGCTGGATGGATTGCTTTTAGTCAATTTTTTGTCCTAAAAAAACATGAAAAAAATTGTTCAATGACTTGTAGAGCTTTAAGGCAAAATGCTGAAGGCTGGCTGAGGGAGGGTGGTAGGAAGAAATAAAGATGAACTAGATGCACAGAAATGTCTTTGTCCTGAATCTCTCTAATAGACACCTAAAATGTTCCTTTCTATAATGCATGGGTTATGCCAAGACCCCTCATTCCTGGAGTAGCTTTGTTATACACGGTACAGCCAAACTGTTATATAAGCTGATGACATCATTCATTCATTCACAATTACTGAACTCCTACTGTATGCCACACACTACATCAGGGTCTGTGTACATAAAGTTGTATGAAACAAATACTTTTCACAGTAGCTCAGTGTTCACACACCTACTCTGGAGGTGAAGCATTGAGACAAAAGATAAAAGGGCTTTAGGGGTGCATGCCAGGAGGCCTGGCCTCCACACCTACCCACCTCTTTCTCCAGCACTTCATTCCAAATATCCAGGCTACAATTTCCTAATCATCTATTTTGGGCTGAGGACACAATACTTTCTGATCCACTGAATTACACAATCAACTGAAATTAGACTCATGCTTCTAACTAGCACTCTTGGTCCACTGTCCATTCGGACACAGGAAGAAGGCAGTCTGAGACAAAGAAGTGCCTCTCTCCCTGACTACTTATCCTGAAAACATGTCTGGGGAGCTATAAGGAAGGCCTGGGAGCTTCAGGGATTTCTGTGACTAGGGCATTCCTCCCCAAAAAGCAAAACCACATCAATTAACCCACTTCATTTCAGCCACTGAGCAGACATAAAATTGAAATAACTTTTAGTTACTGCCAATTTGGGATCTAAAGAAACCAACGATCCAAGAATAAGAGGTTCCACAACCCATTATCCAATTCTACTCCATTCCTTTTAATTCTGGAAAGTATAAACTCTGGTAGCTTTGTAACGTTCTCACGACTTGATTATAGAGAAATGTCAAAATCCACCCATCCATTATCTAAGTCTCAGCTCCATATTACAACTTTGAAATGTGATCATTCTCTCAATGGAAGAATCAGAAATTAATTTGATGTGTACTGATTTTTTTTTTAAATTTTCAACCCCCTTCTTTTTCCTTTCCAAATACATCTTTATTGCTGAACCAATATCCCAGAAATAGACACAGGATCCAGACTCCCTCACAGTCTGTCTCTGGTAAGGAAATAGCTATAAACTATAAGTAAGAGCAGTGATTTCCAGTCTTCTGAAATGTGCTGTATCTTATCGCTGCTTAATTTTCGGTTACACTCCGGTTCTGCTTTTCTACTATTCCGTTAGAGTGACCTGAGACCTTACTGCCGGGCACAAAGCACTGTTCTCACTGTCCTGATAGAGTCTAGGGTCCCTAAGAGAGCAGACAACGCTGTGAACTCCCAGCCCTTCCCAGGACCTCTCCAGCCTCACCTCTCACCTCTTCCCCATTTACACTCTGCTCTCCAGGCACACCAAATCACGGTGCAGTTCCTCTCCTGGATCTGTGCCTTGTACGGTTACAAATGCTGGACCCCTCCTGACTTGGCATCATAGTAATGAACTCACCAAGCTGTCTACCTGTCCGTCTCCCCTAACTAGACTGGAACTACCAAGGATGGGGAGAATCGCCTACTTGTCAACCGTGCTGGCATCTACTAGCTCAGTGCCTTGTTAAAATAATGAAGTGATGAGTGAGCCCTCCCCCAAGCATGGGTCAGAAGTTCCATCCTCGAGTACCTTACTGGCTTCCATACAAGATTGGGAGCTCCTCAAATGTAGGGATGGGGTCTTTCCTCACATCACAACTCCTGATCTTGTTTCCAGAACACTGTTGAATAAATATTTGTTAGATAGGTAGGTAGGTAAGTAGGTAGGTAGCTAGCCACATGGGTGGGTGGATGGATGGATAGAGTGTGTGCGTCTCTGGGGGAGAGAAGAACAACACTAAGCACCTGTCAATGAATACTGAAGGCGACGTTAAATGGGATGAATGTCTTCTCGAGCACTAGGTTAGAATAAGTTGACCCTAGAGCCAAACAGCCTCATCTTTCCACTTGGACTCTCTAAGCCTCAGTTTTGTCATTTGCCAGTGGGGTTAATGATAGTCCCAAACCCCACAGGGCCGTTGTGAGGATTAAAGGAGCTTTAGAGAAGTGCTTGACGCACCTTAAGAGCGAAAATCTTGTAAACCAGGAAAACATGTGTGACTGCCACTTACGGTTTCGAATCTGAAACCTCTTCCTAGTCCTGCCAGAAATGACACATGTGGTAATTTCCTCTCAAAAGCCTGTTAGAAGACACCATTCTGAATGAATCACTGAGGCATGGAATTCAATTCCATCTAGTCACCTTGGTATTTAATCAGTTATTTTCCCAGGGAAAGAGACCAAGGTAAATGTCATAAAAACCAACTTACAGAATCTTCTAGCAGCTCCCAAACCCATACTCACATCGTGGTAATTTGCCCATAAGCCAACCACCAAAGAAACTGAACGTGAAGGAAACATTCTAGTGAGTGTTCTGCCAGAGAAGGAAATTACTGGCCTTTTTTTTCTTTTCCTTTTTTTTTCTTCAGAATAAAAAATGAGCATTTCGAGGATTACCATATTAAAAGGACCACACCAGGAGAATTTCTTTTTTTCCCCAGCCAACTATTTTTCAGAGACGTTCTATTCTACAACATTTAGACCACCTCCCCCCACTGTCCTCCAATCCAAGTCCAGGTAGGAACTGCTGAGGCCTCGGAGCAGTGAGCCATCTGACACTTGCCCGGAAATGCAAATTAGAGAGGGAAAGAGATTTTTTTTTTTAATGCAAAGCTCATAGCCTGAAGAAAGACAGTACCTCCCACGTGTATCCACCTCCTCCTTCTCTCAATCCTGGCCTCTCACATCCAAAAGGCTTTTAACATTTTCTTTAAAGCAGTCCAGGAATCTGCCCAATAGCTTGTTACTACTGGGCCCAATTTGTCCCCAAGTTTGCAATTAATGCAGTAATTAAAGCCCTTCTGAAGGGCTCCAGAGCCTCCAGAAGAGGCTTTCTATAGAAACACAATAGGAGGCACATTTAAAAACTATATTTCCATTGCCAACAACGTGGCAGCGTTCCCAAATAGCAACAAGACGGTAAGAAAATTACCTGGGGGATGGGGATCCCTAAGGGGGCACTAACGGCGGGACAGAAACTCCTCTCAGCGTCATCCACGCTCTGATGATGCTCCTGCAGCACAGAGAACTCATGTGAAGATGGAGCAAATCAGCAGAATTAAACAGCTGGGGGCCCTGGGTCACATCACACCTCTTCATTAACGCATCCAGGATGACGGCAGTGTAACACAACAAAACCACAAGAATTAAAGTTTACAAAAGAAAGAAAACCCATGCTTTTCTATGTTGACTGAGAACTTAAAAGATTTAATAAAGATCCACCATAGTAATCATTGATTTTCAAACACAGGCTGGGACTAAGAGTCCTGGGTGCAAAGCGTTAGCTTTCCGGCTCCAGACCATGTCACCCTACAGAATGGCATAAAGTCAAGCTGGTGTTGGAAGAGGCCCTGGGTTTAAAATCTGGCTCTGACTTGGACTATATTCACGGATGAGGACGTTTGGGTCACATATTTATACCTTCTGAGCCTGTGTTTCCTTCTTATAAAATGGGGGTAACAGAGCTTTCTTGCAGAACTGTTGGAAGGCTCAGGACCACTGCAGATACAGAAAGTGCCCAACCATTCACGTCTGTTCCTCTCTGTGTGTTACCAAGTTTCTTTGCTTAACCAAACTTTCGTCGGGCTCCTGAACCTTCTCCTAGGTCCATCTGTGCAGTTCTTTGTAAAACCTAGTTTTAGCACGAACCCTTCTAAGTCAGTTTAACAAGAACTCTCCTCCCCTTGGTATCTGATTGGCTCTGTATCCTCCACTCCACCCCCAGCTGATGTCTGATCACCCTGGCCTGTCTTCAGCAAGAATCCTTTTTGGTCATTTTAGCCAGAATCCCTATCACCCCATGATTCCTCTTAGTAATTTCCCATCCACTGCCTCCACCCTGCTACTTGCTTGGCCATAAATCCGCACTCACCACTTGCCCATGCTGTATTCAGAACTGAGTCCAGTTCAATACTGAGGTCTCTTTTCCCTGCTGCAACAAAATCTGTTTTTACCGCTTTAACTACTGCCCAGCTCTGGTTTCTCTTTGACTGCCGCCCCCTGCCATGTATGGTCCACCACCAACCTAACCACCCTCAAGAAAGCTTATTCTGACCCTTCCAGGTAAAAATGAGCTCCAGCTCCTCTGAATACTTCTATCATTTATCCGTGACTTGATCATTTGACGTTTTGCCAAAAATAACCTCGTAGTGTAGTTATTTTCCAAGGCCCAGATACTTCCCAATGAGACTATAAACACACTGGTCATCAACCATACTTTCTTTATCCACCCCAGTCCCAAGCAGAGTCTCTGACCTTGATTAATTCCTAATCTAGTAAGTTTTGCCAGTTGATTGTGGTGTGTTCTTTTTCCCTCTCCTGAAGAAGTTAGCAACTGCCATGCCTGAATTTGCAATTCAACCACCATTTCCCTCTCCATGTGCTTGCGTCCTCCTTTGGGGTCTCTCGACTTGGCACAAAGAATCTACTGAGACAGTTAATTTTTTTCTCACTATAATATGAACTTGAATTAAAATATAATGTATACTAACTGCTGTTTTGAGGTTAAAGACGGAAGTTCCAGAAGACTATTGCAGGAAGAAATCTTAATGAACTGGTAAAACAATCCCTCCACCTGGCTCTGGAAAACTTCCCAGCCAACTTCTCAACAAGTTTTCACTATCCATTATACCTTCTCTCTCTCACATTTTCCACCTTTCCCCACCCTGGACGTGTGTTCCCAGGGATGGCTGGAGGACGTCCCTACACACAGTTAATTCCTTCACCACTCATTTAAATTATCTCTTTTTCAAAGGAACCCAACAAATCTTAGAGTGGAAAAGTATCCTGAGTTAACTGATTGCTTCTTCCCCGTAAGGGAATTCCCAGGAGTGGGAGGCCTCGACTGCAGGGGGATTACTGCTGCTTCTCTCTGCGGGAGAAGGAAGGAAGGGGGCTCTGAGCAACGAGGGTGGTCAGGGAGAAGTTAGGTCAAAAACGACAAATGTCTACCACACTGCAAAAGAGTAGAGCATTTTCTCCCTGCTTCTCTTTTCTTTCAGCCGATAATCCTGATAATTATTTTACAGGGAAAGGTCCCATTCTCCTAATCAGACTTTGAGTTGTGAATGAAATAAAGTTGAAAACATCTACCTGTTCTCTTTGCTTTCTGGTTTTCTTCCCATCATCTCAACCTGCAGCTCACTCCTCTGATTTCCATCTCCAAAAACAGAAAAGAAGGGGAAGATTGGGAGGAGAAAGCCACCCACCAGAGGAAGCAGAGCTGTACTTCGGAGAGTCCCTCACCTACTGAAAGTGTGGTACAACCTACACACCTGCCCGAAAATTACACACATCTGTGCCCTCTGCCCCGTGAAAGCCCTGCTAACTAGACAAGGTGCCACATGAAAGTATTTCACATTTGGAGAAGAAAAAAAAAAGTGCAATAAGTCACGCTTTAAAACACTCTACTAGGTGCTGCTGGAGACCCACAGATGTGTAACCTTCAATCTCCCACCTGCAACCTAACCAGGAAAATAAGCACATAGACACCATCATCCAGAGCTAACTGCACAATGGGTACCAAACAAATAGTAATGGTAATAATACTGGATCCTCTTTGGACTGTGCTAGTGGCTTGAAGGTGGGGGGAAGGGTATTGATTCCGGGTCCTGCCCTTCACACCTCCCTTCCTCTCTGGGGTTCCCTGCTGAGGGGCATGAACACAATAATTGGCATCATTTTTATAGATAGGTGGACAAGTTTAATTTTTTTGATGACTTCCAAATCCAGAACTCCTTTGGTAAACAGTGTCTGGGTACAAAGCTTAGCCACAAAGTCTCCCTGAAGTTTCCTACTTTCTCCAGTCCAATCTATCCTGGGACTGTGGAGCACGCCCACAGCCCTGCAGCAAACCAACCTCACTGAGCGCTGACACAGACCCCCGAGCATTGCGCTGGGGTTCTGGGAGGGTCCCACCCACGCTGTGCGCAGGGAAGGCCGGGGGGCCTGCCACGCATAACAGGCAAGGAGTCCTCCAGCCGTCCATGGGAACACAAGCCCTTTCACACTTGGCCACAGACAGGGAAACATGCCCCAAAAGGACACAGGGCCCCATGAAGGACAGCCTGAATCAATCATCCGACCAACTCCTCCTAACATGGGAGGAACTTGTGAGGAGGATGGTGGGAAGAGGAACCCAAAGGATTCCCTTATCTTCTCTTCCCCCTTCCCAGTGACGAATTCTGGATATGTTTCATTCCTCTGAGCTACAAGTGTTTCTATCATTTTCGAATTCATTCCATCCCAGTAATGATAACGAAGTCTAACTAAGGAAGACTCACAGTTATCTCATGCCATTAGACATGTAGGAAATAGACACGCAGAGATGCTCCACCAGCCCCTACTGCAAAGTTAGCTGGATGAGGCCCTAGAAGATGGAGAACCTGACTTTTTTTCATTTATTTACTCATTCATTTATTCATCACTGCATGTATATCACATCACCTGGACCCAGCACATTAAAGCAATCTGCAGACCAAATGAGACCTAGAAATGGATAAACAGGAACCCAGGAATGCAGGGCAGCAGGTGGAACCGACAGGCATTGAAAATGCAAAGACTGCAACATTTGTTTTGTCTTTTTGCAACAAGGCTGGAAACCACAAGGCCTAAGCCCGTGACAGCCTTTTCATGGCATTTTCAGGAGCCCTTCATTCATGGAGACGAATGCATTGTTTTGAAGGACAGCTCATTTTCAGTTAGCTGTGCAATATCAACCTATACAGGTTTTTTAAATTATCACTATTTTAAAATTAAGGTGAAAAGTGTTCAAATGCCACAGAGCTCCTGAGCTTGTGAAAATCTGGAAATCTCTCCCATGACCACAAATGACCTGCCCCCCTCCACCAACTGCCCAACTTAATTTGATGGCTTCATTTACCCTGGAAGTGCCAGCCCACGTCCTGTGTTGGAAAAGTCATTTGCTCTCGGAAGGTATTCTCTGGTCATTCCCTCTTCTCCTTAAAGCCCATCGTGTGGTCAGAAAAAGACAAGAACTCAGGTTAAACCCCAAGATGACCTTTTTTCCTTCTGATTTCACAAACTACTTTGGGAAAAGATGGCCTTTCTGAGACCACTGAGCTGACAGATTGTAAAATACGAATCTGCACCATAAGGGTAAGGTCCTTATTCAGCAATGTATCCGAGTGTTTGGCTCATAATAAGTGCTCAAAGCATATTTACTGGGGGAAAAAAATGACTATGAATATGGAGATTGTAAGCAGTGCTCTGAATACTCTGTGGGCTTTTAACACTTTGTTGAGGATTTAAAACAGTGACATCCTTAGGACACTGCTTAGTAAAGGTCAGATCATATCACTGAATTAATGACTGTGTAAAGTCATATGCTATAAACTATCAATAGTTATCAATGATCCAGGGGTGAACATGCTGCTTGGTTGGTTGATTAGCTGGAGAAGCATTTGTTTCATCCCTACATATCTACAAAGTGTTACAAATGCATTTGAAACGAATGGCATGAAAGACCCATACTTCCTTAAAATATTGCCAACTACAGGCTCTGCAGACGTAAGTTTGCCCTCACACTACAGCAACCACCTTAGGTAGCACCTGCTGTGTTATGAGGTTAAACATTTAGAAATTAATGCAATGTTGCTTATATTCCATTTCCAAGATTCTGGTTCACTAATTCACTTAAGGCCAAGACCAGACCCAGGTAAGCTGAAGAACCTTCATTAAGATAAATAAAAGTCGGCCAGACCTCTGGGAGTGGACAGGAAATTCCTTCGATCTGCTAAGAAATGTCTGGGAGCTAAACAGATTACCATGGCATTGTAAAAGGATTTCTCAAATCAACAGCTCTGAGAGTTTATTCCTTTTAAATGTACATAGGCAAATGTCCTGTCCAGCAAATAAACATACAAATGAAGAAAAGAACCAAATCACAGAAACTGGGGAAATAGTAAATCATCATCATAATAGCATTACAACAAGAAGAAAAATTGTAATTATTTTCCATCTTCTAATCCAGAAGCAATAACACGTCAGACAAATTTACAATATACTTAGGTACTGCAATAGTTTTAATGGGTGGTCGCTATTAAACGTTAGTAATAAAAAATGTAAAAGCAATTAAGAATGAGACCAGAGACATGAACTTCAAAGAATGATGGCCAAACAATATCGCCGAAAATAACTATGTTACTACAGTCTCCCAACAGGATATGAAAAAAACCTTACCTCAAGATAAAAACAAAGGCATGTTTCCTGATAATAGCATTGAAGCCAGGGTATTATTCTATTTTCTCCTACTAAAACAGAAATTACATTTCTTCCAAGGAAGAGTGTTGATATACATTTTTTCATTCCCCCCCCAAAAAAAACCATAGTAATAACTTCTCCCCCATTTGGTGAGGTTCTTTTGTGAGAGTTTTATTATCTGTAGTGGCAGGTGGGCCTGTGTTTGTTATACAGCAGTTATCCAAGGAAGGGGCAAATGTCTAGTATTAACTGATACTCCCTGTTTTAATTATTTTTCCAACTCAAGATACACATATGCAACATGCTTCTACAAACGGTTTTTGACACACTCTGAAAACATAAAATGAAACAATCCCATTTACCTGAAGAGTGTTATCTTAATTAATATGCTCTCTAAAGGTTGCTTGTTTGTTTTGTTTTTTGGTTTGCCCCAGCAGAGGTGCCTTCTCCTTCCTGGGAAAAGTTCATAGATCTAAACACTTGTGACACATTTGTGACACGTTACGCCTGTAATCTGGTTAAGTGTACACCTATCTTTTCTCCTCAGCTGGATTATAAATTCCTCACATTTCTCCATATCCCACTTAACAACTGTACCACGCCTGGAGCAGTGAGTGATCAATAAATAAGTATTTGTGGAATCAGGGAGGGCAGGGAATACATACTATTGCTTTCATTATTTACATTATAATGGTCCTCACATACAGTGCCTTTCATTTTTTCCTAAGAGCCAAGTAGAGAAAACCTGCACTTAGTATACAAGGAAACTTTCTAACAAGACTGATTTGGTTCTGCATCCCAGCTTCACCACTCATTTAGCTGTGTGTCTTGGGCAAATACCATAACTGCACTGGGAGAGTTTCATTTGTAAAATGGGTATAATGATGGTAACCTCTGGATTATTACCAGGATGTAGTGAGATAACAAACAGGAAGGGCTTAGCACAGAATGAGCACACCAAATTAGCTCAAATCATTCGTAGTGAGAAGATAGAAAGCAGCATTATGTCCACTCTTTGTAGTTACCAAGGTTGGTTTTCGTCTTGCTCAATTCCCTAAGATATTCTAAATGCAAAACAATCCACTCTCGGCCTGGTTGCACAGAGCCCACCGCAAGGTGGGAGCTCTTCCCCAAGCCCAGAGCCTACAACGGCTGAGCAGCCATCGTGCACTCCAGTTGGGCAAGTGGAGTCTGGCAGGTTGATCTTTCTCTACGTGTTGGAAGCTTCCCTCAAAGTCATTCTTGGATTAAGGCCATTGCAATTCCCCTCCCCAAGGGCACCTGCCCCAATCAGGGCTCAGTGTGAGGGGGTCTCCACTCTCCTCCCCGGGGAGTCTCGGACACACTCTCTCAACCCCCTTTCCACCATCTCGTCTGCCCGCATGGTACCCGCTGCTCTTCTGAGAGCATCCTTACTTGGTGTCCCATTATTACTCATTCTTGGTGCCAGTCCCGGAGTTCATTTGGGTAGGGCATGTTATCATTTAACTTTTCTAGTAAAGATTTTCTTTTTTCCCCTTCACGCTCAGTGTCTTTCACCTGCCACCATCTACAGCATCCTGCAGAAAGAACCCTCGCTGCAGAGCCAGCACGGCTGAGCCTGGACACCCGCTCCTCTGTGACCAGGCAGCTTCCCAAACATGGTTCACACGGAGGGAGGCTGCCTCGAGAAGCAGTGCAGCTCAGCCCTCAGAGAGCATCAAACACCCGGAGAGCGGTAGGTCTGGGGCGGACTCCGCAATCTGCGGTGTTAATGAGCGCCAGGCTGGTCCAGGCTGCTGACCCACACATCACCCTTGGAGGAACACTGTTAAAGAACCTTTGGTGTCACAGATTAAAAAACAGGAACTCGTGAAGGGAATGGAGAGCACAGCACTCAAGCAGGTGATGCTCACCTTTACTTCTGCCTCTACTGCTGCTTCCTGCCGTGTCCCCAGCTACACTGCATCCTCCCTGCCGCCATGCAGGCTCCACGGTGACCACCCCTCACTCTCCCAATCAGCATAAACAGGGCACTTACTATGACCTAGGTGCTCGAACTACACTATCACAGCCCACACTCCCTCGTCTCTAAGAGAGACACATTATTTGCATCGTGCATCAAGTTTAGAACCATCAAGGAATGTTCCCAAGGTCACAAGTGACAGAGGTAGGTCCAGGCAGCAAGGCCTGACCCTTAAGCTGGGTGCTAAGTCCACTCCCACCTCCAGATCGTCCCTTCTGGACCCCATCAGGTCTCATTTCCTTCCTAGAGAAATATTAATGTCCATGTGTGGTGTCTGCCCATTCAGACACGCGCTTGTTAGCACAGACCTTTTAGAGAAACGATATCAACTCGTAACAGGATAACCTGACTTGTTCGTTGCAATCTGTTGAAGACACGGTTTTGTCCAAATGGATCTGACTTCAACACCCTCAAAATGCCTCCAGGTCTCCCCACCCAATCACCCATCTGGACACTCTCTGAAGATAAATAGGAAAGTGTCCACTAGCAAACGTGGATGCTCCCCACGACAAAGAGGGCAAGATGGCCTCGCTCAGAGGATGGTGTCACTAGAATTCTCCCCGGCTGCACTGCTCCGATCCTCGTCATGGTTCTAACAGAGGAAATCAAGTGAACCGAATGCAAAAAGATGTTCTGCCTCCCAGCAGCTGCCTGACCTTTAAAGTTCTGTAAACCTCTTTGAATCTGGGGTTAAAATTGGAAGAGAGTGATATACCTCGCAAGATGGTGTTCAGGAATAAAGGAGGTAAAATATGTAAAGAATGTTTGGCACATATGAGAAACTCAGTAAATTCTAATTCTCTCTTTTCTTACCCAGCTTCTGATTTTCCAGAAAATCCTCAACTTTACACATTGAAAACACATTAGGGACCCAGAGTCCAAGGACTCCCAGATCACCTGAGGAGAGTTCCCAAAACGCAGAGTCTCAGGACAAAACCCTGGACCAAATGAATTATTAGCTCCAGGAGTTAAGCCCAGGGATCTGTATACTCTAATGTACAAACCCTGCTTGCAAACCACCTGTTTGTCCAAGATCAGAACATTTGGTCCAAAAACCCATCTGTGGTTCTACAGGGTGAATTAGACCAAGGGGCCTGCTGCTGCGGTCAAAGCTTTCAGGACTGTTTTTCCTATTTTTTTGGAGATTTCCTTTTCATCCCTTTCTCCATTTCTTTTCATTTATAAATGTACAGTTTTCATAAATCTGATTCTTAGCTTACGTACACTGTATTAAAATTAGGCAAACCCAATGTAAAAAAAAATCCTTGCACGAAAACACTATTATTGCACAGAAAGTAAACAAATAAAAACAGGAAATTCAAAACCATTCTTCCTATGGCAGCTCCAAGTCCTCATGCAAATACAGGTATGAATGCATCAATTCAGCAGCTGACTAGACAATAAAAAGACTGTATATAGACGGGCAGGAGAAACGCATTCAGTTACTGTCAGAATAATAACTTTGCATTTCTTGACTGGCGCTCATTAAAATGCCCAGTCAGAGCTTCAGATAAAGAGAGATAGCTCTAATGTACGGTCCGAGGACTTTTAGACTCAAATATATTTTTTAATTAGATTGATAGATGTCACTTCTCAAGTCCTTACGTGACAAAGCATTAAATTCCCATAGGACCCAGGTACCTACTAGAGAGACAGTAGTTAGTTCTCAAGTCAGCGTGTCAAGAAATATTTGAACCATTATCTGTCACTGAAGTGGCTTATGTGGTACGTAGAAAAGAACTCTTAGCCAAGGGGGAAAACACTAATAAAAGGGTGACCTTCAGCAACACTTTAGTTACACTATATGCAACAATTTGATGATTTTTTAAAAACTCATATCTTTATACAAACTACCCATTAGATCCTTCAAGTAGAATCGCTCTTCCCAACCCCATGTCAAAAACAAGGTTGCGTTTTTATATATTTATTCATTTATTTATTTTTGGCTGTGTCGGGTCTTTGTTGCTGCATGTAGGCTTTCTCTAGTTGAGGCGAGCAGGGGTTACTCTTCCTTGTGGTACGCGGGCTTCTCATTGCAGTGGCTTCTCTTGTTGCGAAGCACGGGCTCTAGGCGTGCGGGCTTCAGGAGTTGTAGCACACAGACTCAGTAGTTGTGGCTCACGGGCTCTAGAGTGCAGGCTCAGTAGTTGCGGTGCACAGGCTTAGTTGCTCCGTGGGCATGTGGGATCTTCCCAGACCAGGGCTCGAACCCGTGTCCCCTGCATTGGCAGGCGGATTCTTAACCACTGCACCACCAGGGAAGTCCTGGTTGCGTTTTAAAAATGGCTTCCTGCTACCTAGGTTCAAATAAATATATTGCTAAAAGCCAGTATTGATAATCCAGAAGCTGGCCAGGAGTACTTCAACCCACCCCTGTCTGGAGTCCACCCCTGGCACTTGGCCAGAACTCTTTACAAAGCCTCCATGCTGTTAACAAACTATGTGCACTTTAAAATGCAAAAAATGGTACAAATGAACTTATTTACAAAACAAAAATAGTCACAGATGTAGAAAACAAACTTATGGTTACCATGGGGGAAAGCGGGGGCAGGGGAGATAAATTGGGACATTGGGATTGACAAATACGCACTACTATATATAAAATAGATAATTAATAAGGACCTACTGTATAGCACAAGGAACTCTACTCAATACTCTGTGATGACCTAGATGGGAAAAGAATCTAAAAAAGAGTGGCTATATGTATATGTATAACTGATTCACTTTGCTGTACACCTGAAACTAAAAACATTGTAAATCAACTATACTCCAATAAATTTTTAAAAATAAAAAATAATAAAATGCAAAGCGTTTGACAGCAGTCAGCACTCAGGAAGTGCTGCTTTGGTCAGGCTCTCCTTTCCCCACCTTCCGACATGATTTTTCTAGGGACACAGCTGACCGCTTCTTCCATCCTGATCCCTTGCTAAGTCTTCCTTTTCCTTCTCTGGTTGCTCCTTCCCTGTCACCTCTGTCCCCTCGTCTGCCTCACCATTAAAGGTTGCTGTGCTTCACGCTTCATCTTCTACTCACCTTTCCTCACCCTTTACCCACTTTCCCTCAAGCAACTGTATCTACTCCCTGGGGACAGAAATAACCACGTCCTTGTCCAAAACTCCCATGTTCCTAAGTCCAACTCAGACTTCTTTTTCTGAGTTCCAGCCATCCAAGTGCTGACTTGGTGTTTCCATTTGCACGGATCAAAACCACAGGAAGCTTCACCTCCTTCTGCAGCATTCCCCGTCCCCTTCCTAACGCGCACGCAAGGGCTCGTGCCAGACACCCAGGAGCCAGCCTCCACAGCCCCCTTCACAAGCAACCCCCCCGTCATAACCAAGCTGAAGAGATGTCTCCAAAACCATCTCGAATCCTTTTGCTTCTCTTCATCCCTTCTGCTCCCTCTCTAGAGCAAGCCCACATCCTCACCCCACTCGGAGCCCCGAGTTCCCTGCAGGCACCCAACATCCCTTTCTGTCCGTTCTCTGCACAACCGCCAGTTGTGACATTTTCAAAATGGAAATTTTATAACTGATGTACTTAAAAACCCTACAGTGGTTTCCCAGGCTTTTACGACAAAGTCCAGAACCCTAAAAATTCCAAAATAATCTGATTTTTCTCCTTACCTCTCAGACCTCAGTCTTGCCTCCTTTGCACTGACAGCCCTCTCTGCTGTTCCTCTTCCCTGCATCAGGAATGGAAATGTCCTTCTCTCTTCCTTTCTCCTCTTCCTCTTCCCACTCCCATCAGAAATGTCTCTTTCTCAAGGAGACTTTCTGATATCTTTCAAACTAAGTTACAGTCTTCTGTTCTATGTTCTCATGATACCTTGTACTTTTGCCCCTATAAAAACTTAGCACAATTATATATATATCTCTACAATAATATATATAATATATATCACAATCCCTTATGTAACTGTTAATTCTACCCTATTAGCTCGGAAAGAACCATGCCTAATTTCTTCATCACCAGGATTCCAGAAAGCAGTAGAAAGACTAGCAAATAATGGATGCCCAGAAAATATTTGTTGAAGCAGTAAATCAGTCAAGTGCACTCACTGCTTCTCTTTTTCTATCACTTACCTACACTGTTAAGCGATCTCATGATTCCTTTTTTTTTTTTTTTTGATGCGGACCTTTTTTTTTTTTTTTTAAATTTATTTATTTTTGGCTGTGTTGGGTCTTCGTTTCTGTGCGAGGGCTTTCTCCAGTTGCGGTGAGTGGGGGCCACTCTTCATCACGGTGCGCGGGCCTCTCACTGTCGCGGCCTCTCCCCTTGTGGAGCACAGGCTCCAGACGCGCAGGCTCAGTAGTTGTGGCTCACGGGCCTAGTTGCTCCGCGGCATGTGGGATCTTCCCAGACCAGGGCTCGAACCCGTGTCCCCTGCATTGGCAGGCAGATTCTTAACCACTGCGCCACCAGGGAAGCCCCTCTCATGATTCTCGTAATTTATTTAAGCAACATCCTCAGAATGGCCCCTACAATCTCTCTCACAGGTCAGGAGTGCCTAAATCTAAGAGGAAAGGAATAGGATTTGGGGGGCTACACAAATTCATTGAAGAAGTGGTAAATTAACGACAAATTTCTAATCCATTTTAATGAATGAACAGATACGTCCTTGACTGACCTGCAGGTAGGACACTGCCTTAAGCTGTGCTGGAACCCAAGGACCTCACGGAGCCAAATGGCCCATGATGAGGATGAGGTTGAAGAAGAGTACCACACATATGTGATTAGTCTCTATCCTTTACACATAATTTTTTTTAGTTTTGTTTTTTGGTCCCGCCATGTGGCATGTGGGATCTTCGTTCCCCGACCAGGGACCGAACCCACACCCCCTGATGTGGAAGCACGGAGTCTTCACCACTGGACCACCAGGGACATCCCTACACATAATTCTTAAGTACCCTCTGGGGCTTCCCTGGAGGCGCAGTGGTTGAGAATCTGCCTGCCAACGCAGGGGACATGGGTTCGAGCCCTGGTCTGGGAGGATCCCACATGCCGCGGAGCAACTAGGCCCGTGAGCCACAACTACTGAGCCTGCGCGTCTGGAGCCTGTGCTCCGCAACAAGAGAGGCCGCGACAGTGAGAGGCCCGCGCACCGCGATGAGGAGTGGCCCCCGCTCGCCGCAACTAGAGAAAGCCCTCGCACAGAAACGAAGACCCAACGCAGCCAAAAATAAATAAATTAATAAATAAATTTATTAAAAAAAAAATTTTAAGAGAGCACAACAATAACGTGCATGATGTAGATGCACAAAAGACTAATTATTTTACACAGCTTCACAACCACGCATTTATTGTCTCCATTCACCTGTTACGAGTTGGTTCCTTTTCCTCCTGGGCTGCACAAAGGAAGCACTGGCATACAACCAGCGCATCATAAAATTGCCAACATTCTTTTTTTTTTTTTTTTTAAAGAAATTCACGGTCTTTTATTTATTTATTTATTTATTTATGACTGTGTTGAGTCTTCGTTTCTGTGCGAGGGCTTTCTCTAGTTGCGGCAAGTGGGGACCACTCTTCATCGCAGTGCGCGGGCCTCTCACCATCGCGGCCCCTCTTGCTGCGGAGCACAGGCTCCAGACACGCAGGCTCAGCAATTGTGGCTCACGGGCCCAGTTGCTCCGTGGCATGTGGGATCCTCCCAGACCAGGGCTCGAACCCGTGTCCCCTGCATTGGCAGGCAGATTCTCAACCACTGCGCCACCAGGGAAGCCCGCCAACATTCTTACTAACAGGAAGTAGGTGGATAATATTGGCAACTTAATCATTTTCATGGACTTTTCGATAGTATTTTAAAAATAAATATTACTGAGTACATAATGACAGTTATTTAGCAAGTTCCTGGAAATACAACTATGAAAAAAGTTAACAAAAGTGATTTAAAATGGTGGAACGATTACTCATCAATACAGTTAATACACTGGGCAGGTTGAACCTAATAATTTTGCTTTTTACAGGCAGTTTGACCCGCCATTTTTAATTTATCCTACTAAGCAATGTGATCATGAAACCCAATTAAGTCGGCAGTGATAAAGCCTGAGAGTATTTCTCCACAGCCCCTATATCAAAATGATTTGTTAAACACAGAGCTTTAAAAGGCATCCTCAACATGCCAGTGAAAGGCAGTGACTATGGCCTGACCCTCTTCATTTCCAGTGGTAGCAGATGAAATCAGACATAGTGAGCATCCCACCTTTAAGTGTTAGCGCAAAACCTTAAAGATTTAGTGAAGTCAGACAGACAGAGAAAGAAATATTGTATGATATCCCTTATATGCAGAATCTTAAAAAAAAAAAAAAAAAGATACAAATGAACTTATTTACAAAACAGAAACGGACTCACAGACTTAGAGAACTTATGGTTACCAGGGGGGAAGAGTCGGGGGGAGGGATAGTTAGGGAGTTGGGGACTGACATGTATACGCTGCTATAAAGGAAAAAAATAAAATAAAATGGATAACCAACAAAGACCTACTGTATAGTGCAGGGAACTCTGCTCAGTATTACGTAACAACCTGAATGGGAAAAGAAGTTGAAAAAGAATAGATACATGTATACATATAACTGAATCACTTTGCTGGCCACCCAAAACACAACACTGTTAATCAACTATACTCCAATATAAAATAAAATGTTAAAAAAAAGATTTAATGCAAAACCAACCTGCAAAATGCGAAGTTGAACACAAGAAAGAGCACATAGTTCATATGGTATTTACCTACCATAAACATGGATGGCTGTTATGTCTGCTCTGCATGTAACTATTCAGCTCACCCACTACAATGAGGCAGCAAAAGGCAAATCTGTCTCCTTTCCAAAGGACAGCTGAGCCATTAAGAATGAAATGACCATTGCAAATTGGAACCCTGCCTATTTCAACCAATTTGGTCGGAAGTGAGGTTCAGCTATGCCTCAGGTGTCAGCACCAGTCTCTTTCAGAGGAAAGGAAAGACTAGACTATCTTGTGTCTGTCTACTCACTGGCAGAAATAAACTATTGAATTTGCACTGTAATATATTTGGGGTACCACTTGTTACAGCAGTTAGCCTACCCTAACTAGTACATCTACTATGAGAAAGGCAATGTTCATAAGGAACAAATTCCTTTAAGTAAGATTCAGTCTTTGTCAGTATTTCTATTAAAAACAGCATGTATTCCTTTTCCTTATTAAAAGGAATATACAATCACTATTGAAATTTTAGAAGTACACATGAAATTCCTAACATCAATAATTCTAATGCCTCACTGATAACATTTTGTTATATAGCTTTCCAGGTTTTTATTTCTCTTTAGATTGACAGATGGATATAAATAGATAGATAATAGTAAAAACAATTATACACAGTCTGCATTATAATATTTTTTCACTTGACAATATACTATGAATGTATCTGTAAGTCATTATACTTTCTTCTACAACAAGATTCTTAAAGACAACACAATCCATTATATAGCCATAAAGTTTTATGTAACCATCCTCCCACTGAAGGACATAGTCTGGAACAACGGGTAGCAAAGGTACAGAAAGTAGATAGAGAAGCAGACCATTATGGGGAAGAATGAACAGTAGGTGTAAATGTAAAGATCTCTCCAGCCACTTGGCACGTGGGGAGCCATGCCATCAGTGTAGCACTGGGTTCCAGGTAGGAAAAGAAATTGGATAAGAACACTTGGATAAAAGGTGAATGCCTTCTAAGCCATTCTAAGGAGTTCAGATTTTATCCTGATGGCAGCTGAAGAGGTTTAAGCAAGGGTATAGTACCATCTTTTCTGCTTCAGAAAGATCATTAGCAATAGTTCAGAGAATGAATTTAAGATGAGGAGAATCCCTGAGCAAAGATAAGAGGCTATTACAGTAAGGCTGAGAACTGCTACAGAAACAGTGGAGTTGGGGTAGAAGGGAGGGGTCTGAGATGTGTTAAGGAGGAAGAATCAATAAGATCTGGTCACCAAATGGCTATGGGGCAGAAGGAGAGGTTTCCGGTTGGGCTAACTAGGAAGACACTGATGCTACCATATGGTGAGGGGTTAACTAAGCTCTTATGAGCACTTACTACTCTACGTGGCATGGAATAAGCTGTCACTCCAGGAAGCCGCTGGCAGTAACAGCAGTGACTGTAATAGGAGTAGTGATAGCAGTTTCATCATTAGTATCCAGGTGTCCAGATGGACTGCAGGGGACGTGATGAGATCCTGTTTAACATATTTACCATGAAGTGTCTATAGGACATTTGGGTGGGTTATCTGGTAAGTGCTTGAATATACTGATCTGGAGCCAGAAAACAGGGTCTGGGCTAGAGATATGGACCTAGGAGCCAAGGTTTATAAGCACCATTAGATCTGCTGGAATAGCTGAACTCACCAGAGGCAAAGGAAGGAGCAAAACAAAACTAGACACAACACAGTTGAGTCATGCCCGGCCCCTGTGGCACTGCCAACGTCTCTTCATGCAGTGATTTACAAAGATCAAATTATTTCTCATTTGACAACTTGTTTCTGTATTGATCCTTCTACTCACAAAAGGACTAAAATATATCATCTTCTTGCCCCAACCATAAATATCATAAGCTGAGAAAGAAGGTCTTTTAACCCAATTCTGCATGAAGGTGGGAACTCTCTCCCCACCATCAACAGAACTGGTGCCATCCGGCTGGAAACCAAGATTTCCCTACTCTCTGTGCTGGTCTCATCCATTTCCACAACAGCACTAATTATTAAAACCCAAAACAGTGTCAGATTTACACTGGTAAAATAAATAAATAAAAATTCATAGTAAAGCACTTTGAATCTTCTTTGTCATTTCATAAAACAAATGACTGAACTTCTTGCTTTAAAAGTTTACAGTTGTAAATTAATATATTAATCATACTTTATAGCTTCAAAGACAGTATCTGCTTCTTGAAAAGACAATGCTCGGGAACACAAATAACTATTTTTGACAGTGTAATAAAATGACCCAAAAGGCAAGGGAGGTGAAAAGCTTTGGAGGAAAGGGGAGATACTCTTTCACTCTCCTTAAGCTGTCACTCCTCTTTCGGAGTGTCCAAAAGTTTCACAGTTGTTTTTCCATGACTGCTCTCCACAGAACAAGACTAAAATGAGAAGAGAGGAAGAGAAAAGCTCCACGGGCAGCAGCAGAAGGGGTTTGCATGTTGGGTCATTTCTGAGATGACGAACAGATGCAGTTTGAATGGACCATGGAAAGCTCTTTACTTCCACCTTCTCATGCTGCATATTCGGGAATTGAGGCCCAAAGAGGTAAAGTTACTCACTCCAAACCACCCAGGTACTAAACTACAAAGCCAGAAGTGGAAAGGAGTTCTCCTGACTCTAAGGCTGGGGCACTTTTCACTTGTGAATAAGCTGAGGACACCCCAAGTGTCTGGCTGCAAGGATACTGTGGTCTCCCACGTGAGGCAAGACATTCACAGCTAGAAAAACTGTGAAACACATCAGTTTTTAAAAAACAAAGATAACATAAGGGAAATTTGAAATGCACCACGTATAAAGTATGGAGTAAAACATACTTTATACGGTGCTCTGTATTCAAAGGCTAGAGTGAGTATTTCTGGCAGGATCGTTATTAGGACTGTCATGGAAGCAGTAGGATATAGCTGTCCCTTGAAGGACACATAGAATTTCCGTGGACAGAAATGAGGGAAGAAGCAGACCCAGGCAGAGCAAGTGGCATATGGAAAAACGAGAGGATGAGGAAAGTACATGGCCTGTTCATGAAGCAGACTGGATAAAATCGTTCACATAGTACAAGTGACAAAGATTAGGCTTGGTTTGGATTAACGAGGACCTGAATGTCGGGGTCGAGAGGTAACTATGATGCATCCATTGGAAGTTGGAGCAGAAAAAGAGGTCTAATAAAAGTAGTATTTTAGAATGATTCCTCCTCCAGTGCAGGGTCTAACGAAAGTCAGTTTGGAGCAATGGACAGAATAGAGGCAGGGAAATTATAAAAAAGGAAACTTAATGAATAAATCAAATCAATTAAAAGATGCTGATACTAATCCAAGTATGATAAGGTGTCTCTCTGGACCATGTTGATAGCAATATGAATAGGAGTACAACATTCTTATGGTGACTAAAGGCTAAGTTTAATCTTTAAACCTTTTACTGGTTTTTATTAAGTTATGATCTATTGTAATTTTGTTATCTGGTGGCTTCAGATTCAGGAGCCTAAATGCTGGGTAAATTAAGAGTTGAATAGATGAACACCTCTGTTTCTGAGAACTTTTGTTTATTAATGACAGTGTAATTAGAAGCACTAACTTGGAATAGAAAACAACAACAATACAAAAACTGCTCACCACCACTTCACACCCATCAGGATTCCTATCATCAAACCAATAGAAAATAATACACACTGGCGGGAATGTGAAGAAATTGGAACCCTTGTGCATTGCTGGTGGGAATGTAAAATGGTACAGCTACTGTGGAAAACACCATGGCAGTTCTTCCAAAAATTAAACATAAAATTACCATATGATCCAGCAATTCCACTTCTGGATACGTATCCAGAAGAACTGAAAGCAGGGTCTCGAACAGATATTTGTACACCCACGTTCACAGAAGCGTTATTGACAATAGCCAAAAGGTAGAAACAACCCAAGTGTCCACTGACAGATAAACAGATACATGCAATGGAATATTATTCAGCCTTCAAACGGAATGAAATTCTGACACATGCTACAACATAGACGAGTCTTAAAGACATTATGCCAAGGGAAATAAGCCAGTAACAAAAAGGCAAATACTGTGTGGTTCCACTAAAATGAGGTAAAATATAGTCAAATTATGGAGACAAATTAGACTGGTAGTTGCCAGGGGCTGGAGGAGAGGGAAAAGGGAATTATTGTTTAATTGGTTTGGAGTTTCAGTTTGGGAAGATGAAAAACTTTTGGAGATCGATGGTGGTGATGGTGGCCTGTGAATGTGAATGCTTAATGCCACTGAACTGCAACTTAGAAATAATTTAAATGGTAAATTTTATGTTATTACAAACTTGGGGGGAAAAACACTCACCAGAATAAGACTGTGGTCCAAAAATGCTTGACTTTTTAATAAAATTCCCACTACAATGAAAGAAAAGTTGCCACGGTTTCTGAGGAAAAGATGCGCGCCATCTCAGTGGATGGGAATGAGGACCTTGGAGGAAAGAGTATCTCAGAGGTGTCCAGACTTGCAAAGAAATCGAGAGCCGGGGAAATTTCAAAGCTGTGGTCCTTGTGCGCTGATGGCACGACAACGAACTCTGAGCAGAACATCTCCGTGCAGGCAGCCACCAAAGAGACGTCACTGTCAGAACCACCGCCCGAGGGCAAAGGCTAATGGCAAATTTTACCTGAAACCACGACAGCTGCCCTTCTCCTCCTCGGTAGACAGAACCTCCGCTCCAGGTCTGCACTGAGCTGCAGCCAGGATGCTCCCTGCGGTAGAAGAAAATGCCGCCGCTGCATCTGCTGCTTCACGGATGACACGTCGCCTGTGGTGCCTCCAGGGCCAGCCAAAAAAATGGAGGAAAAGGATCTCACCGTTCACCAGAGCCCAAATGGACAGGCGCCGTCCCACCTAACATTCTAACCGAGAGCTGACAGGACGTTCACGACAAAGGAAAAGAAAAAGTGAGAAGTAAGTCACCCAAACTCTTCTCTTATTACTTCTGAGGGATACAAGCAGTCTTTTCCGTCTTCAGTTACAAGAACTGAACTTACAGGGCTGACGTGGTGAAACACCTATGGGGGAGATCAGGGAGAACATAGAATTTCTGAGAGCTGAGATCTAGTACCCAAAATAAAATTGCTTGGGATGATTTGGTAATGGGTCTGCTCAAAACAGTGGCAGGGATTCATTGACGATCGAAAACCCCTTCTGTGCTTGGAAGTGTTTACAACACAGGGAATTCTGTTCCCCAGCTGGCGCTATAGAGTACACAGAATACGGAATATTAAAATCCAGGAATAAGTTATGAAAAAACAAATTTTAGGAAATTAAATAACCTTTCTCGGAAGCCCAAAGGTTGATCCGGAGGAGGAAATGGTGTCCTGTTCTAAATGCTACTTCCTACAAAGAGGCTAGCTCACCAAATCACAGACCTGAAGAGAAAGAATCAGAGGTTTTGCTTGTTTTCTCCAAAATTCAGCCTAGAACAGTGATTGCCACCATCCAACAACACCCTCCAACAAGCATCCGGGATGCTTCACTCATTTATTCATTTGATTATTCAACACGTATTTAACCCACACAGGTCAGGCAATATGTGTCTATCAAAGAGGAAAAAAGATACAAACTCAATGAGTGATAGTTATAACTCGGTGGTCTTAGTAAGCCCCTCAATTTTTTAGCTTCCTTTGCCTTAACAGCAATTCCCAGGCTAGAGACAAACATTTGGGACGACAGTATTACTGCTGTGACTTTCCAAACGCAGCAAAGCAGAGAGGGTTTCACCTCTCTGATCATGACCCCTCCATGTCCCGTGCTCACGGGTGTGCCCACTACCAAGACCCTAGGGCCCACATCAGGCATGTCCCCTTGTGCTGGGCTCTGTTCAGCTCACACTTGCTGGCACAGTAGAGCGAAAGAAATAATTCCCTCCTCTAGGTTCTGGGCCTGACCTCCTAAACCTGGCCCCCAGCTCCAGAAGCAGGCAGCACTCGGAGCTGTGCTCTTCTAGTTCCCAGCACACTGACTGGGGCAGATCTCCAAAGCCAGAGCCCTGGGCTTTGTAGCAGGGAAGCCCCTGAAATAGAGATGCAGTGCAGGTTACCATCTATGTCTTCATGGGAGGGACAAAGAGCCTATCAGGAACTGAAAGACACCTATTGTAAATTCACATCTTCTTTTTTTTTTTGCACCGTGCAGCTTGCAGCATCTCAGTGCCGTGACCAGGGATTGAACCCAGGCCATGGCAGTGAAAGCCTAGAATCCTAACCACTAGGCCACCAGGGAACTACCAACATTCACATCTTGTGATCTAGGACTTCCATATTCTGACACACTTAGACCCAGACAGCCGAATTCCAAGGTGTCAAGAGAAGACTTGTCAGTGTGGCCATGAGCAGGCATCAGTACATACTTGCTCTCTTGAAGACTCAGATCCACTCATGGGCCCCATCATTTACCTAAAGCTTTACCCTGCAGTGTCCTCACAAAGGAAACAGAGATGAAGGGAAGACACAGCTGAAGCCTGAGTTAGGAACTGATAGCTCTGTCTCCCCTGTACCATCCAAGCTGTGAGTAAACTAAGTTTCTTTTTCTTTTTGTTTTTTTAGTTATTATAAAAAAAAAAAAAACAGGATATAAATATGGCTAGATCCTAATGGGGAGAACAAAAGTTAGGATACAGTTTCTCAGGAAACTATTTTCCAAAGGGAAAAATATCCTGGTTCTCTGGAAGACTAAAAAAATAATGTCAATTACCACTTAGGCATCTCTTTCTAGGATGGCTGGGTGGCAAGTCTATGTTGGGGGGGACTATTTCCTAACTATCAGATCTATGCCAAGCAGAGATTCGTCAACCCATTTTAAGCTTTCAACTTCACCAAAATTTCTTTTTTTTAAATCTTCTTCGACCTGTATGGATCATTTGCAGATGGAGAGTCAGGAGACAGGCCTTCAGAAACAGGCTTACCTCAAGCCCATCACAGCCCTAAACAATATGAAAAAACACAGTAATATGAAATACAGCCTCTCAACTAGCACTTAACTCAATAAGACTTAGGTCTGAATTCTGTACATTTGCAAATAATTCAACTTTAGATTTTAAAATGTGACAGGCTGTATCACTAATCAGCTGCTCAAGTATTAGAAAGTGACTGATATTTGGGAGAGTCATACATTAGGTCATACATTCTTTCATAATGTTACTTTCATTTTAACTTAAATTCCATGATAACATAACAGCACAGACTAAAATGTGCATGCACAAATTTAGAGCATTCATACATGAATGGAAAACTGTCTACAATAGCCGTTTCTGTTATTTAAAAGTAAGGACATTAAAAATTCGTTCTCACTTTCTTATGAAAACTTTGATGAAAACATGTTGTTACACTATTGTTTTTGGTAACAAATTGCATGAGTCCATAAGAGCCCTAATTTTTTTACCTTTTGTTTTCTTTACAAACTTTATTATATACTTTCAATGACTAATAATTCATGAATCCCTACCACTGTTTCTCATTATATACTTTGTTTTCATTATCATTCATTTATATAAGGCTAATCAAGATACCCATTCAATCAGAACTATCTATAGACATAATTTTTCCACATCATTTGAGCATATCAAAAACAACCAAACAAAAAACCTAAGTATTGCTAAGTACTGAGGGCAGATGAGAGTTTCAAGATCTTTGGACATCTGGCCAGTTCATCACTTGTCACTGAAATTTAAAAATAGGTTTTAAAAGATGTTACATTTATAATTAAGAAAAAAATAACAGGAAGAAAATGGGCATCGAAGCAAAGGAGATTTCCTGAACAATGAATAGATTGCATTTGACAAGGGCAATAACCCGCCCAATCACGTCTTTTGCTCTCATTTGCTATAAGTATACAGGCCAGCGGAAGCACGGCCCATTGTTTTGACCCTCAGGGCTGTTTAAGCTTCCTGGTCTTACCTAATATATTAAGACATACGGTAAAACTTTCCCTAGATCCAGAGGATTTATAGATCTCCCACAACTGATGAGAGCGATCCCCTAGTGCTTGTAATATATTCTGATTCAGATATTTAAATTCACCTTTTAAAATATTTTTATTCCAAAGAGTTGTTTTCCCAAATGACCCATCTCGGTTTCATTTTTTAACATAAATATATATAAATACATACATGGTTTCTCTACTCAACAGAAAGAAGTGTTCTATATACAGTATAGAATTGACAGTAAGATTTATACAGTTTAAAGAGAGCCATCACAAGCACTTGGGAAATTACACTTACACATGTATTTATGAAAGACAAGCAGTCAAGCTGTATCTGTTCCTATTGCTATGCCCTTAATATAGCTTTTATTAAGAACAATTCTCTTCAATAGTTGGCTGGAAAATCCCTGCAGCATTTCTGTCATTTTCATAACACCATAAGGTCAGCACACTTTATTAAATAGTTATTGAGAACATGAGAAAAAGAAAGACATTGATCATAAATATTTGATAAACATGTTTGCATTATTATACATTCCAATATGATATACTGAATATTTAGATTGGCTTGTAAGAACACAAGTGATGTACAAATCTTGCATGGCCCAATGAGAGATGTTATTCAACATCAGTATTTTTACTCCTTTTTGGGAATCAGTTACAGCCTAGTATAACGGCAATGCTTTGAAAACTAGAAGTGTAGTACATCAAACAATGATTTGTTTGAATAACGGCAATTTAATTGAACAAAATAATTGAAATTATTTTGCATTCCAATAAATATAAAACCTAGAAATGTCTTAGCCTGTGTAGTGAGCAAGAGAGAAAGCAAAGACTGGGAAGAATTTAACTGTAAAGGAAGTGCAATTCACACAAACCTCAAACATAAGGCAAACAAGCTATGAGATTCTGTGTTGTCATCTAAAATACACTACACAGTTTTTGTTTCCAAAAGTCCATTGTTCAGAGAAGACCTTCTTTTTATACAGACTCTACTCAGGAGTTTCTCTTAGATGGGGAGAGGGGGCGGGGAGGAGAGAAAAAATAATTCAGGGAAGACTTCCATTAGCTCAACCCTAAGGCTAATCTGTTGCACGTGTAGTTTCTACACTAGTAAGCAACTTGTAGGAAACAACACTGCAGCTGAGCAAAGGAGAGCTGGAAACTGCTCCCCTGGGTATGATATCACAAAATGACTTGCCTAGATCCCCTCTCCAGCCTAGCATCAGGGTTCAGGCAGGAACACAACCATTGCGCCCCCAGGGCAGCTTCGTGTGGTTAGATGAGAACCCTCTGCTCCATCACTCTCCCTGAAATCTCCTGACCAGAAGCACACAGAAGCAGCTCGACCACGACAAATCGGTCCCTATTCTCTCTGTACATTTCCCCCCCCCCCATTTGTGTTCCTTTGCCTGGTAGGCTCTGAATGGCATTGTTAAACCAGACCACACAACTGGAAGAATTCACAAGTTTTCACACACATACACACTTTTACACCCCATATTCCAAGTATGGATTTACTGAGTTTCCATTATATAAAATAGCTTACACTATTTACTTATAGCCTACAATGTCACAATAACTACTACGTTCGTAAAAATCCAAGAGAAACTTTGAGCACGATTTCAGTTGGTCTTTAGCTAAATCTATTTAGTTAAAGTTTCACGCGGTATCATACTTTAAAGTACATAACCCTAAAATCACCAAACATACACAATAATTACACAAACCTGAAGCAGTAACTTCATGATTTCTTAATCAACTACATTACATGCAGGAGATTTCCAGTTCATTAAAAAAAAAAAAAACCCTGCTTTGTTTAGCATGCCACAACTTACAACCATGTATTTCCTTTGACTGGCAAACAAAAGGGCAAAACTACCTTTAGTGAAGCTTTTTCGGCTTAGAAGCACGAAAATAGTATTTCTCCAGACAACATGAATTTTCCATTATCCAAGCCTCCTCTGGACCCTTATAAGAAGTTTACCCCTGAAAACTGACATCTCTTTCTAGTTAGAAGGCATAACTAACACCATGGCTTATCTAGCAACACCCCACCCCCCATCCTAGGCACCACTGCCAACTACGATCCCCTTTATATTAACTTCCACCACGTGCAGTAGATGATCCACAACTCACATGGTTTGGGGTAAAAGCAAAATCCTTCCTGAACTGCATGCAATAAAACACGTGAAAATGGGATGACAGCGTGGCTTAAAATGTTTTGTTTCAGATTCTCTAACAGAATAACATATGATGCAGTACAATGGTGAGGAGCTTTTGTGTTTCCTAATAAGACAGCTCCCAGCAGAGAGTTTCCCATGTTTTATAGTAACATCTATCAGCCAGACCAGGGGAATCCCAACGTCACTCAGCTTTCTTCAGCACCACTGTTGAGAACAGCTTCCGGCCACAGCGTGGTGCGATCTTAACAGGTCTCTGGCGCACAAAGTGCATTGTGAAAATAAGGCAATGGAGGATAAGCAATGCTCTTCCCTGACATCAAAACCAAATCGTTAGGCATTAATTAACCGCAGGCTACAAGCATCAGAAATGCCAATCAGAAATTTAAATAACTGGCCATCACCTGATACGAACTGAAAAGAGCTGACACACTTTGCATCACAGGCAGACTGAGCATGGCATGGTGCTGAGTTTTGTAAAAATTCAATTAACCCAGCCATCTATCAGACGGATACATCAAGACCAGGGGGAAATCTATTATGCATGTTAGAATTTGTGATGTGTAATCATGTTAATTTTTGGTTTGAGAAGAAACCCCTCTATGTTTTAGTGATTACATGATCATCAGGAAATTACACAAATAGTTAGAACCTAGAAATTACTTTATGAATGGCATAAACGTAATGCTACTTCAGAAATGTAATCAGATTATCAGCTGATTTCTCAGACCTGATAATACTAAGGAGACCTGGGAAGAACCCTCTGCAGTGGTAAAATCGGGAAAGGTCTTTGAAACACGATTGCTAAACTTATCTTCCGAAATTCTCCTTAAGGGCCTACATGTGAAGCTCTATAATGACGCTCATCTGTTCTGACGCACTGACGTGCCAAAGCATACTCCAAATTAAAAGACTGGGAAGACAAAAATTCTTGACACGATGTCACCAAAAAGAAAACACCCAACTTTATACTTCTCACATACACATTTTCACAAGGTGCAGACTGCACCTGTCTGTTCGGACATGACTTCGCCAAAAACTTTGCCACATCCCAAGGGGAATCGCAGTGCTCCGTCCTGCTCTTGTTGGACTCTCCACAGACACAAATCCCTGACCAAGTCCACACTCCGGACTCGAAGTGATGGGAAGACTTTACAGTCCTGTCCGACTCACCTTTCCTCCTTCAGAGGAAAAAGCCCCTCACGGCTGCCCTTAACAGCAACTCCTAACGAAAGAGTTCAAGAAGGCACGCGCAAGAAAGCAGCCGGCCCATTTCCATTCTACTTGGCGAACGAAACCCCAAGGAATTAAAAAGTTTGAGGCGGCCCCAACCGAGGACCAAACTTGGGCTTTCACCAATGGCAATGCCTCGAAACAGGGACACTGGAGAAGGCGCTGCCCGTGGAATCCAATCCGCGAACCCTCCTCCTCTGAGGATCGCCCAGAGTCTTCCAAGCCCGAAACTCCATCGCTCAGACCGCGTCCGCCCGGAAGCCGTCGAAGCCCGGCGCCCGCCGCGCCCCAGGAGTGCGCCCTCTCCGCCCCGCCCGAGCGCGCCCCGCGAGGCGAGCAACTTACCGCACCGCTTGCACAGCATCCGGCTGACTTCCTTCTTGAGGTTCCGGCCCGTCTCCAGAGGGGGGGAAGGATGCTCGGAAGGCGGCCGGCGCGCGGCCGCTGCTGTTGGCATCGGGCTCCATGAAGAAGATGTACCTGCTGTCCTCCTTGAGCCGCCCGCAGGAGGGGAACGCGGGGTGGCCCCAGGCGCACGGTGAGCAGCGAGTCCTTCTTCAAGCACCCGCGTTTTACCGCCCACACCTGGTGCACCTTCACCAGATAGGGCGCCTCGTCTCCCGGCTCGGCGGCGCTGGGCGCGGGGCCCGCGGGCCAGGGGGACACGGTCCCGTTGGCGGCGGGCAGCGCTCCCGGGCTCACGGCTGACGGCTGGCGCTCGCCTCCGCACGCCCCTGCCTCGCCCGCCGCCGCCGCCGCCTTCCTGTCGAGTGCCCCCTGCTGCTGCTGCGGCGCGTGCACCTTTCCCTCGATCACCACCGCGGCGCGCTGAGCCAGCTCCTGCACCGAGCCCACGCTGGGCGGGGACGCGTAGCACACCGAGGCCCCCGCGGGAGCCGCCTCGTCACCGGCGGCCGCCCCCGGCGCAAGGGCCGCGGTCCACAGCAACAGCAGCGGCGGTGGCGGCGGCGAGCGGGCGGCGGGGCAGGGGCGCGGGGCCCGGGGGCCGGTCCTTCCGGAGCGGCGTGGGGCGCGTCGCCATCTCATGGTGTGAGGTGCGTGCATACTCCTGGCTGTTGGTTCGGACTCTGCCTCGCTCTGTCGCGCTGCCTCCCTTTTCCTCTCCCCTCCTCCCCCCGCACCCCTTCCCCTTACCCTCCTCCTAATTTATTTATTGGCGGGAGCTATGGGAGAGTTGTTTACGGGAGGAGGAGGAGGAAGGGAGAGAAGAGGTGGGTGGAACCACAGAAAGGCCAAGCAGTATAAGGGCAAAAAAAAAAAAGCCGCCGCCGCCACCGCAGCTGCGGTTGCTGGGAGTGACAGGTCCTCCCCGCGCCGCCGCCGCGCCCGAGCCCGGCTGTCGGGGCTGCCGTCACCGGAGGAGGACGTGGAGGTGGAGGAGCGGCTCGGCGGGGAACAGTCCTTTTTGTGAAGCGATGCTGCGGCGGCTGCCGAGGCTGCGAGCGGGCGGCGGGGCGAGCGCGCGAGGGAGAGAGCCCGGGAGGCGGAGTCGCGTGCCTGGAAATCGCTGGGCGGCCGCGGCGACAGGGCCCCGCGCCTCGCCAGCCTGTTTACCTGCGGGGCGCGCTCGGCCCGCGCCTCCCTTCCCCATGCTGATGCCCGAGCCCGGCCCGCGAGTCGGTCCTCCCGGGTCTTCCCCGGCCTGCGCGCCGCCTCCCTCTCCGTCGCCCCGACTGCTGCACTGGGAGGCCGGGCGGCGACCAGGCTGCAGTCCGAGGGGGCTGCGGAGATTTCCCGGGGGCTGAGAGGTGACGCTTCGGTGACCGGGGACCTGTTAGCCGGCGCAGGAAGGAAGGGGGCACGCGGGAGATGTGGGGCCTCGTGGCAGAAAAGTTTTGGGTGAACTGGTTACCGGAGAGTCCAGAGGGAGCAACACGTTCGCAGGAGACAGGCTGCAATTAGAACAACTTTCTGTCTCGCTCGCTCCCCTGCTGACGCGCACACACAGGGAGCTCTTCAGGTTTGCTGCCTCTTCCACGGCTCCCCTCGTGGGACGCTTCAGGCTTGCTTACCCTTGCCTTTTCTGCTGTGACAATTCCCCGTTCGCCGTGATTTTCTGACCTGTGGGGTACTGCTGATCTGAGCACTGCTTGAATAAAATAGTGGCTCAATAAGGCCACTTGGTATAAAGTTTCTGGCACTTCGTCAACTAGTCCGTTTTTTTAAAAAAATAACTGAATGAAACGAAGGACGCCTCCGTGCCTGCTGGTACAAAGGATCCCAGGCATGAGGGGCTGTAGGTTAAATATTGTTCCATCTGAATATCACACCCGCCCCACCCTAACTCATCCCATCCCCCTCTGAACCCTCCACCCGCTGTCCCGCCAAATTTAATAAGTTACTTTTTTTTTTTAAGAGTTTTGTTTTGTTTTTTTGTTTTGTTTTCAATATTTGGGGATTGATTTTACTTTTTTTAAATTTTTACTTATTTTTTATCTATTTATTTTTGGCTGTGTTGGGTCTTTGTTTCTGTGCGAGGGCTTTCTCTAGTTGTGGCAAGCAGGGGCCACTCTTCATCGCGGTGCTCGGGCATCTCACTATCGCGGCCTCTCTTGTTGCGGAGCACAGGCTCCAGACGCGCAGGCTCAGTAGTTGTGGCTCACGGGCCTAGTTGCTCCGCGGCATGTGGGATCTTCCCAGACCAGGGCTCGAACCCATGTCCCCTGCATTGGCAGGCAGATTCTCAACCACTGCGCGACCAGGGAAGCCCCATCAACAGAATTCTTTTATTCAAACTACCCTCAACAAAAATATCTTTCGATTCATTTTCAAGGGCCCAAGTGGTGTGCAAAGTGATAAGACACACACTAGGGAATTTGATCCATACCCTTCCAAGTCTTAAGGTCACCCAGAAGGCATTCTCGACCTCTTCAACCCTGAGGCAGCACCAAATTGTCCTCCAGAGAAGGACTTCCCGACTATCATGTCCTTTTTTGTCTTATGGCTGAAAGGGGGTTGGGATCTGGGAAGGACATCTACCTCTGTGAGCTGCACACCAACTCCGGCTCACACAGCCTTGATTTCTGGTAAAATAGGATCAAGCCTCCAAAAGCAGACAGGTGAAGGCAGGCAATGCCTAGCAGCAGAGGTGTCCAGTGAGAGGGCAGTAGGGTTTGCCAAGGGGGAGGATGGAGTCAGGACGTGTAGATGGTTATCAGAAGCAACTGCCGGAGGGACCAGCTTGTGCTATGAGAGCACGCCCTCCAAGGACCTGCCTCTCCCTTTCTTTGGGTTTTTCCTATTTGAATGTGACCCCCATGGGACCAAGAACCTGGTCAAGATTCTTGTGGAAACTGGCCATAACCCTCAGATTTTCTTGAACAAAGCCAATTTCACAAAATATTCTTTCAACAAGGCCACTTTGATAGGTGTATAACTAAACTATGATTTCATGGAAATGTTCTAGAAGACTTTCTATACAAATGATCATTTTTTAAATTAAAACTATTGTTTAAAGTCTTAATTGTTTTAAAGCAAAAACAATGGGGCAATAGCTTATTATGACGATATGAACAATCATTTATGGAGCCCCTCTGTGTGAGGTGCTAAGGTACAAAGGTGAGTAAGCAAAGCCCATGCACTCAAGAAGTCTAAAATCGTGCTCTCTGGGTCCTACCATCTCTGCCTTTTAAACAAAGGAAGAACGGGATGGACCCCCTGGGAGTCACTGGACCTAGGTCCCGAGACCACACCTAAACTGTTCCCACCTTTTAAATAATCCAGTCCTCCTGCTAGAGGCGTATCATCCAACTACTGCCAACTTCCGAGTCCCCTCTGGACGCCTGCAATAACTTCCTGCTGGTATCCTTCATTCAGGGTACCGGGGTTCTGGTAACTGTCCTGTCCGCAGCCCCTCCCTTGGTGACTGTCTTGAACTCACTCAACGCACTGTCCTGCCTTTGGATATCAGCACACCAGGAGGGCACCTCTAGCCCGTGCCTCTCTGGGCTCCACGCCCTGGGCTGGCCCCTGGGTGTCCTCACCCTCCATCAGAGAGGTAGAAAGCCTTGATTGGGAAGAAGCTCTGAGGACAAAGCCCCCCAGTCCCTCTCCCTTGCTGCCCCATACCCCTTGGCTGGGGGCAAATTCACCTCTACGCCACTTTAGCCCTGCTCAGCCTGGAGCAACATGGACAAAGGGTTTCGTCACGTCCTTCCCTGCTTCTCAGATCTTTCTGGTCTCTGGGTCACAACCTCAAGGTTATTGTGCCGGGGGGGGGGGGGGGGGGAGGGGGGAGGTGGGGGGGGGAGGGTGGAGGTGGGTGGGAGCGGCCACCATCCAGTGGTGTAAGTTCTAAGCTTGGAAGTCATTCAGAAACCACCTTCTCTTTCACACCCATTATCCACTTCATCCATTTTTGTCTACTTCATTGTCCCTCAGATCTATTTATCGCTCATTTTTCTCCACTGCCATCACCCTCATCCAAGGCCATACTCTTTCAGTTGATAAAAGAAATGTTCACATACTGAGGTATGGGGCAGTCATTCTGGCTTAATTTGAATTTTATGCTAACTAGAACAGCCCGTTTGTGGATATCAAACCTACTTTATACATCTGCTTTAATTATTAAAGAAAAGGGTGCACTGACCAGAAGTAAAGAATGTCCATGTTAAAAATAAAGATGAAATGCCCCCCCCCTTCCTGGGACGCCACTGCTGGTGTTCCTTCCATGATAAGACCCCCTTCCCAGGTGCCAAGGTCATACTGACTCGCTGTGTGCGTGCTGATCTGGTTTTTTGAAACCCTAAAGGAATGTATCCCTGACTTGTTTGATGTTCTTTGTTCTGACAAGACATAAAACTGTGCTGAAATCCATGCTTCTCCAGAGCAGTTTCTCAGAGTAATCTAAGAAGCTGTCTTCTGGGCTACAGCCCTCAGTTTGGCTCAAATAAAACTCTTTTCTACTCCTATTATAGACTGTTTATGGATGATTTTCATCGACACAGGAAACAACTGAAAGTCTGATACTTGACAGTTCAAAGTAGATGAGACTCTTCTTTCCATCAGTCCATTCTCTGCACCTCACCGCACGGCTTCTAGCCATGCTGGCTTGTTATTCCTTAAACGCTGTGATTTTTCTGACTGCAGACGCTTTGCATATGCTGTTCCATCTGCCTGGAATTCTCCTGTCTCCCCTCACTGCTATGACTAATCCTTACTCAGAGAAGACTTCCCTGTTGCCAAAGACCTTGTGATTTCCCCATTCTCTACTATTCCATTACGTTCCTTCATTTAGATATTTGTATGATTTTTTAAATTAGTGTCCATTTCCCACACTATCCTGTAAACACTGTAAACAGAAACTGTATCTGTTTCATTTGCTATTAAATTCTCCGTAATTAACACAGCACCTGACTCTTGGTAGACAGCCAATTAATATGAAAGATTAAGTAAATGAAGAATATATAGTAATTCAGAGCTCAGATTCGAGAGCTAAACTGTACTGTGTTTGAACCTTGGCTGGATCACTTACAAGGTGTACGATTTTAGATGAGATACTTGACCTAAGCTTCAGCTTTCACATCTTTTTAAGATGGAGGCGATGAAGATTCCTACTTGCACTTGTAAAGTTCAAATGAAATAAATACCAAGTATTTAGTAAAGGGCCTGACACACAAAAAGGGCTTAATAAGTCTTCTGCTAAGGAGAGGATATATCCAATGATAACAATATAATAATGGGATTACAGAGTACAGGAGGAGGCCACAAGGCTTACAGTAATCAAACACCCATGACACTACCTCCACCTTAAAAAAATTACTTTCATAGCTGTCATTTTGGGGAATTCTTTCCTCTCCTCTGAATCAGATTCTAGATGGAAGTAATGACTATGATATATATTTTTTAGTATACATGAGCTTCAGAACCAGACTCCCAAGCTACAGATCTTGTCGCAGGCCTAGGAAGTTGTATACAGCTCAAGTGCCATACTACACATTCACATCTGTTTTTTCATTTAAATTAGCATCTGTGTGTTTGTATAACAAAAGTGTTACTCCCTTGTTGGGTACAGTTTGGAGAGGAAATACTAGATTTTTCAGGACATATCATTGATCTGTAGTGACAAGAAAAAATATTCTACATCAGGGCTGTCTCAGAAAACTCAGGAGTCCTGGTTAATAGAAATTCAGTTTGGTGGGAAGATGGCAGAAGAAACAAACCATGCTCATTGTTTCCACAGTGTGGCAGACTTCAACCTGATTCTTACAACATAAACTGTTCGTAAATTTCAATCTATCTTATTGAAAGAAACAAAGCAAAATAGCAACAAAGTTCCTGTTCAGGGGTTGGGAATGATACTTCTTATTCCTTACAACCTTCAACCTGCTGGGCCCTAAGAAAACGAAACTCTGGAAATGAACTGAAGACAAGGCAGCTTTAGAGTCTGGAATGTTCCAAAGGGATCATTCCTATGAGTAGGGAGACAGCCACCCAGAGGGATGACAACTCACCTCCTCCTTCACCAGAATCATCCACTTCACACAGGGGTGGGCAAACATTTCCTGTGTGGCGGCCAGAGAGTAAACATTGCAGGCTTTGTGGGACAAAGAGTCCTCCACTGCAACTACTCAATTCTGCTGTGTGATGTGAAGAGAGCTCTAGACAGTATGGAGAGGATTGAGTATGGCTGTGTTCCAATAAGGCTTTATTTATGAGCCTTAATTTTTGAACTCCATGTAATTTTCATGTCACGATGTATTATTCTTCTTTTGATTTTTTCCAAACATTTAAAAACGTAAAAACCATTCTTCGCTTGCAGACCTTACAAAATAAGTAGTGGCTGCATTTGGCCGGTGGCTATGTTCTGACCCCTGGCTGAAGACACATAAATAAATATTAAGTCACACCTATGGATTTCCTAATTGCTCTTCGAGTCTTCCGGATGTGCACAGCAGGCCTGCCCCTAACTGGAAGATAGAAGGTCGTATATTGCACTGCAGAGATGAAAGAATGGAACTAATGCACAAATAATTTTTTTGAATCCCATGAAGGAACATTTTACACACACTTTACCATTTATTACACAGCTTCGCAAACAGGAAGCTTCTAAACAAGCAGGGCAGTCATTGTAATCCCTGATTATAAAATCATGGCAGCGAAGGTTTAGGAAGTTCAAAGCAATGCTGTAAAACTACTAGGCAGCTGAGCCAGGGACAGAATCCCCGCTTCTAGCTCTAAATGTGCAACTGGAAGCCAAGGCACTGCATCCTCAGTAGATGCACCCCTCTTTGAGAATTCCCCACGAATTCGGCAGCAGACCAGTCGAGAAAATGGAAAATGTTGACAACGTAAATGTCAATATTATGCACAGTATGGGTCTGTACCTTTGTCTACCATCCAATCCCCACTTTTGTCTCTACTGCTGTGCTGGGAGAATACTGTCCCCCCAAATTGAGGTCCACCTCGGACATGTGACCTTATTTGGAAATAGGGTCTTTTCAGATGTAATTACGATGATGTCACACTGGATTATAATGAGTGCTAAATCGGATGACTGGGGTCTTTTTTCCGAAGAGGAGAGGACACCCAGAGACACACACGGGGAAGCAAGCAGGCTGGTGTGACTCAGCTGCAAGCCAGGGAACAACAAGCGTTCTCAGCAGCCACCAGCAGCGAGGAGAGAAGTGGGGACCTGACTGTCAATCAGAGCCTCCAGAGGGAGGTCCTGCCTACACCTTGACTTCAGATTTGTAGCCTCCAGAACTGTGAGAGAATAAATTTCTATTGTTGTAAGCCAAGCAGTTTGTGGTCATTTGTTACAGCAGCCCAAGGAGACGAACACAGCCACCCGCTAGCACTTTGCATCTAGAAATACCTTTGAATTTTGTTTCCCTGAAGACATCACTCATGTCGAGGCCACACTCAGGAGAGGCCTTTCCCACCCTTCTTCACTGGCATCATCCACATCCCACCCTTCAAGAATCAGCTCAGGGTCCCTTTCTCCAGGAAACACTGTCCTGCTCCGTCCTGCCAGGAGAGATCGGGGACCCCTCCCCTGTGCCCAGATGGTAGTGAGAAAAGAAATTTTCACATACTGAGGTATGGGAAAGTCATTCTGGCTTACACAGGAGTTAACTTGAATTTTATGCTAACTAAAACAGTCTGTTTGTGGCCTATCAAATCTACACTGTACATCTGCTTTAATTATTAAAGAAAAGGGCACAGTGACCAAAGGAAAGAATGTCCATGTTAAAAATAAAGCCGGTTTCAAAATAGAGCCGGTTTCAAAGCCTTACTTTGAATGTCCTCTATCACGATAGAAATCCAGCAGATCGGCATCGGTGGGAGGGACCCACGATTTTGCTACCTGTCCCCGGTTCTAGATACCCCTCCAACTCCAAAGCATGTTCTCATGTTATCACTGCCTTCATGAAAACCAAGGTGCCCCTTTTCAAAATCTCCCACCTGCTGGATGTCTTCTCTCGTGGGCTCTCTGGGGGTCACCTGCCCCAGACAGACCACAGAGGAGAAGGTCTTGGGCCAAAGATGCCCCAACAGGCAAGACAAGTTCAGCCTCCACTCCAGCCTCCCAAACACAAAGGCATTCTCCTCTGCGGGGTTGCAAGCTTGTTTTGTTGACTGCCAGGCAACATGTGCAGAGGAGAAAGCTGACTGTATCCTGACCAAGAAAAACAAAAGTCGGGCAGCCGGTTCTTTTTTAAGCATTGTGAGTAGAGCTTCGGCAATAACATCTCCCACCAGAAATAGCTGTGTAAAGGAGGCGGAGGAGAAGCCCTTGTGGAGGTTAAAGAAAACAAGAATTAAAGAGCGAATGTGATTTGTGGAGCCGGAGAATGGAGGCATCTACACCTCGGCGGGAAGGGTGTCCTGGGGACCAGGTGTCCTGGACGAGTCCTCCCAGCACATCCCCATCCTGCCAGGACTGGGAACCGAACTTCCCAGCTTCGGGTCTAGGCTAGAATTCAGAGGGACTCAGGGATGTGGAAGATCAGTCCTGGACCAGCTGCTTCTGAGGACCCAGCAGGTGAGAGGACACACCTGGCCAAGTGCTGTGGAATATTCAAATAGGAGCTGCCTGCACCAAAGCAGGAAGGAAGTTTAAGACCAAGCACATCACCTTCTCCCATGGGGACCCTGCTTCCTAGGAGGCCCACTGACCTAATACCTCCCGGGTGGCAGAACGTGGGGAGAAGGACTTCTCCTCAGGACCACAGGTGGGACTCAGAGCAAGCAGGGCCCTTGTGGTCCTAACTGTTCAGAAATGAACAAGGATGCTACAAGCCTGGCCCAGCCTCCTGCCGTGGCCAGCCCTTCACTTGAAGAACAGTCATCACAGGCAGCAGGGATGGTGGTGCCAGCAGCCCCTCAGCCCCCCATGCACCCAGAGCCTCGGGCTTCCTTAGCACCCTACGGCCTGTCCCTGGTGAGGGTGTAACCTTCACACGGGCTGCAATTTCACTCCATCCCCTTTATTTCAGTACACACCAAGCCCAGACAGTCTTCCAGAGTTTTCGGGAGCTAATCAGTGGAGTGATGGCTTTTCCTCTGGGAACCGTTTTGTTGCTTTCTCACCAAGTTATGTGACAGGCAGACGCCCATCAGGTCAAACAGGACAGTCGCCCACACCCCAGGAAATGTCTCCTTCCACCACATTAAATGAGCGCAGACAGAGTCGGCAAGCGGGAGGGGCGAGGAAGGAGACAGAAGTTTGAGGAAGGACTCAAACTGAAGGTCACAAGAGTTGGGGGACAGCAGGTCAGGAGAAAGTCAAGGGGGCAGACCCTATGGTGGAAAACCCAACCAACCCATCACGCTTCCCAGAATCAGCCTCCCAGCAATGGGTCCGCCAGGAAGCAGCACATCCAGGGTTCAACCCCCTTCACCCAACAAATCCAAATCTACACCCCAACAGGCAGGCACCCTAGCCCAAGACCAGACCTATTTCCACAGACCGGAGCGCGGCTAATTGAGAGAGTAGTAAACCAATCCAGTTCTAGACAGCACAGAAGTTTCCCAAACCGTCAGCTTGTTTTCTTCCCAACAAAACACGGTGATTTCCCTCCGTTGTCACATTTCCTCCCCTAAACTTTTCTTTCTGCAACCCCTCTACAGAGGCTAAACTGCAAGCCGCTGAGGACGGAAACACAAGAGCAGCCCCGCCGGGATGCAGCAGGAGTACCTTTTCCGTGGAGCAGAGGGGCCGGTGCCCAGAGGCTCGCTGCCCTGCCGAGCCGTGGAGGGCTGCTGTCGGGATGGAGCACGCTGAGGATTACGCGTCCCCATCTCTGCGACCAGACCTTTCGGCGGCTCGGACCAACTGTGCGAGCGAGGCACTTAGCAATTATCTGCTGGCGCTGACGCCCCGCCCTCTGCTCCTGCGATTGGCTCCCGGGTCCCGGGCAGGACTGCATTGGTTTCAGACGACCTCACTCATTGCCTTGGCTCCTACTATTACCTGAGCCATCAAAGGAAATAATTCCAGGTTTCATTGACAACCTGTAAGGCTCTCCTCCAACCCGGCGTGGGAGCGGCCCTGGGAGTCCAGTGGAGGGAAGAGGGGAGAGTAGAAAAAGTGGGGGTGGGAGAGAGGGAGAGCCGAGAAAGGGTGGAGGGTGAGAGAGAGGGAGGGAGAGAGGGAGGGAGGGAGGGGGAGAGAGAGAGAGAGAGAGAGATGGAGAGAGAGAGGGAGCTATCAAGCAATCAGATTCCTGCACCAGCATTTTAACTTCCACAAAACAGAGCCCATAGCAACAATTTTCTGGCCTTATTTTTCCCCCAACTGGTGAACGTTCCTGAGGGCAGGGAGAAATATGACGGTGGTGTTCCTGCCTGTGTAATACAGGCTCTGGGAAGCAGAGCAAGGTAAAACCTGGAGGAATCTAGTGATGTATTTCCCGGGGCCACCCTGGAGGGCATGTGAAGGTCATTTTAGATTATTTGGGAGGACAGATTATGCACCTTCCCTGGATTTATCCATCCGTTCTTTCCCTCATGGTCCACCTCAGCCCCCAACCTGAGAAGACAGTTTCCTTTTGCACCTCATTCAGTCTCAGGAGAGCTGATTTTAAAGTCTGCGAAAGTCTGGAAATCCTCACTGGCCTCACAGGGAGGTCCAGAGAGACAGGCATTCCCCAAGCTAGTAATTCTGCTTGGACCCTGACTTTTGCTTGTTCCCACGTGGCTTCAGTGAATTGCTTAGACTCACATCATCAACCAAAGCAAGGAAGGAGAGGAAAAGGAACTCATCACGGGGTGAGAACAGTCCAAATGCTTTTCCTTGTTCAACAAGGAATCATAGAGCATGAGTCTTGCCCTTTTTCTTTCCTTAGTGTATATTTTTCACTGTATAGAAAGGACATCATTTGATAGCGGACATCATTTGATAGCTGAATTTTTTAAGAGGAAGAAAAAGAATTTTAAAAGGGCCTTTTAAAGGAAGCTCTTGGAATATCAAATTTCAGATTAGTTAGAACTTGCCTTTCACCCTTTTCCTTCTGGGATCCGCATGTCTCTGAGTGCAGGCTATGGTTCCAGTTCGTCCCCCGTAGCCTCAGACAATTGCAATCTTTATCACCATCTGCATCCTTGGAGGCAAAAGTTCCTCCTGCCTTGTTCAGTGAGCTTCTGCTTCATGGGGATATGCCTGGCTTCCCTAAACACACTGCAAGCTCTGTAGGGGCAGAGCCGGTATCATGTATATCTTTATAACTCCAGTGACAGCACGTAGCACTCAATAAGTGGGCTGACTAAGAAAACACAATACAAAACTTAGAGTGTACCTCTGAGCCTCCTGGCATCATTGTTCCACTGTGATCACTCATCCAGCTGGTGGGGTGGGGAAGGGGCCCATCCTGGATTCCAGGAGGTAAAAATTCAGGACAAAACACTGTGACAGCTACCGACGTCCCTCCAAGCTCTCAGTGCCCCTATTCTCTCTGGAAAATGAGGCAGCTCTTCACTCCATGTCTTCTTACTCCCTCGAGCGCTGGAAGGAAATGAGAAGATGAGGGACACACATTTTATTTATGAGACATATACCTCAAAAAATTAAGTCATTTCCATAGTGGCTTTCCAAATATCAGCATGGCTAAAAGGAGAGTGACCCTCTCTTAGGAGTCAAAAAATAGGACAAGGGGTGTAGCAAAGTATTTGTTTTCTATTTCCTTCCTTTGTCTAGGTGAAATTCTTACAAAGGCCCAAGGATGAAATTAACCTTAGCTGTTCCTTTGAAATTGACCCTGTCCCAGAAAATCTGGCATGTTCACTCATGGAGTAAAAGCCATAAATAATACTTTTATGATTTAAGCCGTAAGATTTCCACTTCCACAAGAAAGCAGAGAGCGAGAGCAAGAGGGAGGGGATATGGGGATATATGTATATGTATAGCTGATTCAATTTGTTATACAGCAGAAACTAACACACCATTGTAAAGCAATTATACTCCAATAAAGATGTTAAAAAAAAAAAAAAAGAATGCCTTTGATGGGCTCATTAATACACTGGACAAGACTGAGGAAAGAATCAGTGACCTTGAAAACCTGTCAACAGAAACTCCTGAAGCTGAAGGGCAAAGAATAAAAGAATGAAAAAAAGAACAAAACGCCCCCCTATCTGGGACAATTACAAAAGATGTTAACACTTGCATAATGGGAAACCCAGAATAACAAGAAAGAAAGAAGCAGAAGTCTATTTGAATAATGGGTGGAATCCACAGATACAGGAATCTCAGGGAACAGGAAGCAGGATAAATACCAAAAATTAGACACCTGGGCACATCATACTCAAACAGCAGAAAACCAAGACAAAGAATATCTTAAAAGGAACCAGAAGATATTAGGAAGCGGCTTGCCTATAGAGTAACAATGATATGAACTGAAGCAAATCTCCTGTCAGAAACCATGCAAGCAAGAAGAGAGTGAAGTGTTTAAAGTGTTGCAAGAAATAACCCCAGCAAACTAGAATTCTGTATTCAGTGCAATTATCTGTTAAACATGAAGGAGAAATAAAAACTTTCTCAGACAAAAAACAACTAAGGAAATTTGTTGCCAGTAGACCTGCCTTGCAAGAAATATTAAAAGAAGTTCTTTAGCAAGAAAAAAAAGGATATAAATCAGAAACTCAGAGCTGTATAAAGGAAGAAATAAATGAAGGTAAAATGAAAAAAAAAATGCAGGCTTCAGCTCTGTGCCTTCACACTATCCCACTTCTCCCCCCTTAAGAAAAAATAAGAGAAATAAACTAAATTAGTTTATTTAGGCGGGCAGAGGCACCGAGTCTTGCAGCGCGCACAGTTCCTCACAGCGCGGTAAGAAGTCGGCCGCGCTGTCTCAGTGCAGCTTCACCGAGGCATCATGGCCCGAGCGCGGCCTCGGGGACGCTGGCTGTGCACACGATGCCCACATCCGCCAGGGGGCCCCGGCTCGCCTCCCGGCCCCTCGGGCGCCAACCGCCCGGCGGCTGCGGCCCCGCAGCGTGCTCAGGACCCGCGTCGCAGCCAGAAGACGCAGGGCCCCGGGCCCCAGTTAGGCGGGCCCCAGTTAGGCAGGCCCCTCCGTGCAGCGCTCACTTCGGCGCCGGCCTCATCGCCCTCCGCGCCGGGGGGGCTGCCGTTCCAACCGGGAGGCGGCCCCATGGGGGCGGGGCTCGAGGACGTCAGTGCACTCGCCGTGCGTCCGCACACAGCCCCGCCTCCCATGGGGACCCGGCCTGAGGAGCAGGGCAGCCGGAAAGGTAGGAGGTGTGGATAATATGGGGTTTCCAAAAAGCGTTTGCTGACTGATTTAAGCAAAAGTGAGACATGGTTGCATCAACGCATTTTTTTTTTTTTAATATTTAGTTGCGGGGGAGCGGGCGGCGGGCGGCGGGCGGCGGGCGGCGGCGGCGGCGGGCGCTGCGCCGGGAGGGGGCTGCGGCCCGGCGGGGGCGCCCGGCCGCGCGCCCCGCGCCCCCGGCCCGCCGTATTCTCGGGGAAAGTTTGTGGGGAGTTGCTGTGGGGGTGAAGCGCCTGCCTCTCCAGGAGGAGCCGCCGCCGCCACTGCCGCCGGCGCGGCGGAGCCGGGGCTGGTGGCGCTGTGGTGCCGCCGGCTCAGAGGAGGGTCAGAGCGGCCACCGGCGGCGGCGTCGGCGGCGCGGCCCGGCTCCGGCCAGGCGGGCGGGTGGCCGGGCGGGCGTCCGCGCTCCCCGGCCGGCCCGGGCCCCGGCCGCGGCCCCCGGCTGTCAGCGGGCGGGGACCGCGCCGCCGCTCCCCCGCCAGGCGTGGGGCGCCCAGCGCGGACCCCGGGGTTTGTTTACGTCCGGGCGGGTGCCCGGGGGCCACCCACAGACCCCGCAGCCGCCCCGCTCTTTTGTGTGCCTGCAGGAGCGGCGCGGAACCGGCCCCTCCACGGCCGGGGACCCCCGTAGGGGCGCTTGGGGAAACTTGCTGGGGGCGGCGGGCGCCGCGCACGCGGAGCCCGGGTGTCGGGTGTCCCGGGAGCGCGGGTACGGGCGCCGGAGGAGGACTGCAACTTTCCCCGAACGCAGGGCCGGGGGCGCTTGCTCCCCGGCGCCTGTCCGGGCGGCCCTCTCCCCGCGCCCAGGGGCTCCCGCGGACCCCAGTAAACACCCCCCCCCCCGCTTCTCTCTGATCCTCTTCTCCGAGGCCCTGTCCTCCCAGCAGGGTCCGCGGGGGGCAATGGACCGCACGTCGGGTCCGCTTCGAAATGCCTACTCTGATCGGGTTCTCGAAAGCAAAGCCTCAGGGGCCTCGCTGGACTGTGGTGTGCCGGGCCGTGGTCCACGCGCCGAGCCCCGGGCGCCGAGGGGGCATCGTGCTGGGGCTCCACATCCGGCGCCCGAGCCGCAACCGTGCCCAGGGGGCGCGTTCCTGCCTGCCAACCCCCACCCAGGGGAGCGGCGCGCCCTCGGGGTCCGCCCCGGGACCTGCCAGCTCCGCGCTCGCGGCGCCTGGATGGCCCCGGGACTCTGCCAGGTGGATGTTGTGCGTAGCCGGAGCCAAGTTGAAGTCGCATCAGCGCTTCCTAGAGCCTTTTGCCATCCTGATGGTTTTAAAGTGGCACTTCAGCGTTGTGATTTTTCTCTGATCACCGAACTAAAACCCCCAACAAATGGAAGATGTTAGCATTCTTCATTCCAGAGAAGACCAGAGTTTGATCATCTCGAGAAGCTCATCAGGAGACCACCTGGGACCAGATTAAAGGAACCAAGAGAAGCTCATTAGGAGAAGACCCCCTGAGGCCAGATTAAAGGAGTGCAGGCCCTGCCCACACCGTAATCTTTATCAGCAACCCGCCCTTGAACCATTGCTATAAAACTCCTCACCAAATCCTCCCGGTTTAGGGACACACAGTTTTGAGGGGCACGAGCCCGCTGTGTGCCCCTTTGCCTGGCAGAGCAATAAAGCTATTCTTTTCTACTTCACCCAGAAAAAAAAAAATAATAATAATAATATTTAATTGCAGTGGTTGATTTTTTTATTAATTAATTTTTAAATTTTAATTTAATGTGATATATTTATAGATTTATATATATTATATATATAAATATATAATATATTTATATATAATTAATTTTATATAATTTAATTTTTAATTAATTAATTAACTAATTTTTGGCTGTGTTGGGTCTTCGTCTCTGTGCGAGGGCTTTCTCTTGTTGTGGCAAGTGGGGGGCCACTCTTCATCGCGGTACGCGGGCCTCTCACCGTCCCGGCCTCTCTTGTTGCGGAGCACAGGCTCCAGACTCAACGCATTTTAAAAGTAGTAAACCTCCCGATAAGTGTCTGTGCTCGCCCCGCCCAGGAGAGAGCGTGCCCTCCGTGAGGGACACGTGAAAGGCTGAGTGAACGTCTGCCTGTGGTCTGTTACCTGGTGCACGGGTGTGTGAATTTCTGCGGAGAGCTCTCGATTTCTGTAGTTTCTGCTGACTTGACAGGGCGGTTGGCAAATGGTGACGTGTTCCATGCATTCAGGACATGATCGTGGTTACTAATAATCACTTTGTTCTCTCTGTGCATGTCTGGGTCCTAATATTTTCTTTTTATAAGGACCCCAGTCATATTGGACTACAGCCCGCTCATTTGACCTCAGTTACCTATTTAAGGGCCTTATCTCCAAATACAGTCACATTATGAGGTATTGGGGGTTAAGACTTCCACATATTAACTTGAGCAGGACACAATTCAGCCGATAATAGAAGGTAAGAGTAATTTAAGCAAGTAAGTAACTATTTTTTAAAGTGAGTTGCTTAAAGATATGAATTGACTCAAGAAGAACAAGAAGAAATTACATAACACTGTACGTTATACAAAGGTATTAAATTAATCATCATAACATCCTGTGAGATCCGCATGAAATCAGACTAAACAAGATTAAGCAACTTATCCAGAGTTGTATAGTTAGTACTTTCCAGAATTTAAACCAGGTATTTTCCCAGCTCCATTCTACGTTATATTTTCATTTCATTATTTGAAATGAATTTTTTTTTAAACATCTTTATTGAAGTATAATTGCTTTACAATGGTGTGTTAGTTTCTGCTTTATAACAAAGTGAATCAGTTATACATATACATATGTTCCCATATCTCTTCCCTCTTGCATCTCCCTCCCTCCCACCCTCCCCATCCCACCCCTCTAGGTGGTCACAAAGCACCGAGCTGATCTCCCTGTGCTATGCGGCTGCTTCCCACTAGCTATCTATTTTACATTTGGTAGTGTATATATGTCCATGACACTCTCTCACCCTGTCACATCTCACCCCTCGCCCTCCCCATATCCTCAAGTCCATTCTCTAGTAGGTCTGTGTCTTTATTCCCGTCTTGCCACTAGGTTCTTCATGGCCTTTTTTTTTTTTTCCCCTTAGATTCCATATATATGTGTTAGCATACTGTATTTGTTTTTCTCTTTCTGACTTACTTCACTCTGTATGACAGACTCTAACTCCATCCACCTCATTACAAATACCTCCATTTCATTTCTTTTTATGGCTGAGTAATATTCCATTGTATATATGTGCCACATCTTCTTTATCCATTCATCCGATGATGGACACTTAGGTTACTTCCATGTCCTGGCTATTGTAAATAGAGCTGCAATGAATATTTTGGTACATGACTCTTTTTGAACTATGGTTTTCTCAGGGTATATGCCCAGTAGTGGGATTGCTGGGTCGTATGGTAGTTCTCTTTGTAGTTTTTTAAGGAACCTCCATCCTGTTCTCCATAGTGGCTGTATCAATTTACATTCCCACCAACAGTGCAAGAGTGTTCCCTTTCCTCCACACCCTCTCCAGCATTTATTGTTTCTAGATTTTTTGATGATGGCCATTCTGACCGGTATGAGATGATATCTCATTGTAGTTTTGATTTGCATTTCTCTAATGATTAATGATGTAGAGCATTCTTTCATGTGTCTGTTGGCAATCTGTATATCTTCTTTGGAGAAATGTCTATTTAGGTCTTCTGCCCATTTTTGGATTGGGTTGTTCGTTTTTTTGTTATTGAGCTGCATGAGCTGCTTGTAAATCTTGGAGATTAATAATTTGTCAGTTGCTTCATTTGCAAATATTTTCTCCCATTCTGAGGGTTGTCTTTTGGTCTTGTTTATGGTTTCCTTTGCTGTGCAAAAGCTTTTAAGTTTCATTAGGTCCCATTTGTTTATTTGTGTTTTTATTTCCATTTCTTTAGGAGCTGGGTCAAAAAGAATCTTGCTGTGATGTATGTCATAGAGTGTTCTGCCTATGTTTTCCTCTAAGAGTTTGATAGTGTCTGGCCTTACACTTAGGTCTTTAATCCATTTTGAGTTTATTTTTGTGCATGGTGTCAGGGAGTGTTCTAATTTCATACTTTTACATGTATCTGTCCAATTTTCCCAGCACCACTTATTGAAGAGGCTGTCTTTTCTCCACTGTATATGCTTGCCTCCTTTATCAAAGAGAAGGTGACCATATGTGCGTGGGTTTATCTCTGGGCTTTCTATCCTGTTCCATTGATCTATATTTCTGTTTTTGTGCCAGTACCAAACTGTCTTGATTACTGTAGCTTTGTAATATAGTCTGAAGTCAGGGAGCCTGATTCCCACAGCTCCATTTTTTGTTCTCAAGATTGCTTTGGCTATTCGGGGTCTTTTGTGTTTCCATACAAATTGTGAAATTTTTTGTTCTAGTTCAGTGAAAAATGCCAGTGATAGTTTGATAGGGATTGCATTGAATCTGTAGATTGCTTTGGGTAGTAGAGTCATTTTCACAATATTGATTCTTCCAATCCAACAACATGGTATATCTCTCCATCTCTTTGTATCATCTTTAATTTCTTTCATCAGTGTCTTATAATTTTCTGCATACAGGTCTTTTGTCTCCTTAGGTAGGTTTATTCCTAGATATTTTATTCCTTTTGTTGCAGTGGTAAATGGGAGTGTTTCTCCTGATAGTTTTAAAACCAGCCTCAGTCATGCTTGCTTCAAGACTTATCCTGGCATCATGGACCACTGGATACTTTGGCTAGGTGTTAAACTCTCTTGTCCTTTGCCCAAGTCCCATCGTGGTGACTTAGTTGCCATCTAGGGCACTCTTGGCATGAGTCCTAGACATGAATCCAGCTCAGTGGCTTGGGCCCTGCTCCCTGCTGGCTGACTGTCCTAATGCCCAGTGCCTCCTTTCTGCTTCGAGTTCTGAGGGCCGCAGCCCCAGGACCCTCACTCTGTGTTCCCAGCTCTATTTGATGCCAACTGTATGTCTTTTGCTTGCTGTATGTCCCCTGCCCCAGTACCTCCTACTGGCTTTGACCTTCCTGTTTCAGGTCCTCTTATTGCGACCCTTTGTATATAAGCCAGATCTGTTTGCCCTTCCTTCAAGGGGAGCTATTTCCCTGGTGTTTCCCTAGATGCTTATGATGAGACCCCTGCCAGAACTACACCAATCAGACCCTCCATGTACACACTTGGGTCTGAACCCTTTCAGCAAAAGCAGGTTGGAAACCCATATATACATAAATATACAATGTGTACAAATCAAGTATTTTAAAGATTGTAAAGAATTCTTGTGAACGTATTAGGTTAGGGAAGTCAAGCAGGATCATCATATGATGGCATATTCATGCACATGTATATAAAATTTTCTATTTTTATATGATGCCATTTTAATAGATGTGCCCATCTTTTCAAAGTTCTAATCTGTGGCAGTGGGCAGTGGGGGGACGGGGTGGGTCACAGCAGGAAGAGGCATTCGCTGCCTTAGGCAGTTAAACCATTGCTCTCTCTTCAGAATGGCTCAGCCAGCAAGATTCTGTGGGGTCTACCTCCTGGCACCATGCTGCAATCGCAGGATTTTGGGTCTGGGGCAACCCAGATCTTGGTTCGACTTTTCTGGAGAGTGCTTTCTCTTGGGAGCACGTCTGGGGACTGGCTTCTCTGCTTCCACCTTTGCTGGCGTGGCCAAAGGAACATCCCCGTAGGCCCAGTAGCCACCAACCAGGCAGTATGTCTCCCCATGCCAGCCCAACTGCGTTTCTCCACACCCTCGGTAGAGGAGATGGTAGTGACCAGGGGTAGGATGAGAAACGGGAGCCACTGCTGCTGCAAAGAAAATCAGAACTGATCAGTCACTTCTGCTGTACACAGTCTCCTGCCAGAATTTCCTCTGTCATGTCTCTCCCAGTTTCTGGCTGAAGACCTTTAATCTACTTGACATCCAAAACACAGCCTTGGCCCATCACCTCTATGAGTCCCTAGAAAAGGGACACTGGCTGCAAAAGCAAATCCTAGAGCCTACGGCTGCAGCACATGAGGAAGTCTCTTCACCGTTTCCAGGGAAAACAGTAGAACCCGAAAGTCATTGCAATCATGAGCCTCTCCATCTCTCCCTTCCACCACAGAGAAAACATTTCTTGCAGTCTGTCACTTCTGAGGCTTTAATGGAAATGTCTTTCAAGTTTTGGAAAAAACTAATCTAATATAAATTGGTTAAGAACCCCTCCCATTTTTGGCAACCCCTCTTGGGCCCCATTTATAATGCCTGTTTCAACCACACTGAACTCTAGCCCTCTGATACTTTTATCTAGATTAGAACAAGGCCAAATACTGAGGCAGAGTGATTAGGAGACTGAGAACCGCGTTCTGGGTACCAAGTCTAGGCTCACATCAACCCAGCCTCCTGGGACACCATCTCCTCAGCCCTCCAGTCTCATTAGCACTTCAACAGCCCTCTTGGTTCTTCCGGTCTTCCCATCAATATGGCATCACCCTCTCCCCTAGTACTCAGCAGCTCAGAATGGGATGTGTCTGAGGGCACTGATATAGATGTCTACATGACAGCACAGAGGTGCCTGGGTTTGAAGGTGTGTTCCAAGAGTGCCCCTCTTCCTCAAACTGCTCCATTTACCATTTGCCAACAAAAATGCACTTGTCTTTTGCTAAGAGGCCAATCAGGAAAGGGTCTGAATGGAAGCGTCCTGTAGCCCAAAGGGGAAAGTTACATTTATAAAGATCAGAACCATCCTGCACACTTGTCCAGGGAGGACCTTTCACTTGTCCTCAGCAGTGAGCACTGTGCGTCCCTGAAGGTGTCCCAGGTCACTGGTATTACTTACAGCTGGGAACGCGCTCAGGTATACGTAGTGGGCAAGCCCCACAGGAACATGAGGCAGCCAGGTGAGGTGGTGTGTACACCATGCCTCCTGTAGAGATGCCCGGTCTCGGTGTACCTGCCGCACTGCCCACCCATGGAACAGAGCACAGATCTGAGTTAATACAGACGATCCAGTCACACATTCTCCCTCAGACAACCAAAGAGATTGGTATCTGGTGGAGAACTGTCAGGGAAGTTTGTCTGAGGGCAGCACGTTGGCAGTTACGCTGCCATGGAAACTGTGAGAAGGCCTGTGAGGTCATCACTACCCAGTGAGGTCATAATAAGGAACCTGTGACTTGGGGATCAGGCTTCAGGAGGAGGGGCAGTTTTGTGGAAGAGAGCAGGGGGGAGGCAGAGGGACTCTGCCTGGCCCCTCACCCCTGGGCCTCCCCACCCATGCCCTAGTCTAGCAGACACCCCACGTGGGGCGTGCCACTTGGCTGGCACAGCCCCGGGGGCCCCAGGAGGGCAAGAGAGACCTACATTCTGAGATTGGCTTGAGAGGCAAGATTAACGTAAGAGAGAGCTAGGTTGTATGGCACTGACCCTAAGAGGCAGAGATTTGTGTGGACTGGGGAATCAGGGAAGGCTCCTTGGCAGTGGGCCTGAAGGACAAGTGAGATTTGGACCCATGGGGGAGAGAGGGAAGACATTCCAGTTTGGAAGAATAAAAGCAAAGACACACTGTCCTCGACCTTGTCCTGCCCCAAATATAAATTCATAGAACCCTCACATTTTCACAACTGAGGACTGAAGAAAACCAAGAGGTGATGGGGCCTACCCAGTGTTACACAGGTAGTGGAGAGGTGTTCTGCTCAATGGTTAGGTTCATGTTGGGGCTCCGGATTTACAGCTGATAGGAATGTGAGGATAAGCTCATGCCATTTCAAACATTTCCAAGTGATACTGAGAGAGATGTTAAAGGTGCAAAATGAGGGTGCTGAATGACCTCACAAAGTGGGAATGGTGGGCCCATTTTCATATGAAATTCAAAACAAGTTCATGACCAAAGGACATAATACAAAATGACAACATAATCATTACACTCCCCTCTCCCCTAGAAGTAAAAATCATTATAATCCTCCCTCTCTCCACCCTGAAAGGATGAGATAAAGGCTCAGCAGCAGCCCCCGTGAAACACACGGTCACCACTGTGAAGAGGTGTTACTAAGACGATTTGGTCCGACTCAGAGAAGGAAAGAGACAACTCTGCCCTTAGCCTGATCAGGCCCACAGGAAGGAAGCACACTGGGGGCAGCCTTTGAGAGTGTGGCAAGGCGAGAGAACCTTCTTTAGGAGGGGACTCCCTGTTGCCGACCTTGAAAAAGCAAGGATGGGACATTCGTTTACTGGGGCTGTTGCAGAGGGGATGTGCCCAGGAGGTAGAGACTGCTTGGACTACTGTTTTAGAGGTTGGGCCACCCTGGTTGAGAACCACAGCACCTTGTATTCCTAAACTGCTTGAATCAGCGGGTGCATGTTAGGACAGACGAAGTCAGGCCTCATTGGAGCAGACTGCCTTTGGGAGAGGTAGAAGGTAAAATGGGAAGGGGAATGCTCTGGAGGACGTTTGTCATGACAGGTGGGCCAGCACGAGACCATCCAGATTCTCCAAGGCTCCAGAGATGACTTGGCTGGGAGCATCCCTCTGATGTGGTGCGGGGACTCCTACCTTAACAGGACCTGGCTGGGCATCTGCGGGAGGCAGAATAAATGGTTTATTAACTTCAGAGAACGAGAGACTCACCTGGGGGGTTCCACAAAACCACTTCAAAAGAATTGTACCTGGATTCTTGAGCCAACCCTCAGAAAACTTATCTAGATCTGGAGTAGGGCTCAGGAAGCTGCACTTTTCATAAGCTTCCTGGGCAGTCCCACCACAGTGGTCCATGGATAGAGTGACCAAATTATTGTGTATTCTCGGTTGCTTTTAGGAGTCAAAGTGGGCAATGTGAAAAACTGCAGGAGGCATACGTATAAACAGGGACTATTCAAGGCAAACAGATGTGTATAGTTATTCTATGCATGAATCAGATTCGAGAAAAGCTAGCCTGGTGGTTAAAGAACACAACCTTTGGGACAGACAGACCAGATTCTGTCCTACTTACTTGTGTGATTTTGACCAAGTTCTTTTATCCTTCTGACTGTTTCTTCATATGGAAAAGAGCTATGGCTGTACATTTAGCACAATATTCTCTTTTGGCAAAGGTTGCTCTGGGTCCATTTGTGTTCTCTGCAACTTAATCCTTTCCGGTGTGCAAGCATTTTTAAGTTGTTTGGTGAAGTATTACATTTGACTTTCAACTGTTCATTACTTTGGGCAAAGCTGCAGAGACTAGAACCTATGCAGAGATAGTGAGCGGATGTGATAAGCTTATTCTGCCGGTTTTTCAAAAAGTTTATTCTTTTCTCCTCTTCCTCCGCCTGCCACCAAGAGATGAGAAAGAAGGCAGAGCCTGGAAATGCACACCAAGCAATACTTCTGTGTCAGTTTGCCTTTTATCCCTCTGCCAGTACTTCCCAGAGAGATTTCACCAAAAGTGCCTAAGCTTGCCATGGCCATTGTTGTGAAGAACATTTCTCTCTATTGCTAGTCACATCCCCTTTTCCTTCTCCTGGGCGCTTAATGGATGTTTGGGGGCAGAAAATAAAATTTAAACTAAAACATCAAAAAAAAAGAAAGATGAGCTCAAGTAGGCGTTATCGTGGTCCAGATAAGGTTTGGTTCATTCATTCCCTCGATTTGCATTTATCCCCCTTTGTGCCAGGCATGCGGGGAGAGAGAGGGAAATGTCTTCAAAGAGTCTGTGGTTGTATGGGGGAGGGAGCTGTGGAAATCTGTCATTTAGAAACAGCATGGAAGTGCTAGGGAAAAATTGTTTTGTTCATTTATCACTCACTCATCCGTTCACCCAGAGCAACTACAAAGGGTTTCACGCGGAGGAACTGGATGCCCTGAACTTGACATTCTCGTGGGGGAAACAACAATGTAAAGCACCAGCAGTGGTAAGTCACCAGTAGTGATTTCAAGCCAGAAGGAACCACTCACCAATGGAGAGAGGCACAGGGTGAGCAGTGACTTGCAGAAAGGAGGGGTTATTTATTCATTCCAACTGCTGAGTTCAAGTTCATCTGGGTGGTTGTGTGGTTCGTGCTTACTGCATCTGTTTTTGGAACGTGGCTCCACCCTCCAAGAAGGGTGAGGATGATCACCCTTCTTTCCTCCTGCTGTGCCCCGGGGTCACCCAGCGAGTGTCTGCAGGGCTGATCTGCTCTGTACTGGCTTTTCAGTCCCACTCCCGGGAGAAGAGAGACGAAGCTGTGTCTCCAACGCAGCTTGGCCTGATTCAGTCACTGGGTGAAAAGGGGGGAAGAAGGTCAAGTTCATGAGAACTGATACACTGCAGAGTCATTTAGTCCTGAAGTACCAGTTCTGGTTGCTGGTGAGTTGCTAAATCCAGGGACCTGAATGTAATTTCTCCAGAGCCACTGAGACATCACTTCCAGGCCCATGGCGGGCTGTAGGGGTGCTGACTTTTCTCAGTGCTAAGGAGCAGCCATCTTCTACTGAGAGAGGACTCTGTGCCAGCAGGAGCAGAACCACACCAGGCACCGAAGGAGGTTCTGCATCCCAGCATCTCCCAACACAGTGATAGATAAACGGGTAGAAGATGCGACAGGGCATTCACAATAGAACAGAAGCTTATCCCCAATAAATATGGGAAGATGTTCAACTTCACTACCTAACAAAGAAATTCAAGTTATAAATCTATTTTTTTTTGCTCATTTAATTGGTAGAAAGTTTTAAGAATGCACAAACTTTGCTGCTAAGGATGTAAGGAAAAGGCCGTTTTCATCTGTTGCTGCTGATGGGGATGGAAATTGGTGCGAACCTTCTGGAGGGTAATTTGGCAATTTGTGTATCAACAGCCTTAAAATGTTCATACACTTTGAGCCAGTAATTTTGCTTTTAGGATCTTATCCTAAGGTGAAAGTCAAATTTATGTACAAGACTTATGTTCAAGAATATTCATCTCAGCCAGTAGTGTAATAGAAAAAATATTAGAAGCTACCTAAAAATCCCACAATAGGGGGTTGGTTAAATAACGGATGGCCCAACTTAAGAATGGAAAATAAAGACGCAGACGTAGAAAATGGACTTGAGGACACGGGGAAGGGGAAGGGGAAGCTGGGACGAAGTGAGAGAGTGGCATGGACTTATATATACTACCAAATGTAAAATAGCTAGCTAGTGGGAAGCAGCCGCGTAGCACAGGGAGATCAGCTCGGTGCTTTGTGACCACCTAGAGGGGTGGGATAGGGAGGGTGGGAGGGAGACGCAAGAGGGAGGAGATATAGGGATATATGTGTATGTATAGCTGATTCACTTTGTTATAAAGCAGAAACTAACATACCATTATAAAGCAATTATACTCCAATAAAGATGTTTTTTTAAAAGATGGAAAACAGGTCATTCATTAAAAATGATTTTCTCCAAGAATATTTAATGGTGGGAAGATGTAGTGTAAAAGCAGGGCACAAAATACTAGATGGAGTATTTCATTTTGTTAAAATTTTAAGAATACAAGTGCAGAAAAAGTGATTAAAATAACAGTACTGATTTGACTACGGGACATTTTTTTCTTTAAATTTTTCTGTATTTGGTGTTATAAAGCATCATATATCCTCTCTTTTTTTTTTTAACACTTAGAATACTATATTTCTTTTTTTTTTTTAAACATCTTTATTGAAGTATAATTGCTTTACAATGGTGTGTTAGTTTCTGCTTTATAACACAGTGAATCAGTTATACATATACATATGTTCCCATATCTCTTCCCTCTTGCATCTCCCTCCCTCCCACCCTCCCCATCCCACCCCTCTAGGTGGTCACAAAGCACCGAGCTGATCTCCCTGTGCTATGCGGCTGCTTCCCACTAGCTATCTATTTTACATTTGGTAGTGTATATATGTCCATGACACTCTCTCACCCTGTCACATCTCACCCCTCGCCCTCCCCATATCCTCAAGTCCATTCTCTAGTAGGTCTGTGTCTTTATTCCCGTCTTGCCACTAGGTTCTTCATGGCCTTTTTTTTTTTTTCCCCTTAGATTCCATATATATGTGTTAGCATACTGTATTTGTTTTTCTCTTTCTGACTTACTTCACTCTGTATGACAGACTCTAACTCCATCCACCTCATTACAAATACCTCCATTTCATTTCTTTTTATGGCTGAGTAATATTCCATTGTATATATGTGCCACATCTTCTTTATCCATTCATCCGATGATGGACACTTAGGTTACTTCCATGTCCTGGCTATTGTAAATAGAGCTGCAATGAATATTTTGGTACATGACTCTTTTTGAACTATGGTTTTCTCAGGGTATATGCCCAGTAGTGGGATTGCTGGGTCGTATGGTAGTTCTCTTTGTAGTTTTTTAAGGAACCTCCATCCTGTTCTCCATAGTGGCTGTATCAATTTACATTCCCACCAACAGTGCAAGAGTGTTCCCTTTCCTCCACACCCTCTCCAGCATTTATTGTTTCTAGATTTTTTGATGATGGCCATTCTGACCGGTATGAGATGATATCTCATTGTAGTTTTGATTTGCATTTCTCTAATGATTAATGATGTAGAGCATTCTTTCATGTGTCTGTTGGCAATCTGTATATCTTCTTTGGAGAAATGTCTATTTAGGTCTTCTGCCCATTTTTGGATTGGGTTGTTCGTTTTTTTGTTATTGAGCTGCATGAGCTGCTTGTAAATCTTGGAGATTAATAATTTGTCAGTTGCTTCATTTGCAAATATTTTCTCCCATTCTGAGGGTTGTCTTTTGGTCTTGTTTATGGTTTCCTTTGCTGTGCAAAAGCTTTTAAGTTTCATTAGGTCCCATTTGTTTATTTGTGTTTTTATTTCCATTTCTTTGGGAGCTGGGTCAAAAAGAATCTTGCTGTGATGTATGTCATAGAGTGTTCTGCCTATGTTTTCCTCTAAGAGTTTGATAGTGTCTGGCCTTACACTTAGGTCTTTAATCCATTTTGAGTTTATTTTTGTGTATGGTGTCAGGGAGTGTTCTAATTTCATACTTTTACATGTATCTGTCCAATTTTCCCAGCACCACTTATTGAAGAGGCTGTCTTTTCTCCACCGTATATGCTTGCCTCCTTTATCAAAGAGAAGGTGACCATATGTGCGTGGGTTTTTCTCTGGGCTTTCTATCCTGTTCCATTGATCTATATTTCTGTTTTTGTGCCAGTACCAAACTGTCTTGATTACTGTAGCTTTGTAGTATAGTCTGAAGTCAGGGAGCCTGATTCCTCCAGCTCCATTTTTCGTTCTCAAGATTGCTTTGGCTATTTGGGGTCTTTTGTGTTTCCATACAAATTGTGAAATTTTTTGTTCTAGTTCTGTGAAAAATGCCAGTGGTAGTTTGATAGGGATTGCATTGAATCTGTAGGTTGCTTTGGGTAGTAGAGTCATTTTCACAATGTTGATTCTTCCAATCCAAGAACATGGTATCTCTCTCCATCTATTTGTATCATCTTTAATTTCTTTCATCAGTGTCCTATAATTTTCTGCATACAGGTCTTTTGTCTCCTTAGGTAGGTTTATTCCTAGATATTTTATTGTTTTGTTGCAATGGTAAACGGGAGTGTTTTCTTAATTTCACTTTCAGATTTTTCGTCATTAGTGTATAGAAATGCAAGAGATTTCTGTGCATTAATTTTGTATCCTGCTACTTTACCAAATTCATTGATTAGCTCTAGTAGTTTTCTGGTAGCATCTTTAGGGTTCTCTATGTATAGTATCATGTCATCTGCAAACAGTGACAGCTTTACTTCTTCTTTTCCGATTTGAATTCCTTTTATTTCTTTTTCTTCTCTGATTGCTGTGGCTAACACTTCCAAAACTATGTTGAATAATAGTGGTGAGAGTGGGCAACCTTGTCTTGTTCCTGATCTTAGTGGAAACGGTTCCAGTTTTTCACCATTGAGGACAATGTTGGCTGTGGGTTTGTCATATATGGCCTTCAGTATGTTGAGGAAAGTTCCCTCTATGCCTACTTTCTGCAGGGCTTTTATCATAAATGGGTGTTGAATTTTGTCAAACGCTTTCTCTGCATCTATTGAGATGATCATATGGTTTTTCTCCTTCAATTTGTTAATATGGTGTATCACGTTGATTGATTTGCATATATTGAAGAATCCTTGCATTACTGGGATAAACCCCACTTGATCATGGTGTATGATCCTTTTAATGTGCTGTTGGATTCTGTTTGTTAGTATTTTGTTGAGGATTTTTGCATCTGTGTTCATCAGTGATATTGGCCTGTAGTTTTCTTTCTTTGTGACATCTTTGTCTGGTTTTGGTATCAGGGTGATGGTGGCCTCGTAGAATGACTTTGGGAGTGTTCCTCCCTCTGCAATATTTTGGAAGAGTTTGAGAAGGATAGGTGTTAGCTCTTCTCTAAATGTTTGATAGAATTCACCTGTGAAACCATCTGGTCCTGGGCTTTTGTTTGTTGGAAGGTTTTTAATCACAGTTTCAATTTCAGTGCTTGTGATTGGTCTGTTCATATTTTCTATTTCTTCCTGGTTCAGTCTCGGCAGGTTGTGCATTTCTAAGAATCTGTCCATTTCTTCCAGGTTGTCCATTTTATTGGCATAGAGTTGCTTGTAGTAATCTCTCATGATCGTTTTGTATTTCTGCAGTGTCAGTGGTTACTTCTCCTTTTTCATTTCTAATTCTATTGATTTGAGTCTTCTCCCTTTTTCTCTTGATGAGTCTGGCTAATGGTTTATCAATTTTATCTTCTCAAAGAACCAGCTTTTAGTTTCATTGATTTTTGCTATTGTTTCCTTCATTTCTTTTTCATTTATTTCTGATCTGATCTTTATGATTTCTTTCCTTCTGCTAGCTTTGGGGTTTTTTTGTTCTTCTTTCTCTAATTGCTTCAGGTGCAAGGTTAGGTTGTTTATTCGAGATGTTTCCTGTTTTTGATGTAGGCTTGTATTGCTATAAACTTCCCTCTTAGCACTGCTTTTGCTGCGTCCCATAGGTTTTGGGTCGTCGTGTCTCCATTGTCATTTGTTTCTAGGTATTTTTTGATTTCTCCTTTGATTTCTTCAGTGATCACTTCGTTATTAAGTAATGTATTGTGTAGCCTCCATGTGTTTGTATTTTTTACAGATCTTTTCCTGTAATTGATATCTAGTCTCATAGCATTGTGGTCAGAAGAGATACTTGATACGATTTCAATTTTCTTAAATTTACCAAGGCTTGATTTGTGACCCCAGATATGATCTATCCTGGAGAATGTGCCATGAGCACTTGAGAAAAATGTGTATTCTGTTGTTTTTGGGTTGAATGTCCTATAAATATCCATTAAGTCCATCTTGTTTAATGTATCATTTAAAGCTTGTGTTTCCTTATTTATTTTCATTTTGGATGATTTGTCCATTGGTGAAAGTGGGGTGTTAAAGTCCCCTACTATGATTGTGTTGCTGTCGATTTCCCCTTTTATGGCTGTTAGTATTTGCCTTATGTATTGAGGTGCTCCTATGTTGGGTGCATAAATATTTACAATTGTTATACCTTCCTCTTGGATCGATCCCTTGATCATTATATAGTGTCCTTCTTTGCCTCTTGTAATAGTCTTTATTTTAAAGTCTATTTTGTCTGATATGAGAATTGCTACTCCAGCTTTCTTTTGATTTCCATTTGCATGGAATATCTTTTTCCATCCCCTCACTTTCAGTCTTTATGTGTCTCTAGGTCTGAAGTGGGTCTCTTGTAGACAGCATATATATGGGCCTTGTTTTTGTATCCATTCAGCCAGTCTGTGTCTTTTGGTGGGAGCATTTAATCCATTTACATTTAAGGTAATTATCGATATGTATGTTCCTATTCCCATTTTCTTAAATGTTTTGGGTTTGTTATTGTAGGTGTTTTCCTCCTCTTGTGTTTCTTGCCTAGAGAAGTTCCTTTAGCATTTGTTATAAAGCTGGTTTGGTGGTGCTGAACTCTCTCAGCTTTTGCTTGTCTGTAAAGGTTTTAATTTCTCCATCAAATCTGAATGAGATCCTTGCTGGGTAGATTAGTCTTGGTTGTAGGTTTTTCTCCTTCATCACTTTAAGTATATCCTGCCACTCCCTTCTGGCTTGCAGAGTTTCTGCTGAAAGATCAGCTGTTAACCTTATGGGGATTCCCTTGTGTGTTATTTGTTGTTTTTCCCTTGCTGCTTTTAATATGTTTTCTTTATATTTAATTTTTGATAGTTTGATTAATATGTGTCTTGGCGTGTTTCTCCTTGGATTTATCCTGTATGGGACTCTCTGTGCTTCCAGGACTTGATTAACTATTTCCTTTCCCATATTAGGGAAGTTTTCAACTATAATCTCTTCAAATATTTTCTCAGTCCCTTTCTTTTTCTCTTCTTCTTCTAGGACCCAAAATTTAGAAATCTCTTGCATTCCTATATACTAATGATGAAAAATCTGAAAGTGAAATTAAGAAAACATTCCCGTTTACCATTGCAACAAAAAGAAAAAAATATCTAGGAATAAAGCGACCTAAGGAGATAAAAGACCTCTATGCAGAAAAGTATAGGACACTGATGAAAGAAACTAAAGATGATACAAATAGATGGAGAGATATACCATGTTCTTGGATTGGAAGAATCAACATTGTGAAAATGACTCTACTACCCAAAGCAATCTAGATTCAATGCAATCCCTATCAAACTACCACTGGCATTTTTCACAGAACTAGAACAAAAAATTTCACAATTTGTATGGAAACACAAAAGACCCCGCATAGCCAAAGCAATCTTGAGAACGAAAAATGGAGCTAGAGCAATCAGGCTCCCTGACTTCAGACTATACTACAAAGCTACAGTAATCAAGACAGTATGGTACTGGCACAAAAACAGAAATATAGATCAATGGAACAGGATAGAAAGCCCAGAGATAAACCCAAGCACATATGGTCACCTTCTCCTTGATAAAGGAGGCAAGCATATACAGTGGAGGAAAGACAGCCTCTTCAATAAGTGGTGCTGGGAAAATTGGACAGGTACATGTAAAAGTATGAAATTAGAACACTCCCTGACACCATACACAAAAATAAACTCAAAATGGATTAAAGACCTAAGTGTAAGGCCAGACACTATCAAACTCTTAGAGGAAAACATAAGCAGAACACTCTATGACATAAATCACAGCAAGATCATTTTTGACCCAGCTTCTAGAGAAATGGAAATAAAAACAGATAAAGAAATGGGACCTAATGAAACTTAAAAGCTTTTGCACAGTAAAGGAAACCATAAACAAGACCAAAAGACAACCCTCAGAATGGGAGAAAATATTTGCAAATGAAGCAACTGACAAAGGATTAATCTCCAAGATTTACAAGCAGCTCATGCAGCTCAATAACAAAAAAACAAACAACCCAATCTAAAAATGGGCAGAAGACCTAAATAGACATTTCTCCAAAGAAGATATACAGATTGCCAACAGACACATGAAAGAAAGCTCAACATCATTAATCATTAGAGAAATGCAAATCAAAACTACAATGAGATATCATCTCACACCGGTCAGAATGGCCATCATCAAAAAATCTAGAAACAATAAATGCTAGAGAGGGTGTGGAGAAAAGGGAACACGCTTGCAGTGTTGGTGGGAATGTAAATTGATACAGCCACTATGGAGAACAGTATGGAGGTTCCTTAAAAAACTAAAAATAGAACTACCATATGACCCAGCAATCCCACTACTGGGCATATACCCTGAGAAAACCAAAATTCAAAAAGAGTCATGTACCAAAATGTTCATTGCAGCTCTATTTACAATAGCCAGGACATGGAAGCAACCTAAGTGTCCATCATCGGATGAATGGATAAAGAAGATGTGGCACATATATATAATGGAATATTACTCAGCCATAAAAAGAAACGAAATGGAGGTATTTGTAATGAGGTGGATGGAGTTAGAGTCTGTCATACAGAGTGAAGTAAGTCAGAAAGAGAAAAATAAATACAGTATGCTAACACATATATATGGAATCTAAGGGGAAAAAAAAAAAAGGTCATGAAGAACCTAGTGGCAAGATGGGAATAAAGACACAGACCTACTAGAGAATGGACTTGAGGATATGGGGAGGGGGAGGGTTGAGATGTGACAGGGTGAGAGAGTGTCATGGACATATATACACTACCAAATGTAAAATAGATAGCTAGTGGGAAGCAGCCGCATAGCACAGGGAGATCAGCTGGGTGCTTTGTGACCACCTAGAGGGGTGGGATAGGGAGGGTGGGAGGGAGGGAGATGCAAGAGGGAAGAGATATGGGAACATATGTATATGTATAACTGATTCACTTTGTTATAAAGCGGAAACTAACACACCATTGTAAAGCAATTATACTCCAATAAAGATCTTTAACAAAAAAAAAACATAAAAAGAAATGAAATGGCGGTATTTGTAGTGAGGTGGATGGAGTTAGAGTCTGTCATACAGAGTGAAGTAAGTCAGAAAGAGAAAAACAAATACAGTATGCTAACACATATATATGGAATCTAAGGGGAAAAAAAAAGGTCATGAAGAACCTAGTGGCAAGACGGGAATAAAGACACAGACCTACTAGAGAATGGACTTGAGGATATGGGGAGGGGGAGGGGGAGGGGTGAGATGTGACAGGGTGAGAGAGTGTCATGGACATATATACACTACCAAATGTAAAATAGAAAGCTAGTGGGAAGCAGCCGTATAGCACAGGGAGATCAGCTTGGTGCTTTGTGACCACCTAGAGGGGTGGGATAGGGAGGGCGGGAGGGAGGGAGATGCAAGAGGGAAGAGATATGGGAACATATGTATATGTATAACTGATTCACTTTGTTATAAAGCAGAAACTAACACACCATTGTAAAGCAATTATACTCCAATAAAGATGTTTAAAATATATATATATATAGCAAGGATTACAATAAGTTATTTTACAAAATAGAATCCAAGCATTTAATGGGACTGAGAAAATGTGCTCATCATAAACTTTTACGTGTTGACTAGTAGAGCAGCACAATGTGTAAACTGACAAAAGCTTAATAGAAGTGTGACTGTTTCATAAACCTCTGAATATTTGACAGACCAAATAGATGAGAAATACGAAGGGTAGGGAGCAGGGGTGGCAAACTTTTTCTGTAAAGGGCCACATAATAAATATTTTAGGTATTGTGGGCCACATGCTGTCTCTGTCACAGATTCTACTCTTTTTTTTTTTTTTTAACAACCCTTTAAAAATGTAAAAATCCTTCTTAGTTTGTAGGCTATTCAAAAACAAGCCACAGGCTGGATTTAACTTGTAGACCATAGTGGGCCAACCCCTGAAATGGAAAATTCAACTAATATATTTAATAAGGCAATTTATAATGAATTTTTAAAGTATGCATCAAACTTTGTACCTTAGAGATGTTTTCTATGCTTGTACAACGAGAGCTGCTTTGGTTGCAAGTTTAGAAACTCTCTCGAATTAGCTTAACGTGGTGAAGGAGCCATGATGAGCATCTAAGGAGCCATAATCCAGCTGGCTGCAGGCTCCAGCCCTAGTCTGAGTGGCCATGACCAAGGGAACAGGTCTCACCCCCATGATGGAAAAAGGCATTATCCGAGAGGGGATTGCGAGTTGAGCAGATACTCAAAACATATCTGTGACACGACAGCCTTCGGAGAACAAGTGTGTGTCACACACACATGAACACAGGCACGCACGTACACAAATGCTCATTCCTCCAAGCATGGCACTTCCTAAGGGGATCCCAGTTTCTCAGGTGTTTTTCAAATTGTGGGTTGTCACCTATTAATGGTAGAAGATTAATTTAGTGTGTTGTTTGGCTCTTGAAAAAATGAAATAGAATAACAGAAAATATCAGCATATCTTTACCTGTAAGGTTAGGTGTTGTTTTGAGATTTTCAGCTTCTGTTTTATATAAAAATATATATTTGTCTAAGAAGTTTACAAAACACTAAATTCTTGGTACAACCACAACTGTAGTCAGCCCCTGTCCTGAAGGAGGGAACCAACCCCACGTGGACTAAATTCTCAATTCACCCACCTCCCAGCACACATGCCAAAAAAGGGGGCTGTCTCGAAGTGTGTAACACTCACCCTGGGCTTCATTGTCTAACTGTATGAAGTTGAACATGGTCCCAGTGAATGGGAGATCATTAATCTTTTTCTGTGTTCTCCATGATTGTAAGTAATATTTATGCTATCTACTCCTAGAAAGTTTGAAGAGACTCAGCTGTTGGGCTGGCTGGAATATGTACCTGTTTCACTGACAGTTTTTAAATTTTTACTTGTTTTTTTATTTATTTGGTTGCACTGGGTCTTAGTTGCGGCGTGCATGTGGGATCTAGTTCCCTGACCAGAGGTCGAACCTGGGCCCCCTGCGTTGGGAGCATGGAGTCTTATCCACTGCACCCCCAGGGAAGTCCCTGTCAGTTTTTTAAATAAATTTATTTATTTTACTTTTGACTGTGTTGGGTCTTCGTTGCTACGCGCGGGCTTTCTCTAGTTGCAGTGAGCGGGGGTTACTCTTCCTTGTGGTGCGCGAGCTTCTCATAGTGGTGGCTTCTCTTGCTGCGGAGCACAGGCTTCAGTAGTTGTGGCACACGGGCTCAGTAGTTGTGGCTCGCGGGCTGTAGAGCACAGGCTCAGTAGTTGTGGTGCATGGGCTCTGTTGCTCTGCGGCATGTGGGATCTTCCCGGACCAGGGCTCGAACCCATGTCCCCTGCATTGGCAGGCAGATTCTTAATCCCTGGCAGTTTTTTTAAATGACAATTTCATCTCTTTCAAAGTTACTGCTCTGTTCAGTTCTGCTACTCCTTTTTGCATTAATTTTGGTCATTTATGTAAAAATCATTTATTTTCTTCAACTTTTCAAATATATTAATGTTAGTTTGTAGAAGGCCTTCTCTTATACTTATCAAATATCTTCTACATGTCTCCTTTTTAATATTTAATGTTATATGTTTATTTTTCAGAACTGTACTTGCTAGAGGTATGTCTATTTTATTGTTGTTTGTTGTTTTCAGAGAAATGGCTCTTGAATTTAATTCTATCATTTTTGCATTTTAAAATTCATTATTTTAGCTCTTATCTTTCTCAATTTTTTCCTTCTGCTTTCCTCAGATTTAAAAAATACATATTTTTTTGCAATTTCTTTACTAATTTCTTGAGAATTCTTGATGTATTTATTTTAACTTTTTCCTAATTAATAACGAAGCCATTGCAAGTAATGAATTTTCTTAAATACCGTTTTGGCCTGATTCCATAATTGGAGTGTTTTAAATGATTTTTGACTGTTTTTCATTGAATCTTCTATTTTAATTTTTAAAATGATTGTATTGTGACAACAGAAAGTGGCCGATATGATTCTGGCCTTTGAAAATTAATGGAGTTTTCATATGTGGAATCTAATTTTTTAAAAAATAATATAAATAAGGGCTTCCCTGGTGGCGCAGTGGTTAAGAATCTGGTGCCAATGGAGGGGCCACAGGTTCGAGCCCTGGTCCGGAAAGATCCCGCATGTTGGATCTAAGCAACTACGCCCATGCACTGCAGCTACTGAGCCTGCACCCTAGAGCCCACGAGCCACAACTACTGACCCCGCGTGCTACAACTACTGAAGCCCGCGCCCCTAGAGCCCATGCTCCACAGCAAAAGAAGCTGTGGTGATGAGAAGCCTGCGCACCGCAACGAAGAGTAGCCCCTGCTCACCCCAACTACAGAAAGCCCCCGTGCAGCAATGAAGACCCAACACAGCCAAAAATAAATAAATAAATTTATATTAAAAACATATATAAATGAACTTATTTACAAAACAGAAACAGACTCACAGATTTCGGAAACAAACTTATGGTTACCAAAGGGAAAATGTGAGGGGGAGGGATAAATTAGGAGTTTGGGATTGACATATACAAACTACTATATGTAAAATAGATAACTGACAAGGACTTACTGTATAGCACAGGGAACCCTACTCCATATTCTGTAACAACCTATATGGGAAGATAATCTGAAAAGGACTGAATATATGTATATGCATAACTGAATCACTTTTCTGTACACCTGAAACTAACACAATATTGAAAATCAACTAGGCTCCAATAAAATTTTTTTTAAATTAAATGGAGTTTTTATTTCTGATTAATACATGATAGATTTTTGTAAACATTTCAGTAGACTCCTTCTGGAGCTGTCTGGCCAACTTGAACCCCTTCTTTGAGAATTGTCATCTCCCCCCCAGGGTGGGTTTTCGTAGTATGTGACTTTGCTTTCCACTCCCATGCCACACCTGCTCCCACCTCCCCAAGAGCTAAATGAACACATCCAAGTTGGGCCAAACAAGTTTTTTCTCCCAGGAACTCGGTATTGAGGCTCAGTGACATATGGAGCTCTGCTCTCCTCTGGTTGTTCCAACTGTGGGGAAACCTATATCCTACCTTGTGCATGAAAAAGTGGGGAGAAAGAGAGGGAAGGAGGGGGGAGGGAGAGGTATGGGGGAAGGGCAGAAGACTGAATCCTTGGCTCCTGGCAACTCTCCAGCTTCCTGTTTTATTTTCTTCTTGAAGTGTGACTACATTTCAACCTCTGAGTTCCAAGAGATGCTCCTGTACACTAGAGTAAACTCCTTTTCTTGGTCTATAGGGCAGTTTGAGTGGATCTCTGTTCCCTGCGTAAGCAGGTATGAAGGATGTTTGGATGGAGAACTGAACTCAGTGTCTCTGTACCCTTGGAAACGGTTTGTCCCACGAATAAGTAAACATTCGCTTCCCTTCCAGGCAAGGGAGACCAGAGAATTATGATATCTCAATGCTGAGTCACTCCTCTTTGTCCACAAGGAAGGAAAACTGCTCAATGTTTCTTGACAATCAGGGCTTTTCCTAATCTAGAATCAAGAGCTCTTATGAAAGAAAAGGAGAGACCAGGCTTTTTTGGTGTGGAAAGGAGCTTGGCCTCAACACTGGAGGAGGCTGGGAAAGAAATGGATGTGCATTCTGAAGATGAGCTGTTTTCCAGGAGGTGCCGGGTGAGTGAGCAAGAGGAGGCCCTCTGTGGAGGCTGGCCTTGGGGTCCCCCAGCTGTGCTGGGCCAGAGTCCTCACTGACCCACCACCTGGCTTTTTAACCATTGACTGCACAAAGCTTTGTTCTTTTTTAAAAATTTTTTTTAAAATATTCATTTTATTTTTAAATTTTCCTTATTCCTTTGGCTGCGTCGGGTCTTAGTTGCGGCACGCGGGATCTTCATGGAGGCGCGCGGCATCTTTTTATAACGCACGGTCTCTGTTGCGGTGCTTGGGCTTCTCTCTAGTTTCAGCCTTTAGGTTTTCTCTCTCTAGTTGTGGCGTACGGGCTCTCTCATTGAGGCGCGTGAGCTCAATAGTTGTGGCGCGCAGGCTTAGTTGCCCTGTGGCATGTGGGGTCTCAATTCCCCAACCGGGGCTGGAACCCGGGTCCCCTGCATTGGCAGGCAGATTCTTTACCACTGGACCACCAGGGAAGCCGCAAGCTTTACTCTTTTATTCACTTTTGCCCCTGTTTTTACTCCCTCTTTCCTAACCAGCATAGGCAAGCATCCTAATGTGTTTGAAATGCTAAGTATTTTTTTTATTTGCTCGTATGAAAACATTTACTGTTGTTTATGTGCATGTGTATTTTGAGATATAATTCACATGTCATATAATTCACCATTTTAGCATGTACAGTTCAGTGGTTTTTAGCATAGTCACTGTGTTGTGTAAGCGTTACCACTACTGTGCATGTATAATTAATTTACATAAGGGTATTCTGTATTGTCATTCTGTTTCTTACTATTTTTGTAAGGCATCCACGCTGCTGCATGCACATCTGGTTCATTGCTTCTCACTGCTGCAGAGAAGTCCCTAGTGTAATCTACCACATTTTTCTTATCCACTCCCTCTGCTATGGACACCTAGATTAACTCCAAATCCCCCTCCAACCAATGCTTCAGTGAACATCCTCGTACCTGCCCCCTTGTGGGCGGGCGTGAGAATTGCTCTTCTGGAGGGGACTGGGTACAGGCTGAGCGACCACCTGATTCCACCAAGTACCACCGCATGGTTCTCTAGAATCACTGCAGCAATCCACACTTCCATTGCTGTTCCCATAACCCCACAGGCTCCCAGCATCGTCAGCTTTCTGCTTTCTGCCCTTCTAGCCAGTATAAAGGGATATATTCTTGTTTTGTCTCACTTCTCAATACCACTAACATTGTATGTATCTTCATATGCTGATTAGCCTTCTGGGTTCTTCTTGAATTGCCTGTTTTTTGTTGTTAGTGTTGTTTGGATTTGCTTCTCTCTTTTTTCCCAATTGGACTTCCTTTTTTTTTTTCTTTCCCTGTATCCTCTAGATAAGAGACCATGTTTGGTTTATATTCTGCAAATATCTTCTCCCAGTCTGATCCTGCTGTTACTTTTTTTCCCCATGGTCTCTCATTTTCCTTGTGGTTAGAAAATTCAAGCCGCCTACACCCGAGCCAGTGCCAGTGAAGTGCTGAGCATCCACACCACTTCATACCAGTTCACACCAGTGGAAACCTGCCTCTGCCACAGACGCCCTCACCTGCGACCACAGGGGTAGAGGGGCCCGGCCCCTGCCACAGGTGTGCTCTGCTGTCCCCTGGCTCCACTGTGACAGCTTCTGGAATATTCCCTCACCCGCCTCCCAGCAACCGTAAAACCAAAGGTGACTTGGGCACCCTGTGAGGCAGTGAGGGTGGGGACCCCTCCCAAGGAGAGCGGGGGAGTGGGATGGGGAAGGGGCAGAGGGCTAAGCCCAAGGGGAATTTTGGGGAGGAACAGTAGGTTTTCTTTTTTTAAGTGCTTTTAAAATTTATTTACATTTATATTTATATTTATATTTATTTTTTGGCCGCACGGCATGCAGGATCTTAGTTCCCCCGACCAGGGATCGAACCTGTGCCCCCTGCAGTGTAAGTTCCAAATCTTAACAAGTGGACCACCAGGGAAGTCCTGGAACAGTAGGTTTTCAAATACAAAAAGGCTTTATCAGGGTAGAAATTGGTTTGGAGAGTTGGTCTGTAAGTAAAAGACCCTCAGGGAAAATGTGAAGTTGGGGCTCCTGAGTGTTACCCCATCCCAGGCAGGGAAGCTGGTCATCTACGTAGTCAGGGAAGGATGCCCTTGGGTCTCAGGCTCCCTGAAGTTAAGGCTTAAATCAGACTCAAAGTCTTGCATAAAATGTACCAGAAAAGTGACAAATTCCAGACCAACGTGGCTTGGCTGGAAACAAAACAAAGAAAGCCAAACATTTGAAAATACTGAAATCCAGTCTAGTAATCACGCCGAATTGCAACAACTGAGTTCTGTACTTTGCTCTCACCTCTAGTGCTGAGGGTTAAGCCCGTTGAGTTGGAGTCTGGTGATTGCAGTGGGGTGTGTGGGAGGATCCTGAACTGGGAGGCAACCCAAACTCCTGGGCTGCGCTGGGCGCTTCCCTCCAGGCACCGCTGCTGCGCCAGGGCGGACAGGTCTCCCTTCGCAGCCATTCTGGATGACAGGCTTGAAATGCAGCATCAGTGGATGCTGATGCCATGGAAACCTCCCCAGTCCATTTTTCCTCTCCATAAGCCGAGACTAAGACGTTTACAATGAGACAAGAAGGTGTGGTCCAGCTCCAGCTGTTTAGCTAACTGGTAGTTATTCATAGAACTGCCTGGCCCAGCACGACAAGATGCTAACCTCTGTATTGGGTTTTGGCAAGTCAAGCAATTAAAAATAACATTAAAAAAAAAAAAAAGGTCATGAAGAACCTAGTGGCAAGACGGGAATAAAAACACAGACCTACTAGAGAATGGACTTGAGGATATGGGGCGGGGGAAGGGTAAGATGTGACAAAGTGAGAGAGTGGCACGGACATATATACACTACCAAATAAAATAGATAGCTAGTGGGAAGCAGCCGCATAGCACAGGGAGATCAGCTCGGTGCTTTGTGACCACCTAGAGGGGTGGGAGGGAGGGATATGCAAGAGGGAAGAGATATGGGAACATATGTATATGTATAACTGTTTCACTTTGTTATAAAGCAGAAACTAACACACCATTGTAAATCAATTATACTCCAATAAAGATGTTAAAAAAAAAACTTGTCAGGCAGCCTACTAAGGCTCCGTGTAGTTATGTCACCAGGCCAAGAAAAGTGTGTTAAGTGAGGGCCCATGGGTGACTCAGCACCCTGCCTCTGCTCTAGTGCACCCATCTGAAGATGAGAACCACACAGAAAGAAGAAGAGCGGAGGGCCAGAGAGACAAATTAAGACATCATACGTATCCCCAAATTCAACCATGACGGAAGCAACTTCTGTCCATTCTGGTACTTTCATTTCTTGCTTAAGAAAGTTTCAGGAGGATTTCTCTTGTGGGTCACCAAAACATTCTGACTAATACAGGTGGTGTAAACGTAAGAAAGGAGAGAAAAATATTCACTCATTACATTAACTACCTGGAAAACCCCAGATAATCAGCTGAAAACTTATTCAAGCAAATAAGAGTAAGGATGAATTTTTTAATTCAATAAGTGGTGTTGGGATGTTAGATCCCTGCTTCACACCAAAATACATTTCATAAAGAAAAAAAGATGTAATTAACCCATAAAAGAAATAGAAGAAAATATGGATACATTTTTATCTGATTTGGGAATAGGAAAAGCCTTTCTTAACCATTCAAACCAAAGCAGAAGACGAAAAAGACAAACTTGTAAAAATTAACTCTTCTGTTTTAATAACAATAAAGGATAGAATGAAAAATCAATTAAGATAGGGAATTTGGGAGGAGGATCAGGGTTAGGGCTTCCAGGGGCTGTATTTGGGGGAGGGGAAGATGATTGATTTGATTTGGGGAGTGTTGGTATTTGTGGGAACAGCTCTGTCAAAATGAACTAGAAATAGACACACGCATCTAAAACTGAGGGTGACCCCAAGGTTAGAGACATGTGTTTGGGACAATTCAGCATACAGATGATAGTTAAATCTACTAGAGTGGCTGGGATTACCCCAGAGTGAGAAAAGAAGTGGTCCCCAGAACTTGGCAGGACACTGACATTTAAAACCCAGGAGGATTCTTAGGTCCTTCAGGGCAGGAGGTGCTCCAGGTCTGAGTTATATCCTTGTGGCCTGGATATTCCCTAGCACAGTGCCAGATACGTACTGGATATTCTATACACACCCGTTTTTTTCTTTTTTTTAAACATCTTTATTGGAGTACAATTGCTTTACAATTGTGTGTTAGTTTCTGTTTTATAACAAAGTGAATCAGCTATACATATACATGTATCCCCATATATATCTCCTCCCACTTGCGTCTCCCTCCCATCCTCCCTATCCCACCCCTCTAGGTGGTCACAAAGCACTGAGCTGATCTCCCTGTGCTATGCGGCTACTTCCCACTAGCTATCTATTTTACATTTCGTAGTGTATATATGTCCATGCCACTCTCTCACTTTTATACACACCCTTTTGATTGTTTCCGTTAGTTTCTTAAATTTAATTCATTTAAAAATAGGTCAATTCATATGATTCAAAATTCAATGAGTGTGAAAGGATATCTTCTTGGTATCCCTGTCCCTCAGCCACTATTTTTCCTCCCTGGAATCAATGAAAATCAACACTTTCTTGCATATCATGTCAGAGATAGTTTATGCGTATGTGAGCAAAAAATATATATATATATATATATATATATATATATATATATATATGCACACACACACATATGTATATAAATTCTCTGGTTTCAACTCCTTTTTTCAATTGACACAATATTTCAGAGATTGTGTCATGTCAGTAAATCAAGAGTTTTTTCATTCTTTTTATGACTGTACAGTATTTCCATCTCTAGATTACCATAATTTGTTTAACCAGACCCTTTGTGATAGCTATAAATGTTATTTACAATATTTTGCTTTCACTAACAATGCCGGAATAGAGAATTTTGATTGCGTGTCATCCGACGGTGGTGGTTTTGAAATGTGTCACCTTGATTAGGCTGAACCGTGGGCTTCACAATTCCCTGTCATGTATGTTTCCTGCAGGGTGGATCACAAGACATTTTGGTCACATGAGATTGGAGGACAGATGTAAAGATGCAAATGCTTGTTTTGACCTTGGAAGGTGAGGGCAGGACCACCGTGTGCTTTTGTAGCTCACAAGACTTGTGGCTCATCTGTGGGCTGACCTCCTTGGAGTGAAGAGGTGGGCTGTAGCCACTCTCAGCTTAGAAAAAATTCTGTCATGTTTTCCCATCTGCTTTTACAGCTTGCTTTTCTGTATTTAAATATGTAGCCCCTTTGGAATTTGTCCATTTGTTTACCCAGTAGTTCCAAGGCCATTTATTGAATACTCTGTATTTTCCCCATTGATTTTAATGCCATCTTCACCATATTATACATATTATATTATACTATACATTCCTATATGTATTTGGGTCTGTTTCTAAACTTTCTCATCCTTTCTACTGATTTGTGCATAACAATTTATTTATTGAAATTTACAACATTAAAAAAATATCTAATTGGTCCAATCCCCCTTAATTACTTGTTTTTCAAAATGTTAGTGGCAAATCTTGTTTTTTCCTTCCCGTTTTATTGGGATGTAATTGACATGCAGCTGTATATTTATGTACAGCATAATGATTCGACTCATATACATCATGCAATGATGACCACAGTAAGTTTAGTGAACATCTATCATCTCATATAGATACAAAATAAAAGAAAAAGAAAAAAATTTTTTCCTTGTGATGAGAACTCTTAGGATTTACTTTCCTAATGACTTTCATATATAACATACAGCAGTGCTAATTAAATTTATCATGTGTTTCATTACACCCCTAGTACTTATTTATCTTATAACTGGAAGTCTGTACTTTCGACTGCCTTCATCCAATTTCCCCTCCCCCAACTAGTAGCCAGAAATCTGATCTCTTTTTCTCTGAGTCTGTTTGTTTTGATGTGTAATTGACCTATGACACTATGTTAGTTCCTGTTGTACAACATAGTGATTCAATATTTCTATACATTTCAAATGATCACTGTAAGTCTAGTTACCATCTGTAACCACACAAAGATATCACATAGTTGTTGGCTATATTCCCCACACTGTACACTTCATACCCTTCACTCCTTTACTTTGTAACTGAAGTTTGAACCCTCATCGATTTCTTTCCTCCCCCTTCCCCTCTGGCAACCACCTGTTCGCTCTCTGTATCTATTACTCTGCTTCTGTTTGTTCATTTGTTTTGCTTTTTAGATGCCACATATAGGTGAAATCATAATGGTATTTGTTTTTCTCTATCTTTTATACAAGGTTTAGACTCAACTTCTTGAATTTAAAAATTCATTTAAAAATTTTATTGGAATTATGTTAAATTTATAGAGACTTGATATCTGTATGATATTGAGTCTTCCCAGCTAAGAACAGTACACTTTTCACTTGGTCAGCTTTTCGTTTGTGTCCAAAAGTAAATTTAAAAATTTTCTTTGTAGAAACTGCACATTTATTGGTAAGTTTATTTCTAGCTATTTTATCTTTTTGTGGGACAATTGAAATGTCAAGGTTTTTGTTTATGCTTTTTTTCTTCAAACCAGATAGTGGAGATATTTTTGGTAAAACTGGAGATTGATCTCATCAAGTCTCCAGGCCAAGCACTCAGGAAGCATGCCAGCAGCGCTGTTATCTGTTCCGAGGACCCCACTGGTGTGGATGACTGTATGTCTGTAGAAATTGCTAAGGCCATATTCTCATGCCCTCTTGTGAACTGATACAACTCTGCAGTGCTGGGAGTATAAAAATCACTATGCTTTCAGCATATTAATTCATTAGAAATGGTTAGAACAGCAAGGGAGTTTTGAGATCAGGCATCTTGTCTAAAGCTTTCATTTTATAGATGAAGAAGGCCAAGGTAGTTGAAAAGTGATGAATTAAAATTGCAGACTTTGGATGCCAGAGTGGGTGCCGTCTCTTCCAACTTACACTGTCTTTTCTCCTTGAACTTAAAATGTCTCAACACTTCAGAGGAGCACCTACAATAGTCACTGTTTCCACCATAAGCACCAGAGTGAAAACACCTGGTCAAGACATCCCACCTTCACTGATATTCAGGCCAGGAGCTGTGTTTGACCCTGTTTGTCCATCTCCAGACCTTTGTGCTAATCCAGCAGTTCTCAGAATGTGGTCTGGGGACCCCTGTGAGATTGCAAGACCCTTTCAGGAAGTTTTCAAGGTTGAAACTATTCTTATAATAATATTACAACATTATTTGCCTTTTGCTCTCATTTGCTCAGGAACGTTTTCCAGAATTTTCCAAGAAAGTATACTTAGGATATAAATATGTGCATTTTCAGACATTAACTAAGTTTGTTCTCAGTACTTTTGCTGAGCTCTTACTACTTCAGTTATACTTGCTATAATGTCTTTAATCTCATTATTGTCAAAACACTTGTTATTTGAAATCCTGAAGTTTGTCTCCAGCCTATGTGGAAACTAAGTAAGCACATTTTGTTGTCTTGATTTGCAGTCATTTTTTTTTGAAATTTTTAAATATCTAAGTATAATTAATGTACAATATTACAAAAGTTACAGGTGAACAATGTAGTGATGCATAACTTTTAAAAGTTAGACTCCATTTATAGTTACTGTAAAATATTGGCTCTATTGCAATCATATTTTTAAATATTAAAAACTTTTCTAAAATTTTAAACATTTTGTAAAACTATTTTGAAATTTAATAAAATTTTATTCTAAAATAAAAGAAAATGTATTTATAATATATCTTTCTTATTTTTAAAGGTGAATGGTTACTTTCTCAGCCCACAGCTTCACGATCTGCATATAGTCATTTCTCTGGCTCAGAAGGCAGGAACTTTCAAAGAAAAAGGGTGAAATTGTGAATAAGAAATAAAAATATGGTGAATATTACCTTTTCCTTGGTTGTATACATGTTAACAATTCATTATTATTTCTGAAAGTATTACGGTGAGTGACTTCTGGTTTCCGGTCCAGCAGGATCTTAGAAGTGATCACGCCATCCTAACAACAAGAACAAAGCTGAACAAACTGAAAAATCAGCAACTCTTCTTAGATCTGTCGTCAGAGCAGTGAAGTCACAGGGCAAACAGCTGTCCAGAAATTTAAAGAGACAAATAGGTAAATGGAGAGAATCACGATTTACCAGATCTGAAACCCCCTGGCAGAAAACTCCGTGGGAACCAGTGCCCAGGTAGGGAAAACTGAACTGTAATTGATGAATTGCTGGAGACTCAGAGGGGACAGTCTGAGAGTTAAAAACTGCAGGAGGATCCAGTCATAGGGGGTCCCCACAATTTTGTGAGTTTTACCTCTAGGAGCTCACAGGGAATATCAGAAAAAATTCCCTTGTGCTTCCACCAGGGGGAAGGGAAAAGTAACCTTTTTTTTTTTTTTTTTTTTAAAGAAATTCACGTTCTTTTATTTATTATTTATTTATTTATGACTGTGTTGAGTCTTCGTTTCTGTGCGAGGGCTTTCTCTAGTTGCGGCAAGTGGAGACCACTCTTCATCGCGGTGCGCGGGCCTCTCACCATCGTGGCCTCTCTTGTTGCGGAGCACAGGCTCCAGACGCGCAGCCTCAGTAATTGTGGCTCATGGGCCCAGTTGCTCCGTGGCATGTGGGATCTTCCCAGACCAGGGCTCGAACCCGTGTCCCCTGCATTGGCAGGCAGATTCTCAACCACTGCGCCACCAGGGAAGCCCAAAAGTAACCATTTTGACAAACCCAGAGAATTCTGTTCTTCTTAACATGGTCTTCCCTTGGGAGAAACTATTTATCCAGAGCCTGACCTACTAGGGCTTTATCAGAGCCTAGCTGACCGTGGGGAAGGGAAATACCCAACTGCAGCCCCCTCTTGCTTTCCACATGGGGAAGAAAAACTTCCAAGTCCAGCCCCCTCTACCCATCCTCTCCCACCAAAGACAAGGAGAGGAACTGAGAAGCACCAGGGTTGTTCACAGAGGCTCAAAAGACTGAGACCTAATCATAGGGCTATAGAATGCTACCCCGCCGCCACACTTACCGTTCCTTTACTAAAGCCCTGTTTACCGCGGTACCTTTTATTCAGTACATCGTGTCCACCTTTCAACAAAAAATTACAATGTGTACTAAAAGGCAAAAAAAACAGTTTGAAGGGACCAGAACCAGAGTCAGATATGGGAGGAATGTTGGAATTACCAAGAATTTTTTTAAACTGTGATTAAAATGCTAGGCACTTTAATGGAAAAAGCAGACAACATGCAAGACATGGTGGATAATGTAAAAAGAGAGATGAAAATTCTAAAAAAAAAAAAAAAAAGCCCAGGATCAAAACCGCTGTAATAGACATGCAGGATGCCATTGATAGGCTCTTTAGTAGACTAGCCATGGCTAGGAAAGAATCTCTACACTTGAGGATATTACAATAGAAACTTCCAAAAATGAACAACAAAGAGAAAAAAGACTGAAAAATACAGAATATCCAAGAACTGTGAGACAACTACAAAAGGCATAACATATGTATGTATCGTGGGAAAGCCAGAAGGAGAAGAAAGAGAGAAAGGAACAGAACCAATATTTGAAGTAATAATGACTGAGAATTACTTCAAATTAACGTCAGACACCAAAACACAAACCAGGAAGCTCAGAGAACACCAAGCGGAATAAATGCCCCCAAAACTACACATAGGCATATCATATTCAAACTGCAGAAAACCAAAGATAAAGAAAAAATCTTGAAAGAAGGTAGAAGATAAAAAAGCTTACCTATAGAGGAACAAAAATAAGAATTACATCTGGCTTCACCTCAGGAACCATGCAAACAAGAAGAGAGTGGAGTAAAATATTAAAGTGTTGAGAGAAAAGAAAACCCACCAACCAAGAATACTGTACCCTGTAAAATTATCCTTCGAAAGTAAGAGAGAAATAAAGACTTTCTCAGATAAAAATTGGGGAAATTTGTTTCCAGTAGACCTGCCTTGCAAGAAATGTTAAAAGAAGTTCTTAATGTAGAAGGAAATTGGTATAGATCAAAAACTCAGATCTAGATAAAGAAGAGCATTGGAGAAGGAATAAGTGAAAGCACAATTAAAACTTTACTTTTCTTAATTGATCTAACAGATGACAGTTTGTTCAAAATAACTACCAAAATGTATTCAGTTATGTATGCTTATATGCATAATATAACACTCCTTTGTCAGAAATGGACTCCAGCTGGGAGAAAATCACTAAGGATACAGTTGAACTCAGCACCATCAATCAACTGGATATAACTGACATCCATAGACTGCTTCACCCAACAACAGCAAGTTACACATTTTTCTCAAGTTCACATGAAACATTCAGCAAGATAAACCACATTCTGGGCCATAAAACACACCTTAACAAATTGAAAAGAACAGAAATCATACAATGTGTACTCTCAGACCACAGTGGAATTAAGCTAGAAATCAGTAGCAGGAAGATACATGAAAAAATCCCCAAACTCTTGGAGATTAAACAACACACGGGTCAAAGAAGGAATCTCAAGAGAAAATTTTAAATTTTGAACTAAATAAAAAATAAAACATTAAAATTTTAATATACCGTGAAAGCAGTGCTTAAAGGGAACATTATAGCATTGAACACATATATTAGAAAAGAAGAGATTTCTAAAACCAGTCATTTAAGCTTCTCTTTTAGGAAACTAGAAAAAGAAGAGCAAATTAAATCCAAGGTAAACAGAAGAAAAGAAATAATAAAAATTAGAACAGAAATTAATGAAATTCAAAACAGGAAATCAAGAGAGAAAATCAATAAAACCTAAAGCTGGTTCTTTGGAAAGATCAATAAAGTGGATAAACTTCTTGCCAGGCTAACTAAGAAAAAAAGTGAGGACACAAAATTATTAATAAGTGAAAGAAAAGAGGAGACATTACTAAAGATTTCATGGACATTAAAAAGAATAATAAAGGAATATGATGAATAACTCTGTGCCTACAAATTTGATAATCTAGATGAAATGGACCAATTCCTTGAAAGACACAATCTGCCAAAACTCACGCAGAAGAAATAGGCCACCTGATAGGCCTATGTCTATTAAGGAAATCAAATCAATAATTAATGATCTTCCAAAACAGAAAGCACCAGGTCCAGATGGGTTCACTGGTGAATTCTACCACACATTTAAGGAATAAATTATACTAATTGCTTACAATCTCTTTCAGAGGACAGAAGCAGAGGAAATATTTCCTAATGTATTCTATGAAGCCAGAATTACCCTAATACCAAAACCATCACATGGCTAAAAAAGAAAAATCACAAGATCATATCAATAAATGCAAAAAGCATTTAACAAAATCCATTCCCATTCATGATAAAAAAAAAAAAAACTCTCAGTAAACTAGGAATAGAGGGGAACTGCCTTGGCTTGAGGAAAAAATATCTACAAAGAACCTACAGCTAACATCATACTTGATGGTGAGAAACTCAAAGCTTTCCCACTAAGATCAGGAATAAGGCAAAGACATTGCCTCTTATCACTGCTTTTTAAACATCATACTGGAAATCCTAGCTAAGCAATAAGACAAGAAATGGAAAATAAAAGGTATGCAGATTGAGAAGGAAGAAATTAAAGTGTCTTTGTTCACAGATGACATGATCGTCTACATAAACAATGTGAAAGAATCAACAAAAAACTCCTGGAACTAATAAGTGATTATAGTAAGGTTGCAGGATACAGGGTAACTGTACAAAAGCCAAGTGCTTTCCTACATACCAACAACGAACAAGTGGAATTTGAAATTAAAGCACATTACCATTTACATTAGCACCCCAAAAATAAAATTTTAGGTATAAATCTAACAAAATATATTCAAGATCTATTTGAGGAAAACTACAAAACTCTGATGAAAGATATCAAAAATGAACTAGAAAAAAACAGAGAGATATTCTGTGTTCATGGATAGGAAAACTCATTGTTGTCAAGATATCTTCCCAATTTGATCTACAGATTCAGTGCAACCCTAATCAAAGTTCCAGCAAGTTATTTTGTGGATATTGACAAACTGATTCTAAAGTTTATATAGAGAGACAAAAGTCCCAGAAGAGCCAACTCAATATCGAAGAAGAACAAGAAAGTCAGACTGACGTTACATTATTTTAAGTTTTACTATAAAGCTTCAGTATTCAAGACAGTGTGATTATTGGTGAAAGAATAAGCAAATAAATCAATAGCATAGAACAGCAGCCCAGAAGCAGACTCACATAAATATGGTCAACTGGTCTGGTGAAGAAGCAAGGCATTACAATGAAGCAAATATAGTCTCTTCAACAAATGGTGCTGGAACAAATGGACACCCACATGCAAAAAAAAAAAAAAAATCTAGATACAGACCTCACACCCTTCACAAAAATTAACTCATAATGGAGCATAGTCCTAAATGTATCATACAAAACTGTAAAACTTGTAGACATACCATAGGAGAAAACCCAATGACCTTGGGTATGCTGATGACTTTTTAGAGACAACACCAAAGACATGATTTATGAAAGAAGTAATCGATAAGCTGGACTTCATTAAAGTTAAAAACTTCTGCTCTGTGAAAGACACTGTTAAGAGAATAAGACAAGCCACAAACTAAAAGAAAATATATACAAATGACACATCTGATAAAGGACTGTTCTCCAAAATATACAAAGAACTCTTAACACTCAACAATAAGAAAACAAACAACCCGATTTAAAAATGGGCAAAAGACCTGAACAGACACCTCCACTAAAGAAGATATACAGATGGCAAGTAAGCACATAAAAAGATGTTCAACATCATATGTTATTAGGGAATTACAAACTAAAACAACAGTGAGTTACCACTATAAACCTGTTATAATGGCCAAAATCCAAAAGACACCAAATGCTGGCAAAGACGTTGAGCAACAGGAACTCCCGTTCACTGCTGGTGGAAATGCAACATGGTACAGCCACTTTGGAGGACAGTTTGGCAGTTTCTTATAAAACTAAACATACTCTTACCACATAATCCAACAGTGGCACCCCTTGGTATTTATCCTAATGGATTGAAAACTTATGTCCACATGAAAACCTTCACATGGATGTTTATAGCAGCTTTATTCATAAGTGCCAAAACTTGGAAGCAAGCAAGATGTCCTTCAGTAGGGGACTGGATAAACAAACTGTGGTACACCCAGACAATGGAATATTATTCAGGGCTAAAAAGAAATGAGCTGTCAAGTCCTGAAAAGACATGCAGGAAACTTAAATGCATATTACTAAGTGAAAGAAGCCAATCTGAAAAGTCTACAAACTGTATGATTCCAACTATATGACATTCTGGAAAAGGCAAAACTATGGAGACAGTAAAAAGATCACTGGTTGCCAGGAGTGAAGGGGAGCAGAGGAATGAATTAGCAGAGCACAGAGGATTTTTAGGACAGAGAGACTATTCTGTATGTTACTACAATGGTGGATGCATGTCATTTACATTTATCAAGATCCATACGATGTACAGCACCAAGAGTAAACCCTAATGTAAATTATGGACCTTGGGTGATAATGATGTGTCTACATAGGTTCATTGGTTGTAACGCACATCCACTCTAGTTCAAGATGTAGATAGTGGAGGAGGTTGAGTGTGTGTGGATGTGGTGTTTATAGGAACTCTCTATAATTTCTGCTCAAGTTTGCTATGGACCTAAAATCGCTCTAAAAAATAAAGTTTATTAATTAAAGGAAAGAGTATTATGATGCCAATTAAGTTGTAGTATCACTTGGAGACCAGTCACTCAACATTTACAGAAAAAGGAATTGAACATTTTAAATGTAGGTGTGATGAGCTCTTTAAAAGTGAAAAGTTATTTGTTACAGATTTTCGCATTAGAAATGAGAAAACCTCTAAAACAACCTACAAGGTAAGTTATCTTACTATGTTGGCTGAAGAAGTGCACACCATAGCTGAAAGGCTTACAAAAGGTTTACAGTTGACAATGCTGAATGCCTGCAGAATGAAGTCCATAGAGAAATCATGGTAGTGCCACTTTCCAATGACACAGTAACTAGTTATATGAAAGTTTGGGCTACCGATGTGATAAATGAATTCTCATGTGCAGAAATTGTACTTTTGCTTTATCAATGGGACAAATCTATAGATGTGGCTGGGTTTGCTGCTTTGCATGTTTTAATCCATTATCAGCCCCAGCTAATAAACACTGAAGATCTTTCATGGGAACACGTGGCAACAAACACAAAGAGCTGAAGAACTTTTCTGACAACAAACTTGTTGCTTGGCAGGAAACACGAAACGTTGAATACCTTTTTTGAGGCTCATGGTTTATCCTGGAACAAGTCTGTTGACATTTGCACAGATGACAGAAAAGCCAAGGTGAGTAAAACTACTGGCACCTTAGCACGAATCGAGGCAGTGACATTAAATTGTACTGTCTTTGTATTCTTCACCACGCAGTTACAAAACAAAACAAAACAGTTTCACTTAGGAAAGTCCTTGATAAACCTGTAAAACTTGTTAATCTCATCAGACCTCAACTCCTTGAATACACATCGTTTTCGTATTTCTCCCCAACAAAATGGGGAGCCCTTGTGTTGCAAAGTGAAGTATGGCGTTTGTCTCAAAGAAAAGCTCCTGTCAACTGCTTCATTTGTGATCTGAGCAAGCTACTTTGTCATGGAACACCATTTTTACTTGAAAGAACAGCAGGAGGACAAATCATGATTATTCAGACTTGGGTATTTGGCTGACATTGTGTTGGAAATAAAGAGTGAGCCCTTTATTTCAAGGAAAACATTGACACTTCTTTTCTTGCCAATGATAAGACTGAACGTTTAGGGGAAAATTAGAATACTGTAAAACTTGAATTCACCACCATATGTTTGACAGCTTCCGGATACTTTCTTTATATGTTATGTGATGACATTAATGAATTATTTTGTATTGTTTGAAGTATGTCAACATTGAGAAGATCTGCATAACTCAGTAAACCAATATTTTCCAAATGAAAAAAATGTGTGAAGTTACAAAGATATTCATGAGTAAAATATCCATTCAAAGTGTCAAATAGACTGATGATGGATTTTAATGTAACCATTAAGATGGTATGGTGTGATGAATTGGGAGACTGGGATTGACATATATACACTAATATGTATAAAATGGATAACTAATAAGAACCTGCTGTATAAAAAAATAAATAAAATAAAATTCAAAAATTAAAAAAAAAGATGTTATAAAAGTTTCATTAGTTTAGTTTCTGATTCCACATTGTAAGTAACCTTTAAATGCTATCACTTGTCGAGTTTTGGTGTAGCATCAAAGAATATCCATAATTATCTGAAAAAACTATTAAAATACTCCTCCCTTTCTTGTTTATCTGTATGAAGCTAGATTTTCTTCATATACTTCAACCAACACAACAGATTGAATGCAGAAGCAGATATGAGAGCTGTCTTTTATTAACTCAGACATTAAAGAGATTTGTAAAAAATGTAAAACAACTAAATTTTCTTTTGTTTTGGAAAATATAGTTTGAAGTATAGCTTAAGAAATGTCCTTGTCTTATAATATAATGGGATTATTATTTTATTAAGGAATAAATACATACCAAACATGGGAGAATTACTGTGCTACTCTATTCCTCTGCACAGCACTTATCACATACCTACCAATCCAATAAAATTGGTCATGAATACTCAAGGCTGTTTGAATTGCCTAAGCTTTCCTCATTTACTCACACTAGTCCTTATTCAGGCTCCACCTCTAGCCGATTCCAAACTTTTGGCCCCATTTTCTACCGCCCAACTCTGAACACACCTGTGGCAGCCACCCCCCACCTCCCTCCATCTAACAGAACCCAGTTTTGTTTCCCCCTCCTCTGAGTGGCCTTGACCTTCAGAGCAGTCCAGGGCCCTCTCCAGCCCCAAGGGGGCACCTTAGTTTCGTCTAACCCAATATGGCTGTCTCATTCCCTTTGCAAAATCATTGGTTTAAGCGTGGCTGTGAGACCATGAGATGTGAGAAATCTTCTGAGGACCCTGGGAAGGTTTCCTCAGTCTTAAAATGGGACATAAGACAGGGTTGATTCCCTCCTTCTGCCTGGATATTGTTGTTGATATATGAAGCCCAGAACCACTGCAGCCATTTGGGGCCCATGAGGAGAATCAGCCTAGCAAACAAGCCCGTGTGTGGAGGATGACTGAACATAAAGATAGAGGCGATTTGGCCCCTGATGACGTTGCTGTTCTATAAACGAGCCCTGCCGCTGCCCAGTCTCGAGAGCTCTAACTAGGAGCTCTTATATTTCCTATTGAGAATTTACCTTTTCTTTAGCTGAAAATATCCAAACCCCTCTGGACATTCATGCAAATTATTTCTCCTTGCCTCTGCCCACTCCCATCAGCTCTCCACTCTCCGGTTTCCTTTGGTGAGAAGACATTCTAGAAGGGCAAAAGGCACAAGCTGTAGACCCAGACTGCCCAGGCCCAAAGCTGGCTTGGTCACATCCTAACTGGTGAGAGAAGGCAATTTATTGAATCTGCTGGGCCTTGGTTTCCTCATTTGTGAAAGGCGGCTAATAAGAGGGCTACATTTCATGAGCTTAAGCAGGGGGGACTAAAAGAGCTAATACTTTTAAAGCATCTGGAACAGTTTTCACTTTCTTGAAATCCATCAAAGGAGGATTCAAACAAGGTGAACTTTTAGTGAATGGCATGCATTTTTGCTCACAGATTTCATTTAGACCAAAACATTAGGTTGGACCATATGAAGTTACCAGTAACCCACTGTTTCTGACTTACAAAAATGGCAATTTCACATGGTTCAATCTACTACCCCTGGAAACTATGCTTCAGAGCTGTGAAAGAAAGCTCTCTTCTCTTTTGGAAAAGAAGAGCAGTTCCAGAAGCAGGTCCACAAAGGACAGGACATTGGAGATTAAACTAGGGGCTGCCAGGGAGTTCCCTTCTATTATAAGCAGGCAGCAGAGGCCGAAAATAAAAACAAGTAAATGGATTACGTATATTTAATTTGAAAACAGTACAGTGCTATCTAAAATTATTATAAAAATATTGTTTATCATATAAGCAATCTTTAGTGCCTCATCCATGAAAAAGATACATTTTAATAGTAATATATTTTACATTTCAGTTTTTCACTTGAAAAGACCAAAATGTAAAGGAATTCATTGGCTGCCCCGTAGACATTGAGACTTTTATTCATCTCATGATCCTGGGCAAGTCACATGGTCTGCAGTAAAATATGGGTTCTTAAGCTTTGGAGAGTCTGAGGCTTCAGGTGTCTTTCTCACTAAACTGGTTTAAATTTTAATTAGAGGATAATTCCATACTAAGAAGAAATGTGGCCTTTTGACACCCTCCCCGGGGGATAATAACATACCAGCTGCCAGCTACAAGGAGCTTGATTTTTTTCAAAACACCAGGCATTTGGCAAAGGCAGTGCTGAGCCACTCACCACGGCTCTCCACGGAGGCCGAGTGCGGGGGCTGCTCTGCCCTCTTTCATAAGGAGAAGTGTCACAAATTGGAGCCGGACAAGACGGCCCAGAAAAAGAATGCGGTGGCCCCATGGTCCCTCACAGTCTGTTTCCTCTAAGAAGGAGCAGGCGCCACCAGGTTTCCAGGCAACGCCCCTCCCCTCTGATGCCTGCAGGAGAGACCAGGCTCCCAGGTGCGCCCCCCATCAGGGAGCAAGGTGATGGAGTCAGGGAGGAGCGTCCATGCGGCAGGGGATGGGGGAAGACGTGGGAACGCCCACACAGAAGTGGACACGCTCTGTTCAGAAGGTCACTTTCTGCTCGGGGGATCGCGTCTCTGCTCTGGAATTCTGATGTAGGCCTATTGAGGCCCATGGAAACCACCCCACAGAGACCTGGTGTGGGTCCTGGATGCGAGCTACCCTTGAACCAGGAGCAGAGCCAGCTCGGGAGCTCCCTGGTGGTCCGAGCCCTGACCCAAATCTCCCTTTTGTTCCCCAAATGGTTTGTATCCCAAGCTCTGGGAGGCAAACGTAAGCACTGCTAAATGGGAAATGGAACTCCACACTTTGACTCAAGGCCTGGCCTTCAGGATGGACACCCTGAGCCCCGTGTCAAGGTACCTGGGCTCCTTTTGGAGCAGACTTGGCTGAGCGGGCTGCCAAGAGGCTGCCCAAAGCTTGGCTTCCTCGTTGGCTGTCTGTGTAGGACTCCTGTACTTACCTTTCTCCTTCTGTCCTCCCTCCCCACCCCTCCCCTGGCCCCATGAGAGTAGTTACCTCTGGGGAGGGCCGGGAACATGACCTGGGAAGGAAAAAAGCCACCTCAACTTTATTTGCCATCTTCCATTTCTTTTATAAAATTAAAGGTCCCTGCAAACTTTTTATGACAAAATATTAACGTGATATTTTAGGGAGTGACTTAATTACTCCATATTTTTCTGAATCTTTAAACTTAATACAGTATTTCAACTGTTAACGGTGGTGAAATGAATAGTGATACCCTTTTTCTCCTTTTATGTGTTTCTCACATTTCTTCTAATGAGCATGTTTTTCTTTTCTGATTGAAAAAATCTTTTTTAACTGTGTTGAGCAGTTGTTTACATAGGCGCTGTGAGATTGGTGCTCTGTGGAGAATTACTGGGACATGGGCTTGTGCTTTATTAGGAGATGATGCTGTAGGACACAGCCTTTGTACAGTGTCATTGGGGAGCAGAATAAAGACATTTAACCATAGAACGACACTATAGTGTGTTGGACTCCGACCAGGTCAAAGGTAAGTACATAGGGGGCATGAGGGCAGGGCACTACTTTCAGCTTGCATTTCACTCAGAAAGTTAGTCCATCATCCAAAAGAAGGTTGCAATAGTCCCTCCTCTGGGGAGGAGCAGAGCTATGGTCCTGCACAGAGGGAGGAGCCCTTCCCAGGACAGGCAATCAGGAGCCACATTAGCAGCAGATGGACAGTGTGGGAAGCTGAGAATCAGGTCAAAGTGGAACCAGGGCTCTTTGCTTAAGGACTAAGGCTCTCATCATTCGCTCAGTGAGGAGGCCTGGAAGGTCACAGCAAAGCTTCGTGGCATACTCTTTTTATCTCGTATATGAGAATACTTGAGTGTGTGCGGGGAAATCCACGTGGTGCATTCGATAGCAGAGTGTGTGGAAGTTCACTTTCAGCAATACTTTTGTTACTTTAAGGCAGTTTCAAAGAATCTGGCCAGGTTCTGTTGAAGCTTTGACTTCCCCCGTCAGAATGCAGCTTCTGAAGGGAGGAGTCTGGGAAGATGGTGGAGGAGGAAGCACCAGGAATCTGTCTCTCCACCCAGACAACAACTACAATGGCAGAATCAACCTGATGTAGCTATTTTGGAACTCTGGAGTCTGTTGAAGGCTTGCAACTTCTGGCAGAAGGCTTGGAGGCAAATTGCAGTCAATTGCAGCCAACTTCAGCTCCTGACTCATTAGCAGTTACCCATCCCCACTCCCAGACACATGGCAAGAGGCTGTGCAGCTAGCACACAACTTGTGGGAGCTAGAGTGGGCAAAAGGACCCTGTCCCCCAAATACTGGGGACCTGTGCTCTGACTGCTGACCACAGAGGTGCAGACAAAGAGGGTGAAGCCATTGCTGTTGCACCTCCCCTCATTGGTTCATAGCCCTCCCCCTTCAGGTTGAAGTGAATGCCAGAAGATTTAAAGGGCCAGTGCGCTTTCCCCCTCCCATCATTTTTTGCTTTTCCTCTTTTGGGAGCCTGAACTTAAAGACTAGGACATTCAAAAACAGCTGAATATACAGAGAAAATTTAAAAGTGACTGTGCATGCTCAGGGAAAGGCTCAGAAAAGACCTGAGAAGACATTAAGTTTACAACTCAGGCTGATCCTTGGCACAGAGACAGCTTATAACAGTCAAAAAACGACAACAAGAAACATCAAACCCTGGGGGAGGGGGACAATCTGAGAGTTTCCAGAGTTACCACATCATTAGATTAAAATGTCCAGTGTTTAATACAAAATCACAAGGCCCATTCAAACAAAGGGGAAAAAAGTCAACAGAAACTGTCCTTGAAAAAGGCCTAATGGCAGATATACTAGACAAAGACTTTAAAACAACCATCTTAAAGATGCTCAAAGAACTAAAGGAAGATGTGGAGAAAGTCAAGAAAATAATGTGTGACCAAAATGAAAACATCAATAAAGAGATAGGAAACACAAAAAGAAACCAGAAAGAAATTCTGGAGCTGAAAAGTACAATAACTGAAGTGAAAAATTCACTAGAGAAGTTCAAAGGCAGATCTGAGCAGGCAGAAGGAAGAATCAGTGAACTTGAAGATAAGACAATGGAAATTATCAAGGCTGAAGAACAGAAAGAAAGATTAAAGAAAAGTGTGACACGACACTATCAAGAGGACCAACATACACATTGTGGGAATCCCAGTAAAAGAAGAGAAAGAGAAAGGGGCAGAGAGAATATCTGAAGAAATAATGACTTAAAATTTCCCAAATTTGATAAAAGACATGAATATAAACATCCAAAAAGCTCAATGAATTCCAAGTAAGATGAAGTCAAAGAGACCCACACAGTCTCATTATAATCAAACTTTCAAAAGACAAAGGGGAAACCTGGAAAGCAGCAAGGTAAGTGAATAGTCACATACAAGGGGATCCTCAATAAGATTATCTGCAGATTTCTCATCACAAAGTTTGGAGGCCAGAAGACTGTGGGCAGATTTATTCAAAGTGCTCAAAGAAAAAAACTGTCAACCAAGAATCTTATATCTGGCAAAATTGTCCTTTAGAGTGAAGGAGAAATCAAGGCATTCCCAGATTAAAAAATGCTGAAGGAGTTCATGACCACTAGACCTTCCCTACAAGAAATGCTCAAGAGAGTCCTGTGGAGTGAAATGAAAGAACACTAGACAGTAAACTGAAGCCATATGGAGAAATAGAGATCTCATTAAAGGCAACCACATGGGCAATTGTAGAAGCTAGTATCATTGTAACAATGGTTTGTAACTGTACTTTTTGTCTTCTACATGATTTAAGAGACTAATACATTTAAAGAAAACAACAGGGCTTCCCTGGTGGCGCAGTGGTTGAGAATCTGCCTGCCAATGCAGGGGACACGGGTTCGAGCCCTGGTCTGGGAGGATCCCACATGCCACGGAGCAACTGAGCCCGTGAGCCACAACTACTGAGCCTGCGCGTCTGGAGCCTGTGCTCCGCAAAAAGAGAGGCCGCGATAGTGAGAGGCCCGCGCACCGCGATGAAGAGTGGACCCCGCTTGCCGCAACTAAAGAAAGCCCTCGCACAGAAACGAAGACCCAACACAGCCATAAATAAATAAAATAAATAAGTTAAAGAAAACAACAATTATTAGTGTAATAGCTAGTATTACTGTAACTTTGGTTTGTAACTCCAAATTTTGTTTTCTGCATAATTCAGGAGGCCAGTACATTTAAAAGAATTATTAGTTTATGTTTTTTGGCATACAATGTATACAGATGTAATTTTGTGATAACAATAACCAAAAGGGGTGGGGACAGAGCTGTAAAAGAACAGTTTTTGTATGTTATTGAAATTAAGCTGTAATAAATTCAAATTAGAATGTTATAACTTTAGGATGTTAAATGTAATCTCCATGATAACGACAAATAAAATAGTTTATAGAGTATACACAAAAGGAAATTAAGAAGGAATTTAAACCTTTCACTACAAAAATCAACAGAACACAAAAGAAGACAGTAATGCAGGAAATGAGGGAAAAAATGGCTATAGGGCATATAGAAAACAAACAGCACAATGACAGAAGTAAGTCCCTTATTATCAACAAAGACAGAGATTGGTAGAATGGATAAAAACACATGACCCAGCTATATGCTGTCTACAAGAGTCTCATCTGAAACCCCAAAACACAAATAGGTTGAAATGGGAAGGATGGAAAAACATATTCCATGCAAATAGTAACCAAAAGAGAGCAGGACTGGCTATACTAACATCAGACAAAGTAGACATTAAATCATATAAGGTTACAAAAGACAAAGAAGGACATTATATATTAATAAAAGGCTCAGTAGAGCAAGAAGATACAACAGTTATAAACATTTGCACACCCAATGACAGACTATCAAAATACATGAAGCAAAAATGGGCAGAATTTGAAGGGAGAAATAGAGAGTTCTACAATAATAGAGACTTCAATGCCTCACTCCCAATAAACCAACTAGATCTAACAAGAATATACTGAACATTCCACCCAATGACAACAGCATCTACATTTTTCTCAAGTGCACATGGAACATTTTCCAGGTAGACCATATGTTAGGACACGAACTAAGTCTCAATAGACTTAAAAAATGATATCATACAAAGTTATGACAGATATCTTCTCTGACCACAACAGGATGAAGTTAGGAAAAAAAAAACAAACACATAAAGCTGAAAAATTCACAATACTGTGGAAATTAAACAACACACTTTTAAACAATCAACAGATCAAAGAAGAAATCACAAGGAAAATTAGAAACTACTTAGAGATGTGTAAAATGAAAATATAACATACCAAAACTTACATGACACAGCAAACATGATGCGAAGGTGGAAATTTATAGCTAGAACAAGAAAGAACTCAAATCAACAACCTAACTCTACAACTTAAGGAATGAGAAAAAGAAGAACAAACTAAACCCAAAGCTAGCAGAAGGAAGAAAATAACAAACATTAGAGTAGAGGTAGATAAAAGAGAGAGTAGAAAAACAGTAGAGGGGCTCAATTCGGCAGCATATATACTAAAATTGGAACGATACAGAGAAGATTAGCATGGCCCCTGCGTGAGGATGACACGCAAATTCGTGAAGTGGTCCATAGTTTTGAAATTAGAACACTTCCTAACACTATACACAAAAATAAACTAAAATTGGACTAAAGACCTAAATGTAAGGCCAGACACTATCAAACTCTTAGAGAAAAACAGGCAGAACACTCTGACATAAATCACAGCAAGATCCTTTTTGACCCACCTCCTAGAGAAAGGGAAATAAAAACAAACATAAACAAATGGAACCTAATGAAACTTAAAAGCTTTTGCACAGCAAAGGAAACCATAAGACGAAAAGACAACCCTCAGAATGGGAGAAAATATTTGCAAACGAAGCAACTGACAAAGGATTAATCTCCAAAATACACAAGCACCTCATGCAGCTCAATATGAAAAGAAACAACCCAACCCCAAAATGGGCAGAAGACCTAAATAGACATTTCTCCAAAGAAGATATACAGATTGCCAACAAACACATGAAAAGATGCTCAACATGACTAATCATTAGAGAAATGCAAATCAAAACTACAATGAGGTATCACCTCACACTGGTCAGAATGGCCATCATCAAAAAATCTACAAACGATGAATTCTGGAGAGGGTGTGGAGAAAAGAACCCTCTTGCACTGTTGGTGGGAATGTAAATTGATACAGCCACTATAGAGAACAGTATGGAGGTTCCTTAATAAAACTAAAAACAGAACTACCATACGACCCAGCAATCCCACTACCTATAGTGGGATTTTCTCAGGCATATACCCTGAGAAAATCATAATTCAAAAAGAGTCATGTACCACAATGTTTATTGCAGCTCTATTTACAATAGTCAGGACATGGAAGCAACCTAAGTGTCCATCGACAGATGAATGGATAAAGAAGATGGGGCACATATATGCAATGGAATATTACTCAGCCATAAAAAGAAACGAAATTGAGTTATTTGTAGTGAGGTGGATGGACCTAGAGTCTGTCATACAGAGTGAAGTCAGAAAGAGAAAAACAAATACCATATGCTTACATATATATGGAATCAAAAAAAAATGGTTCTGATGGACCCAGGTGCAGGACAGGAGTAAAGATGTAGAGAATGGAGTTGAGGACACGGGGAGGGGGAAGGGTAAGCTGGGACAAAGTGAGAGAGTGGCGTGGACATACATACACTACCAAATGTAAAATAGATAGCTAGTGGGAAGCAGCCACATAGCACAGGGAGATCAACTTGGTGCTTTGTGACCACCTAGAGGGGTGGGATAGGGAGGGTGGGAAGGATACGCAAGGCGAGGGGGATATGGGGATATATGTATACATATAGCTGATTCACTTTGTTATACAGCAGAAACTAACACAACATTGTAGAGCAATTATACTCCAATAAAGATGTTAAAAAAAAAAGAAAAACAATAGAGAAAAATCAATGAAACCAAAATTTGGTTCTTTGAGAAGATCAACAAAATTGACAAACCTTTAGCTAGATGGACTAAGAGAAAAAGAAGACTCAAAGGACTAAAATAAGAAATGGAAGTGGGGACATTACTACTGATCCCACAGAAATAAAAAGGACTATGAGACAGTACCATAAACAACTGTTTGCCAACACATTTGATAACTTAGATGAAATGAACAAATTTCTAGAAACAGAAAACCTACCAAGACTAAATCTGAGATTAAGAAATAGACAATCTGAGTAGACTTATATTTAGTAATGAGATTGAATCAGTAATAAAAAAAAAAATCTCCCAACCAAAAAAAGCCCTGGACCTAATGGCTTCACTTGTGAATTCTACCAAAACATTAAAATAAACAACTAATACCAATCCTTCTCAAATTTTTCCAAAAAAATTACAGAGGAAGGAATACTTCCTAACTCATTCTTATGAGGCCAGCATAACCCTCATACCAAAGCCAGACAAAGACAATAGAAGAAAATAAAACTACAGACGAATATCCCTAATGAATATTGATGCAAAAATCCTCAATAAAATACTAGCAAACAAATTTCAGCAGCATATTACGAGTATTATAATTCCATTATGACTAAGTGGGATTTCTTCCTTGAATTTAAGGATCATTCAACATATGAAAATCAATCAATGTAATATACTACATCAACAAAATGAGGGAAAAACCCTACATGATCATTCAATTGATGCAGAAAAATCATTTGACAAAACTTAACACCATTTAATGATAAAAACATTCAAGAAAATAGGAATAGAAAAAACTACCTCCACATAATAAAAGTCGTATATGAAAAACCCACAGCAAACATAATGTTCAATGGTGAAAGACTGAAAGCTTTTCCTCTAAGATCAGGAGCAAGGCAAGGATGCCTGATTTCACCACTTCTATTCAACATAGTACTGAAAGTTCTAGCCAGAGCAATTAGGCAAGAAGTGAAAATAAGTAAAAGGCATTCAAGTTGGAAAGGAAGAAGTAAAATTATCTGTTTGCAGATGATATAATCTTATACATAGAAAATCCTGAAGACTCCACACACAAAAAAAGCTGTTAGAACTAATAAATGAATTCAGCAAAGTAGCAGAATACAAAGTCAACACACAAAAATTGGTTGCATTTCTATACACAAACAATGAACAATCTGTAAAGTAAATTACAAAAATAATTACATTTACAATAGCATTAAAAAGAATAAAATACTTACGAATTAACTAAGAAGGTGAAAAACTTGTACAATGAAAACTACAAAATATTGCTGAAAGAAATTTTTTAAAAACATAAATAAGTGGAAACACATGCCATGTTCATGAACTGAAAGACTTTAAATTGTTAAAACGTCAATATTACCCAAAGTAAGCTACAGATTCACTGCAATCCCTACTGAAATCCTAATGACTTTGTTTTTCAAAAATAGAAAAACCCATCCTAAAATTGATATGGACTCTCAAGGAACCTTGAATAGCCAAAATAATCCTGAAAAAGGACAAAACTGAAGGACTCACATTTCCTGATTTCAAACCTTACTACAAAATCAACTTTACTTCAATTAAAAAAAAAAAACTTACTATGAAGCTACAGTAATCAAAACTGTGATATTGGCATAAAGACAGACATATAGACCAGTGGAATAGAATACAGCACAGAAATAAACTCTTGCATCTACAGTCAAATGATGTTTGACAGGGGGGCCAAGATCATTCAATGGGGGAAGGGCAGTCTTTTCAACAAATGGTGCTGGGAAAATTGGATATCCACATGCAAAAGAATGAAATTGGACCCTTACCTAACACCATATACAAAAATGAACTCAAAATGGATCAAGGACCTAAATGTAAGTTCTAAAACAAACTACTGGAATAAAACATAGACAAAAGTTTGGCAACACTGGTAATGATTTCTTGCATATGACATCAAAAGCGTGGATAACAAATGAAACAATAGACCAATGGGATTCATGAAAACAAAACAATTTTGTGCATCAAAAGACACTATCCACAGAGTAAAAAAGACAACCCACAGAATGGGAGAAAATATTTGCAAATCATATATTTGATAAGGGATTACTATCCAGAATATATAGAGAACTACTAAAACTCAACAACAACAAGAAAAAACCCGATTCAAAAATGGGCAAAGGACTTAAATAGATATTTCTTCAAAGAAGATATACCAATGGCCAATAAGCACATGAAAAGATGCTCAAAGTCACTAATTATTAGGAGAATGCAAATCAAAACTACAATGAGGTACCACCTCACACTCATTAGGATGACTACTATTAAAGTATAGAAAACAACAAGTATTGGTGAAGGAGTGGAGAACTGGAACCCTTGGACATTGTTGGTGGGGGTGTAAAATGGTGCAGCAATTATGGAAAACAGTGTGGAGGTTCCTCAAAAAATTAAAAACAGAATTACCATATGACCCAGCAATTCCACTTCTGGGTACATACCAAAAAGAATTGAAAGCAGGGTCTTGAAGAGATATTTGTACACCCATGTTCATAGCAGCATTATTCACAGTTGCTAAAATATGGGAGCAACCAGTGTCCATCAACTGATGGGTGGATTACTAAAATGTGGTATATTTATGCAACGGAACATTTTTCAGCCTTAAAAAGGAAGGAAATTCAGATAAATGCCACAGCATGTATGAAACTTGAGGACATTATGCTAAGTGAAATGTCAGTCACAAAAAAAGACAAATACTATACTAGTCCACTTATAGAAGGGTCTTAGACTAGCCAAAATCATAAAGACAGAAAGTATAATTATGGTTGCCAGGGGCTGTGGGGAGGGGAGATGGGGAGTTATTTTTTAATAGGTACAAGCTTCAGATTTACAAGATGAAGAGAGTTCTGGGATGGATGGTGGTAATGGTTGCATAACAAGGTGAATGTATTTTATACCACTAAACCGTACACTTTAAAATAGCTAAGATGGTAAATTTTATGTTATGTTTATTTTAACAGAGTAAAGAAAAGGTATTTTTAAAAATTCAGCTTCTAAGAATGAATAAAACCAGGTCCCACCTTCCTGACTTATAGAATATTACTTTAGTAAAGCTTATTTCTCCCAGCTGTGGTTCCCATTACAAAAAGGTCTTGTATATCTTCTAATTCCATCAGTTAACAGATACAGATAGAACATAAGTTGTGCACAGCAGGCACTGGATTAGACCCTAGGATGCTGTAATAAACAAAACAGGTATAGGTCCTGTCATCTGGGAGGCATTCCTAAATGGGCATTGCTGTTCTTGCCTTTTATACAGTTGATCCTTGAACAATGCAAGGTTAGGAACTCCCCCACACCCAGTCAAAAACCACAATAATTTTACAGTCGGTCCTCCATATCCGAGGTTCCGCGTCCATAGATTCAACCAACTGTGGATTGTGCAGTGCTGCAGGAAGCATTTAGTGAAAAAAATCCAAGTGTAAGTGGACCCACAACAGTTCAAACTGATGTTGTCCAAGGGTCAACTGTACATTCTACCTGGCCTGTATCTAAGAGCTCAGAAGAATCTTAACGTTGTTGAGGACAAACTCTTTTCTCCATTATAGTTTATTTCTAGGTAAATCCAGCTGATATGTGTTGTGATGGTTAATTCTGTATGTCAATTTCCCTAGGCCATGGTACCCAATTATTTGGTCAAACATTATTCTAGATGTTTCTGTGAAGGTGTGTTTTGGATGACTAACATTTAATACTGTTAGAGAAATGCAAATCGAAACTATTGATACAATGTGGTACCACCTCACACCAGTCACAATGGCTATCATTGAAAAGTCTCCAAATAACAAATGCTGGAGAGGGTGTGGAGAAAAGGGAACCCTCGTGCACTGTTGGTGGGAATGTAAATTGGTGCAGCTACTATGGAGAGAAGTGTGGCGGTTCCTCAAAAAACTAAAAATAGAGTTGCCATACGATCCACCAATCCCACTCCTGGGCATATCCCCAGAGAAAACTATAATTTGAAAAGACACAGCCACCCCTGTGTTCACAGCAGCACTATTTACAACAGTCAAGACATGGAAGCAACCTAAATGTCCATGGACAGATGAATGGATAAAGAAGATGTGGCACATATATACAATGGAATACTACTCAGCCATAAAAAAGAATGAAATAATGCCATTTGCAGCAACATGGATGGACCTAGAGATTATCATACTAAGCGAAGTAAGTCAGAAAGAGAAAGATAAATACTATATGATATCACTTATATGTGGAATCTAAAATATGATGCAAATCAACATATCTACAAAACAAAAACATATTTACAGATATAGAGAACAGACTTGTAATTGCCAAGGGAATGGTGGGGGAAGGAAGGATTGGGAGTTTGGGGTTAGCAGAGACAAATTATTATATATAAGATGGATAAACAACAAGGTCCTACGGTATAGCACAGGGAACTATATTCAGCATCCTGTGACAAACCATAATGGAAAAGAACATGAAAACTATATATATATATCTATATATATAGATATATATATCTGAGTCACTTTGCTGTATAGGAGAAATTAACACAACATTTTAGATCAACTATACTTCAATAACATTAAAAAGAAAACAATTTAATACTGTGAATTTTGAACAAAGTAGATTTTCCCCTGTAATTTGGTTGGGCCTCACCCAAACAGTTGAAGGCCATTATAGAACAAAGACTGACTTCCCCCGAGCAGGAAGGAATTCTGCCAGCAAACAGTCATCAGACTTCAGCTGCAACATGAGCTCTCCTTGGGTTTCTAGCCTGCTGGTCTACCCTGCAGATTTTGGACATGTACGTTCATAAGCATATGGGCTGTTTCCTCAGAATAAATCTCTCTTTCTCTCTTTCTCCTGTGTATATACATATACACATCCATTTTGGTTGTGGGCATGGGAAAGGGTCCAAAGCTACCAATACTTTCCATTGTCAGGGAAAATAAATGGGTTTTGGTTGCTAAAGCTGAAAGGACTCTTAGAAATAATCTAGACCTGTGTTATCCAAACTCCTCTTGTCCAAATCAAATCTTACACAGTACTCCACTCTACTGAAATGGGGTAAAGGAACCTACTTATTTCAACCGCCTTATTCTTCTCCCCTCTCCTCTCCCCAAGGTACTCTCGGAGGCACAGCTCCTGAACTTGAACCTTCCAGCTCATTATTTACAAACAGGATTAATGTGTATGTGCCCCAGGAACATATTCTTGCATGCTCCCAGTTTTATTTTTACAGTAGTGCTACTCAAGTCTGCACCAACGTTATTATAGATATAAATTCCTTACGCTCGTAGCTCTGGAAGAACTATAATACAACAGGTTTACCAATTCAATAAAAATATTCCAAACCAATACAATTTAACTTAATAACATTCATTTGCCAGACGATGTTGTTTTGCTCAACTAAATTGCTACTGGTGATGTGAATATGCTAATGACTCTATGGAGAGCATTTTCTTGTGTTTGACAGGTCCACTCCTTTTTTTGGGGGGGACTACGTCTTATTCCTCTTTCTTTTTCTTTTTTAAAAATTTTTATTTTATATTGGCGTATAGTTGATTAACAATGTTGTGTTGGTTTCAGGTGTACAGCAAAGTGATCCAGTTATACATATGCATGTATCTATTCTTCTCACTCCTTTCTTTTAAAATTACTGGACAACCTTCATGTATAGGGGGCTCCATGGTATCATTTGGCCTTTACTCAATGTGGATATGGTTAAGACCTCTTCAGTTCTTTTCTGGGTACCCCCTGGAAATGAGAGCAGTCCTGCCTGACGCCAAAGGGAAGATAAACACGGACAGACACCCAGGCTCGGGGCTGGGCAGCCCTTGGTTAGAAGGGGGCAGTGAAAGGATCCAGGTAAAAACTTACATGAGTTTTCATCAACATGAAAAATTAATAGCAGATCAAAGGCTAATAAATAGTGAGTTGAAGTGAAAGGTGTGTTCTTATCTTATTCTTGTGACTTTTCTGTAGGTATGCATTTTTTTTTTTTAAGTTGGGGAAAAAAGAAATTCTCACAGAGAACTCAGAGCTCCCAAGAATATGTCTATATCCCCCAGTGTGAGAAGCACTGATCTCCTTCAACCCTTTTTAGATTGGAAAATTGAGGTTCAGAGAGCAGAAGTAACTTATGGGGGTGCTACCGGGCTAATTAGTGGAGAATTAAAATTAGAATCTGTCTCCTTATCCAGACCCTTCCCCATACTACTATGAATTGTCGGGCTTAGCACTCTGACATTCTCACACGGTTATATTTTGCTGCAAGAAATTGGTGAGGATTTCACTATACATAGACCTGGGTTTCCAGAACCCTACTAAGCTGACCTTTGAGAAACACCAGCTGGTATACCCCCCATATCACAGGCATAACTATCCGGCAGGAGGGGCTGCGGAGTGTTTTATTCTTAAGCAGAACAAAAATCTCTTTGTGCTCATACTCCAGTGACTAAATCCTCCTCCAGTGAGTAAGTACCACGTGAGGCCAGGCAGGGCCAACGGACAGGACCTGGGGCCACGCCCACACCCAGACCCACCTGAAGGCACCTTCGAGGCTCTAAGTCCCGCCTCCAGCTCTGCACTTTAGTTTTTCATCAGTAAAAAGAGAAAATATAAAGCTTAGGATAGAAGCAAAAATTATTCTATGTAAAAGCACTTTGAAAATAGGAGTATGACAGATGGCCAAGAGGCACATGAAAAGATGCTCAACATCGCTAATGATCAGAGAAATGCAAATCAAACCCACAATGAGGTACCACCTCACACGGGTCAGAATGGCCATCATCAAAAAGTCTACAAATAATAAATGTGGGAGAGAGTGTGGAGAAAAGGGAACCCTCTTACACTGTTGGTGGGAATGTAAATTGATACAACCACTATGGAGAACAGTATGGAGGTTCCTCAAAAAACTAAAAATAGAACTACCATATGATCCAGGAATCCCACTCCTGGGAGTATATCTGGACAAAACTATTCGAGAAGATACAGTCACCCCTATGTTCATAGCAGCGATATTCACAATAGCCTGGACATGAAAGCCACCTAGATGTCCATGGACAGATGAATGGATAACGAAGATGTGGTACATATATACAATGGAACACTACTCAGCCATAAAAAAAAGAACGAAACAATGCCATTTGCAGCAACATGGATGGACCTAGAGATTATCATACTAAGTGCAGTGAGTCAGAAAGACAAATACCATATGGTATCACTTATATGTGGAATCTAAAATATGAAACAAATGAACTTATCTACAAAACAGAAACAGACTCACAAATATAGAGAACAGACTTGTGGTTGCCAGGGGGGAGGGGTGTGGGAGAGGGATGGACGGGGAGTTTGGGATTAGCAGATACAAAGTATTATATAGAGAATGGATGAACAACAAGGTCCTACTGTATAGCACAGAGAACTATATTCAATATCCTGTGATAAACCATAATGGAAAAGAATATGAAAAAGAATGTATATATGTATAACTGAATCACTTTTCTCTACAGCAGAAATTAACATTGTAAATCATCTATACTTCAATAAAATAAATTTTAAAAAGACATCCAAAAAAAAAAAAAAAGAATATAGGAACATGAAACAAAGCACAAATGTTTTAAGAAAAGCTCATCATTTAAACCATCATCAGGGTTAAATAGCTGAATGACTGAAAGATGTGGTTAGTGCTAAAAGGAGTGAAATGGCTGAGGAGCTGAGAAGAATTTGTGAAGGGTTCCAGCCAGTACTACTGTCTCCATCATACCAAGAGGGCCAAGTTCATGGGAAAGAGCCAGGGGGAAACACCAAGTCATGTTTCACGTGAAACACAGACACTACAGGTATTCATCAGAGAAAATTACATGCAGAGAGGGCGATTCAAAGAAAACCTCCTTCCCCCACTGCAAATATACAGAACTGCAAATACATCGCAAAAGGGAACTCTCCTTTGGTTTTCAGTAAACAGTCAACAACTTCTGGAAGCTATAATCTAGTTCTTAAGGGTCTGCACTGACAATTAAGCTGGGGATGAACCCGTTTGACCACAAACCTTATAACTTGCACAATGCTTTCCACAAATGTTAGGTTCACAGTTCATTAGAAGGATCCTGGGACCCTGGCCAGCGTGCCAGCCAGCCTTCTGGTGCCTCTTGGAGAGTCTGGCGGTGGGAAATAAAAGTCTGTAAATGGTCTGGGCAACTGAGAAACAAAGTTTATAAGTTGCCTGGGCAAGTCTACTCACTGTTCCTATTTCACAAAGGAAACTAGCATGGCTGGTCCAGCCAGGGGCGGATGACCGTCAGTAGAATGGCTGGACTGGCCAAGAAGGTGGTTTCTGGAGAGAAGTGCTTCCGTTAGATTTGCTGGTGCCTAAAAGTGCCACCCCCCTGCACCCCTTCCTCAGACCCACACGCCCCTGGTGATGTCACCCAATCCCACGGTTGCATCCAGCCTCCACCTGCTCCCAATGCACTTTTACCAACCCGGTTCTCTAAGCCGGATGTGCCCCCCACCCCACATTTGGACGGCTGCACCTGGAGTCCCACGGGCACTCCGGGGCTCCCATCCCCAGCCCTGCTTCTCCTGTGTTCACGGTCTCGTTGGACGGGCACTCCTAGACACTGAGTGTCGTTCTTGCCCCGCCCTGACATCCTCATGTCTATCTCGTGAGCCTCCCCTCTTCCTCAGTGGCTGGCTGTGCCATCCGCCCCCCCCACACTGCGGCACCATCCCAGCTTGGTCCTCCTGCCTTGAACTTGTTCTCCTAGACTCTGTCCTCCGTGTCGCCCACAGAAGTAAATTCAAGTTCTTCAGGACAGCGGTGAAGGCCGCCGTTCAGTCTGCCTCCCACCTCTCCTCCCCTCAACTCTCACGTTCCACCAAGGCCAGATCGCTGGTGCTCTCCACACTCACTGCACTGTTTCCAGCCCATGGGCTTCTCCACGCTTCCCCTTTGCCCGAAACACTCTTGTGCAGCCTCACCTCCTAACCGTTAGCTCATCCCCTCCGACTTAGTTCCGGGGTCTGCTCTTCCTGGAAGTGGTCCTTGCCTCCCCCTGGGGTTGGGTGTGGCCCCCTGTGCAGCTCAGCCCCACGAGGTGCTCTGTCGTTTCAGGCGAGTCCTAATTTTATAACGATCCCCATATGTCCCTTATAACTTCATCTGTGAGCTCCAAGACAAGCAGAGACTTTGTATCCTCAATATGCAACAAAAGTGCTTTGAGGATATTTGCCGGACAAATGAATAAATGATCTGAGTTTACTTTTCTGGGCCTCGAGGAACTATTTCCAACACAAAATCCACAATCTGATAACCCATCCCCAACAAGGGCCTACTGGGGACCCTCGGTGGGGGATGGGCTCCTAGCTCTACTTCTTACCACGTGGTAAACGGCGGCCCTGGGAGGGCTGGCTGCCTGGGTGATCGGCCAAAGATCTGAGTAGCCGTGCAATGAAGGTGTTGGGCTCGTGGACCAGGGTTGTTATCGAGGTCTACCACCCCACGAGCTGAGCTCCCTTCCGGGCCTTAGTCTCTAAAGGAGAGCCTGGACTCAGACCAACTCTAAATTCCCTTCTGGTTTCAAGAAAAACCATCAGCTGAGGCAAAGTGGCTTCGCCCAGGGATTCAGAAGTGATGAATGATGAGAAGGGGACAGCCACGTGGCATCCTCTTCCCTAGAGCCGAGGGGGATGGCTGGCAAGGCTAGAGACACATTTCGTTGTTCTACTGGGGGATGGGGGAGGGCAGGTGCTACGAGCACCTGGCCAGAGGCCAGGGCTGCTGCTAAACATCCTGCAGGGCGAGGGACAGACCCCACAGCAGAGAGGACCTGGCCCCAACGTCAGGGCCGAGGTGGAGAAACCCTGCCCAGAGGTTTAGCCCTTCACCTTTGCGTCCTAATTCACCAATAGGCCCGCGACTCAGGTACAGTGGATCCGTCTTCTATGCACAACAGATAGGCAAGCAGACAAGGAAAGGTCACCATCACTGGACCTCCAAAGAACTGAAGTTGTGTGTGTTTAAGGCAAAGAGTTTAGGGTACTTACCTGTTCAGGATTCACCCAGGCAAATTTGTCCAGACTGCCACCTTCCAGTCGTAACTAAATCAGGTGGAGGTAGGCAAGGTAGACTCTGGACAAATTTATAATATCCCACCTACTCCCAGTGACCTGTCCATTGCCCTACTGGTTCCCACCCTCCAGTCTAGTGGAAGGTGTGACACTTTAGTGTCTTGGAAACATTTCCTTGAAGATGTCCCAGGATCCTGGGAAGCCCCCTTTGATCTCTTTCTCTTTAATTCCATATTTCCTGTGGTTTCTATTGCACAGCCTATTGCTTTGTTGTATGTGGTTTGGGGTTATCCACTGAGGGAACCTGTAACATAGTCACACCCCTAAGTGGATTGCAGGCCCTTCCAAGGGTTTCTGTGGCCCCTCAGTGCCCACCACAGCACTGAGTCTGTAGCAGAAATTCATTAAAAACTTGTTTGATTCATTTCCACCTTCTAAGGAGATAATTAGCAAATTACAACAGCTAACTCCTGCTTATGAGGAGACTCTGCCCCTATCAAGTTTATTCTCATGATTCCTTTTCTCTGCACATCCCCTTACCCCTTGTGACCCTAGCATATTTTAGTAACTCTGCTAGTAGGAGTTTCAGACGGGGTAGGGAGAGGTTGTGTTGCAAAAAGGGGAGGATGCTTGGGTCAATGGAAGTTGGAAGGTGCCTTTCCTTTGTACCTGGCTAGGGTGGGAAGGTGACACAGGAACACTGTCCTAGACCCCTCTCCCAGTCCCAGGGGAGGTGGCTGGCCTTTTTGCATCCTTTCCAAACTTCTAGCAGAAGCAGAAGCCAGTAGTGTACATGGACATGGAGAGGTTAGAACCGAGTGCTAGGAAAAGAGTTTGTGGTACTGGTTCCTTCTTTCTGTATCTTTCCACCCTACTCTTACCTTTCCAAGCTCACATCTGCTTAGGCTGAGACTTGGGCCTATAACAACTGGGGATTTTCAGGGTTGTAACATATGATGCTCCTACATTTGTGATGATACTGGCCACACTTGTTACTGTCAGGTACTCTTGCATCAGCAGAATGGATGACACTTTGAGGACCACTACCCACTTTCCAAGTCTGTGCACACAGAATGGGAAATGCTTTCAGAAACCGCCTGGTTAGAGCTTTAGGACCAAACTAGTCAAGATGAGGACGTTAAAGTGACTCTTTTCTATCAACGCTTGGATTAGGTGGTCACTTGTGAACACTGCCTTATCAAAGCAGAGTTAAGGGGGTAGCGGTTAATGCCAGATCCCTGCCTTCAAAGCTTCATTAAATCACCTGTGCTGATTAAGATGCTTCTAATTCTAAGACTCGATGGAATTTCTCCTTGACTAAGAGTCAGGACACCTGCAATCTGTTCCCTGCTTTGCCGCTGACCTTCAGTAACTGACTTCATCTCTCCAGTCCCTTTTGCTAAAATGTGGATAATCACACCCGCTCTACCTGCCTCCCAGGTTTGCTGCGAGGACAAGCGGAATATATGGCAGTGCCCCTGTCCCCACCCTCCACGTTAGAAAGGCCTCTTGGAACCTTCTGGCTCTTTTCATCGTGCCCACAGAGCCCCTCGCATTACCGCTGTCTGTGCTGTTACTGCGTGCACGGCCAGAGGGGGGCCCCGGGGGAAAGGAGGAAGCCAAGGCTGGGCTGCCCCCGGCACTGCTTCCAGCCTGAGTGCCCCCTTCAGCAGCCACGGGTCCCCAGCGTCCCCTGGCGAGCTGGGGACTCAGCCCGTCATAGATGGTGTGAGCAGCCACTGTCCTGTGTTCTCAGGGCAGCAGAGAGAGGAGCGATGCCCCCCTGAGCGTCTCCGCCCAGCACCCCACACCTTCCGAGGCAGCTGGGCACTTCCATTCCCGCCGGGCAGCCAGGCGGCTCGCAGGACTCCCGGCTCCCCCAAGGTCAAGTCTCCTCCCCACCGCGGCTCTCCCATAGCACCGCCCGCCAGCCTGGCTGGGATCCTGCACTGTGCTGACGAGCAGGGAACCAAGTGCTGGTGGGAAATACTGTGCAATTCCGAGGGATTACTGTGATGTGGATTCCACCTCCATTTAATCCTAAATAGAGACAGCTAAACACTAGATTAGAGGCGTCAGAAGTTGTCGATTGTTTACTAAAACCAGGAGGGTAGTTCAATGGGATTCAACGGTACATATTCATTAAGGGAGAAAAAGGAAGTGCCTTTAAACTTCCCCACTGCATATAATTTACTCTGATGAATACCCACAGAGTATGTGCTTCATGTCAAATACAAGTTAATTTTCCCTCTGGCTCTTTCCCATGAACTTGCCACAGGGCCATAACTACTTAATCCCACTAGCACTGGAGTTCAGAAAACTCTTACTAAATTATAGTCCTGGACTCCCTCCCTCTCACGCCGCCCCTTACCTCATCTGTCAGCCTCAGATGAATGTACCTTCGGCTCAGTTTTATTTTTATTATGTCTTTCCTGGGGTCCTGACATCCTCAGAATCACCTCCCTGTGCTGTCACCTCCTTAACAAACTTCTTCCTTGGTCTGACCTCCAGGGAACCCATCCTCATGTCTACATCATAGCAAAGCAAGAAAACATCACCAGCGATGAACCCACATATATTAGCTTAAATGTTATAACATACAATTTGGGGGATTACCATCAAACCTTAGTCTTCAACATTTTCCTGTTGCATGGAATCCCTCTGATTCACATCTTAAACAAGAATCACCATCCTTCATCAACTCGGGAAAATTTCTTGCCTCTTAATGTTTGATCATTCTTTTTCTTTTTATGGAATTCCAATTCATTGAGGTTTAAACCTTCTCATTCTGTCCTTTATCATGTTTCTTTCTTTCTCTTACATACTTTTCATTTCTTTGTCTCTCTGAGCTGCATTCTGGGGAAGCTCTTTGGGTACTTTTCTTTTCATAATTCTTTCTATCTCATGTTTACAACAAAATTAAGTATCTTAATAAAGCACAGTAAAGTCTTATTTAAAAATTTTACACACACACACACACTCATATCCTTGAGCAGATTTCAGCATTAAACAGTTGCACACATCAAGTTTCAGCTGTTTATTTATTAATAAGGTAAATCCCCAAAGATACAACTGACTTTGCACAGTTAGGGAGAAAATATCATCTCCTGCATAAGCAGAAAATTGTGCGGATGGCTTCTGAAAACCTTCATTCTCAGTAGCTTTACAAAAGGAAACTTGCATTTAAAAGTCCAAGCCTTCCTTCCTCAGTTTGCTGTGACCTACAAGCACTGAGTGGTCAGTGGGGATTCCAGGTTAGGAGTTGTTCTTTCTGACTCTGACGGAAGGACTGAGCATCCCTCTGTCCCACGTGACATCAGGCCACTCTAGGACTCCAGCCCCAAGAGGAGACAGATCAGGTTGGATGCTTATGGCCTGGACCTACACAAAGACAGAAGACTGTATATACATATATAACTGAGTCACTTTGCTGTACAGCAGTAATTTACACACATTGTGATTCAGCTATACTTCAATAACAAATTTTTTAAAAAAGAAGACTGACGTTTCCAGGCCCAGGAAAAGATTATACAGTCTTTTGCAGAAGAATCTTCCAATCCTTCCAGCTATGTCTGAGCTACCTTTTAACCTATCCAGTGAGTTTTTTTTTTTTTTGAGTCTTACTCTTTATTTATTTATTTATTTATTTATTTATTTATGACTGTGTTGAGTCTTCGTTTCTGTGCGAGGGCTTTCTCTAGTTGCAGCAAGTGGGGACCACTCTTCATCACGGTGCGCGGGCCTCTCACCATCGCGGCCTCTCTTGTTGCGGAGCACAGGCTCCAGACGCGCAGGCTCAGTAATTGTGGCTCACGGGCCCAATTGCTCCGTGGCATGTGGGATCTTCCCAGACCAGGGCTCGAACCCGTGTCCCCTGCATTGGCAGGCAGATTCTCAACCACTGTGCCACCAGGGAAGCCCTCCACTGAGTTTTAATTTCCATTATTATCATGATTTTTTAAAGTGCTATGTTTCTTCTTTCAAATCTGTCTGGTCTGTTTGGCAGTATCGTATTTCTTGCATCTGTTTTTGGTCCCTCTTTTATTTCTTTAAACCCTGTGAAGTGCCCACTTTAGATTCTCTAGGGGATATGCCAGCATCTGATGCCCTGAGCATCTGACCTTTCGTTGCTGGTCCTTCTGACTCTTCCTCAGAGGCTTGCTTGTTTCCTCCTATGTTTTGTAACTGGGGCTATGAGCTCATGTCTTACTTACCGAGCTGTTATTTGTGGAATCATACGAAGCTTTGGCTGAGCGTGCCGACCTCCAAAAAGGTTTTACCTTTAATTCCGCCAGGTGCCCTCAACCCAAGACCACTGAAAGTTAAAGTTCTCAGCCCTGAGATTTCTGGACAGCCCAGGTGATTCAAATTCATTCCTCAAACCCATGTGAGGGAAAGCCGTGGTTATACGCTTTCAGGGTACTTTTTTCCCACATCTAGAGTCAAGGTCAAAGCAGGTGAGTTTCTCTGTCATGGCTTTGCTGGTGCAGAGTTGTTCAGGCCACCTTTGTGCTGACGGTGGCGTATATATGTAAGGGTCTTATCTCCAACTTCCCACCCTGCACGGACCCTTATTCCATGAAGCCACTCAAACCCACGGCTCTTGGAAACTGAGACTGGAAAACTCCTTCCTGGGGTCTTTGTATAGAAGCTGCCAGAACCCGCTTACCGCTGTGGTTTCCTGGTATCTCTTCAGTTTGACTCCTGAGAATTTCCCCTGCTTTCTTGAAAGTGCAGTCACTTGCAGGATTATTTATAATAGTCAAGACACGGAAACAATCAAAGTGTCTCTTGACAGATGAACGGGTAAAGAAAATGTGGTATTTAAACAATGGAATACTATTCAGCCTTAAAAAAAGAAGGAAATCCTGCCATTTGTAATAACATGGATGGACCTTGAAGGCATGATGCTCAGTGAAATAAGTCAGACGGAAGTACAGATACTGTATGATCTCACCTATATGTGGGATCTAAAATGAAAACAAAAACAAAGCAAAACTCAGAAAAAGAGACGATTTGCAGTCACCAGAGGCAGGAGGTTGGGGAGAGGGAGTAGAACTGGGGTAAGGGCGTCAGAAGGCACAAACTCCCAGTTATAAGATAAACAAGGACCAGGGATGTCATGTACAACACGGTTAATATAATTAACACTGTTATATGTTATATTTGGAGCTTGTTAAGAGAGTAAATCCTGAGTCCTCATCACAAGAAAAAAAAAAAACAGTTTTTGCTCTTTTTTTTGGTAAATATATGAGGAAATGGATGTCAGCTAAACTTATTTGGTAATTAATATACAACACATATAAATCAAATCATTATGCTGTACACTTTAAACAGTGTTGTATATTATATCTCAATAAAACTGAAAGAAAAATAGGTAAAAACTTTTTTAAAGAAGGTACATTTATATATTTAAAAGAAAATTTTAAAAATTATTGCATTCAATATTTTTAGTTGTTTTATTTAGTATTGTTTTTAGAGGATACCTACTCCACCATAATGTTGGAAAAGGAAGTTTCCTTCCATATTCAGAATCCCTTTTTCCTCAGGAAAAAAACAAAACAAAACCCATTAGTAGGAAAAGAAATAGTACCAGAGCCAGAGCCTCCCTCCCCTACCCCAAAGAAAAGCCTAGAAGTCAGTGTACCTAGATATGTGAATGTTGCTTATATCTTGGATTGGGCTGCCAACCCAGACATGGGGACAGGGGAATGCCTAAATTAGGCTGCACTCTATTTAGGGAACTTAATCTTTTTTTTTTTTTTAAGATTTATTTATTATTTATTTATCTATTTTATTTTTATTTTTGGCTGCATCGGGTCTTCGTTGCGGCACACAAGATCTTTGCTGTGGCGCGTGGGCTTCTCTCTAGTTGTGGCACGCAGGCTCCAGGACGCATGGGATCTGCAATTGTGGCTCGGGGGTTCCAGGGCACGTGGGCTCTGTAGTTTACGGCACTTGAGCTCTCTAGTTGAGGTGCCGGGGCTAAGCTGCCCCGCGGCATGTGGGATCCCAGTTCCCTGACCAGGGATCGAACCCGCGCCCCCTGCATTGTACGGTGGATTCTTTACCACTGAACCACCAGGGGAGTCCCTAGGGAACTTAATCTTATATAATTTCATTTAAAAAAGGATACATCCTTGCTCTGCTAACATGAATTCCTTGCTAGCATAGTGTAATTATATGGGCCAAATGGAAGACAGATAAAGAAATAAACAGGATCGTAGAGGAAAAATGATATTGCTAAGTAAGAGGACGAGGTGTGTTGGGCGATGTGGTTAATGTCACATGTGTGTGGGATGGGTCCCTGGATACTGGATGCTAACCAGGTCAGGCCCACTCATAGCTACATTTAATTGTCTCCCAGAAGAACGGTTTGCACGGTGGCACTTGCAATTGCTGGGGCGTGATTGTCCCACCAGGACTAAGACCCTGTGGTTGCCTGGGCTTAGGTGGCTACCGTAGTGAGCAAGCTAAAACAAGCTAGTTCCTCAAACCTGACCCATTGGCCCTGCAAAACAGAAACCGTGTCAAGTGTAGGAGCAGCAATGGGGTTCTTCAGAGCAGCTCAAAACCACTGATGGAAAACGTCTTCATCTTGGCTGGTGCGAGCACATGCTCAGTTACTGTGGCAGGACCTTGGGGGAATGTTTTCAACATCCAGGGTTCTTTGGATCTGCTCCCTTCCATCCTAAGTGGTTCGATGTGTGTCTGTGTGTGTTTGCATTTTCACACCTCCTTTCCTTGTTGGCATTGGCCTTGGTCTTGGGAGGCAGTAGAAAGTAATGTCACACACTCTGAGTTAAAACCCCAGTGCTGATGCTTACCACCTATGTGAACTTGGAAAATTACTTAACCTCTCTGAGCTCAGCTCCCTGAAATGAGAAACATAGATAATAACAGTGCACATCTCAGCGGAGGACCAGATGAGATAAGGTAAAGCCTTCAACACATTTCTTGGCAAGCGTGGAGCACTCGAGAAACTTAAGTTCCTAATATTATGGGTAGTGATGTTAGTAACAGCAGAACAGCTGTGGAAAAAGTGAGCAAGAGAAAATGCCCTGGGCCCTGGTTTCAACTGACGGAGCACCGTGTGGAGTTTTTTCTTCCTCCTAATTAGTTCCTGCATCCTGTCCATATCCTGCCTGTAACCTGGTCCTGCCGTTCACTGGTTAAGTGACTTAGAGAAGTGTGTTGCTCAGGATGGGTCCTGAGCTAACCCATCTCTCGGCGGACGCGTAGAAGTTTATTTTTCACTCAGGCAAGCTTGGCTGTAGGTCCAAGGAAGCTGTCCTCCCTGCCGTGGCCAAGGTCACCAGGACCTTCCCATTTCACGCCTCCCAAGGAGGAGTCTCCCCAGTCGCCCGGGCGGAGGGGGCGGGTGGCGCCAGAGCCACCCCGTCTTCTGTGCATCCAGACAGCGCTGCTCCTGGCGGCCCCCAGGCCAGGTCTGGTCCGGTAGCCTCTCCTGTGCCTCACTTTCCTTATCTACGAAATGGAAAGACTGCCTCCCAGGGCTGTGAGGATTAATAGTAGGTACAGAGGATGCATAGTACCTTTGTCAGGGTCCTGGCAGGAAGCAGCTGGCACACTGACAAGAATTTGTTGTTCCCAGAAGACAGTGAGTGATGCCACTTGGTACAGCGTGTGAGCAGGTGTTTGAAGTCTGACTCCTTCGAAGCAGGTCAAGCCCAACTCTAGAGCAGACAACAAGGGAGCCCCCGGGCATGTAACAGGGCAGATCTGGGGGTAGAGGCACGGCACGTTGCCAGCACAGCACGTTGCCAGCACAGCACATAATAAACCTTCGTCAAATCTAAAATGCTCAGCCTGCATCCCCATTCAACTGGGCTTGTAGAGTGTTGCTGGCTCCCTGCCACCCCCAAACATGGGTCTGGCTTATTCTCTGGTCTTTCTCTCCCTCTTCACTAAAGCATCGAGAAGAAACGGTTGTGACTGCAGACCCCAGGTTGTAGCACAAATCCAGAGAAACATATAACACAGGACCACCCACGTGTGTCCTCGGGTGCACTGTGGCCAGTGTTCCGCTTGGTATGGACGGAGCCGCTGTATCTCCACCTGGACACGCTTGGCTCCCTGAGGCTCCGCTGAGAAGGATGCGGGGTAGGATGCTAGGATCCCGAGGATCCCCTCCCCACAGCTCAAGCCCCCCCCCCCCCGGACTCTCGCAATGGCTCCCGGTGGGCCTCCCCACTCTGTACCGACTCCATCCAGACATCCTTGCTCCCATTTAAAAAAACATTTGCTACATTTGGGATGTCACAAAAGCAGAAGGGCTGGTTAAAACATTTCGTGGGCTGGTAAATATTTTTCATCTATTTGCATGGTTGATACTATTTACTAAATTTGTTTTTAATGTGATTAGCATCCTTTATGACTCAATCAGCAAAAGCTCTTTTTTCCTCTGAATCCGTAACTAATAGCTAATTTCCAAATGTTGATCATTATTTCTGAATTATTTCCAACTTGAAACTGTGAATATAAGGCCATGACCTAATCATGTCTTGAATATCACTGAATAAAATAATTCTTCTATAACCAAAAAAAAAAAATCGCTGCTCCCTCTTTCACAGAGAACTGAGTCCAAACCTCAGCCTGTTACCCTACGCTACTCTCTCTCTCTCCCCACCTACCACACCCTCCATCCAAGGCCAACTCTACCACACCCAAGTAGTCAGTTTCCTACTGTTCTCCTCCTCCCAGCTTGGGTCCTGATGGAAAGCCTCTCCCACAGCCTACGGCCCTACGCTCCTCTGACTGCCAAGTCCGTGCCAACGTGCTCCATCCTCCCAGGAGGAAAAAGTCCCTTTTTATCTTCCATGGTCTTGTGTGACTGTTGTCTGCCTGATGCTGGTGATTTATGTATATGTTTGTCTCCTTTACCAGATTATAAGCACCACCAAAATCATCTTCATTTCTGTATCCTTCTCATGATGCTTGGCATGGTGTTTCACATGCATAGGTGCTCAATAAGTAAATCCATTCTGAGTCTTTTTCAAGAGCAATTCCCGTAAGAGCTGGGGAAGGAGAAGTCTCCATTGGCAGCCCTTAATTTATTTTATTTTTTAAATTGAAGTATAGTTGATTTACAATGTTGTGTTAGTTTCAGGTGTACAGCAAAGTGATTCAGTTACATATATATAGATATAGATATAGATATAGATATAGATATAGATATAGATATATTCTTTATCAGAGTCTTTTCCATTATGGTTTATTACAGGTTATTGAATATAGTTCCCTGTGCTATACAGTAGGACCTTGCTTATTTTATATATAGTAGTTTGTATCTGCTAATACCAATCTCCTAATTTATCCCTCACCTCCTTTCTCCTTTGGTAACTATAAGTTTGATTTCTATGTCTGTCGGTCTGTTTCTGTTTTATAAATAAGTTCATTTGTATCATATTTTAGATTCCACATATAAGTGATATCATATGACATTTGTCTTTCTCTGACTGACTTCACTTAGAGTATGATGATCTCTAGGTCCCTCCAAGTTGCTGCAAATGACATTATTTCATTCTTTTTTATGGCTGAGTAATATTCTAGTGTATACATGTACCACATCTTCCTTATCCATTCCTCTGTCGAAGGACACTTAGGTTGCTTCCATGTCTGGGCTATTGTGAATAGTGCAGCTCTTAATTTAGATACATCTCTCTTTGTTAAAAAAAAAAAAAAAAGCCTCCCCAAACCCAAACCTCTACCAGTGGAGGGATATGGAGCGCAGGACACATACCTGGCGTTACCTGGCGTGCCCCGCCCCATGAGAACCATTCAAAGCACTGCTTTGGTTGCACTGGAGTCAGGGTTCTGGGAGGGGCCCAAAGGCAACAGAGCCGGCATCTCGTGTGGCTTGTGACCTTCCGCTTCAGGATCACTTCGTCTCGCAAGGAGACGAAGGTCTAGCTGTCCTTAAGGTGCCGGTCAAGATGGACTCAGAGACTCTCGTTAGGACATTTGCACACACAGGACTCCCTGCAGAAGAGCACGCACTGCCAAGACCCCTGCTTCCCTCCTGCAAGCCTTCTAGCCCACGGTCTATTTGCAGACAAGTCTTCACCTTTATCACTGAGCTGCCAGCGAGGGTAGGCTTCCCTCCCATACGGTCTGGTAAATGGGGGCAGCCTCCCTTCCCGGGATGGCTCAGAGCCTCAGCCCCCCACTGCTCTGCTCTCTCCCTGGGAAGTTGCTGGTCACTTCCTGTCCCCTGATCTGGCCCTGCCGCTGGCCCAGGACGTGAGGAGGGCTCCCCTCCCCCAGTACCCCGGCCTCTGCAGCAGCTCAGAAGTCACATCCTGTGTTTGTGTTGTGTATTCCAGCCCCGAGGTCCCAAGCCCTGGGCACACAGCTCCTCGTTCCTGTTCCCTCCCTTTGCTCACCGTGTCCTGGCAACGTTGTGATCAGTCTCACGAAAAGGAAAGGAGGAAAAAGCCTCCACACTGGCTTGGTGGTCTTGGGATGAAATGGATGCAGAAGACAGCTTGATTGTCAAACTGGAAACTTTTATTTTCCTTTTCCTCTTCTTTTTATCTTTCCTATCAGGTCTTCTGTCCACGTCCCACTGCCTTCTTTCAAACAGGAAAGACACTGATTAGCTGCTGGATTTTTTTTTTTTGTTAAAACAACTATTGTTTTAGATTTCTTGTTGTTCGCTGAATGTTGTTTTTATTGCCAAATGAGCTTCGGTGGTTGATGTAGGGGGTCTCTTGGAAACTTAACTTTTTCAAGTTGAAGTGGAAAAGCTTTTTTGTTTGAATTGGCTTTTACTGGGTGCTTCAAGATTTGCTCTTAGCTCTTTGATGGGGGACTGAATAGCACTAGGTTTCCTTTGAGGTCCCAGTAAATAAAGGATCCCATGTCCTCCTGGGCACTTTATCGGGATTTTGCTGTGTGTGCTCTGTAACAGGCAGATGCAGTTTCCAGGAAAATGACATATAAGTGAATATAAATAATCTAATATTTTTAGAATTTGCTTTGGCCATACTCCTGGTCTCATTCTACTTCTTGTAGCAGATGGCTTTAAAGAGCATTAGCTATGCATATATTTAATATAATATACATATACCAATATAAAATATTATAGTGGTGTATAAATGTAATATATGTTTATATGAATGTATAACAATTATGTATTATATTAACATGTATTTTTGCATAGCATATATTGTACACAAACTATATGACTAATGCAATGTATTTATATGTTTAATATGTTCACAGTATTAATATGATATATCATGTAATATTGATTATAAAACAATTATATCATAATATAGAAATATATCATTATCTGATATAATACATGATATTTAATGTATTCTATATAACACAATACATAATGTATTATTATAAGACAAGTGTATTATATAATATAAATATAATACTTATATAGAAGTATATATATTTTAATTATACACTACACATACATGTATAACTATTTATAATTTTATTTACGTAGGAATCTGTTCATAACAATTGATGTAAAAATATGCAACATTTTAAATCAAATGGGCCATAATCTCACTACCTACACATAACTACTTTTAAAATCTTGAACCCTGTCTAAATCATGCTTACCTATCTCTCAACCTGTTTTTCTACACATGCACATATACACACATTTATACACAATATATATGTATACTACCACTTTTCAGTTCAATGTATATACATATATGATATAATTATATTCCTGTGTATGTAGACAAATATAAATCAAAGATATGTGTATAGGTATATATTTCACATATTTATATAAATATATCATATAAATAATGTATATGTGTATAAATACATGATTATATACATACACACACAGAAATATACTTATTTAAAAAGAGACCTAAATAAACATAGTTCTCGAAGAATAAAACTAGTTGTCTCACCGTTTCAAGAACAGTTTATAGTTTTCTACTGTATGTGCTTCTATAATTGTTATGAACAATTCCCATTTGTTGAATGTTAAGTTGTTTTAAGTTTTTGCCATTATTAATGAGGCTCTGAAGAACATGGTGGGCAAGATTACTTGAAAAACTCTCCTAAAAGAAAAGAGTTCGGTATGCTAGGTGAAATGGAAACAACTTATTTTTAAGTGCATGTCTGATTTTTGAAGTGTGCAGTAGAAATTTCCAGGACCCCTGAAAGAAGGGGGGTACATGTGTGAGAGTTATAGCTATATTAAGAGTGGACTGAAGATCTTGATAGCTTAGAACAGAAGCTGGCAATCCTGTTTTTATGGAGCGAAATAGCAAATATTTTAGGCTTTTGTGGACCAAAGAGGCAAAATTGAGGATATTATTTAGGTACTTATGTAACCATTTAAAATATTACCAGTTAAAATGTGAACATTATTCATAGCTCATAGGCCATAAAAAATAGGCAGCTGTCTGGATTTGGAATACAGGCCATAGTTTAATGACACACCTGACCTGACACAGAGACTTCTTGTTAAAATGGCCATGACCACATGGGAGGCAGGAGATAAGACTCCATCCCTCCTAGATGGGAAGTTAGAACTAAACCTATCTATCCCTAGGTTCACCTCTAATGAAAGGGTGTGCCAGTAAAAAAAATATCTGTTGGCAAAGGGAGACTAAGACCAAATTCTCTTGGCCTCTGCTCTGGGTAGGAAACAGGTAGGAAATCTTGAGAATTCTGAACCCCAGATCTCTGTTCACAGTGTTTGGGTTGCAAATTTATTTGCGGTCTTGCAAACAGAAGGTAAGAAATTACCTTAAAATGCTCCCAGATGGGTGGTATTCCACACACAGAACTAAACACTCTCTGGAGAGGTAAACCTTCAACCCAGGCCTATAGCATTCCCACAGATAAAGTTTAGCTAAACATGAGCTCATGATCTAAATTTACACAATAATGAAGAAATCAGCTACAATGGGAGAGAATCAGCAAAAACAATCAATGCCAGAATTAGATTCCCAAGGCCATCCATTGAATGTTGGAATTATCAGGTGCAAGGCAGAAAACAGACATAAAACTAGAACTGAAACAAGGAACAGGATGTTTTAAAAGAGTGGGTAGGCTCTTTAAAAAATTTCTAAAGTACATGTCATTGATAAAGCTAAAAACTCAAAGGTTGTGTAAAACAGCAGATTAATCATGGAGAAGAGTGAAATTATGCTGTTTTTAAAAATACGGCAAATCAGATTTTCTGCCTAATTATATAAGTAGATTTATCTTAAAAAAAATACACATATTTTAAAGACTTATTGGCTGGAAAATAACTAAAGGATATTTCAGAGGGCTTCTCTCCAAAGAAAAGTGAGAAGTAGCAAAACACAGAAAGTCGAGGGGAAAAAATGTCAATATATACATTGCTATAGGGTGCACTAAGGCTTAGGCCAGCAACAATGTGGAGGTGCTGACCCTTAGATACTTACAACTAAGCTGGCATCTTCAAAAAGTGCAACTATTTATAACTAAAAAGATTTATTAAAATTAATAACCAAGTGTTTTAATTGACATCAGAAGAGCAGAACAATAAACCCTGAGAACATAGAAAAAATAGATAATAAAGATATGAGCAGAACTTAATAAAACAGAAAAAAGTATAAAATTGAGGTGATTTAGTAAGTCAAAAGAATACTCTTTGAAAAGATTTTAAAAACACACTTTGATTAAGCAAAACAAAAACGTAAGTAAATAATACACAGAAAGAATCAGGACAATGTTACAGCAGAGAGGACAAACAGAGAATATATGAAATGCCAGTAAATTTGAACATTTATATGAAGTGGACAATTTCCTAGCTCCTAAAGTTTACCAAAACTGACACAAGAGGAAATATATAGCTGGAGTTCTTTCACCAGTAAAGGAATTAAGTCAATAGTTTACAATCTTTCACCAAGAAAATACCAGACCCACCCAGAACGTTTGGGTGGGGAATTCTATCAAACTTCTATTAAACAGATAACATCAGTATTAATAAAGAAAAACTTCTAGAGAGTAGCAAAGGAAGAATGCTCCTTTATTCATCTTAGGAAGTCTATATAATCCTAATACTGAAAATAGATTAGGACTGTAAGGAAAAAGAAATTTACAGGTCAAATTTACTTGTAAATATAAAAGCAAACATTTTAAGCTATGATATTAGCTACCCAGGTTCACTAGAGTAAGAAAAAGCATGAGCAAGTTAGGTCATCCAATGAATGAAAAGGTAGTTTAATGTCAAGAATATATATCAATAGATTGAAATCACCACATTTTATTTCTTTCTTCTGTCTCTTTAAAAAATTGATAAGTACTTATATTGATCTCTCTTGTACTAGGCACTGTCCTAAATCATTTACATATTTACTCCTTTAAACCTTCTATTATCCCTGGGGGAAGGTTCTATTTTGCTTCCATTTCTTAGCTACGACTCTAACCCCCAGGAAAGTAAAGCAACATTTGCAAGTTTTTGTGGATGGTCAGTGATGGGACCAGTACAGGAACATCCAAAGTCTGTGCTTGGAAACAGTGCCCCATGTTGACACTCACATTACAGATGAAAGGAAAGGAAAGGAACCATGCACTTACCATACAGATGAAATCTCACGTTACAGGTTAAAGGAAAGGAACCATGCACTTACATTATAGGTTAATACCCACGTAACAGGTTAAAGGAAAAAGAAACATGTGCTTCTCTCAAAAGTTGTAAAGAGAGCATATCTACTTCTAAATATATTTCCCAATTTCTTTTGCTTGTTTTCTGACCTTTGTAGTGCATTTTGCCATGAGGAAAATTTTAATTCTTATATAATTAAATGTATCCTTTTTTCTTTGTCTCTTAGAAAGGTGTTCCTTATGAATAATTTATTTCAAGTCTCCCAGGATTCTGATACCTTTACAGTTTCATGATGTTTTTACTTTTAACTAGTTGCTCTATCTAGAATTTATTAATGATAGCCATATTTTCCCACTTTTGTTGAATAAGTTTGGCTACTGATCCAAAATGTCAATTTTATTTTAATCTCAAATCCCTTACGCTCTTGCATCTAATTTTAAGATGCTTCCTATTCCACTGGTTGTTTTGTCTATCTGAAACAAAATGCTACCTTAATTATAATGTAATTCTAATATCATAAATGTAATTAGTAAACATAATACCATATATAATAAATGGCATAAATAAAATAACCAAATATAATTTACCATATAACAAGGTCAAAAGAGAACAAAACTATACTATCAGTTGAAATATCCCCCAAAGACATTTTATAAAATTCAATATTCTTTTCTAATTTAAAAGAAATAGTAAAATAGGGATTGATGAATGCTTCCACAGTAAGAAGAAATTATATATCTAAAAGAGAAAGAGATAAATGATAACCTTTAGTAACACTGGCAATAAATACAGGACAAGATGAAGATGCCTGATATAATGTTAAAGAAAAACTATTATGTAACATTGTCTTTGCAGCACTGACGAGTTCAGTGAAAAGAGAATCTCATAGAAAAGAGTATCTCGTTCTTCTTAATGTCTGTACACTTGTCCATTGCATGAACAGAACAGCTTATTTAACCAATATGTTACTGATCTGCATCTGGATTTCTAGGTTTTCATGGAATTTTATTATGCACAATTGTGACAAACTCTAGGACTTCCTCTTATGTTTATATCTTTGGAAAGAAACAATATCTCCACAGATGATTTATCTGCTCTGGCTGCTAGCCGACTATGGCTACTTCTCAGTTCTTCCCTTTACATTCCTAGTCAATATGAAAACGGAAGGCAAGAAGGTCTTCTGTTTAGAGACTGTAAAGGTAGGTCTTGGTGATAAAGTCTTGGTGGTAAAGGCTAAACATATCAACCCAGAACAAGTGTTTTTCCAGCTGTAACTATGTGTGATTCCCTTGGCTTGATGCTGTAGAGGATGTACGACAGGACTGTAGGATCTGCCCTCAAAGTGCTTCCAGTAAGATGAGCTAAGTCAAGTAGGGTGGCATATCTAATTCAAGACAAAATATAATGGCTCCTTTTCTCTCATAGCAAAACTTTGTGGAGAGAATGTACAAGTCACTGTAGGCTCTTAATTAAGGGAACACAATAAATCTTGTATTGGAAGGTGATTATTCTGGCCTCTTTGTAGAGATGAATTGGAAATTGTCTAGAAGAAGGAAAATTAGCTTAACCAAAGTTAAACTCATAAATAATTGAGCATTAATTAAACATCTGTGGCCTATGTTTCTCTTTGATCATAATTTCTCCCAAATTATACACCTTTTTGAGACCCGATTAATCATTGTCAAAGAGGCAATTAACAATGATTATTACTGTGTATTAGGTTTTGCCTGGGCCCTGAAGAAACCATCCTAAATTACGAGCTATGATTGTCACTTGATTTTCTCACAAAGAACAATCAGAATTCCTGGTCTGAAGTGGCTTGGAATGTGAAACTAATGAGTCTCTTAGATATTATTAGAGGACCCTACAGAGCCCATTGGTGAAAGTTTGGAAAACACTGGGCTTCATTAAAATTAATTCTTGTAGTGTGTTACAAAAGATGACTGAACCAAAAGGATAACGGTGTTTCTGGCTCTGTTGTTAGCGTTCTCCATGGAAACATCGTGGAAGCTTCTGGACTCAATTTCCTTCCCCATGTGTGAATGTCACTGAAAATATCCAACTCCATTCTATCCCCATAGAACTTCAGAAACTAAGCAAAATGAAGACTCAAAATTCATTTCAGAGAAGATGGCGGAAGAGTAAGACACGGAGATCACCTTCCTTCCCACAGACACATTAGAAATACATCTACACGTGGAACTGCTCCTACAGAACACCCACTGAACGCTGGCAGAAGACCTCAGACCTCCCAAAAGGCAAGAAACTCCCCACGTACTTGGGTAGGGCAAAAGAAAAAAGAAATAAGAGACAAAAGAATAGGGACGGGACCTGCACCAGTGGGAGGGAGCCGTGAAGGAGGAAAGGTTTCCACGCTCTAGGAAGCCCCTTCGCGGGCGGAGACTGCGGGTGGCAGAGGGGGGAAGCTTCAGAGCAACGGAGAAGAGCGCAGTCACAGGGGTGCGGAGGGCAAAGCGGATAGACTCCCGCACAGAGGCTCGGCGCCGAGCAGCACTCACCAGCCCGAGAGGCTTGTCTGCTCACCTGCCGGGGCGGGCGGGGACTGGGAGCTGAGGCTCGGGCTTCGGTCGGATCGCAGGGAGAGGACTGGGGTTGGCGGCGTGAACACAGCCTGAAGGGGTTAGTGCACCACAGCTAGCCGGGCGGGAGTCCGGGAAAAAGCCTGCAGCTGCCGAAGAGGCAAGAGACTTTTTCTTCCCTCTTTGTTTCCTGGTGCGCGAGGAGAGGGGATTCAGAGCGCCGCCTAAACGAGCTCCAGAGACGGGCGCGAGCCACGGCTAAGTGCGGACCCCACAGCAACAGGGGCGCAGAGGGAAAAGCGGAGAGATTCCAGCACAGAGGATCGGTGCCGACCAGCAGTCACCAGCCCAAGAGGCTTGTCCGCTCACCCGCCGGGGTGGGCGGGGGTTGGGAGCTGAGGCTCCGGCTTCGGTAGGATCCAGGGAGAGGACGGGGGTTGGCAGCATGAACACAGCCTGAAGGGGTTAGCGCACCACAGCTGGCTGGGAGGGAGTCTAGGAAAAGGCCTGCAGCAGCCGAAGAAGCAAGAGAGTCTTTCTTGCCTCTTTATTTCGCGGCACGCAAGGAGAGGGGATTCAGAGCGCCACCTAAACGAACTCCAGAGACGGGCGCGAGCCGCGGCGATCAGCGCGGGCCCCAGAGACATGCATGAGACGCTAAGGCTGCTGCTGCCGCCACCAAAAAGCCTGCTAAGGCTGCTGCTGCCGCCAACAAAAAGCCTGTGTGCGAGCACAGGTCACTCTCCACACCGCCCCTCCCGGGAGCCGGTGCAGCCCGCCACGGCCAGGCTCCCGTGATCCGGGGACAACTTCCCCGGGAGAACGCACGGCGCGCCTCAGGCTGCTGCAACGTCACGCCGGCCTCTGCCACTGCAGGCTCGCCCCGCATCCGTACCCCTCCCTCCCCCTGGCCTGAGTGAGCCAGAGCCCCCAAAGCAGCTGCTCCTTTAACCCTGTTCTGTCTGGGCGGAGAACAGACGCCCTCAGGCGACCTACACGCAGAGGCGGGTCCAAATCCAAAGCTGAACCCCGGGAGCTGTGCGAACAAAGAAGAGAAAGGGAAATCTCTCCCAGCAACCTCAGAAACAGCAGATTAAAACTCCACAAACAACTTGATGTGCCTGCATCTGTTGAATACCTGAATAGACAACAAATCATCCCAAATTCAGGAGGTGGACTTTGGGAGCAGGATATATTAATTTTCCCCCTTTTCCTTTTTTTGTGAGTGTATACGTATATGCTTCTGGGTGAGATTTTGTCTGTATAGCTTTGCTTTATAATAGCTTTATTTTACTTCACTATATTTTATCCTCTTTCTTTCTTTCTTTCTTTCTTTCTATTTTTTCTCTCTTTTACTCTGAGCCGTGTGGATGAAAGGCTCTTGGTACTCCAGCCAGGCACCAGGGCTGTGCCTTTGAGGTAGGAGAGCCAACTTCAGGACACTGGTCCACAAGAGACCTCCCAGCTCCACGTAATACCAAATGGCGAAAATCTCTCAGAGATCTCCATCTCAACATCAAGACCCAGCTTCACTCCACGACCAGCAAGCTACAGTGCTGGACACCCTATGCCAAACAACTAACAAGACAGGAACACAGCCCCATCCATTAGCAGAGAGGCTGCCTAAAATCATAATAAGGCCACAGACACCCCAAAATACACCACCAGACATGGACGTGCCCACCAGAAAGACAAGATCCAGCCTCATCCACCAGAACACAGGCACTAGTTCCCTCCACCAGGAAGCCTACACAACCCACTGAACCAACCTTAGCCACTGGGGACGGATACCAAAAACAACGGAAACTACAAACCTGCAGCCTGTGAAAAGGAGAACCCAAACACAGTAAGATAAGCAATATGAGACGACAGAAAAACACACAGCAGTTGAAGGAGCAGGGTCAAAACACACCAGATCTAACAAATGAAGAGGAAATAGGTAGTCTACCTGAAAAAGAATATAGAGTAATGATAGTAAGGATGATCCAAAATCTTGGAAATAGAATAGACAAAATGCAAGAAACATTTAACAAGGACATAGAAGAACTAAAGGGGAACCAAGCAACGATGAAAAACACAATAAATGAAATTAAAAATACTCTAGATGGGATCAATAGCAGAATAACTGAGGCAGAAGAACAGATAAGTGACCTGGAAGATAAAATGGTGGAAATAACTACTGCAGAGCAGGATAAAGAAAAAAGAATGAAAAGAACTGAGGACAGTCTCAGAGACCTCTGAGACAACGTTAAACACACCAACATTCGAATTATAGGGGTCCCAGAAGAAGAAGAGAAAAATAAAGGGACTGAGAAAATATTTCAAGAGATTATAGTTGAAAACTTCCCTAATAAGGGAAAGGAAGTTGTTAATCAAGTCCTGGAGGCACAGAGAGTCCCAAATAGGATAAATCCAAGGAGAAACACGCCAAGACACATATTAATCAAACTGTCAAAAATTAAATATAAGGAAAACATATTAAAAGCAGCAAGGGAAAAACAACAAATAACACACAAGGGAATCCCCATAAAGTTAAGAGCTGATCTTTCAGCAGAAACTCTGCAAGCCAGAAGGGAGTGGCAGGATATACTTAAAGTGATGAAGGAGAAAAACCTACAACCAAGATTAATCTACCCAGCAAGGATCTCATTCAGATTTGATGGAGAAATTAAAACCTTTACAGACAAGCAAAAGCTGAGAGAGTTCAGCACCACCAAACCAGCTTCACAACAAATGCTAAAGGAACTTCTCTAGGCAAGAAACACAAGAGAAGGAAAACACCTACAATAACAAACCCAAAACATTTAAGAAAATGGGAATAGGAACATACATATCGATAATTACCTTAAATGTAAATGGATTAAATGCTCCCACCAAAAGACACAGAGTGGCTGAATGGATACAAAAACAAGACCCATATATATGCTGTCTACAAGAGACCCACTTCAGACCTAGAGACACATACAGACTGAAAGTGAGGGGATGGAAAAAGATATTCCATGCAAATGGAAATCAAAAGAAAGCTGGAGTAGCAATTCTCATATCAGACAAAATAGACTTTAAAATAAAGACTATTACAAGAGACAAAGAAGGACACTATATAATGATCAAGGGGTCGATCCAACAGGTAGGTATAACAATTGTAAATATTTATGCACCCAACATAGGAGCACCTCAATACATAAGGCAAACACTAACAGCCATAAAAGGGGAAATCGACAGCAACACAATCATAGTAGGGGACTTTAACACCCCACTTTCACCAATGGACAGATCATCCAAAATGAAAATAAATGAGGAAACACAAGCTTTAAATGATACATTAAACAAGATGGACTTAATGGATAATTATAGGACATTCCACCCAAAAACAACAGAATACACATTTTTCTCAAGTGCTCATGGAACATTCTCCAGGATAGATCATATCTTGGGTCACAAATCAAGCCTTGGTAAATTTAAGAAAATTGAAATCGTATCAAGTATCTTTTCCGACCACAACGCTATGAGACTAGATATCAATTACAGGAAAAGATCTGTAAAAAATACAAACACATGGAGGCTACACAATACACTACTTAATAACGAAGTGATCACTGAAGAAATCAAAGGGGAAATCAAAAAATACCTAGAAACAAATGACAATGGAGACACGACGACCCAAAACCTATGGGACGCAGCAAAAGCAGTGCTAAGAGGGAAGTTTATAGCAATACAAGTCTACCTCAAGAAACAGGAAACATCTCGAATAAACAACCTAACCTTGCACCTAAAGCAATTAGAGAAAGAAGAACAAAAAAACCCCAAAGCTAGCAGAAGGAAAGAAATCATAAAGATCAGACCAGAAATAAATGAAAAAGAAATGAAGGAAACAATAGCAAAAATCAATGAAACTAAACGCTGGTTCTTTGAGAAGATAAACAAAATTGATAAACCATTAGCCAGACTCATCAAGAGAAAAAGGGAGAAGACTCAAATCAATAGAATTAGAAATGAAAAAGGAGAAGTAACCACTGACACTGCAGAAATACAAACGATCATGAGAGATTACTACAAGCAACTCTATGCCAATAAAATGGACAACCTGGAAGAAATGGACAGATTCTTAGAAATGCACAACCTGCCGAGACTGAACCAGGAAGAAATAGAAAATATGAACAGACCAATCACAAGCACTGAAATTGAAACTGTGATTAAAAACCTTCCAACAAACAAAAGCCCAGGACCAGATGGTTTCACAGGTGAATTCTATCAAACATTTAGAGAAGAGCTAACACCTATCCTTCTCAAACTCTTCCAAAATATTGCAGAGGGAGGAACACTCCCAAACTCATTCTACACGGCCACCATCACCGTGATACCAAAACCAGACAAAGATGTCACAAAGAAAGAAAACTACAGGCCAATATCACTGATGAACATAGATGCAAAAATCCTCAACAAAATACTAGCAAACAGTATCCAACAGCACATTAAAAGGATCATACACCATGATCAAGTGGGGTTTATCCCTGGAATGCAAGGATTCTTCAATATATGCAAATCAATCAACGTGATACACCATATTAACAAATTGAAGGAGAAAAACCATATGATCATCTCAATAGATGCAGAGAAAGCTTTTGACAAAATTCAACACCCATTTATGATAAAAGCCCTGCAGAAAGTAGGCATAGAGGGAACTTTCCTCAACATAATAAAGGCCATATATGACAAACCCACAGCCAACATCGTCCTCAATGGTGAAAAACTGATACCATTTCCAGTAAGATCAGGAACAAGACAAGGTTGCCCACTCTCACCACTATTATTCAACATAGTTTTGGAAGTGTTAGCCACAGCAATCAGAGAAGTAAAAGAAATAACAGGAATTCAAATCGGAAAAGAAGAAGTAAAGCTGTCACTGTTTGCAGATGACATGATACTATACATAGAGAACCCTAAAGATGCTACCAGAAAACTACTAGAGCTAATCAATGAATTTGGTAAAGTAGCAGGATACAAAATTAATGCACAGAAATCTCTTGCATTTCTATACACTAATGACAAAAAATCTGAAAGTGAAATTAAGAAAACACTCCCGTTTACCATTGCAACAAAAAGAATAAAATATCTAGGAATAAACCTACCTAAGGAGACAAAAGACCTGTATGCAGAAAATTATAAGACACTGATGAAAGAAATTAAAGATGATACAAATAGATGGAGAGAGATACCATGTTCTTGGATTGGAAGAATCAACATTGTGAAAATGACTCTACTACCCAAAGCAATCTACAGATTCAATGCAATCCCTATCAAACTACCACTGGCATTTTTCACTGAACTAGAACAAAAAATTTCACAATTTGTATGGAAACACAAAAGACCCCGAATAGCCAAAGCAATCTTGAGAACGAAAAATGGAGCTGGAGGAATCAGGCTCCCTGACTTCAGACTATACTACAAAGCTACAGTAATCAAGACAGTTTGGTACTGGCACAAAAACAGAAATATAGATCAATGGAACAGGATAGAAAGCCCAGAGATAAACCCACGCACATATGGTCACCTTCTCTTTGATAAAGGAGGCAAGCATATACAGTGGAGAAAAGACAGCCTCTTCAATAAGTGGTGCTGGGAAAATTGGACAGATACATGTAAAAGTATGAAATTAGAACACTCCCTGACACCATGCACAAAAATAAACTCAAAATGGATTAAAGACCTAAGTGTAAGGCCAGACACTATCAAACTCTTAGAGGAAAACATAGGCAGAACACTCTATGACATACATCACAGCAAGATTCTTTTTGACCCAGCTCCTAAAGAAATGGAAATAAAAACACAAATAAACAAATGGGACCTAATGAAACTTAAAAGCTTTTGCACAGCAAAGGAAACCATAAACAAGACCAAAAGACAACCCTCAGAATGGGAGAAAATATTTGCAAATGAAGCAACTGACAAATTATTAATCTCCAAGATTTACAAGCAGCTCATGCAGCTCAATAACAAAAAAACGAACAACCCAATCCAAAAATGGGCAGAAGACCTAAATAGACATTTCTCCAAAGAAGATATACAGATTGCCAACAGACACATGAAAGAATGCTCTACATCATTAATCATTAGAGAAATGCAAATCAAAACTACAATGAGATATCATCTCATACTGGTCAGAATGGCCATCATCAAAAAATCTAGAAACAATAAATGCTGGAGAGGGTGTGGAGGAAAGGGAACACTCTTGCACTGTTGGTGGGAATGTAAATTGATACAGCCACTATGGAGAACAGGATGGAGGTTCCTTAAAAAACTACAAAGAGAACTACCATACGACCCAGCAATCCCACTACTGGGCATATACCCTGAGAAAACCATAGTTCAAAAAGAGTCATGTACCAAAATATTCATTGCAGCTCTATTTACAATAGCCAGGACATGGAAGTAACCTAAGTGTCCATCATCGGATGAATGGATAAAGAAGATGTGGCACATATATACAATGGAATATTACTCAGCCATAAAAAGAAATGAAATGGAGGTATTTGTAATGAGGTGGATGGAGTTAGAGTCTGTCATACAGAGTGAAGTAAGTCAGAAAGAGAAAAACAAATACAGTATGCTAACACATATATATGGAATCTAAGGGGAAAAAAAAAAAAAGGCCATGAAGAACCTAGTGGCAAGACGGGAATAAAGACACAGACCTACTAGAGAATGGACTTGAGGATATGGGGAGGGCGAGGGGTGAGATGTGACAGGGTGAGAGAGTGTCATGGACATATATACACTACCAAATGTAAAATAGATAGCTAGTGGGAAGCAGCCGCATAGCACAGGGAGATCAGCTCGGTGCTTTGTGACCACCTAGAGGGGTGGGATGGGGAGGGTGGGAGGGAGGGAGATGCAAGAGGGAAGAGATATGGGAACATATGTATATGTATAACTGATTCACTGTGTTATAAAGCAGAAACTAACACACCATTGTAAAGCAATTATACTTCAATAAAGATGTTTAAAAAAAAATTCATTTCAAATAATGAAATGAAAATATAACGTAGAATGGAGCTGGGAAAATACCTGGTTTAAATTCTGGAAAGTACTAACTATACAACTCTGGATAAGTTGCTTAATCTTGTTTAGTCTGATTTCATGCGGATCTCACAGGATGTTATGATGATTAATTTAATACCTTTGTATAACGTACAGTGTTATGTAATTTCTTCTTGTTCTTCTTGAGTCAATTCATATCTTTAAGCAACTCACTTTAAAAAATAGTTACTTACTTGCTTAAATTACTCTTACCTTCTATTATCGGCTGAATTGTGTCCTGCTCAAGTTAATATGTGGAAGTCTTAACCCCCAATACCTCATAATGTGACTGTATTTGGAGATAAGGCCCTTAAATAGGTAACTGAGGTCAAATGAGCGGGCTGTAGTCCAATATGACTGGGGTCCTTATAAAAAGAAAATATTAGGACCCAGACATGCACAGAGAGAACAAAGTGATTATTAGTAACCACGATCATGTCCTGAATGCATGGAACACGTCACCATTTGCCAACCGCCCTGTCAAGTCAGCAGAAACTACAGAAATCGAGAGCTCTCCGCAGAAATTCACACACCCGTGCACCAGGTAACAGACCACAGGCAGACGTTCACTCAGCCTTTCACGTGTCCCTCACGGAGGGCACGCTCTCTCCTGGGCGGGGCGAGCACAGACACATATCGGGAGATTTACTACTTTTAAAATGCGTTGAGTCTGGAGCCTGTGCTCCGCAACAAGAGAGGCCGGGACGGTGAGAGGCCCGCGTACCGCGATGAAGAGTGGCCCCCCACTTGCCACAACAAGAGAAAGCCCTCGCACAGAGACGAAGACCCAACACAGCCAAAAATTAGTTAATTAATTAATTAAAAATTAAATTATATAAAATTAATTAAATATAAATATATTATATATTTATATATATAATATATATAAATCTATAAATATATCACATTAAATTAAAATTTAAAAAATTAATTAATAAAAAAATCAACCACTGCAATTAAATATTATTATTATTTTTTTTTTTTTCTGGGTGAAGTAGAAAAGAATAGCTTTATTGCTCTGCCAGGCAAAGGGGCACACAGCGGGCTCGTGCCCCTCAAAACTGTGTGTCCCTAAACCGGGAGGATTTGGTGAGGAGTTTTATAGCAATGGTTCAAGGGCGGGTTGCTGATAAAGATTACGGTGTGGGCAGGGCCTGCACTCCTTTAATCTGGCCTCAGGGGGTCTTCTCCTAATGAGCTTCTCTTGGTTCCTTTAATCTGGTCCCAGGTGGTCTCCTGATGAGCTTCTCGAGATGATCAAACTCTGGTCTTCTCTGGAATGAAGAATGCTAACATCTTCCATTTGTTGGGGGTTTTAGTTCGGTGATCAGAGAAAAATCACAACGCTGAAGTGCCACTTTAAAACCATCAGGATGGCAAAAGGCTCTAGGAAGCGCTGATGCGACTTCAACTTGGCTCCGGCTACGCACAACATCCACCTGGCGCCGCGAGCGCGGAGCTGGCAGGTCCCGGGGCGGACCCCGAGGGCGCGCCGCTCCCCTGGGTGGGGGTTGGCAGGCAGGAACGCGCCCCCTGGGCACGGTTGCGGCTCGGGCGCCGGATGTGGAGCCCCAGCACGATGCCCCCTCGGCGCCCGGGGCTCGGCGCGTGGACCACGGCCCGGCACACCACAGTCCAGCGAGGCCCCTGAGGCTTTGCTTTCGAGAACCCGATCAGAGTAGGCATTTCGAAGCGGACCCGACGTGCGGTCCATTGCCCCCCGCGGACCCTGCTGGGAGGACAGGGCCTCGGAGAAGAGGATCAGAGAGAAGCGGGGGGGGGGGTGTTTACTGGGGTCCGCGGGAGCCCCTGGGCGCGGGGAGAGGGCCGCCCGGACAGGCGCCGGGGAGCAAGCGCCCCCGGCCCTGCGTTCGGGGAAAGTTGCAGTCCTCCTCCGGCGCCCGTACCCGCGCTCCCGGGACACCCGACACCCGGGCTCCGCGTGCGCGGCGCCCGCCGCCCCCAGCAAGTTTCCCCAAGCGCCCCTACGGGGGTCCCCGGCCGTGGAGGGGCCGGTTCCGCGCCGCTCCTGCAGGCACACAAAAGAGCGGGGCGGCTGCGGGGTCTGTGGGTGGCCCCCGGGCACCCGCCCGGACGTAAACAAACCCCGGGGTCCGCGCTGGGCGCCCCACGCCTGGCGGGGGAGCGGCGGCGCGGTCCCCGCCCGCTGACAGCCGGGGGCCGCGGCCGGGGCCCGGGCCGGCCGGGGAGCGCGGACGCCCGCCCGGCCACCCGCCCGCCTGGCCGGAGCCGGGCCGCGCCGCCGACGCCGCCGCCGGTGGCCGCTCTGACCCTCCTCTGAGCCGGCGGCACCACAGCGCCACCAGCCCCGGCTCCGCCGCGCCGGCGGCAGTGGCGGCGGCGGCTCCTCCTGGAGAGGCAGGCGCTTCACCCCCACAGCAACTCCCCACAAACTTTCCCCGAGAATACGGCGGGCCGGGGGCGCGGGGCGCGCGGCCGGGCGCCCCCGCCGGGCCGCAGCCCCCTCCCGGCGCAGCGCCCGCCGCCGCCGCCGCCCGCCGCCCGCCGCCCGCCGCCCGCTCCCCCGCAACTAAATATTAAAAAAAAAAAAATGCGTTGATGCAACCATGTCTCACTTTTGCTTAAATCAGTCAGCAAACGCTTTTTGGAAACCCCATATTATCCACACCTCCTACCTTTCCGGCTGCCCTGCTCCTCAGGCCGGGTCCCCATGGGAGGCGGGGCTGTGTGCGGACGCACGGCGAGTGCACTGACGTCCTCGAGCCCCGCCCCCATGGGGCCGCCTCCCGGTTGGAACGGCAGCCCCCCCGGCGCGGAGGGCGATGAGGCCGGCGCCGAAGTGAGCGCTGCACGGAGGGGCCTGCCTAACTGGGGCCCGCCTAACTGGGGCCCGGGGCCCTGCGTCTTCTGGCTGCGACGCGGGTCCTGAGCACGCTGCGGGGCCGCAGCCGCCGGGCGGTTGGCGCCCGAGGGGCCGGGAGGCGAGCCGGGGCCCCCTGGCGGATGTGGGCATCGTGTGCACAGCCAGCGTCCCCGAGGCCGCGCTCGGGCCATGATGCCTCGGTGAAGCTGCACTGAGACAGCGCGGCCGACTTCTTACCGCGCTGTGAGGAACTGTGCGCGCTGCAAGACTCGGTGCCTCTGCCCGCCTAAATAAACTAATTTAGTTTATTTCTCTTATTTTTTCTTAAGGGGGGAGAAGTGGGATAGTGTGAAGGCACAGAGCTGAAGCCTGCATTTTTTTTTTCATTTTACCTTCATTTATTTCTTCCTTTATACAGCTCTGAGTTTCTGATTTATATCCTTTTTTTTCTTGCTAAAGAACTTCTTTTAATATTTCTTGCAAGGCAGGTCTACTGGCAACAAATTTCCTTAGTTGTTTTTTGTCTGAGAAAGTTTTTATTTCTCCTTCATGTTTAACAGATAATTGCACTGAATACAGAATTCTAGTTTGCTGGGGTTATTTCTTGCAACACTTTAAACACTTCACTCTCTTCTTGCTTGCATGGTTTCTGACAGGAGATTTGCTTCAGTTCATATCATTGTTACTCTATAGGCAAGCCGCTTCCTAATATCTTCTGGTTCCTTTTAAGATATTCTTTGTCTTGGTTTTCTGCTGTTTGAGTATGATGTGCCCAGGTGTCTAATTTTTGGTATTTATCCTGCTTCCTGTTCCCTGAGATTCCTGTATCTGTGGATTCCACCCATTATTCAAATAGACTTCTGCTTCTTTCTTTCTTGTTATTCTGGGTTTCCCATTATGCAAGTGTTAACATCTTTTGTAATTGTCCCAGATAGGGGGGCGTTTTGTTCTTTTTTTCATTCTTTTATTCTTTGCCCTTCAGCTTCAGGAGTTTCTGTTGACAGGTTTTCAAGGTCACTGATTCTTTCCTCAGTCTTGTCCAGTGTATTAATGAGCCCATCAAAGGCATTCTTTTTTTTTTTTTTAACATCTTTATTGGAGTATAATTGCTTTACAATGGTGTGTTAGTTTCTGCTGTATAACAAATTGAATCAGCTATACATATACATATATCCCCATATCCCCTCCCTCTTGCTCTCGCTCTCTGCTTTCTTGTGGAAGTGGAAATCTTACGGCTTAAATCATAAAAGTATTATTTATGGCTTTTACTCCATGAGTGAACATGCCAGATTTTCTGGGACAGGGTCAATTTCAAAGGAACAGCTAAGGTTAATTTCATCCTTGGGCCTTTGTAAGAATTTCACCTAGACAAAGGAAGGAAATAGAAAACAAATACTTTGCTACACCCCTTGTCCTATTTTTTGACTCCTAAGAGAGGGTCACTCTCCTTTTAGCCATGCTGATATTTGGAAAGCCACTATGGAAATGACTTAATTTTTTGAGGTATATGTCTCATAAATAAAATGTGTGTCCCTCATCTTCTCATTTCCTTCCAGCGCTCGAGGGAGTAAGAAGACATGGAGTGAAGAGCTGCCTCATTTTCCAGAGAGAATAGGGGCACTGAGAGCTTGGAGGGACGTCGGTAGCTGTCACAGTGTTTTGTCCTGAATTTTTACCTCCTGGAATCCAGGATGGGCCCCTTCCCCACCCCACCAGCTGGATGAGTGATCACAGTGGAACAATGATGCCAGGAGGCTCAGAGGTACACTCTAAGTTTTGTATTGTGTTTTCTTAGTCAGCCCACTTATTGAGTGCTACGTGCTGTCACTGGAGTTATAAAGATATACATGATACCGGCTCTGCCCCTACAGAGCTTGCAGTGTGTTTAGGGAAGCCAGGCATATCCCCATGAAGCAGAAGCTCACTGAACAAGGCAGGAGGAACTTTTGCCTCCAAGGATGCAGATGGTGATAAAGATTGCAATTGTCTGAGGCTACGGGGGACGAACTGGAACCATAGCCTGCACTCAGAGACATGCGGATCCCAGAAGGAAAAGGGTGAAAGGCAAGTTCTAACTAATCTGAAATTTGATATTCCAAGAGCTTCCTTTAAAAGGCCCTTTTAAAATTCTTTTTCTTCCTCTTAAAAAATTCAGCTATCAAATGATGTCCGCTATCAAATGATGTCCTTTCTATACAGTGAAAAATATACACTAAGGAAAGAAAAAGGGCAAGACTCATGCTCTATGATTCCTTGTTGAACAAGGAAAAGCATTTGGACTGTTCTCACCCCGTGATGAGTTCCTTTTCCTCTCCTTCCTTGCTTTGGTTGATGATGTGAGTCTAAGCAATTCACTGAAGCCACGTGGGAACAAGCAAAAGTCAGGGTCCAAGCAGAATTACTAGCTTGGGGAATGCCTGTCTCTCTGGACCTCCCTGTGAGGCCAGTGAGGATTTCCAGACTTTCGCAGACTTTAAAATCAGCTCTCCTGAGACTGAATGAGGTGCAAAAGGAAACTGTCTTCTCAGGTTGGGGGCTGAGGTGGACCATGAGGGAAAGAACGGATGGATAAATCCAGGGAAGGTGCATAATCTGTCCTCCCAAATAATCTAAAATGACCTTCACATGCCCTCCAGGGTGGCCCCGGGAAATACATCACTAGATTCCTCCAGGTTTTACCTTGCTCTGCTTCCCAGAGCCTGTATTACACAGGCAGGAACACCACCGTCATATTTCTCCCTGCCCTCAGGAACGTTCACCAGTTGGGGGAAAAATAAGGCCAGAAAATTGTTGCTATGGGCTCTGTTTTGTGGAAGTTAAAATGCTGGTGCAGGAATCTGATTGCTTGATAGCTCCCTCTCTCTCTCCATCTCTCTCTCTCTCTCTCTCTCCCCCTCCCTCCCTCCCTCTCTCCCTCCCTCTCTCTCACCCTCCACCCTTTCTCGGCTCTCCCTCTCTCCCACCCCCACTTTTTCTACTCTCCCCTCTTCCCTCCACTGGACTCCCAGGGCCGCTCCCACGCCGGGTTGGAGGAGAGCCTTACAGGTTGTCAATGAAACCTGGAATTATTTCCTTTGATGGCTCAGGTAATAGTAGGAGCCAAGGCAATGAGTGAGGTCGTCTGAAACCAATGCAGTCCTGCCCGGGACCCGGGAGCCAATCGCAGGAGCAGAGGGCGGGGCGTCAGCGCCAGCAGATAATTGCTAAGTGCCTCGCTCGCACAGTTGGTCCGAGCCGCCGAAAGGTCTGGTCGCAGAGATGGGGACGCGTAATCCTCAGCGTGCTCCATCCCGACAGCAGCCCTCCACGGCTCGGCAGGGCAGCGAGCCTCTGGGCACCGGCCCCTCTGCTCCACGGAAAAGGTACTCCTGCTGCATCCCGGCGGGGCTGCTCTTGTGTTTCCGTCCTCAGCGGCTTGCAGTTTAGCCTCTGTAGAGGGGTTGCAGAAAGAAAAGTTTAGGGGAGGAAATGTGACAACGGAGGGAAATCACCGTGTTTTGTTGGGAAGAAAACAAGCTGACGGTTTGGGAAACTTCTGTGCTGTCTAGAACTGGATTGGTTTACTACTCTCTCAATTAGCCGCGCTCCGGTCTGTGGAAATAGGTCTGGTCTTGGGCTAGGGTGCCTGCCTGTTGGGGTGTAGATTTGGATTTGTTGGGTGAAGGGGGTTGAACCCTGGATGTGCTGCTTCCTGGCGGACCCATTGCTGGGAGGCTGATTCTGGGAAGCGTGATGGGTTGGTTGGGTTTTCCACCATAGGGTCTGCCCCCTTGACTTTCTCCTGACCTGCTGTCCCCCAACTCTTGTGACCTTCAGTTTGAGTCCTTCCTCAAACTTCTGTCTCCTTCCTCGCCCCTCCCGCTTGCCGACTCTGTCTGCGCTCATTTAATGTGGTGGAAGGAGACATTTCCTGGGGTGTGGGCGACTGTCCTGTTTGACCTGATGGGCGTCTGCCTGTCACATAACTTGGTGAGAAAGCAACAAAACGGTTCCCAGAGGAAAAGCCATCACTCCACTGATTAGCTCCCGAAAACTCTGGAAGACTGTCTGGGCTTGGTGTGTACTGAAATAAAGGGGATGGAGTGAAATTGCAGCCCGTGTGAAGGTTACACCCTCACCAGGGACAGGCCGTAGGGTGCTAAGGAAGCCCGAGGCTCTGGGTGCATGGGGGGCTGAGGGGCTGCTGGCACCACCATCCCTGCTGCCTGTGATGACTGTTCTTCAAGTGAAGGGCTGGCCACGGCAGGAGGCTGGGCCAGGCTTGTAGCATCCTTGTTCATTTCTGAACAGTTAGGACCACAAGGGCCCTGCTTGCTCTGAGTCCCACCTGTGGTCCTGAGGAGAAGTCCTTCTCCCCACGTTCTGCCACCCGGGAGGTATTAGGTCAGTGGGCCTCCTAGGAAGCAGGGTCCCCATGGGAGAAGGTGATGTGCTTGGTCTTAAACTTCCTTCCTGCTTTGGTGCAGGCAGCTCCTATTTGAATATTCCACAGCACTTGGCCAGGTGTGTCCTCTCACCTGCTGGGTCCTCAGAAGCAGCTGGTCCAGGACTGATCTTCCACATCCCTGAGTCCCTCTGAATTCTAGCCTAGACCCGAAGCTGGGAAGTTCGGTTCCCAGTCCTGGCAGGATGGGGATGTGCTGGGAGGACTCGTCCAGGACACCTGGTCCCCAGGACACCCTTCCCGCCGAGGTGTAGATGCCTCCATTCTCCGGCTCCACAAATCACATTCGCTCTTTAATTCTTGTTTTCTTTAACCTCCACAAGGGCTTCTCCTCCGCCTCCTTTACACAGCTATTTCTGGTGGGAGATGTTATTGCCGAAGCTCTACTCACAATGCTTAAAAAAGAACCGGCTGCCCGACTTTTGTTTTTCTTGGTCAGGATACAGTCAGCTTTCTCCTCTGCACATGTTGCCTGGCAGTCAACAAAACAAGCTTGCAACCCCGCAGAGGAGAATGCCTTTGTGTTTGGGAGGCTGGAGTGGAGGCTGAACTTGTCTTGCCTGTTGGGGCATCTTTGGCCCAAGACCTTCTCCTCTGTGGTCTGTCTGGGGCAGGTGACCCCCAGAGAGCCCACGAGAGAAGACATCCAGCAGGTGGGAGATTTTGAAAAGGGGCACCTTGGTTTTCATGAAGGCAGTGATAACATGAGAACATGCTTTGGAGTTGGAGGGGTATCTAGAACCGGGGACAGGTAGCAAAATCGTGGGTCCCTCCCACCGATGCCGATCTGCTGGATTTCTATCGTGATAGAGGACATTCAAAGTAAGGCTTTGAAACCGGCTCTATTTTGAAACCGGCTTTATTTTTAACATGGACATTCTTTCCTTTGGTCACTGTGCCCTTTTCTTTAATAATTAAAGCAGATGTACAGTGTAGATTTGATAGGCCACAAACAGACTGTTTTAGTTAGCATAAAATTCAAGTTAACTCCTGTGTAAGCCAGAATGACTTTCCCATACCTCAGTATGTGAAAATTTCTTTTCTCACTACCATCTGGGCACAGGGGAGGGGTCCCCGATCTCTCCTGGCAGGACGGAGCAGGACAGTGTTTCCTGGAGAAAGGGACCCTGAGCTGATTCTTGAAGGGTGGGATGTGGATGATGCCAGTGAAGAAGGGTGGGAAAGGCCTCTCCTGAGTGTGGCCTCGACATGAGTGATGTCTTCAGGGAAACAAAATTCAAAGGTATTTCTAGATGCAAAGTGCTAGCGGGTGGCTGTGTTCGTCTCCTTGGGCTGCTGTAACAAATGACCACAAACTGCTTGGCTTACAACAATAGAAATTTATTCTCTCACAGTTCTGGAGGCTACAAATCTGAAGTCAAGGTGTAGGCAGGACCTCCCTCTGGAGGCTCTGATTGACAGTCAGGTCCCCACTTCTCTCCTCGCTGCTGGTGGCTGCTGAGAACGCTTGTTGTTCCCTGGCTTGCAGCTGAGTCACACCAGCCTGCTTGCTTCCCCGTGTGTGTCTCTGGGTGTCCTCTCCTCTTCGGAAAAAAGACCCCAGTCATCCGATTTAGCACTCATTATAATCCAGTGTGACATCATCGTAATTACATCTGAAAAGACCCTATTTCCAAATAAGGTCACATGTCCGAGGTGGACCTCAATTTGGGGGGACAGTATTCTCCCAGCACAGCAGTAGAGACAAAAGTGGGGATTGGATGGTAGACAAAGGTACAGACCCATACTGTGCATAATATTGACATTTACGTTGTCAACATTTTCCATTTTCTCGACTGGTCTGCTGCCGAATTCGTGGGGAATTCTCAAAGAGGGGTGCATCTACTGAGGATGCAGTGCCTTGGCTTCCAGTTGCACATTTAGAGCTAGAAGCGGGGATTCTGTCCCTGGCTCAGCTGCCTAGTAGTTTTACAGCATTGCTTTGAACTTCCTAAACCTTCGCTGCCATGATTTTATAATCAGGGATTACAATGACTGCCCTGCTTGTTTAGAAGCTTCCTGTTTGCGAAGCTGTGTAATAAATGGTAAAGTGTGTGTAAAATGTTCCTTCATGGGATTCAAAAAAATTATTTGTGCATTAGTTCCATTCTTTCATCTCTGCAGTGCAATATACGACCTTCTATCTTCCAGTTAGGGGCAGGCCTGCTGTGCACATCCGGAAGACTCGAAGAGCAATTAGGAAATCCATAGGTGTGACTTAATATTTATTTATGTGTCTTCAGCCAGGGGTCAGAACATAGCCACCGGCCAAATGCAGCCACTACTTATTTTGTAAGGTCTGCAAGCGAAGAATGGTTTTTACGTTTTTAAATGTTTGGAAAAAATCAAAAGAAGAATAATACATCGTGACATGAAAATTACATGGAGTTCAAAAATTAAGGCTCATAAATAAAGCCTTATTGGAACACAGCCATACTCAATCCTCTCCATACTGTCTAGAGCTCTCTTCACATCACACAGCAGAATTGAGTAGTTGCAGTGGAGGACTCTTTGTCCCACAAAGCCTGCAATGTTTACTCTCTGGCCGCCACACAGGAAATGTTTGCCCACCCCTGTGTGAAGTGGATGATTCTGGTGAAGGAGGAGGTGAGTTGTCATCCCTCTGGGTGGCTGTCTCCCTACTCATAGGAATGATCCCTTTGGAACATTCCAGACTCTAAAGCTGCCTTGTCTTCAGTTCATTTCCAGAGTTTCGTTTTTTTAGGACCCAGCAGGTTGAAGGTTGTAAGGAATAAGAAGTATCATTCCCAACCCCTGAACAGGAACTTTGTTGCTATTTTGCTTTGTTTCTTTCAATAAGATAGATTGAAATTTACGAACAGTTTATGTTGTAAGAATCAGGTTGAAGTCTGCCACACTGTGGAAACAATGAGAATGGTTTGTTTCTTCTGCCATCTTCCCACCAAACTGAATTTCTGGTAACCAGGACTCCTGAGTTTTCTGAGACAGCCCTGATGTAGAATATTTTTTCTTGTCACTACAGATCAATGATATGTCCTGAAAAATCTAATATTTCCTCTCCAAACTGTACCCAGCAGGGGAGTAACACTTTTGTTATACAAACACACAGATGCTAATTTAAATGAAAAAACAGATGTGAATGTGTAGTATGGCACTTGAGCTGTATACAACTTCCTAGGCCTGCGACAAGATCTGTAGCTTGGGAGTCTGGTTCTGAAGCTCATGTATACTAAAAAATATATATCATAGTCATTACTTCCATCTAGAGTCTGATTCAGAGGAGAGGAAAGAATTCCCCAAAATGACAGCTATGATAGTAATTTTTTTAAGGTGGAGGTAGTGTCATGGGTGTTTGATTATTGTAAGCCTTGTGGCCTCCTCCTGTACTCTAATTCCATTATTATATTGTTATCATTGGATATATCCTCTCCTTAGCAGACGACTTATTAAGGCCTTTTTATGTGTCAGGCCCTTTACTAAATACTTGGTATTTATTTCATTTGAACTTTACAATTGCAAGTAGGAATCTTCATTGCCTCCATCTTAAAAAGATATGAAAGCTGAAGCTTAGGTCAAGTATCTCATCCAACATCGTACACCTTGTAAGTGATACAGCCAAGGTTCAAACACAGTGCAGTTTAGCTCTCGAATCTGAGCTCTGAATTACTATATATTCTTCATTTACTTAATCTTTCATATTAATTGGCTGTCTACCAAGAGTCAGGTGCTGTGTTAATTACGGAGAATTTAATAGCAAATGAAACAGATACAGTTTCTGTTTACAGTGTTTACAGGATAGTGTGGGAAATGGACAATAATTTAAAAAATCATACAAATATGTAAATGAAGGAACGTAATGGAAAAATAGAGAATGGGAAAATCACAAGGTCTTTGGCATCAGGGAAGTCTTCTCTGAGTAAGGATTAGTCAGAGCAGTGAGGGGAGACAGGAGAATTCCAGGCAGATGGAACAGCATATGCAAAGCGTCTGCAGTCAGAAAAATCACAGCGTTTAAGGAATAACAAGAAAGCCAGCATGGCTAGAAGCCGTGCGGTGAGGTGCAGAGAATGGATTGATGGAAACAAGAGTGTCATCTACTTTGAACTGTCAAGTATCAGACTTTCAGTTGTTTCCTGTGTCGATGAAAATCATCCATAAACAGTCTATAATAGGAGTAGAAAAGAGTTTTATTTGAGCCAAACTGAGGGCTGTAGCCCAGAAGACAGCTTCTTAGATTACTCTGAGAAACTGCTCTGGAGAAGCATGGATTTCAGCACAGTTTTATGTCTTGTCAGAACAAAGAACATCACACAAGTCAGGGATACATTCCTTTAGGGTTTCAAAAAACCAGATCAGCACGCACACAGCGAGTCAGTATGACCTTGGCACCTGGGAAGGGGGTCTTATCATGGAAGGAACACCAGCAGTGGCGTCCCAGGAAGGGGGGGGCATTTCATCTTTATTTTTAACATGGACATTCTTTACTTCTGGTCAGTGCACCCTTTTCTTTCATAACTAAAGCAGATGTATAAAGTAGGTTTGATAGCCACAAACGGGCTGTTCTAGTCAGCATAAAATTCAAATTAAGCCAGAATGACTGCCCCATACCTCAGTATGTGAACATTTCTTTTATCAACTGAAAGAGTATGGCCTTGGATGAGGGTGACGGCAGTGGAGAAAAATGAGCAATAAATAGATCTGAGGGACAATGAAGTAGGCAAAAATGGATGAAGTGGATAATGGGTGTGAAAGAGAAGGTGGTTTCTGAATGACTTCCAAGCTTAGAACTTACACCACTCCATGGTGGCCGCTCCCACCCACCTCCACCCTCCCCCCCCCCCCCGCCACAATAACCTTGAGGTTGTGACCCAGAGACCAGAAAGATCTGAGAAGCAGGGAAGGACGTGACGAAACCCTTTGTCCATGTTGCGCCAGGCTGAGCAGGGCTAAAGTGGCGTAGAGGTGAATTTGCCCCCAGCCAAGGGGTATGGGGCAGCAAGGGAGAGGGACCAGGGGGCTTTGTCCTCAGAGCTTCTTCCCAATCAAGCCTTTCTACCTCTCTGATGGAGGGTGAGGACACCCAGGGGCCAGCCCAGGGCGTGGAGCCCAGAGAGGCACGGGCTAGAGGTGCCCTCCTGGTGTGCTGATATCCAAAGGCAGGACAGTGCGTTGAGTGAGTTCAAGACAGTCACCAAGGGAGGGGCTGCGGACAGGACAGTTACCAGAACCCCGGTACCCTGAATGAAGGATACCAGCAGGAAGTTATTGCAGGCGTCCAGAGGGGACACGGAAGTTGGCAGTAGTTGGATGATACGCCTCTAGCAGGAGGACTGGATTATTTAAAAGGTGGGAACAGTTTAGGTGTGGTCTCGGGACCTAGGTCCAGTGACTCCCAGGGGGTCCATCCCGTTCTTCCTTTGTTTAAAAGGCAGAGATGGTAGGACCCAGAGAGCACGATTTTAGACTTCTTGAGTGCATGGGCTTTGCTTACTCACCTTTGTACCTTAGCACCTCACACAGAGGGGCTCCATAAATGATTGTTCATATCTTCATAATAAGCTATTGCCCCATTGTTTTTGCTTTAAAACAATTAAGACTTTAAACAATAGTTTTAATTTAAAAAATGATCATTTGTATAGAAAGTCTTCTAGAACATTTCCATGAAATCATAGTTTAGTTATATACCTATCAAAGTGGCCTTGTTGAAAGAATATTTTGTGAAATTGGCTTTGTTCAAGAAAATCTGAGGGTTATGGCCAGTTTCCACAAGAATCTTGACCAGGTTCTTGGTCCCATGGGGGTCACATTCAAATAGGAAAAACCCAAAGAAAGGGAGAGGCAGGTCCTTGGAGGGCGTGCTCTCATAGCACAAGCTGGTCCCTCCGGCAGTTGCTTCTGATAACCATCTACACGTCCTGACTCCATCCTCCCCCTTGGCAAACCCTACTGCCCTCTCACTGGACACCTCTGCTGCTAGGCATTGCCTGCCTTCACCTGTCTGCTTTTGGAGGCTTGATCCTATTTTACCAGAAATCAAGGCTGTGTGAGCCGGAGTTGGTGTGCAGCTCACAGAGGTAGATGTCCTTCCCAGATCCCAACCCCCTTTCAGCCATAAGACAAAAGGGACGTGATAGTCAGGAAGTCCTTCTCTGGAGGACAATCTGGTGCTGCCTCAGGGGTGAAGAGGTCGAGAATGCCTCCTGGGTGACCTTAAGACTTGGAAGGGTATGGATCAGATTCCCTAGTGTGTGTCTTCTCACTTTGCACACCACTTGGGCCCTTGAAAATGAATCGAAAGATATTTTTGTTTAGGGTAGTTTGAATGAAAGAATTCTGGTGACCACAGATTGCCAAAGAGCTGTTTGATCTGTGACAGTCTCTCTCCAGCTGATTTCAGCTCTGAAATGTTAGTTTCTATGTTGCTCTGAAATGTTAGTTTCTATGTTGGCTTTTTTGGGGGCAGGTAACATGGGCACACAGGAGCCTCCAGGCACAGGTGACTCACTGGCATATGACAGCTGGAATCTGCAGCTCTCTCCTCCCTTTCTGCTGTGTCTCCTCTTTTTAGGTGTCTGTATCTCAAACATAACTTCCCTGTCTCAATTATTTTTTCCCCCTGATAGATAGATTTCCTATGTTAACATGCTAGAATCTCAAAAAACATCAGTTTGTTTTTCTCTGAAATCCCAACTCTATCCTGAAAATTTTATCACTCATGTTTAATCAGATTTCTTTCCTTCTGTGTCTGGGTCCATTTATCTTCATCTCTTCCCTGGCTGCAGGGAGGGGTGTGAGGGCATCTTGCCTCCCTTCCCTGCTTTGTCCTACAAAGCCCCGTGAGTCTGTACCCTCGTGCAGCCCTGTCATAAGTCACGCCTGCTGTCACCCTGTTCCATGACCCCCAGTGCCCGTTCTGTTTCTCCTTTGTCACCTCTGGGCATTCCTCATGCTCAGAATATTATTCTTGCAGAACAAAGACGTCCGTTTCCTTCACTACCTTCTGGCTTGCAACCGTTTGGCTCTGTTTAGGTTGATGTGTTCATTTAGGAATATATGTATATTTTTCTTCTTGCCTTAGAACCGGACAAGGGGTTGTGACATTGGAATACAAGATACATTTTAACTTCATGTGACCTAGATTTGCTGCAGGTCATGCTGAGACAATGATGAATGTCTCCTGTTAAACACCGGAAAGCCTTGCAAAATACATTTTGAAAATAGGGATGATGCACTGAGTTCTACTAATTTGCAGTAAAATGGCTTTTTGGACTTGGATCCAGCAAACCTCACTCATGCACCTGCCCCATATCACAGACTTAGCTGGGAGCTCTGCACATGTGAGCTTATGTCAGTCTCAGAACATTTTCTCAACGTGAGCATTTACTGTGCCCGTTTTACAAATGAGATAAAGAAGGTTTGGGGCAGATCATCTAATTCTTTCTCATTCTCCCACTTCCCGGTGGCAGGCTTTGATGCACTGACTTTCTTTATTTTTAAGAACACACTTTCACTCCTGGCTCAGCCATTTCATATATCAGTGATATCGGTAGTGCTGTGTTCCCACAGAACATTCTTTATGGGAGTGACTCAAGGAAATCGTCCACTCAGAGCCTGCCGTGGGCTGCAGCAATGTTTGGTGGGGCATCCCAGTCACGTTCTTTGTTCCCCAGGTCCCTACTAAGGGTTGATGGCCTTACAGACCTATAGAAAATCAGGTTTTAGATGCTGAGGTGCGACCTGGTTCAGTGTAATATAAAGGAAAAGTCATAGGTTTTGGGACCTTCCCTGGCATTGAATCTGGCCTCCAACTTCTGCTAGCTGGGTGACCGTGGTCAAGTTTCTTAATTTTTCTAAGATGTAGCTTCCTCATCTGAGAAATGCTACCAACAGCCCATATGTTCCAGGACTACTGAGAAGAATACATGTGACAATGTAAACGTGAAGTAGGGAGCCCCCCAGAGCCTGGTGGGGGAGAGATGCCCTACACCTGTTACCTTCTTCTCCTTTCTAATAGCCCAGATGATGCTGAGTGTCTTCCTGCTGCTGCATTTGATAGGGGGAGAAACACATACAGACTGGTTAGAATGACCTAGTGGTGAAATTCAGTGGTCTGTATCCAGAACTAAACGCTGCTGAGAGAGACGTTTTCTGTAGAAGCCCTAAGTGATGGCCAAGGAACTAGACAAACTGAGAGGAAATATTGCAGTGTCCAATAACATTCTTGTTTGAAGGAACCTAAACTAATTCAAAGAGTGAAAAATATGGTGTTGGTATTTGCACATCAGATCTTTGCTTGGAGGAACACTTTCATCTTGTCCTGACTTGGCCGCTATCCAGTCCCCATCATTGAGTCTAAGCAGGAGAGAGTGAGATGTTTGGAACAGCTGCAGTGACAGCAAGCACACCCCTAGGTCACATGCGTGGTGTGGTTGGTTGTACTGTATTCCCTTTCCTCCCGCTCACGGGTGGCATTATTCAGTCATGGCACAGCGACTTTAATAGATATTAAAAATGCAGCTGTTTAAGCATGTCATTCTTCAAACCCCATCGAAACTCTCTCTGGAAGCATATGTGAGCGAATGGTGCAGGACTGTTTCCTACTTGCAACAGGGATTGTTCCTCTTGATCTGTGACATTGTATAGCCAAATAGCCCTGTAATCATTTATAATTCCTCTATTAGCTTTGTCTTTTTGCCAAGTATAGTTAAAAGAAAAATTGTGTAGAAAAGGAGATGATTTTTACTGTAAATTCCTGACGGAAAAAGGCATTTTTCTTCGAAGTTATTAACTGGGTTTTACAGCTGACCTTTCAAGGAATGTCTATGGCTTCAGATACTCAAGAACTCAGCAAATATTGTCCTCTGTATAATTTAAATAGTCATTATAGTTTGGGCTGTAAGCACTGAATATGTATTGTAAGACACAATGTTGGTTTTCTTAAATTTTTGATATTTTATTGTTAAAGAAAAACGTCTGTTTCCTTTGTACACTGAGTGTTGGTTGACCCTTTCTTATTAAATTTCCTCATCACAGCTGTACGTAATCCTAGAAGGTCAGTGGTTGGCATTAGCAACCCCAGAAATGAATGGTCATGATGTCACATCCTAGAATTGACAAATTAGTTTGTTTGATCTCTCATTACCCTTCTATCCATTGCTGTAATGGAGAATGGAAAAATTCAAGATGGGATTAAGGCCTGAAATTTCCTCAACACCAAAAAACAAGAGTTGTGAGGGTGTCTCTCCTGTTCTTCCCTCACTCCATACAGACTTGGCTTTTTTGTGTGTGTGTGAGCGTTGTGACATACTGTCCTGGGCAGTAGTTCTTTGCTTTCATGGCTAATGATGCAAAAAGGAGAAGGAAAGGGGAGAGAAAGAGAAAAAAACAGAACGCTATCAAGACAAAAGTAAAGTTAAATCATAACCAAAGAATATCTGAGTTTGGAAGGGATTTCAAGGCTTCTCCGTGGAAGCCTTGTCACTTAGAAATAAAAGAGAAAACCTATAGTCCTGTCTGCCTCTCACTTGGACTTCAAGAAAGGCTGAGAGATCTTGGACAAGTCACTAAACATTCCTGGACTGTTTCCTTGTCTGGAGTAAATGATCACTTGTTGCTTTCCGATCTTCATCAAATGTGATTTAAATATTCTCTGGAAACCAATATTATGATTCATAAATAAACTGATTCATAAATAAATTGTTTACCATTAGAAATATTTATTTCATTTTCTAATGCAATAATTATTCATCTGTATAACCCAGTAATAAGCACCAATTCCAGATAGAGAGTCAGTGGTGAGCAAAGCCAGACCCAGACAAGATCCCCCTGCCCTTGGCTGAAAATGGCAACCCTGATGAATGCTGTGGTGAGTGGGCATGGTGCCAGGGGAGCTCATTAGAGGAGATGGCCTGTCTGGGAGCTGGCAGAAGGTGTCTCTGAGCGGTGATTCCTACGTGGCACCTGAAGGGTGCATAGGTATTCACAGGTAAGGAGGTAAGGGGAGATCATTCCAGGGAGCAGGAATCACATTTATGAAAGTTTGGGGAGGGACGGAGAGAAGGCGAGCCTGGCAAGGGCAGAACAACGCCAGGTATGGTGGTAAAAGAGGCTAGGACAGGCACTAAGTAGGAGCCAGACCGCTGATGCTTTTAGGGGAAGGCTGACGATGTAATGGACCATCCCAGCCCATCCCAACTGCGATACGTGTGCAAGTGAGAGGGCACTATTAATAATGAAACTGGAAAAATAGGTGTAACCCACTATGTATGATCAAGGGCTCTATTTAAAATCTATCAAAAGAAGTTTTCTTTTTACTTTACGTGGAATGAGAATCATCAATGGATTTTAAGCCATAAGGCTGAAATGATCACATGTGGCTTTTGAAAATCAGTTTGCTGCAAAGTGGAAGAAAGATTGAGGAGGGCCTCAGAGGGGAGCGAGGGGACCTGCCAGGAGGAGTCTGTTGTAGAGGTTTAGGGGAGTTTGGACTGGGGCAGAGCAGGTGGAGATCAGAAGTGAATAATAATGAGAGAAATTAAAGTTAACATCTTCAGTGATGGAGGGTTGATTGCAGTAAGGGTTCCAATTTGTTTCCACCTCCTTGTGTACATGCCCTTTGGCATCATTCTCCCAACCTGAACCGGGACTAAAATAGGCAATTTGCTTTGGTAGTGGAGTAGTAAGAAAAGCACCGCAAGTAGAGACATGAAACACACGTGGCCACTGCCCCGAGACTTGTGACGCACTTGGATTCTGGCAACCCATCTGGGCCAGCTGACTGGAGGATGGGAGGGCACGGGGAAGGAGGTGGGGGGCATCCCAGTGGAGGCCGCCAGAAACCTGAGACCCAGCCTAACAGCCGACTGCCAACGTGGAGAGCAGGCAAGCCTGGCTCAGACAAGGAGAACCGCTCGGCTGAGCCCTGTCCGAATTGCCCACCTGTGGAATCTCAGACTAGGGAAATAGTTGTTGTTGCAAGCCATTACATTTTGGTTTGGTTTGTTACATAGCAGTAGATGCAGAAGTTGTTACTGAGAGAAAACTCTGGACGAAGACCAGATTTGCATAAACCCATTTAGTTTAGACATGTTGATTTTGAGGAGCTATTGAGATATTTTGGAGGTGATGTCAACCAGGGGTGGGGATTTGTGTCTGGAGCTCAGAGGAGAGATTTGTGTGGAGATATAGATGTCTGTGTGTGTGTGTGTGTTTGAGAACCTCCAGGGAGAGAGTGTGAAGAGAGGGGAGGAGAGGAGGGGAGGGCAGGGGAGGGCTGGGGCAGGAGCCTGGAGACCTACTGCTGGGAAGACAGTGAGGCCTCAGAGGACATGTGGAGGAAGCAGGCAGAGTAGGAGGAAGATGGGAGTGTGTTGTGTATGGGAGGCTTAGCTGGTTACCATCAAAGTCACGGTAGAGGATGAAATCAGCTATAGAACAATATCTTTTTGCATTTTACTACTTCAATATTCCATAAAACAATACCAAATTGTCCATTTTCTGTTTCCTTAAGAGGGCAAGTTGAATGATAGGCACTAAGAAATATGAAATGTCCCCTTGCTTTCTTCCCTTCTGGCACATGAGGTGGAGGGGCAGAGGTTTTGATGACCTACAGGTGTAGGATAAACATTCTCTGGCTGGAAATGGAGGAGCGTTGCCTGGCAGCTCTGGCTCTGGGCACCGTGTGTAGCAAGGGATAGGCTGCCTGTAATCCTTCTTCTGCACCTTTGTTCCCTCCCAGGGCCACTGTGCTTGACTCCGAGATACTCTCCTCCAAGCCTGGGCTCGGGAAAAGCTCTTATACGCTCATTTATACTAAGGTGCAAATGACTGATAGGCCTGAGTCATTTGTTTTGCTCAGAAAACTAAATTTTAAACATGAAGAAATCTCTCTCTATTCTGGGAAATGCAGTTATGTGAATGTGGGGAAAATGTTTTCATATACCACTTCCTTGCATTACTGCCCTGTGGTTTGCTTTTATATATTGAAAATAGAGCCCCATGTTCTCAGATTGTGGACTTTTGGGTGTTTTCAGTCTAGAATAAGCATGCCTCATGGATTTATCTTTTCTCCCCACAGAAACCTGCTTCCCCTCCTATGTGTCCTTTTACGATCTAATGATACCAAACGTCTTCCATTTTCTCAGGCTGCAAACTATTGAAATACATTCAGCCCCGCTCACCTGCCACATTCCGATCCTGTGATTCTGCCCTGTCTGACCCTGCTCACCCCATCTCGGTCCCTTCCTGCTGTTTCAGAATGAGATCAAGCCGTCATCAACTCCCACTCGGCCTAGTGCCTCTGCCTCCTTACCCTTGTTCTATGTCTGTCTTTGCTTCTATCCAGCCTAGAAATTTTGTTACAAGAATTGCCTTTCTTGTGTCTTGGTCTGATCTTGTCCCATCTTCTTTATCTACCTTTGATGCATTTTCTTGTAGGATAAAACCTAAACTTCTCAACAGGGCACCCGTAGCCCCTCCTAATTTAGCTGCCTAACTAGGGCTTGCCTCAATCGTTATTTTAGTGCGAAGTTAGGTAGGAATTGCAAGATACCAAGGGCAAGTCCGTCCAAAGGATTTCACTCTCCCTTCATTCCCCATTCCCAGTTTACCTTTGTGAAGATGCAATTCTTGAACTGTGCTGGGGGTACTATATGCAAGGTGGGTTTGCTCAGTCACTCACGTGGAGGGACACTGGTGAGTTACAGCTGGGCGGAGCCAGGTGACTACATTCAGGAGAGGTGCTCCAGGTGACGGGGGTCTGACGGCATGTGTTTTTTCACTTAGAACAGAAATGAGGGACCACTGGATACATCTTTTCACATTTCTTTCACCTCATTTGGGACCCTGATATTACATGGAAACATACAAGGAATGAAACACACAAGCCTGATAACTAAACCAGCTGGGGGTCTGCAGCGGGGTCGTGCCCCTTGGCCTCTCCTCACCCTCACACCACTTCCCAGCTCCCTGTCTCCAGCAGGCTTGCCTTCTATCTCTACCGGCCAGGGACCCAGAGTCCTTGGTGTGTTTCGATATAGAAATGGAGCTGGCAGACGCAATCTTTGCACCAACCCCTCCTGCTTCCTGCGAGAAGGAAACATCCAAACATGCAGTGCCAGGGAGCCTGGGCCCCAGGTAGGAGATTGTCTCCAAAGGGTCCTTTAACAAGACCTTATTATCCCACCCCGTCACCCTTGTGGACTCAGCTCCTGGCGTTGACCCAACGGAACTCTAAGATCATGTCAGGTCAGATTCTCCTCGTTCGTGGAAGTGGTTACCATGCATCTTCTTTCTTTTTTTAAAGCTGGTCACCCTCCTAGAAATGAGTGCCCGTTCCCCCCCTTCTTTGCCTGAAGAACCCCATTTCTCACTCATGGTCCAGCTTGGAAAGCACCTGCGCCTCGAAGACCACCATCACCTGGGGGCCCTCTGCATTTTGTTTGGTGTGTGTGTGTCTTTCTTTTTTTTTACTAAGGACTTCCCTCTCTATGGTAAGGTCCAGAAGGGCAGGGAATATGTTATTTCCTTTTACATCCAAGATAACTTAGCACATGGGTGGTGAGTGAATAAATGAACAAGAAAGTAGCACTTGGGTTTGAACTAGACCTCTGTCAGTGCAAAACATCGTTTCTTTGCAAGCGGATTACTTGGCCCTTAGGAAATGCTTAGTGGGACCCTCAGCCAGGGCAACCTTGGATCAGCTGTCTGGGGCGTCTGCCTGACATCTTGGGGCCATTAGGAAATACTCAGGAAGGAAGCTCCCTGTTCAGATGTCATCACCAATTACTGCTTTCAGGTGTTAACTGAAACGACCCAATTAAGCAAATGTTTTAAAGCCTTGAATTCTTGTTGAGTAGAGAAAAAGATCAATTATTCAAAGGCTCCTTTTAAAGAAGTAGGCATTTGGAGGACACAGGAACGTTACATTTTGCCAAACGGGAATAGCTGTGTCATTTCCCTTTCTGATTATAAAATGAGATACAGTGATTCTTATTTTCTACATGGTTTTATTTATTTACTTAGTTTAGTTGCAAACTAAAGTCCCACCCTGAGAGATGTCGTCGTTAACTGTATGATAGAGATCCTTTCTGGTTTCTTTACTTTGATACACCTGGAAATATATGTATATATAGAAAATATTTTGATAGTTGCATTTCTATATACATATATATACATCTGTATATATGCATACATAATCATATATAAGCTATATATAATATTTACATATGAATTGTATGTTAACTATGTTATATATGTATTTTGGGGGCAAAAATGGGATAACACTATATAGATAATGTCTGTGTCCTGCTTTTTTTTTTTTTTTTTTTTTTTTTATTTGTTTATTTATTTATTTATTTATGGCTGTGTTGGGTCCTCGTCTCTGTGCGAGGGCTTTCTCCAGTTGCGGCAAGCGGGGGCCACTCTTCATCGCGGTGCACGGGCCTCTCACCATCGCGGCCTCTCCCGTTGCGGAGCACAGGCTCCAGACGCGCAGGCTCAGTAGCTGTGGCTCACGGGCCCAGTTGCTCCGCGGCATGTGGGATCCTCCCAGACCAGGGCTCGAACCCGTGTCCCCTGCACCGGCAGGCAGACTCTCAACCACTGCGCCACCAGGGAAGCCCCTGCTTTTTTATATAATAAAATAGTTTAGTCAAATTCCTATGGCAACACAACACATGTATCTTATTTTTAATGCTTTCTTTTAAATGTTATATTGAATGAATATTCTGAAATTTAGTTAATCAATTTCTTATTAATGGATATTTATGCTATATCAAAATTTTAACTATATTTTGGTCCACTTGTACAAGTATTTATTTAATATCCTCCTAGCAGCATTTCTGTGTTATAGCCTTTTGATATGTAGTCTAAGGCTAAGGCTATTGCCTGCCAGGAAGATTGTACTGACTTGTATTCCCACTCTCAGTGTATGAAAGTGTCCATTTTACTTCATCCTCACAAATACTAGATGTTAGTAATCCTTTTAATCTTTGCTAATTTGGTAGATAAAAATGAGATTTCATTATTTGGTTGATATAGCTTTAGTTACTAGTGAGGTTTGATTATCATGTGGTTATGTCCATCTTTTCTAAACATTCATAACTTTTTCTGAATTTCATAGTATGTCATTTATCCTTTACTCACTTTTACTTTTTGTTCTATATTATCCCCCTACCCATTTGTGAAATTGTTTTCTAGCTTTGAGTCCAGTACTGTTCAAATGAGGTTTTGCTAAAGGAGATGATCACGCCAAACCACCCGAATTGGATTCTGCCAGAATGTATGAAGTAGTTTAGAAAGAGGAAATTAAAATTTGGGGGAGCACCTTTGAATTTGATGTCCCTGTAATCAGCTAGAAATTTCTGCCCCTGCTTCTCATTCCTTTAACTTTTCCCCCATTCTGTTCATTTTATCTGCACAGAAGCTACAGCATGATTTTTTAACCACGGAGCCATGAACTTTCAAGGGAATCTGTGGATAGAATTCTAGAGATTTGTGAACTTTGATTGGGAAAAAGATGACATTTTTATGCGCACTGACATCTTGAGATTTAGTATTTCTTTCAATTATACATGTGAGCAACAAACCGTAGTAATAGTAGCAATTCCTGACACCAATAAAAACCACCAATATTTTGAAATCACATCACTGATGTTGAAAGCATCCTCTCTTTATTACAAAAACGTGAAATATTTTGTTGGTTGTATTTCACTACAATTGGGTTATTCTGTAATCTTGTGCATTTTGCTTTATGCACTTAAAAAGATTATTTTGAGAAGGGGTCTGTAGGTGTCAAGGCACACATAGGTTAAGAATCCCTGAGCTGGAGAAAGTGTCAAGGTTACTGGAAGATTCTTACTTGTTCCTGCGTAAGGTTCCTCCTTTGCCCTGACCTCTCCTTTCCCTATATCATTCCTCACTCTCCTGGATCCCTGTCCTAGGCCCCTGGAAACTTTTCAAGTGTTATATCAAATATATTAACATCTACCCTTGTTCCCCATTAAATACATTTTTATTATAAAAATTTGAAAGAATTATACTAATTGTATTTTTTAAATCACTTGGTTATGAGAAAGTTATTTCATTTACAACTGACTGCGCTTTCTTGACAACTATTGTACTTATTCAGGGGTTCTTGCAAAGCAGGCAAATCTAACATACAAATTGTTTTCTAAATGTAATGAAATTTTTATGAGCGCTAAATTTAACAATTAATGAAGTTGACATAATGATACGTTTTTGTACATTTAATTAAACATTTAGCAATAGTCATTGTGCAGTTTGCTTTCCATATTTTGGAGCCAATTTTTGAAAAGTATGTTTTGTAGGTTCTGGAAAGCCCCTGGGCCCTGAGGCTGGTGCCTGTAGTGCCTAAAGGGATACGGTACCGCCTGGGGGTGTAAATCAACAGCCTTTGTACTCAGCCTTTTCTCAGACCATGTTCCTTCACCTCTTGCCCTTAACTGGAAACTCCCCACGTGGTGGGCACTTTCCTGCCACGATCTACTTCCAGCCTCATTCTGTCCACACACATCACCCTACAGCTCTCCTTTAGCTGATGCCCGTGGTCTGACCCTGTGAGGTCTTGGATCGCTCAGTCTACCGTCCAGATACTGCCAAGAACAACTTTCACATCCTTGGAGACAAGCCATCCTGCGTCCTGACCTCCTCTAGGCTCCTTTGCAGCCAGGTTTCAACTTTGTTTCAGGGTGTGGCCCCAGCTCCCCAAACAACATCGTCATTTCTCAAGAAGTTTCTACTTCTTGGGAACGAATGAATGATCTTTGTCTTCTCATTGCCTTAGTCATATTCCTTCATTATTACATGGCACTTAACCTTTTCTGAAGTATTAAAATGCAACATAGAAACTTCTAATCACATAGGGGAACTTCATATTCCCCCAGTTCTCCAAGTCCTAACTCCTAGGATACCTTGTCTTTACTGCATCCGTATCTCCAACACCTTAACCCTTTCCTTTTCAACCCATCCAGCGGGCACCTCTTCGCTTTGCTTTTTTCAGTGCTCTTTTGCCAGAACCTTCATTGCCCCGGCTACAGCAGCAACCGTGGTACTTATATTAATGACTAGCGTCACCTAGGGCATCCCATGCGCCAGACTCTAAGCTGAATGTTTCACGTGCGTTGTTTCATGTAACTATTTTGTGCGGACTATTACTCTTTTCATTATAAAAAAGCAGCTGAGGATAAGATAGATTAGATAACTTGTTTAATAGCATATAGTTTGAAAGTTACAGAGCAGAGACTTTATGTCATTTTCCATAATCTATATTTATATAGTGAGATATATCTGGATAAATCTGTATCTCTGTCTATGTTTATAGATAGAGGTGGATAATCAGACCTCCCTCAAATTCACTTACTTTCCTTGAGCACATTTATGCCGATTCCTCATCTTATTTACTTCCCACCCACCTGGCCAACGGCCCTGCTGAAATATTGGTCAAGGTTACTAATGACTGACCTGCTAGTGACCAGTGTCAGTGGGATATTTAGTGCTTTCTCATCTGATCTGAGCATATTGTTTGGCATAGGGTGTCCAGCACTGTAGCTTGCTGGTCGTGGAGTGAAGCTGGGTCTTGATGTTGAGATGGAGATCTCTGAGAGATTTTCACCGTTTGGTATTACATGGAGCTGGGAGGTCTCTTGTGGACCAGTGTCCTGAAGTTGGCTCTCCCACCTCAGAGGCACAGCCCTGATGCCTGGCTGGAGCACCAAGAGCCTTTCATCCACACGGCTCAGAGTAAAAGAGAGAAAAAATAGAAAGAAAGAAAGAAAGAAAGAGGATAAAATATAGTGAAGTAAAATAAAGCTATTATAAAGCAAAGCTATACAGACAAAATCTCACCCAGAAGCATATACATATACACTCACAAAAAAAGGAAAAGGGGGAAAATTAATATATCCTGCTCCCAAAGTCCACCTCCTGAATTTGGGATGATTCGTTGTCTATTCAGGTATTCAACAGATGCAGGCACATCAAGTTGTTTGTGGAGTTTTAATCCGCTGCTTCTGAGGCTGCTGGGAGAGATTTCCCTTTCTCTTCTTTGTTCACACAGTTCCCGGGGTTCAGCTTTGGATTTGGACCCGCCTCTGCGTGTAGGTCGCCTGAGGGCGTCTGTTCCCTGCCCAGACAGAACGGGGTTAAAGGAGCAGCTGCTTCGGGGGCTCTGGCTCACTCAGGCCGGGGGGGAGGGAGGGGTATGGATGCGGGGCGAGCCTGCGGTGGCAGAGGCCGGCGTGACGTTGCAGCAGCCTGAGGCGCACCGTGCGTTCTCCTGGGGAAGTTGTCCCCGGATCACGGGAGCCTGGCCGTGGCTGGCGGGCTGCACCGGCTCCCGGAAGGGGCGGTGTGGAGAGTGACCTGTGCTCGCACACAGGATTTTTGGTGGCGGCAGCAGCAGCCTTAGCGTCTCACGCCCGTCTCTGGGGTCCGCGCTGATCGCCATGGCTCGCGCCCATCTCTGGAGTTCGTTTAGGCGGCGCTCTGAATCCCCTCTCCTTGCGTGCCGCGAAACAAAGAGGCAAGAAAAAGTCTCTTGCCTCTTCGGCAGCTGCAGACTTTTTCCCGGACTCCCTCCCAACCAGCTGTGGTGCGCTAACCCCTTCAGGCTGTGTTCACGCCGCCAACGCCAGTCCTCTCCCTGCGATCCGACCAAAGCCTGAGCCTCAGCTCCCAGCCCCGCCCGCCCCGGTGGGTGAGCAGACAAGCCTCTCGGGCTGCTGAGTGCTGCTCGGCGCTGAGCCTCTGTGCGGGAATCTCTCCGTTTTTCCCTCTGCGCCCCTGTTGCTGTGGGATCCGCGCTGATAGTCGCGGCTCGCGCCTGTCTCTGGAGCTCGTTTAGGTGGCGCTCTGAATCCCCTCTCCTCGCGCACCAGGAAACAAAGAGGGAAGAAAAAGTCTCTTGCCTCTTTGGCAGCTGCAGACTTTTTCCCGGACTCCCTCCCGGCTAGCTGTGGTGCACTAACCCCTTCAGGCTGTGTTCACGCCGCCAACCACAGTCCTCTCCCTGGGATCCGACCTAAGCCCGAGCCTCAGCTCCCAGCCCCTGCCCGTCCCGGCAGGTGAGCAGACAAGCCTCTCGGGCTGGTGAGTGCTGCTCGGCGCCGAGCCTCTGTGCGGGAGTCTCTCCGCTTTGCCCTCCGCACCCCTGTGGCTGCTCTCTCCTCCGTGGCTCCGAAGCTTCCCCCCTCTGCCACCCGCAGTCTCCGCCCGCGAAGGGGCTTCCTGGTGCGTGGAAACCTTTCCTCCTTCACAGCTCCCTCCCACTGGCGCAGGTCCCACCCCTATTCTTTTGTCTCTGTTATTTCTTTTTTCTTTTGCCCTACCCAAGTACGTGGGGAGTTTCTTGCCTTTTGGGAGGTCTGACGTTTTCTGCCAGCGTTCAGTGGGTGTTCTGTAGGAGCAGTTCCACGTGTAGATGTATTTCTAATGTATCTGTGGGAAGGAAGGTGATCTCCGCGTCTTACTCTTCCGCCATCTTCTCTAACTCCTCATATATCCTCTCTTGAGTCTCAGTTTATGTTCTGTGAAGTGGGACTCATCACATCTACACTGCAGTGCGCTCGGGCAGAGCAGCACAATATTTGAAAGTGCCCTTGACAATGACCAGCCCATTATAATACTCCAGGAATGGTTATACTATCATTGCCAATGACACACCCATAGTCCGGATATTATCCGTAACGATTACTAAGGTTGTTTATCTCCCTCCACTTTTACTAAGACAAAAAAAGGTTTAAAAGACTCTAAGTCATTTTTACTGAGGTTCTTTTTTTTTTTTTTTTTTCAAAATACTAATTGTAGGGCTTCCCTGGTGGCGCAGTGGTTGAGAATCTGCCTGCTAATGCACGGGACACGGGTTCGAGCCCTGGTCTGGGAAGATCCCACATGCCCTGAAGCAACTGGGCCCGTGATCCACAACTACTGAGCCTGCGCATCTGGAGCCTGTGCTCCGCAACAAGAGAGGCCACGATAGTGAGAGGCCCGCGCACCGCAATGAAGAGTGGCCCCCGCTCCCCACAACTAGAGAAAGCCCTCACACAGAAATGAAGACCCAACACAGCTAAAAATAAATAAATAAATTTATTAAAAAAAAAAAAAAACTAATTGTAAAGTCTGCAGTGGGTATATAGGTGTTCAACTTTTTTCCAGATTTTATGTTTTTGGTTTTGTTTTTAAATTTTTTATTTATTATTTATTTATTATTTTTATTTTTGGCTGTGTTGGGTCTTTGTTTCTGTGCGAGGGCTTTCTCCAGTTGTGGCAAGTGGGGGCCACTCTTCATCGCGGCGCGTGGGCCTCTCACTATCGCGGCCTCTCTTGTTGCGGAGCAAAGGCTCCAGACGCTCAGGCTCAGTAGTTGTGGCTCAGGGGCCCAGTTGCTCCGCGGCATGTGGGATCTTCCCAGACCAGGGCTCGAACCCGTGTCCCCTGCATTGGCAGGCAGATTCTCAACCACTGCGCCACCAGGGAAGCCCCTTTACTGAGGTTCTTAATACTCACCTTCCTCACAAGGGTGGACAAAACTCTCAGCGTTTTGTATTGAGTGCAAATGTCTCTATTCTTGCCCATTTCAGAGTCCTCCTTACTCAAAATGTAGGTTTTGTCGATCTTTAGTACCCTGTCTCTCGTCTTACCTCAGATTATTCTGTGGTAAGATGGTGCAAACTATGTATTTACTAACTGGAGAGAATTCAAGTCCCCGGAGCTGTTGTAGCTCAAAATTCTGTTTTAAGTGGAGTCATTTTCTGTGCTTTCCTTTCGTGCTGTCTGCAAAATGCCTGTTTCTGTCCTCCTTGAGATCCAGGTTTACAGCACTCTCCTTTTTCTCATTCTGGGGTCTCTATGTTTGTGGCATCTCTGAGGGCCCATGTTCTGTTGAGGCTAAATTTGATACTTGGGGGGGGGAGAAAGCAACTTCCAGATGGGTCAGCCTAGAAAAGGATCCCCCATTGTGTAGAAATTTAAAAACAGGCAAAATACCTGTCCTATCAGACACTATGATTTGCCCCCTCTGTCTGACGCAGCCCAGAGCTTCGTCATTTAATACACACCTATCTACTGTGAAGGCCCAGCCAACAAGATCATTTTGGAGCCCTGAGTGGGTGCCCAGAATGGATGGGAGAGCTGAGGTAACCAGAACTCTGCCTTTTTTATGGACAGGTGTTAGGGCATCTTCTTTTCAAAGTGACACATTCCCAACCCATCCAACTCACGTAGAGGAAAAAAAGCACTGTCACCAGGCAAAGGGAGAAAAACATGGGGCTGCAGAGGAAGAGGGATCTTGTGGGGACGCTTGTATTATTCATCCACGTGCAAGTATGAACTCCAGATTTGATAAGACATGCAGTCTGATCAAAAGTCATGCAATTAATGATTTCTTTCAAAAATCAAAGAACTCTTTGATTCTTCATTTTAATGTAACTTTGACCTCTTTTCTTTCCATGTCATGAAAGAGGCCTTGACTAAGCTAAACATGCTCTCTCTCCGTGCCTGCAGTGTATCAGAAAGCATCCTCAGTTACTTTCACAGGCAGTGGAGAGCTCCTTAATTTTTCTCTGATGACAAGAGCTCCCTTTGAGCCTGGGCCAGAGGTGAGCAAGATTCTGATTCTGGAAAGATGTAGAAAAATGAAGTTCCTTTTGCCAGAGGTTCTGGGTGAGCATTGTTGATGTATGACTGTTAGCAGTCTTACCCTCCTTCCACCTATTCTTCCTTTTCTGCATGGTGGACTGTCCTTTAGTTTTGGGGGTACAGTATTGGGGAAAAAAGGAAGGGGAGGCTAGAGGGAAGTAGGCTAGTGGCTGGGATTTTGTGCAAGAATATTTGAAGAAGGAAGTGTGGGAGCAAGTGCTGTGGTAAGACGGGAAAGGGAGAATTAAAAACAAAAAATCTGTGATCCATAAATCCCCTTCAAAGACTCTAAGCAAAGTACTTAAATTATTTTACAATTACCTTTTGGTTACTACTCTGCAGTATAAAAAACAATAAGTTCACTTTTTATCGTATCCCCATGTCATTAGCATCATTTTAAAGACATGTCTTAACAGCTGTATCGTGTACCATCCTTTATTTAACCAGCTCCCTTTTTTGGACAGTTAATTCAGTTATTTTGTTGTTTATAAATATATATATATATATATATATATATATATATATATATATATATATATATATATATATATATGATGGATATTTTTGTTTGTAATTCTGATTATGTCATTTTGTCAGCCAGGATAATTGATGGTAGCTGTACTAACAAACAACCTAAAATCTCAGTGGCTTAGCAGGTGTTGACTGAAAAAAATGCACAACTAAAAGTTGAGAATCATCTTTTTTTTGGTGGACTTGCTGAGGACTTAAGCCCGGGAGGCAGTGTCAGATCGCTCTGAGAGATTGCACTGAAGAGGGAAGGGAGGAACCAGGACATATAGGAGTTTTGCAAAAACAAAACAAAACAAAACATAAAACCCCAAAACAACCAGGTAGTGGGAACATCAAAAGATTACTGTTAATTAAAGAAAAACCAGACATCTCAAGTTAATGAATTTAGCATTTTTCTGTGTATGGGAAGAGGCAGGAGTCTGGGCTCATTGGAATCCTTCCTTTGATGTGCATTTGAACTATCTAGAGCCAGCATCCTGCTTTTCTCCATCCTGAATCCCCTCCGGGTGCACCATCGGGGATGGCTGCCCTGGCTGATGATGGCTTGATGGCTGCAACACTCTGTTGACTGATAGGGCAGGCGACATTCTTCATCCATACAGGTTCAAGTTTTATTTCTTGCTCGATTTACTGGCTAGGGTTGGAGTGGGAGACTCTGTTCTTTGCAGATGTGAGGGACTCAGGGTCCTTCAACATTGTGGCGTTACCTTCCTCAGGTCCTCAGAGCCCCGGTGCTGGAAGAAGGGAGCTTGGAAGAGGCACGCAAGCTCTTGGCCTCTTCTGCCCAGAGAGGACAGAGCCACTTCTGCGCATGGTCCACTGGTCAGGGCTCGTCCCAGGGCCTCAGCCAGAGGCAAGGGGGCTGTCGAAGGGAATCTGGATGCAGCAAAGAGAAAGGGCCAATGGGTATTGATTAACAACTAGCCAAGGTCCTACCTACCTACCAATTCACTGTCAGATCTTTAGAATACAAAGTGTTACATTCCTGCAATCCTCCTCTAATTCGAGACAATTCTCCATTCATATTCTCTTTTGCTTATAGCAACCTTGAGCTGGGTCTTCCCAGGCTCTTCTTTCTACCCTACAGGCTGTGGTCTCCTAGGAAGCTTTGGTGGGATGCAGGCACCATCTGGGAGAAGGCGCCTCGGAACTCACATGCCCGCGTTGCCCAGGACCCCAATTCCTTCCACCTCTCGGATGCTGCTTTCTTTTCCCAGGGACAGAGCCAAGCTGTAATTGACTCCTTGGGTATTTCAAAGTCCCTGATCCCAAGACTGAAGGATGACTCCCTGCTGTTGTGAAAGGTTACCAAATTATCAGGACCTCTGATTGGGAGGGACAGTGGGAAGAGGGGAGGTAGTGTCAGGGGAAAGGCACTGATGTTTCAAACTCAACTGGCGACTGCAGCCCCTGGTAATGGCTTTAGTAACTTCACAGCTGATCCCTGTGATTGAGCATCAGGACCATTGAATGCTAATTGAGTTGAAAAGCTTCCCCCTCATGTGCTAAAACTCTCAGGCAGTAAAAGGCTTCTGACCATGTCTGGAGTTGCGTGCTGGGGACAATGTGGTGGGTTGCCTCTGGCTACAGTTAACTGCTGTTCGTCTTCCCGGCTTGACGGGGTAGGGTTGCTGTACCTACACAGACTTTAAAATTATTTTAAAATTATTTTTAATTTTTTAAAATTGAAGAATGGTTGATTTACATTGTTGGTGGTTTCAGGTGTACAGCAAAGTGATTCAGTTATGCATACACACATACATACCTATACATACATACATATATATATTCTTTTCCAGATTCTTTTTCATTATCGTTTATTGCAAGATATTGAGTAATATTGAGCACAGTAATACTGTGCTTACAGTAGGACCCTGTTGTTCATCTATTTTACATATATCATATATCTGTGTGTCTCTGTTAATCCCACACTCCTAATTTATCCCTCCCCTCACCCTTTCCCCTTCGGTAACCGTAATTTTATTTTCTGTGTCTGTGGGTCTATTTCTCAAACAGACTTTTTTTTTTTTTTTTAAGCAGATTGCACCTTGCTGTGGCTGGATCAATACTCTGGAGTGAGCTGTTTGCCCTCAAAACTTCTGGGGCCGCAGCCATGGAGCTGCAGGATCCCAACGGGGTCCTGACGTCCATCTGCTCTGTTTTTTTCAGGTGCACTGAATCGACAGTCCTGAGTTTTGAAGTTTTCCTGGAGGGGACTTGCGGGGATTTCTCCAGGATCGATGGAACTCCTTTTGTGGTGCTTCAGTGCTTCCACCATGAAGCGCTCATTTCCCTATGCACGTCCCCCCGCCCCACCCCACTGTTTCCTTTACTCTCTCTCCTCCCACCCCCAATTCCCAGAAGAAGATCTAAGAATCAGGTCCAAACAGAAGATCTTTGGAGAATCCTTGTGTGTGTTTTATGAAATTTTTATTGGAGTATAGTTGATTTACAATGTTGTGTTAGTTCCGGGTGTACAGCAAAGTGAATCAGTTATACATATACATATAATCCACTCTTTTTTAGATTCTTTTCCCATACAGGTCATTACAGAGTACTGAGTAGAGTTCCCTGTGCTATACAGTAGGTCCTGATTAGTAATCTATTTTATAGGTAGTGTTGTGTATATGTCAATCCCAATCTCCCAATTTATCCCTCTCCCCTCCCCACTTTCCCCCCCTGGTAACCATAAGTTTGTTTTCTACATCTGTGACTCTATTTTGAATCCTTGTGTTTTACTCTAGTCCTGAAACTAGATAAAGCCTAGTCATCAATAAACAGGTGAGGAAGTAGAGCCAGGCATTGGTTGAGTGTTGATGTTTCTGGTACAAGCTGACTCTCCGCTCATCATCCCACACCTTCATCAGCCATCATCATGCTGTCTGTCACCTCCTCTTCTCTGAAGAAGGCCCGGGCCATCTTTTGAAAATACAAAGCCCAGCATTGAGACCCTCCCAACTGAGAGAGCAGGAAGGGCCAGGGCTGCTGAGGTGCTCCCTGAACCCCACTCAGGGGATCTGTGTTGTTCCCACCTGGGTGTATTGTGTGGACCCCTAAAATTCCTGCAAACCTCTGCCTCTGCGCTTCCAGATTGCCCCTGAAAGAAATGAACAATAATCATAATACCCACCACGTAGTGACCGCTGGTATCTTGAGAGCTGCCTTGCCATTGGACAACATTTGTTGAGCTCCTACTGTTTGCCAGACAGTGGGTACATGCTTTATGTGTGTTTAGCCCTTCTGACAACACTGTGATTTAGGACCTGTTAATATGTCTATTTTGCTGAAATGGAAACTGAGGTTCAGAGCGGTTAAATAACAAGGAAAAGTCCATGTTTTTACCCCCTACACTAATATATATGTATATTTGTGTATATATAGTCTATATATGTATATTTAACATATATATTATGTTGACTGAAAAAAATGCACAACCTCAAAGTTGAGAAATATGTTTTATTTGGTGGACAAAACTGAGGACTTAAGCCTGGGACACAGCCTCTCAGCTCTCTCTGAGGGACTGATCCAAAAAGGAGAGGGAGGAACCATCAACTATAGGAATTTTTGCAACAGAGACCAGGTAATCGGAACATCGAAAGATTCCTGTTAATTAAAGAAAAGCAGACATATCGAGTTAATGAATTTTTAGTGTTTTTCTGTGTATGGGAAGATGCAAAAGTCTGGGCTCACTGAAATCCTTCCTTTGATATGCACCTCAGCTATGTGGGCTAGTATCCTGTGCTTTCTCATCCTGAGTTCCCTCGGGGTGCACCATCAGGGGAGGCTGTGGCTGTTGACTGCTAGATGGTGGGCATCCTGTTTCCATCCTGAGTTTCCTCAGGGTTCACTCTTGGGGCGGCTATAATGTGATGGCTTGATGGCTGCAATACCCTTTGTTTACTGATATGGCAGGCAACGTTTTTTCATTGACAATTATATATATACAATATACACTGTTCGTGTTACATATATTATCTATTTTACATACTACGTGTTTTTTTAGAATCTTTGCAAAAAACCTTGCAAGGCAGGTGTTATTCTTTACATTTTGTGAAAAAGAAATTAAAGCCTCTAACAGGCTGAGAAATTGGTCATGTCACTACATCACAATTAACAAGTCAGTGAACAAGATTTTGAATCCAAGTAATCCTTTTCTGAAAAAAAAAAAACCCAAAAAACAGAGAAACTATGTTCTTTCCATGCTCCAAAATATATTTTGGTCAAGTGACTTAAGAAACTCTCCCTTAAGCTTGTCTAAAGCAGAAAGTAAGACAACAGTGCTTTACTGGAAATTATCAAAAGGCAGGATCAAGCAGGAATAATGAAAGGGAGCCTGAGGTTTCGGGTGATGAACCCACTGGCTAAATAGGCCCCTGGAAACAGACCCAGTTTTTTTTTTTTTTATTAATTTGTGTATTTCTTTATTGACTGTTTTCCTCCAATAGAATGTAATCTTTTTTTTTAAAACATCTTTATTGGAGTATAATTGCTTTACAATGGTGTTAGTTTCTGCTTTATAACAAAGTAAATCAGCTACACATATACATATATCCCCATATCTCCTCCCTTTTGCGTCTCCCTCCCATCCTCCCTACCCCACCCCTCTAGGTGGTCACAAAGCACCAAGCTGATCTCCCTATGCTATGCGGCTGCTTCCCACTAGCTAGCTATTTCACATTTGGTAGTGTATATATGTCCATGCCACTCTCTCACTTCATCCCAGCTTACCCTTCCCCCTCCCCGTGTTTAGAAACCCCTCTGGTCCAGTGGAGAAGCATATCCTAGGCCCCCAGTGCCTTTCAGAAAAGAGAACAGAGGACGATTTTGCAAATTGATTGTTAACCGGAAGTGAAAATTTCTTTCCTGAGCATTGTCCTGCCTTAAAAAAAAAAACCTATGGAGAGGCTACTGTCCAGTGAGTGGCCGCCCTCCACACCAATGAGGCAAGCCAACTTCCGGGTATTGTTGAGAGCTGGGGGCAGGTAGGTCAGATGATCATTTTCAGAGGCAGGGGTAGCTTACTGAAGTCCCTAGCAACTACCACCACCAGTCTGTTTACCTTTTTTTTTTTTGTTTTTGGCCATGCCGCGCAGCATGAGGGCTCTTAGTTCCCCCATTGGGGCTCAAACCCGAGCCCCCTGCAGTGGAAGCGTGGAGTCTTAACCTCTGGACTACCAGGGAAGTCCCCCGTCTACCTTTAACGGAGGTCACAAGCTCCAGCTCAGAATACGAGGCACACATGAGGCGGATGAGGTCAATTTGCTCCACGGTGAGGCGCACAGCATCCTGTTCGTGGGTCTGGCATGGGACGTAGGCTGACCAGAACTGAGGGAAGGCCAGGGCTTGGTTTGGGCTTTGGAACTCCTTGGGCTTCTCATAGCCTCCTCAGCTGGCACAGCACTCACTGTGCCCAGAAGTCACATGGAATGCGTTGCTGTTTCTGTGGTACTTGGATGCCCGTCAGGTTGGCTTACTGTGACCCCTGTAGCCCCCAGCATCCATGGCATGGCACTTTCTAGGTCACTATGGTAACTTAGTTCCAATGTGACTAAGCTGTGGTCTCTGAGGCCCCCCAAACTGCCCCACATTCCCCAGCAGCCATGGTGGCACCTTGTGTGTCCCTTTGGTACCTGGGCACCCACGAGACCGTCTTTCAGCCTGTCCAAGCTGGTCTGGGCATGGCTGAAACTGCACACATTAACATCCTGGAGGCCATTGTGGTAAAACTGCCTCAGGACCAGGGGCATGTCGTTGTGGCTGGAGGGAGGTCAAGGCAAATGGGTGGGCTCCCTAGGTCTTGGGATCAGGCAGGACACATTGCCTGGCCTGGGCCAGCCGGGGGGTCCCCCATCTCACACTGTCACACAGACTATACTAGGAGCAGCTGAGGCCTGGGCTGAGGGCTTCCCACCAGGGAGGGGATGACAGAGAAGGGGAAGGGCGTCCATAGGTGATGGAGAGGCCATCCAGGGGTGGTGTGAGGGGGCCTCCCCACTAGCTCTGCATGCTCCGGACCTCCTCCCCTGCCCAGGGCCAGGCTAGGCCCCCACCGGCCCCCACCAGCCCGCACACACTGCAGTCCCCCGTCCACAAGCGGGAAGTCCCGCCTCAGGGCCCGCGTGCGCTCCCGCGGACTTGGGGTGCTGGAGGTGCCCGGCGTGGTCTGGACGCGGGTTCCCGGCCGCAGCAGCAGACGCAGCAGCAGCAGCAGCAGACGCAGCAGAGGCCGCTGGCAGAGTGCGCGGGGACCTTCGAGGCCCCCGGGCCGCAAGCTGCGCAGGGCCAGGCAGGTGGGCAGAGGCGGGTGTGAGAGGGGCGGGCGATGGGGTTCTGCCCGTCGACACAGGCCACCCAGCGGCGCGGCCTCGCGAGGGGGTGGGGTGAGGGAGGGGATACAGAGTCACAGGGCCCTGCGAGCCGTGTGCGGAGAGCCGTGATCCGCGAAGCCCGGCAGCCCCGGGGCGGCACTGCCCTCCCTCCCCCTGCTCAGAGGCAGCTCCCGCGGGCTAAGCTGGCCTCTGCTGAGAGCCCACTCGCCTCCCGTCGCGGGTTCCCTCCGCCCCTGCGCCTCTTCCCACTCCTGCTGCTCCGATGGGGCGCCCTAGGTTGCTCTCCCCCGCCTCTCACCTTCCTGGCCAAGCTGGGCTGCTTCTCTCAGAGGGCCACCTTCAGCCCGAGGCCTCCCGGGAGCACACCTCGTCCCCATCTGCCTGCAGCCGGCCCCGCCCACTCCGAGGGCTGCATGTGAGCATCTCTGCGGCCACAGGTGCTCTGGGCTCCCGGTGTCCCGGTACGGGGCCCTGTGGGCTGGTGTGGGGGAAGAGAGAGTTTCTGGAAATGGGGGGGGGGTAACCTTGTGAGCTCTGGATTCAGGACGGGGCCCTCTGCCCCCGACCTTCTCTCTCCACCTACTTGACTCCCCAACCTGCATGACCATTCTCTGGGGACTTCAACCAGCACCCGGGAACTCTCAGGAACCCCCCCACTTCTGTCAGCCAGCCTCAGGGAAGAGCGCCCTCAGGAGCTGCTACACCTCCCCAGGGCCTGAAGAGAGGGACTTTTGGGATGTGAACTGAACACCTTCTGGGGAGAGTCAACGACCCTTTTCCTCAACAGAGCGGGAACCCAGTCAGTAGGCTATTTGAGTGGAAGGAAATGAAGTCATTTCCATGGCAGCAGAGCCCCCATCGCAGCAACCTTCCTCCCAGGGCTGCTGGCCGACCTTCTGACCAGGATCCCTCCTACCTCAGCGTGGAAGGCCTGGCCTCGTGGACAAGTATATAGGTTCTGAGGAAAGACCTGGCACCTGGGTTCTGCTGCTACACTTGCCTTATCTCGTGGCCCTTGTGACTCTAGCTTTCCCAGAAACCTCAAGGGCTAAGTGCCTGTGCTTGCTCAGAGGCCGCACGCCATTCCCCATTTGGAGCCTCAGGCCCTGCCCCTAGCTGCCTCCTCTGGGGACCCCCTCCCCCCAACACACACACACACACACACACACACACACACACACACACACACACACACACACACACACCTAGAGGGGATGTGCCTTCTCACAGAAGCTCAACCACTGAGATGCTTTAGGGACTGTGCCCAAACTCCTTCATCCCCAGCCTCTCAAGGTTTTGCTCTGATCCCTGGCACCCCCTGGAGCTGTTCCACCTTTGGAACCTTTCCTGGGTAGCAGGAGTGCCTAGCACAGGGGTAGTGACCTAAGTGTGAGCACTGGCGACCCTAGAAGTCTGTTACAGAAAAACATTGAGCAGTAAGGGACCCCCCCTGGGGACAGAAAGGGCTGGGAATAAAGGAGAATGTGAACCTCGGGGCAGGGTGCGTGCTGCTTGACTCTCCATCCTGTTCTTGCTTCAGGGAGCAGGTCTTCCTGGGTCTCTCTATCCTTCCTCCTGAGACCCCAGGCAGGAGGCTCTTTGAGAAGCCAAAGATTGCTGCTTTCAGTTTCAAAAAACCCAGCTCCCCCCTGGTTTGTGGTGGTGGCCGCTGACAATGGCTCAGAGCAGGAGCCCATGTGGTAGACTGCTAAGGCTTCTCTGCACCCTGTCTCTGCTCCTGCATCCTCCTCGGCTCGCAGAGTGCAGACTTTTCTGTCTTCAGCTGACAAAGGGGCCCCTGAGGATTGAGCAGAGGAACGTCACGTTTTCTTCCAAGCCAGCTTCAGCCCTCGGATGTTCAGGGCAGACTCTCATTTCAAACGTCGGTTTCTGAGGCTCCTTGCTTATGGCCATTTAGTGTGGAAGGAGGCTCCTGGCTGAGGAAGGCTCACACAGAACGCCGCAGGTTGTGATCTGTGGCAGTGGGCAGTGGGGGGACGGGGTGGGTCATTGCAGGAAGAGGCATTCGCTGCCTGAGGCAGTTACACCATTGCCCTCTCTTCAGAATGGCTCAGCCAGCAGGATTCTGTGGGGTCTACCTCCTGGCACCAGGCTCCAATCGCCGGATTTGGGGTCTGGGGCAACCCAGGTCTTCGTCCGACTCTTCCGGAGCGCGCTTTCTCTTGGGAGCACGTCTGGGGACTGGCTTCTCTGCTTTCACCTTTGCTGGCATGGCCCAAGGAACTGCTGCTGCAAAGAAAATCAGAACTGATCAGTCACTTCTGCTGTACACAGTCTCCTGCCAGAATTTCCCTCTCTCTTGTCTCTCCCAGTTTCTGGCTGAAGACCTTTAATCTACTTGACAGCCAAAACACAGCCTTGGCCCATCACCTCTATGAGTCGCTAGAGAAGGGACACTGGCTGCAAAAGCAATTCCTAGAGCCTACAGCTGCAGCACATGAGGAAGTCTCTTCACCGTTTACAGGGTAAACATTAGAACCCGGAAGTCATTGCAATCATGAGCCTCTCCATCCCTCCCTTCCACAACAGAGAAAACATTTCTTGCAGTCTGTCACTTCTGAGGCTTTAATGGAAATGTCTTTCAAGTTTTGGAAAAAAATAATCTAATAAAAATTGGTTAAGAACCCCTCCCACCTTGGCAACCCCTCTTGGGCCCCATTTCTACTGCCTGTTTCGACTACACTGAACTCTAGCCCTCTGATACTTTTATGTAGATTAGAACAAGGCCAAATACTGAGGCAGAGTGATCAGGAGAGAACCGCGTTCTGGGTACCAAGTCTAGGCTCACATCAACCCAGCCTCCTGGGACACCATCTCCTCAGCCTTCCAGTCTCATTAGCACTTCAACAGCCCTCTTGGTTCTTCCGGTCTTCCCATCAGTATGGCACCACCCTCTCCCCTAGAAGTAAAAATCATTATAATCCTCCCTCTCTCCACCATGAAAGGATGAGATAAAAGCTCAGCAGCAGCCCCCGTGAAACACGTGGTCACCACTGTGAAGAGGTGTTACTAAGACGATTTGGTCCGACTCAGAGAAGGAAAGAGACAACTCTGCCCTTAGCCTGATCAGGCCCACAGGAAGGAAGCACACTGGGGGCAGCCTTTGAGAGTGTGGCAATGCGAGAGAACCTTCTTTAGGAGGGGACTCCCTGTTGCCGACCTTGAAAAAGTAAGGATGGGACATTCGTTTACTGGGGCTGTTGCAGAGGGGATGTGCCCAGAGGTTGGGCCACCCTGCTTGAGAATCAAAGCACCTTCTAGTCCGAAGCTGCTTGAATGCTCCAATCGCCGGATTTTGGGTCTGGGGCAATCCAGGTCTTCGTCTGACTCTTCCGGAGCGTGCTTTCTCTTGGGAGCACGTCTGGGGACTGGCTTCTCTGCCTCCACCTTTGCTGGCGTGGCCAAAGGAACATCCCCGTAGGCCCGGTAGCCACCAACCAGGCAGTATGTCTCCCCATGCCAGCTCAACTGCGTTTCTCCACACCCTCGGTAGAGGACATGTTTCTGATCAGGGGTAGGAGGAGAAATGGGAGCCACTGCTGCTGCAAAGCAAATCAGAACTGATCAGTCACTTCTGCTGTACACAGTCTCCTGCCAGAATTTCCCTCTCTCCTGTCTCTCCCAGTTTCTGGCTGAAGACCCTTAATCTACTTGACATCCAAAACACAGCCTTGGCCCATCACCTCTATGAGTCCCTAGAGAAGGGACACTGGCTGCAAAAGCAATTCCTAGAGCCTACAGCTGCAGCACATGAGGAAGTCTCTTCACCGTTTCCAGGGAAAACAGTAGAACCCGAAAGTCATTGCAATCATGAGCCTCTCCATCTCTCCCTTCCACCACAGAGAAAACATTTCTTGCAGTCTGTCACTTCTGAGGCTTTAATGGAAATGTCTTTCAAGTTTTGGAAAAACATAATTTAATATAAATTGGTTAAGAACCCCTCCCACCTTGGCAACCCCTTTTGGGCCCCATTTCTACTGCCTGTTTCGACTACACTGAACTCTAGCTCTCTGATACTTTTATGTAGATTAGAACAAGGCCAAATACTGAGGCAGAGTGATCAGGAGACTGAGAACCGTGTTCTGGGTACCAAGTCTAGGCTCACATCAACCCAGCCTCCTGGGACACCATCTCCTCAGCCCTCCAGTCTCATTAGCACTTCAACAGCCCTCTTGGTTCTTCCGGTCTTCCCATCAATATGGCACCACCCTCTCCCCTAGTACTCAGCCGCTCAGGATGGGATGTGTCTGAGGGCACCTATATAGATGTCTACATGACAGCATAGAGGTGCCTGGGTTTGAAGGTGTGTTTCAAGAGTGGCCCTCTTCCTCAAACTGCTCCATTTACCATTTGCCAACAAAAATGCACTTGTCTTTTGCTAAGAGGCCAATCAGGAAAGGGTCTGAATGGAAGCATCCTGTAGCCCAAAGGGGAAGCTACATTTATAAAGATCAGGACCATCCTGCACACTTGTCCAGGGATGACCTTTCACAGGTATACGTAGTTGGCAAACCGCACAGGAACATGAGGCAGCCAGGTGAGGTTTTGTGTACGCCATGCCTCCTGTAGAGATGCCCAGTCTCGGTGTACCTGCCGCACTGCCCACCCATGGAACAGAGCACAGGTCTGAGTTAATATAGACGATCCAGTCACACATTCTCTCTCAGACAACCAAAGAGATTGGTATCTGCTGGAGAACTGTCAGGGAAGTTTCTCTGAGGGCAGCACGTTGGCAGTTACGCTGCCATGGAAACTGTGAGAAGGCGGTGAGGTCATCACTACCCAGTGAGGTCATGATAAGGAACCTGTGACTTGGGGGTCAGGCTTCAGGAGGAGGGGCAGTTTTGTGGAGGAGAGCAGGGGGAGGGCAGAGGTACTCTGCCTGGCCCCTCACACCTGGGCCTCCCCACCCATGCCCTAGTCTAGCAGACACCCCACGTGGGGCGTGCCGGTGGGCTGGCACAGCCCCAGGAGCCCCAGGAGGGCAAGAGAGACCCACTTTCTGAGATTGTCTTGAGAGGCAAGATTAACGTAAGAGACAACTAGGTTGTATGGCACTGACCCTAAGAGGCAGAGATTTGTGTGGACTGGGGAATCAGGGAGGGCTCCTTGGCAGTGGGCCTGAAGGACAAGTGAGATTTGGACCCATGGGGAAGAGAGGGAAGACATTCCAGTTTGGAAGAGTAAAAGCAAAGACACACTCTCCTCGACCTTGTACTGCCCCAAATATAAATTCATAGAACCCTCACATTTTCACAACTGAGTACTGAAGAAAAGCAAGAGGTGAAGGGGCCTACCCAGTGTTACACAGGTAGTGGAGAGGTGTTCTGCTCAATGGTTAGGTTCATGTTGGGGCTCCGGATTTACAGCTGATAGGAATGTGAGGACAAGCTCATGCCATTTCAAACATTTCCAAGTGATACTGAGAGAGATGTTAAAGGTGCAAAATGAGGGTGCTGAATGACCTCACAAAGTGGGAATGGTAGGCCCATTTTCATATGAAATTCAAAACAAGTTCATGACCAAAGGACAATACAAAATGACAACATAATCATTACACTCCCCTCTCCCCTAGAAGTAAAAATCATTATAATCCTCCCTCTCTCCACCCTGAAAGGATGAGGTAAAGGCTCAGCAGCAGCCCCCGTGAAACACATGGTCACCACTGTGAAGAGGTGTTACTAAGACGATTTGGTCCGACTCAGAGAAGGAAAGAGACAACTCTGCCCTTAGCCTGATCAGGCCCACAGGAAGGAAGCACACTGGGGGCAGCCTTTGAGAGTGTGGCAATGCGAGAGAACCTTCTTTAGGAGGGGACTCCCTGTTGCCGACCTTGAAAAAGCAAGGATGGGACATTCGTTTACTGGGGCTGTTGCAGAGGGGATGTGCCCAGGAGGTAGAGACTGCTTGGACTACTATTTTAGAGGTTGGGCCACCCTGGTTAAGAACCACAGCACCTTGCATTCCTAAACTGCTTGAATCAGCGAGTGCAGAGTGCACGTTAGGACAGACGAAGTCAGGCCTCATTGGAGCAGACTGCCTTTGGGAGTGGTAGAAGGTAAAATGGGAAGGGGAATGCTCTGGAGGAGGTTTGTCATGGCAGGTGGGCCAGCACGAGACCATTCAGATTCTCCAAGGCTCCAGAGATGACTTGGCTGGGAGCATCCCTCTGATGTGGTGCGGGGACTCCTACCTTAACAGGACCTGGCTGGGCATCTGCGGGAGGCAGAATCAATGGTTTATTAACTTAAGAGAGCGAGAGACTCACCTGGGGGGTTGCACAAAACCACTTCAAAAGAATTGTACCTGGATTCTTGAGCCAACCCTCAGAAAACTTATCTAGATCTGGAGTAGGACTCAGGAAGCTGCACTTTCAATAAGCTTCCTGGGCAGTCCCACCACAGTGGTCCCTGGATAGTGTGACCAAATTATTGTGTATTCTCGGTTGCTTTTGGGAGTCAAAGTGGGCAATGTGAAAAACTGCAGCAGGCATACGTATAAACAGGGAATATTCAAGGCAAACAGATGTGTATCGTTATTCTATGCATGAATCAGATTCGAGAAAAGCTAGCCTGGTGGTTAAAGAACACAACCCTTGGGACAGAAAGACCAGATTCTGTCCTACTTACTTGTGTGATTTTGACCAAGTTCTTTTATCCTTCTGACTGTTTCTTCATATGGAAAAGAGCTATGGCTGTACATTTAGCACAATATTCTCTTTTGGCAAAGGTTGCTCTGGGTCCATTTGTGTTCTCTGCAACTTAATCCTTTCCGGTGTGCAAGCATTTTTAAGTTGTTTGGTGAAGTATTACATTTGACTTTCAACTGTTCATTACTTTGGGCAAAGCTTATATAATGCTGCAGAGACTAGAACCTATGCAGAGATAGTGAGAGGATGTGATAAGCTTATTCTGCCGGTTTATCAAAAAGTTTAACCTTTTCTCCTCTTCCTCCGCCTGCCACCAAGAGATGAGAAAGAAGGCAGAGCCTGGAAATGCACACCAAGCAATACTTCTGTGTCAGTTTGCCTTTTATTCCTCTGCCAGTACTTCCCAGAGAGATTTCACCAAAAGTGCCTAAGCTTGCCATGGCCATTGTTGTGAAGAACATTTCTCTCTATTGCTAGTCACATCCCCTTTTCCTTCTCCTGGGCGCTTAATGGATGTTTGGGGGCAGGAAATAAAATTTAAACTAAAACATCAAAAAAAAAGAAAGAAAGATGACCTCAAGTAGGCGTTATTGTGGTCCAGATAAGGTTTGGTTCATTCATTCCCTCGATTAGCATTTATCCCCCATTGTGCCAGGCAAGTGGGGAGAGAGAGAAATGTCTTCAAAGAGTCTGTGGTTGTATGGGGGAGGGAGCTGTGGAAATCTGTCATTTAGAAACAGCATGGAAGTGCTAGGGAAAAATTGTTTTGTTCATTTATCACTCACTCATCCGTTCACCCATAGCAAGTACAAAGGGTTTCACGCGGAGGAACTGGCTGCCCTGAACTTGACATTCTCGTGGGGGAAACAACAATGTAAAGCACCAGCAGTGGTAAGTCACCAGTAGTGATTTCAAGCCAGAAGGAACCACTCACCAATGGAGAGAGGCACAGGGTGAGCAGTGACTTGCAGAAAGGAGAGGTTATTCATTCCAACTGCTGAGTTCAAGTTCATCTGGGTGGTTGTGTGGTTCGTGCTTACTGCATCTGTTTTTGGAACGTGGCTCCACCCTCCAAGAAGGGTGAGGATGATCACCCCTCTTTCCTCCTGCTGTGCCCCGGGGTCACCCAGCGAGTGTCTGCAGGGCTGATCTGCTCTGTACTGGCTTTTCAGTCCCACTCCCGGGAGAAGAGAGACGAAGCTGTGTCTCCACCGCAGCTTGGCCTGATTCAGTCACTGGGTGAAAAGGTGGGAAGAAGGTCAAGTTCATGAGAACTGATACACTGCAGAGTCATTTAGTCCTGAAGTACCAGTTCTGGTTGCTGGTGAGTTGCTAAATCCAGGGACCTGAATGTAATTCCTCCAGAGCCACTGAGACATCACTTCCAGGCCCATGGCGGGCTGTAGGGGTGCTGACTTTTCTCAGTGCTAAGGAGCAGCCATCTTCCACTGAGAGAGGACTCTGTGTCCGCAGGAGCAGAACCACACCAGGCACCGAAGGAGGTTCTGCATCCCAGCATCTTCCAACACAGTGATAGATTCACGGGCGGAAGATGCAACAGGGCATTCACCATAGAACACAAGCTTATCCCCAATAAATATGGAAAGATGTTCAACTTCACTACCTAACAAGGAAATTCAAAGTTATAAATCTATTTTTTTTTTCTCATCTAATTGGTAGAAAGTTTTAAGAATGCACAAACTTTGCTGCTAAGGATGTAAGGAAAAGGTCGTTTTCCTCTGTTGCTGCTGATGGGGATGGAAATTGGTGCGAACCCTCTGGAGGGTAATTTGGCAGTTTGTGTATCAACAGCCTTAAAATGTTCATACACTTTGAGCCGGTAATTTTGCTTTTAGGATCTTATCCTAAGGTGAAAGTCAAATTTATGTACAAGACTTATGTTCAAGAATATTCATCTCCGCCAGTAGTGTAATAGAAAAAATATTAGAAGCTACCTAAAAATCCCACATTAGGGGGTTGGTTAAATAACGGATGGCCCAACTTAAGAATGGAAAATAAAGACACCGACGTAGAAAATGGACTTGAGGACACGGGGAAGGGGAAGGGGAAGCTGGGACGAAGTGAGAGAGTGGCATGGACTTATATATACTACCAAATGTAAAATAGCTAGCTAGTGGGAAGCAGCCGCATAGCACAGGGAGATCAGCTCCGTGCTTTGTGACCACCTAGAGGGGTGGGATAGGGAGGGTGGGAGGGAGATGCAAGAGGGAGGAGATATGGGGATATATGTGTATGTATAGCTGATTCACTTTGTTATAAAGCAGAAACTAACACACCATTGTAAAGCAATTATACTCCAATAAAGATGTTTTTTTAAAACAAGGATGGAAAACAGTTCATTCATTAAAAATGATTTTCTCCAAGAATATTTAATGGTGGGAAGATGTAGTGTAAACGCAGAGCACAAAATACTAGATGGAGTATTTCATTTTGTTAAAATTTTAAGAATACAAGTGCAGAAAAAGTGATTAAAACAACAGTACTAATTTGACTACGGGACATTTTTTTCTTTAAATTTTTCTATATTTGGTGTTATAAAGCATCATATATCCTCTCTGAGTCGCAGTTTATGTTCTGTGAAGTGGGACTCATCACATCTACACTGCAGTGCGCTCGGGCAGAGCAGCACAATATTTGAAAGTGCCCTTGACAATGACCAGCCCATTATAATACTCCAGGAATGGTTATACTATCATTGCCAATGACACACCCATAGTCCGGATATTATCCGTAACGATTACTAAGGTTGTTTATCTCCCTCCAATTTTACTAAGAAAAGGATTAATTGAAGACTCTAAGTCATTTTTACTGATGTTCTTTTTTTTTTTTTTCAAAATACTAACTGTAAAGTCTGCAGTGGGTATATAGGTGTTCAACTTTTTTCCAGATTTTATGTTTTTGGGTTTTTTTAAAAATTATTTATTTATTATTTATTTATTATTTTAATATTTGGCTGTGTTGGGGCTTCGTTTCTGTGTGAGGGCTTTCTCCAGTTGCGGCGAGTGGGGGCCACTCTTCATCGCGGTGCGCGGGCCGCTCACTATCGCGGCCTCTCTTGTTGAGGAGCAGAGGCTCCAGACGCTCAGGCTCAGTAGTTGTGGCTCACAGGCCCAGTTGCTCCGCGGCATGTGGGATCTTCCCAGACCAGGGCTCGAACCCGTGTCCCCTGCATTGGCAAGCAGATTCTCAACCACTGCGCCACCAGGGAAGCCCCTTTACTGAGGTTCTTAATACTCACCTTCCTCACAAGGGTGGACAAAACTCTCAGCTTTTTGTATTGAGTGCAAATGTCTCTATTCTTTCCCATTTCAGAGTCCTCTTCACTCGATATCTAGGTTTTGTCAATCTTTAGTACCCTGTCTCTCGTCTTATCTCAGATTATTCTCTGGTAAGATGGTGCAAACTATGTATTTACTAACTGGAGAGAATTCAAGTTCCCGGAGCTGTTGTAGCTCAAAATTCTGTTTTAAGTGGAGTCATTTTCTGTGCTTTCCTTTCATGCTGTCTGCAAAATGCCTGTTTCTGTCCTCCTTGAGATCCAGGTTTACAGCACTCTCCTTTTTCTCATTCTGGGGTCTCTATGTTTGTGGCATCTCTGAGGGCCCATGTTCTTTTGAGGCTAAATTTGATACCTGGGCGAGGGTGGGGGGGGGAAAGCAACTTCCAGATGGGTCAGCCTAGAAAAGGATCTCCCATTGTGTAGAAATTTAAAAACAGGCAAAATACCTGTCCTATCAGACACTATGATTTGCCCCCTCTGTCTGACGCAGCCCAGAGCTTCGTCATTTAATTCACACCTATCTACTGTGAAGGCCCAGCCAACAAGATCATTTTGGAGCCCTGAGTGGGTGCCCAGAATGGATGGGAGGGCTGAGGTAACCAGAACTCTGCCTTTTCTATGGACAGGTGTTAGGGCATCTTCTTTTCAAAGTGACACATTCCCAACCCATCCAACTCACGTAGAGGAAAAAAAGCACTGTCACCAGGCAAAGGGAGAAAAACATGGGGCTGCAGAGGAAGAGGGATCTTGTGGGGACGCTTGTATTATTCATCCACGTGCAAGTATGAACTCCAGATTTGATAAGACATGCAGTCTGATCAAAAGTCATGCAATTAATGATTTCTTTCAAAAATCAAAGAACTCTTTGATTCTTCATTTTAATGTAACTTTGACCTCTTTTCTTTCCATGTCATGAAAGAGGCCTTGACTAAGCTAAACATGCTCTCTCTCCGTGCCTGCAGTGTATCAGAAAGCATCCTCAGTTACTTTCACAGGCAGTGGAGAACTCCTTAATTTTTCTCTGATGACAAGAGCTCCCTTTGAGCCTGGGCCAGAGGTGAGCAAGATTCTGATTCTGGAAAGATGTAGAAAAATGAAGTTCCTTTTGCCAGAGGTTCTGGGTGAGCATTGTTGATGTGTGACTGTTAGCAGTCTTGCCCTCCTTCCACCTATTCTTCCTTTTCTGCATGGTGGACTGTCCTTTAGTTTTGGGGGTACAGTATTGGGGAAAAAAGGAAGGGGAGGCTAGAGGTAAGTAGGCTAGTGGCGGGGATTTTGTGCAAGAATATTTGAAGAAGGAAGTGTGGGAGCAAGTGCTGTGGTAAGACGGGAAAGGGAGAATTAAAAACAAAAAATCTGTGATCCATAAATCCCCTTCAAAGACTCTAAGTAAAGTACTTAAATTATTTTACAATTACTTTTTGGTTACTACTCTGCAGTATAAAAAACAATAAGTTCACTTTTTATCGTATCCCCATGTCATTAGCATCATCTTAAAGACGTGTCTTAACGGCTGTATCGTGTACCATCCTTTACTTAACGAGCTCCCTTTTTTGGACAGTTAATTCAGTTATTTTGTTGTTTATAAATAAATAAATAAATAAATAAATAAATAAATAAATAAATAAATATATATATATATATATATATATATATATATATATATATATGATGGATATTTTTGTTTGTAATTCTGATTATGTCATTTTGTCAGCCAGGATAATTGATGGTAGCTGTACTAAAAAAAAAAACCTAAAATCTCAGTGGCTTAGCAGGTGTTGACTGAAAAAAATGCACAACTAAAAGTTGAGAATCATCTTTTTTTTGGTGGACTTGCTGAGGACTTAAGCCCGGGAAGCAGTGTCAGATCGCTCTGAGAGATTGTAGTAAAGAGGGAAGGGAGGAACCAGGACATATAGGAGTTTTGCAAAAACAAAACAAAACAAAACATAAAACCCCAAAACAACCAGGTAGTCGGAACATCAAAAGATTACTGTTAATTAAAGAAAAACCAGACATCTCAAGTTAATGAATTTAGCAATTTTCTATGTATGGGAAGAGGCAGGAGTCTGGGCTCATTGGAATCCTTCCTTTGATGTGCATTTGAACTATCTAGAGCCAGCATCCTGCTTTTCTCCATCCTGAATCCCCTCCGGGTGCACCATCGGGGATGGCTGCCCTGGCTGATGATGGCTTGATGGCTGCAACACTCTGTTGACTGATAAGGCAGGCGACATTCTTCATCCATACAGGTTCAAGTTTTATTTCTTGCTCGATTTACTGGCTAGGGTTGGAGTGGGAGACTCTGTTCTTTGCAGATGTGAGGGACTCAGGGTCCTTCAACATTGTGGCGTCACCTTCCTCAGGTCCTCAGAGCCCCGCGCTGGAAGCAGGGAGCTTGGGGAAGGCATGCACGCTCTTGGCCTCTTCTGCCCAGAGAGGACAGAGCCACTTCTGCGCATGGTCCACTGGTCAGGGCTCGTCCCAGGGCCCCACCCAGAGGCAAGGGGGCTGTCGAAGGGAATCTGGATGCAGCAAAGAGAAAGGGCCAATGGGTATTGATTAACAACTAGCCAAGGTCCTACCTACCTACCAATTCACTGTCAGATCTTTAGACTATAAAGGGTTACATTCCTGCAATCCTCCTCTAATTCGAGACAATTCTCCATTCATATTCTCTTTTGCTTATAGCAACCTTGAGCTGGGTCTTCCCAGGCTCTTCTTTCTACCCTACAGGCTGTGGTCTCCTAGGAAGCTTTGGTGGGATGCAGGCACCATCTGGGAGAAGGCGCCTCGGAACTCACATGCCCGCGTTGCCCAGGACCCCAATTCCTTCCACCTCTCGGATGCTGCTTTCTTTTCCCAGGGACAGAGCCAAGCTGTAATTGACTCCTTGGGTATTTCAAAGTCCCTGATCCCAAGACTGAAGGATGACTCCCTGATAAAGGTTACCAATTTATCAGGACCTCTGATTGGGAGGGACAGTGGGAAGAGGGGAGGTGGTGTCAGGGGAAAGGCACTGATGTTTCAAACTCAACTGGCGACTCCAGCCCCTGGTAATGGCTTTAGTAACTTCACAGCTGATCCCTGTGATTGAGCATCAGGACCATTGAACGCTATTGAGTTGAAAAGCTTCCCCCTCATGTGCTAAAACTCTCAGGCAGTAAAAGGCTTCTGACCATGTCTGGAGTTGCGTGCTGGGGACAATGTGGTGGGTTGCCTCTGTCTACACTTAACTGCTGTTCGTCTTCCCGGCTTCACGGGGTAGGGTTGCTGTACATACACAGACTTTAAAATTATTTTTAAATTATTTTAAATTTTTTTAAACTGAAGAATGGTTGATTTACATTGTTGGTGGTTTCAGGTGTACAGCAAAGTGATTCAGTTACGCATACACACATACATACGTATACATACATACATATATATATTCTTTTCCAGATTGTTTTTCATTATCGTTTATTGCAAGATATTGAGTAATATTGAGCAGAGTAATACTGTGCTTACAGTAGGACCCTGTTGTTCATCTATTTTACATATATATCTGTGTGTCTCTGTTAATCCCACACTCCTAATTTATCCCTCTCCTCACTCTTTCCCCTTCGGTAACCGAAATTTTGTTTTCTGTGTCTGTGGGTCTATTTCTCAAACAGACTTTTTTTTTTTTTTGTAAGCAGATTGCACCTTGCTGTGGCTGGATCAATACTCTGGAGTGAACTGTTTGCCCTCAAAACTGCTGGGGCCGCAGCCATGGAGCTGCAGTATCCCAACGGGGTCCTGACGTCCATCTGCTCTGGTTTTTTCAGGTGCGCTGAATCGACAGTCCTGAGTTTTGAAGTTTTCCTGGAGGGGACTTGCGGGGATTTCTCCAGGATCGATGGAACTCCTTTTGTGGTGCTTCAGTGCTTCCACCATGAAGCGCTCATTTCCCTATGCACGTCCCCCCGCCCCACCGCACTGTTTCCTTTACTCTCTCTCCTCCCACCCCCAATTCCCAGAAGAAGATCTAGGAATCAGGTCCAAAGAGAAGATCTTTGGAGAATCCTTGTGTGTGTTTTTTTAAATTTTTATTGGAGTATAGTTGATTTACAATGTTGTGTTAGTTCCGGGTGTACAGCAAAGTGAATCAGTTATACATATACATATAATCCACTCTTTTTTAGATTCTTTTCCCATACAAGTCATTACAGAGTACTGAGTAGAGTTCCCTGTGCTATACAGTAGGTCCTGATTAGTAATCTAGTTTATAGGTAGTGTTGTGTATATGTCAATCCCAATCTCTCAATTTATCCCTCTCCCCTCCCCACTCTCCCCCACTGGTAACCATAAGTTTGTTTTCTACATCTGTGACTCTATTTCGAATCCTTATGTTTTACTCTAGTCCTGAAACTAGATAAAGCCTAGTCATCGATAAACAGGTGAGGAAGTAGAGCCAGGCATTGGTTGAGTGTTGATGTTTCTGGTACAAGCTGACTCTCCGCTCATCATCCCACACCTTCATCAGCCATCATCATGCTGTCTGTCACCTCCTCTTCTCTGAAGAAGGCCCGGGCCATCTTTTGAAAATACAAAGTACAGCATTGAGACCCTCCCAACTGAGAGAGCAGGCAGGGCCAGAGCTGCTGAGGTGCTCCCTGAACCCCACTCAGGGGATCTGTGTTGTTCCCACCTGGGTGTATTGTGTGGACCCCTAAAATTCCTGCAAACCTCTGCCTCTGGTCTTCCAGATTGCCCCTGAAAGAAATGAACAATAATCATAATACCCACCACGTACTGACCGCTGGTATCTTGAGGGCTGCCTTGCCATTGGACAACATTTGTTGAGCTCCTACTGTTTGCCAGACTGGGTACATGCTTTATGTGTGTTTAGCCCTTCTGACCACACTGTGATTTAGGACCTGTTAATATGTCTATTTTGCTGAAATGGAAACTGAGGTTCAGAGTGGTTAAATAACAAGGAAAAGTCCATGTTTTTACCCCCTACACTAATATATATGTATATTTGTGTATATATAGTCTATATATGTATATTTAACATATATATTATGTTGACTGAAAAAAATGCACAACCTCAAAGTTGAGAAATATGTTTTATTTGGTGGGCAAAACTGAGGACTTAAGCCTGGGACACAGCCTCTCAGCTCTCTCTGAGGGACTGATCCAAAAAGGAGAGGGAGGAGCCATCAACTATAGGAGTTTTTGCAACAAAGACCAGGTAATCGGAACATCGAAAGATTCCTGTTAATTAAAGAAAACCAGACATCTCGAGTTAATGAATTTTTAGTGTTTTTCTGTGTATGGGAAGATGCAAAAGTCTGGGCTCACTGAAACCCTTCCTTTGATATGCACCTCAGCTATGTGGGCCAGTATCCTGTGCTTTCTCATCCTGAGTTCCCTCGGGGTGCACCATCAGGGGAGGCTGTGGCAGTTGACTGCTAGATGGTGGGCATCCTGTTTCCATCCTGAGTTTCCTCAGGGTTCACTCTTGGGGCGGCTATAATGTGATGGCTTGATGGCTGCAACATCCTTTGTTTACTGATATGGCAGGCCACATTTTTTCATTGACAATTATATATATACAATGTACACTGTTCGTCTTACATATATTATCTATTTTACGTACTACGTGTTTTTTAGAATCTTTGCAAAAAACCTTGCAAGGTAGGTGTTATTCTTTACATTTTGTGAAAAAGAAATTAAAGCCTCTAACAGGCTGAGAAATTGGTCATGTCACTACATCACGATTATCAAGTCAGTGAACAAGATTTTGAATCCAAGTAATCCTTTTGTGAAACCCCCCCCCCAAAACAAAGAAACTATGTTCTTTCCATGCTCCAAAGTATATTTTGGTCAAGTGACTTAAGAAACTCTCCCTTAAGCTTGTCTAAAGCAGAAAATAAGACAACAGTGTTTTACTGGAAATTATCAAAAGGCAGGATCAAGCAGGAATAATGAAAGGGAGCCTGAGGTTTCGGGTGAAGAACCCACTGGCTAAATAGGCCCCTGGAAACAGACCTACTTTTTTTTTTTTTTAATTAATTTGTATATTTGTTTATTGACTGTTTTCCTCCAATAGAATGTAATCTTTTTTTTTTTTTAACATCTTTATTGGAGTATAATTGCTTTACAGTGGTGTTAGTTTCTGCTTTATAACAAAGTGAATCAGCTATACGTATACATATATCCCCATATCTCCTCCCTCTTGCGTCTCCCTCCCATCCTCCCTACCCCACCCCTCTAGGTGGTCACAAAGCACCAAGCTGATCTCCCTATGCTATGCGGCTGCTTCCCACTAGCTAGCTATTTCACATTTGGTAGTGCATATATGTCCATGCCACTCTCTCACTTCGTCCCAGCTTACCCTTCCCCCTCCCCGTGTTTAGAAACCCCTCTGGTCCAGTGGAGAAGCATATCCTAGGCCCCCGGTGCCTTTCAGAAAAGAGAACAGAGGATGATTTTGCAAATTGATTGTTAACTGGATGTGAAAAATTCTTTCCTGAGCATTGTCCTGCCTTAAAAAATAAACCTATGAAGCGAAACTACTTCATTCCTCCCCTTTGGATGTAAAGTTTGCCATGTTTTAAATTTCGGTTAGGCATTGTTTGAACCAGAAGAAGACTGGCTTTTAGAAAACAGACAATGGTATAAATTAAATTGTATAGGAAAACAGGCTTTGTTAGTAAAAAAAGAAACACAGAATCTGTTCCTATAAGATTGGCTTTAAGAGAAAGGTTGATAAGGGAACCATTTTATTTAAATGAAGAGGAAGTTTCAAGCAATAGTCAGCAGCTGGTAATCCCTAATTTGTGGGCTAATGTTGAAGCAAGTTAATAAAATGACCTCAGGGAAAGACCAGGGTAGTGTTTTATAGAATTCTGGAGCTGGAGGGAACTTGCAGAGCATCCAGTCCAATGATCTCATTATAAAAATGCAGCAACTGAGGCCAGCAGAGGAGGGGCAGTCTCCCTACGGTCACAGGGATATAGTTGTTATGCAGAAAACTCATTTAAATATTATTTTTTGAACATGTAGTTGTGTGGATGAGAAGCAGAAAAGGTAACATTTACTTTTCTGGTCTCTGGCCGTATCTCCCTAATACTATTTGCCTTTTAAACTCTCTTTTCTCCCTTCAAGATTGCATTAGAGAAAAGAACAAAGTGAAGGGCTTTAAACATTATTTATTTTTTAAAACAATATGTGCATATTATAGATTCAGAAAGTGGTCTCCCTCTCACTCCTGGCTCAAGCCAAGCAGGTCCCCTCCCTCGGACTCACTGCCAACAGGTCTCGATGTGCCCCCAGACCATCCCATATGTGGACAGGCCCATACGTAACTACACACTTCTCTGCTATTCGTGGCGTCCTTCATCCTACTTTGATTATTTGGCAACATCCCTTGGGGGCTGCTAACACATCAGGTCCCATCCAGTCGCCTCTTTTTTTTTAAATGGCTGCATCGTCTTTCATTGTCTGGAGGTACGAGAATTTATTTAGCACATTTGGGTCATGTCCTCTCTTTTGCTATTTCAAATAGTACTGTGATAAATATCTTTGTACATACATCATTTCACACATAAGGGGATCTATCTATCTGGGGTATAAATCCCGAGAAGTGAAATTGTGAGGACAAAGAGGATGTGTCTTACATTTTGTTGACATTTTGTTGACATTTCTAGAGAATTGCAAAGATTGGGGTACCTGTTTCTCCCCACCATGGCCAACACCCTATCAAACGTTTTTCACTTTTAGGCTAGGTGCGATTATGGTAGGTGAAAAATATCTGGTTGTATTTTTCATTTCTATTCAGACTCAGTTGTATTGAACATCCTTATGTTTAAGAGGCTTTGCAGAAATATTCTGTTTTTCTCTTTTGCTCATTTTCCTACCAGTTACTGGTCTTTTCTCTTATTGATTTACAAGAGATCTCTATATATTAAGGCAATTCATTGTCTCTCTGTACCATTATTCACAAATTTTACTTCCATTTTGTTACTTGCCTTCTGATCTTGTTTACTGGGTGCCTCTCACCTCCCCTGTTCCCCTCTCCCTCCACCCCCGTTGGCAGTTCAGAAGCTTTTTTATTGTTGAGAACAAATGTGTGGATATTTCTCTTTATTTGTGTTCGGATTTTGTTATCATACTTAGTAAGGCTCTCCCCATTAAAATCTGTCATACAAAATCTCCTCACGGTATACTTCGACTACTTTTAGTATTCCCATTATTGCATTTAAATTTTTTATTCATCTGAAGTTTCTTTCATGTAAAATATGCACTAAAGATTATACTTTATTTTTTTCAGATAGTAGCCGAGATATCCCAGTACCATTTATAAAATAAGCCATGTTTACTACATTGATTTGAAATGCTACCTTTATAACATAAATTCGAATCTACTTCGGGACTTCTATTTAGAGCCATTAATTATTCTGTATAGTCAAGAAACAGTACAACATTCTCTTAATTCTTATAGCTTACAATATATTTTAATAGTAGTTTTTCTTGTTTCCTGAGATAAGATTGTATTTCTATAAACTTCCCACTTAGAACTACTTTTGTTGTGTCCCACAGATTTTGGATCATCATGTTTTTGTTTTCATTTGTCTCTAAGTATTTTGATTTCCTCTTTGATTTCTTCAATGATCCATTGGTGGGGCTCAACTTTTCTTTTTCTTTTTCTTTCTTTCTTTATTGGCGGCACCATGCGGCACATAGGATCTTACTTCCCCAACCAGGGATCGAACCCGAACCCATGCCCATTGCAGTGGAAGCTGGAGTCTTAACCACTGGACCTCCAGGGAAGTCTGGAGTCTGGGGGAGAATGGATATATGTATATGTATGGCTGAGTCACTTTGCTGTGCACCTGAACCTATCACAACATTGTTAATCGGCTATACTCCAGCATAAAATAAAAAGTTAAAAATAAAAAAAAATTAAACAAAAAATTTTAAAGCAGGTAAGTCCTCAAACAAACAAACAAAACACTCCTACTCTCACTCTTCCTTCTTGTTGATTTTTTTATTGTACAGAATGGAACCTGTTTGTTTATTTGCCCCTCTCCTTCCAAAAGTCCTGTGGGTTTTATGTGCATTATTTTACAGATTAACTTAGGGAGAATTGATATCTTTGTGATACTACATATTTCTGCTCAAGAACATGGCATGCCTTTTGTTCATTAAATGGTTCATTTGTGTCCCTTAATGCATTTAAAAATTTTAATCACATACAGGTTACACATTTTTAATGTAAATTCCCAAGTATTTTAACTTTACTCTTACTATATTTTCATTATATCTTCCAACTAATTTTTAATTATACAAAAATATTTAGCTTGGTATATTAATTATATACCAGACATCTTTATGCATTTAAAATTTTGTACTACTTGTAACGTTATTTTTTAGAATACAATTATATATCACACACACATAATAATAGTTGTACTTCCTTTCCCTCAAAATTCATACTTGTCTCTTTCATATAGTTGTATAAGCTAGTGTCTCCAGAACGATGTTAAATAAAAATGGTTACAGTAGATATACTTATTTTGTTTTTTCTTTAATGGAAATGCTTGTTGTATGTTAAGCCTCACACTAGCCTTTGTGCTGATATGTATATATGGATACACACAAGTATGTACATAAAGTTTCATATTTGGGAGAATAAAATCAGGTCAGATTAAAATAACTTTGATAATTGTTTAAAGTGCCAAACTGTATTTATTGTTTTATTTCTTTAATACATTGTTCCTGAACGCTGTCTTTTGAATTGTTTCAAAAGATTAACATATTTTTTACTGCTATTATTTAAAAAAGGGAAATTACTATTATCTTTGGCCTGCAAAATTCCTTTCAAGCAATCATTTTAAGAGGAGCTATTTTATAATTCATAAGGAATGAACCGTAATTTCCTTTGTAGCAGTGTACTTCAATCAAGGAGAATTTACCTAAAATGTAGTAAACAGTCCAGCAAACTTCTATAAATACATTATCAAGAAGTCATGCATTGTTCTCCTGGGACAGGCTGAAATTACATGTACTGAGAACTGCTTTGTATCCAGCACTCTGCTGATGAATTCAGATACATTAGCTCATGTAATAATCCTCCTAACATTGTTTTAAGATAGGCTTTGATACACCTTTTAAAGTTATGGGAACTAAACCTCAGGCAAGGTTGCTTGCTCTGATAGAAAAGGGCATAACTGAGAATCGACACCAGATCATCTGATTCCTAATTCAGCTCTTGCCAGGTTAAAAACAACATGCCAAATATCGGTCAATTAGTTACATCTTTTTTTCAACCTGCTCTGAGAGTGGCCATTATGTCAGACCAACAGACGTGTCATTCCTTCTATAAGCATTTATTGAGCACCTAGTTTGTTGCACAGAGATCTCCTGGTGGACGAGGTGCTCTGTCATCCTGCACGTCTGCTCACGTGGAAAAGGGGCAGGTTGTAGGGCTTGGGAGAGCCAGTCACACCAGGGTTCAGAGGAGGAGGTCACTCAAGGAGAAGTATGCAGACCTGGGATTCTGGAGGGTGCTTCAAATGTTGAAGGTGCAGTTGGAGGCCATGAAAGGGAGGGATACAGCAGACTGCAAAAAATGGTGCAGACATCATGAATCATAATGTACAAATAGTAGGGTTTTTGTCCTATTACATTTTAAAAAATGTTCTAATACTAAAAATTAATGAATTTAATGGTGATGACAGCAAGAAGAAAAAGGAGAGGCTGAAGAAAAAGCATCTGTTAGAAGCTAGAGATTGGCTTAGAGTCATAACTGATAGCTAAACTAAAATATAAGGAAAGGAAAGGAAGATAATTTCCAGAAGCCACACACAAATACAATTTGGAAGGTATAAGATATTGGGATGCCATACATTCCATTTCTTCACCTTCAGGAAGAATTACACTCACACTATTCCAATAAGATAAAAGATCATGACTATAGACTGAATTGTGTCTCCCTAAAATTTATATGTTGAAGTCCCAATTTCCAATGTGACTATAGGTGATAGGGCCTTTTTGGAAGTAATGAAAGCAAAATGAGGTCATGGGGTAGGGCCCTGATCCGATAGGATTCGTGCCCTTATGAGAAGCGACAGCAGACAGCTCTGTCTCTTTGCCACAGGGGGACACAGTGAGTAGATGGCCATCTGCAAATCAGGAAGAGAACCTCCCAGAACTCCATCCTGCCAGAACTTGATCTGGGACTTGTAGCCTCCAGAACTGTGACATAATGAATGACTGTTTTTAAGCCACCCAGTCTATGGTATTTTCTTTCGGCAGCCCAAGCTGACTAATACAAACACATTCTATTTTAGGATAGTTCCCTAAAACTCCAACTCCTCACTAACCCTTCTTAGCATCAACAGCCTTGACACCGATCAGATGAAAATAGAGTAAAAGTTTAGCAATGACGTGAGGGGGTCCTTCCAGGATGACCTAAGAAAGTCTTTTACCCAGAGGTGATTTTAGGCAGCGTTAGGAGCCTCTTCAAACCTGGTGAAGAGAGCTGAGGAAATAAATTGGAAAAGTTGAAAGTAGCTTTGTGTGTGTTGTCGCCTGTGTGCAGAGGAACTTACAAAGATGTGATGGTGAGGAGGCGTTCCTAATCTTTAAATGTAAAGTTAAGAAGGGAAATCATTTCCCCCTATAAACATACAATGCGTTACTCCAGGAAATGAAAGTTCATCTTAAAGGAGCCAAAGGTTTAAGCCAGTGATACAATTCACTCACCCCCTCGTTCTTTCTTCAACCCATATTCATGGAGCCCTGGTGGGTACCAGGTGCTGTGCTCTTAGAGTCCCCACCTCCCATCATTGGTATGTATTGAACAATAAACATTCTTTTCATTGATCTCGGTTTTGAAAATATTCTATTGGTCAGGGCTCTTTGATATACTTTTCTTGATGACCACCTCCCGCCCCCCCACCTCTCAAGACCTTCAGTATCAGGGTGAAGAGTCCACCAGAATTTTCCCAGTTTTGGAGAAGCTCTGCATGTACTTCATAACCTCAGGAAATATTTTCTTAATCAGTCAAGATGGAGAATCCCAGCTGGACCTTTCTGTGCAACTGATTATTAGCTTTATTCAAACATTCACTTACAAATCTGCCACATGTGTGCTCTTATTCTCACAGACCAGGTCATTGCACTGTGCCCATTACAAGGGCAGAAGGACCACATTTCCTTAGCCCATGCTGCTCCCAATGGAGCCAAGAGGGAAGGACCAAGAAAAGAACACCCGTTCATAGAAGCTGTAGATCTCAGAAGCCCAGCAGTGCCTTGAAAGTTGGCAAAAAAAGATTAAAGGCCACTTCTAGTCACAGCAGTGATATTGCTGCAGATACATTGGCATATTTATCCTCTTCCAGCCCTTCAGTATCCTGGGCTATGGAGATTGTCTTAAGGAGCTTGTGTCGATTTCCAAGCTTTCCTCTGGAAGCTTAGCCCTTCTTAAGTGTTCCTTAATAGCTAAAAAGCAGAGCTGGATTCTGAAACTCCGTCACTTAGACATTTTGTATCAATAAAACTGATGTTAAGAAGATTTAAGCTGAAATGCTGGCTCCATCATTCTTTTCTTCCTCTCTGTCACCCAGCCCCCTCAGACATTCATGCCACAGGCTTCAAAATGGGACTGATGTTAATGAATTTCAGCACCAAGGAGTCATTTGCTGAGGTTACCTGAGAATAACCCCCCAAACCAACTCCTGAGAAAAATCAACACAATGTTCCATAGACCCACCTACTGTTCCTTTATGTCACTGTGCCCTCACAAACAACTTGTAGCCTAAAATCTTTTAAAATTGAACATCTGCTCTTCTTTTCTTCTCTAGACAATCTAGGCAAAGGGGTGGGATTTTATTTATTCCATTTGGTGAGATTTTCATATCTCCTTTGCTTGAAATGGCTCAATGGTCAGTATAGTTTAACTTACAAGAGGAAAATGACAGTTTTATGAATATTTATCAAGAGGGTCTAATATTGAAAATTGAAAGAGAAAACAGGAGTCATAAGAAAAGGGAAGAAAGAGAGAGAAAGAGGAAGGAGGGGAAAGGAGGAGGGGATCAGAAAAGATAAATCACTGGAATTTAGAAATCAGAAAAAGGTCTGAGGGAACATGGCAGCCCTCTTTCAGGGAGATGTTCATTCAAACCATTTCAACAAGAGAGGGTCTTCCTGTTTCTTAAGATCCCTGGAAGAGCTGCACCGTCTCCAGTCCATATGCCAAGACTGTCGCTTCATCTGTCCCATGCCTTCTGCCCTGGTCTCTGCGGGAATCGACAATGACTGGTCCTGCCCTACTCTTCCCACGTGTAAAGGGACTTTGTTTAAAATAGACCTGATTGTCATACAATCATGAAATGAAGTTAAAAAAAAAAAAACTACCTGCTTCCATTAATAAGCCAGTGGTAAATAGAACCATCTCTCATGGAGGAGAAAGGAGACAATTTTGGTGGGGGCTGGTGGCTAGCGGGACCCTGAGGGTATCTTATTGGCTGCCCTTTGAAAAAAGCTGTCCAGAGCCTTTGTCAAGACAGAGGATAAAAGGCTCAGAGCTCTACCAGCAGACCAATGGGGGTCCTGGTGGGGAGAAAGCAAGGGAAGTTGGCATTTCGGGAGTTTTTACAAAGGAAATGAACACCCATCTTCTGGAGAGTAGCTCAGAATAAATGTCCAGGTGATGGGGAGAAACCGTCTAGCAGTCTGAGCATGAGGGGATTCAAGAGTCTTTATTTAAGTCTAAAGAACACTAGACACTTAGTTAACCAAAGACCACAACTGTTCTGTGTAATTAATTTCTATTTACATTTTTAATCTCAGACTTTGAGATAACACAGCTTATTACGGGGACTTCTAAGACAGAAGGGGAAGATGACTAGTATACAGTAACCCTTGGAGAATAAGTTTCCCTTGGGAGCTGCCTTTTCTAGGCACGAGATGCTCTCCTAAGAGAGAGTACTGATGAACATAATTCCTTAACAATTTGAGGGGATTGCTATACCAGCTCTTAACTTCAGCTGCATTGCAATGGAAACTGCTGGTTATGTCACAGCAATTGGAAAGGTGTGCAGCCCAAGTCCAGCCTGAAGACATTTTTATTACCAGACAATCACAAATATAGAATGCAGAGGATTATTCATAAACACTAATTTGCTTTTTCCATCATAGACCTTTCAGTGCTAACGGTGACCATGCCTTACCAAGTCACTCTGTATTCAGAGAGTAGGGCAACACACTGCACCCTTCCTTGGGAAAGCTAGATGTCCTCAGCACTCCAACAGGTCCAGGGATTCTGTTCCCTCACGTCCTACATGCCATGGAAGTCTACCTCATTGCCCTCATTGGAGCTGCACTTAGAAACACAATCTGCTTGGCCTTCCTTCTACGAACTCATACACAAGGACAACTTACCTACGGGAGAATGGAGGCTTGCATTCCTACTGGAACCAAAGCACAGTTGTTCCTGTTATACTGCAGGATTTTAGAATAGGCTAAGCCCCGATAGCCTACATAGAGCGTTCCAAGAATGAGGGAGTTGGCTACATGCAGAACACCCTGTGATTAAAAGTTGATTCAGGCAAGGGACCAGGCTGTAGCGAGAGTCTCTTTTAAATTGTTAGAACACAGAAGGGTTTCGGCTGCGTGTTCAATGGAAAAGAAGACCTGTGGCAAAAGCGTTGCTTTCCCATTGTAAAACTGTTCCATGCTGCCATGAAAATACCATTCCCATGTTAAATCTCTAAATATGCTTCCCTGAAGAATAATAAATAACACTGTTTTTACCTGGCCTCTGGTCACTGTAGGCAGCCCTCTGGAAAGAAAAGGAGTTTTCTCTAAGGAAACACGGTGCTTCCATAGCATGGATGGGAGCTCCTGCTGTCCTGCTCTAGAGCTACAGGGAACCTTGACGTGCGTCTTTGCCTCAAGCTAAGGCCTGAAAAGCCCTGCTGAAGCGAAAGCGCTTAGCAGTTTCCATTATGTCGTATTCGCAGGTCTGCTTTACTTTAACGTTTCTTCACTTTTTCAGACACTAGGCACCCTCGTGTAGGCACCCTTTTTCCTACAAATACAGTGAGTACCAGCAGTCTCCTTTGCTCTTCTAAGAAACATCCAGACCTAGAAGCCTTTCCAGTCACTCTATGTAATCAGAGTGTAGGGCAACTCGCTGCACCCTTCCTTAGGAAGCTAGGTGGACTCAGCTCTTCAAAAGCTCCAGGGATTCTGTTCCCTCACGTCCTACAAGCCACGGAAGTCTGTCTCATTGCCCTCATTGGAGCTACACTAAGAAACACAATATGCTTCGCCTTCTTCTAGGAACTCTTACCCAAGGACCCCATACCTACAGGAGAAAGGAGGCTTGCATTCCTACTGGAATCTAAGCAAAGTTTTTCCTGTTACACTGCAGGACTTTAGAATAGGTTTAGGCCCGAAGGGTTACATAGAGCGTTCCAAGAATGAGGGAGTTCGATACATGCAGAAAACCGTGTGAAGAAAACTTGATTCAGCAAGGGACCAGGGTGTGGCTAGAGTCTCTATTGACTTGTTAGAAATCAGAAGGGTTTCGGCTGCATGTTAACCGGAGAAGAAGACCTGGTGGCACAAGCCTTGCTTTCCCATGTTAAATCTCTAAACATGCTTCCCTGAAGAATCCTAAATAACACTGTTTTTACCTGGCCTCTGGTCACTGTAGGCGGCCCTCTGGAAATAAAAGGAGTTTTCTCTAAGTAAACACGGTGCTTCCATAGCATGGGTGGGAGCTCCTGCTGTCCTGCTCTAGAGCTACAGGGAAACTTGACGTGAGTCTTTGCCTCAAGCTAAGGCCTGAAAAGCCCTGCTGAAGCGAAAGCGCTTAGCAGTTTCCATTATGTCGTATTCAAAGTTCTGCTTTACTTGAATGTTTCTTCACTTTACCAGACAATAGGCACCCTCGTGTAGGCACCCTTTTTCGTACAAATACAGTGAGTACCAGCAGTCTTCTTTGCTCTTCTAAGAAACATCTAGACCTAGAAGCCTTTCCCAGTCACTCTATGTAATCAGAGTGTAGGGCAACTCGCTGCACCCTTCCTTAGGAAGCTAGGTGGACTCAGCTCTTCAACAGCTCCAGGGATTCTGTTCTCTCACGTCCTACAAGCCACGGAAGCCTGTCTCATTGCCCTCTGTGGAGCTTCACTAAGAAACACAATCTGTTTCGCCTACCTCTAGGAACTCTTACCCAATGACCCCATACCTACAGGAGAAAGGAGGCTTGCATTCCTACTGGAACCAAAGCACAGTTTTTCCTTTTACACTGCAGGACTTTAGAATAGTCTTAGGCCCTATAGCATACATAGAACGTTCCAAGGATGAGGGAGTTCCATATATGCAGAACACTCTGTGAAGAAAAGGTGATTCAGCAAGGGACCAGGGTGTAGCTAGAATCTCTTTGGACTTTTTAGATATAAGAAGGTGTCCGGGTCATGTTCACCGGAAAAGAAGACCTGAATGCCTAAGCCTTGCGTTCCAATTTAAATCTTTATCCATGCTGCCCATGAGATACCTAAATAACACTGTTTTTGACAGTCCTCTATTCAAGGTGGGCAGCCCACTGGAAAGAAAAGGAGTTTCTCTAAGGAAACACGGTGCTGCCATAGCATGGGTCGGAGTTCCTCCTGTCATGCTCTAGAGCTACAGGATAACTTGACGTGAGTCCTTGCCTGAAGCTAAGGCCTGAAAAGCCCTGCTGAAGCGAAAGCGCATAGCATTTTCCATTATGTCGTATTGGAAGTTCTGCTTTACTTGAACGTTTCTTCACTTTACCAGACACTAGGCACCCTAGTGTAGGCACCCTTTTCGTACCAATACAGTGAGTACCAGCAGTGTCCTTTACCCTTCTAAGAAACATGCAGACCTAGAAGCCTTTTCCAGTCACACTATGTATTCAGAGTTTAAGGCAACTCGCTGCACCCTTCCTTAGGAAGCTAGGTGGACTCAGCTCTTCAACAGCTCCAGGGATTCTGTTCTGTCACGACCTACATGCCATTGAAATCTGCCTCATTGGCCTCATTGGAGCTACACTAAGAAACACAATCTGCTTCGCCTTCTTCTAGGAACGCTTACCCAAGGACCCCATACCTACAGGAGAAAGGAGGCTTGCATTCCTACTGGAATGTAAGCAAAGTTTTTCCTGTTACACTGCAGGACTTTAGAATAGGTTTAAGCCCGAAGGGTTACATAGAGCGTTCCAAGAATGAGGGAGTTCGATACATGCAGAAAACCCTGTGAAGAAAAGTAGATTCAGCAAGGGACCAGGGTGTGGCTAGAGTCTCTTCGGACTTTTTAGATATAAGAAGGTGTCCGGGTCATGTTCACCGGAAAAGAACACCTGAATGCCTACGCCTTGCGTTCCCATTTTAAATCTCTACCCATGCTGCCCTGAGATACCTAAATAACACTGTTTTTGACAGTCCTCTATTCCCTGTGGTCAGCTCTATGGAAAGAAAAGGAGTTTCTCTAAGGAAACACGGTGCTTCCATAGCATGGGTGGGAGCTCCTGCTGTCCTGCTCTAGAGCTACAGGGAAACTTGACGTGAGTGTTTGCCTCAAGCTAAGGCCTGAAAAGCCTTGCTGAAGCGAAAGCGCTTAGCAGTTTCCATTATGTCGTATTCGAAGTTCTGCTTTACTTGAATGTTTCTTCACTTTACCAGACACAAGGCACCCTCGTGTAGGCACCCTTTTAGGTAGAAATACAGTGAGTACCAGCAGTCTTCTTGGCTCTTCTAAGAAACATCCAGACCTAGAAGCCTTTCCCAGTCACTCTATGTAATCAGAGTGTAGGGCAACTCGCTGCACCCTTCCTTAGGAAGCTAGGTGGACTCAGCTCTTCAACAGCTCCAGGGATTCTGTTCTCTCACGTCCTACATGCCATGGAAGTCTGCCTCATTGCTCTCAGTGGAGCTTCACTAAGATACACAATCTGCTTCGCCTACCTCTAGGAACTCTTACCCAATGACCCCATACCTACAGGAGAGAGGAGGCTTGCATTCCTACTGGAACCAAATCACCGTTTTTCCTGTTAAAATGCAGGACTTTAAACTAGGCTTCGGCCCAATAGCACTGGTAGAACGTTCCAAGGATGAGGAAGTTCCATATATGCAGAACACTCTGTGAAGAAAAGTTGATTCAGCAAGGGACCAGAGTGTAGCTAGAGTCTCTTTGGACTTTTTAGATAAAAGAAGGTGTCCGGGTGCATGTTCACCAGAAAAGAACACCTGAATGCCTAAGCCTTGCGTTCCCATTTTAAATCTCTACCCATGCTGCCCTGAGATACCTAAATAACACTGTTTTTGACAGTCCTCTATTCCCTGTGGTCAGCTCTATGGAAAGAAAAGGAGTTTCTCTAAGGAAACACGGTGCTTCCATAGAATGGGTTGAGCTCGTGCTGTCCTGCTCTAGAGCTACAGGGAAATTGACGTGAGTCTTTGCCTCAAGCTGATGCCTGAAAAGCCCTGCTGAAGCGAAAGCGCTTAGCATTTTCCATTATGTCGTATTGGAAGTTCTGCTTTACTTGAACGTTTCTTCACTCTACCAGACACTAGGCACCCTAGTGTAGGCACCCTTTTTCCTACAAATACATTGAGTACCAGCAGTCTCCTTTGCTCTTCTAAGTAACATCCAGACTTAGAAGCCTTTCCCAGTCACTCTATGTATTCAGAGTGTAGGACAACTCGCTGCACCCTTCCTTAGGAAGTTAGGTGGACTCAGCTCTTCAACAGCTCCAGGAATTCTGTTCTCTCACGACCTACATGCCATGGAAGTCTGCCTCATTGCCCTCATTGGAGCAACACTAAGAAACACAATCTGCTTCGCCTTCTTCTAGGAACTCTTACCCAAGGACCCCATACCTACAGGAGAAAGCAGGTTGCATTCCTACTGGAATCTAAGCAAAGTTTTTCCTGTTACACTGCAGGACTTTAGAATAGGTTTAGGCCCGAAGGGTTACCTAGAGCGTTCCAAGAATGAGGGAGTTCGATACATGCAGAAAACCCTGTGAAGAAAAGTTGATTCAGCAAGGGACCAGGGTGTAGCTAGAGTCTCTATTGACTTGTTAGAAATCAGAAGGGTTTCGGCTGCATTTTAACCGGAGAAGAAGACCTGAAGGCACAAGCCTTGCTTTCCCATGTTAAATCTCTAAACATGCTTCCCTGAAGAATCCTAAATAACACTGTTTTTACCTGGCTTCTGGTCTTTGTAGGCAGCCCTCACGAAAGAGAAGTAGTTTTCTCTAAGGAAACACGGTGCTTCCATAGCATGGGTGGGAGCTCCTGCTGTCCTGCTCTAGAGCTACAGGGAAACTTGACGTGAGTCTTTGCCTCAAGCTAAGGCCTGAAAAGCCTTGCTGAAGCGAAAGCGCTTAGCAGTTTCCATTATGTCGTATTCGAAGGTCTGCATTACTTGAACGTTTCTTCACTTTACCAGACACTAGGCACACTCGGGTAGGCACCCTTTTTCGTACAAATACAGTGAGTACCAGCAGTCTCCTTTGCTCTTCTAAGAAACATCCAGACCTAGGAGCCTTTCCCAGTCACTCTATGTAATCAGAGTGTAGGGCAACTCGCAGCACCCTTCCTTAGGAAGCTAGGTGGACTCAGCTCTTCAACAGCTCCAGGGATCTGTTCTCTCATGTCCTACATGCCATGGAAGTCTGCCTCATTGCCCTCTGTGGAGCTTCACAAAGATACACAATCTGCTTCGCCTACCTCTAGGAACTCTTACCCAATGACCCCATACCTACAGGAGAGAGGAGGCTTGCATTCCTACTGGAACCAAATCACCGTTTTTCCTGTTAAAATGCAGGACTTTAAACTAGGCTTCGGCCCAATAGCACTGGTAGAACGTTCCAAGGATGAGGGAGTTCCATATATGCAGAACACTCTGTGAAGAAAAGTTGATTCAGCAAGGGACCAGAGTGTAGCTAGAGTCTCTTTGGACTTTTTAGATAAAAGAAGGTGTCCGGGTGCATGTTCACCAGAAAAGAAGACTTGAATGCCTAAGCCTTGCGTTCCCATTTTAAATCTCTATCCATGCCAGCCTGAGATACCTAAATAACACTGCTTTGACTGGCCTCTATTCACTGTGGGCAGCCCTCTGGAAAGAAAAGGAGTTTCTCTAAGGAAACACGGTGCTTCCCTAGCATGGGTGGGAGTTCCTCCTGTCATGCTCTAGAGCTACAGGGTAACTTGACGTGAGTCCTTGCCTCAAGCTAAGGCCTGAAAAGCCCTGCTGAAGCGAAAGCGCTTAGCATTTTCCATTATGTCGTATTGGAAGTTCTGCTTTACTTGAACGTTTCTTCACTCTCCCAGACACTAGGCACCCTAGTGTAGGCACCCTTTTTCCTACAAATACATTGAGTACCAGCAGTCTCCTTTGCTCTTCTAAGTAACATCCAGACTTAGAAGCCTTTCCCAGTCACTCTATGTATTCAGAGTGTAGGACAACTCGCTGCACCCTTCCTTAGGAAGTTAGGTGGACTCAGCTCTTCAACAGCTCCAGGAATTCTGTTCTCTCACGACCTACATGCCATGGAAGTCTGCCTCATTGCCCTCATTGGAGCTACACTAAGAAACACAATCTGCTTCGCCTTCTTCTAGGAACTCTTACCCAAGGACCCCATACCTACAGGAGAAAGCAGGTTGCATTCCTACTGGAATCTAAGCAAAGTTTTTCCTGTTACACTGCAGGACTTTAGAATAGGTTTAGGCCCGAAGGGTTACCTAGAGCGTTCCAAGAATGAGGGAGTTCGATACATGCAGAAAACCCTGTGAAGAAAAGTTGATTCAGCAAGGGACCAGGGTGTAGCTAGAGTCTCTATTGACTTGTTAGACATCAGAAGGGTTTCGGCTGCATTTTAACCGGAGAAGAAGACCTGAAGGCACAAGCCTTGCTTTCCCATGTTAAATCTCTAAACATGCTTCCCTGAAGAATCCTAAATAACACTGTTTTTACCTGGCTTCTGGTCTTTGTAGGCAGCCCTCACGAAAGAGAAGTAGTTTTCTCTAAGGAAACACGGTGCTTCCATAGCATGGGTGGGAGCTCCTGCTGTCCTGCTCTAGAGCTACAGGGAAACTTGACGTGAGTCTTTGCCTCAAGCTAAGGCCTGAAAAGCCTTGCTGAAGCGAAAGCGCTTAGCAGTTTCCATTATGTCGTATTCGAAGGTCTGCATTACTTGAACGTTTCTTCACTTTACCAGACACTAGGCACACTCGGGTAGGCACCCTTTTTCGTACAAATACAGTGAGTACCAGCAGTCTCCTTTGCTCTTCTAAGAGACATCCAGACCTAGGAGCCTTTCCCAGTCACTCTATGTAATCAGAGTGTAGGGCAACTCGCAGCACCCTTCCTTAGGAAGCTAGGTGGACTCAGCTCTTCAACAGCTCCAGGGATCTGTTCTCTCATGTCCTACATGCCATGGAAGTCTGCCTCATTGCCCTCTGTGGAGCTTCACAAAGATACACAATCTGCTTCGCCTACCTCTAGGAACTCTTACCCAATGACCCCATACCTACAGGAGAGAGGAGGCTTGCATTCCTACTGGAACCAAATCACCGTTTTTCCTGTTAAAATGCAGGACTTTAAACTAGGCTTCGGCCCAATAGCACTGGTAGAACGTTCCAAGGATGAGGGAGTTCCATATATGCAGAACACTCTGTGAAGAAAAGTTGATTCAGCAAGGGACCAGAGTGTAGCTAGAGTCTCTTTGGACTTTTTAGATAAAAGAAGGTGTCCGGGTGCATGTTCACCAGAAAAGAAGACTTGAATGCCTAAGCCTTGCGTTCCCATTTTAAATCTCTATCCATGCCAGCCTGAGATACCTAAATAACACTGCTTTGACTGGCCTCTATTCACTGTGGGCAGCCCTCTGGAAAGAAAAGGAGTTTCTCTAAGGAAACACGGTGCTTCCCTAGCATGGGTGGGAGTTCCTCCTGTCATGCTCTAGAGCTACAGGGTAACTTGACGTGAGTCCTTGCCTCAAGCTAAGGCCTGAAAAGCCCTGCTGAAGCGAAAGCGCTTAGCATTTTCCATTATGTCGTATTGGAAGTTCTGCTTTACTTGAACGTTTCTTCACTCTCCCAGACACTAGGCACCCTAGTGTAGGCACCCTTTTTCCTACAAATACATTGAGTACCAGCAGTCTCCTTTGCTCTTCTAAGTAACATCCAGACTTAGAAGCCTTTCCCAGTCACTCTATGTATTCAGAGTGTAGGACAACTCGCTGCACCCTTCCTTAGGAAGTTAGGTGGACTCAGCTCTTCAACAGCTCCAGGAATTCTGTTCTCTCACGACCTACATGCCATGGAAGTCTGCCTCATTGCCCTCATTGGAGCTACACTAAGAAACACAATCTGCTTCGCCTTCTTCTAGGAACTCTTACCCAAGGACCCCATACCTACAGGAGAAAGCAGGTTGCATTCCTACTGGAATCTAAGCAAAGTTTTTCCTGTTACACTGCAGGACTTTAGAATAGGTTTAGGCCCGAAGGGTTACCTAGAGCGTTCCAAGAATGAGGGAGTTCGATACATGCAGAAAACCCTGTGAAGAAAAGTTGATTCAGCAAGGGACCAGGGTGTAGCTAGAGTCTCTATTGACTTGTTAGACATCAGAAGGGTTTCGGCTGCATTTTAACCGGAGAAGAAGACCTGAAGGCACAAGCCTTGCTTTCCCATGTTAAATCTCTAAACATGCTTCCCTGAAGAATCCTAAATAACACTGTTTTTACCTGGCTTCTGGTCTTTGTAGGCAGCCCTCACGAAAGAGAAGTAGTTTTCTCTAAGGAAACACGGTGCTTCCATAGCATGGGTGGGAGCTCCTGCTGTCCTGCTCTAGAGCTACAGGGAAACTTGACGTGAGTCTTTGCCTCAAGCTAAGGCCTGAAAAGCCTTGCTGAAGCGAAAGCGCTTAGCAGTTTCCATTATGTCGTATTCGAAGGTCTGCATTACTTGAACGTTTCTTCACTTTACCAGACACTAGGCACACTCGGGTAGGCACCCTTTTTCGTACAAATACAGTGAGTACCAGCAGTCTCCTTTGCTCTTCTAAGAGACATCCAGACCTAGGAGCCTTTCCCAGTCACTCTATGTAATCAGAGTGTAGGGCAACTCGCAGCACCCTTCCTTAGGAAGCTAGGTGGACTCAGCTCTTCAACAGCTCCAGGGATCTGTTCTCTCATGTCCTACATGCCATGGAAGTCTGCCTCATTGCCCTCTGTGGAGCTTCACAAAGATACACAATCTGCTTCGCCTACCTCTAGGAACTCTTACCCAATGACCCCATACCTACAGGAGAGAGGAGGCTTGCATTCCTACTGGAACCAAATCACCGTTTTTCCTGTTAAAATGCAGGACTTTAAACTAGGCTTCGGCCCAATAGCACTGGTAGAACGTTCCAAGGATGAGGGAGTTCCATATATGCAGAACACTCTGTGAAGAAAAGTTGATTCAGCAAGGGACCAGAGTGTAGCTAGAGTCTCTTTGGACTTTTTAGATAAAAGAAGGTGTCCGGGTGCATGTTCACCAGAAAAGAAGACTTGAATGCCTAAGCCTTGCGTTCCCATTTTAAATCTCTATCCATGCCAGCCTGAGATACCTAAATAACACTGCTTTGACTGGCCTCTATTCACTGTGGGCAGCCCTCTGGAAAGAAAAGGAGTTTCTCTAAGGAAACACGGTGCTTCCCTAGCATGGGTGGGAGTTCCTCCTGTCATGCTCTAGAGCTACAGGGAAACTTGACGTGAGTCCTTGCCTCAAGCTAAGGCCTGAAAAGCCCTGCTGAAGCGAAAGCGCTTAGCATTTTCCATTATGTCGTATTGGAAGTTCTGCTTTACTTGAACGTTTCTTCACTCTCCCAGACACTAGGCACCCTAGTGTAGGCACCCTTTTTCCTACAAATACATTGAGTACCAGCAGTCTCCTTTGCTCTTCTAAGTAACATCCAGACTTAGAAGCCTTTCCCAGTCACTCTATGTATTCAGAGTGTAGGACAACTCGCTGCACCCTTCCTTAGGAAGTTAGGTGGACTCAGCTCTTCAACAGCTCCAGGAATTCTGTTCTCTCACGACCTACATGCCATGGAAGTCTGCCTCATTGCCCTCATTGGAGCAACACTAAGAAACACAATCTGCTTCGCCTTCTTCTAGGAACTCTTACCCAAGGACCCCATACCTACAGGAGAAAGCAGGTTGCATTCCTACTGGAATCTAAGCAAAGTTTTTCCTGTTACACTGCAGGACTTTAGAATAGGTTTAGGCCCGAAGGGTTACCTAGAGCGTTCCAAGAATGAGGGAGTTCGATACATGCAGAAAACCCTGTGAAGAAAAGTTGATTCAGCAAGGGACCAGGGTGTAGCTAGAGTCTCTATTGACTTGTTAGACATCAGAAGGGTTTCGGCTGCATTTTAACCGGAGAAGAAGACCTGAAGGCACAAGCCTTGCTTTCCCATGTTAAATCTCTAAACATGCTTCCCTGAAGAATCCTAAATAACACTGTTTTTACCTGGCTTCTGGTCTTTGTAGGCAGCCCTCACGAAAGAGAAGTAGTTTTCTCTAAGGAAACACGGTGCTTCCATAGCATGGGTGGGAGCTCCTGCTGTCCTGCTCTAGAGCTACAGGGAAACTTGACGTGAGTCTTTGCCTCAAGCTAAGGCCTGAAAAGCCTTGCTGAAGCGAAAGCGCTTAGCAGTTTCCATTATGTCGTATTCGAAGGTCTGCATTACTTGAACGTTTCTTCACTTTACCAGACACTAGGCACACTCGGGTAGGCACCCTTTTTCGTACAAATACAGTGAGTACCAGCAGTCTCCTTTGCTCTTCTAAGAGACATCCAGACCTAGGAGCCTTTCCCAGTCACTCTATGTAATCAGAGTGTAGGGCAACTCGCAGCACCCTTCCTTAGGAAGCTAGGTGGACTCAGCTCTTCAACAGCTCCAGGGATCTGTTCTCTCATGTCCTACATGCCATGGAAGTCTGCCTCATTGCCCTCTGTGGAGCTTCACAAAGATACACAATCTGCTTCGCCTACCTCTAGGAACTCTTACCCAATGACCCCATACCTACAGGAGAGAGGAGGCTTGCATTCCTACTGGAACCAAATCACCGTTTTTCCTGTTAAAATGCAGGACTTTAAACTAGGCTTCGGCCCAATAGCACTGGTAGAACGTTCCAAGGATGAGGGAGTTCCATATATGCAGAACACTCTGTGAAGAAAAGTTGATTCAGCAAGGGACCAGAGTGTAGCTAGAGTCTCTTTGGACTTTTTAGATAAAAGAAGGTGTCCGGGTGCATGTTCACCAGAAAAGAAGACTTGAATGCCTAAGCCTTGCGTTCCCATTTTAAATCTCTATCCATGCCAGCCTGAGATACCTAAATAACACTGCTTTGACTGGCCTCTATTCACTGTGGGCAGCCCTCTGGAAAGAAAAGGAGTTTCTCTAAGGAAACACGGTGCTTCCCTAGCATGGGTGGGAGTTCCTCCTGTCATGCTCTAGAGCTACAGGGTAACTTGACGTGAGTCCTTGCCTCAAGCTAAGGCCTGAAAAGCCCTGCTGAAGCGAAAGCGCTTAGCATTTTCCATTATGTCGTATTGGAAGTTCTGCTTTACTTGAACGTTTCTTCACTCTCCCAGACACTAGGCACCCTAGTGTAGGCACCCTTTTTCCTACAAATACATTGAGTACCAGCAGTCTCCTTTGCTCTTCTAAGTAACATCCAGACTTAGAAGCCTTTCCCAGTCACTCTATGTATTCAGAGTGTAGGACAACTCGCTGCACCCTTCCTTAGGAAGTTAGGTGGACTCAGCTCTTCAACAGCTCCAGGAATTCTGTTCTCTCACGACCTACATGCCATGGAAGTCTGCCTCATTGCCCTCATTGGAGCTACACTAAGAAACACAATCTGCTTCGCCTTCTTCTAGGAACTCTTACCCAAGGACCCCATACCTACAGGAGAAAGCAGGTTGCATTCCTACTGGAATCTAAGCAAAGTTTTTCCTGTTACACTGCAGGACTTTAGAATAGGTTTAGGCCCGAAGGGTTACCTAGAGCGTTCCAAGAATGAGGGAGTTCGATACATGCAGAAAACCCTGTGAAGAAAAGTTGATTCAGCAAGGGACCAGGGTGTAGCTAGAGTCTCTATTGACTTGTTAGACATCAGAAGGGTTTCGGCTGCATTTTAACCGGAGAAGAAGACCTGAAGGCACAAGCCTTGCTTTCCCATGTTAAATCTCTAAACATGCTTCCCTGAAGAATCCTAAATAACACTGTTTTTACCTGGCTTCTGGTCTTTGTAGGCAGCCCTCACGAAAGAGAAGTAGTTTTCTCTAAGGAAACACGGTGCTTCCATAGCATGGGTGGGAGCTCCTGCTGTCCTGCTCTAGAGCTACAGGGAAACTTGACGTGAGTCTTTGCCTCAAGCTAAGGCCTGAAAAGCCTTGCTGAAGCGAAAGCGCTTAGCAGTTTCCATTATGTCGTATTCGAAGGTCTGCATTACTTGAACGTTTCTTCACTTTACCAGACACTAGGCACACTCGGGTAGGCACCCTTTTTCGTACAAATACAGTGAGTACCAGCAGTCTCCTTTGCTCTTCTAAGAGACATCCAGACCTAGGAGCCTTTCCCAGTCACTCTATGTAATCAGAGTGTAGGGCAACTCGCAGCACCCTTCCTTAGGAAGCTAGGTGGACTCAGCTCTTCAACAGCTCCAGGGATCTGTTCTCTCATGTCCTACATGCCATGGAAGTCTGCCTCATTGCCCTCTGTGGAGCTTCACAAAGATACACAATCTGCTTCGCCTACCTCTAGGAACTCTTACCCAATGACCCCATACCTACAGGAGAGAGGAGGCTTGCATTCCTACTGGAACCAAATCACCGTTTTTCCTGTTAAAATGCAGGACTTTAAACTAGGCTTCGGCCCAATAGCACTGGTAGAACGTTCCAAGGATGAGGGAGTTCCATATATGCAGAACACTCTGTGAAGAAAAGTTGATTCAGCAAGGGACCAGAGTGTAGCTAGAGTCTCTTTGGACTTTTTAGATAAAAGAAGGTGTCCGGGTGCATGTTCACCAGAAAAGAAGACTTGAATGCCTAAGCCTTGCGTTCCCATTTTAAATCTCTATCCATGCCAGCCTGAGATACCTAAATAACACTGCTTTGACTGGCCTCTATTCACTGTGGGCAGCCCTCTGGAAAGAAAAGGAGTTTCTCTAAGGAAACACGGTGCTTCCCTAGCATGGGTGGGAGTTCCTCCTGTCATGCTCTAGAGCTACAGGGTAACTTGACGTGAGTCCTTGCCTCAAGCTAAGGCCTGAAAAGCCCTGCTGAAGCGAAAGCGCTTAGCATTTTCCATTATGTCGTATTGGAAGTTCTGCTTTACTTGAACGTTTCTTCACTCTCCCAGACACTAGGCACCCTAGTGTAGGCACCCTTTTTCCTACAAATACATTGAGTACCAGCAGTCTCCTTTGCTCTTCTAAGTAACATCCAGACTTAGAAGCCTTTCCCAGTCACTCTATGTATTCAGAGTGTAGGACAACTCGCTGCACCCTTCCTTAGGAAGTTAGGTGGACTCAGCTCTTCAACAGCTCCAGGAATTCTGTTCTCTCACGACCTACATGCCATGGAAGTCTGCCTCATTGCCCTCATTGGAGCTACACTAAGAAACACAATCTGCTTCGCCTTCTTCTAGGAACTCTTACCCAAGGACCCCATACCTACAGGAGAAAGCAGGTTGCATTCCTACTGGAATCTAAGCAAAGTTTTTCCTGTTACACTGCAGGACTTTAGAATAGGTTTAGGCCCGAAGGGTTACCTAGAGCGTTCCAAGAATGAGGGAGTTCGATACATGCAGAAAACCCTGTGAAGAAAAGTTGATTCAGCAAGGGACCAGGGTGTAGCTAGAGTCTCTATTGACTTGTTAGACATCAGAAGGGTTTCGGCTGCATTTTAACCGGAGAAGAAGACCTGAAGGCACAAGCCTTGCTTTCCCATGTTAAATCTCTAAACATGCTTCCCTGAAGAATCCTAAATAACACTGTTTTTACCTGGCTTCTGGTCTTTGTAGGCAGCCCTCACGAAAGAGAAGTAGTTTTCTCTAAGGAAACACGGTGCTTCCATAGCATGGGTGGGAGCTCCTGCTGTCCTGCTCTAGAGCTACAGGGAAACTTGACGTGAGTCTTTGCCTCAAGCTAAGGCCTGAAAAGCCTTGCTGAAGCGAAAGCGCTTAGCAGTTTCCATTATGTCGTATTCGAAGGTCTGCATTACTTGAACGTTTCTTCACTTTACCAGACACTAGGCACACTCGGGTAGGCACCCTTTTTCGTACAAATACAGTGAGTACCAGCAGTCTCCTTTGCTCTTCTAAGAGACATCCAGACCTAGGAGCCTTTCCCAGTCACTCTATGTAATCAGAGTGTAGGGCAACTCGCAGCACCCTTCCTTAGGAAGCTAGGTGGACTCAGCTCTTCAACAGCTCCAGGGATCTGTTCTCTCATGTCCTACATGCCATGGAAGTCTGCCTCATTGCCCTCTGTGGAGCTTCACAAAGATACACAATCTGCTTCGCCTACCTCTAGGAACTCTTACCCAATGACCCCATACCTACAGGAGAGAGGAGGCTTGCATTCCTACTGGAACCAAATCACCGTTTTTCCTGTTAAAATGCAGGACTTTAAACTAGGCTTCGGCCCAATAGCACTGGTAGAACGTTCCAAGGATGAGGGAGTTCCATATATGCAGAACACTCTGTGAAGAAAAGTTGATTCAGCAAGGGACCAGAGTGTAGCTAGAGTCTCTTTGGACTTTTTAGATAAAAGAAGGTGTCCGGGTGCATGTTCACCAGAAAAGAAGACTTGAATGCCTAAGCCTTGCGTTCCCATTTTAAATCTCTATCCATGCCAGCCTGAGATACCTAAATAACACTGCTTTGACTGGCCTCTATTCACTGTGGGCAGCCCTCTGGAAAGAAAAGGAGTTTCTCTAAGGAAACACGGTGCTTCCCTAGCATGGGTGGGAGTTCCTCCTGTCATGCTCTAGAGCTACAGGGTAACTTGACGTGAGTCCTTGCCTCAAGCTAAGGCCTGAAAAGCCCTGCTGAAGCGAAAGCGCTTAGCATTTTCCATTATGTCGTATTGGAAGTTCTGCTTTACTTGAACGTTTCTTCACTCTCCCAGACACTAGGCACCCTAGTGTAGGCACCCTTTTTCCTACAAATACATTGAGTACCAGCAGTCTCCTTTGCTCTTCTAAGTAACATCCAGACTTAGAAGCCTTTCCCAGTCACTCTATGTATTCAGAGTGTAGGACAACTCGCTGCACCCTTCCTTAGGAAGTTAGGTGGACTCAGCTCTTCAACAGCTCCAGGAATTCTGTTCTCTCACGACCTACATGCCATGGAAGTCTGCCTCATTGCCCTCATTGGAGCTACACTAAGAAACACAATCTGCTTCGCCTTCTTCTAGGAACTCTTACCCAAGGACCCCATACCTACAGGAGAAAGCAGGTTGCATTCCTACTGGAATCTAAGCAAAGTTTTTCCTGTTACACTGCAGGACTTTAGAATAGGTTTAGGCCCGAAGGGTTACCTAGAGCGTTCCAAGAATGAGGGAGTTCGATACATGCAGAAAACCCTGTGAAGAAAAGTTGATTCAGCAAGGGACCAGGGTGTAGCTAGAGTCTCTATTGACTTGTTAGACATCAGAAGGGTTTCGGCTGCATTTTAACCGGAGAAGAAGACCTGAAGGCACAAGCCTTGCTTTCCCATGTTAAATCTCTAAACATGCTTCCCTGAAGAATCCTAAATAACACTGTTTTTACCTGGCTTCTGGTCTTTGTAGGCAGCCCTCACGAAAGAGAAGTAGTTTTCTCTAAGGAAACACGGTGCTTCCATAGCATGGGTGGGAGCTCCTGCTGTCCTGCTCTAGAGCTACAGGGAAACTTGACGTGAGTCTTTGCCTCAAGCTAAGGCCTGAAAAGCCTTGCTGAAGCGAAAGCGCTTAGCAGTTTCCATTATGTCGTATTCGAAGGTCTGCATTACTTGAACGTTTCTTCACTTTACCAGACACTAGGCACACTCGGGTAGGCACCCTTTTTCGTACAAATACAGTGAGTACCAGCAGTCTCCTTTGCTCTTCTAAGAGACATCCAGACCTAGGAGCCTTTCCCAGTCACTCTATGTAATCAGAGTGTAGGGCAACTCGCAGCACCCTTCCTTAGGAAGCTAGGTGGACTCAGCTCTTCAACAGCTCCAGGGATCTGTTCTCTCATGTCCTACATGCCATGGAAGTCTGCCTCATTGCCCTCTGTGGAGCTTCACAAAGATACACAATCTGCTTCGCCTACCTCTAGGAACTCTTACCCAATGACCCCATACCTACAGGAGAGAGGAGGCTTGCATTCCTACTGGAACCAAATCACCGTTTTTCCTGTTAAAATGCAGGACTTTAAACTAGGCTTCGGCCCAATAGCACTGGTAGAACGTTCCAAGGATGAGGGAGTTCCATATATGCAGAACACTCTGTGAAGAAAAGTTGATTCAGCAAGGGACCAGAGTGTAGCTAGAGTCTCTTTGGACTTTTTAGATAAAAGAAGGTGTCCGGGTGCATGTTCACCAGAAAAGAAGACTTGAATGCCTAAGCCTTGCGTTCCCATTTTAAATCTCTATCCATGCCAGCCTGAGATACCTAAATAACACTGCTTTGACTGGCCTCTATTCACTGTGGGCAGCCCTCTGGAAAGAAAAGGAGTTTCTCTAAGGAAACACGGTGCTTCCCTAGCATGGGTGGGAGTTCCTCCTGTCATGCTCTAGAGCTACAGGGTAACTTGACGTGAGTCCTTGCCTCAAGCTAAGGCCTGAAAAGCCCTGCTGAAGCGAAAGCGCTTAGCATTTTCCATTATGTCGTATTGGAAGTTCTGCTTTACTTGAACGTTTCTTCACTCTCCCAGACACTAGGCACCCTAGTGTAGGCACCCTTTTTCCTACAAATACATTGAGTACCAGCAGTCTCCTTTGCTCTTCTAAGTAACATCCAGACTTAGAAGCCTTTCCCAGTCACTCTAAGTATTCAGAGTGTAGGACAACTCGCTGCACCCTTCCTTAGGAAGTTAGGTGGACTCAGCTCTTCAACAGCTCCAGGAATTCTGTTCTCTCACGACCTACATGCCATGGAAGTCTGCCTCATTGCCCTCATTGGAGCTACACTAAGAAACACAATCTGCTTCGCCTTCTTCTAGGAACTCTTACCCAAGGACCCCATACCTACAGGAGAAAGCAGGTTGCATTCCTACTGGAATCTAAGCAAAGTTTTTCCTGTTACACTGCAGGACTTTAGAATAGGTTTAGGCCCGAAGGGTTACCTAGAGCGTTCCAAGAATGAGGGAGTTCGATACATGCAGAAAACCCTGTGAAGAAAAGTTGATTCAGCAAGGGACCAGGGTGTAGCTAGAGTCTCTATTGACTTGTTAGACATCAGAAGGGTTTCGGCTGCATTTTAACCGGAGAAGAAGACCTGAAGGCACAAGCCTTGCTTTCCCATGTTAAATCTCTAAACATGCTTCCCTGAAGAATCCTAAATAACACTGTTTTTACCTGGCTTCTGGTCTTTGTAGGCAGCCCTCACGAAAGAGAAGTAGTTTTCTCTAAGGAAACACGGTGCTTCCATAGCATGGGTGGGAGCTCCTGCTGTCCTGCTCTAGAGCTACAGGGAAACTTGACGTGAGTCTTTGCCTCAAGCTAAGGCCTGAAAAGCCTTGCTGAAGCGAAAGCGCTTAGCAGTTTCCATTATGTCGTATTCGAAGGTCTGCATTACTTGAACGTTTCTTCACTTTACCAGACACTAGGCACACTCGGGTAGGCACCCTTTTTCGTACAAATACAGTGAGTACCAGCAGTCTCCTTTGCTCTTCTAAGAGACATCCAGACCTAGGAGCCTTTCCCAGTCACTCTATGTAATCAGAGTGTAGGGCAACTCGCAGCACCCTTCCTTAGGAAGCTAGGTGGACTCAGCTCTTCAACAGCTCCAGGGATCTGTTCTCTCATGTCCTACATGCCATGGAAGTCTGCCTCATTGCCCTCTGTGGAGCTTCACAAAGATACACAATCTGCTTCGCCTACCTCTAGGAACTCTTACCCAATGACCCCATACCTACAGGAGAGAGGAGGCTTGCATTCCTACTGGAACCAAATCACCGTTTTTCCTGTTAAAATGCAGGACTTTAAACTAGGCTTCGGCCCAATAGCACTGGTAGAACGTTCCAAGGATGAGGGAGTTCCATATATGCAGAACACTCTGTGAAGAAAAGTTGATTCAGCAAGGGACCAGAGTGTAGCTAGAGTCTCTTTGGACTTTTTAGATAAAAGAAGGTGTCCGGGTGCATGTTCACCAGAAAAGAAGACTTGAATGCCTAAGCCTTGCGTTCCCATTTTAAATCTCTATCCATGCCAGCCTGAGATACCTAAATAACACTGCTTTGACTGGCCTCTATTCACTGTGGGCAGCCCTCTGGAAAGAAAAGGAGTTTCTCTAAGGAAACACGGTGCTTCCCTAGCATGGGTGGGAGTTCCTCCTGTCATGCTCTAGAGCTACAGGGTAACTTGACGTGAGTCCTTGCCTCAAGCTAAGGCCTGAAAAGCCCTGCTGAAGCGAAAGCGCTTAGCATTTTCCATTATGTCGTATTGGAAGTTCTGCTTTACTTGAACGTTTCTTCACTCTCCCAGACACTAGGCACCCTAGTGTAGGCACCCTTTTTCCTACAAATACATTGAGTACCAGCAGTCTCCTTTGCTCTTCTAAGTAACATCCAGACTTAGAAGCCTTTCCCAGTCACTCTATGTATTCAGAGTGTAGGACAACTCGCTGCACCCTTCCTTAGGAAGTTAGGTGGACTCAGCTCTTCAACAGCTCCAGGAATTCTGTTCTCTCACGACCTACATGCCATGGAAGTCTGCCTCATTGCCCTCATTGGAGCTACACTAAGAAACACAATCTGCTTCGCCTTCTTCTAGGAACTCTTACCCAAGGACCCCATACCTACAGGAGAAAGCAGGTTGCATTCCTACTGGAATCTAAGCAAAGTTTTTCCTGTTACACTGCAGGACTTTAGAATAGGTTTAGGCCCGAAGGGTTACCTAGAGCGTTCCAAGAATGAGGGAGTTCGATACATGCAGAAAACCCTGTGAAGAAAAGTTGATTCAGCAAGGGACCAGGGTGTAGCTAGAGTCTCTATTGACTTGTTAGACATCAGAAGGGTTTCGGCTGCATTTTAACCGGAGAAGAAGACCTGAAGGCACAAGCCTTGCTTTCCCATGTTAAATCTCTAAACATGCTTCCCTGAAGAATCCTAAATAACACTGTTTTTACCTGGCTTCTGGTCTTTGTAGGCAGCCCTCACGAAAGAGAAGTAGTTTTCTCTAAGGAAACACGGTGCTTCCATAGCATGGGTGGGAGCTCCTGCTGTCCTGCTCTAGAGCTACAGGGAAACTTGACGTGAGTCTTTGCCTCAAGCTAAGGCCTGAAAAGCCTTGCTGAAGCGAAAGCGCTTAGCAGTTTCCATTATGTCGTATTCGAAGGTCTGCATTACTTGAACGTTTCTTCACTTTACCAGACACTAGGCACACTCGGGTAGGCACCCTTTTTCGTACAAATACAGTGAGTACCAGCAGTCTCCTTTGCTCTTCTAAGAGACATCCAGACCTAGGAGCCTTTCCCAGTCACTCTATGTAATCAGAGTGTAGGGCAACTCGCAGCACCCTTCCTTAGGAAGCTAGGTGGACTCAGCTCTTCAACAGCTCCAGGGATCTGTTCTCTCATGTCCTACATGCCATGGAAGTCTGCCTCATTGCCCTCTGTGGAGCTTCACAAAGATACACAATCTGCTTCGCCTACCTCTAGGAACTCTTACCCAATGACCCCATACCTACAGGAGAGAGGAGGCTTGCATTCCTACTGGAACCAAATCACCGTTTTTCCTGTTAAAATGCAGGACTTTAAACTAGGCTTCGGCCCAATAGCACTGGTAGAACGTTCCAAGGATGAGGGAGTTCCATATATGCAGAACACTCTGTGAAGAAAAGTTGATTCAGCAAGGGACCAGAGTGTAGCTAGAGTCTCTTTGGACTTTTTAGATAAAAGAAGGTGTCCGGGTGCATGTTCACCAGAAAAGAAGACTTGAATGCCTAAGCCTTGCGTTCCCATTTTAAATCTCTATCCATGCCAGCCTGAGATACCTAAATAACACTGCTTTGACTGGCCTCTATTCACTGTGGGCAGCCCTCTGGAAAGAAAAGGAGTTTCTCTAAGGAAACACGGTGCTTCCCTAGCATGGGTGGGAGTTCCTCCTGTCATGCTCTAGAGCTACAGGGTAACTTGACGTGAGTCCTTGCCTCAAGCTAAGGCCTGAAAAGCCCTGCTGAAGCGAAAGCGCTTAGCATTTTCCATTATGTCGTATTGGAAGTTCTGCTTTACTTGAACGTTTCTTCACTCTCCCAGACACTAGGCACCCTAGTGTAGGCACCCTTTTTCCTACAAATACATTGAGTACCAGCAGTCTCCTTTGCTCTTCTAAGTAACATCCAGACTTAGAAGCCTTTCCCAGTCACTCTATGTATTCAGAGTGTAGGACAACTCGCTGCACCCTTCCTTAGGAAGTTAGGTGGACTCAGCTCTTCAACAGCTCCAGGAATTCTGTTCTCTCACGACCTACATGCCATGGAAGTCTGCCTCATTGCCCTCATTGGAGCTACACTAAGAAACACAATCTGCTTCGCCTTCTTCTAGGAACTCTTACCCAAGGACCCCATACCTACAGGAGAAAGCAGGTTGCATTCCTACTGGAATCTAAGCAAAGTTTTTCCTGTTACACTGCAGGACTTTAGAATAGGTTTAGGCCCGAAGGGTTACCTAGAGCGTTCCAAGAATGAGGGAGTTCGATACATGCAGAAAACCCTGTGAAGAAAAGTTGATTCAGCAAGGGACCAGGGTGTAGCTAGAGTCTCTATTGACTTGTTAGACATCAGAAGGGTTTCGGCTGCATTTTAACCGGAGAAGAAGACCTGAAGGCACAAGCCTTGCTTTCCCATGTTAAATCTCTAAACATGCTTCCCTGAAGAATCCTAAATAACACTGTTTTTACCTGGCTTCTGGTCTTTGTAGGCAGCCCTCACGAAAGAGAAGTAGTTTTCTCTAAGGAAACACGGTGCTTCCATAGCATGGGTGGGAGCTCCTGCTGTCCTGCTCTAGAGCTACAGGGAAACTTGACGTGAGTCTTTGCCTCAAGCTAAGGCCTGAAAAGCCTTGCTGAAGCGAAAGCGCTTAGCAGTTTCCATTATGTCGTATTCGAAGGTCTGCATTACTTGAACGTTTCTTCACTTTACCAGACACTAGGCACACTCGGGTAGGCACCCTTTTTCGTACAAATACAGTGAGTACCAGCAGTCTCCTTTGCTCTTCTAAGAGACATCCAGACCTAGGAGCCTTTCCCAGTCACTCTATGTAATCAGAGTGTAGGGCAACTCGCAGCACCCTTCCTTAGGAAGCTAGGTGGACTCAGCTCTTCAACAGCTCCAGGGATCTGTTCTCTCATGTCCTACATGCCATGGAAGTCTGCCTCATTGCCCTCTGTGGAGCTTCACAAAGATACACAATCTGCTTCGCCTACCTCTAGGAACTCTTACCCAATGACCCCATACCTACAGGAGAGAGGAGGCTTGCATTCCTACTGGAACCAAATCACCGTTTTTCCTGTTAAAATGCAGGACTTTAAACTAGGCTTCGGCCCAATAGCACTGGTAGAACGTTCCAAGGATGAGGGAGTTCCATATATGCAGAACACTCTGTGAAGAAAAGTTGATTCAGCAAGGGACCAGAGTGTAGCTAGAGTCTCTTTGGACTTTTTAGATAAAAGAAGGTGTCCGGGTGCATGTTCACCAGAAAAGAAGACTTGAATGCCTAAGCCTTGCGTTCCCATTTTAAATCTCTATCCATGCCAGCCTGAGATACCTAAATAACACTGCTTTGACTGGCCTCTATTCACTGTGGGCAGCCCTCTGGAAAGAAAAGGAGTTTCTCTAAGGAAACACGGTGCTTCCCTAGCATGGGTGGGAGTTCCTCCTGTCATGCTCTAGAGCTACAGGGTAACTTGACGTGAGTCCTTGCCTCAAGCTAAGGCCTGAAAAGCCCTGCTGAAGCGAAAGCGCTTAGCATTTTCCATTATGTCGTATTGGAAGTTCTGCTTTACTTGAACGTTTCTTCACTCTCCCAGACACTAGGCACCCTAGTGTAGGCACCCTTTTTCCTACAAATACATTGAGTACCAGCAGTCTCCTTTGCTCTTCTAAGTAACATCCAGACTTAGAAGCCTTTCCCAGTCACTCTATGTATTCAGAGTGTAGGACAACTCGCTGCACCCTTCCTTAGGAAGTTAGGTGGACTCAGCTCTTCAACAGCTCCAGGAATTCTGTTCTCTCACGACCTACATGCCATGGAAGTCTGCCTCATTGCCCTCATTGGAGCTACACTAAGAAACACAATCTGCTTCGCCTTCTTCTAGGAACTCTTACCCAAGGACCCCATACCTACAGGAGAAAGCAGGTTGCATTCCTACTGGAATCTAAGCAAAGTTTTTCCTGTTACACTGCAGGACTTTAGAATAGGTTTAGGCCCGAAGGGTTACCTAGAGCGTTCCAAGAATGAGGGAGTTCGATACATGCAGAAAACCCTGTGAAGAAAAGTTGATTCAGCAAGGGACCAGGGTGTAGCTAGAGTCTCTATTGACTTGTTAGACATCAGAAGGGTTTCGGCTGCATTTTAACCGGAGAAGAAGACCTGAAGGCACAAGCCTTGCTTTCCCATGTTAAATCTCTAAACATGCTTCCCTGAAGAATCCTAAATAACACTGTTTTTACCTGGCTTCTGGTCTTTGTAGGCAGCCCTCACGAAAGAGAAGTAGTTTTCTCTAAGGAAACACGGTGCTTCCATAGCATGGGTGGGAGCTCCTGCTGTCCTGCTCTAGAGCTACAGGGAAACTTGACGTGAGTCTTTGCCTCAAGCTAAGGCCTGAAAAGCCTTGCTGAAGCGAAAGCGCTTAGCAGTTTCCATTATGTCGTATTCGAAGGTCTGCATTACTTGAACGTTTCTTCACTTTACCAGACACTAGGCACACTCGGGTAGGCACCCTTTTTCGTACAAATACAGTGAGTACCAGCAGTCTCCTTTGCTCTTCTAAGAGACATCCAGACCTAGGAGCCTTTCCCAGTCACTCTATGTAATCAGAGTGTAGGGCAACTCGCAGCACCCTTCCTTAGGAAGCTAGGTGGACTCAGCTCTTCAACAGCTCCAGGGATCTGTTCTCTCATGTCCTACATGCCATGGAAGTCTGCCTCATTGCCCTCTGTGGAGCTTCACAAAGATACACAATCTGCTTCGCCTACCTCTAGGAACTCTTACCCAATGACCCCATACCTACAGGAGAGAGGAGGCTTGCATTCCTACTGGAACCAAATCACCGTTTTTCCTGTTAAAATGCAGGACTTTAAACTAGGCTTCGGCCCAATAGCACTGGTAGAACGTTCCAAGGATGAGGGAGTTCCATATATGCAGAACACTCTGTGAAGAAAAGTTGATTCAGCAAGGGACCAGAGTGTAGCTAGAGTCTCTTTGGACTTTTTAGATAAAAGAAGGTGTCCGGGTGCATGTTCACCAGAAAAGAAGACTTGAATGCCTAAGCCTTGCGTTCCCATTTTAAATCTCTATCCATGCCAGCCTGAGATACCTAAATAACACTGCTTTGACTGGCCTCTATTCACTGTGGGCAGCCCTCTGGAAAGAAAAGGAGTTTCTCTAAGGAAACACGGTGCTTCCCTAGCATGGGTGGGAGTTCCTCCTGTCATGCTCTAGAGCTACAGGGTAACTTGACGTGAGTCCTTGCCTCAAGCTAAGGCCTGAAAAGCCCTGCTGAAGCGAAAGCGCTTAGCATTTTCCATTATGTCGTATTGGAAGTTCTGCTTTACTTGAACGTTTCTTCACTCTCCCAGACACTAGGCACCCTAGTGTAGGCACCCTTTTTCCTACAAATACATTGAGTACCAGCAGTCTCCTTTGCTCTTCTAAGTAACATCCAGACTTAGAAGCCTTTCCCAGTCACTCTATGTATTCAGAGTGTAGGACAACTCGCTGCACCCTTCCTTAGGAAGTTAGGTGGACTCAGCTCTTCAACAGCTCCAGGAATTCTGTTCTCTCACGACCTACATGCCATGGAAGTCTGCCTCATTGCCCTCATTGGAGCTACACTAAGAAACACAATCTGCTTCGCCTTCTTCTAGGAACTCTTACCCAAGGACCCCATACCTACAGGAGAAAGCAGGTTGCATTCCTACTGGAATCTAAGCAAAGTTTTTCCTGTTACACTGCAGGACTTTAGAATAGGTTTAGGCCCGAAGGGTTACCTAGAGCGTTCCAAGAATGAGGGAGTTCGATACATGCAGAAAACCCTGTGAAGAAAAGTTGATTCAGCAAGGGACCAGGGTGTAGCTAGAGTCTCTATTGACTTGTTAGACATCAGAAGGGTTTCGGCTGCATTTTAACCGGAGAAGAAGACCTGAAGGCACAAGCCTTGCTTTCCCATGTTAAATCTCTAAACATGCTTCCCTGAAGAATCCTAAATAACACTGTTTTTACCTGGCTTCTGGTCTTTGTAGGCAGCCCTCACGAAAGAGAAGTAGTTTTCTCTAAGGAAACACGGTGCTTCCATAGCATGGGTGGGAGCTCCTGCTGTCCTGCTCTAGAGCTACAGGGAAACTTGACGTGAGTCTTTGCCTCAAGCTAAGGCCTGAAAAGCCTTGCTGAAGCGAAAGCGCTTAGCAGTTTCCATTATGTCGTATTCGAAGGTCTGCATTACTTGAACGTTTCTTCACTTTACCAGACACTAGGCACACTCGGGTAGGCACCCTTTTTCGTACAAATACAGTGAGTACCAGCAGTCTCCTTTGCTCTTCTAAGAGACATCCAGACCTAGGAGCCTTTCCCAGTCACTCTATGTAATCAGAGTGTAGGGCAACTCGCAGCACCCTTCCTTAGGAAGCTAGGTGGACTCAGCTCTTCAACAGCTCCAGGGATCTGTTCTCTCATGTCCTACATGCCATGGAAGTCTGCCTCATTGCCCTCTGTGGAGCTTCACAAAGATACACAATCTGCTTCGCCTACCTCTAGGAACTCTTACCCAATGACCCCATACCTACAGGAGAGTGGAGGCTTGCATTCCTACTGGAACCAAATCACCGTTTTTCCTGTTAAAATGCAGGGCTTTAAACTAGGCTTCGGCCCAATAGCACTGGTAGAACGTTCCAAGGATGAGGGAGTTCCATATATGCAGAACACTCTGTGAAGAAAAGTTGATTCAGCAAGGGACCAGAGTGTAGCTAGAGTCTCTTTGGACTTTTTAGATAAAAGAAGGTGTCCGGGTGCATGTTCACCAGAAAAGAAGACTTGAATGCCTAAGCCTTGCGTTCCCATTTTAAATCTCTATCCATGCCAGCCTGAGATACCTAAATAACACTGCTTTGACTGGCCTCTATTCACTGTGGGCAGCCCTCTGGAAAGAAAAGGAGTTTCTCTAAGGAAACACGGTGCTTCCCTAGCATGGGTGGGAGTTCCTCCTGTCATGCTCTAGAGCTACAGGGTAACTTGACGTGAGTCCTTGCCTCAAGCTAAGGCCTGAAAAGCCCTGCTGAAGCGAAAGCGCTTAGCATTTTCCATTATGTCGTATTGGAAGTTCTGCTTTACTTGAACGTTTCTTCACTCTCCCAGACACTAGGCACCCTAGTGTAGGCACCCTTTTTCCTACAAATACATTGAGTACCAGCAGTCTCCTTTGCTCTTCTAAGTAACATCCAGACTTAGAAGCCTTTCCCAGTCACTCTATGTATTCAGAGTGTAGGACAACTCGCTGCACCCTTCCTTAGGAAGTTAGGTGGACTCAGCTCTTCAACAGCTCCAGGAATTCTGTTCTCTCACGACCTACATGCCATGGAAGTCTGCCTCATTGCCCTCATTGGAGCTACACTAAGAAACACAATCTGCTTCGCCTTCTTCTAGGAACTCTTACCCAAGGACCCCATACCTACAGGAGAAAGCAGGTTGCATTCCTACTGGAATCTAAGCAAAGTTTTTCCTGTTACACTGCAGGACTTTAGAATAGGTTTAGGCCCGAAGGGTTACCTAGAGCGTTCCAAGAATGAGGGAGTTCGATACATGCAGAAAACCCTGTGAAGAAAAGTTGATTCAGCAAGGGACCAGGGTGTAGCTAGAGTCTCTATTGACTTGTTAGACATCAGAAGGGTTTCGGCTGCATTTTAACCGGAGAAGAAGACCTGAAGGCACAAGCCTTGCTTTCCCATGTTAAATCTCTAAACATGCTTCCCTGAAGAATCCTAAATAACACTGTTTTTACCTGGCTTCTGGTCTTTGTAGGCAGCCCTCACGAAAGAGAAGTAGTTTTCTCTAAGGAAACACGGTGCTTCCATAGCATGGGTGGGAGCTCCTGCTGTCCTGCTCTAGAGCTACAGGGAAACTTGACGTGAGTCTTTGCCTCAAGCTAAGGCCTGAAAAGCCTTGCTGAAGCGAAAGCGCTTAGCAGTTTCCATTATGTCGTATTCGAAGGTCTGCATTACTTGAACGTTTCTTCACTTTACCAGACACTAGGCACACTCGGGTAGGCACCCTTTTTCGTACAAATACAGTGAGTACCAGCAGTCTCCTTTGCTCTTCTAAGAGACATCCAGACCTAGGAGCCTTTCCCAGTCACTCTATGTAATCAGAGTGTAGGGCAACTCGCAGCACCCTTCCTTAGGAAGCTAGGTGGACTCAGCTCTTCAACAGCTCCAGGGATCTGTTCTCTCATGTCCTACATGCCATGGAAGTCTGCCTCATTGCCCTCTGTGGAGCTTCACAAAGATACACAATCTGCTTCGCCTACCTCTAGGAACTCTTACCCAATGACCCCATACCTACAGGAGAGAGGAGGCTTGCATTCCTACTGGAACCAAATCACCGTTTTTCCTGTTAAAATGCAGGACTTTAAACTAGGCTTCGGCCCAATAGCACTGGTAGAACGTTCCAAGGATGAGGGAGTTCCATATATGCAGAACACTCTGTGAAGAAAAGTTGATTCAGCAAGGGACCAGAGTGTAGCTAGAGTCTCTTTGGACTTTTTAGATAAAAGAAGGTGTCCGGGTGCATGTTCACCAGAAAAGAAGACTTGAATGCCTAAGCCTTGCGTTCCCATTTTAAATCTCTATCCATGCCAGCCTGAGATACCTAAATAACACTGCTTTGACTGGCCTCTATTCACTGTGGGCAGCCCTCTGGAAAGAAAAGGAGTTTCTCTAAGGAAACACGGTGCTTCCCTAGCATGGGTGGGAGTTCCTCCTGTCATGCTCTAGAGCTACAGGGTAACTTGACGTGAGTCCTTGCCTCAAGCTAAGGCCTGAAAAGCCCTGCTGAAGCGAAAGCGCTTAGCATTTTCCATTATGTCGTATTGGAAGTTCTGCTTTACTTGAACGTTTCTTCACTCTCCCAGACACTAGGCACCCTAGTGTAGGCACCCTTTTTCCTACAAATACATTGAGTACCAGCAGTCTCCTTTGCTCTTCTAAGTAACATCCAGACTTAGAAGCCTTTCCCAGTCACTCTATGTATTCAGAGTGTAGGACAACTCGCTGCACCCTTCCTTAGGAAGTTAGGTGGACTCAGCTCTTCAACAGCTCCAGGAATTCTGTTCTCTCACGACCTACATGCCATGGAAGTCTGCCTCATTGCCCTCATTGGAGCTACACTAAGAAACACAATCTGCTTCGCCTTCTTCTAGGAACTCTTACCCAAGGACCCCATACCTACAGGAGAAAGCAGGTTGCATTCCTACTGGAATCTAAGCAAAGTTTTTCCTGTTACACTGCAGGACTTTAGAATAGGTTTAGGCCCGAAGGGTTACCTAGAGCGTTCCAAGAATGAGGGAGTTCGATACATGCAGAAAACCCTGTGAAGAAAAGTTGATTCAGCAAGGGACCAGGGTGTAGCTAGAGTCTCTATTGACTTGTTAGACATCAGAAGGGTTTCGGCTGCATTTTAACCGGAGAAGAAGACCTGAAGGCACAAGCCTTGCTTTCCCATGTTAAATCTCTAAACATGCTTCCCTGAAGAATCCTAAATAACACTGTTTTTACCTGGCTTCTGGTCTTTGTAGGCAGCCCTCACGAAAGAGAAGTAGTTTTCTCTAAGGAAACACGGTGCTTCCATAGCATGGGTGGGAGCTCCTGCTGTCCTGCTCTAGAGCTACAGGGAAACTTGACGTGAGTCTTTGCCTCAAGCTAAGGCCTGAAAAGCCTTGCTGAAGCGAAAGCGCTTAGCAGTTTCCATTATGTCGTATTCGAAGGTCTGCATTACTTGAACGTTTCTTCACTTTACCAGACACTAGGCACACTCGGGTAGGCACCCTTTTTCGTACAAATACAGTGAGTACCAGCAGTCTCCTTTGCTCTTCTAAGAGACATCCAGACCTAGGAGCCTTTCCCAGTCACTCTATGTAATCAGAGTGTAGGGCAACTCGCAGCACCCTTCCTTAGGAAGCTAGGTGGACTCAGCTCTTCAACAGCTCCAGGGATCTGTTCTCTCATGTCCTACATGCCATGGAAGTCTGCCTCATTGCCCTCTGTGGAGCTTCACAAAGATACACAATCTGCTTCGCCTACCTCTAGGAACTCTTACCCAATGACCCCATACCTACAGGAGAGAGGAGGCTTGCATTCCTACTGGAACCAAATCACCGTTTTTCCTGTTAAAATGCAGGACTTTAAACTAGGCTTCGGCCCAATAGCACTGGTAGAACGTTCCAAGGATGAGGGAGTTCCATATATGCAGAACACTCTGTGAAGAAAAGTTGATTCAGCAAGGGACCAGAGTGTAGCTAGAGTCTCTTTGGACTTTTTAGATAAAAGAAGGTGTCCGGGTGCATGTTCACCAGAAAAGAAGACTTGAATGCCTAAGCCTTGCGTTCCCATTTTAAATCTCTATCCATGCCAGCCTGAGATACCTAAATAACACTGCTTTGACTGGCCTCTATTCACTGTGGGCAGCCCTCTGGAAAGAAAAGGAGTTTCTCTAAGGAAACACGGTGCTTCCCTAGCATGGGTGGGAGTTCCTCCTGTCATGCTCTAGAGCTACAGGGTAACTTGACGTGAGTCCTTGCCTCAAGCTAAGGCCTGAAAAGCCCTGCTGAAGCGAAAGCGCTTAGCATTTTCCATTATGTCGTATTGGAAGTTCTGCTTTACTTGAACGTTTCTTCACTCTCCCAGACACTAGGCACCCTAGTGTAGGCACCCTTTTTCCTACAAATACATTGAGTACCAGCAGTCTCCTTTGCTCTTCTAAGTAACATCCAGACTTAGAAGCCTTTCCCAGTCACTCTATGTATTCAGAGTGTAGGACAACTCGCTGCACCCTTCCTTAGGAAGTTAGGTGGACTCAGCTCTTCAACAGCTCCAGGAATTCTGTTCTCTCACGACCTACATGCCATGGAAGTCTGCCTCATTGCCCTCATTGGAGCTACACTAAGAAACACAATCTGCTTCGCCTTCTTCTAGGAACTCTTACCCAAGGACCCCATACCTACAGGAGAAAGCAGGTTGCATTCCTACTGGAATCTAAGCAAAGTTTTTCCTGTTACACTGCAGGACTTTAGAATAGGTTTAGGCCCGAAGGGTTACCTAGAGCGTTCCAAGAATGAGGGAGTTCGATACATGCAGAAAACCCTGTGAAGAAAAGTTGATTCAGCAAGGGACCAGGGTGTAGCTAGAGTCTCTATTGACTTGTTAGACATCAGAAGGGTTTCGGCTGCATTTTAACCGGAGAAGAAGACCTGAAGGCACAAGCCTTGCTTTCCCATGTTAAATCTCTAAACATGCTTCCCTGAAGAATCCTAAATAACACTGTTTTTACCTGGCTTCTGGTCTTTGTAGGCAGCCCTCACGAAAGAGAAGTAGTTTTCTCTAAGGAAACACGGTGCTTCCATAGCATGGGTGGGAGCTCCTGCTGTCCTGCTCTAGAGCTACAGGGAAACTTGACGTGAGTCTTTGCCTCAAGCTAAGGCCTGAAAAGCCTTGCTGAAGCGAAAGCGCTTAGCAGTTTCCATTATGTCGTATTCGAAGGTCTGCATTACTTGAACGTTTCTTCACTTTACCAGACACTAGGCACACTCGGGTAGGCACCCTTTTTCGTACAAATACAGTGAGTACCAGCAGTCTCCTTTGCTCTTCTAAGAAACATCCAGACCTAGGAGCCTTTCCCAGTCACTCTATGTAATCAGAGTGTAGGGCAACTCGCAGCACCCTTCCTTAGGAAGCTAGGTGGACTCAGCTCTTCAACAGCTCCAGGGATCTGTTCTCTCATGTCCTACATGCCATGGAAGTCTGCCTCATTGCCCTCTGTGGAGCTTCACAAAGATACACAATCTGCTTCGCCTACCTCTAGGAACTCTTACCCAATGACCCCATACCTACAGGAGAGAGGAGGCTTGCATTCCTACTGGAACCAAATCACCGTTTTTCCTGTTAAAATGCAGGACTTTAAACTAGGCTTCGGCCCAATAGCACTGGTAGAACGTTCCAAGGATGAGGGAGTTCCATATATGCAGAACACTCTGTGAAGAAAAGTTGATTCAGCAAGGGACCAGAGTGTAGCTAGAGTCTCTTTGGACTTTTTAGATAAAAGAAGGTGTCCGGGTGCATGTTCACCAGAAAAGAAGACTTGAATGCCTAAGCCTTGCGTTCCCATTTTAAATCTCTATCCATGCCAGCCTGAGATACCTAAATAACACTGCTTTGACTGGCCTCTATTCACTGTGGGCAGCCCTCTGGAAAGAAAAGGAGTTTCTCTAAGGAAACACGGTGCTTCCCTAGCATGGGTGGGAGTTCCTCCTGTCATGCTCTAGAGCTACAGGGTAACTTGACGTGAGTCCTTGCCTCAAGCTAAGGCCTGAAAAGCCCTGCTGAAGCGAAAGCGCTTAGCATTTTCCATTATGTCGTATTGGAAGTTCTGCTTTACTTGAACGTTTCTTCACTCTCCCAGACACTAGGCACCCTAGTGTAGGCACCCTTTTTCCTACAAATACATTGAGTACCAGCAGTCTCCTTTGCTCTTCTAAGTAACATCCAGACTTAGAAGCCTTTCCCAGTCACTCTATGTATTCAGAGTGTAGGACAACTCGCTGCACCCTTCCTTAGGAAGTTAGGTGGACTCAGCTCTTCAACAGCTCCAGGAATTCTGTTCTCTCACGACCTACATGCCATGGAAGTCTGCCTCATTGCCCTCATTGGAGCTACACTAAGAAACACAATCTGCTTCGCCTTCTTCTAGGAACTCTTACCCAAGGACCCCATACCTACAGGAGAAAGCAGGTTGCATTCCTACTGGAATCTAAGCAAAGTTTTTCCTGTTACACTGCAGGACTTTAGAATAGGTTTAGGCCCGAAGGGTTACCTAGAGCGTTCCAAGAATGAGGGAGTTCGATACATGCAGAAAACCCTGTGAAGAAAAGTTGATTCAGCAAGGGACCAGGGTGTAGCTAGAGTCTCTATTGACTTGTTAGACATCAGAAGGGTTTCGGCTGCATTTTAACCGGAGAAGAAGACCTGAAGGCACAAGCCTTGCTTTCCCATGTTAAATCTCTAAACATGCTTCCCTGAAGAATCCTAAATAACACTGTTTTTACCTGGCTTCTGGTCTTTGTAGGCAGCCCTCACGAAAGAGAAGTAGTTTTCTCTAAGGAAACACGGTGCTTCCATAGCATGGGTGGGAGCTCCTGCTGTCCTGCTCTAGAGCTACAGGGAAACTTGACGTGAGTCTTTGCCTCAAGCTAAGGCCTGAAAAGCCTTGCTGAAGCGAAAGCGCTTAGCAGTTTCCATTATGTCGTATTCGAAGGTCTGCATTACTTGAACGTTTCTTCACTTTACCAGACACTAGGCACACTCGGGTAGGCACCCTTTTTCGTACAAATACAGTGAGTACCAGCAGTCTCCTTTGCTCTTCTAAGAAACATCCAGACCTAGGAGCCTTTCCCAGTCACTCTATGTAATCAGAGTGTAGGGCAACTCGCAGCACCCTTCCTTAGGAAGCTAGGTGGACTCAGCTCTTCAACAGCTCCAGGGATCTGTTCTCTCATGTCCTACATGCCATGGAAGTCTGCCTCATTGCCCTCTGTGGAGCTTCACAAAGATACACAATCTGCTTCGCCTACCTCTAGGAACTCTTACCCAATGACCCCATACCTACAGGAGAGAGGAGGCTTGCATTCCTACTGGAACCAAATCACCGTTTTTCCAGTTAAAATGCAGGACTTTAAACTAGGCTTCGGCCCAATAGCACTGGTAGAACGTTCCAAGGATGAGGGAGTTCCATATATGCAGAACACTCTGTGAAGAAAAGTTGATTCAGCAAGGGACCAGAGTGTAGCTAGAGTCTCTTTGGACTTTTTAGATAAAAGAAGGTGTCCGGGTGCATGTTCACCAGAAAAGAAGACTTGAATGCCTAAGCCTTGCGTTCCCATTTTAAATCTCTATCCATGCCAGCCTGAGATACCTAAATAACACTGCTTTGACTGGCCTCTATTCACTGTGGGCAGCCCTCTGGAAAGAAAAGGAGTTTCTCTAAGGAAACACGGTGCTTCCCTAGCATGGGTGGGAGTTCCTCCTGTCATGCTCTAGAGCTACAGGGTAACTTGACGTGAGTCCTTGCCTCAAGCTAAGGCCTGAAAAGCCCTGCTGAAGCGAAAGCGCTTAGCATTTTCCATTATGTCGTATTGGAAGTTCTGCTTTACTTGAACGTTTCTTCACTCTCCCAGACACTAGGCACCCTAGTGTAGGCACCCTTTTTCCTACAAATACATTGAGTACCAGCAGTCTCCTTTGCTCTTCTAAGTAACATCCAGACTTAGAAGCCTTTCCCAGTCACTCTATGTATTCAGAGTGTAGGACAACTCGCTGCACCCTTCCTTAGGAAGTTAGGTGGACTCAGCTCTTCAACAGCTCCAGGAATTCTGTTCTCTCACGACCTACATGCCATGGAAGTCTGCCTCATTGCCCTCATTGGAGCTACACTAAGAAACACAATCTGCTTCGCCTTCTTCTAGGAACTCTTACCCAAGGACCCCATACCTACAGGAGAAAGCAGGTTGCATTCCTACTGGAATCTAAGCAAAGTTTTTCCTGTTACACTGCAGGACTTTAGAATAGGTTTAGGCCCGAAGGGTTACCTAGAGCGTTCCAAGAATGAGGGAGTTCGATACATGCAGAAAACCCTGTGAAGAAAAGTTGATTCAGCAAGGGACCAGGGTGTAGCTAGAGTCTCTATTGACTTGTTAGACATCAGAAGGGTTTCGGCTGCATTTTAACCGGAGAAGAAGACCTGAAGGCACAAGCCTTGCTTTCCCATGTTAAATCTCTAAACATGCTTCCCTGAAGAATCCTAAATAACACTGTTTTTACCTGGCTTCTGGTCTTTGTAGGCAGCCCTCACGAAAGAGAAGTAGTTTTCTCTAAGGAAACACGGTGCTTCCATAGCATGGGTGGGAGCTCCTGCTGTCCTGCTCTAGAGCTACAGGGAAACTTGACGTGAGTCTTTGCCTCAAGCTAAGGCCTGAAAAGCCTTGCTGAAGCGAAAGCGCTTAGCAGTTTCCATTATGTCGTATTCGAAGGTCTGCATTACTTGAACGTTTCTTCACTTTACCAGACACTAGGCACACTCGGGTAGGCACCCTTTTTCGTACAAATACAGTGAGTACCAGCAGTCTCCTTTGCTCTTCTAAGAAACATCCAGACCTAGGAGCCTTTCCCAGTCACTCTATGTAATCAGAGTGTAGGGCAACTCGCAGCACCCTTCCTTAGGAAGCTAGGTGGACTCAGCTCTTCAACAGCTCCAGGGATCTGTTCTCTCATGTCCTACATGCCATGGAAGTCTGCCTCATTGCCCTCTGTGGAGCTTCACAAAGATACACAATCTGCTTCGCCTACCTCTAGGAACTCTTACCCAATGACCCCATACCTACAGGAGAGAGGAGGCTTGCATTCCTACTGGAACCAAATCACCGTTTTTCCTGTTAAAATGCAGGACTTTAAACTAGGCTTCGGCCCAATAGCACTGGTAGAACGTTCCAAGGATGAGGGAGTTCCATATATGCAGAACACTCTGTGAAGAAAAGTTGATTCAGCAAGGGACCAGAGTGTAGCTAGAGTCTCTTTGGACTTTTTAGATAAAAGAAGGTGTCCGGGTGCATGTTCACCAGAAAAGAAGACTTGAATGCCTAAGCCTTGCGTTCCCATTTTAAATCTCTATCCATGCCAGCCTGAGATACCTAAATAACACTGCTTTGACTGGCCTCTATTCACTGTGGGCAGCCCTCTGGAAAGAAAAGGAGTTTCTCTAAGGAAACACGGTGCTTCCCTAGCATGGGTGGGAGTTCCTCCTGTCATGCTCTAGAGCTACAGGGTAACTTGACGTGAGTCCTTGCCTCAAGCTAAGGCCTGAAAAGCCCTGCTGAAGCGAAAGCGCTTAGCATTTTCCATTATGTCGTATTGGAAGTTCTGCTTTACTTGAACGTTTCTTCACTCTCCCAGACACTAGGCACCCTAGTGTAGGCACCCTTTTTCCTACAAATACATTGAGTACCAGCAGTCTCCTTTGCTCTTCTAAGTAACATCCAGACTTAGAAGCCTTTCCCAGTCACTCTATGTATTCAGAGTGTAGGACAACTCGCTGCACCCTTCCTTAGGAAGTTAGGTGGACTCAGCTCTTCAACAGCTCCAGGAATTCTGTTCTCTCACGACCTACATGCCATGGAAGTCTGCCTCATTGCCCTCATTGGAGCTACACTAAGAAACACAATCTGCTTCGCCTTCTTCTAGGAACTCTTACCCAAGGACCCCATACCTACAGGAGAAAGCAGGTTGCATTCCTACTGGAATCTAAGCAAAGTTTTTCCTGTTACACTGCAGGACTTTAGAATAGGTTTAGGCCCGAAGGGTTACCTAGAGCGTTCCAAGAATGAGGGAGTTCGATACATGCAGAAAACCCTGTGAAGAAAAGTTGATTCAGCAAGGGACCAGGGTGTAGCTAGAGTCTCTATTGACTTGTTAGACATCAGAAGGGTTTCGGCTGCATTTTAACCGGAGAAGAAGACCTGAAGGCACAAGCCTTGCTTTCCCATGTTAAATCTCTAAACATGCTTCCCTGAAGAATCCTAAATAACACTGTTTTTACCTGGCTTCTGGTCTTTGTAGGCAGCCCTCACGAAAGAGAAGTAGTTTTCTCTAAGGAAACACGGTGCTTCCATAGCATGGGTGGGAGCTCCTGCTGTCCTGCTCTAGAGCTACAGGGAAACTTGACGTGAGTCTTTGCCTCAAGCTAAGGCCTGAAAAGCCTTGCTGAAGCGAAAGCGCTTAGCAGTTTCCATTATGTCGTATTCGAAGGTCTGCATTACTTGAACGTTTCTTCACTTTACCAGACACTAGGCACACTCGGGTAGGCACCCTTTTTCGTACAAATACAGTGAGTACCAGCAGTCTCCTTTGCTCTTCTAAGAAACATCCAGACCTAGGAGCCTTTCCCAGTCACTCTATGTAATCAGAGTGTAGGGCAACTCGCAGCACCCTTCCTTAGGAAGCTAGGTGGACTCAGCTCTTCAACAGCTCCAGGGATCTGTTCTCTCATGTCCTACATGCCATGGAAGTCTGCCTCATTGCCCTCTGTGGAGCTTCACAAAGATACACAATCTGCTTCGCCTACCTCTAGGAACTCTTACCCAATGACCCCATACCTACAGGAGAGAGGAGGCTTGCATTCCTACTGGAACCAAATCACCGTTTTTCCTGTTAAAATGCAGGACTTTAAACTAGGCTTCGGCCCAATAGCACTGGTAGAACGTTCCAAGGATGAGGGAGTTCCATATATGCAGAACACTCTGTGAAGAAAAGTTGATTCAGCAAGGGACCAGAGTGTAGCTAGAGTCTCTTTGGACTTTTTAGATAAAAGAAGGTGTCCGGGTGCATGTTCACCAGAAAAGAAGACTTGAATGCCTAAGCCTTGCGTTCCCATTTTAAATCTCTATCCATGCCAGCCTGAGATACCTAAATAACACTGCTTTGACTGGCCTCTATTCACTGTGGGCAGCCCTCTGGAAAGAAAAGGAGTTTCTCTAAGGAAACACGGTGCTTCCCTAGCATGGGTGGGAGTTCCTCCTGTCATGCTCTAGAGCTACAGGGTAACTTGACGTGAGTCCTTGCCTCAAGCTAAGGCCTGAAAAGCCCTGCTGAAGCGAAAGCGCTTAGCATTTTCCATTATGTCGTATTGGAAGTTCTGCTTTACTTGAACGTTTCTTCACTCTCCCAGACACTAGGCACCCTAGTGTAGGCACCCTTTTTCCTACAAATACATTGAGTACCAGCAGTCTCCTTTGCTCTTCTAAGTAACATCCAGACTTAGAAGCCTTTCCCAGTCACTCTATGTATTCAGAGTGTAGGACAACTCGCTGCACCCTTCCTTAGGAAGTTAGGTGGACTCAGCTCTTCAACAGCTCCAGGAATTCTGTTCTCTCACGACCTACATGCCATGGAAGTCTGCCTCATTGCCCTCATTGGAGCTACACTAAGAAACACAATCTGCTTCGCCTTCTTCTAGGAACTCTTACCCAAGGACCCCATACCTACAGGAGAAAGCAGGTTGCATTCCTACTGGAATCTAAGCAAAGTTTTTCCTGTTACACTGCAGGACTTTAGAATAGGTTTAGGCCCGAAGGGTTACCTAGAGCGTTCCAAGAATGAGGGAGTTCGATACATGCAGAAAACCCTGTGAAGAAAAGTTGATTCAGCAAGGGACCAGGGTGTAGCTAGAGTCTCTATTGACTTGTTAGACATCAGAAGGGTTTCGGCTGCATTTTAACCGGAGAAGAAGACCTGAAGGCACAAGCCTTGCTTTCCCATGTTAAATCTCTAAACATGCTTCCCTGAAGAATCCTAAATAACACTGTTTTTACCTGGCTTCTGGTCTTTGTAGGCAGCCCTCACGAAAGAGAAGTAGTTTTCTCTAAGGAAACACGGTGCTTCCATAGCATGGGTGGGAGCTCCTGCTGTCCTGCTCTAGAGCTACAGGGAAACTTGACGTGAGTCTTTGCCTCAAGCTAAGGCCTGAAAAGCCTTGCTGAAGCGAAAGCGCTTAGCAGTTTCCATTATGTCGTATTCGAAGGTCTGCATTACTTGAACGTTTCTTCACTTTACCAGACACTAGGCACACTCGGGTAGGCACCCTTTTTCGTACAAATACAGTGAGTACCAGCAGTCTCCTTTGCTCTTCTAAGAAACATCCAGACCTAGGAGCCTTTCCCAGTCACTCTATGTAATCAGAGTGTAGGGCAACTCGCAGCACCCTTCCTTAGGAAGCTAGGTGGACTCAGCTCTTCAACAGCTCCAGGGATCTGTTCTCTCATGTCCTACATGCCATGGAAGTCTGCCTCATTGCCCTCTGTGGAGCTTCACAAAGATACACAATCTGCTTCGCCTACCTCTAGGAACTCTTACCCAATGACCCCATACCTACAGGAGAGAGGAGGCTTGCATTCCTACTGGAACCAAATCACCGTTTTTCCTGTTAAAATGCAGGACTTTAAACTAGGCTTCGGCCCAATAGCACTGGTAGAACGTTCCAAGGATGAGGGAGTTCCATATATGCAGAACACTCTGTGAAGAAAAGTTGATTCAGCAAGGGACCAGAGTGTAGCTAGAGTCTCTTTGGACTTTTTAGATAAAAGAAGGTGTCCGGGTGCATGTTCACCAGAAAAGAAGACTTGAATGCCTAAGCCTTGCGTTCCCATTTTAAATCTCTATCCATGCCAGCCTGAGATACCTAAATAACACTGCTTTGACTGGCCTCTATTCACTGTGGGCAGCCCTCTGGAAAGAAAAGGAGTTTCTCTAAGGAAACACGGTGCTTCCCTAGCATGGGTGGGAGTTCCTCCTGTCATGCTCTAGAGCTACAGGGTAACTTGACGTGAGTCCTTGCCTCAAGCTAAGGCCTGAAAAGCCCTGCTGAAGCGAAAGCGCTTAGCATTTTCCATTATGTCGTATTGGAAGTTCTGCTTTACTTGAACGTTTCTTCACTCTCCCAGACACTAGGCACCCTAGTGTAGGCACCCTTTTTCCTACAAATACATTGAGTACCAGCAGTCTCCTTTGCTCTTCTAAGTAACATCCAGACTTAGAAGCCTTTCCCAGTCACTCTATGTATTCAGAGTGTAGGACAACTCGCTGCACCCTTCCTTAGGAAGTTAGGTGGACTCAGCTCTTCAACAGCTCCAGGAATTCTGTTCTCTCACGACCTACATGCCATGGAAGTCTGCCTCATTGCCCTCATTGGAGCTACACTAAGAAACACAATCTGCTTCGCCTTCTTCTGGGAACTCTTACCCAAGGACCCCATACCTACAGGAGAAAGCAGGTTGCATTCCTACTGGAATCTAAGCAAAGTTTTTCCTGTTACACTGCAGGACTTTAGAATAGGTTTAGGCCCGAAGGGTTACCTAGAGCGTTCCAAGAATGAGGGAGTTCGATACATGCAGAAAACCCTGTGAAGAAAAGTTGATTCAGCAAGGGACCAGGGTGTAGCTAGAGTCTCTATTGACTTGTTAGACATCAGAAGGGTTTCGGCTGCATTTTAACCGGAGAAGAAGACCTGAAGGCACAAGCCTTGCTTTCCCATGTTAAATCTCTAAACATGCTTCCCTGAAGAATCCTAAATAACACTGTTTTTACCTGGCTTCTGGTCTTTGTAGGCAGCCCTCACGAAAGAGAAGTAGTTTTCTCTAAGGAAACACGGTGCTTCCATAGCATGGGTGGGAGCTCCTGCTGTCCTGCTCTAGAGCTACAGGGAAACTTGACGTGAGTCTTTGCCTCAAGCTAAGGCCTGAAAAGCCTTGCTGAAGCGAAAGCGCTTAGCAGTTTCCATTATGTCGTATTCGAAGGTCTGCATTACTTGAACGTTTCTTCACTTTACCAGACACTAGGCACACTCGGGTAGGCACCCTTTTTCGTACAAATACAGTGAGTACCAGCAGTCTCCTTTGCTCTTCTAAGAAACATCCAGACCTAGGAGCCTTTCCCAGTCACTCTATGTAATCAGAGTGTAGGGCAACTCGCAGCACCCTTCCTTAGGAAGCTAGGTGGACTCAGCTCTTCAACAGCTCCAGGGATCTGTTCTCTCATGTCCTACATGCCATGGAAGTCTGCCTCATTGCCCTCTGTGGAGCTTCACAAAGATACACAATCTGCTTCGCCTACCTCTAGGAACTCTTACCCAATGACCCCATACCTACAGGAGAGAGGAGGCTTGCATTCCTACTGGAACCAAATCACCGTTTTTCCTGTTAAAATGCAGGACTTTAAACTAGGCTTCGGCCCAATAGCACTGGTAGAACGTTCCAAGGATGAGGGAGTTCCATATATGCAGAACACTCTGTGAAGAAAAGTTGATTCAGCAAGGGACCAGAGTGTAGCTAGAGTCTCTTTGGACTTTTTAGATAAAAGAAGGTGTCCGGGTGCATGTTCACCAGAAAAGAAGACTTGAATGCCTAAGCCTTGCGTTCCCATTTTAAATCTCTATCCATGCCAGCCTGAGATACCTAAATAACACTGCTTTGACTGGCCTCTATTCACTGTGGGCAGCCCTCTGGAAAGAAAAGGAGTTTCTCTAAGGAAACACGGTGCTTCCCTAGCATGGGTGGGAGTTCCTCCTGTCATGCTCTAGAGCTACAGGGTAACTTGACGTGAGTCCTTGCCTCAAGCTAAGGCCTGAAAAGCCCTGCTGAAGCGAAAGCGCTTAGCATTTTCCATTATGTCGTATTGGAAGTTCTGCTTTACTTGAACGTTTCTTCACTCTCCCAGACACTAGGCACCCTAGTGTAGGCACCCTTTTTCCTACAAATACATTGAGTACCAGCAGTCTCCTTTGCTCTTCTAAGTAACATCCAGACTTAGAAGCCTTTCCCAGTCACTCTATGTATTCAGAGTGTAGGACAACTCGCTGCACCCTTCCTTAGGAAGTTAGGTGGACTCAGCTCTTCAACAGCTCCAGGAATTCTGTTCTCTCACGACCTACATGCCATGGAAGTCTGCCTCATTGCCCTCATTGGAGCTACACTAAGAAACACAATCTGCTTCGCCTTCTTCTGGGAACTCTTACCCAAGGACCCCATACCTACAGGAGAAAGCAGGTTGCATTCCTACTGGAATCTAAGCAAAGTTTTTCCTGTTACACTGCAGGACTTTAGAATAGGTTTAGGCCCGAAGGGTTACCTAGAGCGTTCCAAGAATGAGGGAGTTCGATACATGCAGAAAACCCTGTGAAGAAAAGTTGATTCAGCAAGGGACCAGGGTGTAGCTAGAGTCTCTATTGACTTGTTAGACATCAGAAGGGTTTCGGCTGCATTTTAACCGGAGAAGAAGACCTGAAGGCACAAGCCTTGCTTTCCCATGTTAAATCTCTAAACATGCTTCCCTGAAGAATCCTAAATAACACTGTTTTTACCTGGCTTCTGGTCTTTGTAGGCAGCCCTCACGAAAGAGAAGTAGTTTTCTCTAAGGAAACACGGTGCTTCCATAGCATGGGTGGGAGCTCCTGCTGTCCTGCTCTAGAGCTACAGGGAAACTTGACGTGAGTCTTTGCCTCAAGCTAAGGCCTGAAAAGCCTTGCTGAAGCGAAAGCGCTTAGCAGTTTCCATTATGTCGTATTCGAAGGTCTGCATTACTTGAACGTTTCTTCACTTTACCAGACACTAGGCACACTCGGGTAGGCACCCTTTTTCGTACAAATACAGTGAGTACCAGCAGTCTCCTTTGCTCTTCTAAGAAACATCCAGACCTAGGAGCCTTTCCCAGTCACTCTATGTAATCAGAGTGTAGGGCAACTCGCAGCACCCTTCCTTAGGAAGCTAGGTGGACTCAGCTCTTCAACAGCTCCAGGGATCTGTTCTCTCATGTCCTACATGCCATGGAAGTCTGCCTCATTGCCCTCTGTGGAGCTTCACAAAGATACACAATCTGCTTCGCCTACCTCTAGGAACTCTTACCCAATGACCCCATACCTACAGGAGAGAGGAGGCTTGCATTCCTACTGGAACCAAATCACCGTTTTTCCTGTTAAAATGCAGGACTTTAAACTAGGCTTCGGCCCAATAGCACTGGTAGAACGTTCCAAGGATGAGGGAGTTCCATATATGCAGAACACTCTGTGAAGAAAAGTTGATTCAGCAAGGGACCAGAGTGTAGCTAGAGTCTCTTTGGACTTTTTAGATAAAAGAAGGTGTCCGGGTGCATGTTCACCAGAAAAGAAGACTTGAATGCCTAAGCCTTGCGTTCCCATTTTAAATCTCTATCCATGCCAGCCTGAGATACCTAAATAACACTGCTTTGACTGGCCTCTATTCACTGTGGGCAGCCCTCTGGAAAGAAAAGGAGTTTCTCTAAGGAAACACGGTGCTTCCCTAGCATGGGTGGGAGTTCCTCCTGTCATGCTCTAGAGCTACAGGGTAACTTGACGTGAGTCCTTGCCTCAAGCTAAGGCCTGAAAAGCCCTGCTGAAGCGAAAGCGCTTAGCATTTTCCATTATGTCGTATTGGAAGTTCTGCTTTACTTGAACGTTTCTTCACTCTCCCAGACACTAGGCACCCTAGTGTAGGCACCCTTTTTCCTACAAATACATTGAGTACCAGCAGTCTCCTTTGCTCTTCTAAGTAACATCCAGACTTAGAAGCCTTTCCCAGTCACTCTATGTATTCAGAGTGTAGGACAACTCGCTGCACCCTTCCTTAGGAAGTTAGGTGGACTCAGCTCTTCAACAGCTCCAGGAATTCTGTTCTCTCACGACCTACATGCCATGGAAGTCTGCCTCATTGCCCTCATTGGAGCTACACTAAGAAACACAATCTGCTTCGCCTTCTTCTGGGAACTCTTACCCAAGGACCCCATACCTACAGGAGAAAGCAGGTTGCATTCCTACTGGAATCTAAGCAAAGTTTTTCCTGTTACACTGCAGGACTTTAGAATAGGTTTAGGCCCGAAGGGTTACCTAGAGCGTTCCAAGAATGAGGGAGTTCGATACATGCAGAAAACCCTGTGAAGAAAAGTTGATTCAGCAAGGGACCAGGGTGTAGCTAGAGTCTCTATTGACTTGTTAGACATCAGAAGGGTTTCGGCTGCATGTTAACCGGAGAAGAAGACCTGAAGGCACAAGCCTTGCTTTCCCATGTTAAATCTCTAAACATGCTTCCCTGAAGAATCCTAAATAACACTGTTTTTACCTGGCTTCTGGTCTTTGTAGGCAGCCCTCACGAAAGAGAAGTAGTTTTCTCTAAGGAAACACGGTGCTTCCATAGCATGGGTGGGAGCTCCTGCTGTCCTGCTCTAGAGCTACAGGGAAACTTGACGTGAGTCTTTGCCTCAAGCTAAGGCCTGAAAAGCCTTGCTGAAGCGAAAGCGCTTAGCAGTTTCCATTATGTCGTATTCGAAGGTCTGCATTACTTGAACGTTTCTTCACTTTACCAGACACTAGGCACACTCGGGTAGGCACCCTTTTTCGTACAAATACAGTGAGTACCAGCAGTCTCCTTTGCTCTTCTAAGAAACATCCAGACCTAGGAGCCTTTCCCAGTCACTCTATGTAATCAGAGTGTAGGGCAACTCGCAGCACCCTTCCTTAGGAAGCTAGGTGGACTCAGCTCTTCAACAGCTCCAGGGATCTGTTCTCTCATGTCCTACATGCCATGGAAGTCTGCCTCATTGCCCTCTGTGGAGCTTCACAAAGATACACAATCTGCTTCGCCTACCTCTAGGAACTCTTACCCAATGACCCCATACCTACAGGAGAGAGGAGGCTTGCATTCCTACTGGAACCAAATCACCGTTTTTCCTGTTAAAATGCAGGACTTTAAACTAGGCTTCGGCCCAATAGCACTGGTAGAACGTTCCAAGGATGAGGGAGTTCCATATATGCAGAACACTCTGTGAAGAAAAGTTGATTCAGCAAGGGACCAGAGTGTAGCTAGAGTCTCTTTGGACTTTTTAGATAAAAGAAGGTGTCCGGGTGCATGTTCACCAGAAAAGAAGACTTGAATGCCTAAGCCTTGCGTTCCCATTTTAAATCTCTATCCATGCCAGCCTGAGATACCTAAATAACACTGCTTTGACTGGCCTCTATTCACTGTGGGCAGCCCTCTGGAAAGAAAAGGAGTTTCTCTAAGGAAACACGGTGCTTCCCTAGCATGGGTGGGAGTTCCTCCTGTCATGCTCTAGAGCTACAGGGTAACTTGACGTGAGTCCTTGCCTCAAGCTAAGGCCTGAAAAGCCCTGCTGAAGCGAAAGCGCTTAGCATTTTCCATTATGTCGTATTGGAAGTTCTGCTTTACTTGAACGTTTCTTCACTCTCCCAGACACTAGGCACCCTAGTGTAGGCACCCTTTTTCCTACAAATACATTGAGTACCAGCAGTCTCCTTTGCTCTTCTAAGTAACATCCAGACTTAGAAGCCTTTCCCAGTCACTCTATGTATTCAGAGTGTAGGACAACTCGCTGCACCCTTCCTTAGGAAGTTAGGTGGACTCAGCTCTTCAACAGCTCCAGGAATTCTGTTCTCTCACGACCTACATGCCATGGAAGTCTGCCTCATTGCCCTCATTGGAGCTACACTAAGAAACACAATCTGCTTCGCCTTCTTCTGGGAACTCTTACCCAAGGACCCCATACCTACAGGAGAAAGCAGGTTGCATTCCTACTGGAATCTAAGCAAAGTTTTTCCTGTTACACTGCAGGACTTTAGAATAGGTTTAGGCCCGAAGGGTTACCTAGAGCGTTCCAAGAATGAGGGAGTTCGATACATGCAGAAAACCCTGTGAAGAAAAGTTGATTCAGCAAGGGACCAGGGTGTAGCTAGAGTCTCTATTGACTTGTTAGACATCAGAAGGGTTTCGGCTGCATGTTAACCGGAGAAGAAGACCTGAAGGCACAAGCCTTGCTTTCCCATGTTAAATCTCTAAACATGCTTCCCTGAAGAATCCTAAATAACACTGTTTTTACCTGGCTTCTGGTCTTTGTAGGCAGCCCTCACGAAAGAGAAGTAGTTTTCTCTAAGGAAACACGGTGCTTCCATAGCATGGGTGGGAGCTCCTGCTGTCCTGCTCTAGAGCTACAGGGAAACTTGACGTGAGTCTTTGCCTCAAGCTAAGGCCTGAAAAGCCTTGCTGAAGCGAAAGCGCTTAGCAGTTTCCATTATGTCGTATTCGAAGGTCTGCATTACTTGAACGTTTCTTCACTTTACCAGACACTAGGCACACTCGGGTAGGCACCCTTTTTCGTACAAATACAGTGAGTACCAGCAGTCTCCTTTGCTCTTCTAAGAAACATCCAGACCTAGGAGCCTTTCCCAGTCACTCTATGTAATCAGAGTGTAGGGCAACTCGCAGCACCCTTCCTTAGGAAGCTAGGTGGACTCAGCTCTTCAACAGCTCCAGGGATCTGTTCTCTCATGTCCTACATGCCATGGAAGTCTGCCTCATTGCCCTCTGTGGAGCTTCACAAAGATACACAATCTGCTTCGCCTACCTCTAGGAACTCTTACCCAATGACCCCATACCTACAGGAGAGAGGAGGCTTGCATTCCTACTGGAACCAAATCACCGTTTTTCCTGTTAAAATGCAGGACTTTAAACTAGGCTTCGGCCCAATAGCACTGGTAGAACGTTCCAAGGATGAGGGAGTTCCATATATGCAGAACACTCTGTGAAGAAAAGTTGATTCAGCAAGGGACCAGAGTGTAGCTAGAGTCTCTTTGGACTTTTTAGATAAAAGAAGGTGTCCGGGTGCATGTTCACCAGAAAAGAAGACTTGAATGCCTAAGCCTTGCGTTCCCATTTTAAATCTCTATCCATGCCAGCCTGAGATACCTAAATAACACTGCTTTGACTGGCCTCTATTCACTGTGGGCAGCCCTCTGGAAAGAAAAGGAGTTTCTCTAAGGAAACACGGTGCTTCCCTAGCATGGGTGGGAGTTCCTCCTGTCATGCTCTAGAGCTACAGGGTAACTTGACGTGAGTCCTTGCCTCAAGCTAAGGCCTGAAAAGCCCTGCTGAAGCGAAAGCGCTTAGCATTTTCCATTATGTCGTATTGGAAGTTCTGCTTTACTTGAACGTTTCTTCACTCTCCCAGACACTAGGCACCCTAGTGTAGGCACCCTTTTTCCTACAAATACATTGAGTACCAGCAGTCTCCTTTGCTCTTCTAAGTAACATCCAGACTTAGAAGCCTTTCCCAGTCACTCTATGTATTCAGAGTGTAGGACAACTCGCTGCACCCTTCCTTAGGAAGTTAGGTGGACTCAGCTCTTCAACAGCTCCAGGAATTCTGTTCTCTCACGACCTACATGCCATGGAAGTCTGCCTCATTGCCCTCATTGGAGCTACACTAAGAAACACAATCTGCTTCGCCTTCTTCTGGGAACTCTTACCCAAGGACCCCATACCTACAGGAGAAAGCAGGTTGCATTCCTACTGGAATCTAAGCAAAGTTTTTCCTGTTACACTGCAGGACTTTAGAATAGGTTTAGGCCCGAAGGGTTACCTAGAGCGTTCCAAGAATGAGGGAGTTCGATACATGCAGAAAACCCTGTGAAGAAAAGTTGATTCAGCAAGGGACCAGGGTGTAGCTAGAGTCTCTATTGACTTGTTAGACATCAGAAGGGTTTCGGCTGCATGTTAACCGGAGAAGAAGACCTGAAGGCACAAGCCTTGCTTTCCCATGTTAAATCTCTAAACATGCTTCCCTGAAGAATCCTAAATAACACTGTTTTTACCTGGCTTCTGGTCTTTGTAGGCAGCCCTCACGAAAGAGAAGTAGTTTTCTCTAAGGAAACACGGTGCTTCCATAGCATGGGTGGGAGCTCCTGCTGTCCTGCTCTAGAGCTACAGGGAAACTTGACGTGAGTCTTTGCCTCAAGCTAAGGCCTGAAAAGCCTTGCTGAAGCGAAAGCGCTTAGCAGTTTCCATTATGTCGTATTCGAAGGTCTGCATTACTTGAACGTTTCTTCACTTTACCAGACACTAGGCACACTCGGGTAGGCACCCTTTTTCGTACAAATACAGTGAGTACCAGCAGTCTCCTTTGCTCTTCTAAGAAACATCCAGACCTAGGAGCCTTTCCCAGTCACTCTATGTAATCAGAGTGTAGGGCAACTCGCAGCACCCTTCCTTAGGAAGCTAGGTGGACTCAGCTCTTCAACAGCTCCAGGGATCTGTTCTCTCATGTCCTACATGCCATGGAAGTCTGCCTCATTGCCCTCTGTGGAGCTTCACAAAGATACACAATCTGCTTCGCCTACCTCTAGGAACTCTTACCCAATGACCCCATACCTACAGGAGAGAGGAGGCTTGCATTCCTACTGGAACCAAATCACCGTTTTTCCTGTTAAAATGCAGGACTTTAAACTAGGCTTCGGCCCAATAGCACTGGTAGAACGTTCCAAGGATGAGGGAGTTCCATATATGCAGAACACTCTGTGAAGAAAAGTTGATTCAGCAAGGGACCAGAGTGTAGCTAGAGTCTCTTTGGACTTTTTAGATAAAAGAAGGTGTCCGGGTGCATGTTCACCAGAAAAGAAGACTTGAATGCCTAAGCCTTGCGTTCCCATTTTAAATCTCTATCCATGCCAGCCTGAGATACCTAAATAACACTGCTTTGACTGGCCTCTATTCACTGTGGGCAGCCCTCTGGAAAGAAAAGGAGTTTCTCTAAGGAAACACGGTGCTTCCCTAGCATGGGTGGGAGTTCCTCCTGTCATGCTCTAGAGCTACAGGGTAACTTGACGTGAGTCCTTGCCTCAAGCTAAGGCCTGAAAAGCCCTGCTGAAGCGAAAGCGCTTAGCATTTTCCATTATGTCGTATTGGAAGTTCTGCTTTACTTGAACGTTTCTTCACTCTCCCAGACACTAGGCACCCTAGTGTAGGCACCCTTTTTCCTACAAATACATTGAGTACCAGCAGTCTCCTTTGCTCTTCTAAGTAACATCCAGACTTAGAAGCCTTTCCCAGTCACTCTATGTATTCAGAGTGTAGGACAACTCGCTGCACCCTTCCTTAGGAAGTTAGGTGGACTCAGCTCTTCAACAGCTCCAGGAATTCTGTTCTCTCACGACCTACATGCCATGGAAGTCTGCCTCATTGCCCTCATTGGAGCTACACTAAGAAACACAATCTGCTTCGCCTTCTTCTGGGAACTCTTACCCAAGGACCCCATACCTACAGGAGAAAGCAGGTTGCATTCCTACTGGAATCTAAGCAAAGTTTTTCCTGTTACACTGCAGGACTTTAGAATAGGTTTAGGCCCGAAGGGTTACCTAGAGCGTTCCAAGAATGAGGGAGTTCGATACATGCAGAAAACCCTGTGAAGAAAAGTTGATTCAGCAAGGGACCAGGGTGTAGCTAGAGTCTCTATTGACTTGTTAGACATCAGAAGGGTTTCGGCTGCATGTTAACCGGAGAAGAAGACCTGAAGGCACAAGCCTTGCTTTCCCATGTTAAATCTCTAAACATGCTTCCCTGAAGAATCCTAAATAACACTGTTTTTACCTGGCTTCTGGTCTTTGTAGGCAGCCCTCACGAAAGAGAAGTAGTTTTCTCTAAGGAAACACGGTGCTTCCATAGCATGGGTGGGAGCTCCTGCTGTCCTGCTCTAGAGCTACAGGGAAACTTGACGTGAGTCTTTGCCTCAAGCTAAGGCCTGAAAAGCCTTGCTGAAGCGAAAGCGCTTAGCAGTTTCCATTATGTCGTATTCGAAGGTCTGCATTACTTGAACGTTTCTTCACTTTACCAGACACTAGGCACACTCGGGTAGGCACCCTTTTTCGTACAAATACAGTGAGTACCAGCAGTCTCCTTTGCTCTTCTAAGAAACATCCAGACCTAGGAGCCTTTCCCAGTCACTCTATGTAATCAGAGTGTAGGGCAACTCGCAGCACCCTTCCTTAGGAAGCTAGGTGGACTCAGCTCTTCAACAGCTCCAGGGATCTGTTCTCTCATGTCCTACATGCCATGGAAGTCTGCCTCATTGCCCTCTGTGGAGCTTCACAAAGATACACAATCTGCTTCGCCTACCTCTAGGAACTCTTACCCAATGACCCCATACCTACAGGAGAGAGGAGGCTTGCATTCCTACTGGAACCAAATCACCGTTTTTCCTGTTAAAATGCAGGACTTTAAACTAGGCTTCGGCCCAATAGCACTGGTAGAACGTTCCAAGGATGAGGGAGTTCCATATATGCAGAACACTCTGTGAAGAAAAGTTGATTCAGCAAGGGACCAGAGTGTAGCTAGAGTCTCTTTGGACTTTTTAGATAAAAGAAGGTGTCCGGGTGCATGTTCACCAGAAAAGAAGACTTGAATGCCTAAGCCTTGCGTTCCCATTTTAAATCTCTATCCATGCCAGCCTGAGATACCTAAATAACACTGCTTTGACTGGCCTCTATTCACTGTGGGCAGCCCTCTGGAAAGAAAAGGAGTTTCTCTAAGGAAACACGGTGCTTCCCTAGCATGGGTGGGAGTTCCTCCTGTCATGCTCTAGAGCTACAGGGTAACTTGACGTGAGTCCTTGCCTCAAGCTAAGGCCTGAAAAGCCCTGCTGAAGCGAAAGCGCTTAGCATTTTCCATTATGTCGTATTGGAAGTTCTGCTTTACTTGAACGTTTCTTCACTCTCCCAGACACTAGGCACCCTAGTGTAGGCACCCTTTTTCCTACAAATACATTGAGTACCAGCAGTCTCCTTTGCTCTTCTAAGTAACATCCAGACTTAGAAGCCTTTCCCAGTCACTCTATGTATTCAGAGTGTAGGACAACTCGCTGCACCCTTCCTTAGGAAGTTAGGTGGACTCAGCTCTTCAACAGCTCCAGGAATTCTGTTCTCTCACGACCTACATGCCATGGAAGTCTGCCTCATTGCCCTCATTGGAGCTACACTAAGAAACACAATCTGCTTCGCCTTCTTCTGGGAACTCTTACCCAAGGACCCCATACCTACAGGAGAAAGCAGGTTGCATTCCTACTGGAATCTAAGCAAAGTTTTTCCTGTTACACTGCAGGACTTTAGAATAGGTTTAGGCCCGAAGGGTTACCTAGAGCGTTCCAAGAATGAGGGAGTTCGATACATGCAGAAAACCCTGTGAAGAAAAGTTGATTCAGCAAGGGACCAGGGTGTAGCTAGAGTCTCTATTGACTTGTTAGAAATCAGAAGGGTTTCGGCTGCATGTTAACCGGAGAAGAAGACCTGAAGGCACAAGCCTTGCTTTCCCATGTTAAATCTCTAAACATGCTTCCCTGAAGAATCCTAAATAACACTGTTTTTACCTGGCTTCTGGTCTTTGTAGGCAGCCCTCACGAAAGAGAAGTAGTTTTCTCTAAGGAAACACGGTGCTTCCATAGCATGGGTGGGAGCTCCTGCTGTCCTGCTCTAGAGCTACAGGGAAACTTGACGTGAGTCTTTGCCTCAAGCTAAGGCCTGAAAAGCCTTGCTGAAGCGAAAGCGCTTAGCAGTTTCCATTATGTCGTATTCGAAGGTCTGCATTACTTGAACGTTTCTTCACTTTACCAGACACTAGGCACACTCGGGTAGGCACCCTTTTTCGTACAAATACAGTGAGTACCAGCAGTCTCCTTTGCTCTTCTAAGAAACATCCAGACCTAGGAGCCTTTCCCAGTCACTCTATGTAATCAGAGTGTAGGGCAACTCGCAGCACCCTTCCTTAGGAAGCTAGGTGGACTCAGCTCTTCAACAGCTCCAGGGATCTGTTCTCTCATGTCCTACATGCCATGGAAGTCTGCCTCATTGCCCTCTGTGGAGCTTCACAAAGATACACAATCTGCTTCGCCTACCTCTAGGAACTCTTACCCAATGACCCCATACCTACAGGAGAGAGGAGGCTTGCATTCCTACTGGAACCAAATCACCGTTTTTCCTGTTAAAATGCAGGACTTTAAACTAGGCTTCGGCCCAATAGCACTGGTAGAACGTTCCAAGGATGAGGGAGTTCCATATATGCAGAACACTCTGTGAAGAAAAGTTGATTCAGCAAGGGACCAGAGTGTAGCTAGAGTCTCTTTGGACTTTTTAGATAAAAGAAGGTGTCCGGGTGCATGTTCACCAGAAAAGAAGACTTGAATGCCTAAGCCTTGCGTTCCCATTTTAAATCTCTATCCATGCCAGCCTGAGATACCTAAATAACACTGCTTTGACTGGCCTCTATTCACTGTGGGCAGCCCTCTGGAAAGAAAAGGAGTTTCTCTAAGGAAACACGGTGCTTCCCTAGCATGGGTGGGAGTTCCTCCTGTCATGCTCTAGAGCTACAGGGTAACTTGACGTGAGTCCTTGCCTCAAGCTAAGGCCTGAAAAGCCCTGCTGAAGCGAAAGCGCTTAGCATTTTCCATTATGTCGTATTGGAAGTTCTGCTTTACTTGAACGTTTCTTCACTCTCCCAGACACTAGGCACCCTAGTGTAGGCACCCTTTTTCCTACAAATACATTGAGTACCAGCAGTCTCCTTTGCTCTTCTAAGTAACATCCAGACTTAGAAGCCTTTCCCAGTCACTCTATGTATTCAGAGTGTAGGACAACTCGCTGCACCCTTCCTTAGGAAGTTAGGTGGACTCAGCTCTTCAACAGCTCCAGGAATTCTGTTCTCTCACGACCTACATGCCATGGAAGTCTGCCTCATTGCCCTCATTGGAGCTACACTAAGAAACACAATCTGCTTCGCCTTCTTCTGGGAACTCTTACCCAAGGACCCCATACCTACAGGAGAAAGCAGGTTGCATTCCTACTGGAATCTAAGCAAAGTTTTTCCTGTTACACTGCAGGACTTTAGAATAGGTTTAGGCCCGAAGGGTTACCTAGAGCGTTCCAAGAATGAGGGAGTTCGATACATGCAGAAAACCCTGTGAAGAAAAGTTGATTCAGCAAGGGACCAGGGTGTAGCTAGAGTCTCTATTGACTTGTTAGACATCAGAAGGGTTTCGGCTGCATGTTAACCGGAGAAGAAGACCTGAAGGCACAAGCCTTGCTTTCCCATGTTAAATCTCTAAACATGCTTCCCTGAAGAATCCTAAATAACACTGTTTTTACCTGGCTTCTGGTCTTTGTAGGCAGCCCTCACGAAAGAGAAGTAGTTTTCTCTAAGGAAACACGGTGCTTCCATAGCATGGGTGGGAGCTCCTGCTGTCCTGCTCTAGAGCTACAGGGAAACTTGACGTGAGTCTTTGCCTCAAGCTAAGGCCTGAAAAGCCTTGCTGAAGCGAAAGCGCTTAGCAGTTTCCATTATGTCGTATTCGAAGGTCTGCATTACTTGAACGTTTCTTCACTTTACCAGACACTAGGCACACTCGGGTAGGCACCCTTTTTCGTACAAATACAGTGAGTACCAGCAGTCTCCTTTGCTCTTCTAAGAAACATCCAGACCTAGGAGCCTTTCCCAGTCACTCTATGTAATCAGAGTGTAGGGCAACTCGCAGCACCCTTCCTTAGGAAGCTAGGTGGACTCAGCTCTTCAACAGCTCCAGGGATCTGTTCTCTCATGTCCTACATGCCATGGAAGTCTGCCTCATTGCCCTCTGTGGAGCTTCACAAAGATACACAATCTGCTTCGCCTACCTCTAGGAACTCTTACCCAATGACCCCATACCTACAGGAGAGAGGAGGCTTGCATTCCTACTGGAACCAAATCACCGTTTTTCCTGTTAAAATGCAGGACTTTAAACTAGGCTTCGGCCCAATAGCACTGGTAGAACGTTCCAAGGATGAGGGAGTTCCATATATGCAGAACACTCTGTGAAGAAAAGTTGATTCAGCAAGGGACCAGAGTGTAGCTAGAGTCTCTTTGGACTTTTTAGATAAAAGAAGGTGTCCGGGTGCATGTTCACCAGAAAAGAAGACTTGAATGCCTAAGCCTTGCGTTCCCATTTTAAATCTCTATCCATGCCAGCCTGAGATACCTAAATAACACTGCTTTGACTGGCCTCTATTCACTGTGGGCAGCCCTCTGGAAAGAAAAGGAGTTTCTCTAAGGAAACACGGTGCTTCCCTAGCATGGGTGGGAGTTCCTCCTGTCATGCTCTAGAGCTACAGGGTAACTTGACGTGAGTCCTTGCCTCAAGCTAAGGCCTGAAAAGCCCTGCTGAAGCGAAAGCGCTTAGCATTTTCCATTATGTCGTATTGGAAGTTCTGCTTTACTTGAACGTTTCTTCACTCTCCCAGACACTAGGCACCCTAGTGTAGGCACCCTTTTTCCTACAAATACATTGAGTACCAGCAGTCTCCTTTGCTCTTCTAAGTAACATCCAGACTTAGAAGCCTTTCCCAGTCACTCTATGTATTCAGAGTGTAGGACAACTCGCTGCACCCTTCCTTAGGAAGTTAGGTGGACTCAGCTCTTCAACAGCTCCAGGAATTCTGTTCTCTCACGACCTACATGCCATGGAAGTCTGCCTCATTGCCCTCATTGGAGCTACACTAAGAAACACAATCTGCTTCGCCTTCTTCTGGGAACTCTTACCCAAGGACCCCATACCTACAGGAGAAAGCAGGTTGCATTCCTACTGGAATCTAAGCAAAGTTTTTCCTGTTACACTGCAGGACTTTAGAATAGGTTTAGGCCCGAAGGGTTACCTAGAGCGTTCCAAGAATGAGGGAGTTCGATACATGCAGAAAACCCTGTGAAGAAAAGTTGATTCAGCAAGGGACCAGGGTGTAGCTAGAGTCTCTATTGACTTGTTAGAAATCAGAAGGGTTTCGGCTGCATGTTAACCGGAGAAGAAGACCTGAAGGCACAAGCCTTGCTTTCCCATGTTAAATCTCTAAACATGCTTCCCTGAAGAATCCTAAATAACACTGTTTTTACCTGGCTTCTGGTCTTTGTAGGCAGCCCTCACGAAAGAGAAGTAGTTTTCTCTAAGGAAACACGGTGCTTCCATAGCATGGGTGGGAGCTCCTGCTGTCCTGCTCTAGAGCTACAGGGAAACTTGACGTGAGTCTTTGCCTCAAGCTAAGGCCTGAAAAGCCTTGCTGAAGCGAAAGCGCTTAGCAGTTTCCATTATGTCGTATTCGAAGGTCTGCATTACTTGAACGTTTCTTCACTTTACCAGACACTAGGCACACTCGGGTAGGCACCCTTTTTCGTACAAATACAGTGAGTACCAGCAGTCTCCTTTGCTCTTCTAAGAAACATCCAGACCTAGGAGCCTTTCCCAGTCACTCTATGTAATCAGAGTGTAGGGCAACTCGCAGCACCCTTCCTTAGGAAGCTAGGTGGACTCAGCTCTTCAACAGCTCCAGGGATCTGTTCTCTCATGTCCTACATGCCATGGAAGTCTGCCTCATTGCCCTCTGTGGAGCTTCACAAAGATACACAATCTGCTTCGCCTACCTCTAGGAACTCTTACCCAATGACCCCATACCTACAGGAGAGAGGAGGCTTGCATTCCTACTGGAACCAAATCACCGTTTTTCCTGTTAAAATGCAGGACTTTAAACTAGGCTTCGGCCCAATAGCACTGGTAGAACGTTCCAAGGATGAGGGAGTTCCATATATGCAGAACACTCTGTGAAGAAAAGTTGATTCAGCAAGGGACCAGAGTGTAGCTAGAGTCTCTTTGGACTTTTTAGATAAAAGAAGGTGTCCGGGTGCATGTTCACCAGAAAAGAAGACTTGAATGCCTAAGCCTTGCGTTCCCATTTTAAATCTCTATCCATGCCAGCCTGAGATACCTAAATAACACTGCTTTGACTGGCCTCTATTCACTGTGGGCAGCCCTCTGGAAAGAAAAGGAGTTTCTCTAAGGAAACACGGTGCTTCCCTAGCATGGGTGGGAGTTCCTCCTGTCATGCTCTAGAGCTACAGGGTAACTTGACGTGAGTCCTTGCCTCAAGCTAAGGCCTGAAAAGCCCTGCTGAAGCGAAAGCGCTTAGCATTTTCCATTATGTCGTATTGGAAGTTCTGCTTTACTTGAACGTTTCTTCACTCTCCCAGACACTAGGCACCCTAGTGTAGGCACCCTTTTTCCTACAAATACATTGAGTACCAGCAGTCTCCTTTGCTCTTCTAAGTAACATCCAGACTTAGAAGCCTTTCCCAGTCACTCTATGTATTCAGAGTGTAGGACAACTCGCTGCACCCTTCCTTAGGAAGTTAGGTGGACTCAGCTCTTCAACAGCTCCAGGAATTCTGTTCTCTCACGACCTACATGCCATGGAAGTCTGCCTCATTGCCCTCATTGGAGCTACACTAAGAAACACAATCTGCTTCGCCTTCTTCTGGGAACTCTTACCCAAGGACCCCATACCTACAGGAGAAAGCAGGTTGCATTCCTACTGGAATCTAAGCAAAGTTTTTCCTGTTACACTGCAGGACTTTAGAATAGGTTTAGGCCCGAAGGGTTACCTAGAGCGTTCCAAGAATGAGGGAGTTCGATACATGCAGAAAACCCTGTGAAGAAAAGTTGATTCAGCAAGGGACCAGGGTGTAGCTAGAGTCTCTATTGACTTGTTAGAAATCAGAAGGGTTTCGGCTGCATTTTAACCGGAGAAGAAGACCTGAAGGCACAAGCCTTGCTTTCCCATGTTAAATCTCTAAACATGCTTCCCTGAAGAATCCTAAATAACACTGTTTTTACCTGGCTTCTGGTCTTTGTAGGCAGCCCTCACGAAAGAGAAGTAGTTTTCTCTAAGGAAACACGGTGCTTCCATAGCATGGGTGGGAGCTCCTGCTGTCCTGCTCTAGAGCTACAGGGAAACTTGACGTGAGTCTTTGCCTCAAGCTAAGGCCTGAAAAGCCTTGCTGAAGCGAAAGCGCTTAGCAGTTTCCATTATGTCGTATTCGAAGGTCTGCATTACTTGAACGTTTCTTCACTTTACCAGACACTAGGCACACTCGGGTAGGCACCCTTTTTCGTACAAATACAGTGAGTACCAGCAGTCTCCTTTGCTCTTCTAAGAAACATCCAGACCTAGGAGCCTTTCCCAGTCACTCTATGTAATCAGAGTGTAGGGCAACTCGCAGCACCCTTCCTTAGGAAGCTAGGTGGACTCAGCTCTTCAACAGCTCCAGGGATCTGTTCTCTCATGTCCTACATGCCATGGAAGTCTGCCTCATTGCCCTCTGTGGAGCTTCACAAAGATACACAATCTGCTTCGCCTACCTCTAGGAACTCTTACCCAATGACCCCATACCTACAGGAGAGAGGAGGCTTGCATTCCTACTGGAACCAAATCACCGTTTTTCCTGTTAAAATGCAGGACTTTAAACTAGGCTTCGGCCCAATAGCACTGGTAGAACGTTCCAAGGATGAGGGAGTTCCATATATGCAGAACACTCTGTGAAGAAAAGTTGATTCAGCAAGGGACCAGAGTGTAGCTAGAGTCTCTTTGGACTTTTTAGATAAAAGAAGGTGTCCGGGTGCATGTTCACCAGAAAAGAAGACTTGAATGCCTAAGCCTTGCGTTCCCATTTTAAATCTCTATCCATGCCAGCCTGAGATACCTAAATAACACTGCTTTGACTGGCCTCTATTCACTGTGGGCAGCCCTCTGGAAAGAAAAGGAGTTTCTCTAAGGAAACACCGTGCTTCCCTAGCATGGGTGGGAGTTCCTCCTGTCATGCTCTAGAGCTACAGGGTAACTTGACGTGAGTCCTTGCCTCAAGCTAAGGCCTGAAAAGCCCTGCTGAAGCGAAAGCGCTTAGCATTTTCCATTATGTCGTATTGGAAGTTCTGCTTTACTTGAACGTTTCTTCACTCTCCCAGACACTAGGCACCCTAGTGTAGGCACCCTTTTTCCTACAAATACATTGAGTACCAGCAGTCTCCTTTGCTCTTCTAAGTAACATCCAGACTTAGAAGCCTTTCCCAGTCACTCTATGTATTCAGAGTGTAGGACAACTCGCTGCACCCTTCCTTAGGAAGTTAGGTGGACTCAGCTCTTCAACAGCTCCAGGAATTCTGTTCTCTCACGACCTACATGCCATGGAAGTCTGCCTCATTGCCCTCATTGGAGCTACACTAAGAAACACAATCTGCTTCGCCTTCTTCTGGGAACTCTTACCCAAGGACCCCATACCTACAGGAGAAAGCAGGTTGCATTCCTACTGGAATCTAAGCAAAGTTTTTCCTGTTACACTGCAGGACTTTAGAATAGGTTTAGGCCCGAAGGGTTACCTAGAGCGTTCCAAGAATGAGGGAGTTCGATACATGCAGAAAACCCTGTGAAGAAAAGTTGATTCAGCAAGGGACCAGGGTGTAGCTAGAGTCTCTATTGACTTGTTAGACATCAGAAGGGTTTCGGCTGCATTTTAACCGGAGAAGAAGACCTGAAGGCACAAGCCTTGCTTTCCCATGTTAAATCTCTAAACATGCTTCCCTGAAGAATCCTAAATAACACTGTTTTTACCTGGCTTCTGGTCTTTGTAGGCAGCCCTCACGAAAGAGAAGTAGTTTTCTCTAAGGAAACACGGTGCTTCCATAGCATGGGTGGGAGCTCCTGCTGTCCTGCTCTAGAGCTACAGGGAAACTTGACGTGAGTCTTTGCCTCAAGCTAAGGCCTGAAAAGCCTTGCTGAAGCGAAAGCGCTTAGCAGTTTCCATTATGTCGTATTCGAAGGTCTGCATTACTTGAACGTTTCTTCACTTTACCAGACACTAGGCACACTCGGGTAGGCACCCTTTTTCGTACAAATACAGTGAGTACCAGCAGTCTCCTTTGCTCTTCTAAGAAACATCCAGACCTAGGAGCCTTTCCCAGTCACTCTATGTAATCAGAGTGTAGGGCAACTCGCAGCACCCTTCCTTAGGAAGCTAGGTGGACTCAGCTCTTCAACAGCTCCAGGGATCTGTTCTCTCATGTCCTACATGCCATGGAAGTCTGCCTCATTGCCCTCTGTGGAGCTTCACAAAGATACACAATCTGCTTCGCCTACCTCTAGGAACTCTTACCCAATGACCCCATACCTACAGGAGAGAGGAGGCTTGCATTCCTACTGGAACCAAATCACCGTTTTTCCTGTTAAAATGCAGGACTTTAAACTAGGCTTCGGCCCAATAGCACTGGTAGAACGTTCCAAGGATGAGGGAGTTCCATATATGCAGAACACTCTGTGAAGAAAAGTTGATTCAGCAAGGGACCAGAGTGTAGCTAGAGTCTCTTTGGACTTTTTAGATAAAAGAAGGTGTCCGGGTGCATGTTCACCAGAAAAGAAGACTTGAATGCCTAAGCCTTGCGTTCCCATTTTAAATCTCTATCCATGCCAGCCTGAGATACCTAAATAACACTGCTTTGACTGGCCTCTATTCACTGTGGGCAGCCCTCTGGAAAGAAAAGGAGTTTCTCTAAGGAAACACGGTGCTTCCCTAGCATGGGTGGGAGTTCCTCCTGTCATGCTCTAGAGCTACAGGGTAACTTGACGTGAGTCCTTGCCTCAAGCTAAGGCCTGAAAAGCCCTGCTGAAGCGAAAGCGCTTAGCATTTTCCATTATGTCGTATTGGAAGTTCTGCTTTACTTGAACGTTTCTTCACTCTCCCAGACACTAGGCACCCTAGTGTAGGCACCCTTTTTCCTACAAATACATTGAGTACCAGCAGTCTCCTTTGCTCTTCTAAGTAACATCCAGACTTAGAAGCCTTTCCCAGTCACTCTATGTATTCAGAGTGTAGGACAACTCGCTGCACCCTTCCTTAGGAAGTTAGGTGGACTCAGCTCTTCAACAGCTCCAGGAATTCTGTTCTCTCACGACCTACATGCCATGGAAGTCTGCCTCATTGCCCTCATTGGAGCTACACTAAGAAACACAATCTGCTTCGCCTTCTTCTGGGAACTCTTACCCAAGGACCCCATACCTACAGGAGAAAGCAGGTTGCATTCCTACTGGAATCTAAGCAAAGTTTTTCCTGTTACACTGCAGGACTTTAGAATAGGTTTAGGCCCGAAGGGTTACCTAGAGCGTTCCAAGAATGAGGGAGTTCGATACATGCAGAAAACCCTGTGAAGAAAAGTTGATTCAGCAAGGGACCAGGGTGTAGCTAGAGTCTCTATTGACTTGTTAGACATCAGAAGGGTTTCGGCTGCATTTTAACCGGAGAAGAAGACCTGAAGGCACAAGCCTTGCTTTCCCATGTTAAATCTCTAAACATGCTTCCCTGAAGAATCCTAAATAACACTGTTTTTACCTGGCTTCTGGTCTTTGTAGGCAGCCCTCACGAAAGAGAAGTAGTTTTCTCTAAGGAAACACGGTGCTTCCATAGCATGGGTGGGAGCTCCTGCTGTCCTGCTCTAGAGCTACAGGGAAACTTGACGTGAGTCTTTGCCTCAAGCTAAGGCCTGAAAAGCCTTGCTGAAGCGAAAGCGCTTAGCAGTTTCCATTATGTCGTATTCGAAGGTCTGCATTACTTGAACGTTTCTTCACTTTACCAGACACTAGGCACACTCGGGTAGGCACCCTTTTTCGTACAAATACAGTGAGTACCAGCAGTCTCCTTTGCTCTTCTAAGAAACATCCAGACCTAGGAGCCTTTCCCAGTCACTCTATGTAATCAGAGTGTAGGGCAACTCGCAGCACCCTTCCTTAGGAAGCTAGGTGGACTCAGCTCTTCAACAGCTCCAGGGATCTGTTCTCTCATGTCCTACATGCCATGGAAGTCTGCCTCATTGCCCTCTGTGGAGCTTCACAAAGATACACAATCTGCTTCGCCTACCTCTAGGAACTCTTACCCAATGACCCCATACCTACAGGAGAGAGGAGGCTTGCATTCCTACTGGAACCAAATCACCGTTTTTCCTGTTAAAATGCAGGACTTTAAACTAGGCTTCGGCCCAATAGCACTGGTAGAACGTTCCAAGGATGAGGGAGTTCCATATATGCAGAACACTCTGTGAAGAAAAGTTGATTCAGCAAGGGACCAGAGTGTAGCTAGAGTCTCTTTGGACTTTTTAGATAAAAGAAGGTGTCCGGGTGCATGTTCACCAGAAAAGAAGACTTGAATGCCTAAGCCTTGCGTTCCCATTTTAAATCTCTATCCATGCCAGCCTGAGATACCTAAATAACACTGCTTTGACTGGCCTCTATTCACTGTGGGCAGCCCTCTGGAAAGAAAAGGAGTTTCTCTAAGGAAACACGGTGCTTCCCTAGCATGGGTGGGAGTTCCTCCTGTCATGCTCTAGAGCTACAGGGTAACTTGACGTGAGTCCTTGCCTCAAGCTAAGGCCTGAAAAGCCCTGCTGAAGCGAAAGCGCTTAGCATTTTCCATTATGTCGTATTGGAAGTTCTGCTTTACTTGAACGTTTCTTCACTCTCCCAGACACTAGGCACCCTAGTGTAGGCACCCTTTTTCCTACAAATACATTGAGTACCAGCAGTCTCCTTTGCTCTTCTAAGTAACATCCAGACTTAGAAGCCTTTCCCAGTCACTCTATGTATTCAGAGTGTAGGACAACTCGCTGCACCCTTCCTTAGGAAGTTAGGTGGACTCAGCTCTTCAACAGCTCCAGGAATTCTGTTCTCTCACGACCTACATGCCATGGAAGTCTGCCTCATTGCCCTCATTGGAGCTACACTAAGAAACACAATCTGCTTCGCCTTCTTCTGGGAACTCTTACCCAAGGACCCCATACCTACAGGAGAAAGCAGGTTGCATTCCTACTGGAATCTAAGCAAAGTTTTTCCTGTTACACTGCAGGACTTTAGAATAGGTTTAGGCCCGAAGGGTTACCTAGAGCGTTCCAAGAATGAGGGAGTTCGATACATGCAGAAAACCCTGTGAAGAAAAGTTGATTCAGCAAGGGACCAGGGTGTAGCTAGAGTCTCTATTGACTTGTTAGAAATCAGAAGGGTTTCGGCTGCATTTTAACCGGAGAAGAAGACCTGAAGGCACAAGCCTTGCTTTCCCATGTTAAATCTCTAAACATGCTTCCCTGAAGAATCCTAAATAACACTGTTTTTACCTGGCTTCTGGTCTTTGTAGGCAGCCCTCACGAAAGAGAAGTAGTTTTCTCTAAGGAAACACGGTGCTTCCATAGCATGGGTGGGAGCTCCTGCTGTCCTGCTCTAGAGCTACAGGGAAACTTGACGTGAGTCTTTGCCTCAAGCTAAGGCCTGAAAAGCCTTGCTGAAGCGAAAGCGCTTAGCAGTTTCCATTATGTCGTATTCGAAGGTCTGCATTACTTGAACGTTTCTTCACTTTACCAGACACTAGGCACACTCGGGTAGGCACCCTTTTTCGTACAAATACAGTGAGTACCAGCAGTCTCCTTTGCTCTTCTAAGAAACATCCAGACCTAGGAGCCTTTCCCAGTCACTCTATGTAATCAGAGTGTAGGGCAACTCGCAGCACCCTTCCTTAGGAAGCTAGGTGGACTCAGCTCTTCAACAGCTCCAGGGATCTGTTCTCTCATGTCCTACATGCCATGGAAGTCTGCCTCATTGCCCTCTGTGGAGCTTCACAAAGATACACAATCTGCTTCGCCTACCTCTAGGAACTCTTACCCAATGACCCCATACCTACAGGAGAGAGGAGGCTTGCATTCCTACTGGAACCAAATCACCGTTTTTCCTGTTAAAATGCAGGACTTTAAACTAGGCTTCGGCCCAATAGCACTGGTAGAACGTTCCAAGGATGAGGGAGTTCCATATATGCAGAACACTCTGTGAAGAAAAGTTGATTCAGCAAGGGACCAGAGTGTAGCTAGAGTCTCTTTGGACTTTTTAGATAAAAGAAGGTGTCCGGGTGCATGTTCACCAGAAAAGAAGACTTGAATGCCTAAGCCTTGCGTTCCCATTTTAAATCTCTATCCATGCCAGCCTGAGATACCTAAATAACACTGCTTTGACTGGCCTCTATTCACTGTGGGCAGCCCTCTGGAAAGAAAAGGAGTTTCTCTAAGGAAACACGGTGCTTCCCTAGCATGGGTGGGAGTTCCTCCTGTCATGCTCTAGAGCTACAGGGTAACTTGACGTGAGTCCTTGCCTCAAGCTAAGGCCTGAAAAGCCCTGCTGAAGCGAAAGCGCTTAGCATTTTCCATTATGTCGTATTGGAAGTTCTGCTTTACTTGAACGTTTCTTCACTCTCCCAGACACTAGGCACCCTAGTGTAGGCACCCTTTTTCCTACAAATACATTGAGTACCAGCAGTCTCCTTTGCTCTTCTAAGTAACATCCAGACTTAGAAGCCTTTCCCAGTCACTCTATGTATTCAGAGTGTAGGACAACTCGCTGCACCCTTCCTTAGGAAGTTAGGTGGACTCAGCTCTTCAACAGCTCCAGGAATTCTGTTCTCTCACGACCTACATGCCATGGAAGTCTGCCTCATTGCCCTCATTGGAGCTACACTAAGAAACACAATCTGCTTCGCCTTCTTCTGGGAACTCTTACCCAAGGACCCCATACCTACAGGAGAAAGCAGGTTGCATTCCTACTGGAATCTAAGCAAAGTTTTTCCTGTTACACTGCAGGACTTTAGAATAGGTTTAGGCCCGAAGGGTTACCTAGAGCGTTCCAAGAATGAGGGAGTTCGATACATGCAGAAAACCCTGTGAAGAAAAGTTGATTCAGCAAGGGACCAGGGTGTAGCTAGAGTCTCTATTGACTTGTTAGAAATCAGAAGGGTTTCGGCTGCATTTTAACCGGAGAAGAAGACCTGAAGGCACAAGCCTTGCTTTCCCATGTTAAATCTCTAAACATGCTTCCCTGAAGAATCCTAAATAACACTGTTTTTACCTGGCTTCTGGTCTTTGTAGGCAGCCCTCACGAAAGAGAAGTAGTTTTCTCTAAGGAAACACGGTGCTTCCATAGCATGGGTGGGAGCTCCTGCTGTCCTGCTCTAGAGCTACAGGGAAACTTGACGTGAGTCTTTGCCTCAAGCTAAGGCCTGAAAAGCCTTGCTGAAGCGAAAGCGCTTAGCAGTTTCCATTATGTCGTATTCGAAGGTCTGCATTACTTGAACGTTTCTTCACTTTACCAGACACTAGGCACACTCGGGTAGGCACCCTTTTTCGTACAAATACAGTGAGTACCAGCAGTCTCCTTTGCTCTTCTAAGAAACATCCAGACCTAGGAGCCTTTCCCAGTCACTCTATGTAATCAGAGTGTAGGGCAACTCGCAGCACCCTTCCTTAGGAAGCTAGGTGGACTCAGCTCTTCAACAGCTCCAGGGATCTGTTCTCTCATGTCCTACATGCCATGGAAGTCTGCCTCATTGCCCTCTGTGGAGCTTCACAAAGATACACAATCTGCTTCGCCTACCTCTAGGAACTCTTACCCAATGACCCCATACCTACAGGAGAGAGGAGGCTTGCATTCCTACTGGAACCAAATCACCGTTTTTCCTGTTAAAATGCAGGACTTTAAACTAGGCTTCGGCCCAATAGCACTGGTAGAACGTTCCAAGGATGAGGGAGTTCCATATATGCAGAACACTCTGTGAAGAAAAGTTGATTCAGCAAGGGACCAGAGTGTAGCTAGAGTCTCTTTGGACTTTTTAGATAAAAGAAGGTGTCCGGGTGCATGTTCACCAGAAAAGAAGACTTGAATGCCTAAGCCTTGCGTTCCCATTTTAAATCTCTATCCATGCCAGCCTGAGATACCTAAATAACACTGCTTTGACTGGCCTCTATTCACTGTGGGCAGCCCTCTGGAAAGAAAAGGAGTTTCTCTAAGGAAACACGGTGCTTCCCTAGCATGGGTGGGAGTTCCTCCTGTCATGCTCTAGAGCTACAGGGTAACTTGACGTGAGTCCTTGCCTCAAGCTAAGGCCTGAAAAGCCCTGCTGAAGCGAAAGCGCTTAGCATTTTCCATTATGTCGTATTGGAAGTTCTGCTTTACTTGAACGTTTCTTCACTCTCCCAGACACTAGGCACCCTAGTGTAGGCACCCTTTTTCCTACAAATACATTGAGTACCAGCAGTCTCCTTTGCTCTTCTAAGTAACATCCAGACTTAGAAGCCTTTCCCAGTCACTCTATGTATTCAGAGTGTAGGACAACTCGCTGCACCCTTCCTTAGGAAGTTAGGTGGACTCAGCTCTTCAACAGCTCCAGGAATTCTGTTCTCTCACGACCTACATGCCATGGAAGTCTGCCTCATTGCCCTCATTGGAGCTACACTAAGAAACACAATCTGCTTCGCCTTCTTCTGGGAACTCTTACCCAAGGACCCCATACCTACAGGAGAAAGCAGGTTGCATTCCTACTGGAATCTAAGCAAGGTTTTTCCTGTTACACTGCAGGACTTTAGAATAGGTTTAGGCCCGAAGGGTTACCTAGAGCGTTCCAAGAATGAGGGAGTTCGATACATGCAGAAAACCCTGTGAAGAAAAGTTGATTCAGCAAGGGACCAGGGTGTAGCTAGAGTCTCTATTGACTTGTTAGAAATCAGAAGGGTTTCGGCTGCATTTTAACCGGAGAAGAAGACCTGAAGGCACAAGCCTTGCTTTCCCATGTTAAATCTCTAAACATGCTTCCCTGAAGAATCCTAAATAACACTGTTTTTACCTGGCTTCTGGTCTTTGTAGGCAGCCCTCACGAAAGAGAAGTAGTTTTCTCTAAGGAAACACGGTGCTTCCATAGCATGGGTGGGAGCTCCTGCTGTCCTGCTCTAGAGCTACAGGGAAACTTGACGTGAGTCTTTGCCTCAAGCTAAGGCCTGAAAAGCCTTGCTGAAGCGAAAGCGCTTAGCAGTTTCCATTATGTCGTATTCGAAGGTCTGCATTACTTGAACGTTTCTTCACTTTACCAGACACTAGGCACACTCGGGTAGGCACCCTTTTTCGTACAAATACAGTGAGTACCAGCAGTCTCCTTTGCTCTTCTAAGAAACATCCAGACCTAGGAGCCTTTCCCAGTCACTCTATGTAATCAGAGTGTAGGGCAACTCGCAGCACCCTTCCTTAGGAAGCTAGGTGGACTCAGCTCTTCAACAGCTCCAGGGATCTGTTCTCTCATGTCCTACATGCCATGGAAGTCTGCCTCATTGCCCTCTGTGGAGCTTCACAAAGATACACAATCTGCTTCGCCTACCTCTAGGAACTCTTACCCAATGACCCCATACCTACAGGAGAGAGGAGGCTTGCATTCCTACTGGAACCAAATCACCGTTTTTCCTGTTAAAATGCAGGACTTTAAACTAGGCTTCGGCCCAATAGCACTGGTAGAACGTTCCAAGGATGAGGGAGTTCCATATATGCAGAACACTCTGTGAAGAAAAGTTGATTCAGCAAGGGACCAGAGTGTAGCTAGAGTCTCTTTGGACTTTTTAGATAAAAGAAGGTGTCCGGGTGCATGTTCACCAGAAAAGAAGACTTGAATGCCTAAGCCTTGCGTTCCCATTTTAAATCTCTATCCATGCCAGCCTGAGATACCTAAATAACACTGCTTTGACTGGCCTCTATTCACTGTGGGCAGCCCTCTGGAAAGAAAAGGAGTTTCTCTAAGGAAACACGGTGCTTCCCTAGCATGGGTGGGAGTTCCTCCTGTCATGCTCTAGAGCTACAGGGTAACTTGACGTGAGTCCTTGCCTCAAGCTAAGGCCTGAAAAGCCCTGCTGAAGCGAAAGCGCTTAGCATTTTCCATTATGTCGTATTGGAAGTTCTGCTTTACTTGAACGTTTCTTCACTCTCCCAGACACTAGGCACCCTAGTGTAGGCACCCTTTTTCCTACAAATACATTGAGTACCAGCAGTCTCCTTTGCTCTTCTAAGTAACATCCAGACTTAGAAGCCTTTCCCAGTCACTCTATGTATTCAGAGTGTAGGACAACTCGCTGCACCCTTCCTTAGGAAGTTAGGTGGACTCAGCTCTTCAACAGCTCCAGGAATTCTGTTCTCTCACGACCTACATGCCATGGAAGTCTGCCTCATTGCCCTCATTGGAGCTACACTAAGAAACACAATCTGCTTCGCCTTCTTCTAGGAACTCTTACCCAAGGACCCCATACCTACAGGAGAAAGCAGGTTGCATTCCTACTGGAATCTAAGCAAGGTTTTTCCTGTTACACTGCAGGACTTTAGAATAGGTTTAGGCCCGAAGGGTTACCTAGAGCGTTCCAAGAATGAGGGAGTTCGATACATGCAGAAAACCCTGTGAAGAAAAGTTGATTCAGCAAGGGACCAGGGTGTAGCTAGAGTCTCTATTGACTTGTTAGAAATCAGAAGGGTTTCGGCTGCATTTTAACCGGAGAAGAAGACCTGAAGGCACAAGCCTTGCTTTCCCATGTTAAATCTCTAAACATGCTTCCCTGAAGAATCCTAAATAACACTGTTTTTACCTGGCTTCTGGTCTTTGTAGGCAGCCCTCACGAAAGAGAAGTAGTTTTCTCTAAGGAAACACGGTGCTTCCATAGCATGGGTGGGAGCTCCTGCTGTCCTGCTCTAGAGCTACAGGGAAACTTGACGTGAGTCTTTGCCTCAAGCTAAGGCCTGAAAAGCCTTGCTGAAGCGAAAGCGCTTAGCAGTTTCCATTATGTCGTATTCGAAGGTCTGCATTACTTGAACGTTTCTTCACTTTACCAGACACTAGGCACACTCGGGTAGGCACCCTTTTTCGTACAAATACAGTGAGTACCAGCAGTCTCCTTTGCTCTTCTAAGAAACATCCAGACCTAGGAGCCTTTCCCAGTCACTCTATGTAATCAGAGTGTAGGGCAACTCGCAGCACCCTTCCTTAGGAAGCTAGGTGGACTCAGCTCTTCAACAGCTCCAGGGATCTGTTCTCTCATGTCCTACATGCCATGGAAGTCTGCCTCATTGCCCTCTGTGGAGCTTCACAAAGATACACAATCTGCTTCGCCTACCTCTAGGAACTCTTACCCAATGACCCCATACCTACAGGAGAGAGGAGGCTTGCATTCCTACTGGAACCAAATCACCGTTTTTCCTGTTAAAATGCAGGACTTTAAACTAGGCTTCGGCCCAATAGCACTGGTAGAACGTTCCAAGGATGAGGGAGTTCCATATATGCAGAACACTCTGTGAAGAAAAGTTGATTCAGCAAGGGACCAGAGTGTAGCTAGAGTCTCTTTGGACTTTTTAGATAAAAGAAGGTGTCCGGGTGCATGTTCACCAGAAAAGAAGACTTGAATGCCTAAGCCTTGCGTTCCCATTTTAAATCTCTATCCATGCCAGCCTGAGATACCTAAATAACACTGCTTTGACTGGCCTCTATTCACTGTGGGCAGCCCTCTGGAAAGAAAAGGAGTTTCTCTAAGGAAACACGGTGCTTCCCTAGCATGGGTGGGAGTTCCTCCTGTCATGCTCTAGAGCTACAGGGTAACTTGACGTGAGTCCTTGCCTCAAGCTAAGGCCTGAAAAGCCCTGCTGAAGCGAAAGCGCTTAGCATTTTCCATTATGTCGTATTGGAAGTTCTGCTTTACTTGAACGTTTCTTCACTCTCCCAGACACTAGGCACCCTAGTGTAGGCACCCTTTTTCCTACAAATACATTGAGTACCAGCAGTCTCCTTTGCTCTTCTAAGTAACATCCAGACTTAGAAGCCTTTCCCAGTCACTCTATGTATTCAGAGTGTAGGACAACTCGCTGCACCCTTCCTTAGGAAGTTAGGTGGACTCAGCTCTTCAACAGCTCCAGGAATTCTGTTCTCTCACGACCTACATGCCATGGAAGTCTGCCTCATTGCCCTCATTGGAGCTACACTAAGAAACACAATCTGCTTCGCCTTCTTCTAGGAACTCTTACCCAAGGACCCCATACCTACAGGAGAAAGCAGGTTGCATTCCTACTGGAATCTAAGCAAAGTTTTTCCTGTTACACTGCAGGACTTTAGAATAGGGTTAGGCCCGAAGGGTTACCTAGAGCGTTCCAAGAATGAGGGAGTTCGATACATGCCGAAAACCCTGTGAAGAAAAGTTGATTCAGCAAGGGACCAGGGTGTAGCTAGAGTCTCTATTGACTTGTTAGAAATCAGAAGGGTTTCGGCTGCATTTTAACCGGAGAAGAAGACCTGAAGGCACAAGCCTTGCTTTCCCATGTTAAATCTCTAAACATGCTTCCCTGAAGAATCCTAAATAACACTGTTTTTACCTGGCTTCTGGTCTTTGTAGGCAGCCCTCACGAAAGAGAAGTAGTTTTCTCTAAGGAAACACGGTGCTTCCATAGCATGGGTGGGAGCTCCTGCTGTCCTGCTCTAGAGCTACAGGGAAACTTGACGTGAGTCTTTGCCTCAAGCTAAGGCCTGAAAAGCCTTGCTGAAGCGAAAGCGCTTAGCAGTTTCCATTATGTCGTATTCGAAGGTCTGCATTACTTGAACGTTTCTTCACTTTACCAGACACTAGGCACACTCGGGTAGGCACCCTTTTTCGTACAAATACAGTGAGTACCAGCAGTCTCCTTTGCTCTTCTAAGAAACATCCAGACCTAGGAGCCTTTCCCAGTCACTCTATGTAATCAGAGTGTAGGGCAACTCGCAGCACCCTTCCTTAGGAAGCTAGGTGGACTCAGCTCTTCAACAGCTCCAGGGATCTGTTCTCTCATGTCCTACATGCCATGGAAGTCTGCCTCATTGCCCTCTGTGGAGCTTCACAAAGATACACAATCTGCTTCGCCTACCTCTAGGAACTCTTACCCAATGACCCCATACCTACAGGAGAGAGGAGGCTTGCATTCCTACTGGAACCAAATCACCGTTTTTCCTGTTAAAATGCAGGACTTTAAACTAGGCTTCGGCCCAATAGCACTGGTAGAACGTTCCAAGGATGAGGGAGTTCCATATATGCAGAACACTCTGTGAAGAAAAGTTGATTCAGCAAGGGACCAGAGTGTAGCTAGAGTCTCTTTGGACTTTTTAGATAAAAGAAGGTGTCCGGGTGCATGTTCACCAGAAAAGAAGACTTGAATGCCTAAGCCTTGCGTTCCCATTTTAAATCTCTATCCATGCCAGCCTGAGATACCTAAATAACACTGCTTTGACTGGCCTCTATTCACTGTGGGCAGCCCTCTGGAAAGAAAAGGAGTTTCTCTAAGGAAACACGGTGCTTCCCTAGCATGGGTGGGAGTTCCTCCTGTCATGCTCTAGAGCTACAGGGTAACTTGACGTGAGTCCTTGCCTCAAGCTAAGGCCTGAAAAGCCCTGCTGAAGCGAAAGCGCTTAGCATTTTCCATTATGTCGTATTGGAAGTTCTGCTTTACTTGAACGTTTCTTCACTCTCCCAGACACTAGGCACCCTAGTGTAGGCACCCTTTTTCCTACAAATACATTGAGTACCAGCAGTCTCCTTTGCTCTTCTAAGTAACATCCAGACTTAGAAGCCTTTCCCAGTCACTCTATGTATTCAGAGTGTAGGACAACTCGCTGCACCCTTCCTTAGGAAGTTAGGTGGACTCAGCTCTTCAACAGCTCCAGGAATTCTGTTCTCTCACGACCTACATGCCATGGAAGTCTGCCTCATTGCCCTCATTGGAGCTACACTAAGAAACACAATCTGCTTCGCCTTCTTCTAGGAACTCTTACCCAAGGACCCCATACCTACAGGAGAAAGCAGGTTGCATTCCTACTGGAATCTAAGCAAAGTTTTTCCTGTTACACTGCAGGACTTTAGAATAGGTTTAGGCCCGAAGGGTTACCTAGAGCGTTCCAAGAATGAGGGAGTTCGATACATGCAGAAAACCCTGTGAAGAAAAGTTGATTCAGCAAGGGACCAGGGTGTAGCTAGAGTCTCTATTGACTTGTTAGAAATCAGAAGGGTTTCGGCTGCATTTTAACCGGAGAAGAAGACCTGAAGGCACAAGCCTTGCTTTCCCATGTTAAATCTCTAAACATGCTTCCCTGAAGAATCCTAAATAACACTGTTTTTACCTGGCTTCTGGTCTTTGTAGGCAGCCCTCACGAAAGAGAAGTAGTTTTCTCTAAGGAAACACGGTGCTTCCATAGCATGGGTGGGAGCTCCTGCTGTCCTGCTCTAGAGCTACAGGGAAACTTGACGTGAGTCTTTGCCTCAAGCTAAGGCCTGAAAAGCCTTGCTGAAGCGAAAGCGCTTAGCAGTTTCCATTATGTCGTATTCGAAGGTCTGCATTACTTGAACGTTTCTTCACTTTACCAGACACTAGGCACACTCGGGTAGGCACCCTTTTTCGTACAAATACAGTGAGTACCAGCAGTCTCCTTTGCTCTTCTAAGAAACATCCAGACCTAGGAGCCTTTCCCAGTCACTCTATGTAATCAGAGTGTAGGGCAACTCGCAGCACCCTTCCTTAGGAAGCTAGGTGGACTCAGCTCTTCAACAGCTCCAGGGATCTGTTCTCTCATGTCCTACATGCCATGGAAGTCTGCCTCATTGCCCTCTGTGGAGCTTCACAAAGATACACAATCTGCTTCGCCTACCTCTAGGAACTCTTACCCAATGACCCCATACCTACAGGAGAGAGGAGGCTTGCATTCCTACTGGAACCAAATCACCGTTTTTCCTGTTAAAATGCAGGACTTTAAACTAGGCTTCGGCCCAATAGCACTGGTAGAACGTTCCAAGGATGAGGGAGTTCCATATATGCAGAACACTCTGTGAAGAAAAGTTGATTCAGCAAGGGACCAGAGTGTAGCTAGAGTCTCTTTGGACTTTTTAGATAAAAGAAGGTGTCCGGGTGCATGTTCACCAGAAAAGAAGACTTGAATGCCTAAGCCTTGCGTTCCCATTTTAAATCTCTATCCATGCCAGCCTGAGATACCTAAATAACACTGCTTTGACTGGCCTCTATTCACTGTGGGCAGCCCTCTGGAAAGAAAAGGAGTTTCTCTAAGGAAACACGGTGCTTCCCTAGCATGGGTGGGAGTTCCTCCTGTCATGCTCTAGAGCTACAGGGTAACTTGACGTGAGTCCTTGCCTCAAGCTAAGGCCTGAAAAGCCCTGCTGAAGCGAAAGCGCTTAGCATTTTCCATTATGTCGTATTGGAAGTTCTGCTTTACTTGAACGTTTCTTCACTCTCCCAGACACTAGGCACCCTAGTGTAGGCACCCTTTTTCCTACAAATACATTGAGTACCAGCAGTCTCCTTTGCTCTTCTAAGTAACATCCAGACTTAGAAGCCTTTCCCAGTCACTCTATGTATTCAGAGTGTAGGACAACTCGCTGCACCCTTCCTTAGGAAGTTAGGTGGACTCAGCTCTTCAACAGCTCCAGGAATTCTGTTCTCTCACGACCTACATGCCATGGAAGTCTGCCTCATTGCCCTCATTGGAGCTACACTAAGAAACACAATCTGCTTCGCCTTCTTCTAGGAACTCTTACCCAAGGACCCCATACCTACAGGAGAAAGCAGGTTGCATTCCTACTGGAATCTAAGCAAAGTTTTTCCTGTTACACTGCAGGACTTTAGAATAGGTTTAGGCCCGAAGGGTTACCTAGAGCGTTCCAAGAATGAGGGAGTTCGATACATGCAGAAAACCCTGTGAAGAAAAGTTGATTCAGCAAGGGACCAGGGTGTAGCTAGAGTCTCTATTGACTTGTTAGAAATCAGAAGGGTTTCGGCTGCATTTTAACCGGAGAAGAAGACCTGAAGGCACAAGCCTTGCTTTCCCATGTTAAATCTCTAAACATGCTTCCCTGAAGAATCCTAAATAACACTGTTTTTACCTGGCTTCTGGTCTTTGTAGGCAGCCCTCACGAAAGAGAAGTAGTTTTCTCTAAGGAAACACGGTGCTTCCATAGCATGGGTGGGAGCTCCTGCTGTCCTGCTCTAGAGCTACAGGGAAACTTGACGTGAGTCTTTGCCTCAAGCTAAGGCCTGAAAAGCCTTGCTGAAGCGAAAGCGCTTAGCAGTTTCCATTATGTCGTATTCGAAGGTCTGCATTACTTGAACGTTTCTTCACTTTACCAGACACTAGGCACACTCGGGTAGGCACCCTTTTTCGTACAAATACAGTGAGTACCAGCAGTCTCCTTTGCTCTTCTAAGAAACATCCAGACCTAGGAGCCTTTCCCAGTCACTCTATGTAATCAGAGTGTAGGGCAACTCGCAGCACCCTTCCTTAGGAAGCTAGGTGGACTCAGCTCTTCAACAGCTCCAGGGATCTGTTCTCTCATGTCCTACATGCCATGGAAGTCTGCCTCATTGCCCTCTGTGGAGCTTCACAAAGATACACAATCTGCTTCGCCTACCTCTAGGAACTCTTACCCAATGACCCCATACCTACAGGAGAGAGGAGGCTTGCATTCCTACTGGAACCAAATCACCGTTTTTCCTGTTAAAATGCAGGACTTTAAACTAGGCTTCGGCCCAATAGCACTGGTAGAACGTTCCAAGGATGAGGGAGTTCCATATATGCAGAACACTCTGTGAAGAAAAGTTGATTCAGCAAGGGACCAGAGTGTAGCTAGAGTCTCTTTGGACTTTTTAGATAAAAGAAGGTGTCCGGGTGCATGTTCACCAGAAAAGAAGACTTGAATGCCTAAGCCTTGCGTTCCCATTTTAAATCTCTATCCATGCCAGCCTGAGATACCTAAATAACACTGCTTTGACTGGCCTCTATTCACTGTGGGCAGCCCTCTGGAAAGAAAAGGAGTTTCTCTAAGGAAACACGGTGCTTCCCTAGCATGGGTGGGAGTTCCTCCTGTCATGCTCTAGAGCTACAGGGTAACTTGACGTGAGTCCTTGCCTCAAGCTAAGGCCTGAAAAGCCCTGCTGAAGCGAAAGCGCTTAGCATTTTCCATTATGTCGTATTGGAAGTTCTGCTTTACTTGAACGTTTCTTCACTCTCCCAGACACTAGGCACCCTAGTGTAGGCACCCTTTTTCCTACAAATACATTGAGTACCAGCAGTCTCCTTTGCTCTTCTAAGTAACATCCAGACTTAGAAGCCTTTCCCAGTCACTCTATGTATTCAGAGTGTAGGACAACTCGCTGCACCCTTCCTTAGGAAGTTAGGTGGACTCAGCTCTTCAACAGCTCCAGGAATTCTGTTCTCTCACGACCTACATGCCATGGAAGTCTGCCTCATTGCCCTCATTGGAGCTACACTAAGAAACACAATCTGCTTCGCCTTCTTCTAGGAACTCTTACCCAAGGACCCCATACCTACAGGAGAAAGCAGGTTGCATTCCTACTGGAATCTAAGCAAAGTTTTTCCTGTTACACTGCAGGACTTTAGAATAGGTTTAGGCCCGAAGGGTTACCTAGAGCGTTCCAAGAATGAGGGAGTTCGATACATGCAGAAAACCCTGTGAAGAAAAGTTGATTCAGCAAGGGACCAGGGTGTAGCTAGAGTCTCTATTGACTTGTTAGAAATCAGAAGGGTTTCGGCTGCATTTTAACCGGAGAAGAAGACCTGAAGGCACAAGCCTTGCTTTCCCATGTTAAATCTCTAAACATGCTTCCCTGAAGAATCCTAAATAACACTGTTTTTACCTGGCTTCTGGTCTTTGTAGGCAGCCCTCACGAAAGAGAAGTAGTTTTCTCTAAGGAAACACGGTGCTTCCATAGCATGGGTGGGAGCTCCTGCTGTCCTGCTCTAGAGCTACAGGGAAACTTGACGTGAGTCTTTGCCTCAAGCTAAGGCCTGAAAAGCCTTGCTGAAGCGAAAGCGCTTAGCAGTTTCCATTATGTCGTATTCGAAGGTCTGCATTACTTGAACGTTTCTTCACTTTACCAGACACTAGGCACACTCGGGTAGGCACCCTTTTTCGTACAAATACAGTGAGTACCAGCAGTCTCCTTTGCTCTTCTAAGAAACATCCAGACCTAGGAGCCTTTCCCAGTCACTCTATGTAATCAGAGTGTAGGGCAACTCGCAGCACCCTTCCTTAGGAAGCTAGGTGGACTCAGCTCTTCAACAGCTCCAGGGATCTGTTCTCTCATGTCCTACATGCCATGGAAGTCTGCCTCATTGCCCTCTGTGGAGCTTCACAAAGATACACAATCTGCTTCGCCTACCTCTAGGAACTCTTACCCAATGACCCCATACCTACAGGAGAGAGGAGGCTTGCATTCCTACTGGAACCAAATCACCGTTTTTCCTGTTAAAATGCAGGACTTTAAACTAGGCTTCGGCCCAATAGCACTGGTAGAACGTTCCAAGGATGAGGGAGTTCCATATATGCAGAACACTCTGTGAAGAAAAGTTGATTCAGCAAGGGACCAGAGTGTAGCTAGAGTCTCTTTGGACTTTTTAGATAAAAGAAGGTGTCCGGGTGCATGTTCACCAGAAAAGAAGACTTGAATGCCTAAGCCTTGCGTTCCCATTTTAAATCTCTATCCATGCCAGCCTGAGATACCTAAATAACACTGCTTTGACTGGCCTCTATTCACTGTGGGCAGCCCTCTGGAAAGAAAAGGAGTTTCTCTAAGGAAACACGGTGCTTCCCTAGCATGGGTGGGAGTTCCTCCTGTCATGCTCTAGAGCTACAGGGTAACTTGACGTGAGTCCTTGCCTCAAGCTAAGGCCTGAAAAGCCCTGCTGAAGCGAAAGCGCTTAGCATTTTCCATTATGTCGTATTGGAAGTTCTGCTTTACTTGAACGTTTCTTCACTCTCCCAGACACTAGGCACCCTAGTGTAGGCACCCTTTTTCCTACAAATACATTGAGTACCAGCAGTCTCCTTTGCTCTTCTAAGTAACATCCAGACTTAGAAGCCTTTCCCAGTCACTCTATGTATTCAGAGTGTAGGACAACTCGCTGCACCCTTCCTTAGGAAGTTAGGTGGACTCAGCTCTTCAACAGCTCCAGGAATTCTGTTCTCTCACGACCTACATGCCATGGAAGTCTGCCTCATTGCCCTCATTGGAGCTACACTAAGAAACACAATCTGCTTCGCCTTCTTCTAGGAACTCTTACCCAAGGACCCCATACCTACAGGAGAAAGCAGGTTGCATTCCTACTGGAATCTAAGCAAAGTTTTTCCTGTTACACTGCAGGACTTTAGAATAGGTTTAGGCCCGAAGGGTTACATAGAGCGTTCCAAGAATGAGGGAGTTCGATACATGCAGAAAACCCTGTGAAGAAAAGTTGATTCAGCAAGGGACCAGGGTGTAGCTAGAGTCTCTATTGACTTGTTAGACATCAGAAGGGTTTCGGCTGCATTTTAACCGGAGAAGAAGACCTGAAGGCACAAGCCTTGCTTTCCCATGTTAAATCTCTAAACATGCTTCCCTGAAGAATCCTAAATAACACTGTTTTTACCTGGCTTCTGGTCTTTGTAGGCAGCCCTCACGAAAGAGAAGTAGTTTTCTCTAAGGAAACACGGTGCTTCCATAGCATGGGTGGGAGCTCCTGCTGTCCTGCTCTAGAGCTACAGGGAAACTTGACGTGAGTCTTTGCCTCAAGCTAAGGCCTGAAAAGCCTTGCTGAAGCGAAAGCGCTTAGCAGTTTCCATTATGTCGTATTCGAAGGTCTGCATTACTTGAACGTTTCTTCACTTTACCAGACACTAGGCACACTCGGGTAGGCACCCTTTTTCGTACAAATACAGTGAGTACCAGCAGTCTCCTTTGCTCTTCTAAGAAACATCCAGACCTAGGAGCCTTTCCCAGTCACTCTATGTAATCAGAGTGTAGGGCAACTCGCAGCACCCTTCCTTAGGAAGCTAGGTGGACTCAGCTCTTCAACAGCTCCAGGGATCTGTTCTCTCATGTCCTACATGCCATGGAAGTCTGCCTCATTGCCCTCTGTGGAGCTTCACAAAGATACACAATCTGCTTCGCCTACCTCTAGGAACTCTTACCCAATGACCCCATACCTACAGGAGAGAGGAGGCTTGCATTCCTACTGGAACCAAATCACCGTTTTTCCTGTTAAAATGCAGGACTTTAAACTAGGCTTCGGCCCAATAGCACTGGTAGAACGTTCCAAGGATGAGGGAGTTCCATATATGCAGAACACTCTGTGAAGAAGAGTTGATTCAGCAAGGGACCAGAGTGTAGCTAGAGTCTCTTTGGACTTTTTAGATAAAAGAAGGTGTCCGGGTGCATGTTCACCAGAAAAGAAGACTTGAATGCCTAAGCCTTGCGTTCCCATTTTAAATCTCTATCCATGCCAGCCTGAGATACCTAAATAACACTGCTTTGACTGGCCTCTATTCACTGTGGGCAGCCCTCTGGAAAGAAAAGGAGTTTCTCTAAGGAAACACGGTGCTTCCCTAGCATGGGTGGGAGTTCCTCCTGTCATGCTCTAGAGCTACAGGGTAACTTGACGTGAGTCCTTGCCTCAAGCTAAGGCCTGAAAAGCCCTGCTGAAGCGAAAGCGCTTAGCATTTTCCATTATGTCGTATTGGAAGTTCTGCTTTACTTGAACGTTTCTTCACTCTCCCAGACACTAGGCACCCTAGTGTAGGCACCCTTTTTCCTACAAATACATTGAGTACCAGCAGTCTCCTTTGCTCTTCTAAGTAACATCCAGACTTAGAAGCCTTTCCCAGTCACTCTATGTATTCAGAGTGTAGGACAACTCGCTGCACCCTTCCTTAGGAAGTTAGGTGGACTCAGCTCTTCAACAGCTCCGGGAATTCTGTTCTCTCACGACCTACATGCCATGGAAGTCTGCCTCATTGCCCTCATTGGAGCTACACTAAGAAACACAATCTGCTTCGCCTTCTTCTAGGAACTGTTACCCAAGGACCCCATACCTACAGGAGAAAGCAGGTTGCATTCCTACTGGAATCTAAGCAAAGTTTTTCCTGTTACACTGCAGGACTTTAGAATAGGGTTAGGCCCGAAGGGTTACATAGAGCGTTCCAAGAATGAGGGAGTTCGATACATGCAGAAAACCCTGTGAAGAAAAGTTGATTCAGCAAGGGACCAGGGTGTAGCTAGAGTCTCTATTGACTTGTTAGACATCAGAAGGGTTTCGGCTGCATTTTAACCGGAGAAGAAGACCTGAAGGCACAAGCCTTGCTTTCCCATGTTAAATCTCTAAACATGCTTCCCTGAAGAATCCTAAATAACACTGTTTTTACCTGGCTTCTGGTCTTTGTAGGCAGCCCTCACGAAAGAGAAGTAGTTTTCTCTAAGGAAACACGGTGCTTCCATAGCATGGGTGGGAGCTCCTGCTGTCCTGCTCTAGAGCTACAGGGAAACTTGACGTGAGTCTTTGCCTCAAGCTAAGGCCTGTAAAGCCTTGCTGAAGCGAAAGCGCTTAGCAGTTTCCATTATGTCGTATTCGAAGGTCTGCATTACTTGAACGTTTCTTCACTTTACCAGACACTAGGCACACTCGGGTAGGCACCCTTTTTCGTACAAATACAGTGAGTACCAGCAGTCTCCTTTGCTCTTCTAAGAAACATCCAGACCTAGGAGCCTTTCCCAGTCACTCTATGTAATCAGAGTGTAGGGCAACTCGCAGCACCCTTCCTTAGGAAGCTAGGTGGACTCAGCTCTTCAACAGCTCCAGGGATCTGTTCTCTCATGTCCTACATGCCATGGAAGTCTGCCTCATTGCCCTCTGTGGAGCTTCACAAAGATACACAATCTGCTTTGCCTACCTCTAGGAACTCTTACCCAATGACCCCATACCTACAGGAGAGAGGAGGCTTGCATTCCTACTGGAACCAAATCACCGTTTTTCCTGTTAAAATGCAGGACTTTAAACTAGGCTTCGGCCCAATAGCACTGGTAGAACGTTCCAAGGATGAGGGAGTTCCATATATGCAGAACACTCTGTGAAGAAAAGTTGATTCAGCAAGGGACCAGAGTGTAGCTAGAGTCTCTTTGGACTTTTTAGATAAAAGAAGGTGTCCGGGTGCATGTTCACCAGAAAAGAAGACTTGAATGCCTAAGCCTTGCGTTCCCATTTTAAATCTCTATCCATGCCAGCCTGAGATACCTAAATAACACTGCTTTGACTGGCCTCTATTCACTGTGGGCAGCCCTCTGGAAAGAAAAGGAGTTTCTCTAAGGAAACACGGTGCTTCCCTAGCATGGGTGGGAGTTCCTCCTGTCATGCTCTAGAGCTACAGGGTAACTTGACGTGAGTCCTTGCCTCAAGCTAAGGCCTGAAAAGCCCTGCTGAAGCGAAAGCGCTTAGCATTTTCCATTATGTCGTATTGGAAGTTCTGCTTTACTTGAACGTTTCTTCACTCTCCCAGACACTAGGCACCCTAGTGTAGGCACCCTTTTTCCTACAAATACATTGAGTACCAGCAGTCTCCTTTGCTCTTCTAAGTAACATCCAGACTTAGAAGCCTTTCCCAGTCACTCTATGTATTCAGAGTGTAGGACAACTCGCTGCACCCTTCCTTAGGAAGTTAGGTGGACTCAGCTCTTCAACAGCTCCGGGAATTCTGTTCTCTCACGACCTACATGCCATGGAAGTCTGCCTCATTGCCCTCATTGGAGCTACACTAAGAAACACAATCTGCTTCGCCTTCTTCTAGGAACTCTTACCCAAGGACCCCATACCTACAGGAGAAAGCAGGTTGCATTCCTACTGGAATCTAAGCAAAGTTTTTCCTGTTACACTGCAGGACTTTAGAATAGGGTTAGGCCCGAAGGGTTACATAGAGCGTTCCAAGAATGAGGGAGTTCGATACATGCAGAAAACCCTGTGAAGAAAAGTTGATTCAGCAAGGGACCAGGGTGTAGCTAGAGTCTCTATTGACTTGTTAGAAATCAGAAGGGTTTCGGCTGCATTTTAACCGGAGAAGAAGACCTGAAGGCACAAGCCTTGCTTTCCCATGTTAAATCTCTAAACATGCTTCCCTGAAGAATCCTAAATAACACTGTTTTTACCTGGCTTCTGGTCTTTGTAGGCAGCCCTCACGAAAGAGAAGTAGTTTTCTCTAAGGAAACACGGTGCTTCCATAGCATGGGTGGGAGCTCCTGCTGTCCTGCTCTAGAGCTACAGGGAAACTTGACGTGAGTCTTTGCCTCAAGCTAAGGCCTGAAAAGCCTTGCTGAAGCGAAAGCGCTTAGCAGTTTCCATTATGTCGTATTCGAAGGTCTGCATTACTTGAACGTTTCTTCACTTTACCAGACACTAGGCACACTCGGGTAGGCACCCTTTTTCGTACAAATACAGTGAGTACCAGCAGTCTCCTTTGCTCTTCTAAGAAACATCCAGACCTAGGAGCCTTTCCCAGTCACTCTATGTAATCAGAGTGTAGGGCAACTCGCAGCACCCTTCCTTAGGAAGCTAGGTGGACTCAGCTCTTCAACAGCTCCAGGGATCTGTTCTCTCATGTCCTACATGCCATGGAAGTCTGCCTCATTGCCCTCTGTGGAGCTTCACAAAGATACACAATCTGCTTCGCCTACCTCTAGGAACTCTTACCCAATGACCCCATACCTACAGGAGAGAGGAGGCTTGCATTCCTACTGGAACCAAATCACCGTTTTTCCTGTTAAAATGCAGGACTTTAAACTAGGCTTCGGCCCAATAGCACTGGTAGAACGTTCCAAGGATGAGGGAGTTCCATATATGCAGAACACTCTGTGAAGAAAAGTTGATTCAGCAAGGGACCAGAGTGTAGCTAGAGTCTCTTTGGACTTTTTAGATAAAAGAAGGTGTCCGGGTGCATGTTCACCAGAAAAGAAGACTTGAATGCCTAAGCCTTGCGTTCCCATTTTAAATCTCTATCCATGCCAGCCTGAGATACCTAAATAACACTGCTTTGACTGGCCTCTATTCACTGTGGGCAGCCCTCTGGAAAGAAAAGGAGTTTCTCTAAGGAAACACGGTGCTTCCCTAGCATGGGTGGGAGTTCCTCCTGTCATGCTCTAGAGCTACAGGGTAACTTGACGTGAGTCCTTGCCTCAAGCTAAGGCCTGAAAAGCCCTGCTGAAGCGAAAGCGCTTAGCATTTTCCATTATGTCGTATTGGAAGTTCTGCTTTACTTGAACGTTTCTTCACTCTCCCAGACACTAGGCACCCTAGTGTAGGCACCCTTTTTCCTACAAATACATTGAGTACCAGCAGTCTCCTTTGCTCTTCTAAGTAACATCCAGACTTAGAAGCCTTTCCCAGTCACTCTATGTATTCAGAGTGTAGGACAACTCGCTGCACCCTTCCTTAGGAAGTTAGGTGGACTCAGCTCTTCAACAGCTCCGGGAATTCTGTTCTCTCACGACCTACATGCCATGGAAGTCTGCCTCATTGCCCTCATTGGAGCTACACTAAGAAACACAATCTGCTTCGCCTTCTTCTAGGAACTCTTACCCAAGGACCCCATACCTACAGGAGAAAGCAGGTTGCATTCCTACTGGAATCTAAGCAAAGTTTTTCCTGTTACACTGCAGGACTTTAGAATAGGGTTAGGCCCGAAGGGTTACATAGAGCGTTCCAAGAATGAGGGAGTTCGATACATGCAGAAAACCCTGTGAAGAAAAGTTGATTCAGCAAGGGACCAGGGTGTAGCTAGAGTCTCTATTGACTTGTTAGAAATCAGAAGGGTTTCGGCTGCATTTTAACCGGAGAAGAAGACCTGAAGGCACAAGCCTTGCTTTCCCATGTTAAATCTCTAAACATGCTTCCCTGAAGAATCCTAAATAACACTGTTTTTACCTGGCTTCTGGTCTTTGTAGGCAGCCCTCACGAAAGAGAAGTAGTTTTCTCTAAGGAAACACGGTGCTTCCATAGCATGGGTGGGAGCTCCTGCTGTCCTGCTCTAGAGCTACAGGGAAACTTGACGTGAGTCTTTGCCTCAAGCTAAGGCCTGAAAAGCCTTGCTGAAGCGAAAGCGCTTAGCAGTTTCCATTATGTCGTATTCGAAGGTCTGCATTACTTGAACGTTTCTTCACTTTACCAGACACTAGGCACACTCGGGTAGGCACCCTTTTTCGTACAAATACAGTGAGTACCAGCAGTCTCCTTTGCTCTTCTAAGAAACATCCAGACCTAGGAGCCTTTCCCAGTCACTCTATGTAATCAGAGTGTAGGGCAACTCGCAGCACCCTTCCTTAGGAAGCTAGGTGGACTCAGCTCTTCAACAGCTCCAGGGATCTGTTCTCTCATGTCCTACATGCCATGGAAGTCTGCCTCATTGCCCTCTGTGGAGCTTCACAAAGATACACAATCTGCTTCGCCTACCTCTAGGAACTCTTACCCAATGACCCCATACCTACAGGAGAGAGGAGGCTTGCATTCCTACTGGAACCAAATCACCGTTTTTCCTGTTAAAATGCAGGACTTTAAACTAGGCTTCGGCCCAATAGCACTGGTAGAACGTTCCAAGGATGAGGGAGTTCCATATATGCAGAACACTCTGTGAAGAAAAGTTGATTCAGCAAGGGACCAGAGTGTAGCTAGAGTCTCTTTGGACTTTTTAGATAAAAGAAGGTGTCCGGGTGCATGTTCACCAGAAAAGAAGACTTGAATGCCTAAGCCTTGCGTTCCCATTTTAAATCTCTATCCATGCCAGCCTGAGATACCTAAATAACACTGCTTTGACTGGCCTCTATTCACTGTGGGCAGCCCTCTGGAAAGAAAAGGAGTTTCTCTAAGGAAACACGGTGCTTCCCTAGCATGGGTGGGAGTTCCTCCTGTCATGCTCTAGAGCTACAGGGTAACTTGACGTGAGTCCTTGCCTCAAGCTAAGGCCTGAAAAGCCCTGCTGAAGCGAAAGCGCTTAGCATTTTCCATTATGTCGTATTGGAAGTTCTGCTTTACTTGAACGTTTCTTCACTCTCCCAGACACTAGGCACCCTAGTGTAGGCACCCTTTTTCCTACAAATACATTGAGTACCAGCAGTCTCCTTTGCTCTTCTAAGTAACATCCAGACTTAGAAGCCTTTCCCAGTCACTCTATGTATTCAGAGTGTAGGACAACTCGCTGCACCCTTCCTTAGGAAGTTAGGTGGACTCAGCTCTTCAACAGCTCCGGGAATTCTGTTCTCTCACGACCTACATGCCATGGAAGTCTGCCTCATTGCCCTCATTGGAGCTACACTAAGAAACACAATCTGCTTCGCCTTCTTCTAGGAACTCTTACCCAAGGACCCCATACCTACAGGAGAAAGCAGGTTGCATTCCTACTGGAATCTAAGCAAAGTTTTTCCTGTTACACTGCAGGACTTTAGAATAGGGTTAGGCCCGAAGGGTTACATAGAGCGTTCCAAGAATGAGGGAGTTCGATACATGCAGAAAACCCTGTGAAGAAAAGTTGATTCAGCAAGGGACCAGGGTGTAGCTAGAGTCTCTATTGACTTGTTAGAAATCAGAAGGGTTTCGGCTGCATTTTAACCGGAGAAGAAGACCTGAAGGCACAAGCCTTGCTTTCCCATGTTAAATCTCTAAACATGCTTCCCTGAAGAATCCTAAATAACACTGTTTTTACCTGGCTTCTGGTCTTTGTAGGCAGCCCTCACGAAAGAGAAGTAGTTTTCTCTAAGGAAACACGGTGCTTCCATAGCATGGGTGGGAGCTCCTGCTGTCCTGCTCTAGAGCTACAGGGAAACTTGACGTGAGTCTTTGCCTCAAGCTAAGGCCTGAAAAGCCTTGCTGAAGCGAAAGCGCTTAGCAGTTTCCATTATGTCGTATTCGAAGGTCTGCATTACTTGAACGTTTCTTCACTTTACCAGACACTAGGCACACTCGGGTAGGCACCCTTTTTCGTACAAATACAGTGAGTACCAGCAGTCTCCTTTGCTCTTCTAAGAAACATCCAGACCTAGGAGCCTTTCCCAGTCACTCTATGTAATCAGAGTGTAGGGCAACTCGCAGCACCCTTCCTTAGGAAGCTAGGTGGACTCAGCTCTTCAACAGCTCCAGGGATCTGTTCTCTCATGTCCTACATGCCATGGAAGTCTGCCTCATTGCCCTCTGTGGAGCTTCACAAAGATACACAATCTGCTTCGCCTACCTCTAGGAACTCTTACCCAATGACCCCATACCTACAGGAGAGAGGAGGCTTGCATTCCTACTGGAACCAAATCACCGTTTTTCCTGTTAAAATGCAGGACTTTAAACTAGGCTTCGGCCCAATAGCACTGGTAGAACGTTCCAAGGATGAGGGAGTTCCATATATGCAGAACACTCTGTGAAGAAAAGTTGATTCAGCAAGGGACCAGAGTGTAGCTAGAGTCTCTTTGGACTTTTTAGATAAAAGAAGGTGTCCGGGTGCATGTTCACCAGAAAAGAAGACTTGAATGCCTAAGCCTTGCGTTCCCATTTTAAATCTCTATCCATGCCAGCCTGAGATACCTAAATAACACTGCTTTGACTGGCCTCTATTCACTGTGGGCAGCCCTCTGGAAAGAAAAGGAGTTTCTCTAAGGAAACACGGTGCTTCCCTAGCATGGGTGGGAGTTCCTCCTGTCATGCTCTAGAGCTACAGGGTAACTTGACGTGAGTCCTTGCCTCAAGCTAAGGCCTGAAAAGCCCTGCTGAAGCGAAAGCGCTTAGCATTTTCCATTATGTCGTATTGGAAGTTCTGCTTTACTTGAACGTTTCTTCACTCTCCCAGACACTAGGCACCCTAGTGTAGGCACCCTTTTTCCTACAAATACATTGAGTACCAGCAGTCTCCTTTGCTCTTCTAAGTAACATCCAGACTTAGAAGCCTTTCCCAGTCACTCTATGTATTCAGAGTGTAGGACAACTCGCTGCACCCTTCCTTAGGAAGTTAGGTGGACTCAGCTCTTCAACAGCTCCGGGAATTCTGTTCTCTCACGACCTACATGCCATGGAAGTCTGCCTCATTGCCCTCATTGGAGCTACACTAAGAAACACAATCTGCTTCGCCTTCTTCTAGGAACTCTTACCCAAGGACCCCATACCTACAGGAGAAAGCAGGTTGCATTCCTACTGGAATCTAAGCAAAGTTTTTCCTGTTACACTGCAGGACTTTAGAATAGGTTTAGGCCCGAAGGGTTACCTAGAGCGTTCCAAGAATGAGGGAGTTCGATACATGCAGAAAACCCTGTGAAGAAAAGTTGATTCAGCAAGGGACCAGGGTGTAGCTAGAGTCTCTATTGACTTGTTAGAAATCAGAAGGGTTTCGGCTGCATTTTAACCGGAGAAGAAGACCTGAAGGCACAAGCCTTGCTTTCCCATGTTAAATCTCTAAACATGCTTCCCTGAAGAATCCTAAATAACACTGTTTTTACCTGGCTTCTGGTCTTTGTAGGCAGCCCTCACGAAAGAGAAGTAGTTTTCTCTAAGGAAACACGGTGCTTCCATAGCATGGGTGGGAGCTCCTGCTGTCCTGCTCTAGAGCTACAGGGAAACTTGACGTGAGTCTTTGCCTCAAGCTAAGGCCTGAAAAGCCTTGCTGAAGCGAAAGCGCTTAGCAGTTTCCATTATGTCGTATTCGAAGGTCTGCATTACTTGAACGTTTCTTCACTTTACCAGACACTAGGCACACTCGGGTAGGCACCCTTTTTCGTACAAATACAGTGAGTACCAGCAGTCTCCTTTGCTCTTCTAAGAAACATCCAGACCTAGGAGCCTTTCCCAGTCACTCTACGTAATCAGAGTGTAGGGCAACTCGCAGCACCCTTCCTTAGGAAGCTAGGTGGACTCAGCTCTTCAACAGCTCCAGGGATCTGTTCTCTAATGTCCTACATGCCATGGAAGTCTGCCTCATTGCCCTCTGTGGAGCTTCACAAAGATACACAATCTGCTTCGCCTACCTCTAGGAACTCTTACCCAATGACCCCATACCTACAGGAGAGAGGAGGCTTGCATTCCTACTGGAACCAAATCACCGTTTTTCCTGTTAAAATGCAGGACTTTAAACTAGGCTTCGGCCCAATAGCACTGGTAGAACGTTCCAAGGATGAGGGAGTTCCATATATGCAGAACACTCTGTGAAGAAAAGTTGATTCAGCAAGGGACCAGAGTGTAGCTAGAGTCTCTTTGGACTTTTTAGATAAAAGAAGGTGTCCGGGTGCATGTTCACCAGAAAAGAAGACTTGAATGCCTAAGCCTTGCGTTCCCATTTTAAATCTCTATCCATGCCAGCCTGAGATACCTAAATAACACTGCTTTGACTGGCCTCTATTCACTGTGGGCAGCCCTCTGGAAAGAAAAGGAGTTTCTCTAAGGAAACACGGTGCTTCCCTAGCATGGGTGGGAGTTCCTCCTGTCATGCTCTAGAGCTACAGGGTAACTTGACGTGAGTCCTTGCCTCAAGCTAAGGCCTGAAAAGCCCTGCTGAAGCGAAAGCGCTTAGCATTTTCCATTATGTCGTATTGGAAGTTCTGCTTTACTTGAACGTTTCTTCACTCTCCCAGACACTAGGCACCCTAGTGTAGGCACCCTTTTTCCTACAAATACATTGAGTACCAGCAGTCTCCTTTGCTCTTCTAAGTAACATCCAGACTTAGAAGCCTTTCCCAGTCACTCTATGTATTCAGAGTGTAGGACAACTCGCTGCACCCTTCCTTAGGAAGTTAGGTGGACTCAGCTCTTCAACAGCTCCAGGAATTCTGTTCTCTCACGACCTACATGCCATGGAAGTCTGCCTCATTGCCCTCATTGGAGCTACACTAAGAAACACAATCTGCTTCGCCTTCTTCTAGGAACTCTTACCCAAGGACCCCATACCTACAGGAGAAAGCAGGTTGCATTCCTACTGGAATCTAAGCAAAGTTTTTCCTGTTACACTGCAGGACTTTAGAATAGGGTTAGGCCCGAAGGGTTACCTAGAGCGTTCCAAGAATGAGGGAGTTCGATACATGCAGAAAACCCTGTGAAGAAAAGTTGATTCAGCAAGGGACCAGGGTGTAGCTAGAGTCTCTATTGACTTGTTAGAAATCAGAAGGGTTTCGGCTGCATTTTAACCGGAGAAGAAGACCTGAAGGCACAAGCCTTGCTTTCCCATGTTAAATCTCTAAACATGCTTCCCTGAAGAATCCTAAATAACACTGTTTTTACCTGGCTTCTGGTCTTTGTAGGCAGCCCTCACGAAAGAGAAGTAGTTTTCTCTAAGGAAACACGGTGCTTCCATAGCATGGGTGGGAGCTCCTGCTGTCCTGCTCTAGAGCTACAGGGAAACTTGACGTGAGTCTTTGCCTCAAGCTAAGGCCTGAAAAGCCTTGCTGAAGCGAAAGCGCTTAGCAGTTTCCATTATGTCGTATTCGAAGGTCTGCATTACTTGAACGTTTCTTCACTTTACCAGACACTAGGCACACTCGGGTAGGCACCCTTTTTCGTACAAATACAGTGAGTACCAGCAGTCTCCTTTGCTCTTCTAAGAAACATCCAGACCTAGGAGCCTTTCCCAGTCACTCTATGTAATCAGAGTGTAGGGCAACTCGCAGCACCCTTCCTTAGGAAGCTAGGTGGACTCAGCTCTTCAACAGCTCCAGGGATCTGTTCTCTCATGTCCTACATGCCATGGAAGTCTGCCTCATTGCCCTCTGTGGAGCTTCACAAAGATACACAATCTGCTTCGCCTACCTCTAGGAACTCTTACCCAATGACCCCATACCTACAGGAGAGAGGAGGCTTGCATTCCTACTGGAACCAAATCACCGTTTTTCCTGTTAAAATGCAGGACTTTAAACTAGGCTTCGGCCCAATAGCACTGGTAGAACGTTCCAAGGATGAGGGAGTTCCATATATGCAGAACACTCTGTGAAGAAGAGTTGATTCAGCAAGGGACCAGAGTGTAGCTAGAGTCTCTTTGGACTTTTTAGATAAAAGAAGGTGTCCGGGTGCATGTTCACCAGAAAAGAAGACTTGAATGCCTAAGCCTTGCGTTCCCATTTTAAATCTCTATCCATGCCAGCCTGAGATACCTAAATAACACTGCTTTGACTGGCCTCTATTCACTGTGGGCAGCCCTCTGGAAAGAAAAGGAGTTTCTCTAAGGAAACACGGTGCTTCCCTAGCATGGGTGGGAGTTCCTCCTGTCATGCTCTAGAGCTACAGGGTAACTTGACGTGAGTCCTTGCCTCAAGCTAAGGCCTGAAAAGCCCTGCTGAAGCGAAAGCGCTTAGCATTTTCCATTATGTCGTATTGGAAGTTCTGCTTTACTTGAACGTTTCTTCACTCTCCCAGACACTAGGCACCCTAGTGTAGGCACCCTTTTTCCTACAAATACATTGAGTACCAGCAGTCTCCTTTGCTCTTCTAAGTAACATCCAGACTTAGAAGCCTTTCCCAGTCACTCTATGTATTCAGAGTGTAGGACAACTCGCTGCACCCTTCCTTAGGAAGTTAGGTGGACTCAGCTCTTCAACAGCTCCGGGAATTCTGTTCTCTCACGACCTACATGCCATGGAAGTCTGCCTCATTGCCCTCATTGGAGCTACACTAAGAAACACAATCTGCTTCGCCTTCTTCTAGGAACTCTTACCCAAGGACCCCATACCTACAGGAGAAAGCAGGTTGCATTCCTACTGGAATCTAAGCAAAGTTTTTCCTGTTACACTGCAGGACTTTAGAATAGGGTTAGGCCCGAAGGGTTACCTAGAGCGTTCCAAGAATGAGGGAGTTCGATACATGCAGAAAACCCTGTGAAGAAAAGTTGATTCAGCAAGGGACCAGGGTGTAGCTAGAGTCTCTATTGACTTGTTAGAAATCAGAAGGGTTTCGGCTGCATTTTAACCGGAGAAGAAGACCTGAAGGCACAAGCCTTGCTTTCCCATGTTAAATCTCTAAACATGCTTCCCTGAAGAATCCTAAATAACACTGTTTTTACCTGGCTTCTGGTCTTTGTAGGCAGCCCTCACGAAAGAGAAGTAGTTTTCTCTAAGGAAACACGGTGCTTCCATAGCATGGGTGGGAGCTCCTGCTGTCCTGCTCTAGAGCTACAGGGAAACTTGACGTGAGTCTTTGCCTCAAGCTAAGGCCTGAAAAGCCTTGCTGAAGCGAAAGCGCTTAGCAGTTTCCATTATGTCGTATTCGAAGGTCTGCATTACTTGAACGTTTCTTCACTTTACCAGACACTAGGCACACTCGGGTAGGCACCCTTTTTCGTACAAATACAGTGAGTACCAGCAGTCTCCTTTGCTCTTCTAAGAAACTTCCAGACCTAGGAGCCTTTCCCAGTCACTCTATGTAATCAGAGTGTAGGGCAACTCGCAGCACCCTTCCTTAGGAAGCTAGGTGGACTCAGCTCTTCAACAGCTCCAGGGATCTGTTCTCTCATGTCCTACATGCCATGGAAGTCTGCCTCATTGCCCTCTGTGGAGCTTCACAAAGATACACAATCTGCTTCGCCTACCTCTAGGAACTCTTACCCAATGACCCCATACCTACAGGAGAGAGGAGGCTTGCATTCCTACTGGAACCAAATCACCGTTTTTCCTGTTAAAATGCAGGACTTTAAACTAGGCTTCGGCCCAATAGCACTGGTAGAACGTTCCAAGGATGAGGGAGTTCCATATATGCAGAACACTCTGTGAAGAAGAGTTGATTCAGCAAGGGACCAGAGTGTAGCTAGAGTCTCTTTGGACTTTTTAGATAAAAGAAGGTGTCCGGGTGCATGTTCACCAGAAAAGAAGACTTGAATGCCTAAGCCTTGCGTTCCCATTTTAAATCTCTATCCATGCCAGCCTGAGATACCTAAATAACACTGCTTTGACTGGCCTCTATTCACTGTGGGCAGCCCTCTGGAAAGAAAAGGAGTTTCTCTAAGGAAACACGGTGCTTCCCTAGCATGGGTGGGAGTTCCTCCTGTCATGCTCTAGAGCTACAGGGTAACTTGACGTGAGTCCTTGCCTCAAGCTAAGGCCTGAAAAGCCCTGCTGAAGCGAAAGCGCTTAGCATTTTCCATTATGTCGTATTGGAAGTTCTGCTTTACTTGAACGTTTCTTCACTCTCCCAGACACTAGGCACCCTAGTGTAGGCACCCTTTTTCCTACAAATACATTGAGTACCAGCAGTCTCCTTTGCTCTTCTAAGTAACATCCAGACTTAGAAGCCTTTCCCAGTCACTCTATGTATTCAGAGTGTAGGACAACTCGCTGCACCCTTCCTTAGGAAGTTAGGTGGACTCAGCTCTTCAACAGCTCCAGGAATTCTGTTCTCTCACGACCTACATGCCATGGAAGTCTGCCTCATTGCCCTCATTGGAGCTACACTAAGAAACACAATCTGCTTCGCCTTCTTCTAGGAACTCTTACCCAAGGACCCCATACCTACAGGAGAAAGCAGGTTGCATTCCTACTGGAATCTAAGCAAAGTTTTTCCTGTTACACTGCAGGACTTTAGAATAGGTTTAGGCCCGAAGGGTTACCTAGAGCGTTCCAAGAATGAGGGAGTTCGATACATGCAGAAAACCCTGTGAAGAAAAGTTGATTCAGCAAGGGACCAGGGTGTAGCTAGAGTCTCTATTGACTTGTTAGAAATCAGAAGGGTTTCGGCTGCATTTTAACCGGAGAAGAAGACCTGAAGGCACAAGCCTTGCTTTCCCATGTTAAATCTCTAAACATGCTTCCCTGAAGAATCCTAAATAACACTGTTTTTACCTGGCTTCTGGTCTTTGTAGGCAGCCCTCACGAAAGAGAAGTAGTTTTCTCTAAGGAAACACGGTGCTTCCATAGCATGGGTGGGAGCTCCTGCTGTCCTGCTCTAGAGCTACAGGGAAACTTGACGTGAGTCTTTGCCTCAAGCTAAGGCCTGAAAAGCCTTGCTGAAGCGAAAGCGCTTAGCAGTTTCCATTATGTCGTATTCGAAGGTCTGCATTACTTGAACGTTTCTTCACTTTACCAGACACTAGGCACACTCGGGTAGGCACCCTTTTTCGTACAAATACAGTGAGTACCAGCAGTCTCCTTTGCTCTTCTAAGAAACATCCAGACCTAGGAGCCTTTCCCAGTCACTCTACGTAATCAGAGTGTAGGGCAACTCGCAGCACCCTTCCTTAGGAAGCTAGGTGGACTCAGCTCTTCAACAGCTCCAGGGATCTGTTCTCTAATGTCCTACATGCCATGGAAGTCTGCCTCATTGCCCTCTGTGGAGCTTCACAAAGATACACAATCTGCTTCGCCTACCTCTAGGAACTCTTACCCAATGACCCCATACCTACAGGAGAGAGGAGGCTTGCATTCCTACTGGAACCAAATCACCGTTTTTCCTGTTAAAATGCAGGACTTTAAACTAGGCTTCGGCCCAATAGCACTGGTAGAACGTTCCAAGGATGAGGGAGTTCCATATATGCAGAACACTCTGTGAAGAAAAGTTGATTCAGCAAGGGACCAGAGTGTAGCTAGAGTCTCTTTGGACTTTTTAGATAAAAGAAGGTGTCCGGGTGCATGTTCACCAGAAAAGAAGACTTGAATGCCTAAGCCTTGCGTTCCCATTTTAAATCTCTATCCATGCCAGCCTGAGATACCTAAATAACACTGCTTTGACTGGCCTCTATTCACTGTGGGCAGCCCTCTGGAAAGAAAAGGAGTTTCTCTAAGGAAACACGGTGCTTCCCTAGCATGGGTGGGAGTTCCTCCTGTCATGCTCTAGAGCTACAGGGTAACTTGACGTGAGTCCTTGCCTCAAGCTAAGGCCTGAAAAGCCCTGCTGAAGCGAAAGCGCTTAGCATTTTCCATTATGTCGTATTGGAAGTTCTGCTTTACTTGAACGTTTCTTCACTCTCCCAGACACTAGGCACCCTAGTGTAGGCACCCTTTTTCCTACAAATACATTGAGTACCAGCAGTCTCCTTTGCTCTTCTAAGTAACATCCAGACTTAGAAGCCTTTCCCAGTCACTCTATGTATTCAGAGTGTAGGACAACTCGCTGCACCCTTCCTTAGGAAGTTAGGTGGACTCAGCTCTTCAACAGCTCCAGGAATTCTGTTCTCTCACGACCTACATGCCATGGAAGTCTGCCTCATTGCCCTCATTGGAGCTACACTAAGAAACACAATCTGCTTCGCCTTCTTCTAGGAACTCTTACCCAAGGACCCCATACCTACAGGAGAAAGCAGGTTGCATTCCTACTGGAATCTAAGCAAAGTTTTTCCTGTTACACTGCAGGACTTTAGAATAGGGTTAGGCCCGAAGGGTTACCTAGAGCGTTCCAAGAATGAGGGAGTTCGATACATGCAGAAAACCCTGTGAAGAAAAGTTGATTCAGCAAGGGACCAGGGTGTAGCTAGAGTCTCTATTGACTTGTTAGAAATCAGAAGGGTTTCGGCTGCATTTTAACCGGAGAAGAAGACCTGAAGGCACAAGCCTTGCTTTCCCATGTTAAATCTCTAAACATGCTTCCCTGAAGAATCCTAAATAACACTGTTTTTACCTGGCTTCTGGTCTTTGTAGGCAGCCCTCACGAAAGAGAAGTAGTTTTCTCTAAGGAAACACGGTGCTTCCATAGCATGGGTGGGAGCTCCTGCTGTCCTGCTCTAGAGCTACAGGGAAACTTGACGTGAGTCTTTGCCTCAAGCTAAGGCCTGAAAAGCCTTGCTGAAGCGAAAGCGCTTAGCAGTTTCCATTATGTCGTATTCGAAGGTCTGCATTACTTGAACGTTTCTTCACTTTACCAGACACTAGGCACACTCGGGTAGGCACCCTTTTTCGTACAAATACAGTGAGTACCAGCAGTCTCCTTTGCTCTTCTAAGAAACATCCAGACCTAGGAGCCTTTCCCAGTCACTCTATGTAATCAGAGTGTAGGGCAACTCGCAGCACCCTTCCTTAGGAAGCTAGGTGGACTCAGCTCTTCAACAGCTCCAGGGATCTGTTCTCTCATGTCCTACATGCCATGGAAGTCTGCCTCATTGCCCTCTGTGGAGCTTCACAAAGATACACAATCTGCTTCGCCTACCTCTAGGAACTCTTACCCAATGACCCCATACCTACAGGAGAGAGGAGGCTTGCATTCCTACTGGAACCAAATCACCGTTTTTCCTGTTAAAATGCAGGACTTTAAACTAGGCTTCGGCCCAATAGCACTGGTAGAACGTTCCAAGGATGAGGGAGTTCCATATATGCAGAACACTCTGTGAAGAAGAGTTGATTCAGCAAGGGACCAGAGTGTAGCTAGAGTCTCTTTGGACTTTTTAGATAAAAGAAGGTGTCCGGGTGCATGTTCACCAGAAAAGAAGACTTGAATGCCTAAGCCTTGCGTTCCCATTTTAAATCTCTATCCATGCCAGCCTGAGATACCTAAATAACACTGCTTTGACTGGCCTCTATTCACTGTGGGCAGCCCTCTGGAAAGAAAAGGAGTTTCTCTAAGGAAACACGGTGCTTCCCTAGCATGGGTGGGAGTTCCTCCTGTCATGCTCTAGAGCTACAGGGTAACTTGACGTGAGTCCTTGCCTCAAGCTAAGGCCTGAAAAGCCCTGCTGAAGCGAAAGCGCTTAGCATTTTCCATTATGTCGTATTGGAAGTTCTGCTTTACTTGAACGTTTCTTCACTCTCCCAGACACTAGGCACCCTAGTGTAGGCACCCTTTTTCCTACAAATACATTGAGTACCAGCAGTCTCCTTTGCTCTTCTAAGTAACATCCAGACTTAGAAGCCTTTCCCAGTCACTCTATGTATTCAGAGTGTAGGACAACTCGCTGCACCCTTCCTTAGGAAGTTAGGTGGACTCAGCTCTTCAACAGCTCCAGGAATTCTGTTCTCTCACGACCTACATGCCATGGAAGTCTGCCTCATTGCCCTCATTGGAGCTACACTAAGAAACACAATCTGCTTCGCCTTCTTCTAGGAACTCTTACCCAAGGACCCCATACCTACAGGAGAAAGCAGGTTGCATTCCTACTGGAATCTAAGCAAAGTTTTTCCTGTTACACTGCAGGACTTTAGAATAGGGTTAGGCCCGAAGGGTTACCTAGAGCGTTCCAAGAATGAGGGAGTTCGATACATGCAGAAAACCCTGTGAAGAAAAGTTGATTCAGCAAGGGACCAGGGTGTAGCTAGAGTCTCTATTGACTTGTTAGAAATCAGAAGGGTTTCGGCTGCATTTTAACCGGAGAAGAAGACCTGAAGGCACAAGCCTTGCTTTCCCATGTTAAATCTCTAAACATGCTTCCCTGAAGAATCCTAAATAACACTGTTTTTACCTGGCTTCTGGTCTTTGTAGGCAGCCCTCACGAAAGAGAAGTAGTTTTCTCTAAGGAAACACGGTGCTTCCATAGCATGGGTGGGAGCTCCTGCTGTCCTGCTCTAGAGCTACAGGGAAACTTGACGTGAGTCTTTGCCTCAAGCTAAGGCCTGAAAAGCCTTGCTGAAGCGAAAGCGCTTAGCAGTTTCCATTATGTCGTATTCGAAGGTCTGCATTACTTGAACGTTTCTTCACTTTACCAGACACTAGGCACACTCGGGTAGGCACCCTTTTTCGTACAAATACAGTGAGTACCAGCAGTCTCCTTTGCTCTTCTAAGAAACTTCCAGACCTAGGAGCCTTTCCCAGTCACTCTATGTAATCAGAGTGTAGGGCAACTCGCAGCACCCTTCCTTAGGAAGCTAGGTGGACTCAGCTCTTCAACAGCTCCAGGGATCTGTTCTCTCATGTCCTACATGCCATGGAAGTCTGCCTCATTGCCCTCTGTGGAGCTTCACAAAGATACACAATCTGCTTCGCCTACCTCTAGGAACTCTTACCCAATGACCCCATACCTACAGGAGAGAGGAGGCTTGCATTCCTACTGGAACCAAATCACCGTTTTTCCTGTTAAAATGCAGGACTTTAAACTAGGCTTCGGCCCAATAGCACTGGTAGAACGTTCCAAGGATGAGGGAGTTCCATATATGCAGAACACTCTGTGAAGAAGAGTTGATTCAGCAAGGGACCAGAGTGTAGCTAGAGTCTCTTTGGACTTTTTAGATAAAAGAAGGTGTCCGGGTGCATGTTCACCAGAAAAGAAGACTTGAATGCCTAAGCCTTGCGTTCCCATTTTAAATCTCTATCCATGCCAGCCTGAGATACCTAAATAACACTGCTTTGACTGGCCTCTATTCACTGTGGGCAGCCCTCTGGAAAGAAAAGGAGTTTCTCTAAGGAAACACGGTGCTTCCCTAGCATGGGTGGGAGTTCCTCCTGTCATGCTCTAGAGCTACAGGGTAACTTGACGTGAGTCCTTGCCTCAAGCTAAGGCCTGAAAAGCCCTGCTGAAGCGAAAGCGCTTAGCATTTTCCATTATGTCGTATTGGAAGTTCTGCTTTACTTGAACGTTTCTTCACTCTCCCAGACACTAGGCACCCTAGTGTAGGCACCCTTTTTCCTACAAATACATTGAGTACCAGCAGTCTCCTTTGCTCTTCTAAGTAACATCCAGACTTAGAAGCCTTTCCCAGTCACTCTATGTATTCAGAGTGTAGGACAACTCGCTGCACCCTTCCTTAGGAAGTTAGGTGGACTCAGCTCTTCAACAGCTCCAGGAATTCTGTTCTCTCACGACCTACATGCCATGGAAGTCTGCCTCATTGCCCTCATTGGAGCTACACTAAGAAACACAATCTGCTTCGCCTTCTTCTAGGAACTCTTACCCAAGGACCCCATACCTACAGGAGAAAGCAGGTTGCATTCCTACTGGAATCTAAGCAAAGTTTTTCCTGTTACACTGCAGGACTTTAGAATAGGTTTAGGCCCGAAGGGTTACCTAGAGCGTTCCAAGAATGAGGGAGTTCGATACATGCAGAAAACCCTGTGAAGAAAAGTTGATTCAGCAAGGGACCAGGGTGTAGCTAGAGTCTCTATTGACTTGTTAGAAATCAGAAGGGTTTCGGCTGCATTTTAACCGGAGAAGAAGACCTGAAGGCACAAGCCTTGCTTTCCCATGTTAAATCTCTAAACATGCTTCCCTGAAGAATCCTAAATAACACTGTTTTTACCTGGCTTCTGGTCTTTGTAGGCAGCCCTCACGAAAGAGAAGTAGTTTTCTCTAAGGAAACACGGTGCTTCCATAGCATGGGTGGGAGCTCCTGCTGTCCTGCTCTAGAGCTACAGGGAAACTTGACGTGAGTCTTTGCCTCAAGCTAAGGCCTGAAAAGCCTTGCTGAAGCGAAAGCGCTTAGCAGTTTCCATTATGTCGTATTCGAAGGTCTGCATTACTTGAACGTTTCTTCACTTTACCAGACACTAGGCACACTCGGGTAGGCACCCTTTTTCGTACAAATACAGTGAGTACCAGCAGTCTCCTTTGCTCTTCTAAGAAACATCCAGACCTAGGAGCCTTTCCCAGTCACTCTACGTAATCAGAGTGTAGGGCAACTCGCAGCACCCTTCCTTAGGAAGCTAGGTGGACTCAGCTCTTCAACAGCTCCAGGGATCTGTTCTCTCATGTCCTACATGCCATGGAAGTCTGCCTCATTGCCCTCTGTGGAGCTTCACAAAGATACACAATCTGCTTCGCCTACCTCTAGGAACTCTTACCCAATGACCCCATACCTACAGGAGAGAGGAGGCTTGCATTCCTACTGGAACCAAATCACCGTTTTTCCTGTTAAAATGCAGGACTTTAAACTAGGCTTCGGCCCAATAGCACTGGTAGAACGTTCCAAGGATGAGGGAGTTCCATATATGCAGAACACTCTGTGAAGAAAAGTTGATTCAGCAAGGGACCAGAGTGTAGCTAGAGTCTCTTTGGACTTTTTAGATAAAAGAAGGTGTCCGGGTGCATGTTCACCAGAAAAGAAGACTTGAATGCCTAAGCCTTGCGTTCCCATTTTAAATCTCTATCCATGCCAGCCTGAGATACCTAAATAACACTGCTTTGACTGGCCTCTATTCACTGTGGGCAGCCCTCTGGAAAGAAAAGGAGTTTCTCTAAGGAAACACGGTGCTTCCCTAGCATGGGTGGGAGTTCCTCCTGTCATGCTCTAGAGCTACAGGGTAACTTGACGTGAGTCCTTGCCTCAAGCTAAGGCCTGAAAAGCCCTGCTGAAGCGAAAGCGCTTAGCATTTTCCATTATGTCGTATTGGAAGTTCTGCTTTACTTGAACGTTTCTTCACTCTCCCAGACACTAGGCACCCTAGTGTAGGCACCCTTTTTCCTACAAATACATTGAGTACCAGCAGTCTCCTTTGCTCTTCTAAGTAACATCCAGACTTAGAAGCCTTTCCCAGTCACTCTATGTATTCAGAGTGTAGGACAACTCGCTGCACCCTTCCTTAGGAAGTTAGGTGGACTCAGCTCTTCAACAGCTCCAGGAATTCTGTTCTCTCACGACCTACATGCCATGGAAGTCTGCCTCATTGCCCTCATTGGAGCTACACTAAGAAACACAATCTGCTTCGCCTTCTTCTAGGAACTCTTACCCAAGGACCCCATACCTACAGGAGAAAGCAGGTTGCATTCCTACTGGAATCTAAGCAAAGTTTTTCCTGTTACACTGCAGGACTTTAGAATAGGGTTAGGCCCGAAGGGTTACCTAGAGCGTTCCAAGAATGAGGGAGTTCGATACATGCAGAAAACCCTGTGAAGAAAAGTTGATTCAGCAAGGGACCAGGGTGTAGCTAGAGTCTCTATTGACTTGTTAGAAATCAGAAGGGTTTCGGCTGCATTTTAACCGGAGAAGAAGACCTGAAGGCACAAGCCTTGCTTTCCCATGTTAAATCTCTAAACATGCTTCCCTGAAGAATCCTAAATAACACTGTTTTTACCTGGCTTCTGGTCTTTGTAGGCAGCCCTCACGAAAGAGAAGTAGTTTTCTCTAAGGAAACACGGTGCTTCCATAGCATGGGTGGGAGCTCCTGCTGTCCTGCTCTAGAGCTACAGGGAAACTTGACGTGAGTCTTTGCCTCAAGCTAAGGCCTGAAAAGCCTTGCTGAAGCGAAAGCGCTTAGCAGTTTCCATTATGTCGTATTCGAAGGTCTGCATTACTTGAACGTTTCTTCACTTTACCAGACACTAGGCACACTCGGGTAGGCACCCTTTTTCGTACAAATACAGTGAGTACCAGCAGTCTCCTTTGCTCTTCTAAGAAACATCCAGACCTAGGAGCCTTTCCCAGTCACTCTATGTAATCAGAGTGTAGGGCAACTCGCAGCACCCTTCCTTAGGAAGCTAGGTGGACTCAGCTCTTCAACAGCTCCAGGGATCTGTTCTCTCATGTCCTACATGCCATGGAAGTCTGCCTCATTGCCCTCTGTGGAGCTTCACAAAGATACACAATCTGCTTCGCCTACCTCTAGGAACTCTTACCCAATGACCCCATACCTACAGGAGAGAGGAGGCTTGCATTCCTACTGGAACCAAATCACCGTTTTTCCTGTTAAAATGCAGGACTTTAAACTAGGCTTCGGCCCAATAGCACTGGTAGAACGTTCCAAGGATGAGGGAGTTCCATATATGCAGAACACTCTGTGAAGAAGAGTTGATTCAGCAAGGGACCAGAGTGTAGCTAGAGTCTCTTTGGACTTTTTAGATAAAAGAAGGTGTCCGGGTGCATGTTCACCAGAAAAGAAGACTTGAATGCCTAAGCCTTGCGTTCCCATTTTAAATCTCTATCCATGCCAGCCTGAGATACCTAAATAACACTGCTTTGACTGGCCTCTATTCACTGTGGGCAGCCCTCTGGAAAGAAAAGGAGTTTCTCTAAGGAAACACGGTGCTTCCCTAGCATGGGTGGGAGTTCCTCCTGTCATGCTCTAGAGCTACAGGGTAACTTGACGTGAGTCCTTGCCTCAAGCTAAGGCCTGAAAAGCCCTGCTGAAGCGAAAGCGCTTAGCATTTTCCATTATGTCGTATTGGAAGTTCTGCTTTACTTGAACGTTTCTTCACTCTCCCAGACACTAGGCACCCTAGTGTAGGCACCCTTTTTCCTACAAATACATTGAGTACCAGCAGTCTCCTTTGCTCTTCTAAGTAACATCCAGACTTAGAAGCCTTTCCCAGTCACTCTATGTATTCAGAGTGTAGGACAACTCGCTGCACCCTTCCTTAGGAAGTTAGGTGGACTCAGCTCTTCAACAGCTCCAGGAATTCTGTTCTCTCACGACCTACATGCCATGGAAGTCTGCCTCATTGCCCTCATTGGAGCTACACTAAGAAACACAATCTGCTTCGCCTTCTTCTAGGAACTCTTACCCAAGGACCCCATACCTACAGGAGAAAGCAGGTTGCATTCCTACTGGAATCTAAGCAAAGTTTTTCCTGTTACACTGCAGGACTTTAGAATAGGGTTAGGCCCGAAGGGTTACCTAGAGCGTTCCAAGAATGAGGGAGTTCGATACATGCAGAAAACCCTGTGAAGAAAAGTTGATTCAGCAAGGGACCAGGGTGTAGCTAGAGTCTCTATTGACTTGTTAGAAATCAGAAGGGTTTCGGCTGCATTTTAACCGGAGAAGAAGACCTGAAGGCACAAGCCTTGCTTTCCCATGTTAAATCTCTAAACATGCTTCCCTGAAGAATCCTAAATAACACTGTTTTTACCTGGCTTCTGGTCTTTGTAGGCAGCCCTCACGAAAGAGAAGTAGTTTTCTCTAAGGAAACACGGTGCTTCCATAGCATGGGTGGGAGCTCCTGCTGTCCTGCTCTAGAGCTACAGGGAAACTTGACGTGAGTCTTTGCCTCAAGCTAAGGCCTGAAAAGCCTTGCTGAAGCGAAAGCGCTTAGCAGTTTCCATTATGTCGTATTCGAAGGTCTGCATTACTTGAACGTTTCTTCACTTTACCAGACACTAGGCACACTCGGGTAGGCACCCTTTTTCGTACAAATACAGTGAGTACCAGCAGTCTCCTTTGCTCTTCTAAGAAACTTCCAGACCTAGGAGCCTTTCCCAGTCACTCTATGTAATCAGAGTGTAGGGCAACTCGCAGCACCCTTCCTTAGGAAGCTAGGTGGACTCAGCTCTTCAACAGCTCCAGGGATCTGTTCTCTCATGTCCTACATGCCATGGAAGTCTGCCTCATTGCCCTCTGTGGAGCTTCACAAAGATACACAATCTGCTTCGCCTACCTCTAGGAACTCTTACCCAATGACCCCATACCTACAGGAGAGAGGAGGCTTGCATTCCTACTGGAACCAAATCACCGTTTTTCCTGTTAAAATGCAGGACTTTAAACTAGGCTTCGGCCCAATAGCACTGGTAGAACGTTCCAAGGATGAGGGAGTTCCATATATGCAGAACACTCTGTGAAGAAGAGTTGATTCAGCAAGGGACCAGAGTGTAGCTAGAGTCTCTTTGGACTTTTTAGATAAAAGAAGGTGTCCGGGTGCATGTTCACCAGAAAAGAAGACTTGAATGCCTAAGCCTTGCGTTCCCATTTTAAATCTCTATCCATGCCAGCCTGAGATACCTAAATAACACTGCTTTGACTGGCCTCTATTCACTGTGGGCAGCCCTCTGGAAAGAAAAGGAGTTTCTCTAAGGAAACACGGTGCTTCCCTAGCATGGGTGGGAGTTCCTCCTGTCATGCTCTAGAGCTACAGGGTAACTTGACGTGAGTCCTTGCCTCAAGCTAAGGCCTGAAAAGCCCTGCTGAAGCGAAAGCGCTTAGCATTTTCCATTATGTCGTATTGGAAGTTCTGCTTTACTTGAACGTTTCTTCACTCTCCCAGACACTAGGCACCCTAGTGTAGGCACCCTTTTTCCTACAAATACATTGAGTACCAGCAGTCTCCTTTGCTCTTCTAAGTAACATCCAGACTTAGAAGCCTTTCCCAGTCACTCTATGTATTCAGAGTGTAGGACAACTCGCTGCACCCTTCCTTAGGAAGTTAGGTGGACTCAGCTCTTCAACAGCTCCAGGAATTCTGTTCTCTCACGACCTACATGCCATGGAAGTCTGCCTCATTGCCCTCATTGGAGCTACACTAAGAAACACAATCTGCTTCGCCTTCTTCTAGGAACTCTTACCCAAGGACCCCATACCTACAGGAGAAAGCAGGTTGCATTCCTACTGGAATCTAAGCAAAGTTTTTCCTGTTACACTGCAGGACTTTAGAATAGGTTTAGGCCCGAAGGGTTACCTAGAGCGTTCCAAGAATGAGGGAGTTCGATACATGCAGAAAACCCTGTGAAGAAAAGTTGATTCAGCAAGGGACCAGGGTGTAGCTAGAGTCTCTATTGACTTGTTAGAAATCAGAAGGGTTTCGGCTGCATTTTAACCGGAGAAGAAGACCTGAAGGCACAAGCCTTGCTTTCCCATGTTAAATCTCTAAACATGCTTCCCTGAAGAATCCTAAATAACACTGTTTTTACCTGGCTTCTGGTCTTTGTAGGCAGCCCTCACGAAAGAGAAGTAGTTTTCTCTAAGGAAACACGGTGCTTCCATAGCATGGGTGGGAGCTCCTGCTGTCCTGCTCTAGAGCTACAGGGAAACTTGACGTGAGTCTTTGCCTCAAGCTAAGGCCTGAAAAGCCTTGCTGAAGCGAAAGCGCTTAGCAGTTTCCATTATGTCGTATTCGAAGGTCTGCATTACTTGAACGTTTCTTCACTTTACCAGACACTAGGCACACTCGGGTAGGCACCCTTTTTCGTACAAATACAGTGAGTACCAGCAGTCTCCTTTGCTCTTCTAAGAAACATCCAGACCTAGGAGCCTTTCCCAGTCACTCTATGTAATCAGAGTGTAGGGCAACTCGCAGCACCCTTCCTTAGGAAGCTAGGTGGACTCAGCTCTTCAACAGCTCCAGGGATCTGTTCTCTCATGTCCTACATGCCATGGAAGTCTGCCTCATTGCCCTCTGTGGAGCTTCACAAAGATACACAATCTGCTTCGCCTACCTCTAGGAACTCTTACCCAATGACCCCATACCTACAGGAGAGAGGAGGCTTGCATTCCTACTGGAACCAAATCACCGTTTTTCCTGTTAAAATGCAGGACTTTAAACTAGGCTTCGGCCCAATAGCACTGGTAGAACGTTCCAAGGATGAGGGAGTTCCATATATGCAGAACACTCTGTGAAGAAAAGTTGATTCAGCAAGGGACCAGAGTGTAGCTAGAGTCTCTTTGGACTTTTTAGATAAAAGAAGGTGTCCGGGTGCATGTTCACCAGAAAAGAAGACTTGAATGCCTAAGCCTTGCGTTCCCATTTTAAATCTCTATCCATGCCAGCCTGAGATACCTAAATAACACTGCTTTGACTGGCCTCTATTCACTGTGGGCAGCCCTCTGGAAAGAAAAGGAGTTTCTCTAAGGAAACACGGTGCTTCCCTAGCATGGGTGGGAGTTCCTCCTGTCATGCTCTAGAGCTACAGGGTAACTTGACGTGAGTCCTTGCCTCAAGCTAAGGCCTGAAAAGCCCTGCTGAAGCGAAAGCGCTTAGCATTTTCCATTATGTCGTATTGGAAGTTCTGCTTTACTTGAACGTTTCTTCACTCTCCCAGACACTAGGCACCCTAGTGTAGGCACCCTTTTTCCTACAAATACATTGAGTACCAGCAGTCTCCTTTGCTCTTCTAAGTAACATCCAGACTTAGAAGCCTTTCCCAGTCACTCTATGTATTCAGAGTGTAGGACAACTCGCTGCACCCTTCCTTAGGAAGTTAGGTGGACTCAGCTCTTCAACAGCTCCAGGAATTCTGTTCTCTCACGACCTACATGCCATGGAAGTCTGCCTCATTGCCCTCATTGGAGCTACACTAAGAAACACAATCTGCTTCGCCTTCTTCTAGGAACTCTTACCCAAGGACCCCATACCTACAGGAGAAAGCAGGTTGCATTCCTACTGGAATCTAAGCAAAGTTTTTCCTGTTACACTGCAGGACTTTAGAATAGGTTTAGGCCCGAAGGGTTACCTAGAGCGTTCCAAGAATGAGGGAGTTCGATACATGCAGAAAACCCTGTGAAGAAAAGTTGATTCAGCAAGGGACCAGGGTGTAGCTAGAGTCTCTATTGACTTGTTAGAAATCAGAAGGGTTTCGGCTGCATTTTAACCGGAGAAGAAGACCTGAAGGCACAAGCCTTGCTTTCCCATGTTAAATCTCTAAACATGCTTCCCTGAAGAATCCTAAATAACACTGTTTTTACCTGGCTTCTGGTCTTTGTAGGCAGCCCTCACGAAAGAGAAGTAGTTTTCTCTAAGGAAACACGGTGCTTCCATAGCATGGGTGGGAGCTCCTGCTGTCCTGCTCTAGAGCTACAGGGAAACTTGACGTGAGTCTTTGCCTCAAGCTAAGGCCTGAAAAGCCTTGCTGAAGCGAAAGCGCTTAGCAGTTTCCATTATGTCGTATTCGAAGGTCTGCATTACTTGAACGTTTCTTCACTTTACCAGACACTAGGCACACTCGGGTAGGCACCCTTTTTCGTACAAATACAGTGAGTACCAGCAGTCTCCTTTGCTCTTCTAAGAAACATCCAGACCTAGGAGCCTTTCCCAGTCACTCTATGTAATCAGAGTGTAGGGCAACTCGCAGCACCCTTCCTTAGGAAGCTAGGTGGACTCAGCTCTTCAACAGCTCCAGGGATCTGTTCTCTCATGTCCTACATGCCATGGAAGTCTGCCTCATTGCCCTCTGTGGAGCTTCACAAAGATACACAATCTGCTTCGCCTACCTCTAGGAACTCTTACCCAATGACCCCATACCTACAGGAGAGAGGAGGCTTGCATTCCTACTGGAACCAAATCACCGTTTTTCCTGTTAAAATGCAGGACTTTAAACTAGGCTTCGGCCCAATAGCACTGGTAGAACGTTCCAAGGATGAGGGAGTTCCATATATGCAGAACACTCTGTGAAGAAAAGTTGATTCAGCAAGGGACCAGAGTGTAGCTAGAGTCTCTTTGGACTTTTTAGATAAAAGAAGGTGTCCGGGTGCATGTTCACCAGAAAAGAAGACTTGAATGCCTAAGCCTTGCGTTCCCATTTTAAATCTCTATCCATGCCAGCCTGAGATACCTAAATAACACTGCTTTGACTGGCCTCTATTCACTGTGGGCAGCCCTCTGGAAAGAAAAGGAGTTTCTCTAAGGAAACACGGTGCTTCCCTAGCATGGGTGGGAGTTCCTCCTGTCATGCTCTAGAGCTACAGGGTAACTTGACGTGAGTCCTTGCCTCAAGCTAAGGCCTGAAAAGCCCTGCTGAAGCGAAAGCGCTTAGCATTTTCCATTATGTCGTATTGGAAGTTCTGCTTTACTTGAACGTTTCTTCACTCTCCCAGACACTAGGCACCCTAGTGTAGGCACCCTTTTTCCTACAAATACATTGAGTACCAGCAGTCTCCTTTGCTCTTCTAAGTAACATCCAGACTTAGAAGCCTTTCCCAGTCACTCTATGTATTCAGAGTGTAGGACAACTCGCTGCACCCTTCCTTAGGAAGTTAGGTGGACTCAGCTCTTCAACAGCTCCAGGAATTCTGTTCTCTCACGACCTACATGCCATGGAAGTCTGCCTCATTGCCCTCATTGGAGCTACACTAAGAAACACAGTCTGCTTCGCCTTCTTCTAGGAACTCTTACCCAAGGACCCCATACCTACAGGAGAAAGCAGGTTGCATTCCTACTGGAATCTAAGCAAAGTTTTTCCTGTTACACTGCAGGACTTTAGAATAGGGTTAGGCCCGAAGGGTTACCTAGAGCGTTCCAAGAATGAGGGAGTTCGATACATGCAGAAAACCCTGTGAAGAAAAGTTGATTCAGCAAGGGACCAGGGTGTAGCTAGAGTCTCTATTGACTTGTTAGAAATCAGAAGGGTTTCGGCTGCATTTTAACCGGAGAAGAAGACCTGAAGGCACAAGCCTTGCTTTCCCATGTTAAATCTCTAAACATGCTTCCCTGAAGAATCCTAAATAACACTGTTTTTACCTGGCTTCTGGTCTTTGTAGGCAGCCCTCACGAAAGAGAAGTAGTTTTCTCTAAGGAAACACGGTGCTTCCATAGCATGGGTGGGAGCTCCTGCTGTCCTGCTCTAGAGCTACAGGGAAACTTGACGTGAGTCTTTGCCTCAAGCTAAGGCCTGAAAAGCCTTGCTGAAGCGAAAGCGCTTAGCAGTTTCCATTATGTCGTATTCGAAGGTCTGCATTACTTGAACGTTTCTTCACTTTACCAGACACTAGGCACACTCGGGTAGGCACCCTTTTTCGTACAAATACAGTGAGTACCAGCAGTCTCCTTTGCTCTTCTAAGAAACATCCAGACCTAGGAGCCTTTCCCAGTCACTCTATGTAATCAGAGTGTAGGGCAACTCGCAGCACCCTTCCTTAGGAAGCTAGGTGGACTCAGCTCTTCAACAGCTCCAGGGATCTGTTCTCTCATGTCCTACATGCCATGGAAGTCTGCCTCATTGCCCTCTGTGGAGCTTCACAAAGATACACAATCTGCTTCGCCTACCTCTAGGAACTCTTACCCAATGACCCCATACCTACAGGAGAGAGGAGGCTTGCATTCCTACTGGAACCAAATCACCGTTTTTCCTGTTAAAATGCAGGACTTTAAACTAGGCTTCGGCCCAATAGCACTGGTAGAACGTTCCAAGGATGAGGGAGTTCCATATATGCAGAACACTCTGTGAAGAAAAGTTGATTCAGCAAGGGACCAGAGTGTAGCTAGAGTCTCTTTGGACTTTTTAGATAAAAGAAGGTGTCCGGGTGCATGTTCACCAGAAAAGAAGACTTGAATGCCTAAGCCTTGCGTTCCCATTTTAAATCTCTATCCATGCCAGCCTGAGATACCTAAATAACACTGCTTTGACTGGCCTCTATTCACTGTGGGCAGCCCTCTGGAAAGAAAAGGAGTTTCTCTAAGGAAACACGGTGCTTCCCTAGCATGGGTGGGAGTTCCTCCTGTCATGCTCTAGAGCTACAGGGTAACTTGACGTGAGTCCTTGCCTCAAGCTAAGGCCTGAAAAGCCCTGCTGAAGCGAAAGCGCTTAGCATTTTCCATTATGTCGTATTGGAAGTTCTGCTTTACTTGAACGTTTCTTCACTCTCCCAGACACTAGGCACCCTAGTGTAGGCACCCTTTTTCCTACAAATACATTGAGTACCAGCAGTCTCCTTTGCTCTTCTAAGTAACATCCAGACTTAGAAGCCTTTCCCAGTCACTCTATGTATTCAGAGTGTAGGACAACTCGCTGCACCCTTCCTTAGGAAGTTAGGTGGACTCAGCTCTTCAACAGCTCCAGGAATTCTGTTCTCTCACGACCTACATGCCATGGAAGTCTGCCTCATTGCCCTCATTGGAGCTACACTAAGAAACACAATCTGCTTCGCCTTCTTCTAGGAACTCTTACCCAAGGACCCCATACCTACAGGAGAAAGCAGGTTGCATTCCTACTGGAATCTAAGCAAAGTTTTTCCTGTTACACTGCAGGACTTTAGAATAGGGTTAGGCCCGAAGGGTTACCTAGAGCGTTCCAAGAATGAGGGAGTTCGATACATGCAGAAAACCCTGTGAAGAAAAGTTGATTCAGCAAGGGACCAGGGTGTAGCTAGAGTCTCTATTGACTTGTTAGAAATCAGAAGGGTTTCGGCTGCATTTTAACCGGAGAAGAAGACCTGAAGGCACAAGCCTTGCTTTCCCATGTTAAATCTCTAAACATGCTTCCCTGAAGAATCCTAAATAACACTGTTTTTACCTGGCTTCTGGTCTTTGTAGGCAGCCCTCACGAAAGAGAAGTAGTTTTCTCTAAGGAAACACGGTGCTTCCATAGCATGGGTGGGAGCTCCTGCTGTCCTGCTCTAGAGCTACAGGGAAACTTGACGTGAGTCTTTGCCTCAAGCTAAGGCCTGAAAAGCCTTGCTGAAGCGAAAGCGCTTAGCAGTTTCCATTATGTCGTATTCGAAGGTCTGCATTACTTGAACGTTTCTTCACTTTACCAGACACTAGGCACACTCGGGTAGGCACCCTTTTTCGTACAAATACAGTGAGTACCAGCAGTCTCCTTTGCTCTTCTAAGAAACATCCAGACCTAGGAGCCTTTCCCAGTCACTCTATGTAATCAGAGTGTAGGGCAACTCGCAGCACCCTTCCTTAGGAAGCTAGGTGGACTCAGCTCTTCAACAGCTCCAGGGATCTGTTCTCTCATGTCCTACATGCCATGGAAGTCTGCCTCATTGCCCTCTGTGGAGCTTCACAAAGATACACAATCTGCTTCGCCTACCTCTAGGAACTCTTACCCAATGACCCCATACCTACAGGAGAGAGGAGGCTTGCATTCCTACTGGAACCAAATCACCGTTTTTCCTGTTAAAATGCAGGACTTTAAACTAGGCTTCGGCCCAATAGCACTGGTAGAACGTTCCAAGGATGAGGGAGTTCCATATATGCAGAACACTCTGTGAAGAAAAGTTGATTCAGCAAGGGACCAGAGTGTAGCTAGAGTCTCTTTGGACTTTTTAGATAAAAGAAGGTGTCCGGGTGCATGTTCACCAGAAAAGAAGACTTGAATGCCTAAGCCTTGCGTTCCCATTTTAAATCTCTATCCATGCCAGCCTGAGATACCTAAATAACACTGCTTTGACTGGCCTCTATTCACTGTGGGCAGCCCTCTGGAAAGAAAAGGAGTTTCTCTAAGGAAACACGGTGCTTCCCTAGCATGGGTGGGAGTTCCTCCTGTCATGCTCTAGAGCTACAGGGTAACTTGACGTGAGTCCTTGCCTCAAGCTAAGGCCTGAAAAGCCCTGCTGAAGCGAAAGCGCTTAGCATTTTCCATTATGTCGTATTGGAAGTTCTGCTTTACTTGAACGTTTCTTCACTCTCCCAGACACTAGGCACCCTAGTGTAGGCACCCTTTTTCCTACAAATACATTGAGTACCAGCAGTCTCCTTTGCTCTTCTAAGTAACATCCAGACTTAGAAGCCTTTCCCAGTCACTCTATGTATTCAGAGTGTAGGACAACTCGCTGCACCCTTCCTTAGGAAGTTAGGTGGACTCAGCTCTTCAACAGCTCCAGGAATTCTGTTCTCTCACGACCTACATGCCATGGAAGTCTGCCTCATTGCCCTCATTGGAGCTACACTAAGAAACACAATCTGCTTCGCCTTCTTCTAGGAACTCTTACCCAAGGACCCCATACCTACAGGAGAAAGCAGGTTGCATTCCTACTGGAATCTAAGCAAAGTTTTTCCTGTTACACTGCAGGACTTTAGAATAGGGTTAGGCCCGAAGGGTTACCTAGAGCGTTCCAAGAATGAGGGAGTTCGATACATGCAGAAAACCCTGTGAAGAAAAGTTGATTCAGCAAGGGACCAGGGTGTAGCTAGAGTCTCTATTGACTTGTTAGAAATCAGAAGGGTTTCGGCTGCATTTTAACCGGAGAAGAAGACCTGAAGGCACAAGCCTTGCTTTCCCATGTTAAATCTCTAAACATGCTTCCCTGAAGAATCCTAAATAACACTGTTTTTACCTGGCTTCTGGTCTTTGTAGGCAGCCCTCACGAAAGAGAAGTAGTTTTCTCTAAGGAAACACGGTGCTTCCATAGCATGGGTGGGAGCTCCTGCTGTCCTGCTCTAGAGCTACAGGGAAACTTGACGTGAGTCTTTGCCTCAAGCTAAGGCCTGAAAAGCCTTGCTGAAGCGAAAGCGCTTAGCAGTTTCCATTATGTCGTATTCGAAGGTCTGCATTACTTGAACGTTTCTTCACTTTACCAGACACTAGGCACACTCGGGTAGGCACCCTTTTTCGTACAAATACAGTGAGTACCAGCAGTCTCCTTTGCTCTTCTAAGAAACATCCAGACCTAGGAGCCTTTCCCAGTCACTCTATGTAATCAGAGTGTAGGGCAACTCGCAGCACCCTTCCTTAGGAAGCTAGGTGGACTCAGCTCTTCAACAGCTCCAGGGATCTGTTCTCTCATGTCCTACATGCCATGGAAGTCTGCCTCATTGCCCTCTGTGGAGCTTCACAAAGATACACAATCTGCTTCGCCTACCTCTAGGAACTCTTACCCAATGACCCCATACCTACAGGAGAGAGGAGGCTTGCATTCCTACTGGAACCAAATCACCGTTTTTCCTGTTAAAATGCAGGACTTTAAACTAGGCTTCGGCCCAATAGCACTGGTAGAACGTTCCAAGGATGAGGGAGTTCCATATATGCAGAACACTCTGTGAAGAAAAGTTGATTCAGCAAGGGACCAGAGTGTAGCTAGAGTCTCTTTGGACTTTTTAGATAAAAGAAGGTGTCCGGGTGCATGTTCACCAGAAAAGAAGACTTGAATGCCTAAGCCTTGCGTTCCCATTTTAAATCTCTATCCATGCCAGCCTGAGATACCTAAATAACACTGCTTTGACTGGCCTCTATTCACTGTGGGCAGCCCTCTGGAAAGAAAAGGAGTTTCTCTAAGGAAACACGGTGCTTCCCTAGCATGGGTGGGAGTTCCTCCTGTCATGCTCTAGAGCTACAGGGTAACTTGACGTGAGTCCTTGCCTCAAGCTAAGGCCTGAAAAGCCCTGCTGAAGCGAAAGCGCTTAGCATTTTCCATTATGTCGTATTGGAAGTTCTGCTTTACTTGAACGTTTCTTCACTCTCCCAGACACTAGGCACCCTAGTGTAGGCACCCTTTTTCCTACAAATACATTGAGTACCAGCAGTCTCCTTTGCTCTTCTAAGTAACATCCAGACTTAGAAGCCTTTCCCAGTCACTCTATGTATTCAGAGTGTAGGACAACTCGCTGCACCCTTCCTTAGGAAGTTAGGTGGACTCAGCTCTTCAACAGCTCCAGGAATTCTGTTCTCTCACGACCTACATGCCATGGAAGTCTGCCTCATTGCCCTCATTGGAGCTACACTAAGAAACACAATCTGCTTCGCCTTCTTCTAGGAACTCTTACCCAAGGACCCCATACCTACAGGAGAAAGCAGGTTGCATTCCTACTGGAATCTAAGCAAAGTTTTTCCTGTTACACTGCAGGACTTTAGAATAGGGTTAGGCCCGAAGGGTTACCTAGAGCGTTCCAAGAATGAGGGAGTTCGATACATGCAGAAAACCCTGTGAAGAAAAGTTGATTCAGCAAGGGACCAGGGTGTAGCTAGAGTCTCTATTGACTTGTTAGAAATCAGAAGGGTTTCGGCTGCATTTTAACCGGAGAAGAAGACCTGAAGGCACAAGCCTTGCTTTCCCATGTTAAATCTCTAAACATGCTTCCCTGAAGAATCCTAAATAACACTGTTTTTACCTGGCTTCTGGTCTTTGTAGGCAGCCCTCACGAAAGAGAAGTAGTTTTCTCTAAGGAAACACGGTGCTTCCATAGCATGGGTGGGAGCTCCTGCTGTCCTGCTCTAGAGCTACAGGGAAACTTGACGTGAGTCTTTGCCTCAAGCTAAGGCCTGAAAAGCCTTGCTGAAGCGAAAGCGCTTAGCAGTTTCCATTATGTCGTATTCGAAGGTCTGCATTACTTGAACGTTTCTTCACTTTACCAGACACTAGGCACACTCGGGTAGGCACCCTTTTTCGTACAAATACAGTGAGTACCAGCAGTCTCCTTTGCTCTTCTAAGAAACATCCAGACCTAGGAGCCTTTCCCAGTCACTCTATGTAATCAGAGTGTAGGGCAACTCGCAGCACCCTTCCTTAGGAAGCTAGGTGGACTCAGCTCTTCAACAGCTCCAGGGATCTGTTCTCTCATGTCCTACATGCCATGGAAGTCTGCCTCATTGCCCTCTGTGGAGCTTCACAAAGATACACAATCTGCTTCGCCTACCTCTAGGAACTCTTACCCAATGACCCCATACCTACAGGAGAGAGGAGGCTTGCATTCCTACTGGAACCAAATCACCGTTTTTCCTGTTAAAATGCAGGGCTTTAAACTAGGCTTCGGCCCAATAGCACTGGTAGAACGTTCCAAGGATGAGGGAGTTCCATATATGCAGAACACTCTGTGAAGAAAAGTTGATTCAGCAAGGGACCAGAGTGTAGCTAGAGTCTCTTTGGACTTTTTAGATAAAAGAAGGTGTCCGGGTGCATGTTCACCAGAAAAGAAGACTTGAATGCCTAAGCCTTGCGTTCCCATTTTAAATCTCTATCCATGCCAGCCTGAGATACCTAAATAACACTGCTTTGACTGGCCTCTATTCACTGTGGGCAGCCCTCTGGAAAGAAAAGGAGTTTCTCTAAGGAAACACGGTGCTTCCCTAGCATGGGTGGGAGTTCCTCCTGTCATGCTCTAGAGCTACAGGGTAACTTGACGTGAGTCCTTGCCTCAAGCTAAGGCCTGAAAAGCCCTGCTGAAGCGAAAGCGCTTAGCATTTTCCATTATGTCGTATTGGAAGTTCTGCTTTACTTGAACGTTTCTTCACTCTCCCAGACACTAGGCACCCTAGTGTAGGCACCCTTTTTCCTACAAATACATTGAGTACCAGCAGTCTCCTTTGCTCTTCTAAGTAACATCCAGACTTAGAAGCCTTTCCCAGTCACTCTATGTATTCAGAGTGTAGGACAACTCGCTGCACCCTTCCTTAGGAAGTTAGGTGGACTCAGCTCTTCAACAGCTCCAGGAATTCTGTTCTCTCACGACCTACATGCCATGGAAGTCTGCCTCATTGCCCTCATTGGAGCTACACTAAGAAACACAATCTGCTTCGCCTTCTTCTAGGAACTCTTACCCAAGGACCCCATACCTACAGGAGAAAGCAGGTTGCATTCCTACTGGAATCTAAGCAAAGTTTTTCCTGTTACACTGCAGGACTTTAGAATAGGGTTAGGCCCGAAGGGTTACCTAGAGCGTTCCAAGAATGAGGGAGTTCGATACATGCAGAAAACCCTGTGAAGAAAAGTTGATTCAGCAAGGGACCAGGGTGTAGCTAGAGTCTCTATTGACTTGTTAGAAATCAGAAGGGTTTCGGCTGCATTTTAACCGGAGAAGAAGACCTGAAGGCACAAGCCTTGCTTTCCCATGTTAAATCTCTAAACATGCTTCCCTGAAGAATCCTAAATAACACTGTTTTTACCTGGCTTCTGGTCTTTGTAGGCAGCCCTCACGAAAGAGAAGTAGTTTTCTCTAAGGAAACACGGTGCTTCCATAGCATGGGTGGGAGCTCCTGCTGTCCTGCTCTAGAGCTACAGGGAAACTTGACGTGAGTCTTTGCCTCAAGCTAAGGCCTGAAAAGCCTTGCTGAAGCGAAAGCGCTTAGCAGTTTCCATTATGTCGTATTCGAAGGTCTGCATTACTTGAACGTTTCTTCACTTTACCAGACACTAGGCACACTCGGGTAGGCACCCTTTTTCGTACAAATACAGTGAGTACCAGCAGTCTCCTTTGCTCTTCTAAGAAACATCCAGACCTAGGAGCCTTTCCCAGTCACTCTATGTAATCAGAGTGTAGGGCAACTCGCAGCACCCTTCCTTAGGAAGCTAGGTGGACTCAGCTCTTCAACAGCTCCAGGGATCTGTTCTCTCATGTCCTACATGCCATGGAAGTCTGCCTCATTGCCCTCTGTGGAGCTTCACAAAGATACACAATCTGCTTCGCCTACCTCTAGGAACTCTTACCCAATGACCCCATACCTACAGGAGAGAGGAGGCTTGCATTCCTACTGGAACCAAATCACCGTTTTTCCTGTTAAAATGCAGGGCTTTAAACTAGGCTTCGGCCCAATAGCACTGGTAGAACGTTCCAAGGATGAGGGAGTTCCATATATGCAGAACACTCTGTGAAGAAAAGTTGATTCAGCAAGGGACCAGAGTGTAGCTAGAGTCTCTTTGGACTTTTTAGATAAAAGAAGGTGTCCGGGTGCATGTTCACCAGAAAAGAAGACTTGAATGCCTAAGCCTTGCGTTCCCATTTTAAATCTCTATCCATGCCAGCCTGAGATACCTAAATAACACTGCTTTGACTGGCCTCTATTCACTGTGGGCAGCCCTCTGGAAAGAAAAGGAGTTTCTCTAAGGAAACACGGTGCTTCCCTAGCATGGGTGGGAGTTCCTCCTGTCATGCTCTAGAGCTACAGGGTAACTTGACGTGAGTCCTTGCCTCAAGCTAAGGCCTGAAAAGCCCTGCTGAAGCGAAAGCGCTTAGCATTTTCCATTATGTCGTATTGGAAGTTCTGCTTTACTTGAACGTTTCTTCACTCTCCCAGACACTAGGCACCCTAGTGTAGGCACCCTTTTTCCTACAAATACATTGAGTACCAGCAGTCTCCTTTGCTCTTCTAAGTAACATCCAGACTTAGAAGCCTTTCCCAGTCACTCTATGTATTCAGAGTGTAGGACAACTCGCTGCACCCTTCCTTAGGAAGTTAGGTGGACTCAGCTCTTCAACAGCTCCAGGAATTCTGTTCTCTCACGACCTACATGCCATGGAAGTCTGCCTCATTGCCCTCATTGGAGCTACACTAAGAAACACAATCTGCTTCGCCTTCTTCTAGGAACTCTTACCCAAGGACCCCATACCTACAGGAGAAAGCAGGTTGCATTCCTACTGGAATCTAAGCAAAGTTTTTCCTGTTACACTGCAGGACTTTAGAATAGGGTTAGGCCCGAAGGGTTACCTAGAGCGTTCCAAGAATGAGGGAGTTCGATACATGCAGAAAACCCTGTGAAGAAAAGTTGATTCAGCAAGGGACCAGGGTGTAGCTAGAGTCTCTATTGACTTGTTAGAAATCAGAAGGGTTTCGGCTGCATTTTAACCGGAGAAGAAGACCTGAAGGCACAAGCCTTGCTTTCCCATGTTAAATCTCTAAACATGCTTCCCTGAAGAATCCTAAATAACACTGTTTTTACCTGGCTTCTGGTCTTTGTAGGCAGCCCTCACGAAAGAGAAGTAGTTTTCTCTAAGGAAACACGGTGCTTCCATAGCATGGGTGGGAGCTCCTGCTGTCCTGCTCTAGAGCTACAGGGAAACTTGACGTGAGTCTTTGCCTCAAGCTAAGGCCTGAAAAGCCTTGCTGAAGCGAAAGCGCTTAGCAGTTTCCATTATGTCGTATTCGAAGGTCTGCATTACTTGAACGTTTCTTCACTTTACCAGACACTAGGCACACTCGGGTAGGCACCCTTTTTCGTACAAATACAGTGAGTACCAGCAGTCTCCTTTGCTCTTCTAAGAAACATCCAGACCTAGGAGCCTTTCCCAGTCACTCTATGTAATCAGAGTGTAGGGCAACTCGCAGCACCCTTCCTTAGGAAGCTAGGTGGACTCAGCTCTTCAACAGCTCCAGGGATCTGTTCTCTCATGTCCTACATGCCATGGAAGTCTGCCTCATTGCCCTCTGTGGAGCTTCACAAAGATACACAATCTGCTTCGCCTACCTCTAGGAACTCTTACCCAATGACCCCATACCTACAGGAGAGAGGAGGCTTGCATTCCTACTGGAACCAAATCACCGTTTTTCCTGTTAAAATGCAGGACTTTAAACTAGGCTTCGGCCCAATAGCACTGGTAGAACGTTCCAAGGATGAGGGAGTTCCATATATGCAGAACACTCTGTGAAGAAAAGTTGATTCAGCAAGGGACCAGAGTGTAGCTAGAGTCTCTTTGGACTTTTTAGATAAAAGAAGGTGTCCGGGTGCATGTTCACCAGAAAAGAAGACTTGAATGCCTAAGCCTTGCGTTCCCATTTTAAATCTCTATCCATGCCAGCCTGAGATACCTAAATAACACTGCTTTGACTGGCCTCTATTCACTGTGGGCAGCCCTCTGGAAAGAAAAGGAGTTTCTCTAAGGAAACACGGTGCTTCCCTAGCATGGGTGGGAGTTCCTCCTGTCATGCTCTAGAGCTACAGGGTAACTTGACGTGAGTCCTTGCCTCAAGCTAAGGCCTGAAAAGCCCTGCTGAAGCGAAAGCGCTTAGCATTTTCCATTATGTCGTATTGGAAGTTCTGCTTTACTTGAACGTTTCTTCACTCTCCCAGACACTAGGCACCCTAGTGTAGGCACCCTTTTTCCTACAAATACATTGAGTACCAGCAGTCTCCTTTGCTCTTCTAAGTAACATCCAGACTTAGAAGCCTTTCCCAGTCACTCTATGTATTCAGAGTGTAGGACAACTCGCTGCACCCTTCCTTAGGAAGTTAGGTGGACTCAGCTCTTCAACAGCTCCAGGAATTCTGTTCTCTCACGACCTACATGCCATGGAAGTCTGCCTCATTGCCCTCATTGGAGCTACACTAAGAAACACAATCTGCTTCGCCTTCTTCTAGGAACTCTTACCCAAGGACCCCATACCTACAGGAGAAAGCAGGTTGCATTCCTACTGGAATCTAAGCAAAGTTTTTCCTGTTACACTGCAGGACTTTAGAATAGGGTTAGGCCCGAAGGGTTACCTAGAGCGTTCCAAGAATGAGGGAGTTCGATACATGCAGAAAACCCTGTGAAGAAAAGTTGATTCAGCAAGGGACCAGGGTGTAGCTAGAGTCTCTATTGACTTGTTAGAAATCAGAAGGGTTTCGGCTGCATTTTAACCGGAGAAGAAGACCTGAAGGCACAAGCCTTGCTTTCCCATGTTAAATCTCTAAACATGCTTCCCTGAAGAATCCTAAATAACACTGTTTTTACCTGGCTTCTGGTCTTTGTAGGCAGCCCTCACGAAAGAGAAGTAGTTTTCTCTAAGGAAACACGGTGCTTCCATAGCATGGGTGGGAGCTCCTGCTGTCCTGCTCTAGAGCTACAGGGAAACTTGACGTGAGTCTTTGCCTCAAGCTAAGGCCTGAAAAGCCTTGCTGAAGCGAAAGCGCTTAGCAGTTTCCATTATGTCGTATTCGAAGGTCTGCATTACTTGAACGTTTCTTCACTTTACCAGACACTAGGCACACTCGGGTAGGCACCCTTTTTCGTACAAATACAGTGAGTACCAGCAGTCTCCTTTGCTCTTCTAAGAAACATCCAGACCTAGGAGCCTTTCCCAGTCACTCTATGTAATCAGAGTGTAGGGCAACTCGCAGCACCCTTCCTTAGGAAGCTAGGTGGACTCAGCTCTTCAACAGCTCCAGGGATCTGTTCTCTCATGTCCTACATGCCATGGAAGTCTGCCTCATTGCCCTCTGTGGAGCTTCACAAAGATACACAATCTGCTTCGCCTACCTCTAGGAACTCTTACCCAATGACCCCATACCTACAGGAGAGAGGAGGCTTGCATTCCTACTGGAACCAAATCACCGTTTTTCCTGTTAAAATGCAGGACTTTAAACTAGGCTTCGGCCCAATAGCACTGGTAGAACGTTCCAAGGATGAGGGAGTTCCATATATGCAGAACACTCTGTGAAGAAAAGTTGATTCAGCAAGGGACCAGAGTGTAGCTAGAGTCTCTTTGGACTTTTTAGATAAAAGAAGGTGTCCGGGTGCATGTTCACCAGAAAAGAAGACTTGAATGCCTAAGCCTTGCGTTCCCATTTTAAATCTCTATCCATGCCAGCCTGAGATACCTAAATAACACTGCTTTGACTGGCCTCTATTCACTGTGGGCAGCCCTCTGGAAAGAAAAGGAGTTTCTCTAAGGAAACACGGTGCTTCCCTAGCATGGGTGGGAGTTCCTCCTGTCATGCTCTAGAGCTACAGGGTAACTTGACGTGAGTCCTTGCCTCAAGCTAAGGCCTGAAAAGCCCTGCTGAAGCGAAAGCGCTTAGCATTTTCCATTATGTCGTATTGGAAGTTCTGCTTTACTTGAACGTTTCTTCACTCTCCCAGACACTAGGCACCCTAGTGTAGGCACCCTTTTTCCTACAAATACATTGAGTACCAGCAGTCTCCTTTGCTCTTCTAAGTAACATCCAGACTTAGAAGCCTTTCCCAGTCACTCTATGTATTCAGAGTGTAGGACAACTCGCTGCACCCTTCCTTAGGAAGTTAGGTGGACTCAGCTCTTCAACAGCTCCAGGAATTCTGTTCTCTCACGACCTACATGCCATGGAAGTCTGCCTCATTGCCCTCATTGGAGCTACACTAAGAAACACAATCTGCTTCGCCTTCTTCTAGGAACTCTTACCCAAGGACCCCATACCTACAGGAGAAAGCAGGTTGCATTCCTACTGGAATCTAAGCAAAGTTTTTCCTGTTACACTGCAGGACTTTAGAATAGGGTTAGGCCCGAAGGGTTACCTAGAGCGTTCCAAGAATGAGGGAGTTCGATACATGCAGAAAACCCTGTGAAGAAAAGTTGATTCAGCAAGGGACCAGGGTGTAGCTAGAGTCTCTATTGACTTGTTAGAAATCAGAAGGGTTTCGGCTGCATTTTAACCGGAGAAGAAGACCTGAAGGCACAAGCCTTGCTTTCCCATGTTAAATCTCTAAACATGCTTCCCTGAAGAATCCTAAATAACACTGTTTTTACCTGGCTTCTGGTCTTTGTAGGCAGCCCTCACGAAAGAGAAGTAGTTTTCTCTAAGGAAACACGGTGCTTCCATAGCATGGGTGGGAGCTCCTGCTGTCCTGCTCTAGAGCTACAGGGAAACTTGACGTGAGTCTTTGCCTCAAGCTAAGGCCTGAAAAGCCTTGCTGAAGCGAAAGCGCTTAGCAGTTTCCATTATGTCGTATTCGAAGGTCTGCATTACTTGAACGTTTCTTCACTTTACCAGACACTAGGCACACTCGGGTAGGCACCCTTTTTCGTACAAATACAGTGAGTACCAGCAGTCTCCTTTGCTCTTCTAAGAAACATCCAGACCTAGGAGCCTTTCCCAGTCACTCTATGTAATCAGAGTGTAGGGCAACTCGCAGCACCCTTCCTTAGGAAGCTAGGTGGACTCAGCTCTTCAACAGCTCCAGGGATCTGTTCTCTCATGTCCTACATGCCATGGAAGTCTGCCTCATTGCCCTCTGTGGAGCTTCACAAAGATACACAATCTGCTTCGCCTACCTCTAGGAACTCTTACCCAATGACCCCATACCTACAGGAGAGAGGAGGCTTGCATTCCTACTGGAACCAAATCACCGTTTTTCCTGTTAAAATGCAGGACTTTAAACTAGGCTTCGGCCCAATAGCACTGGTAGAACGTTCCAAGGATGAGGGAGTTCCATATATGCAGAACACTCTGTGAAGAAAAGTTGATTCAGCAAGGGACCAGAGTGTAGCTAGAGTCTCTTTGGACTTTTTAGATAAAAGAAGGTGTCCGGGTGCATGTTCACCAGAAAAGAAGACTTGAATGCCTAAGCCTTGCGTTCCCATTTTAAATCTCTATCCATGCCAGCCTGAGATACCTAAATAACACTGCTTTGACTGGCCTCTATTCACTGTGGGCAGCCCTCTGGAAAGAAAAGGAGTTTCTCTAAGGAAACACGGTGCTTCCCTAGCATGGGTGGGAGTTCCTCCTGTCATGCTCTAGAGCTACAGGGTAACTTGACGTGAGTCCTTGCCTCAAGCTAAGGCCTGAAAAGCCCTGCTGAAGCGAAAGCGCTTAGCATTTTCCATTATGTCGTATTGGAAGTTCTGCTTTACTTGAACGTTTCTTCACTCTCCCAGACACTAGGCACCCTAGTGTAGGCACCCTTTTTCCTACAAATACATTGAGTACCAGCAGTCTCCTTTGCTCTTCTAAGTAACATCCAGACTTAGAAGCCTTTCCCAGTCACTCTATGTATTCAGAGTGTAGGACAACTCGCTGCACCCTTCCTTAGGAAGTTAGGTGGACTCAGCTCTTCAACAGCTCCAGGAATTCTGTTCTCTCACGACCTACATGCCATGGAAGTCTGCCTCATTGCCCTCATTGGAGCTACACTAAGAAACACAATCTGCTTCGCCTTCTTCTAGGAACTCTTACCCAAGGACCCCATACCTACAGGAGAAAGCAGGTTGCATTCCTACTGGAATCTAAGCAAAGTTTTTCCTGTTACACTGCAGGACTTTAGAATAGGGTTAGGCCCGAAGGGTTACCTAGAGCGTTCCAAGAATGAGGGAGTTCGATACATGCAGAAAACCCTGTGAAGAAAAGTTGATTCAGCAAGGGACCAGGGTGTAGCTAGAGTCTCTATTGACTTGTTAGAAATCAGAAGGGTTTCGGCTGCATTTTAACCGGAGAAGAAGACCTGAAGGCACAAGCCTTGCTTTCCCATGTTAAATCTCTAAACATGCTTCCCTGAAGAATCCTAAATAACACTGTTTTTACCTGGCTTCTGGTCTTTGTAGGCAGCCCTCACGAAAGAGAAGTAGTTTTCTCTAAGGAAACACGGTGCTTCCATAGCATGGGTGGGAGCTCCTGCTGTCCTGCTCTAGAGCTACAGGGAAACTTGACGTGAGTCTTTGCCTCAAGCTAAGGCCTGAAAAGCCTTGCTGAAGCGAAAGCGCTTAGCAGTTTCCATTATGTCGTATTCGAAGGTCTGCATTACTTGAACGTTTCTTCACTTTACCAGACACTAGGCACACTCGGGTAGGCACCCTTTTTCGTACAAATACAGTGAGTACCAGCAGTCTCCTTTGCTCTTCTAAGAAACATCCAGACCTAGGAGCCTTTCCCAGTCACTCTATGTAATCAGAGTGTAGGGCAACTCGCAGCACCCTTCCTTAGGAAGCTAGGTGGACTCAGCTCTTCAACAGCTCCAGGGATCTGTTCTCTCATGTCCTACATGCCATGGAAGTCTGCCTCATTGCCCTCTGTGGAGCTTCACAAAGATACACAATCTGCTTCGCCTACCTCTAGGAACTCTTACCCAATGACCCCATACCTACAGGAGAGAGGAGGCTTGCATTCCTACTGGAACCAAATCACCGTTTTTCCTGTTAAAATGCAGGACTTTAAACTAGGCTTCGGCCCAATAGCACTGGTAGAACGTTCCAAGGATGAGGGAGTTCCATATATGCAGAACACTCTGTGAAGAAAAGTTGATTCAGCAAGGGACCAGAGTGTAGCTAGAGTCTCTTTGGACTTTTTAGATAAAAGAAGGTGTCCGGGTGCATGTTCACCAGAAAAGAAGACTTGAATGCCTAAGCCTTGCGTTCCCATTTTAAATCTCTATCCATGCCAGCCTGAGATACCTAAATAACACTGCTTTGACTGGCCTCTATTCACTGTGGGCAGCCCTCTGGAAAGAAAAGGAGTTTCTCTAAGGAAACACGGTGCTTCCCTAGCATGGGTGGGAGTTCCTCCTGTCATGCTCTAGAGCTACAGGGTAACTTGACGTGAGTCCTTGCCTCAAGCTAAGGCCTGAAAAGCCCTGCTGAAGCGAAAGCGCTTAGCATTTTCCATTATGTCGTATTGGAAGTTCTGCTTTACTTGAACGTTTCTTCACTCTCCCAGACACTAGGCACCCTAGTGTAGGCACCCTTTTTCCTACAAATACATTGAGTACCAGCAGTCTCCTTTGCTCTTCTAAGTAACATCCAGACTTAGAAGCCTTTCCCAGTCACTCTATGTATTCAGAGTGTAGGACAACTCGCTGCACCCTTCCTTAGGAAGTTAGGTGGACTCAGCTCTTCAACAGCTCCAGGAATTCTGTTCTCTCACGACCTACATGCCATGGAAGTCTGCCTCATTGCCCTCATTGGAGCTACACTAAGAAACACAATCTGCTTCGCCTTCTTCTAGGAACTCTTACCCAAGGACCCCATACCTACAGGAGAAAGCAGGTTGCATTCCTACTGGAATCTAAGCAAAGTTTTTCCTGTTACACTGCAGGACTTTAGAATAGGTTTAGGCCCGAAGGGTTACCTAGAGCGTTCCAAGAATGAGGGAGTTCGATACATGCAGAAAACCCTGTGAAGAAAAGTTGATTCAGCAAGGGACCAGGGTGTAGCTAGAGTCTCTATTGACTTGTTAGAAATCAGAAGGGTTTCGGCTGCATTTTAACCGGAGAAGAAGACCTGAAGGCACAAGCCTTGCTTTCCCATGTTAAATCTCTAAACATGCTTCCCTGAAGAATCCTAAATAACACTGTTTTTACCTGGCTTCTGGTCTTTGTAGGCAGCCCTCACGAAAGAGAAGTAGTTTTCTCTAAGGAAACACGGTGCTTCCATAGCATGGGTGGGAGCTCCTGCTGTCCTGCTCTAGAGCTACAGGGAAACTTGACGTGAGTCTTTGCCTCAAGCTAAGGCCTGAAAAGCCTTGCTGAAGCGAAAGCGCTTAGCAGTTTCCATTATGTCGTATTCGAAGGTCTGCATTACTTGAACGTTTCTTCACTTTACCAGACACTAGGCACACTCGGGTAGGCACCCTTTTTCGTACAAATACAGTGAGTACCAGCAGTCTCCTTTGCTCTTCTAAGAAACATCCAGACCTAGGAGCCTTTCCCAGTCACTCTATGTAATCAGAGTGTAGGGCAACTCGCAGCACCCTTCCTTAGGAAGCTAGGTGGACTCAGCTCTTCAACAGCTCCAGGGATCTGTTCTCTCATGTCCTACATGCCATGGAAGTCTGCCTCATTGCCCTCTGTGGAGCTTCACAAAGATACACAATCTGCTTCGCCTACCTCTAGGAACTCTTACCCAATGACCCCATACCTACAGGAGAGAGGAGGCTTGCATTCCTACTGGAACCAAATCACCGTTTTTCCTGTTAAAATGCAGGGCTTTAAACTAGGCTTCGGCCCAATAGCACTGGTAGAACGTTCCAAGGATGAGGGAGTTCCATATATGCAGAACACTCTGTGAAGAAAAGTTGATTCAGCAAGGGACCAGAGTGTAGCTAGAGTCTCTTTGGACTTTTTAGATAAAAGAAGGTGTCCGGGTGCATGTTCACCAGAAAAGAAGACTTGAATGCCTAAGCCTTGCGTTCCCATTTTAAATCTCTATCCATGCCAGCCTGAGATACCTAAATAACACTGCTTTGACTGGCCTCTATTCACTGTGGGCAGCCCTCTGGAAAGAAAAGGAGTTTCTCTAAGGAAACACGGTGCTTCCCTAGCATGGGTGGGAGTTCCTCCTGTCATGCTCTAGAGCTACAGGGTAACTTGACGTGAGTCCTTGCCTCAAGCTAAGGCCTGAAAAGCCCTGCTGAAGCGAAAGCGCTTAGCATTTTCCATTATGTCGTATTGGAAGTTCTGCTTTACTTGAACGTTTCTTCACTCTCCCAGACACTAGGCACCCTAGTGTAGGCACCCTTTTTCCTACAAATACATTGAGTACCAGCAGTCTCCTTTGCTCTTCTAAGTAACATCCAGACTTAGAAGCCTTTCCCAGTCACTCTATGTATTCAGAGTGTAGGACAACTCGCTGCACCCTTCCTTAGGAAGTTAGGTGGACTCAGCTCTTCAACAGCTCCAGGAATTCTGTTCTCTCACGACCTACATGCCATGGAAGTCTGCCTCATTGCCCTCATTGGAGCTACACTAAGAAACACAATCTGCTTCGCCTTCTTCTAGGAACTCTTACCCAAGGACCCCATACCTACAGGAGAAAGCAGGTTGCATTCCTACTGGAATCTAAGCAAAGTTTTTCCTGTTACACTGCAGGACTTTAGAATAGGTTTAGGCCCGAAGGGTTACCTAGAGCGTTCCAAGAATGAGGGAGTTCGATACATGCAGAAAACCCTGTGAAGAAATGTTGATTCAGCAAGGGACCAGGGTGTAGCTAGAGTCTCTATTGACTTGTTAGAAATCAGAAGGGTTTCGGCTGCATTTTAACCGGAGAAGAAGACCTGAAGGCACAAGCCTTGCTTTCCCATGTTAAATCTCTAAACATGCTTCCCTGAAGAATCCTAAATAACACTGTTTTTACCTGGCTTCTGGTCTTTGTAGGCAGCCCTCACGAAAGAGAAGTAGTTTTCTCTAAGGAAACACGGTGCTTCCATAGCATGGGTGGGAGCTCCTGCTGTCCTGCTCTAGAGCTACAGGGAAACTTGACGTGAGTCTTTGCCTCAAGCTAAGGCCTGAAAAGCCTTGCTGAAGCGAAAGCGCTTAGCAGTTTCCATTATGTCGTATTCGAAGGTCTGCATTACTTGAACGTTTCTTCACTTTACCAGACACTAGGCACACTCGGGTAGGCACCCTTTTTCGTACAAATACAGTGAGTACCAGCAGTCTCCTTTGCTCTTCTAAGAAACATCCAGACCTAGGAGCCTTTCCCAGTCACTCTATGTAATCAGAGTGTAGGGCAACTCGCAGCACCCTTCCTTAGGAAGCTAGGTGGACTCAGCTCTTCAACAGCTCCAGGGATCTGTTCTCTCATGTCCTACATGCCATGGAAGTCTGCCTCATTGCCCTCTGTGGAGCTTCACAAAGATACACAATCTGCTTCGCCTACCTCTAGGAACTCTTACCCAATGACCCCATACCTACAGGAGAGAGGAGGCTTGCATTCCTACTGGAACCAAATCACCGTTTTTCCTGTTAAAATGCAGGGCTTTAAACTAGGCTTCGGCCCAATAGCACTGGTAGAACGTTCCAAGGATGAGGGAGTTCCATATATGCAGAACACTCTGTGAAGAAAAGTTGATTCAGCAAGGGACCAGAGTGTAGCTAGAGTCTCTTTGGACTTTTTAGATAAAAGAAGGTGTCCGGGTGCATGTTCACCAGAAAAGAAGACTTGAATGCCTAAGCCTTGCGTTCCCATTTTAAATCTCTATCCATGCCAGCCTGAGATACCTAAATAACACTGCTTTGACTGGCCTCTATTCACTGTGGGCAGCCCTCTGGAAAGAAAAGGAGTTTCTCTAAGGAAACACGGTGCTTCCCTAGCATGGGTGGGAGTTCCTCCTGTCATGCTCTAGAGCTACAGGGTAACTTGACGTGAGTCCTTGCCTCAAGCTAAGGCCTGAAAAGCCCTGCTGAAGCGAAAGCGCTTAGCATTTTCCATTATGTCGTATTGGAAGTTCTGCTTTACTTGAACGTTTCTTCACTCTCCCAGACACTAGGCACCCTAGTGTAGGCACCCTTTTTCCTACAAATACATTGAGTACCAGCAGTCTCCTTTGCTCTTCTAAGTAACATCCAGACTTAGAAGCCTTTCCCAGTCACTCTATGTATTCAGAGTGTAGGACAACTCGCTGCACCCTTCCTTAGGAAGTTAGGTGGACTCAGCTCTTCAACAGCTCCAGGAATTCTGTTCTCTCACGACCTACATGCCATGGAAGTCTGCCTCATTGCCCTCATTGGAGCTACACTAAGAAACACAATCTGCTTCGCCTTCTTCTAGGAACTCTTACCCAAGGACCCCATACCTACAGGAGAAAGCAGGTTGCATTCCTACTGGAATCTAAGCAAAGTTTTTCCTGTTACACTGCAGGACTTTAGAATAGGTTTAGGCCCGAAGGGTTACCTAGAGCGTTCCAAGAATGAGGGAGTTCGATACATGCAGAAAACCCTGTGAAGAAAAGTTGATTCAGCAAGGGACCAGGGTGTAGCTAGAGTCTCTATTGACTTGTTAGAAATCAGAAGGGTTTCGGCTGCATTTTAACCGGAGAAGAAGACCTGAAGGCACAAGCCTTGCTTTCCCATGTTAAATCTCTAAACATGCTTCCCTGAAGAATCCTAAATAACACTGTTTTTACCTGGCTTCTGGTCTTTGTAGGCAGCCCTCACGAAAGAGAAGTAGTTTTCTCTAAGGAAACACGGTGCTTCCATAGCATGGGTGGGAGCTCCTGCTGTCCTGCTCTAGAGCTACAGGGAAACTTGACGTGAGTCTTTGCCTCAAGCTAAGGCCTGAAAAGCCTTGCTGAAGCGAAAGCGCTTAGCAGTTTCCATTATGTCGTATTCGAAGGTCTGCATTACTTGAACGTTTCTTCACTTTACCAGACACTAGGCACACTCGGGTAGGCACCCTTTTTCGTACAAATACAGTGAGTACCAGCAGTCTCCTTTGCTCTTCTAAGAAACATCCAGACCTAGGAGCCTTTCCCAGTCACTCTATGTAATCAGAGTGTAGGGCAACTCGCAGCACCCTTCCTTAGGAAGCTAGGTGGACTCAGCTCTTCAACAGCTCCAGGGATCTGTTCTCTCATGTCCTACATGCCATGGAAGTCTGCCTCATTGCCCTCTGTGGAGCTTCACAAAGATACACAATCTGCTTCGCCTACCTCTAGGAACTCTTACCCAATGACCCCATACCTACAGGAGAGAGGAGGCTTGCATTCCTACTGGAACCAAATCACCGTTTTTCCTGTTAAAATGCAGGGCTTTAAACTAGGCTTCGGCCCAATAGCACTGGTAGAACGTTCCAAGGATGAGGGAGTTCCATATATGCAGAACACTCTGTGAAGAAAAGTTGATTCAGCAAGGGACCAGAGTGTAGCTAGAGTCTCTTTGGACTTTTTAGATAAAAGAAGGTGTCCGGGTGCATGTTCACCAGAAAAGAAGACTTGAATGCCTAAGCCTTGCGTTCCCATTTTAAATCTCTATCCATGCCAGCCTGAGATACCTAAATAACACTGCTTTGACTGGCCTCTATTCACTGTGGGCAGCCCTCTGGAAAGAAAAGGAGTTTCTCTAAGGAAACACGGTGCTTCCCTAGCATGGGTGGGAGTTCCTCCTGTCATGCTCTAGAGCTACAGGGTAACTTGACGTGAGTCCTTGCCTCAAGCTAAGGCCTGAAAAGCCCTGCTGAAGCGAAAGCGCTTAGCATTTTCCATTATGTCGTATTGGAAGTTCTGCTTTACTTGAACGTTTCTTCACTCTCCCAGACACTAGGCACCCTAGTGTAGGCACCCTTTTTCCTACAAATACATTGAGTACCAGCAGTCTCCTTTGCTCTTCTAAGTAACATCCAGACTTAGAAGCCTTTCCCAGTCACTCTATGTATTCAGAGTGTAGGACAACTCGCTGCACCCTTCCTTAGGAAGTTAGGTGGACTCAGCTCTTCAACAGCTCCAGGAATTCTGTTCTCTCACGACCTACATGCCATGGAAGTCTGCCTCATTGCCCTCATTGGAGCTACACTAAGAAACACAATCTGCTTCGCCTTCTTCTAGGAACTCTTACCCAAGGACCCCATACCTACAGGAGAAAGCAGGTTGCATTCCTACTGGAATCTAAGCAAAGTTTTTCCTGTTACACTGCAGGACTTTAGAATAGGGTTAGGCCCGAAGGGTTACCTAGAGCGTTCCAAGAATGAGGGAGTTCGATACATGCAGAAAACCCTGTGAAGAAAAGTTGATTCAGCAAGGGACCAGGGTGTAGCTAGAGTCTCTATTGACTTGTTAGAAATCAGAAGGGTTTCGGCTGCATTTTAACCGGAGAAGAAGACCTGAAGGCACAAGCCTTGCTTTCCCATGTTAAATCTCTAAACATGCTTCCCTGAAGAATCCTAAATAACACTGTTTTTACCTGGCTTCTGGTCTTTGTAGGCAGCCCTCACGAAAGAGAAGTAGTTTTCTCTAAGGAAACACGGTGCTTCCATAGCATGGGTGGGAGCTCCTGCTGTCCTGCTCTAGAGCTACAGGGAAACTTGACGTGAGTCTTTGCCTCAAGCTAAGGCCTGAAAAGCCTTGCTGAAGCGAAAGCGCTTAGCAGTTTCCATTATGTCGTATTCGAAGGTCTGCATTACTTGAACGTTTCTTCACTTTACCAGACACTAGGCACACTCGGGTAGGCACCCTTTTTCGTACAAATACAGTGAGTACCAGCAGTCTCCTTTGCTCTTCTAAGAAACATCCAGACCTAGGAGCCTTTCCCAGTCACTCTATGTAATCAGAGTGTAGGGCAACTCGCAGCACCCTTCCTTAGGAAGCTAGGTGGACTCAGCTCTTCAACAGCTCCAGGGATCTGTTCTCTCATGTCCTACATGCCATGGAAGTCTGCCTCATTGCCCTCTGTGGAGCTTCACAAAGATACACAATCTGCTTCGCCTACCTCTAGGAACTCTTACCCAATGACCCCATACCTACAGGAGAGAGGAGGCTTGCATTCCTACTGGAACCAAATCACCGTTTTTCCTGTTAAAATGCAGGGCTTTAAACTAGGCTTCGGCCCAATAGCACTGGTAGAACGTTCCAAGGATGAGGGAGTTCCATATATGCAGAACACTCTGTGAAGAAAAGTTGATTCAGCAAGGGACCAGAGTGTAGCTAGAGTCTCTTTGGACTTTTTAGATAAAAGAAGGTGTCCGGGTGCATGTTCACCAGAAAAGAAGACTTGAATGCCTAAGCCTTGCGTTCCCATTTTAAATCTCTATCCATGCCAGCCTGAGATACCTAAATAACACTGCTTTGACTGGCCTCTATTCACTGTGGGCAGCCCTCTGGAAAGAAAAGGAGTTTCTCTAAGGAAACACGGTGCTTCCCTAGCATGGGTGGGAGTTCCTCCTGTCATGCTCTAGAGCTACAGGGTAACTTGACGTGAGTCCTTGCCTCAAGCTAAGGCCTGAAAAGCCCTGCTGAAGCGAAAGCGCTTAGCATTTTCCATTATGTCGTATTGGAAGTTCTGCTTTACTTGAACGTTTCTTCACTCTCCCAGACACTAGGCACCCTAGTGTAGGCACCCTTTTTCCTACAAATACATTGAGTACCAGCAGTCTCCTTTGCTCTTCTAAGTAACATCCAGACTTAGAAGCCTTTCCCAGTCACTCTATGTATTCAGAGTGTAGGACAACTCGCTGCACCCTTCCTTAGGAAGTTAGGTGGACTCAGCTCTTCAACAGCTCCAGGAATTCTGTTCTCTCACGACCTACATGCCATGGAAGTCTGCCTCATTGCCCTCATTGGAGCTACACTAAGAAACACAATCTGCTTCGCCTTCTTCTAGGAACTCTTACCCAAGGACCCCATACCTACAGGAGAAAGCAGGTTGCATTCCTACTGGAATCTAAGCAAAGTTTTTCCTGTTACACTGCAGGACTTTAGAATAGGGTTAGGCCCGAAGGGTTACCTAGAGCGTTCCAAGAATGAGGGAGTTCGATACATGCAGAAAACCCTGTGAAGAAAAGTTGATTCAGCAAGGGACCAGGGTGTAGCTAGAGTCTCTATTGACTTGTTAGAAATCAGAAGGGTTTCGGCTGCATTTTAACCGGAGAAGAAGACCTGAAGGCACAAGCCTTGCTTTCCCATGTTAAATCTCTAAACATGCTTCCCTGAAGAATCCTAAATAACACTGTTTTTACCTGGCTTCTGGTCTTTGTAGGCAGCCCTCACGAAAGAGAAGTAGTTTTCTCTAAGGAAACACGGTGCTTCCATAGCATGGGTGGGAGCTCCTGCTGTCCTGCTCTAGAGCTACAGGGAAACTTGACGTGAGTCTTTGCCTCAAGCTAAGGCCTGAAAAGCCTTGCTGAAGCGAAAGCGCTTAGCAGTTTCCATTATGTCGTATTCGAAGGTCTGCATTACTTGAACGTTTCTTCACTTTACCAGACACTAGGCACACTCGGGTAGGCACCCTTTTTCGTACAAATACAGTGAGTACCAGCAGTCTCCTTTGCTCTTCTAAGAAACATCCAGACCTAGGAGCCTTTCCCAGTCACTCTATGTAATCAGAGTGTAGGGCAACTCGCAGCACCCTTCCTTAGGAAGCTAGGTGGACTCAGCTCTTCAACAGCTCCAGGGATCTGTTCTCTCATGTCCTACATGCCATGGAAGTCTGCCTCATTGCCCTCTGTGGAGCTTCACAAAGATACACAATCTGCTTCGCCTACCTCTAGGAACTCTTACCCAATGACCCCATACCTACAGGAGAGAGGAGGCTTGCATTCCTACTGGAACCAAATCACCGTTTTTCCTGTTAAAATGCAGGACTTTAAACTAGGCTTCGGCCCAATAGCACTGGTAGAACGTTCCAAGGATGAGGGAGTTCCATATATGCAGAACACTCTGTGAAGAAAAGTTGATTCAGCAAGGGACCAGAGTGTAGCTAGAGTCTCTTTGGACTTTTTAGATAAAAGAAGGTGTCCGGGTGCATGTTCACCAGAAAAGAAGACTTGAATGCCTAAGCCTTGCGTTCCCATTTTAAATCTCTATCCATGCCAGCCTGAGATACCTAAATAACACTGCTTTGACTGGCCTCTATTCACTGTGGGCAGCCCTCTGGAAAGAAAAGGAGTTTCTCTAAGGAAACACGGTGCTTCCCTAGCATGGGTGGGAGTTCCTCCTGTCATGCTCTAGAGCTACAGGGTAACTTGACGTGAGTCCTTGCCTCAAGCTAAGGCCTGAAAAGCCCTGCTGAAGCGAAAGCGCTTAGCATTTTCCATTATGTCGTATTGGAAGTTCTGCTTTACTTGAACGTTTCTTCACTCTCCCAGACACTAGGCACCCTAGTGTAGGCACCCTTTTTCCTACAAATACATTGAGTACCAGCAGTCTCCTTTGCTCTTCTAAGTAACATCCAGACTTAGAAGCCTTTCCCAGTCACTCTATGTATTCAGAGTGTAGGACAACTCGCTGCACCCTTCCTTAGGAAGTTAGGTGGACTCAGCTCTTCAACAGCTCCAGGAATTCTGTTCTCTCACGACCTACATGCCATGGAAGTCTGCCTCATTGCCCTCATTGGAGCTACACTAAGAAACACAATCTGCTTCGCCTTCTTCTAGGAACTCTTACCCAAGGACCCCATACCTACAGGAGAAAGCAGGTTGCATTCCTACTGGAATCTAAGCAAAGTTTTTCCTGTTACACTGCAGGACTTTAGAATAGGGTTAGGCCCGAAGGGTTACCTAGAGCGTTCCAAGAATGAGGGAGTTCGATACATGCAGAAAACCCTGTGAAGAAAAGTTGATTCAGCAAGGGACCAGGGTGTAGCTAGAGTCTCTATTGACTTGTTAGAAATCAGAAGGGTTTCGGCTGCATTTTAACCGGAGAAGAAGACCTGAAGGCACAAGCCTTGCTTTCCCATGTTAAATCTCTAAACATGCTTCCCTGAAGAATCCTAAATAACACTGTTTTTACCTGGCTTCTGGTCTTTGTAGGCAGCCCTCACGAAAGAGAAGTAGTTTTCTCTAAGGAAACACGGTGCTTCCATAGCATGGGTGGGAGCTCCTGCTGTCCTGCTCTAGAGCTACAGGGAAACTTGACGTGAGTCTTTGCCTCAAGCTAAGGCCTGAAAAGCCTTGCTGAAGCGAAAGCGCTTAGCAGTTTCCATTATGTCGTATTCGAAGGTCTGCATTACTTGAACGTTTCTTCACTTTACCAGACACTAGGCACACTCGGGTAGGCACCCTTTTTCGTACAAATACAGTGAGTACCAGCAGTCTCCTTTGCTCTTCTAAGAAACATCCAGACCTAGGAGCCTTTCCCAGTCACTCTATGTAATCAGAGTGTAGGGCAACTCGCAGCACCCTTCCTTAGGAAGCTAGGTGGACTCAGCTCTTCAACAGCTCCAGGGATCTGTTCTCTCATGTCCTACATGCCATGGAAGTCTGCCTCATTGCCCTCTGTGGAGCTTCACAAAGATACACAATCTGCTTCGCCTACCTCTAGGAACTCTTACCCAATGACCCCATACCTACAGGAGAGAGGAGGCTTGCATTCCTACTGGAACCAAATCACCGTTTTTCCTGTTAAAATGCAGGACTTTAAACTAGGCTTCGGCCCAATAGCACTGGTAGAACGTTCCAAGGATGAGGGAGTTCCATATATGCAGAACACTCTGTGAAGAAAAGTTGATTCAGCAAGGGACCAGAGTGTAGCTAGAGTCTCTTTGGACTTTTTAGATAAAAGAAGGTGTCCGGGTGCATGTTCACCAGAAAAGAAGACTTGAATGCCTAAGCCTTGCGTTCCCATTTTAAATCTCTATCCATGCCAGCCTGAGATACCTAAATAACACTGCTTTGACTGGCCTCTATTCACTGTGGGCAGCCCTCTGGAAAGAAAAGGAGTTTCTCTAAGGAAACACGGTGCTTCCCTAGCATGGGTGGGAGTTCCTCCTGTCATGCTCTAGAGCTACAGGGTAACTTGACGTGAGTCCTTGCCTCAAGCTAAGGCCTGAAAAGCCCTGCTGAAGCGAAAGCGCTTAGCATTTTCCATTATGTCGTATTGGAAGTTCTGCTTTACTTGAACGTTTCTTCACTCTCCCAGACACTAGGCACCCTAGTGTAGGCACCCTTTTTCCTACAAATACATTGAGTACCAGCAGTCTCCTTTGCTCTTCTAAGTAACATCCAGACTTAGAAGCCTTTCCCAGTCACTCTATGTATTCAGAGTGTAGGACAACTCGCTGCACCCTTCCTTAGGAAGTTAGGTGGACTCAGCTCTTCAACAGCTCCAGGAATTCTGTTCTCTCACGACCTACATGCCATGGAAGTCTGCCTCATTGCCCTCATTGGAGCTACACTAAGAAACACAATCTGCTTCGCCTTCTTCTAGGAACTCTTACCCAAGGACCCCATACCTACAGGAGAAAGCAGGTTGCATTCCTACTGGAATCTAAGCAAAGTTTTTCCTGTTACACTGCAGGACTTTAGAATAGGGTTAGGCCCGAAGGGTTACCTAGAGCGTTCCAAGAATGAGGGAGTTCGATACATGCAGAAAACCCTGTGAAGAAAAGTTGATTCAGCAAGGGACCAGGGTGTAGCTAGAGTCTCTATTGACTTGTTAGAAATCAGAAGGGTTTCGGCTGCATTTTAACCGGAGAAGAAGACCTGAAGGCACAAGCCTTGCTTTCCCATGTTAAATCTCTAAACATGCTTCCCTGAAGAATCCTAAATAACACTGTTTTTACCTGGCTTCTGGTCTTTGTAGGCAGCCCTCACGAAAGAGAAGTAGTTTTCTCTAAGGAAACACGGTGCTTCCATAGCATGGGTGGGAGCTCCTGCTGTCCTGCTCTAGAGCTACAGGGAAACTTGACGTGAGTCTTTGCCTCAAGCTAAGGCCTGAAAAGCCTTGCTGAAGCGAAAGCGCTTAGCAGTTTCCATTATGTCGTATTCGAAGGTCTGCATTACTTGAACGTTTCTTCACTTTACCAGACACTAGGCACACTCGGGTAGGCACCCTTTTTCGTACAAATACAGTGAGTACCAGCAGTCTCCTTTGCTCTTCTAAGAAACATCCAGACCTAGGAGCCTTTCCCAGTCACTCTATGTAATCAGAGTGTAGGGCAACTCGCAGCACCCTTCCTTAGGAAGCTAGGTGGACTCAGCTCTTCAACAGCTCCAGGGATCTGTTCTCTCATGTCCTACATGCCATGGAAGTCTGCCTCATTGCCCTCTGTGGAGCTTCACAAAGATACACAATCTGCTTCGCCTACCTCTAGGAACTCTTACCCAATGACCCCATACCTACAGGAGAGAGGAGGCTTGCATTCCTACTGGAACCAAATCACCGTTTTTCCTGTTAAAATGCAGGACTTTAAACTAGGCTTCGGCCCAATAGCACTGGTAGAACGTTCCAAGGATGAGGGAGTTCCATATATGCAGAACACTCTGTGAAGAAAAGTTGATTCAGCAAGGGACCAGAGTGTAGCTAGAGTCTCTTTGGACTTTTTAGATAAAAGAAGGTGTCCGGGTGCATGTTCACCAGAAAAGAAGACTTGAATGCCTAAGCCTTGCGTTCCCATTTTAAATCTCTATCCATGCCAGCCTGAGATACCTAAATAACACTGCTTTGACTGGCCTCTATTCACTGTGGGCAGCCCTCTGGAAAGAAAAGGAGTTTCTCTAAGGAAACACGGTGCTTCCCTAGCATGGGTGGGAGTTCCTCCTGTCATGCTCTAGAGCTACAGGGTAACTTGACGTGAGTCCTTGCCTCAAGCTAAGGCCTGAAAAGCCCTGCTGAAGCGAAAGCGCTTAGCATTTTCCATTATGTCGTATTGGAAGTTCTGCTTTACTTGAACGTTTCTTCACTCTCCCAGACACTAGGCACCCTAGTGTAGGCACCCTTTTTCCTACAAATACATTGAGTACCAGCAGTCTCCTTTGCTCTTCTAAGTAACATCCAGACTTAGAAGCCTTTCCCAGTCACTCTATGTATTCAGAGTGTAGGACAACTCGCTGCACCCTTCCTTAGGAAGTTAGGTGGACTCAGCTCTTCAACAGCTCCAGGAATTCTGTTCTCTCACGACCTACATGCCATGGAAGTCTGCCTCATTGCCCTCATTGGAGCTACACTAAGAAACACAATCTGCTTCGCCTTCTTCTAGGAACTCTTACCCAAGGACCCCATACCTACAGGAGAAAGCAGGTTGCATTCCTACTGGAATCTAAGCAAAGTTTTTCCTGTTACACTGCAGGACTTTAGAATAGGGTTAGGCCCGAAGGGTTACCTAGAGCGTTCCAAGAATGAGGGAGTTCGATACATGCAGAAAACCCTGTGAAGAAAAGTTGATTCAGCAAGGGACCAGGGTGTAGCTAGAGTCTCTATTGACTTGTTAGAAATCAGAAGGGTTTCGGCTGCATTTTAACCGGAGAAGAAGACCTGAAGGCACAAGCCTTGCTTTCCCATGTTAAATCTCTAAACATGCTTCCCTGAAGAATCCTAAATAACACTGTTTTTACCTGGCTTCTGGTCTTTGTAGGCAGCCCTCACGAAAGAGAAGTAGTTTTCTCTAAGGAAACACGGTGCTTCCATAGCATGGGTGGGAGCTCCTGCTGTCCTGCTCTAGAGCTACAGGGAAACTTGACGTGAGTCTTTGCCTCAAGCTAAGGCCTGAAAAGCCTTGCTGAAGCGAAAGCGCTTAGCAGTTTCCATTATGTCGTATTCGAAGGTCTGCATTACTTGAACGTTTCTTCACTTTACCAGACACTAGGCACACTCGGGTAGGCACCCTTTTTCGTACAAATACAGTGAGTACCAGCAGTCTCCTTTGCTCTTCTAAGAAACATCCAGACCTAGGAGCCTTTCCCAGTCACTCTATGTAATCAGAGTGTAGGGCAACTCGCAGCACCCTTCCTTAGGAAGCTAGGTGGACTCAGCTCTTCAACAGCTCCAGGGATCTGTTCTCTCATGTCCTACATGCCATGGAAGTCTGCCTCATTGCCCTCTGTGGAGCTTCACAAAGATACACAATCTGCTTCGCCTACCTCTAGGAACTCTTACCCAATGACCCCATACCTACAGGAGAGAGGAGGCTTGCATTCCTACTGGAACCAAATCACCGTTTTTCCTGTTAAAATGCAGGACTTTAAACTAGGCTTCGGCCCAATAGCACTGGTAGAACGTTCCAAGGATGAGGGAGTTCCATATATGCAGAACACTCTGTGAAGAAAAGTTGATTCAGCAAGGGACCAGAGTGTAGCTAGAGTCTCTTTGGACTTTTTAGATAAAAGAAGGTGTCCGGGTGCATGTTCACCAGAAAAGAAGACTTGAATGCCTAAGCCTTGCGTTCCCATTTTAAATCTCTATCCATGCCAGCCTGAGATACCTAAATAACACTGCTTTGACTGGCCTCTATTCACTGTGGGCAGCCCTCTGGAAAGAAAAGGAGTTTCTCTAAGGAAACACGGTGCTTCCCTAGCATGGGTGGGAGTTCCTCCTGTCATGCTCTAGAGCTACAGGGTAACTTGACGTGAGTCCTTGCCTCAAGCTAAGGCCTGAAAAGCCCTGCTGAAGCGAAAGCGCTTAGCATTTTCCATTATGTCGTATTGGAAGTTCTGCTTTACTTGAACGTTTCTTCACTCTCCCAGACACTAGGCACCCTAGTGTAGGCACCCTTTTTCCTACAAATACATTGAGTACCAGCAGTCTCCTTTGCTCTTCTAAGTAACATCCAGACTTAGAAGCCTTTCCCAGTCACTCTATGTATTCAGAGTGTAGGACAACTCGCTGCACCCTTCCTTAGGAAGTTAGGTGGACTCAGCTCTTCAACAGCTCCAGGAATTCTGTTCTCTCACGACCTACATGCCATGGAAGTCTGCCTCATTGCCCTCATTGGAGCTACACTAAGAAACACAATCTGCTTCGCCTTCTTCTAGGAACTCTTACCCAAGGACCCCATACCTACAGGAGAAAGCAGGTTGCATTCCTACTGGAATCTAAGCAAAGTTTTTCCTGTTACACTGCAGGACTTTAGAATAGGTTTAGGCCCGAAGGGTTACCTAGAGCGTTCCAAGAATGAGGGAGTTCGATACATGCAGAAAACCCTGTGAAGAAAAGTTGATTCAGCAAGGGACCAGGGTGTAGCTAGAGTCTCTATTGACTTGTTAGAAATCAGAAGGGTTTCGGCTGCATTTTAACCGGAGAAGAAGACCTGAAGGCACAAGCCTTGCTTTCCCATGTTAAATCTCTAAACATGCTTCCCTGAAGAATCCTAAATAACACTGTTTTTACCTGGCTTCTGGTCTTTGTAGGCAGCCCTCACGAAAGAGAAGTAGTTTTCTCTAAGGAAACACGGTGCTTCCATAGCATGGGTGGGAGCTCCTGCTGTCCTGCTCTAGAGCTACAGGGAAACTTGACGTGAGTCTTTGCCTCAAGCTAAGGCCTGAAAAGCCTTGCTGAAGCGAAAGCGCTTAGCAGTTTCCATTATGTCGTATTCGAAGGTCTGCATTACTTGAACGTTTCTTCACTTTACCAGACACTAGGCACACTCGGGTAGGCACCCTTTTTCGTACAAATACAGTGAGTACCAGCAGTCTCCTTTGCTCTTCTAAGAAACATCCAGACCTAGGAGCCTTTCCCAGTCACTCTATGTAATCAGAGTGTAGGGCAACTCGCAGCACCCTTCCTTAGGAAGCTAGGTGGACTCAGCTCTTCAACAGCTCCAGGGATCTGTTCTCTCATGTCCTACATGCCATGGAAGTCTGCCTCATTGCCCTCTGTGGAGCTTCACAAAGATACACAATCTGCTTCGCCTACCTCTAGGAACTCTTACCCAATGACCCCATACCTACAGGAGAGAGGAGGCTTGCATTCCTACTGGAACCAAATCACCGTTTTTCCTGTTAAAATGCAGGGCTTTAAACTAGGCTTCGGCCCAATAGCACTGGTAGAACGTTCCAAGGATGAGGGAGTTCCATATATGCAGAACACTCTGTGAAGAAAAGTTGATTCAGCAAGGGACCAGAGTGTAGCTAGAGTCTCTTTGGACTTTTTAGATAAAAGAAGGTGTCCGGGTGCATGTTCACCAGAAAAGAAGACTTGAATGCCTAAGCCTTGCGTTCCCATTTTAAATCTCTATCCATGCCAGCCTGAGATACCTAAATAACACTGCTTTGACTGGCCTCTATTCACTGTGGGCAGCCCTCTGGAAAGAAAAGGAGTTTCTCTAAGGAAACACGGTGCTTCCCTAGCATGGGTGGGAGTTCCTCCTGTCATGCTCTAGAGCTACAGGGTAACTTGACGTGAGTCCTTGCCTCAAGCTAAGGCCTGAAAAGCCCTGCTGAAGCGAAAGCGCTTAGCATTTTCCATTATGTCGTATTGGAAGTTCTGCTTTACTTGAACGTTTCTTCACTCTCCCAGACACTAGGCACCCTAGTGTAGGCACCCTTTTTCCTACAAATACATTGAGTACCAGCAGTCTCCTTTGCTCTTCTAAGTAACATCCAGACTTAGAAGCCTTTCCCAGTCACTCTATGTATTCAGAGTGTAGGACAACTCGCTGCACCCTTCCTTAGGAAGTTAGGTGGACTCAGCTCTTCAACAGCTCCAGGAATTCTGTTCTCTCACGACCTACATGCCATGGAAGTCTGCCTCATTGCCCTCATTGGAGCTACACTAAGAAACACAATCTGCTTCGCCTTCTTCTAGGAACTCTTACCCAAGGACCCCATACCTACAGGAGAAAGCAGGTTGCATTCCTACTGGAATCTAAGCAAAGTTTTTCCTGTTACACTGCAGGACTTTAGAATAGGTTTAGGCCCGAAGGGTTACCTAGAGCGTTCCAAGAATGAGGGAGTTCGATACATGCAGAAAACCCTGTGAAGAAATGTTGATTCAGCAAGGGACCAGGGTGTAGCTAGAGTCTCTATTGACTTGTTAGAAATCAGAAGGGTTTCGGCTGCATTTTAACCGGAGAAGAAGACCTGAAGGCACAAGCCTTGCTTTCCCATGTTAAATCTCTAAACATGCTTCCCTGAAGAATCCTAAATAACACTGTTTTTACCTGGCTTCTGGTCTTTGTAGGCAGCCCTCACGAAAGAGAAGTAGTTTTCTCTAAGGAAACACGGTGCTTCCATAGCATGGGTGGGAGCTCCTGCTGTCCTGCTCTAGAGCTACAGGGAAACTTGACGTGAGTCTTTGCCTCAAGCTAAGGCCTGAAAAGCCTTGCTGAAGCGAAAGCGCTTAGCAGTTTCCATTATGTCGTATTCGAAGGTCTGCATTACTTGAACGTTTCTTCACTTTACCAGACACTAGGCACACTCGGGTAGGCACCCTTTTTCGTACAAATACAGTGAGTACCAGCAGTCTCCTTTGCTCTTCTAAGAAACATCCAGACCTAGGAGCCTTTCCCAGTCACTCTATGTAATCAGAGTGTAGGGCAACTCGCAGCACCCTTCCTTAGGAAGCTAGGTGGACTCAGCTCTTCAACAGCTCCAGGGATCTGTTCTCTCATGTCCTACATGCCATGGAAGTCTGCCTCATTGCCCTCTGTGGAGCTTCACAAAGATACACAATCTGCTTCGCCTACCTCTAGGAACTCTTACCCAATGACCCCATACCTACAGGAGAGAGGAGGCTTGCATTCCTACTGGAACCAAATCACCGTTTTTCCTGTTAAAATGCAGGGCTTTAAACTAGGCTTCGGCCCAATAGCACTGGTAGAACGTTCCAAGGATGAGGGAGTTCCATATATGCAGAACACTCTGTGAAGAAAAGTTGATTCAGCAAGGGACCAGAGTGTAGCTAGAGTCTCTTTGGACTTTTTAGATAAAAGAAGGTGTCCGGGTGCATGTTCACCAGAAAAGAAGACTTGAATGCCTAAGCCTTGCGTTCCCATTTTAAATCTCTATCCATGCCAGCCTGAGATACCTAAATAACACTGCTTTGACTGGCCTCTATTCACTGTGGGCAGCCCTCTGGAAAGAAAAGGAGTTTCTCTAAGGAAACACGGTGCTTCCCTAGCATGGGTGGGAGTTCCTCCTGTCATGCTCTAGAGCTACAGGGTAACTTGACGTGAGTCCTTGCCTCAAGCTAAGGCCTGAAAAGCCCTGCTGAAGCGAAAGCGCTTAGCATTTTCCATTATGTCGTATTGGAAGTTCTGCTTTACTTGAACGTTTCTTCACTCTCCCAGACACTAGGCACCCTAGTGTAGGCACCCTTTTTCCTACAAATACATTGAGTACCAGCAGTCTCCTTTGCTCTTCTAAGTAACATCCAGACTTAGAAGCCTTTCCCAGTCACTCTATGTATTCAGAGTGTAGGACAACTCGCTGCACCCTTCCTTAGGAAGTTAGGTGGACTCAGCTCTTCAACAGCTCCAGGAATTCTGTTCTCTCACGACCTACATGCCATGGAAGTCTGCCTCATTGCCCTCATTGGAGCTACACTAAGAAACACAATCTGCTTCGCCTTCTTCTAGGAACTCTTACCCAAGGACCCCATACCTACAGGAGAAAGCAGGTTGCATTCCTACTGGAATCTAAGCAAAGTTTTTCCTGTTACACTGCAGGACTTTAGAATAGGTTTAGGCCCGAAGGGTTACCTAGAGCGTTCCAAGAATGAGGGAGTTCGATACATGCAGAAAACCCTGTGAAGAAAAGTTGATTCAGCAAGGGACCAGGGTGTAGCTAGAGTCTCTATTGACTTGTTAGAAATCAGAAGGGTTTCGGCTGCATTTTAACCGGAGAAGAAGACCTGAAGGCACAAGCCTTGCTTTCCCATGTTAAATCTCTAAACATGCTTCCCTGAAGAATCCTAAATAACACTGTTTTTACCTGGCTTCTGGTCTTTGTAGGCAGCCCTCACGAAAGAGAAGTAGTTTTCTCTAAGGAAACACGGTGCTTCCATAGCATGGGTGGGAGCTCCTGCTGTCCTGCTCTAGAGCTACAGGGAAACTTGACGTGAGTCTTTGCCTCAAGCTAAGGCCTGAAAAGCCTTGCTGAAGCGAAAGCGCTTAGCAGTTTCCATTATGTCGTATTCGAAGGTCTGCATTACTTGAACGTTTCTTCACTTTACCAGACACTAGGCACACTCGGGTAGGCACCCTTTTTCGTACAAATACAGTGAGTACCAGCAGTCTCCTTTGCTCTTCTAAGAAACATCCAGACCTAGGAGCCTTTCCCAGTCACTCTATGTAATCAGAGTGTAGGGCAACTCGCAGCACCCTTCCTTAGGAAGCTAGGTGGACTCAGCTCTTCAACAGCTCCAGGGATCTGTTCTCTCATGTCCTACATGCCATGGAAGTCTGCCTCATTGCCCTCTGTGGAGCTTCACAAAGATACACAATCTGCTTCGCCTACCTCTAGGAACTCTTACCCAATGACCCCATACCTACAGGAGAGAGGAGGCTTGCATTCCTACTGGAACCAAATCACCGTTTTTCCTGTTAAAATGCAGGGCTTTAAACTAGGCTTCGGCCCAATAGCACTGGTAGAACGTTCCAAGGATGAGGGAGTTCCATATATGCAGAACACTCTGTGAAGAAAAGTTGATTCAGCAAGGGACCAGAGTGTAGCTAGAGTCTCTTTGGACTTTTTAGATAAAAGAAGGTGTCCGGGTGCATGTTCACCAGAAAAGAAGACTTGAATGCCTAAGCCTTGCGTTCCCATTTTAAATCTCTATCCATGCCAGCCTGAGATACCTAAATAACACTGCTTTGACTGGCCTCTATTCACTGTGGGCAGCCCTCTGGAAAGAAAAGGAGTTTCTCTAAGGAAACACGGTGCTTCCCTAGCATGGGTGGGAGTTCCTCCTGTCATGCTCTAGAGCTACAGGGTAACTTGACGTGAGTCCTTGCCTCAAGCTAAGGCCTGAAAAGCCCTGCTGAAGCGAAAGCGCTTAGCATTTTCCATTATGTCGTATTGGAAGTTCTGCTTTACTTGAACGTTTCTTCACTCTCCCAGACACTAGGCACCCTAGTGTAGGCACCCTTTTTCCTACAAATACATTGAGTACCAGCAGTCTCCTTTGCTCTTCTAAGTAACATCCAGACTTAGAAGCCTTTCCCAGTCACTCTATGTATTCAGAGTGTAGGACAACTCGCTGCACCCTTCCTTAGGAAGTTAGGTGGACTCAGCTCTTCAACAGCTCCAGGAATTCTGTTCTCTCACGACCTACATGCCATGGAAGTCTGCCTCATTGCCCTCATTGGAGCTACACTAAGAAACACAATCTGCTTCGCCTTCTTCTAGGAACTCTTACCCAAGGACCCCATACCTACAGGAGAAAGCAGGTTGCATTCCTACTGGAATCTAAGCAAAGTTTTTCCTGTTACACTGCAGGACTTTAGAATAGGTTTAGGCCCGAAGGGTTACCTAGAGCGTTCCAAGAATGAGGGAGTTCGATACATGCAGAAAACCCTGTGAAGAAAAGTTGATTCAGCAAGGGACCAGGGTGTAGCTAGAGTCTCTATTGACTTGTTAGAAATCAGAAGGGTTTCGGCTGCATTTTAACCGGAGAAGAAGACCTGAAGGCACAAGCCTTGCTTTCCCATGTTAAATCTCTAAACATGCTTCCCTGAAGAATCCTAAATAACACTGTTTTTACCTGGCTTCTGGTCTTTGTAGGCAGCCCTCACGAAAGAGAAGTAGTTTTCTCTAAGGAAACACGGTGCTTCCATAGCATGGGTGGGAGCTCCTGCTGTCCTGCTCTAGAGCTACAGGGAAACTTGACGTGAGTCTTTGCCTCAAGCTAAGGCCTGAAAAGCCTTGCTGAAGCGAAAGCGCTTAGCAGTTTCCATTATGTCGTATTCGAAGGTCTGCATTACTTGAACGTTTCTTCACTTTACCAGACACTAGGCACACTCGGGTAGGCACCCTTTTTCGTACAAATACAGTGAGTACCAGCAGTCTCCTTTGCTCTTCTAAGAAACATCCAGACCTAGGAGCCTTTCCCAGTCACTCTATGTAATCAGAGTGTAGGGCAACTCGCAGCACCCTTCCTTAGGAAGCTAGGTGGACTCAGCTCTTCAACAGCTCCAGGGATCTGTTCTCTCATGTCCTACATGCCATGGAAGTCTGCCTCATTGCCCTCTGTGGAGCTTCACAAAGATACACAATCTGCTTCGCCTACCTCTAGGAACTCTTACCCAATGACCCCATACCTACAGGAGAGAGGAGGCTTGCATTCCTACTGGAACCAAATCACCGTTTTTCCTGTTAAAATGCAGGGCTTTAAACTAGGCCTCGGCCCAATAGCACTGGTAGAACGTTCCAAGGATGAGGGAGTTCCATATATGCAGAACACTCTGTGAAGAAAAGTTGATTCAGCAAGGGACCAGAGTGTAGCTAGAGTCTCTTTGGACTTTTTAGATAAAAGAAGGTGTCCGGGTGCATGTTCACCAGAAAAGAAGACTTGAATGCCTAAGCCTTGCGTTCCCATTTTAAATCTCTATCCATGCCAGCCTGAGATACCTAAATAACACTGCTTTGACTGGCCTCTATTCACTGTGGGCAGCCCTCTGGAAAGAAAAGGAGTTTCTCTAAGGAAACACGGTGCTTCCCTAGCATGGGTGGGAGTTCCTCCTGTCATGCTCTAGAGCTACAGGGTAACTTGACGTGAGTCCTTGCCTCAAGCTAAGGCCTGAAAAGCCCTGCTGAAGCGAAAGCGCTTAGCATTTTCCATTATGTCGTATTGGAAGTTCTGCTTTACTTGAACGTTTCTTCACTCTCCCAGACACTAGGCACCCTAGTGTAGGCACCCTTTTTCCTACAAATACATTGAGTACCAGCAGTCTCCTTTGCTCTTCTAAGTAACATCCAGACTTAGAAGCCTTTCCCAGTCACTCTATGTATTCAGAGTGTAGGACAACTCGCTGCACCCTTCCTTAGGAAGTTAGGTGGACTCAGCTCTTCAACAGCTCCAGGAATTCTGTTCTCTCACGACCTACATGCCATGGAAGTCTGCCTCATTGCCCTCATTGGAGCTACACTAAGAAACACAATCTGCTTCGCCTTCTTCTAGGAACTCTTACCCAAGGACCCCATACCTACAGGAGAAAGCAGGTTGCATTCCTACTGGAATCTAAGCAAAGTTTTTCCTGTTACACTGCAGGACTTTAGAATAGGTTTAGGCCCGAAGGGTTACCTAGAGCGTTCCAAGAATGAGGGAGTTCGATACATGCAGAAAACCCTGTGAAGAAAAGTTGATTCAGCAAGGGACCAGGGTGTAGCTAGAGTCTCTATTGACTTGTTAGAAATCAGAAGGGTTTCGGCTGCATTTTAACCGGAGAAGAAGACCTGAAGGCACAAGCCTTGCTTTCCCATGTTAAATCTCTAAACATGCTTCCCTGAAGAATCCTAAATAACACTGTTTTTACCTGGCTTCTGGTCTTTGTAGGCAGCCCTCACGAAAGAGAAGTAGTTTTCTCTAAGGAAACACGGTGCTTCCATAGCATGGGTGGGAGCTCCTGCTGTCCTGCTCTAGAGCTACAGGGAAACTTGACGTGAGTCTTTGCCTCAAGCTAAGGCCTGAAAAGCCTTGCTGAAGCGAAAGCGCTTAGCAGTTTCCATTATGTCGTATTCGAAGGTCTGCATTACTTGAACGTTTCTTCACTTTACCAGACACTAGGCACACTCGGGTAGGCACCCTTTTTCGTACAAATACAGTGAGTACCAGCAGTCTCCTTTGCTCTTCTAAGAAACATCCAGACCTAGGAGCCTTTCCCAGTCACTCTATGTAATCAGAGTGTAGGGCAACTCGCAGCACCCTTCCTTAGGAAGCTAGGTGGACTCAGCTCTTCAACAGCTCCAGGGATCTGTTCTCTCATGTCCTACATGCCATGGAAGTCTGCCTCATTGCCCTCTGTGGAGCTTCACAAAGATACACAATCTGCTTCGCCTACCTCTAGGAACTCTTACCCAATGACCCCATACCTACAGGAGAGAGGAGGCTTGCATTCCTACTGGAACCAAATCACCGTTTTTCCTGTTAAAATGCAGGGCTTTAAACTAGGCCTCGGCCCAATAGCACTGGTAGAACGTTCCAAGGATGAGGGAGTTCCATATATGCAGAACACTCTGTGAAGAAAAGTTGATTCAGCAAGGGACCAGAGTGTAGCTAGAGTCTCTTTGGACTTTTTAGATAAAAGAAGGTGTCCGGGTGCATGTTCACCAGAAAAGAAGACTTGAATGCCTAAGCCTTGCGTTCCCATTTTAAATCTCTATCCATGCCAGCCTGAGATACCTAAATAACACTGCTTTGACTGGCCTCTATTCACTGTGGGCAGCCCTCTGGAAAGAAAAGGAGTTTCTCTAAGGAAACACGGTGCTTCCCTAGCATGGGTGGGAGTTCCTCCTGTCATGCTCTAGAGCTACAGGGTAACTTGACGTGAGTCCTTGCCTCAAGCTAAGGCCTGAAAAGCCCTGCTGAAGCGAAAGCGCTTAGCATTTTCCATTATGTCGTATTGGAAGTTCTGCTTTACTTGAACGTTTCTTCACTCTCCCAGACACTAGGCACCCTAGTGTAGGCACCCTTTTTCCTACAAATACATTGAGTACCAGCAGTCTCCTTTGCTCTTCTAAGTAACATCCAGACTTAGAAGCCTTTCCCAGTCACTCTATGTATTCAGAGTGTAGGACAACTCGCTGCACCCTTCCTTAGGAAGTTAGGTGGACTCAGCTCTTCAACAGCTCCAGGAATTCTGTTCTCTCACGACCTACATGCCATGGAAGTCTGCCTCATTGCCCTCATTGGAGCTACACTAAGAAACACAATCTGCTTCGCCTTCTTCTAGGAACTCTTACCCAAGGACCCCATACCTACAGGAGAAAGCAGGTTGCATTCCTACTGGAATCTAAGCAAAGTTTTTCCTGTTACACTGCAGGACTTTAGAATAGGGTTAGGCCCGAAGGGTTACCTAGAGCGTTCCAAGAATGAGGGAGTTCGATACATGCAGAAAACCCTGTGAAGAAAAGTTGATTCAGCAAGGGACCAGGGTGTAGCTAGAGTCTCTATTGACTTGTTAGAAATCAGAAGGGTTTCGGCTGCATTTTAACCGGAGAAGAAGACCTGAAGGCACAAGCCTTGCTTTCCCATGTTAAATCTCTAAACATGCTTCCCTGAAGAATCCTAAATAACACTGTTTTTACCTGGCTTCTGGTCTTTGTAGGCAGCCCTCACGAAAGAGAAGTAGTTTTCTCTAAGGAAACACGGTGCTTCCATAGCATGGGTGGGAGCTCCTGCTGTCCTGCTCTAGAGCTACAGGGAAACTTGACGTGAGTCTTTGCCTCAAGCTAAGGCCTGAAAAGCCTTGCTGAAGCGAAAGCGCTTAGCAGTTTCCATTATGTCGTATTCGAAGGTCTGCATTACTTGAACGTTTCTTCACTTTACCAGACACTAGGCACACTCGGGTAGGCACCCTTTTTCGTACAAATACAGTGAGTACCAGCAGTCTCCTTTGCTCTTCTAAGAAACATCCAGACCTAGGAGCCTTTCCCAGTCACTCTATGTAATCAGAGTGTAGGGCAACTCGCAGCACCCTTCCTTAGGAAGCTAGGTGGACTCAGCTCTTCAACAGCTCCAGGGATCTGTTCTCTCATGTCCTACATGCCATGGAAGTCTGCCTCATTGCCCTCTGTGGAGCTTCACAAAGATACACAATCTGCTTCGCCTACCTCTAGGAACTCTTACCCAATGACCCCATACCTACAGGAGAGAGGAGGCTTGCATTCCTACTGGAACCAAATCACCGTTTTTCCTGTTAAAATGCAGGGCTTTAAACTAGGCCTCGGCCCAATAGCACTGGTAGAACGTTCCAAGGATGAGGGAGTTCCATATATGCAGAACACTCTGTGAAGAAAAGTTGATTCAGCAAGGGACCAGAGTGTAGCTAGAGTCTCTTTGGACTTTTTAGATAAAAGAAGGTGTCCGGGTGCATGTTCACCAGAAAAGAAGACTTGAATGCCTAAGCCTTGCGTTCCCATTTTAAATCTCTATCCATGCCAGCCTGAGATACCTAAATAACACTGCTTTGACTGGCCTCTATTCACTGTGGGCAGCCCTCTGGAAAGAAAAGGAGTTTCTCTAAGGAAACACGGTGCTTCCCTAGCATGGGTGGGAGTTCCTCCTGTCATGCTCTAGAGCTACAGGGTAACTTGACGTGAGTCCTTGCCTCAAGCTAAGGCCTGAAAAGCCCTGCTGAAGCGAAAGCGCTTAGCATTTTCCATTATGTCGTATTGGAAGTTCTGCTTTACTTGAACGTTTCTTCACTCTCCCAGACACTAGGCACCCTAGTGTAGGCACCCTTTTTCCTACAAATACATTGAGTACCAGCAGTCTCCTTTGCTCTTCTAAGTAACATCCAGACTTAGAAGCCTTTCCCAGTCACTCTATGTATTCAGAGTGTAGGACAACTCGCTGCACCCTTCCTTAGGAAGTTAGGTGGACTCAGCTCTTCAACAGCTCCAGGAATTCTGTTCTCTCACGACCTACATGCCATGGAAGTCTGCCTCATTGCCCTCATTGGAGCTACACTAAGAAACACAATCTGCTTCGCCTTCTTCTAGGAACTCTTACCCAAGGACCCCATACCTACAGGAGAAAGCAGGTTGCATTCCTACTGGAATCTAAGCAAAGTTTTTCCTGTTACACTGCAGGACTTTAGAATAGGTTTAGGCCCGAAGGGTTACCTAGAGCGTTCCAAGAATGAGGGAGTTCGATACATGCAGAAAACCCTGTGAAGAAAAGTTGATTCAGCAAGGGACCAGGGTGTAGCTAGAGTCTCTATTGACTTGTTAGAAATCAGAAGGGTTTCGGCTGCATTTTAACCGGAGAAGAAGACCTGAAGGCACAAGCCTTGCTTTCCCATGTTAAATCTCTAAACATGCTTCCCTGAAGAATCCTAAATAACACTGTTTTTACCTGGCTTCTGGTCTTTGTAGGCAGCCCTCACGAAAGAGAAGTAGTTTTCTCTAAGGAAACACGGTGCTTCCATAGCATGGGTGGGAGCTCCTGCTGTCCTGCTCTAGAGCTACAGGGAAACTTGACGTGAGTCTTTGCCTCAAGCTAAGGCCTGAAAAGCCTTGCTGAAGCGAAAGCGCTTAGCAGTTTCCATTATGTCGTATTCGAAGGTCTGCATTACTTGAACGTTTCTTCACTTTACCAGACACTAGGCACACTCGGGTAGGCACCCTTTTTCGTACAAATACAGTGAGTACCAGCAGTCTCCTTTGCTCTTCTAAGAAACATCCAGACCTAGGAGCCTTTCCCAGTCACTCTATGTAATCAGAGTGTAGGGCAACTCGCAGCACCCTTCCTTAGGAAGCTAGGTGGACTCAGCTCTTCAACAGCTCCAGGGATCTGTTCTCTCATGTCCTACATGCCATGGAAGTCTGCCTCATTGCCCTCTGTGGAGCTTCACAAAGATACACAATCTGCTTCGCCTACCTCTAGGAACTCTTACCCAATGACCCCATACCTACAGGAGAGAGGAGGCTTGCATTCCTACTGGAACCAAATCACCGTTTTTCCTGTTAAAATGCAGGGCTTTAAACTAGGCTTCGGCCCAATAGCACTGGTAGAACGTTCCAAGGATGAGGGAGTTCCATATATGCAGAACACTCTGTGAAGAAAAGTTGATTCAGCAAGGGACCAGAGTGTAGCTAGAGTCTCTTTGGACTTTTTAGATAAAAGAAGGTGTCCGGGTGCATGTTCACCAGAAAAGAAGACTTGAATGCCTAAGCCTTGCGTTCCCATTTTAAATCTCTATCCATGCCAGCCTGAGATACCTAAATAACACTGCTTTGACTGGCCTCTATTCACTGTGGGCAGCCCTCTGGAAAGAAAAGGAGTTTCTCTAAGGAAACACGGTGCTTCCCTAGCATGGGTGGGAGTTCCTCCTGTCATGCTCTAGAGCTACAGGGTAACTTGACGTGAGTCCTTGCCTCAAGCTAAGGCCTGAAAAGCCCTGCTGAAGCGAAAGCGCTTAGCATTTTCCATTATGTCGTATTGGAAGTTCTGCTTTACTTGAACGTTTCTTCACTCGCCCAGACACTAGGCACCCTAGTGTAGGCACCCTTTTTCCTACAAATACATTGAGTACCAGCAGTCTCCTTTGCTCTTCTAAGTAACATCCAGACTTAGAAGCCTTTCCCAGTCACTCTATGTATTCAGAGTGTAGGACAACTCGCTGCACCCTTCCTTAGGAAGTTAGGTGGACTCAGCTCTTCAACAGCTCCAGGAATTCTGTTCTCTCACGACCTACATGCCATGGAAGTCTGCCTCATTGCCCTCATTGGAGCTACACTAAGAAACACAATCTGCTTCGCCTTCTTCTAGGAACTCTTACCCAAGGACCCCATACCTACAGGAGAAAGCAGGTTGCATTCCTACTGGAATCTAAGCAAAGTTTTTCCTGTTACACTGCAGGACTTTAGAATAGGTTTAGGCCCGAAGGGTTACCTAGAGCGTTCCAAGAATGAGGGAGTTCGATACATGCAGAAAACCCTGTGAAGAAAAGTTGATTCAGCAAGGGACCAGGGTGTAGCTAGAGTCTCTATTGACTTGTTAGAAATCAGAAGGGTTTCGGCTGCATTTTAACCGGAGAAGAAGACCTGAAGGCACAAGCCTTGCTTTCCCATGTTAAATCTCTAAACATGCTTCCCTGAAGAATCCTAAATAACACTGTTTTTACCTGGCTTCTGGTCTTTGTAGGCAGCCCTCACGAAAGAGAAGTAGTTTTCTCTAAGGAAACACGGTGCTTCCATAGCATGGGTGGGAGCTCCTGCTGTCCTGCTCTAGAGCTACAGGGAAACTTGACGTGAGTCTTTGCCTCAAGCTAAGGCCTGAAAAGCCTTGCTGAAGCGAAAGCGCTTAGCAGTTTCCATTATGTCGTATTCGAAGGTCTGCATTACTTGAACGTTTCTTCACTTTACCAGACACTAGGCACACTCGGGTAGGCACCCTTTTTCGTACAAATACAGTGAGTACCAGCAGTCTCCTTTGCTCTTCTAAGAAACATCCAGACCTAGGAGCCTTTCCCAGTCACTCTATGTAATCAGAGTGTAGGGCAACTCGCAGCACCCTTCCTTAGGAAGCTAGGTGGACTCAGCTCTTCAACAGCTCCAGGGATCTGTTCTCTCATGTCCTACATGCCATGGAAGTCTGCCTCATTGCCCTCTGTGGAGCTTCACAAAGATACACAATCTGCTTCGCCTACCTCTAGGAACTCTTACCCAATGACCCCATACCTACAGGAGAGAGGAGGCTTGCATTCCTACTGGAACCAAATCACCGTTTTTCCTGTTAAAATGCAGGGCTTTAAACTAGGCTTCGGCCCAATAGCACTGGTAGAACGTTCCAAGGATGAGGGAGTTCCATATATGCAGAACACTCTGTGAAGAAAAGTTGATTCAGCAAGGGACCAGAGTGTAGCTAGAGTCTCTTTGGACTTTTTAGATAAAAGAAGGTGTCCGGGTGCATGTTCACCAGAAAAGAAGACTTGAATGCCTAAGCCTTGCGTTCCCATTTTAAATCTCTATCCATGCCAGCCTGAGATACCTAAATAACACTGCTTTGACTGGCCTCTATTCACTGTGGGCAGCCCTCTGGAAAGAAAAGGAGTTTCTCTAAGGAAACACGGTGCTTCCCTAGCATGGGTGGGAGTTCCTCCTGTCATGCTCTAGAGCTACAGGGTAACTTGACGTGAGTCCTTGCCTCAAGCTAAGGCCTGAAAAGCCCTGCTGAAGCGAAAGCGCTTAGCATTTTCCATTATGTCGTATTGGAAGTTCTGCTTTACTTGAACGTTTCTTCACTCGCCCAGACACTAGGCACCCTAGTGTAGGCACCCTTTTTCCTACAAATACATTGAGTACCAGCAGTCTCCTTTGCTCTTCTAAGTAACATCCAGACTTAGAAGCCTTTCCCAGTCACTCTATGTATTCAGAGTGTAGGACAACTCGCTGCACCCTTCCTTAGGAAGTTAGGTGGACTCAGCTCTTCAACAGCTCCAGGAATTCTGTTCTCTCACGACCTACATGCCATGGAAGTCTGCCTCATTGCCCTCATTGGAGCTACACTAAGAAACACAATCTGCTTCGCCTTCTTCTAGGAACTCTTACCCAAGGACCCCATACCTACAGGAGAAAGCAGGTTGCATTCCTACTGGAATCTAAGCAAAGTTTTTCCTGTTACACTGCAGGACTTTAGAATAGGGTTAGGCCCGAAGGGTTACCTAGAGCGTTCCAAGAATGAGGGAGTTCGATACATGCAGAAAACCCTGTGAAGAAAAGTTGATTCAGCAAGGGACCAGGGTGTAGCTAGAGTCTCTATTGACTTGTTAGAAATCAGAAGGGTTTCGGCTGCATTTTAACCGGAGAAGAAGACCTGAAGGCACAAGCCTTGCTTTCCCATGTTAAATCTCTAAACATGCTTCCCTGAAGAATCCTAAATAACACTGTTTTTACCTGGCTTCTGGTCTTTGTAGGCAGCCCTCACGAAAGAGAAGTAGTTTTCTCTAAGGAAACACGGTGCTTCCATAGCATGGGTGGGAGCTCCTGCTGTCCTGCTCTAGAGCTACAGGGAAACTTGACGTGAGTCTTTGCCTCAAGCTAAGGCCTGAAAAGCCTTGCTGAAGCGAAAGCGCTTAGCAGTTTCCATTATGTCGTATTCGAAGGTCTGCATTACTTGAACGTTTCTTCACTTTACCAGACACTAGGCACACTCGGGTAGGCACCCTTTTTCGTACAAATACAGTGAGTACCAGCAGTCTCCTTTGCTCTTCTAAGAAACATCCAGACCTAGGAGCCTTTCCCAGTCACTCTATGTAATCAGAGTGTAGGGCAACTCGCAGCACCCTTCCTTAGGAAGCTAGGTGGACTCAGCTCTTCAACAGCTCCAGGGATCTGTTCTCTCATGTCCTACATGCCATGGAAGTCTGCCTCATTGCCCTCTGTGGAGCTTCACAAAGATACACAATCTGCTTCGCCTACCTCTAGGAACTCTTACCCAATGACCCCATACCTACAGGAGAGAGGAGGCTTGCATTCCTACTGGAACCAAATCACCGTTTTTCCTGTTAAAATGCAGGGCTTTAAACTAGGCTTCGGCCCAATAGCACTGGTAGAACGTTCCAAGGATGAGGGAGTTCCATATATGCAGAACACTCTGTGAAGAAAAGTTGATTCAGCAAGGGACCAGAGTGTAGCTAGAGTCTCTTTGGACTTTTTAGATAAAAGAAGGTGTCCGGGTGCATGTTCACCAGAAAAGAAGACTTGAATGCCTAAGCCTTGCGTTCCCATTTTAAATCTCTATCCATGCCAGCCTGAGATACCTAAATAACACTGCTTTGACTGGCCTCTATTCACTGTGGGCAGCCCTCTGGAAAGAAAAGGAGTTTCTCTAAGGAAACACGGTGCTTCCCTAGCATGGGTGGGAGTTCCTCCTGTCATGCTCTAGAGCTACAGGGTAACTTGACGTGAGTCCTTGCCTCAAGCTAAGGCCTGAAAAGCCCTGCTGAAGCGAAAGCGCTTAGCATTTTCCATTATGTCGTATTGGAAGTTCTGCTTTACTTGAACGTTTCTTCACTCTCCCAGACACTAGGCACCCTAGTGTAGGCACCCTTTTTCCTACAAATACATTGAGTACCAGCAGTCTCCTTTGCTCTTCTAAGTAACATCCAGACTTAGAAGCCTTTCCCAGTCACTCTATGTATTCAGAGTGTAGGACAACTCGCTGCACCCTTCCTTAGGAAGTTAGGTGGACTCAGCTCTTCAACAGCTCCAGGAATTCTGTTCTCTCACGACCTACATGCCATGGAAGTCTGCCTCATTGCCCTCATTGGAGCTACACTAAGAAACACAATCTGCTTCGCCTTCTTCTAGGAACTCTTACCCAAGGACCCCATACCTACAGGAGAAAGCAGGTTGCATTCCTACTGGAATCTAAGCAAAGTTTTTCCTGTTACACTGCAGGACTTTAGAATAGGGTTAGGCCCGAAGGGTTACCTAGAGCGTTCCAAGAATGAGGGAGTTCGATACATGCAGAAAACCCTGTGAAGAAAAGTTGATTCAGCAAGGGACCAGGGTGTAGCTAGAGTCTCTATTGACTTGTTAGAAATCAGAAGGGTTTCGGCTGCATTTTAACCGGAGAAGAAGACCTGAAGGCACAAGCCTTGCTTTCCCATGTTAAATCTCTAAACATGCTTCCCTGAAGAATCCTAAATAACACTGTTTTTACCTGGCTTCTGGTCTTTGTAGGCAGCCCTCACGAAAGAGAAGTAGTTTTCTCTAAGGAAACACGGTGCTTCCATAGCATGGGTGGGAGCTCCTGCTGTCCTGCTCTAGAGCTACAGGGAAACTTGACGTGAGTCTTTGCCTCAAGCTAAGGCCTGAAAAGCCTTGCTGAAGCGAAAGCGCTTAGCAGTTTCCATTATGTCGTATTCGAAGGTCTGCATTACTTGAACGTTTCTTCACTTTACCAGACACTAGGCACACTCGGGTAGGCACCCTTTTTCGTACAAATACAGTGAGTACCAGCAGTCTCCTTTGCTCTTCTAAGAAACATCCAGACCTAGGAGCCTTTCCCAGTCACTCTATGTAATCAGAGTGTAGGGCAACTCGCAGCACCCTTCCTTAGGAAGCTAGGTGGACTCAGCTCTTCAACAGCTCCAGGGATCTGTTCTCTCATGTCCTACATGCCATGGAAGTCTGCCTCATTGCCCTCTGTGGAGCTTCACAAAGATACACAATCTGCTTCGCCTACCTCTAGGAACTCTTACCCAATGACCCCATACCTACAGGAGAGAGGAGGCTTGCATTCCTACTGGAACCAAATCACCGTTTTTCCTGTTAAAATGCAGGGCTTTAAACTAGGCTTCGGCCCAATAGCACTGGTAGAACGTTCCAAGGATGAGGGAGTTCCATATATGCAGAACACTCTGTGAAGAAAAGTTGATTCAGCAAGGGACCAGAGTGTAGCTAGAGTCTCTTTGGACTTTTTAGATAAAAGAAGGTGTCCGGGTGCATGTTCACCAGAAAAGAAGACTTGAATGCCTAAGCCTTGCGTTCCCATTTTAAATCTCTATCCATGCCAGCCTGAGATACCTAAATAACACTGCTTTGACTGGCCTCTATTCACTGTGGGCAGCCCTCTGGAAAGAAAAGGAGTTTCTCTAAGGAAACACGGTGCTTCCCTAGCATGGGTGGGAGTTCCTCCTGTCATGCTCTAGAGCTACAGGGTAACTTGACGTGAGTCCTTGCCTCAAGCTAAGGCCTGAAAAGCCCTGCTGAAGCGAAAGCGCTTAGCATTTTCCATTATGTCGTATTGGAAGTTCTGCTTTACTTGAACGTTTCTTCACTCGCCCAGACACTAGGCACCCTAGTGTAGGCACCCTTTTTCCTACAAATACATTGAGTACCAGCAGTCTCCTTTGCTCTTCTAAGTAACATCCAGACTTAGAAGCCTTTCCCAGTCACTCTATGTATTCAGAGTGTAGGACAACTCGCTGCACCCTTCCTTAGGAAGTTAGGTGGACTCAGCTCTTCAACAGCTCCAGGAATTCTGTTCTCTCACGACCTACATGCCATGGAAGTCTGCCTCATTGCCCTCATTGGAGCTACACTAAGAAACACAATCTGCTTCGCCTTCTTCTAGGAACTCTTACCCAAGGACCCCATACCTACAGGAGAAAGCAGGTTGCATTCCTACTGGAATCTAAGCAAAGTTTTTCCTGTTACACTGCAGGACTTTAGAATAGGGTTAGGCCCGAAGGGTTACCTAGAGCGTTCCAAGAATGAGGGAGTTCGATACATGCAGAAAACCCTGTGAAGAAAAGTTGATTCAGCAAGGGACCAGGGTGTAGCTAGAGTCTCTATTGACTTGTTAGAAATCAGAAGGGTTTCGGCTGCATTTTAACCGGAGAAGAAGACCTGAAGGCACAAGCCTTGCTTTCCCATGTTAAATCTCTAAACATGCTTCCCTGAAGAATCCTAAATAACACTGTTTTTACCTGGCTTCTGGTCTTTGTAGGCAGCCCTCACGAAAGAGAAGTAGTTTTCTCTAAGGAAACACGGTGCTTCCATAGCATGGGTGGGAGCTCCTGCTGTCCTGCTCTAGAGCTACAGGGAAACTTGACGTGAGTCTTTGCCTCAAGCTAAGGCCTGAAAAGCCTTGCTGAAGCGAAAGCGCTTAGCAGTTTCCATTATGTCGTATTCGAAGGTCTGCATTACTTGAACGTTTCTTCACTTTACCAGACACTAGGCACACTCGGGTAGGCACCCTTTTTCGTACAAATACAGTGAGTACCAGCAGTCTCCTTTGCTCTTCTAAGAAACATCCAGACCTAGGAGCCTTTCCCAGTCACTCTATGTAATCAGAGTGTAGGGCAACTCGCAGCACCCTTCCTTAGGAAGCTAGGTGGACTCAGCTCTTCAACAGCTCCAGGGATCTGTTCTCTCATGTCCTACATGCCATGGAAGTCTGCCTCATTGCCCTCTGTGGAGCTTCACAAAGATACACAATCTGCTTCGCCTACCTCTAGGAACTCTTACCCAATGACCCCATACCTACAGGAGAGAGGAGGCTTGCATTCCTACTGGAACCAAATCACCGTTTTTCCTGTTAAAATGCAGGGCTTTAAACTAGGCTTCGGCCCAATAGCACTGGTAGAACGTTCCAAGGATGAGGGAGTTCCATATATGCAGAACACTCTGTGAAGAAAAGTTGATTCAGCAAGGGACCAGAGTGTAGCTAGAGTCTCTTTGGACTTTTTAGATAAAAGAAGGTGTCCGGGTGCATGTTCACCAGAAAAGAAGACTTGAATGCCTAAGCCTTGCGTTCCCATTTTAAATCTCTATCCATGCCAGCCTGAGATACCTAAATAACACTGCTTTGACTGGCCTCTATTCACTGTGGGCAGCCCTCTGGAAAGAAAAGGAGTTTCTCTAAGGAAACACGGTGCTTCCCTAGCATGGGTGGGAGTTCCTCCTGTCATGCTCTAGAGCTACAGGGTAACTTGACGTGAGTCCTTGCCTCAAGCTAAGGCCTGAAAAGCCCTGCTGAAGCGAAAGCGCTTAGCATTTTCCATTATGTCGTATTGGAAGTTCTGCTTTACTTGAACGTTTCTTCACTCTCCCAGACACTAGGCACCCTAGTGTAGGCACCCTTTTTCCTACAAATACATTGAGTACCAGCAGTCTCCTTTGCTCTTCTAAGTAACATCCAGACTTAGAAGCCTTTCCCAGTCACTCTATGTATTCAGAGTGTAGGACAACTCGCTGCACCCTTCCTTAGGAAGTTAGGTGGACTCAGCTCTTCAACAGCTCCAGGAATTCTGTTCTCTCACGACCTACATGCCATGGAAGTCTGCCTCATTGCCCTCATTGGAGCTACACTAAGAAACACAATCTGCTTCGCCTTCTTCTAGGAACTCTTACCCAAGGACCCCATACCTACAGGAGAAAGCAGGTTGCATTCCTACTGGAATCTAAGCAAAGTTTTTCCTGTTACACTGCAGGACTTTAGAATAGGGTTAGGCCCGAAGGGTTACCTAGAGCGTTCCAAGAATGAGGGAGTTCGATACATGCAGAAAACCCTGTGAAGAAAAGTTGATTCAGCAAGGGACCAGGGTGTAGCTAGAGTCTCTATTGACTTGTTAGAAATCAGAAGGGTTTCGGCTGCATTTTAACCGGAGAAGAAGACCTGAAGGCACAAGCCTTGCTTTCCCATGTTAAATCTCTAAACATGCTTCCCTGAAGAATCCTAAATAACACTGTTTTTACCTGGCTTCTGGTCTTTGTAGGCAGCCCTCACGAAAGAGAAGTAGTTTTCTCTAAGGAAACACGGTGCTTCCATAGCATGGGTGGGAGCTCCTGCTGTCCTGCTCTAGAGCTACAGGGAAACTTGACGTGAGTCTTTGCCTCAAGCTAAGGCCTGAAAAGCCTTGCTGAAGCGAAAGCGCTTAGCAGTTTCCATTATGTCGTATTCGAAGGTCTGCATTACTTGAACGTTTCTTCACTTTACCAGACACTAGGCACACTCGGGTAGGCACCCTTTTTCGTACAAATACAGTGAGTACCAGCAGTCTCCTTTGCTCTTCTAAGAAACATCCAGACCTAGGAGCCTTTCCCAGTCACTCTATGTAATCAGAGTGTAGGGCAACTCGCAGCACCCTTCCTTAGGAAGCTAGGTGGACTCAGCTCTTCAACAGCTCCAGGGATCTGTTCTCTCATGTCCTACATGCCATGGAAGTCTGCCTCATTGCCCTCTGTGGAGCTTCACAAAGATACACAATCTGCTTCGCCTACCTCTAGGAACTCTTACCCAATGACCCCATACCTACAGGAGAGAGGAGGCTTGCATTCCTACTGGAACCAAATCACCGTTTTTCCTGTTAAAATGCAGGACTTTAAACTAGGCTTCGGCCCAATAGCACTGGTAGAACGTTCCAAGGATGAGGGAGTTCCATATATGCAGAACACTCTGTGAAGAAAAGTTGATTCAGCAAGGGACCAGAGTGTAGCTAGAGTCTCTTTGGACTTTTTAGATAAAAGAAGGTGTCCGGGTGCATGTTCACCAGAAAAGAAGACTTGAATGCCTAAGCCTTGCGTTCCCATTTTAAATCTCTATCCATGCCAGCCTGAGATACCTAAATAACACTGCTTTGACTGGCCTCTATTCACTGTGGGCAGCCCTCTGGAAAGAAAAGGAGTTTCTCTAAGGAAACACGGTGCTTCCCTAGCATGGGTGGGAGTTCCTCCTGTCATGCTCTAGAGCTACAGGGTAACTTGACGTGAGTCCTTGCCTCAAGCTAAGGCCTGAAAAGCCCTGCTGAAGCGAAAGCGCTTAGCATTTTCCATTATGTCGTATTGGAAGTTCTGCTTTACTTGAACGTTTCTTCACTCGCCCAGACACTAGGCACCCTAGTGTAGGCACCCTTTTTCCTACAAATACATTGAGTACCAGCAGTCTCCTTTGCTCTTCTAAGTAACATCCAGACTTAGAAGCCTTTCCCAGTCACTCTATGTATTCAGAGTGTAGGACAACTCGCTGCACCCTTCCTTAGGAAGTTAGGTGGACTCAGCTCTTCAACAGCTCCAGGAATTCTGTTCTCTCACGACCTACATGCCATGGAAGTCTGCCTCATTGCCCTCATTGGAGCTACACTAAGAAACACAATCTGCTTCGCCTTCTTCTAGGAACTCTTACCCAAGGACCCCATACCTACAGGAGAAAGCAGGTTGCATTCCTACTGGAATCTAAGCAAAGTTTTTCCTGTTACACTGCAGGACTTTAGAATAGGTTTAGGCCCGAAGGGTTACCTAGAGCGTTCCAAGAATGAGGGAGTTCGATACATGCAGAAAACCCTGTGAAGAAAAGTTGATTCAGCAAGGGACCAGGGTGTAGCTAGAGTCTCTATTGACTTGTTAGAAATCAGAAGGGTTTCGGCTGCATTTTAACCGGAGAAGAAGACCTGAAGGCACAAGCCTTGCTTTCCCATGTTAAATCTCTAAACATGCTTCCCTGAAGAATCCTAAATAACACTGTTTTTACCTGGCTTCTGGTCTTTGTAGGCAGCCCTCACGAAAGAGAAGTAGTTTTCTCTAAGGAAACACGGTGCTTCCATAGCATGGGTGGGAGCTCCTGCTGTCCTGCTCTAGAGCTACAGGGAAACTTGACGTGAGTCTTTGCCTCAAGCTAAGGCCTGAAAAGCCTTGCTGAAGCGAAAGCGCTTAGCAGTTTCCATTATGTCGTATTCGAAGGTCTGCATTACTTGAACGTTTCTTCACTTTACCAGACACTAGGCACACTCGGGTAGGCACCCTTTTTCGTACAAATACAGTGAGTACCAGCAGTCTCCTTTGCTCTCCTAAGAAACATCCAGACCTAGGAGCCTTTCCCAGTCACTCTATGTAATCAGAGTGTAGGGCAACTCGCAGCACCCTTCCTTAGGAAGCTAGGTGGACTCAGCTCTTCAACAGCTCCAGGGATCTGTTCTCTCATGTCCTACATGCCATGGAAGTCTGCCTCATTGCCCTCTGTGGAGCTTCACAAAGATACACAATCTGCTTCGCCTACCTCTAGGAACTCTTACCCAATGACCCCATACCTACAGGAGAGAGGAGGCTTGCATTCCTACTGGAACCAAATCACCGTTTTTCCTGTTAAAATGCAGGACTTTAAACTAGGCTTCGGCCCAATAGCACTGGTAGAACGTTCCAAGGATGAGGGAGTTCCATATATGCAGAACACTCTGTGAAGAAAAGTTGATTCAGCAAGGGACCAGAGTGTAGCTAGAGTCTCTTTGGACTTTTTAGATAAAAGAAGGTGTCCGGGTGCATGTTCACCAGAAAAGAAGACTTGAATGCCTAAGCCTTGCGTTCCCATTTTAAATCTCTATCCATGCCAGCCTGAGATACCTAAATAACACTGCTTTGACTGGCCTCTATTCACTGTGGGCAGCCCTCTGGAAAGAAAAGGAGTTTCTCTAAGGAAACACGGTGCTTCCCTAGCATGGGTGGGAGTTCCTCCTGTCATGCTCTAGAGCTACAGGGTAACTTGACGTGAGTCCTTGCCTCAAGCTAAGGCCTGAAAAGCCCTGCTGAAGCGAAAGCGCTTAGCATTTTCCATTATGTCGTATTGGAAGTTCTGCTTTACTTGAACGTTTCTTCACTCGCCCAGACACTAGGCACCCTAGTGTAGGCACCCTTTTTCCTACAAATACATTGAGTACCAGCAGTCTCCTTTGCTCTTCTAAGTAACATCCAGACTTAGAAGCCTTTCCCAGTCACTCTATGTATTCAGAGTGTAGGACAACTCGCTGCACCCTTCCTTAGGAAGTTAGGTGGACTCAGCTCTTCAACAGCTCCAGGAATTCTGTTCTCTCACGACCTACATGCCATGGAAGTCTGCCTCATTGCCCTCATTGGAGCTACACTAAGAAACACAATCTGCTTCGCCTTCTTCTAGGAACTCTTACCCAAGGACCCCATACCTACAGGAGAAAGCAGGTTGCATTCCTACTGGAATCTAAGCAAAGTTTTTCCTGTTACACTGCAGGACTTTAGAATAGGTTTAGGCCCGAAGGGTTACCTAGAGCGTTCCAAGAATGAGGGAGTTCGATACATGCAGAAAACCCTGTGAAGAAAAGTTGATTCAGCAAGGGACCAGGGTGTAGCTAGAGTCTCTATTGACTTGTTAGAAATCAGAAGGGTTTCGGCTGCATTTTAACCGGAGAAGAAGACCTGAAGGCACAAGCCTTGCTTTCCCATGTTAAATCTCTAAACATGCTTCCCTGAAGAATCCTAAATAACACTGTTTTTACCTGGCTTCTGGTCTTTGTAGGCAGCCCTCACGAAAGAGAAGTAGTTTTCTCTAAGGAAACACGGTGCTTCCATAGCATGGGTGGGAGCTCCTGCTGTCCTGCTCTAGAGCTACAGGGAAACTTGACGTGAGTCTTTGCCTCAAGCTAAGGCCTGAAAAGCCTTGCTGAAGCGAAAGCGCTTAGCAGTTTCCATTATGTCGTATTCGAAGGTCTGCATTACTTGAACGTTTCTTCACTTTACCAGACACTAGGCACACTCGGGTAGGCACCCTTTTTCGTACAAATACAGTGAGTACCAGCAGTCTCCTTTGCTCTCCTAAGAAACATCCAGACCTAGGAGCCTTTCCCAGTCACTCTATGTAATCAGAGTGTAGGGCAACTCGCAGCACCCTTCCTTAGGAAGCTAGGTGGACTCAGCTCTTCAACAGCTCCAGGGATCTGTTCTCTCATGTCCTACATGCCATGGAAGTCTGCCTCATTGCCCTCTGTGGAGCTTCACAAAGATACACAATCTGCTTCGCCTACCTCTAGGAACTCTTACCCAATGACCCCATACCTACAGGAGAGAGGAGGCTTGCATTCCTACTGGAACCAAATCACCGTTTTTCCTGTTAAAATGCAGGGCTTTAAACTAGGCTTCGGCCCAATAGCACTGGTAGAACGTTCCAAGGATGAGGGAGTTCCATATATGCAGAACACTCTGTGAAGAAAAGTTGATTCAGCAAGGGACCAGAGTGTAGCTAGAGTCTCTTTGGACTTTTTAGATAAAAGAAGGTGTCCGGGTGCATGTTCACCAGAAAAGAAGACTTGAATGCCTAAGCCTTGCGTTCCCATTTTAAATCTCTATCCATGCCAGCCTGAGATACCTAAATAACACTGCTTTGACTGGCCTCTATTCACTGTGGGCAGCCCTCTGGAAAGAAAAGGAGTTTCTCTAAGGAAACACGGTGCTTCCCTAGCATGGGTGGGAGTTCCTCCTGTCATGCTCTAGAGCTACAGGGTAACTTGACGTGAGTCCTTGCCTCAAGCTAAGGCCTGAAAAGCCCTGCTGAAGCGAAAGCGCTTAGCATTTTCCATTATGTCGTATTGGAAGTTCTGCTTTACTTGAACGTTTCTTCACTCTCCCAGACACTAGGCACCCTAGTGTAGGCACCCTTTTTCCTACAAATACATTGAGTACCAGCAGTCTCCTTTGCTCTTCTAAGTAACATCCAGACTTAGAAGCCTTTCCCAGTCACTCTATGTATTCAGAGTGTAGGACAACTCGCTGCACCCTTCCTTAGGAAGTTAGGTGGACTCAGCTCTTCAACAGCTCCAGGAATTCTGTTCTCTCACGACCTACATGCCATGGAAGTCTGCCTCATTGCCCTCATTGGAGCTACACTAAGAAACACAATCTGCTTCGCCTTCTTCTAGGAACTCTTACCCAAGGACCCCATACCTACAGGAGAAAGCAGGTTGCATTCCTACTGGAATCTAAGCAAAGTTTTTCCTGTTACACTGCAGGACTTTAGAATAGGTTTAGGCCCGAAGGGTTACCTAGAGCGTTCCAAGAATGAGGGAGTTCGATACATGCAGAAAACCCTGTGAAGAAAAGTTGATTCAGCAAGGGACCAGGGTGTAGCTAGAGTCTCTATTGACTTGTTAGAAATCAGAAGGGTTTCGGCTGCATTTTAACCGGAGAAGAAGACCTGAAGGCACAAGCCTTGCTTTCCCATGTTAAATCTCTAAACATGCTTCCCTGAAGAATCCTAAATAACACTGTTTTTACCTGGCTTCTGGTCTTTGTAGGCAGCCCTCACGAAAGAGAAGTAGTTTTCTCTAAGGAAACACGGTGCTTCCATAGCATGGGTGGGAGCTCCTGCTGTCCTGCTCTAGAGCTACAGGGAAACTTGACGTGAGTCTTTGCCTCAAGCTAAGGCCTGAAAAGCCTTGCTGAAGCGAAAGCGCTTAGCAGTTTCCATTATGTCGTATTCGAAGGTCTGCATTACTTGAACGTTTCTTCACTTTACCAGACACTAGGCACACTCGGGTAGGCACCCTTTTTCGTACAAATACAGTGAGTACCAGCAGTCTCCTTTGCTCTCCTAAGAAACATCCAGACCTAGGAGCCTTTCCCAGTCACTCTATGTAATCAGAGTGTAGGGCAACTCGCAGCACCCTTCCTTAGGAAGCTAGGTGGACTCAGCTCTTCAACAGCTCCAGGGATCTGTTCTCTCATGTCCTACATGCCATGGAAGTCTGCCTCATTGCCCTCTGTGGAGCTTCACAAAGATACACAATCTGCTTCGCCTACCTCTAGGAACTCTTACCCAATGACCCCATACCTACAGGAGAGAGGAGGCTTGCATTCCTACTGGAACCAAATCACCGTTTTTCCTGTTAAAATGCAGGGCTTTAAACTAGGCTTCGGCCCAATAGCACTGGTAGAACGTTCCAAGGATGAGGGAGTTCCATATATGCAGAACACTCTGTGAAGAAAAGTTGATTCAGCAAGGGACCAGAGTGTAGCTAGAGTCTCTTTGGACTTTTTAGATAAAAGAAGGTGTCCGGGTGCATGTTCACCAGAAAAGAAGACTTGAATGCCTAAGCCTTGCGTTCCCATTTTAAATCTCTATCCATGCCAGCCTGAGATACCTAAATAACACTGCTTTGACTGGCCTCTATTCACTGTGGGCAGCCCTCTGGAAAGAAAAGGAGTTTCTCTAAGGAAACACGGTGCTTCCCTAGCATGGGTGGGAGTTCCTCCTGTCATGCTCTAGAGCTACAGGGTAACTTGACGTGAGTCCTTGCCTCAAGCTAAGGCCTGAAAAGCCCTGCTGAAGCGAAAGCGCTTAGCATTTTCCATTATGTCGTATTGGAAGTTCTGCTTTACTTGAACGTTTCTTCACTCGCCCAGACACTAGGCACCCTAGTGTAGGCACCCTTTTTCCTACAAATACATTGAGTACCAGCAGTCTCCTTTGCTCTTCTAAGTAACATCCAGACTTAGAAGCCTTTCCCAGTCACTCTATGTATTCAGAGTGTAGGACAACTCGCTGCACCCTTCCTTAGGAAGTTAGGTGGACTCAGCTCTTCAACAGCTCCAGGAATTCTGTTCTCTCACGACCTACATGCCATGGAAGTCTGCCTCATTGCCCTCATTGGAGCTACACTAAGAAACACAATCTGCTTCGCCTTCTTCTAGGAACTCTTACCCAAGGACCCCATACCTACAGGAGAAAGCAGGTTGCATTCCTACTGGAATCTAAGCAAAGTTTTTCCTGTTACACTGCAGGACTTTAGAATAGGTTTAGGCCCGAAGGGTTACCTAGAGCGTTCCAAGAATGAGGGAGTTCGATACATGCAGAAAACCCTGTGAAGAAAAGTTGATTCAGCAAGGGACCAGGGTGTAGCTAGAGTCTCTATTGACTTGTTAGAAATCAGAAGGGTTTCGGCTGCATTTTAACCGGAGAAGAAGACCTGAAGGCACAAGCCTTGCTTTCCCATGTTAAATCTCTAAACATGCTTCCCTGAAGAATCCTAAATAACACTGTTTTTACCTGGCTTCTGGTCTTTGTAGGCAGCCCTCACGAAAGAGAAGTAGTTTTCTCTAAGGAAACACGGTGCTTCCATAGCATGGGTGGGAGCTCCTGCTGTCCTGCTCTAGAGCTACAGGGAAACTTGACGTGAGTCTTTGCCTCAAGCTAAGGCCTGAAAAGCCTTGCTGAAGCGAAAGCGCTTAGCAGTTTCCATTATGTCGTATTCGAAGGTCTGCATTACTTGAACGTTTCTTCACTTTACCAGACACTAGGCACACTCGGGTAGGCACCCTTTTTCGTACAAATACAGTGAGTACCAGCAGTCTCCTTTGCTCTCCTAAGAAACATCCAGACCTAGGAGCCTTTCCCAGTCACTCTATGTAATCAGAGTGTAGGGCAACTCGCAGCACCCTTCCTTAGGAAGCTAGGTGGACTCAGCTCTTCAACAGCTCCAGGGATCTGTTCTCTCATGTCCTACATGCCATGGAAGTCTGCCTCATTGCCCTCTGTGGAGCTTCACAAAGATACACAATCTGCTTCGCCTACCTCTAGGAACTCTTACCCAATGACCCCATACCTACAGGAGAGAGGAGGCTTGCATTCCTACTGGAACCAAATCACCGTTTTTCCTGTTAAAATGCAGGGCTTTAAACTAGGCTTCGGCCCAATAGCACTGGTAGAACGTTCCAAGGATGAGGGAGTTCCATATATGCAGAACACTCTGTGAAGAAAAGTTGATTCAGCAAGGGACCAGAGTGTAGCTAGAGTCTCTTTGGACTTTTTAGATAAAAGAAGGTGTCCGGGTGCATGTTCACCAGAAAAGAAGACTTGAATGCCTAAGCCTTGCGTTCCCATTTTAAATCTCTATCCATGCCAGCCTGAGATACCTAAATAACACTGCTTTGACTGGCCTCTATTCACTGTGGGCAGCCCTCTGGAAAGAAAAGGAGTTTCTCTAAGGAAACACGGTGCTTCCCTAGCATGGGTGGGAGTTCCTCCTGTCATGCTCTAGAGCTACAGGGTAACTTGACGTGAGTCCTTGCCTCAAGCTAAGGCCTGAAAAGCCCTGCTGAAGCGAAAGCGCTTAGCATTTTCCATTATGTCGTATTGGAAGTTCTGCTTTACTTGAACGTTTCTTCACTCTCCCAGACACTAGGCACCCTAGTGTAGGCACCCTTTTTCCTACAAATACATTGAGTACCAGCAGTCTCCTTTGCTCTTCTAAGTAACATCCAGACTTAGAAGCCTTTCCCAGTCACTCTATGTATTCAGAGTGTAGGACAACTCGCTGCACCCTTCCTTAGGAAGTTAGGTGGACTCAGCTCTTCAACAGCTCCAGGAATTCTGTTCTCTCACGACCTACATGCCATGGAAGTCTGCCTCATTGCCCTCATTGGAGCAACACTAAGAAACACAATCTGCTTCGCCTTCTTCTAGGAACTCTTACCCAAGGACCCCATACCTACAGGAGAAAGCAGGTTGCATTCCTACTGGAATCTAAGCAAAGTTTTTCCTGTTACACTGCAGGACTTTAGAATAGGTTTAGGCCCGAAGGGTTACCTAGAGCGTTCCAAGAATGAGGGAGTTCGATACATGCAGAAAACCCTGTGAAGAAAAGTTGATTCAGCAAGGGACCAGGGTTTGGCTAGAGTCTCTATTGACTTGTTAGAAATCAGAAGGGTTTCGGCTGCATTTTAACCGGAGAAGAAGACCTGAAGGCACAAGCCTTGCTTTCCCATGTTAAATCTCTAAACATGCTTCCCTGAAGAATCCTAAATAACACTGTTTTTACCTGGCTTCTGGTCTTTGTAGGCAGCCCTCACGAAAGAGAAGTAGTTTTCTCTAAGGAAACACGGTGCTTCCATAGCATGGGTGGGAGCTCCTGCTGTCCTGCTCTAGAGCTACAGGGAAACTTGACGTGAGTCTTTGCCTCAAGCTAAGGCCTGAAAAGCCTTGCTGAAGCGAAAGCGCTTAGCAGTTTCCATTATGTCGTATTCGAAGGTCTGCATTACTTGAACGTTTCTTCACTTTACCAGACACTAGGCACACTCGGGTAGGCACCCTTTTTCGTACAAATACAGTGAGTACCAGCAGTCTCCTTTGCTCTTCTAAGAAACATCCAGACCTAGGAGCCTTTCCCAGTCACTCTATGTAATCAGAGTGTAGGGCAACTCGCAGCACCCTTCCTTAGGAAGCTAGGTGGACTCAGCTCTTCAACAGCTCCAGGGATCTGTTCTCTCATGTCCTACATGCCATGGAAGTCTGCCTCATTGCCCTCTGTGGAGCTTCACAAAGATACACAATCTGCTTCGCCTACCTCTAGGAACTCTTACCCAATGACCCCATACCTACAGGAGAGAGGAGGCTTGCATTCCTACTGGAACCAAATCACCGTTTTTCCTGTTAAAATGCAGGGCTTTAAACTAGGCTTCGGCCCAATAGCACTGGTAGAACGTTCCAAGGATGAGGGAGTTCCATATATGCAGAACACTCTGTGAAGAAAAGTTGATTCAGCAAGGGACCAGAGTGTAGCTAGAGTCTCTTTGGACTTTTTAGATAAAAGAAGGTGTCCGGGTGCATGTTCACCAGAAAAGAAGACTTGAATGCCTAAGCCTTGCGTTCCCATTTTAAATCTCTATCCATGCCAGCCTGAGATACCTAAATAACACTGCTTTGACTGGCCTCTATTCACTGTGGGCAGCCCTCTGGAAAGAAAAGGAGTTTCTCTAAGGAAACACGGTGCTTCCCTAGCATGGGTGGGAGTTCCTCCTGTCATGCTCTAGAGCTACAGGGTAACTTGACGTGAGTCCTTGCCTCAAGCTAAGGCCTGAAAAGCCCTGCTGAAGCGAAAGCGCTTAGCATTTTCCATTATGTCGTATTGGAAGTTCTGCTTTACTTGAACGTTTCTTCACTCTCCCAGACACTAGGCACCCTAGTGTAGGCACCCTTTTTCCTACAAATACATTGAGTACCAGCAGTCTCCTTTGCTCTTCTAAGTAACATCCAGACTTAGAAGCCTTTCCCAGTCACTCTATGTATTCAGAGTGTAGGACAACTCGCTGCACCCTTCCTTAGGAAGTTAGGTGGACTCAGCTCTTCAACAGCTCCAGGAATTCTGTTCTCTCACGACCTACATGCCATGGAAGTCTGCCTCATTGCCCTCATTGGAGCTACACTAAGAAACACAATCTGCTTCGCCTTCTTCTAGGAACTCTTACCCAAGGACCCCATACCTACAGGAGAAAGCAGGTTGCATTCCTACTGGAATCTAAGCAAAGTTTTTCCTGTTACACTGCAGGACTTTAGAATAGGTTTAGGCCCGAAGGGTTACCTAGAGCGTTCCAAGAATGAGGGAGTTCGATACATGCAGAAAACCCTGTGAAGAAAAGTTGATTCAGCAAGGGACCAGGGTGTAGCTAGAGTCTCTATTGACTTGTTAGAAATCAGAAGGGTTTCGGCTGCATTTTAACCGGAGAAGAAGACCTGAAGGCACAAGCCTTGCTTTCCCATGTTAAATCTCTAAACATGCTTCCCTGAAGAATCCTAAATAACACTGTTTTTACCTGGCTTCTGGTCTTTGTAGGCAGCCCTCACGAAAGAGAAGTAGTTTTCTCTAAGGAAACACGGTGCTTCCATAGCATGGGTGGGAGCTCCTGCTGTCCTGCTCTAGAGCTACAGGGAAACTTGACGTGAGTCTTTGCCTCAAGCTAAGGCCTGAAAAGCCTTGCTGAAGCGAAAGCGCTTAGCAGTTTCCATTATGTCGTATTCGAAGGTCTGCATTACTTGAACGTTTCTTCACTTTACCAGACACTAGGCACACTCGGGTAGGCACCCTTTTTCGTACAAATACAGTGAGTACCAGCAGTCTCCTTTGCTCTTCTAAGAAACATCCAGACCTAGGAGCCTTTCCCAGTCACTCTATGTAATCAGAGTGTAGGGCAACTCGCAGCACCCTTCCTTAGGAAGCTAGGTGGACTCAGCTCTTCAACAGCTCCAGGGATCTGTTCTCTCATGTCCTACATGCCATGGAAGTCTGCCTCATTGCCCTCTGTGGAGCTTCACAAAGATACACAATCTGCTTCGCCTACCTCTAGGAACTCTTACCCAATGACCCCATACCTACAGGAGAGAGGAGGCTTGCATTCCTACTGGAACCAAATCACCGTTTTTCCTGTTAAAATGCAGGGCTTTAAACTAGGCTTCGGCCCAATAGCACTGGTAGAACGTTCCAAGGATGAGGGAGTTCCATATATGCAGAACACTCTGTGAAGAAAAGTTGATTCAGCAAGGGACCAGAGTGTAGCTAGAGTCTCTTTGGACTTTTTAGATAAAAGAAGGTGTCCGGGTGCATGTTCACCAGAAAAGAAGACTTGAATGCCTAAGCCTTGCGTTCCCATTTTAAATCTCTATCCATGCCAGCCTGAGATACCTAAATAACACTGCTTTGACTGGCCTCTATTCACTGTGGGCAGCCCTCTGGAAAGAAAAGGAGTTTCTCTAAGGAAACACGGTGCTTCCCTAGCATGGGTGGGAGTTCCTCCTGTCATGCTCTAGAGCTACAGGGTAACTTGACGTGAGTCCTTGCCTCAAGCTAAGGCCTGAAAAGCCCTGCTGAAGCGAAAGCGCTTAGCATTTTCCATTATGTCGTATTGGAAGTTCTGCTTTACTTGAACGTTTCTTCACTCTCCCAGACACTAGGCACCCTAGTGTAGGCACCCTTTTTCCTACAAATACATTGAGTACCAGCAGTCTCCTTTGCTCTTCTAAGTAACATCCAGACTTAGAAGCCTTTCCCAGTCACTCTATGTATTCAGAGTGTAGGACAACTCGCTGCACCCTTCCTTAGGAAGTTAGGTGGACTCAGCTCTTCAACAGCTCCAGGAATTCTGTTCTCTCACGACCTACATGCCATGGAAGTCTGCCTCATTGCCCTCATTGGAGCTACACTAAGAAACACAATCTGCTTCGCCTTCTTCTAGGAACTCTTACCCAAGGACCCCATACCTACAGGAGAAAGCAGGTTGCATTCCTACTGGAATCTAAGCAAAGTTTTTCCTGTTACACTGCAGGACTTTAGAATAGGTTTAGGCCCGAAGGGTTACCTAGAGCGTTCCAAGAATGAGGGAGTTCGATACATGCAGAAAACCCTGTGAAGAAAAGTTGATTCAGCAAGGGACCAGGGTGTAGCTAGAGTCTCTATTGACTTGTTAGAAATCAGAAGGGTTTCGGCTGCATGTTAACCGGAGAAGAAGACCTGAAGGCACAAGCCTTGCTTTCCCATGTTAAATCTCTAAACATGCTTCCCTGAAGAATCCTAAATAACACTGTTTTTACCTGGCTTCTGGCCTTTGTAGGCAGCCCTCACGAAAGAGAAGTAGTTTTCTCTAAGGAAACACGGTGCTTCCATAGCATGGGTGGGAGCTCCTGCTGTCCTGCTCTAGAGCTACAGGGAAACTTGACGTGAGTCTTTGCCTCAAGCTAAGGCCTGAAAAGCCTTGCTGAAGCGAAAGCGCTTAGCAGTTTCCATTATGTCGTATTCGAAGGTCTGCATTACTTGAACGTTTCTTCACTTTACCAGACACTAGGCACACTCGGGTAGGCACCCTTTTTCGTACAAATACAGTGAGTACCAGCAGTCTCCTTTGCTCTTCTAAGAAACATCCAGACCTAGGAGCCTTTCCCAGTCACTCTATGTAATCAGAGTGTAGGGCAACTCGCAGCACCCTTCCTTAGGAAGCTAGGTGGACTCAGCTCTTCAACAGCTCCAGGGATCTGTTCTCTCATGTCCTACATGCCATGGAAGTCTGCCTCATTGCCCTCTGTGGAGCTTCACAAAGATACACAATCTGCTTCGCCTACCTCTAGGAACTCTTACCCAATGACCCCATACCTACAGGAGAGAGGAGGCTTGCATTCCTACTGGAACCAAATCACCGTTTTTCCTGTTAAAATGCAGGACTTTAAACTAGGCTTCGGCCCAATAGCACTGGTAGAACGTTCCAAGGATGAGGGAGTTCCATATATGCAGAACACTCTGTGAAGAAAAGTTGATTCAGCAAGGGACCAGAGTGTAGCTAGAGTCTCTTTGGACTTTTTAGATAAAAGAAGGTGTCCGGGTGCATGTTCACCAGAAAAGAAGACTTGAATGCCTAAGCCTTGCGTTCCCATTTTAAATCTCTATCCATGCCAGCCTGAGATACCTAAATAACACTGCTTTGACTGGCCTCTATTCACTGTGGGCAGCCCTCTGGAAAGAAAAGGAGTTTCTCTAAGGAAACACGGTGCTTCCCTAGCATGGGTGGGAGTTCCTCCTGTCATGCTCTAGAGCTACAGGGTAACTTGACGTGAGTCCTTGCCTCAAGCTAAGGCCTGAAAAGCCCTGCTGAAGCGAAAGCGCTTAGCATTTTCCATTATGTCGTATTGGAAGTTCTGCTTTACTTGAACGTTTCTTCACTCTACCAGACACTAGGCACCCTAGTGTAGGCACCCTTTTTCCTACAAATACATTGAGTACCAGCAGTCTCCTTTGCTCTTCTAAGTAACATCCAGACTTAGAAGCCTTTCCCAGTCACTCTATGTATTCAGAGTGTAGGACAACTCGCTGCACCCTTCCTTAGGAAGTTAGGTGGACTCAGCTCTTCAACAGCTCCAGGAATTCTGTTCTCTCACGACCTACATGCCATGGAAGTCTGCCTCATTGCCCTCATTGGAGCTACACTAAGAAACACAATCTGCTTCGCCTTCTTCTAGGAACTCTTACCCAAGGACCCCATACCTACAGGAGAAAGCAGGTTGCATTCCTCCTGGAATCTAAGCAAAGTTTTTCCTGTTACACTGCAGGACTTTAGAATAGGTTTAGGCCCGAAGGGTTACCTAGAGCGTTCCAAGAATGAGGGAGTTCGATACATGCAGAAAACCCTGTGAAGAAAAGTTGATTCAGCAAGGGACCAGGGTGTAGCTAGAGTCTCTATTGACTTGTTAGAAATCAGAAGGGTTTCGGCTGCATGTTAACCGGAGAAGAAGACCTGAAGGCACAAGCCTTGCTTTCCCATGTTAAATCTCTAAACATGCTTCCCTGAAGAATCCTAAATAACACTGTTTTTACCTGGCTTCTGGTCTTTGTAGGCAGCCCTCACGAAAGAGAAGTAGTTTTCTCTAAGGAAACACGGTGCTTCCATAGCATGGGTGGGAGCTCCTGCTGTCCTGCTCTAGAGCTACAGGGAAACTTGACGTGAGTCTTTGCCTCAAGCTAAGGCCTGAAAAGCCTTGCTGAAGCGAAAGCGCTTAGCAGTTTCCATTATGTCGTATTCGAAGGTCTGCATTACTTGAACGTTTCTTCACTTTACCAGACACTAGGCACACTCGGGTAGGCACCCTTTTTCGTACAAATACAGTGAGTACCAGCAGTCTCCTTTGCTCTTCTAAGAAACATCCAGACCTAGGAGCCTTTCCCAGTCACTCTATGTAATCAGAGTGTAGGGCAACTCGCAGCACCCTTCCTTAGGAAGCTAGGTGGACTCAGCTCTTCAACAGCTCCAGGGATCTGTTCTCTCATGTCCTACATGCCATGGAAGTCTGCCTCATTGCCCTCTGTGGAGCTTCACAAAGATACACAATCTGCTTCGCCTACCTCTAGGAACTCTTACCCAATGACCCCATACCTACAGGAGAGAGGAGGCTTGCATTCCTACTGGAACCAAATCACCGTTTTTCCTGTTAAAATGCAGGACTTTAAACTAGGCTTCGGCCCAATAGCACTGGTAGAACGTTCCAAGGATGAGGGAGTTCCATATATGCAGAACACTCTGTGAAGAAAAGTTGATTCAGCAAGGGACCAGAGTGTAGCTAGAGTCTCTTTGGACTTTTTAGATAAAAGAAGGTGTCCGGGTGCATGTTCACCAGAAAAGAAGACTTGAATGCCTAAGCCTTGCGTTCCCATTTTAAATCTCTATCCATGCCAGCCTGAGATACCTAAATAACACTGCTTTGACTGGCCTCTATTCACTGTGGGCAGCCCTCTGGAAAGAAAAGGAGTTTCTCTAAGGAAACACGGTGCTTCCCTAGCATGGGTGGGAGTTCCTCCTGTCATGCTCTAGAGCTACAGGGTAACTTGACGTGAGTCCTTGCCTCAAGCTAAGGCCTGAAAAGCCCTGCTGAAGCGAAAGCGCTTAGCATTTTCCATTATGTCGTATTGGAAGTTCTGCTTTACTTGAACGTTTCTTCACTCTACCAGACACTAGGCACCCTAGTGTAGGCACCCTTTTTCCTACAAATACATTGAGTACCAGCAGTCTCCTTTGCTCTTCTAAGTAACATCCAGACTTAGAAGCCTTTCCCAGTCACTCTATGTATTCAGAGTGTAGGACAACTCGCTGCACCCTTCCTTAGGAAGTTAGGTGGACTCAGCTCTTCAACAGCTCCAGGAATTCTGTTCTCTCACGACCTACATGCCATGGAAGTCTGCCTCATTGCCCTCATTGGAGCTACACTAAGAAACACAATCTGCTTCGCCTTCTTCTAGGAACTCTTACCCAAGGACCCCATACCTACAGGAGAAAGCAGGTTGCATTCCTCCTGGAATCTAAGCAAAGTTTTTCCTGTTACACTGCAGGACTTTAGAATAGGTTTAGGCCCGAAGGGTTACCTAGAGCGTTCCAAGAATGAGGGAGTTCGATACATGCAGAAAACCCTGTGAAGAAAAGTTGATTCAGCAAGGGACCAGGGTGTAGCTAGAGTCTCTATTGACTTGTTAGAAATCAGAAGGGTTTCGGCTGCATGTTAACCGGAGAAGAAGACCTGAAGGCACAAGCCTTGCTTTCCCATGTTAAATCTCTAAACATGCTTCCCTGAAGAATCCTAAATAACACTGTTTTTACCTGGCTTCTGGTCTTTGTAGGCAGCCCTCACGAAAGAGAAGTAGTTTTCTCTAAGGAAACACGGTGCTTCCATAGCATGGGTGGGAGCTCCTGCTGTCCTGCTCTAGAGCTACAGGGAAACTTGACGTGAGTCTTTGCCTCAAGCTAAGGCCTGAAAAGCCTTGCTGAAGCGAAAGCGCTTAGCAGTTTCCATTATGTCGTATTCGAAGGTCTGCATTACTTGAACGTTTCTTCACTTTACCAGACACTAGGCACACTCGGGTAGGCACCCTTTTTCGTACAAATACAGTGAGTACCAGCAGTCTCCTTTGCTCTTCTAAGAAACATCCAGACCTAGGAGCCTTTCCCAGTCACTCTATGTAATCAGAGTGTAGGGCAACTCGCAGCACCCTTCCTTAGGAAGCTAGGTGGACTCAGCTCTTCAACAGCTCCAGGGATCTGTTCTCTCATGTCCTACATGCCATGGAAGTCTGCCTCATTGCCCTCTGTGGAGCTTCACAAAGATACACAATCTGCTTCGCCTACCTCTAGGAACTCTTACCCAATGACCCCATACCTACAGGAGAGAGGAGGCTTGCATTCCTACTGGAACCAAATCACCGTTTTTCCTGTTAAAATGCAGGACTTTAAACTAGGCTTCGGCCCAATAGCACTGGTAGAACGTTCCAAGGATGAGGGAGTTCCATATATGCAGAACACTCTGTGAAGAAAAGTTGATTCAGCAAGGGACCAGAGTGTAGCTAGAGTCTCTTTGGACTTTTTAGATAAAAGAAGGTGTCCGGGTGCATGTTCACCAGAAAAGAAGACTTGAATGCCTAAGCCTTGCGTTCCCATTTTAAATCTCTATCCATGCCAGCCTGAGATACCTAAATAACACTGCTTTGACTGGCCTCTATTCACTGTGGGCAGCCCTCTGGAAAGAAAAGGAGTTTCTCTAAGGAAACACGGTGCTTCCCTAGCATGGGTGGGAGTTCCTCCTGTCATGCTCTAGAGCTACAGGGTAACTTGACGTGAGTCCTTGCCTCAAGCTAAGGCCTGAAAAGCCCTGCTGAAGCGAAAGCGCTTAGCATTTTCCATTATGTCGTATTGGAAGTTCTGCTTTACTTGAACGTTTCTTCACTCTACCAGACACTAGGCACCCTAGTGTAGGCACCCTTTTTCCTACAAATACATTGAGTACCAGCAGTCTCCTTTGCTCTTCTAAGTAACATCCAGACTTAGAAGCCTTTCCCAGTCACTCTATGTATTCAGAGTGTAGGACAACTCGCTGCACCCTTCCTTAGGAAGTTAGGTGGACTCAGCTCTTCAACAGCTCCAGGAATTCTGTTCTCTCACGACCTACATGCCATGGAAGTCTGCCTCATTGCCCTCATTGGAGCTACACTAAGAAACACAATCTGCTTCGCCTTCTTCTAGGAACTCTTACCCAAGGACCCCATACCTACAGGAGAAAGCAGGTTGCATTCCTCCTGGAATCTAAGCAAAGTTTTTCCTGTTACACTGCAGGACTTTAGAATAGGTTTAGGCCCGAAGGGTTACCTAGAGCGTTCCAAGAATGAGGGAGTTCGATACATGCAGAAAAACCTGTGAAGAAAAGTTGATTCAGCAAGGGACCAGGGTGTAGCTAGAGTCTCTATTGACTTGTTAGAAATCAGAAGGGTTTCGGCTGCATGTTAACCGGAGAAGAAGACCTGAAGGCACAAGCCTTGCTTTCCCATGTTAAATCTCTAAACATGCTTCCCTGAAGAATCCTAAATAACACTGTTTTTACCTGGCTTCTGGTCTTTGTAGGCAGCCCTCACGAAAGAGAATTAGTTTTCTCTAAGGAAACACGGTGCTTCCATAGCATGGGTGGGAGCTCCTGCTGTCCTGCTCTAGAGCTACAGGGAAACTTGACGTGAGTCTTTGCCTCAAGCTAAGGCCTGAAAAGCCTTGCTGAAGTGAAAGCGCTTAGCAGTTTCCATTATGTCGTATTCGAAGGTCTGCATTACTTGAACGTTTCTTCACTTTACCAGACACTAGGCACACTCGGGTAGGCACCCTTTTTCGTACAAATACAGTGAGTACCAGCAGTCTCCTTTGCTCTTCTAAGAAACATCCAGACCTAGGAGCCTTTCCCAGTCACTCTATGTAATCAGAGTGTAGGGCAACTCGCAGCACCCTTCCTTAGGAAGCTAGGTGGACTCAGCTCTTCAACAGCTCCAGGGATCTGTTCTCTCATGTCCTACATGCCATGGAAGTCTGCCTCATTGCCCTCTGTGGAGCTTCACAAAGATACACAATCTGCTTCGCCTACCTCTAGGAACTCTTACCCAATGACCCCATACCTACAGGAGAGAGGAGGCTTGCATTCCTACTGGAACCAAATCACCGTTTTTCCTGTTAAAATGCAGGACTTTAAACTAGGCTTCGGCCCAATAGCACTGGTAGAACGTTCCAAGGATGAGGGAGTTCCATATATGCAGAACACTCTGTGAAGAAAAGTTGATTCAGCAAGGGACCAGAGTGTAGCTAGAGTCTCTTTGGACTTTTTAGATAAAAGAAGGTGTCCGGGTGCATGTTCACCAGAAAAGAAGACTTGAATGCCTAAGCCTTGCGTTCCCATTTTAAATCTCTATCCATGCCAGCCTGAGATACCTAAATAACACTGCTTTGACTGGCCTCTATTCACTGTGGGCAGCCCTCTGGAAAGAAAAGGAGTTTCTCTAAGGAAACACGGTGCTTCCCTAGCATGGGTGGGAGTTCCTCCTGTCATGCTCTAGAGCTACAGGGTAACTTGACGTGAGTCCTTGCCTCAAGCTAAGGCCTGAAAAGCCCTGCTGAAGCGAAAGCGCTTAGCATTTTCCATTATGTCGTATTGGAAGTTCTGCTTTACTTGAACGTTTCTTCACTCTACCAGACACTAGGCACCCTAGTATAGGCACCCTTTTTCCTACAAATACATTGAGTACCAGCAGTCTCCTTTGCTCTTCTAAGTAACATCCAGACTTAGAAGCCTTTCCCAGTCACTCTATGTACTCAGAGTGTAGGACAACTCGCTGCACCCTTCCTTAGGAAGTTAGGTGGACTCAGCTCTTCAACAGCTCCAGGAATTCTGTTCTCTCACGACCTACATGCCATGGAAGTCTGCCTCATTGCCCTCATTGGAGCAACACTAAGAAACACAATCTGCTTCGCCTTCTTCTAGGAACTCTTACCCAAGGACCCCATACCTACAGGAGAAAGCAGGTTGCATTCCTCCTGGAATCTAAGCAAAGTTTTTCCTGTTACACTGCAGGACTTTAGAATAGGTTTAGGCCCGAAGGGTTACCTAGAGCGTTCCAAGAATGAGGGAGTTCGATACATGCAGAAAACCCTGTGAAGAAAAGTTGATTCAGCAAGGGACCAGGGTGTAGCTAGAGTCTCTATTGACTTGTTAGAAATCAGAAGGGTTTCGGCTGCATGTTAACCGGAGAAGAAGACCTGAAGGCACAAGCCTTGCTTTCCCATGTTAAATCTCTAAACATGCTTCCCTGAAGAATCCTAAATAACACTGTTTTTACCTGGCTTCTGGTCTTTGTAGGCAGCCCTCACGAAAGAGAATTAGTTTTCTCTAAGGAAACACGGTGCTTCCATAGCATGGGTGGGAGCTCCTGCTGTCCTGCTCTAGAGCTACAGGGAAACTTGACGTGAGTCTTTGCCTCAAGCTAAGGCCTGAAAAGCCTTGCTGAAGCGAAAGCGCTTAGCAGTTTCCATTATGTCGTATTCGAAGGTCTGCATTACTTGAACGTTTCTTCACTTTACCAGACACTAGGCACACTCGGGTAGGCACCCTTTTTCGTACAAATACAGTGAGTACCAGCAGTCTCCTTTGCTCTTCTAAGAAACATCCAGACCTAGGAGCCTTTCCCAGTCACTCTATGTAATCAGAGTGTAGGGCAACTCGCAGCACCCTTCCTTAGGAAGCTAGGTGGACTCAGCTCTTCAACAGCTCCAGGGAACTGTTCTCTCATGTCCTACATGCCATGGAAGTCTGCCTCATTGCCCTCTGTGGAGCTTCACAAAGATACACAATCTGCTTCGCCTACCTCTAGGAACTCTTACCCAATGACCCCACACCTACAGGAGAGAGGAGGCTTGCATTCCTACTGGAACCAAATCACCGTTTTTCCTGTTAAAATGCAGGACTTTAAACTAGGCTTCGGCCCAATAGCACTGGTAGAACGTTCCAAGGATGAGGGAGTTCCATATATGCAGAACACTCTGTGAAGAAAAGTTGATTCAGCAAGGGACCAGAGTGTAGCTAGAGTCTCTTTGGACTTTTTAGATAAAAGAAGGTGTCCGGGTGCATGTTCACCAGAAAAGAAGACTTGAATGCCTAAGCCTTGCGTTCCCATTTTAAATCTCTATCCATGCCAGCCTGAGATACCTAAATAACACTGCTTTGACTGGCCTCTATTCACTGTGGGCAGCCCTCTGGAAAGAAAAGGAGTTTCTCCAAGGAAACACGGTGCTTCCCTAGCATGGGTGGGAGTTCCTCCTGTCATGCTCTAGAGCTACAGGGTAACTTGACGTGAGTCCTTGCCTCAAGCTAAGGCCTGAAAAGCCCTGCTGAAGCGAAAGCGCTTAGCATTTTCCATTATGTCGTATTGGAAGTTCTGCTTTACTTGAACGTTTCTTCACTCTACCAGACACTAGGCACCCTAGTGTAGGCACCCTTTTTCCTACAAATACATTGAGTACCAGCAGTCTCCTTTGCTCTTCTAAGTAACATCCAGACTTAGAAGCCTTTCCCAGTCACTCTATGTATTCAGAGTGTAGGACAACTCGCTGCACCCTTCCTTAGGAAGTTAGGTGGACTCAGCTCTTCAACAGCTCCAGGAATTCTGTTCTCTCACGACCTACATGCCATGGAAGTCTGCCTCATTGCCCTCATTGGAGCTACACTAAGAAACACAATCTGCTTCGCCTTCTTCTAGGAACTCTTACCCAAGGACCCCATACCTACAGGAGAAAGCAGGTTGCATTCCTCCTGGAATCTAAGCAAAGTTTTTCCTGTTACACTGCAGGACTTTAGAATAGGTTTAGGCCCGAAGGGTTACCTAGAGCGTTCCAAGAATGAGGGAGTTCGATACATGCAGAAAACCCTGTGAAGAAAAGTTGATTCAGCAAGGGACCAGGGTGTAGCTAGAGTCTCTATTGACTTGTTAGAAATCAGAAGGGTTTCGGCTGCATGTTAACCGGAGAAGAAGACCTGAAGGCACAAGCCTTGCTTTCCCATGTTAAATCTCTAAACATGCTTCCCTGAAGAATCCTAAATAACACTGTTTTTACCTGGCTTCTGGCCTTTGTAGGCAGCCCTCACGAAAGAGAAGTAGTTTTCTCTAAGGAAACACGGTGCTTCCATAGCATGGGTGGGAGCTCCTGCTGTCCTGCTCTAGAGCTACAGGGAAACTTGACGTGAGTCTTTGCCTCAAGCTAAGGCCTGAAAAGCCTTGCTGAAGCGAAAGCGCTTAGCAGTTTCCATTATGTCGTATTCGAAGGTCTGCATTACTTGAACGTTTCTTCACTTTACCAGACACTAGGCACACTCGGGTAGGCACCCTTTTTCGTACAAATACAGTGAGTACCAGCAGTCTCCTTTGCTCTTCTAAGAAACATCCAGACCTAGGAGCCTTTCCCAGTCACTCTATGTAATCAGAGTGTAGGGCAACTCGCAGCACCCTTCCTTAGGAAGCTAGGTGGACTCAGCTCTTCAACAGCTCCAGGGATCTGTTCTCTCATGTCCTACATGCCATGGAAGTCTGCCTCATTGCCCTCTGTGGAGCTTCACAAAGATACACAATCTGCTTCGCCTACCTCTAGGAACTCTTACCCAATGACCCCATACCTACAGGAGAGAGGAGGCTTGCATTCCTACTGGAACCAAATCACCGTTTTTCCTGTTAAAATGCAGGACTTTAAACTAGGCTTCGGCCCAATAGCACTGGTAGAACGTTCCAAGGATGAGGGAGTTCCATATATGCAGAACACTCTGTGAAGAAAAGTTGATTCAGCAAGGGACCAGAGTGTAGCTAGAGTCTCTTTGGACTTTTTAGATAAAAGAAGGTGTCCGGGTGCATGTTCACCAGAAAAGAAGACTTGAATGCCTAAGCCTTGCGTTCCCATTTTAAATCTCTATCCATGCCAGCCTGAGATACCTAAATAACACTGCTTTGACTGGCCTCTATTCACTGTGGGCAGCCCTCTGGAAAGAAAAGGAGTTTCTCAAAGGAAACACGGTGCTTCCCTAGCATGGGTGGGAGTTCCTCCTGTCATGCTCTAGAGCTACAGGGTAACTTGACGTGAGTCCTTGCCTCAAGCTAAGGCCTGAAAAGCCCTGCTGAAGCGAAAGCGCTTAGCATTTTCCATTATGTCGTATTGGAAGTTCTGCTTTACTTGAACGTTTCTTCACTCTACCAGACACTAGGCACCCTAGTGTAGGCACCCTTTTTCCTACAAATACATTGAGTACCAGCAGTCTCCTTTGCTCTTCTAAGTAACATCCAGACTTAGAAGCCTTTCCCAGTCACTCTATGTATTCAGAGTGTAGGACAACTCGCTGCACCCTTCCTTAGGAAGTTAGGTGGACTCAGCTCTTCAACAGCTCCAGGAATTCTGTTCTCTCACGACCTACATGCCATGGAAGTCTGCCTCATTGCCCTCATTGGAGCTACACTAAGAAACACAATCTGCTTCGCCTTCTTCTAGGAACTCTTACCCAAGGACCCCATACCTACAGGAGAAAGCAGGTTGCATTCCTCCTGGAATCTAAGCAAAGTTTTTCCTGTTACACTGCAGGACTTTAGAATAGGTTTAGGCCCGAAGGGTTACCTAGAGCGTTCCAAGAATGAGGGAGTTCGATACATGCAGAAAACCCTGTGAAGAAAAGTTGATTCAGCAAGGGACCAGGGTGTAGCTAGAGTCTCTATTGACTTGTTAGAAATCAGAAGGGTTTCGGCTGCATGTTAACCGGAGAAGAAGACCTGAAGGCACAAGCCTTGCTTTCCCATGTTAAATCTCTAAACATGCTTCCCTGAAGAATCCTAAATAACACTGTTTTTACCTGGCTTCTGGTCTTTGTAGGCAGCCCTCACGAAAGAGAAGTAGTTTTCTCTAAGGAAACACGGTGCTTCCATAGCATGGGTGGGAGCTCCTGCTGTCCTGCTCTAGAGCTACAGGGAAACTTGACGTGAGTCTTTGCCTCAAGCTAAGGCCTGAAAAGCCTTGCTGAAGCGAAAGCGCTTAGCAGTTTCCATTATGTCGTATTCGAAGGTCTGCATTACTTGAACGTTTCTTCACTTTACCAGACACTAGGCACACTCGGGTAGGCACCCTTTTTCGTACAAATACAGTGAGTACCAGCAGTCTCCTTTGCTCTTCTAAGAAACATCCAGACCTAGGAGCCTTTCCCAGTCACTCTATGTAATCAGAGTGTAGGGCAACTCGCAGCACCCTTCCTTAGGAAGCTAGGTGGACTCAGCTCTTCAACAGCTCCAGGGATCTGTTCTCTCATGTCCTACATGCCATGGAAGTCTGCCTCATTGCCCTCTGTGGAGCTTCACAAAGATACACAATCTGCTTCGCCTACCTCTAGGAACTCTTACCCAATGACCCCATACCTACAGGAGAGAGGAGGCTTGCATTCCTACTGGAACCAAATCACCGTTTTTCCTGTTAAAATGCAGGACTTTAAACTAGGCTTCGGCCCAATAGCACTGGTAGAACGTTCCAAGGATGAGGGAGTTCCATATATGCAGAACACTCTGTGAAGAAAAGTTGATTCAGCAAGGGACCAGAGTGTAGCTAGAGTCTCTTTGGACTTTTTAGATAAAAGAAGGTGTCCGGGTGCATGTTCACCAGAAAAGAAGACTTGAATGCCTAAGCCTTGCGTTCCCATTTTAAATCTCTATCCATGCCAGCCTGAGATACCTAAATAACACTGCTTTGACTGGCCTCTATTCACTGTGGGCAGCCCTCTGGAAAGAAAAGGAGTTTCTCTAAGGAAACACGGTGCTTCCCTAGCATGGGTGGGAGTTCCTCCTGTCATGCTCTAGAGCTACAGGGTAACTTGACGTGAGTCCTTGCCTCAAGCTAAGGCCTGAAAAGCCCTGCTGAAGCGAAAGCGCTTAGCATTTTCCATTATGTCGTATTGGAAGTTCTGCTTTACTTGAACGTTTCTTCACTCTACCAGACACTAGGCACCCTAGTATAGGCACCCTTTTTCCTACAAATACATTGAGTACCAGCAGTCTCCTTTGCTCTTCTAAGTAACATCCAGACTTAGAAGCCTTTCCCAGTCACTCTATGTACTCAGAGTGTAGGACAACTCGCTGCACCCTTCCTTAGGAAGTTAGGTGGACTCAGCTCTTCAACAGCTCCAGGAATTCTGTTCTCTCACGACCTACATGCCATGGAAGTCTGCCTCATTGCCCTCATTGGAGCAACACTAAGAAACACAATCTGCTTCGCCTTCTTCTAGGAACTCTTACCCAAGGACCCCATACCTACAGGAGAAAGCAGGTTGCATTCCTCCTGGAATCTAAGCAAAGTTTTTCCTGTTACACTGCAGGACTTTAGAATAGGTTTAGGCCCGAAGGGTTACCTAGAGCGTTCCAAGAATGAGGGAGTTCGATACATGCAGAAAACCCTGTGAAGAAAAGTTGATTCAGCAAGGGACCAGGGTGTAGCTAGAGTCTCTATTGACTTGTTAGAAATCAGAAGGGTTTCGGCTGCATGTTAACCGGAGAAGAAGACCTGAAGGCACAAGCCTTGCTTTCCCATGTTAAATCTCTAAACATGCTTCCCTGAAGAATCCTAAATAACACTGTTTTTACCTGGCTTCTGGTCTTTGTAGGCAGCCCTCACGAAAGAGAAGTAGTTTTCTCTAAGGAAACACGGTGCTTCCATAGCATGGGTGGGAGCTCCTGCTGTCCTGCTCTAGAGCTACAGGGAAACTTGACGTGAGTCTTTGCCTCAAGCTAAGGCCTGAAAAGCCTTGCTGAAGCGAAAGCGCTTAGCAGTTTCCATTATGTCGTATTCGAAGGTCTGCATTACTTGAACGTTTCTTCACTTTACCAGACACTAGGCACACTCGGGTAGGCACCCTTTTTCGTACAAATACAGTGAGTACCAGCAGTCTCCTTTGCTCTTCTAAGAAACATCCAGACCTAGGAGCCTTTCCCAGTCACTCTATGTAATCAGAGTGTAGGGCAACTCGCAGCACCCTTCCTTAGGAAGCTAGGTGGACTCAGCTCTTCAACAGCTCCAGGGAACTGTTCTCTCATGTCCTACATGCCATGGAAGTCTGCCTCATTGCCCTCTGTGGAGCTTCACAAAGATACACAATCTGCTTCGCCTACCTCTAGGAACTCTTACCCAATGACCCCACACCTACAGGAGAGAGGAGGCTTGCATTCCTACTGGAACCAAATCACCGTTTTTCCTGTTAAAATGCAGGACTTTAAACTAGGCTTCGGCCCAATAGCACTGGTAGAACGTTCCAAGGATGAGGGAGTTCCATATATGCAGAACACTCTGTGAAGAAAAGTTGATTCAGCAAGGGACCAGAGTGTAGCTAGAGTCTCTTTGGACTTTTTAGATAAAAGAAGGTGTCCGGGTGCATGTTCACCAGAAAAGAAGACTTGAATGCCTAAGCCTTGCGTTCCCATTTTAAATCTCTATCCATGCCAGCCTGAGATACCTAAATAACACTGCTTTGACTGGCCTCTATTCACTGTGGGCAGCCCTCTGGAAAGAAAAGGAGTTTCTCTAAGGAAACACGGTGCTTCCCTAGCATGGGTGGGAGTTCCTCCTGTCATGCTCTAGAGCTACAGGGTAACTTGACGTGAGTCCTTGCCTCAAGCTAAGGCCTGAAAAGCCCTGCTGAAGCGAAAGCGCTTAGCATTTTCCATTATGTCGTATTGGAAGTTCTGCTTTACTTGAACGTTTCTTCACTCTACCAGACACTAGGCACCCTAGTGTAGGCACCCTTTTTCCTACAAATACATTGAGTACCAGCAGTCTCCTTTGCTCTTCTAAGTAACATCCAGACTTAGAAGCCTTTCCCAGTCACTCTATGTATTCAGAGTGTAGGACAACTCGCTGCACCCTTCCTTAGGAAGTTAGGTGGACTCAGCTCTTCAACAGCTCCAGGAATTCTGTTCTCTCACGACCTACATGCCATGGAAGTCTGCCTCATTGCCCTCATTGGAGCTACACTAAGAAACACAATCTGCTTCGCCTTCTTCTAGGAACTCTTACCCAAGGACCCCATACCTACAGGAGAAAGCAGGTTGCATTCCTCCTGGAATCTAAGCAAAGTTTTTCCTGTTACACTGCAGGACTTTAGAATAGGTTTAGGCCCGAAGGGTTACCTAGAGCGTTCCAAGAATGAGGGAGTTCGATACATGCAGAAAACCCTGTGAAGAAAAGTTGATTCAGCAAGGGACCAGGGTGTAGCTAGAGTCTCTATTGACTTGTTAGAAATCAGAAGGGTTTCGGCTGCATGTTAACCGGAGAAGAAGACCTGAAGGCACAAGCCTTGCTTTCCCATGTTAAATCTCTAAACATGCTTCCCTGAAGAATCCTAAATAACACTGTTTTTACCTGGCTTCTGGTCTTTGTAGGCAGCCCTCACGAAAGAGAAGTAGTTTTCTCTAAGGAAACACGGTGCTTCCATAGCATGGGTGGGAGCTCCTGCTGTCCTGCTCTAGAGCTACAGGGAAACTTGACGTGAGTCTTTGCCTCAAGCTAAGGCCTGAAAAGCCTTGCTGAAGCGAAAGCGCTTAGCAGTTTCCATTATGTCGTATTCGAAGGTCTGCATTACTTGAACGTTTCTTCACTTTACCAGACACTAGGCACACTCGGGTAGGCACCCTTTTTCGTACAAATACAGTGAGTACCAGCAGTCTCCTTTGCTCTTCTAAGAAACATCCAGACCTAGGAGCCTTTCCCAGTCACTCTATGTAATCAGAGTGTAGGGCAACTCGCAGCACCCTTCCTTAGGAAGCTAGGTGGACTCAGCTCTTCAACAGCTCCAGGGATCTGTTCTCTCATGTCCTACATGCCATGGAAGTCTGCCTCATTGCCCTCTGTGGAGCTTCACAAAGATACACAATCTGCTTCGCCTACCTCTAGGAACTCTTACCCAATGACCCCATACCTACAGGAGAGAGGAGGCTTGCATTCCTACTGGAACCAAATCACCGTTTTTCCTGTTAAAATGCAGGACTTTAAACTAGGCTTCGGCCCAATAGCACTGGTAGAACGTTCCAAGGATGAGGGAGTTCCATATATGCAGAACACTCTGTGAAGAAAAGTTGATTCAGCAAGGGACCAGAGTGTAGCTAGAGTCTCTTTGGACTTTTTAGATAAAAGAAGGTGTCCGGGTGCATGTTCACCAGAAAAGAAGACTTGAATGCCTAAGCCTTGCGTTCCCATTTTAAATCTCTATCCATGCCAGCCTGAGATACCTAAATAACACTGCTTTGACTGGCCTCTATTCACTGTGGGCAGCCCTCTGGAAAGAAAAGGAGTTTCTCAAAGGAAACACGGTGCTTCCCTAGCATGGGTGGGAGTTCCTCCTGTCATGCTCTAGAGCTACAGGGTAACTTCACGTGAGTCCTTGCCTCAAGCTAAGGCCTGAAAAGCCCTGCTGAAGCGAAAGCGCTTAGCATTTTCCATTATGTCGTATTGGAAGTTCTGCTTTACTTGAACGTTTCTTCACTCTACCAGACACTAGGCACCCTAGTGTAGGCACCCTTTTTCCTACAAATACATTGAGTACCAGCAGTCTCCTTTGCTCTTCTAAGTAACATCCAGACTTAGAAGCCTTTCCCAGTCACTCTATGTATTCAGAGTGTAGGACAACTCGCTGCACCCTTCCTTAGGAAGTTAGGTGGACTCAGCTCTTCAACAGCTCCAGGAATTCTGTTCTCTCACGACCTACATGCCATGGAAGTCTGCCTCATTGCCCTCATTGGAGCTACACTAAGAAACACAATCTGCTTCGCCTTCTTCTAGGAACTCTTACCCAAGGACCCCATACCTACAGGAGAAAGCAGGTTGCATTCCTCCTGGAATCTAAGCAAAGTTTTTCCTGTTACACTGCAGGACTTTAGAATAGGTTTAGGCCCGAAGGGTTACCTAGAGCGTTCCAAGAATGAGGGAGTTCGATACATGCAGAAAACCCTGTGAAGAAAAGTTGATTCAGCAAGGGACCAGGGTGTAGCTAGAGTCTCTATTGACTTGTTAGAAATCAGAAGGGTTTCGGCTGCATGTTAACCGGAGAAGAAGACCTGAAGGCACAAGCCTTGCTTTCCCATGTTAAATCTCTAAACATGCTTCCCTGAAGAATCCTAAATAACACTGTTTTTACCTGGCTTCTGGTCTTTGTAGGCAGCCCTCACGAAAGAGAAGTAGTTTTCTCTAAGGAAACACGGTGCTTCCATAGCATGGGTGGGAGCTCCTGCTGTCCTGCTCTAGAGCTACAGGGAAACTTGACGTGAGTCTTTGCCTCAAGCTAAGGCCTGAAAAGCCTTGCTGAAGCGAAAGCGCTTAGCAGTTTCCATTATGTCGTATTCGAAGGTCTGCATTACTTGAACGTTTCTTCACTTTACCAGACACTAGGCACACTCGGGTAGGCACCCTTTTTCGTACAAATACAGTGAGTACCAGCAGTCTCCTTTGCTCTTCTAAGAAACATCCAGACCTAGGAGCCTTTCCCAGTCACTCTATGTAATCAGAGTGTAGGGCAACTCGCAGCACCCTTCCTTAGGAAGCTAGGTGGACTCAGCTCTTCAACAGCTCCAGGGATCTGTTCTCTCATGTCCTACATGCCATGGAAGTCTGCCTCATTGCCCTCTGTGGAGCTTCACAAAGATACACAATCTGCTTCGCCTACCTCTAGGAACTCTTACCCAATGACCCCATACCTACAGGAGAGAGGAGGCTTGCATTCCTACTGGAACCAAATCACCGTTTTTCCTGTTAAAATGCAGGACTTTAAACTAGGCTTCGGCCCAATAGCACTGGTAGAACGTTCCAAGGATGAGGGAGTTCCATATATGCAGAACACTCTGTGAAGAAAAGTTGATTCAGCAAGGGACCAGAGTGTAGCTAGAGTCTCTTTGGACTTTTTAGATAAAAGAAGGTGTCCGGGTGCATGTTCACCAGAAAAGAAGACTTGAATGCCTAAGCCTTGCGTTCCCATTTTAAATCTCTATCCATGCCAGCCTGAGATACCTAAATAACACTGCTTTGACTGGCCTCTATTCACTGTGGGCAGCCCTCTGGAAAGAAAAGGAGTTTCTCTAAGGAAACACGGTGCTTCCCTAGCATGGGTGGGAGTTCCTCCTGTCATGCTCTAGAGCTACAGGGTAACTTGACGTGAGTCCTTGCCTCAAGCTAAGGCCTGAAAAGCCCTGCTGAAGCGAAAGCGCTTAGCATTTTCCATTATGTCGTATTGGAAGTTCTGCTTTACTTGAACGTTTCTTCACTCTACCAGACACTAGGCACCCTAGTATAGGCACCCTTTTTCCTACAAATACATTGAGTACCAGCAGTCTCCTTTGCTCTTCTAAGTAACATCCAGACTTAGAAGCCTTTCCCAGTCACTCTATGTACTCAGAGTGTAGGACAACTCGCTGCACCCTTCCTTAGGAAGTTAGGTGGACTCAGCTCTTCAACAGCTCCAGGAATTCTGTTCTCTCACGACCTACATGCCATGGAAGTCTGCCTCATTGCCCTCATTGGAGCAACACTAAGAAACACAATCTGCTTCGCCTTCTTCTAGGAACTCTTACCCAAGGACCCCATACCTACAGGAGAAAGCAGGTTGCATTCCTCCTGGAATCTAAGCAAAGTTTTTCCTGTTACACTGCAGGACTTTAGAATAGGTTTAGGCCCGAAGGGTTACCTAGAGCGTTCCAAGAATGAGGGAGTTCGATACATGCAGAAAACCCTGTGAAGAAAAGTTGATTCAGCAAGGGACCAGGGTGTAGCTAGAGTCTCTATTGACTTGTTAGAAATCAGAAGGGTTTCGGCTGCATGTTAACCGGAGAAGAAGACCTGAAGGCACAAGCCTTGCTTTCCCATGTTAAATCTCTAAACATGCTTCCCTGAAGAATCCTAAATAACACTGTTTTTACCTGGCTTCTGGTCTTTGTAGGCAGCCCTCACGAAAGAGAAGTTGTTTTCTCTAAGGAAACACGGTGCTTCCATAGCATGGGTGGGAGCTCCTGCTGTCCTGCTCTAGAGCTACAGGGAAACTTGACGTGAGTCTTTGCCTCAAGCTAAGGCCTGAAAAGCCTTGCTGAAGCGAAAGCGCTTAGCAGTTTCCATTATGTCGTATTCGAAGGTCTGCATTACTTGAACGTTTCTTCACTTTACCAGACACTAGGCACACTCGGGTAGGCACCCTTTTTCGTACAAATACAGTGAGTACCAGCAGTCTCCTTTGCTCTTCTAAGAAACATCCAGACCTAGGAGCCTTTCCCAGTCACTCTATGTAATCAGAGTGTAGGGCAACTCGCAGCACCCTTCCTTAGGAAGCTAGGTGGACTCAGCTCTTCAACAGCTCCAGGGAACTGTTCTCTCATGTCCTACATGCCATGGAAGTCTGCCTCATTGCCCTCTGTGGAGCTTCACAAAGATACACAATCTGCTTCGCCTACCTCTAGGAACTCTTACCCAATGACCCCACACCTACAGGAGAGAGGAGGCTTGCATTCCTACTGGAACCAAATCACCGTTTTTCCTGTTAAAATGCAGGACTTTAAACTAGGCTTCGGCCCAATAGCACTGGTAGAACGTTCCAAGGATGAGGGAGTTCCATATATGCAGAACACTCTGTGAAGAAAAGTTGATTCAGCAAGGGACCAGAGTGTAGCTAGAGTCTCTTTGGACTTTTTAGATAAAAGAAGGTGTCCGGGTGCATGTTCACCAGAAAAGAAGACTTGAATGCCTAAGCCTTGCGTTCCCATTTTAAATCTCTATCCATGCCAGCCTGAGATACCTAAATAACACTGCTTTGACTGGCCTCTATTCACTGTGGGCAGCCCTCTGGAAAGAAAAGGAGTTTCTCCAAGGAAACACGGTGCTTCCCTAGCATGGGTGGGAGTTCCTCCTGTCATGCTCTAGAGCTACAGGGTAACTTGACGTGAGTCCTTGCCTCAAGCTAAGGCCTGAAAAGCCCTGCTGAAGCGAAAGCGCTTAGCATTTTCCATTATGTCGTATTGGAAGTTCTGCTTTACTTGAACGTTTCTTCACTCTACCAGACACTAGGCACCCTAGTGTAGGCACCCTTTTTCCTACAAATACATTGAGTACCAGCAGTCTCCTTTGCTCTTCTAAGTAACATCCAGACTTAGAAGCCTTTCCCAGTCACTCTATGTATTCAGAGTGTAGGACAACTCGCTGCACCCTTCCTTAGGAAGTTAGGTGGACTCAGCTCTTCAACAGCTCCAGGAATTCTGTTCTCTCACGACCTACATGCCATGGAAGTCTGCCTCATTGCCCTCATTGGAGCAACACTAAGAAACACAATCTGCTTCGCCTTCTTCTAGGAACTCTTACCCAAGGACCCCATACCTACAGGAGAAAGCAGGTTGCATTCCTACTGGAATCTAAGCAAAGTTTTTCCTGTTACACTGCAGGACTTTAGAATAGGTTTAGGCCCGAAGGGTTACCTAGAGCGTTCCAAGAATGAGGGAGTTCGATACATGCAGAAAACCCTGTGAAGAAAAGTTGATTCAGCAAGGGACCAGGGTGTAGCTAGAGTCTCTATTGACTTGTTAGAAATCAGAAGGGTTTCGGCTGCATGTTAACCGGAGAAGAAGACCTGAAGGCACAAGCCTTGCTTTCCCATGTTAAATCTCTAAACATGCTTCCCTGAAGAATCCTAAATAACACTGTTTTTACCTGGCTTCTGGTCTTTGTAGGCAGCCCTCACGAAAGAGAAGTAGTTTTCTCTAAGGAAACACGGTGCTTCCATAGCATGGGTGGGAGCTCCTGCTGTCCTGCTCTAGAGCTACAGGGAAACTTGACGTGAGTCTTTGCCTCAAGCTAAGGCCTGAAAAGCCTTGCTGAAGCGAAAGCGCTTAGCAGTTTCCATTATGTCGTATTCGAAGGTCTGCATTACTTGAACGTTTCTTCACTTTACCAGACACTAGGCACACTCGGGTAGGCACCCTTTTTCGTACAAATACAGTGAGTACCAGCAGTCTCCTTTGCTCTTCTAAGAAACATCCAGACCTAGGAGCCTTTCCCAGTCACTCTATGTAATCAGAGTGTAGGGCAACTCGCAGCACCCTTCCTTAGGAAGCTAGGTGGACTCAGCTCTTCAACAGCTCCAGGGATCTGTTCTCTCATGTCCTACATGCCATGGAAGTCTGCCTCATTGCCCTCTGTGGAGCTTCACAAAGATACACAATCTGCTTCGCCTACCTCTAGGAACTCTTACCCAATGACCCCATACCTACAGGAGAGAGGAGGCTTGCATTCCTACTGGAACCAAATCACCGTTTTTCCTGTTAAAATGCAGGACTTTAAACTAGGCTTCGGCCCAATAGCACTGGTAGAACGTTCCAAGGATGAGGGAGTTCCATATATGCAGAACACTCTGTGAAGAAAAGTTGATTCAGCAAGGGACCAGAGTGTAGCTAGAGTCTCTTTGGACTTTTTAGATAAAAGAAGGTGTCCGGGTGCATGTTCACCAGAAAAGAAGACTTGAATGCCTAAGCCTTGCGTTCCCATTTTAAATCTCTATCCATGCCAGCCTGAGATACCTAAATAACACTGCTTTGACTGGCCTCTATTCACTGTGGGCAGCCCTCTGGAAAGAAAAGGAGTTTCTCCAAGGAAACACGGTGCTTCCCTAGCATGGGTGGGAGTTCCTCCTGTCATGCTCTAGAGCTACAGGGTAACTTGACGTGAGTCCTTGCCTCAAGCTAAGGCCTGAAAAGCCCTGCTGAAGCGAAAGCGCTTAGCATTTTCCATTATGTCGTATTGGAAGTTCTGCTTTACTTGAACGTTTCTTCACTCTACCAGACACTAGGCACCCTAGTATAGGCACCCTTTTTCCTACAAATACATTGAGTACCAGCAGTCTCCTTTGCTCTTCTAAGTAACATCCAGACTTAGAAGCCTTTCCCAGTCACTCTATGTACTCAGAGTGTAGGACAACTCGCTGCACCCTTCCTTAGGAAGTTAGGTGGACTCAGCTCTTCAACAGCTCCAGGAATTCTGTTCTCTCACGACCTACATGCCATGGAAGTCTGCCTCATTGCCCTCATTGGAGCAACACTAAGAAACACAATCTGCTTCGCCTTCTTCTAGGAACTCTTACCCAAGGACCCCATACCTACAGGAGAAAGCAGGTTGCATTCCTCCTGGAATCTAAGCAAAGTTTTTCCTGTTACACTGCAGGACTTTAGAATAGGTTTAGGCCCGAAGGGTTACCTAGAGCGTTCCAAGAATGAGGGAGTTCGATACATGCAGAAAACCCTGTGAAGAAAAGTTGATTCAGCAAGGGACCAGGGTGTAGCTAGAGTCTCTATTGACTTGTTAGAAATCAGAAGGGTTTCGGCTGCATGTTAACCGGAGAAGAAGACCTGAAGGCACAAGCCTTGCTTTCCCATGTTAAATCTCTAAACATGCTTCCCTGAAGAATCCTAAATAACACTGTTTTTACCTGGCTTCTGGTCTTTGTAGGCAGCCCTCACGAAAGAGAAGTAGTTTTCTCTAAGGAAACACGGTGCTTCCATAGCATGGGTGGGAGCTCCTGCTGTCCTGCTCTAGAGCTACAGGGAAACTTGACGTGAGTCTTTGCCTCAAGCTAAGGCCTGAAAAGCCTTGCTGAAGCGAAAGCGCTTAGCAGTTTCCATTATGTCGTATTCGAAGGTCTGCATTACTTGAACGTTTCTTCACTTTACCAGACACTAGGCACACTCGGGTAGGCACCCTTTTTCGTACAAATACAGTGAGTACCAGCAGTCTCCTTTGCTCTTCTAAGAAACATCCAGACCTAGGAGCCTTTCCCAGTCACTCTATGTAATCAGAGTGTAGGGCAACTCGCAGCACCCTTCCTTAGGAAGCTAGGTGGACTCAGCTCTTCAACAGCTCCAGGGATCTGTTCTCTCATGTCCTACATGCCATGGAAGTCTGCCTCATTGCCCTCTGTGGAGCTTCACAAAGATACACAATCTGCTTCGCCTACCTCTAGGAACTCTTACCCAATGACCCCATACCTACAGGAGAGAGGAGGCTTGCATTCCTACTGGAACCAAATCACCGTTTTTCCTGTTAAAATGCAGGACTTTAAACTAGGCTTCGGCCCAATAGCACTGGTAGAACGTTCCAAGGATGAGGGAGTTCCATATATGCAGAACACTCTGTGAAGAAAAGTTGATTCAGCAAGGGACCAGAGTGTAGCTAGAGTCTCTTTGGACTTTTTAGATAAAAGAAGGTGTCCGGGTGCATGTTCACCAGAAAAGAAGACTTGAATGCCTAAGCCTTGCGTTCCCATTTTAAATCTCTATCCATGCCAGCCTGAGATACCTAAATAACACTGCTTTGACTGGCCTCTATTCACTGTGGGCAGCCCTCTGGAAAGAAAAGGAGTTTCTCTAAGGAAACACGGTGCTTCCCTAGCATGGGTGGGAGTTCCTCCTGTCATGCTCTAGAGCTACAGGGTAACTTGACGTGAGTCCTTGCCTCAAGCTAAGGCCTGAAAAGCCCTGCTGAAGCGAAAGCGCTTAGCATTTTCCATTATGTCGTATTGGAAGTTCTGCTTTACTTGAACGTTTCTTCACTCTACCAGACACTAGGCACCCTAGTGTAGGCACCCTTTTTCCTACAAATACATTGAGTACCAGCAGTCTCCTTTGCTCTTCTAAGTAACATCCAGACTTAGAAGCCTTTCCCAGTCACTCTATGTATTCAGAGTGTAGGACAACTCGCTGCACCCTTCCTTAGGAAGTTAGGTGGACTCAGCTCTTCAACAGCTCCAGGAATTCTGTTCTCTCACGACCTACATGCCATGGAAGTCTGCCTCATTGCCCTCATTGGAGCTACACTAAGAAACACAATCTGCTTCGCCTTCTTCTAGGAACTCTTACCCAAGGACCCCATACCTACAGGAGAAAGCAGATTGCATTCCTCCTGGAATCTAAGCAAAGTTTTTCCTGTTACACTGCAGGACTTTAGAATAGGTTTAGGCCCGAAGGGTTACCTAGAGCGTTCCAAGAATGAGGGAGTTCGATACATGCAGAAAACCCTGTGAAGAAAAGTTGATTCAGCAAGGGACCAGGGTGTAGCTAGAGTCTCTATTGACTTGTTAGAAATCAGAAGGGTTTCGGCTGCATGTTAACCGGAGAAGAAGACCTGAAGGCACAAGCCTTGCTTTCCCATGTTAAATCTCTAAACATGCTTCCCTGAAGAATCCTAAATAACACTGTTTTTACCTGGCTTCTGGTCTTTGTAGGCAGCCCTCACGAAAGAGAAGTAGTTTTCTCTAAGGAAACACGGTGCTTCCATAGCATGGGTGGGAGCTCCTGCTGTCCTGCTCTAGAGCTACAGGGAAACTTGACGTGAGTCTTTGCCTCAAGCTAAGGCCTGAAAAGCCTTGCTGAAGCGAAAGCGCTTAGCAGTTTCCATTATGTCGTATTCGAAGGTCTGCATTACTTGAACGTTTCTTCACTTTACCAGACACTAGGCACACTCGGGTAGGCACCCTTTTTCGTACAAATACAGTGAGTACCAGCAGTCTCCTTTGCTCTTCTAAGAAACATCCAGACCTAGGAGCCTTTCCCAGTCACTCTATGTAATCAGAGTGTAGGGCAACTCGCAGCACCCTTCCTTAGGAAGCTAGGTGGACTCAGCTCTTCAACAGCTCCAGGGATCTGTTCTCTCATGTCCTACATGCCATGGAAGTCTGCCTCATTGCCCTCTGTGGAGCTTCACAAAGATACACAATCTGCTTCGCCTACCTCTAGGAACTCTTACCCAATGACCCCATACCTACAGGAGAGAGGAGGCTTGCATTCCTACTGGAACCAAATCACCGTTTTTCCTGTTAAAATGCAGGACTTTAAACTAGGCTTCGGCCCAATAGCACTGGTAGAACGTTCCAAGGATGAGGGAGTTCCATATATGCAGAACACTCTGTGAAGAAAAGTTGATTCAGCAAGGGACCAGAGTGTAGCTAGAGTCTCTTTGGACTTTTTAGATAAAAGAAGGTGTCCGGGTGCATGTTCACCAGAAAAGAAGACTTGAATGCCTAAGCCTTGCGTTCCCATTTTAAATCTCTATCCATGCCAGCCTGAGATACCTAAATAACACTGCTTTGACTGGCCTCTATTCACTGTGGGCAGCCCTCTGGAAAGAAAAGGAGTTTCTCTAAGGAAACACGGTGCTTCCCTAGCATGGGTGGGAGTTCCTCCTGTCATGCTCTAGAGCTACAGGGTAACTTGACGTGAGTCCTTGCCTCAAGCTAAGGCCTGAAAAGCCCTGCTGAAGCGAAAGCGCTTAGCATTTTCCATTATGTCGTATTGGAAGTTCTGCTTTACTTGAACGTTTCTTCACTCTACCAGACACTAGGCACCCTAGTATAGGCACCCTTTTTCCTACAAATACATTGAGTACCAGCAGTCTCCTTTGCTCTTCTAAGTAACATCCAGACTTAGAAGCCTTTCCCAGTCACTCTATGTACTCAGAGTGTAGGACAACTCGCTGCACCCTTCCTTAGGAAGTTAGGTGGACTCAGCTCTTCAACAGCTCCAGGAATTCTGTTCTCTCACGACCTACATGCCATGGAAGTCTGCCTCATTGCCCTCATTGGAGCAACACTAAGAAACACAATCTGCTTCGCCTTCTTCTAGGAACTCTTACCCAAGGACCCCATACCTACAGGAGAAAGCAGGTTGCATTCCTCCTGGAATCTAAGCAAAGTTTTTCCTGTTACACTGCAGGACTTTAGAATAGGTTTAGGCCCGAAGGGTTACCTAGAGCGTTCCAAGAATGAGGGAGTTCGATACATGCAGAAAACCCTGTGAAGAAAAGTTGATTCAGCAAGGGACCAGGGTGTAGCTAGAGTCTCTATTGACTTGTTAGAAATCAGAAGGGTTTCGGCTGCATGTTAACCGGAGAAGAAGACCTGAAGGCACAAGCCTTGCTTTCCCATGTTAAATCTCTAAACATGCTTCCCTGAAGAATCCTAAATAACACTGTTTTTACCTGGCTTCTGGTCTTTGTAGGCAGCCCTCACGAAAGAGAAGTAGTTTTCTCTAAGGAAACACGGTGCTTCCATAGCATGGGTGGGAGCTCCTGCTGTCCTGCTCTAGAGCTACAGGGAAACTTGACGTGAGTCTTTGCCTCAAGCTAAGGCCTGAAAAGCCTTGCTGAAGCGAAAGCGCTTAGCAGTTTCCATTATGTCGTATTCGAAGGTCTGCATTACTTGAACGTTTCTTCACTTTACCAGACACTAGGCACACTCGGGTAGGCACCCTTTTTCGTACAAATACAGTGAGTACCAGCAGTCTCCTTTGCTCTTCTAAGAAACATCCAGACCTAGGAGCCTTTCCCAGTCACTCTATGTAATCAGAGTGTAGGGCAACTCGCAGCACCCTTCCTTAGGAAGCTAGGTGGACTCAGCTCTTCAACAGCTCCAGGGAACTGTTCTCTCATGTCCTACATGCCATGGAAGTCTGCCTCATTGCCCTCTGTGGAGCTTCACGAAGATACACAATCTGCTTCGCCTACCTCTAGGAACTCTTACCCAATGACCCCACACCTACAGGAGAGAGGAGGCTTGCATTCCTACTGGAACCAAATCACCGTTTTTCCTGTTAAAATGCAGGACTTTAAACTAGGCTTCGGCCCAATAGCACTGGTAGAACGTTCCAAGGATGAGGGAGTTCCATATATGCAGAACACTCTGTGAAGAAAAGTTGATTCAGCAAGGGACCAGAGTGTAGCTAGAGTCTCTTTGGACTTTTTAGATAAAAGAAGGTGTCCGGGTGCATGTTCACCAGAAAAGAAGACTTGAATGCCTAAGCCTTGCGTTCCCATTTTAAATCTCTATCCATGCCAGCCTGAGATACCTAAATAACACTGCTTTGACTGGCCTCTATTCACTGTGGGCAGCCCTCTGGAAAGAAAAGGAGTTTCTCTAAGGAAACACGGTGCTTCCCTAGCATGGGTGGGAGTTCCTCCTGTCATGCTCTAGAGCTACAGGGTAACTTGACGTGAGTCCTTGCCTCAAGCTAAGGCCTGAAAAGCCCTGCTGAAGCGAAAGCGCTTAGCATTTTCCATTATGTCGTATTGGAAGTTCTGCTTTACTTGAACGTTTCTTCACTCTACCAGACACTAGGCACCCTAGTGTAGGCACCCTTTTTCCTACAAATACATTGAGTACCAGCAGTCTCCTTTGCTCTTCTAAGTAACATCCAGACTTAGAAGCCTTTCCCAGTCACTCTATGTATTCAGAGTGTAGGACAACTCGCTGCACCCTTCCTTAGGAAGTTAGGTGGACTCAGCTCTTCAACAGCTCCAGGAATTCTGTTCTCTCACGACCTACATGCCATGGAAGTCTGCCTCATTGCCCTCATTGGAGCTACACTAAGAAACACAATCTGCTTCGCCTTCTTCTAGGAACTCTTACCCAAGGACCCCATACCTACAGGAGAAAGCAGGTTGCATTCCTCCTGGAATCTAAGCAAAGTTTTTCCTGTTACACTGCAGGACTTTAGAATAGGTTTAGGCCCGAAGGGTTACCTAGAGCGTTCCAAGAATGAGGGAGTTCGATACATGCAGAAAACCCTGTGAAGAAAAGTTGATTCAGCAAGGGACCAGGGTGTAGCTAGAGTCTCTATTGACTTGTTAGAAATCAGAAGGGTTTCGGCTGCATGTTAACCGGAGAAGAAGACCTGAAGGCACAAGCCTTGCTTTCCCATGTTAAATCTCTAAACATGCTTCCCTGAAGAATCCTAAATAACACTGTTTTTACCTGGCTTCTGGCCTTTGTAGGCAGCCCTCACGAAAGAGAAGTAGTTTTCTCTAAGGAAACACGGTGCTTCCATAGCATGGGTGGGAGCTCCTGCTGTCCTGCTCTAGAGCTACAGGGAAACTTGACGTGAGTCTTTGCCTCAAGCTAAGGCCTGAAAAGCCTTGCTGAAGCGAAAGCGCTTAGCAGTTTCCATTATGTCGTATTCGAAGGTCTGCATTACTTGAACGTTTCTTCACTTTACCAGACACTAGGCACACTCGGGTAGGCACCCTTTTTCGTACAAATACAGTGAGTACCAGCAGTCTCCTTTGCTCTTCTAAGAAACATCCAGACCTAGGAGCCTTTCCCAGTCACTCTATGTAATCAGAGTGTAGGGCAACTCGCAGCACCCTTCCTTAGGAAGCTAGGTGGACTCAGCTCTTCAACAGCTCCAGGGATCTGTTCTCTCATGTCCTACATGCCATGGAAGTCTGCCTCATTGCCCTCTGTGGAGCTTCACAAAGATACACAATCTGCTTCGCCTACCTCTAGGAACTCTTACCCAATGACCCCATACCTACAGGAGAGAGGAGGCTTGCATTCCTACTGGAACCAAATCACCGTTTTTCCTGTTAAAATGCAGGACTTTAAACTAGGCTTCGGCCCAATAGCACTGGTAGAACGTTCCAAGGATGAGGGAGTTCCATATATGCAGAACACTCTGTGAAGAAAAGTTGATTCAGCAAGGGACCAGAGTGTAGCTAGAGTCTCTTTGGACTTTTTAGATAAAAGAAGGTGTCCGGGTGCATGTTCACCAGAAAAGAAGACTTGAATGCCTAAGCCTTGCGTTCCCATTTTAAATCTCTATCCATGCCAGCCTGAGATACCTAAATAACACTGCTTTGACTGGCCTCTATTCACTGTGGGCAGCCCTCTGGAAAGAAAAGGAGTTTCTCTAAGGAAACACGGTGCTTCCCTAGCATGGGTGGGAGTTCCTCCTGTCATGCTCTAGAGCTACAGGGTAACTTGACGTGAGTCCTTGCCTCAAGCTAAGGCCTGAAAAGCCCTGCTGAAGCGAAAGCGCTTAGCATTTTCCATTATGTCGTATTGGAAGTTCTGCTTTACTTGAACGTTTCTTCACTCTACCAGACACTAGGCACCCTAGTGTAGGCACCCTTTTTCCTACAAATACATTGAGTACCAGCAGTCTCCTTTGCTCTTCTAAGTAACATCCAGACTTAGAAGCCTTTCCCAGTCACTCTATGTATTCAGAGTGTAGGACAACTCGCTGCACCCTTCCTTAGGAAGTTAGGTGGACTCAGCTCTTCAACAGCTCCAGGAATTCTGTTCTCTCACGACCTACATGCCATGGAAGTCTGCCTCATTGCCCTCATTGGAGCTACACTAAGAAACACAATCTGCTTCGCCTTCTTCTAGGAACTCTTACCCAAGGACCCCATACCTACAGGAGAAAGCAGGTTGCATTCCTCCTGGAATCTAAGCAAAGTTTTTCCTGTTACACTGCAGGACTTTAGAATAGGTTTAGGCCCGAAGGGTTACCTAGAGCGTTCCAAGAATGAGGGAGTTCGATACATGCAGAAAACCCTGTGAAGAAAAGTTGATTCAGCAAGGGACCAGGGTGTAGCTAGAGTCTCTATTGACTTGTTAGAAATCAGAAGGGTTTCGGCTGCATGTTAACCGGAGAAGAAGACCTGAAGGCACAAGCCTTGCTTTCCCATGTTAAATCTCTAAACATGCTTCCCTGAAGAATCCTAAATAACACTGTTTTTACCTGGCTTCTGGTCTTTGTAGGCAGCCCTCACGAAAGAGAAGTAGTTTTCTCTAAGGAAACACGGTGCTTCCATAGCATGGGTGGGAGCTCCTGCTGTCCTGCTCTAGAGCTACAGGGAAACTTGACGTGAGTCTTTGCCTCAAGCTAAGGCCTGAAAAGCCTTGCTGAAGTGAAAGCGCTTAGCAGTTTCCATTATGTCGTATTCGAAGGTCTGCATTACTTGAACGTTTCTTCACTTTACCAGACACTAGGCACACTCGGGTAGGCACCCTTTTTCGTACAAATACAGTGAGTACCAGCAGTCTCCTTTGCTCTTCTAAGAAACATCCAGACCTAGGAGCCTTTCCCAGTCACTCTATGTAATCAGAGTGTAGGGCAACTCGCAGCACCCTTCCTTAGGAAGCTAGGTGGACTCAGCTCTTCAACAGCTCCAGGGATCTGTTCTCTCATGTCCTACATGCCATGGAAGTCTGCCTCATTGCCCTCTGTGGAGCTTCACAAAGATACACAATCTGCTTCGCCTACCTCTAGGAACTCTTACCCAATGACCCCATACCTACAGGAGAGAGGAGGCTTGCATTCCTACTGGAACCAAATCACCGTTTTTCCTGTTAAAATGCAGGACTTTAAACTAGGCTTCGGCCCAATAGCACTGGTAGAACGTTCCAAGGATGAGGGAGTTCCATATATGCAGAACACTCTGTGAAGAAAAGTTGATTCAGCAAGGGACCAGAGTGTAGCTAGAGTCTCTTTGGACTTTTTAGATAAAAGAAGGTGTCCGGGTGCATGTTCACCAGAAAAGAAGACTTGAATGCCTAAGCCTTGCGTTCCCATTTTAAATCTCTATCCATGCCAGCCTGAGATACCTAAATAACACTGCTTTGACTGGCCTCTATTCACTGTGGGCAGCCCTCTGGAAAGAAAAGGAGTTTCTCCAAGGAAACACGGTGCTTCCCTAGCATGGGTGGGAGTTCCTCCTGTCATGCTCTAGAGCTACAGGGTAACTTGACGTGAGTCCTTGCCTCAAGCTAAGGCCTGAAAAGCCCTGCTGAAGCGAAAGCGCTTAGCATTTTCCATTATGTCGTATTGGAAGTTCTGCTTTACTTGAACGTTTCTTCACTCTACCAGACACTAGGCACCCTAGTGTAGGCACCCTTTTTCCTACAAATACATTGAGTACCAGCAGTCTCCTTTGCTCTTCTAAGTAACATCCAGACTTAGAAGCCTTTCCCAGTCACTCTATGTATTCAGAGTGTAGGACAACTCGCTGCACCCTTCCTTAGGAAGTTAGGTGGACTCAGCTCTTCAACAGCTCCAGGAATTCTGTTCTCTCACGACCTACATGCCATGGAAGTCTGCCTCATTGCCCTCATTGGAGCAACACTAAGAAACACAATCTGCTTCGCCTTCTTCTAGGAACTCTTACCCAAGGACCCCATTCCTACAGGAGAAAGCAGGTTGCATTCCTACTGGAATCTAAGCAAAGTTTTTCCTGTTACACTGCAGGACTTTAGAATAGGTTTAGGCCCGAAGGGTTACCTAGAGCGTTCCAAGAATGAGGGAGTTCGATACATGCAGAAAACCCTGTGAAGAAAAGTTGATTCAGCAAGGGACCAGGGTGTAGCTAGAGTCTCTATTGACTTGTTAGAAATCAGAAGGGTTTCGGCTGCATGTTAACCGGAGAAGAAGACCTGAAGGCACAAGCCTTGCTTTCCCATGTTAAATCTCTAAACATGCTTCCCTGAAGAATCCTAAATAACACTGTTTTTACCTGGCTTCTGGTCTTTGTAGGCAGCCCTCACGAAAGAGAAGTAGTTTTCTCTAAGGAAACACGGTGCTTCCATAGCATGGGTGGGAGCTCCTGCTGTCCTGCTCTAGAGCTACAGGGAAACTTGACGTGAGTCTTTGCCTCAAGCTAAGGCCTGAAAAGCCTTGCTGAAGCGAAAGCGCTTAGCAGTTTCCATTATGTCGTATTCGAAGGTCTGCATTACTTGAACGTTTCTTCACTTTACCAGACACTAGGCACACTCGGGTAGGCACCCTTTTTCGTACAAATACAGTGAGTACCAGCAGTCTCCTTTGCTCTTCTAAGAAACATCCAGACCTAGGAGCCTTTCCCAGTCACTCTATGTAATCAGAGTGTAGGGCAACTCGCAGCACCCTTCCTTAGGAAGCTAGGTGGACTCAGCTCTTCAACAGCTCCAGGGATCTGTTCTCTCATGTCCTACATGCCATGGAAGTCTGCCTCATTGCCCTCTGTGGAGCTTCACAAAGATACACAATCTGCTTCGCCTACCTCTAGGAACTCTTACCCAATGACCCCATACCTACAGGAGAGAGGAGGCTTGCATTCCTACTGGAACCAAATCACCGTTTTTCCTGTTAAAATGCAGGACTTTAAACTAGGCTTCGGCCCAATAGCACTGGTAGAACGTTCCAAGGATGAGGGAGTTCCATATATGCAGAACACTCTGTGAAGAAAAGTTGATTCAGCAAGGGACCAGAGTGTAGCTAGAGTCTCTTTGGACTTTTTAGATAAAAGAAGGTGTCCGGGTGCATGTTCACCAGAAAAGAAGACTTGAATGCCTAAGCCTTGCGTTCCCATTTTAAATCTCTATCCATGTCAGCCTGAGATACCTAAATAACACTGCTTTGACTGGCCTCTATTCACTGTGGGCAGCCCTCTGGAAAGAAAAGGAGTTTCTCTAAGGAAACACGGTGCTTCCCTAGCATGGGTGGGAGTTCCTCCTGTCATGCTCTAGAGCTACAGGGTAACTTGACGTGAGTCCTTGCCTCAAGCTAAGGCCTGAAAAGCCCTGCTGAAGCGAAAGCGCTTAGCATTTTCCATTATGTCGTATTGGAAGTTCTGCTTTACTTGAACGTTTCTTCACTCTACCAGACACTAGGCACCCTAGTGTAGGCACCCTTTTTCCTACAAATACATTGAGTACCAGCAGTCTCCTTTGCTCTTCTAAGTAACATCCAGACTTAGAAGCCTTTCCCAGTCACTCTATGTATTCAGAGTGTAGGACAACTCGCTGCACCCTTCCTTAGGAAGTTAGGTGGACTCAGCTCTTCAACAGCTCCAGGAATTCTGTTCTCTCACGACCTACATGCCATGGAAGTCTGCCTCATTGCCCTCATTGGAGCAACACTAAGAAACACAATCTGCTTCGCCTTCTTCTAGGAACTCTTACCCAAGGACCCCATACCTACAGGAGAAAGCAGGTTGCATTCCTACTGGAATCTAAGCAAAGTTTTTCCTGTTACACTGCAGGACTTTAGAATAGGTTTAGGCCCGAAGGGTTACCTAGAGCGTTCCAAGAATGAGGGAGTTCGATACATGCAGAAAACCCTGTGAAGAAAAGTTGATTCAGCAAGGGACCAGGGTGTAGCTAGAGTCTCTATTGACTTGTTAGAAATCAGAAGGGTTTCGGCTGCATGTTAACCGGAGAAGAAGACCTGAAGGCACAAGCCTTGCTTTCCCATGTTAAATCTCTAAACATGCTTCCCTGAAGAATCCTAAATAACACTGTTTTTACCTGGCTTCTGGTCTTTGTAGGCAGCCCTCACGAAGGAGAAGTAGTTTTCTCTAAGGAAACACGGTGCTTCCATAGCATGGGTGGGAGCTCCTGCTGTCCTGCTCTAGAGCTACAGGGAAACTTGACGTGAGTCTTTGCCTCAAGCTAAGGCCTGAAAAGCCTTGCTGAAGCGAAAGCGCTTAGCAGTTTCCATTATGTCGTATTCGAAGGTCTGCATTACTTGAACGTTTCTTCACTTTACCAGACACTAGGCACACTCGGGTAGGCACCCTTTTTCGTACAAATACAGTGAGTACCAGCAGTCTCCTTTGCTCTTCTAAGAAACATCCAGACCTAGGAGCCTTTCCCAGTCACTCTATGTAATCAGAGTGTAGGGCAACTCGCAGCACCCTTCCTTAGGAAGCTAGGTGGACTCAGCTCTTCAACAGCTCCAGGGATCTGTTCTCTCATGTCCTACATGCCATGGAAGTCTGCCTCATTGCCCTCTGTGGAGCTTCACAAAGATACACAATCTGCTTCGCCTACCTCTAGGAACTCTTACCCAATGACCCCATACCTACAGGAGAGAGGAGGCTTGCATTCCTACTGGAACCAAATCACCGTTTTTCCTGTTAAAATGCAGGACTTTAAACTAGGCTTCGGCCCAATAGCACTGGTAGAACGTTCCAAGGATGAGGGAGTTCCATATATGCAGAACACTCTGTGAAGAAAAGTTGATTCAGCAAGGGACCAGAGTGTAGCTAGAGTCTCTTTGGACTTTTTAGATAAAAGAAGGTGTCCGGGTGCATGTTCACCAGAAAAGAAGACTTGAATGCCTAAGCCTTGCGTTCCCATTTTAAATCTCTATCCATGCCAGCCTGAGATACCTAAATAACACTGCTTTGACTGGCCTCTATTCACTGTGGGCAGCCCTCTGGAAAGAAAAGGAGTTTCTCTAAGGAAACACGGTGCTTCCCTAGCATGGGTGGGAGTTCCTCCTGTCATGCTCTAGAGCTACAGGGTAACTTGACGTGAGTCCTTGCCTCAAGCTAAGGCCTGAAAAGCCCTGCTGAAGCGAAAGCGCTTAGCATTTTCCATTATGTCGTATTGGAAGTTCTGCTTTACTTGAACGTTTCTTCACTCTACCAGACACTAGGCACCCTAGTGTAGGCACCCTTTTTCCTACAAATACATTGAGTACCAGCAGTCTCCTTTGCTCTTCTAAGTAACATCCAGACTTAGAAGCCTTTCCCAGTCACTCTATGTATTCAGAGTGTAGGACAACTCGCTGCACCCTTCCTTAGGAAGTTAGGTGGACTCAGCTCTTCAACAGCTCCAGGAATTCTGTTCTCTCACGACCTACATGCCATGGAAGTCTGCCTCATTGCTCTCATTGGAGCAACACTAAGAAACACAATCTGCTTCGCCTTCTTCTAGGAACTCTTACCCAAGGACCCCATACCTACAGGAGAAAGCAGGTTGCATTCCTACTGGAATCTAAGCAAAGTTTTTCCTGTTACACTGCAGGACTTTAGAATAGGTTTAGGCCCGAAGGGTTACCTAGAGCGTTCCAAGAATGAGGGAGTTCGATACATGCAGAAAACCCTGTGAAGAAAAGTTGATTCAGCAAGGGACCAGGGTGTAGCTAGAGTCTCTATTGACTTGTTAGAAATCAGAAGGGTTTCGGCTGCATTTTAACCGGAGAAGAAGACCTGAAGGCACAAGCCTTGCTTTCCCATGTTAAATCTCTAAACATGCTTCCCTGAAGAATCCTAAATAACACTGTTTTTACCTGGCTTCTGGTCTTTGTAGGCAGCCCTCACGAAAGAGAAGTAGTTTTCTCTAAGGAAACACGGTGCTTCCATAGCATGGGTGGGAGCTCCTGCTGTCCTGCTCTAGAGCTACAGGGAAACTTGACGTGAGTCTTTGCCTCAAGCTAAGGCCTGAAAAGCCTTGCTGAAGCGAAAGCGCTTAGCAGTTTCCATTATGTCGTATTCGAAGGTCTGCATTACTTGAACGTTTCTTCACTTTACCAGACACTAGGCACACTCGGGTAGGCACCCTTTTTCGTACAAATACAGTGAGTACCAGCAGTCTCCTTTGCTCTTCTAAGAAACATCCAGACCTAGGAGCCTTTCCCAGTCACTCTATGTAATCAGAGTGTAGGGCAACTCGCAGCACCCTTCCTTAGGAAGCTAGGTGGACTCAGCTCTTCAACAGCTCCAGGGATCTGTTCTCTCATGTCCTACATGCCATGGAAGTCTGCCTCATTGCCCTCTGTGGAGCTTCACAAAGATACACAATCTGCTTCGCCTACCTCTAGGAACTCTTACCCAATGACCCCATACCTACAGGAGAGAGGAGGCTTGCATTCCTACTGGAACCAAATCACCGTTTTTCCTGTTAAAATGCAGGACTTTAAACTAGGCTTCGGCCCAATAGCACTGGTAGAACGTTCCAAGGATGAGGGAGTTCCATATATGCAGAACACTCTGTGAAGAAAAGTTGATTCAGCAAGGGACCAGAGTGTAGCTAGAGTCTCTTTGGACTTTTTAGATAAAAGAAGGTGTCCGGGTGCATGTTCACCAGAAAAGAAGACTTGAATGCCTAAGCCTTGCGTTCCCATTTTAAATCTCTATCCATGTCAGCCTGAGATACCTAAATAACACTGCTTTGACTGGCCTCTATTCACTGTGGGCAGCCCTCTGGAAAGAAAAGGAGTTTCTCTAAGGAAACACGGTGCTTCCCTAGCATGGGTGGGAGTTCCTCCTGTCATGCTCTAGAGCTACAGGGTAACTTGACGTGAGTCCTTGCCTCAAGCTAAGGCCTGAAAAGCCCTGCTGAAGCGAAAGCGCTTAGCATTTTCCATTATGTCGTATTGGAAGTTCTGCTTTACTTGAACGTTTCTTCACTCTACCAGACACTAGGCACCCTAGTGTAGGCACCCTTTTTCCTACAAATACATTGAGTACCAGCAGTCTCCTTTGCTCTTCTAAGTAACATCCAGACTTAGAAGCCTTTCCCAGTCACTCTATGTATTCAGAGTGTAGGACAACTCGCTGCACCCTTCCTTAGGAAGTTAGGTGGACTCAGCTCTTCAACAGCTCCAGGAATTCTGTTCTCTCACGACCTACATGCCATGGAAGTCTGCCTCATTGCCCTCATTGGAGCAACACTAAGAAACACAATCTGCTTCGCCTTCTTCTAGGAACTCTTACCCAAGGACCCCATACCTACAGGAGAAAGCAGGTTGCATTCCTACTGGAATCTAAGCAAAGTTTTTCCTGTTACACTGCAGGACTTTAGAATAGGTTTAGGCCCGAAGGGTTACCTAGAGCGTTCCAAGAATGAGGGAGTTCGATACATGCAGAAAACCCTGTGAAGAAAAGTTGATTCAGCAAGGGACCAGGGTGTAGCTAGAGGCTCTATTGACTTGTTAGAAATCAGAAGGGTTTCGGCTGCATTTTAACCGGAGAAGAAGACCTGAAGGCACAAGCCTTGCTTTCCCATGTTAAATCTCTAAACATGCTTCCCTGAAGAATCCTAAATAACACTGTTTTTACCTGGCTTCTGGTCTTTGTAGGCAGCCCTCACGAAGGAGAAGTAGTTTTCTCTAAGGAAACACGGTGCTTCCATAGCATGGGTGGGAGCTCCTGCTGTCCTGCTCTAGAGCTACAGGGAAACTTGACGTGAGTCTTTGCCTCAAGCTAAGGCCTGAAAAGCCTTGCTGAAGCGAAAGCGCTTAGCAGTTTCCATTATGTCGTATTCGAAGGTCTGCATTACTTGAACGTTTCTTCACTTTACCAGACACTAGGCACACTCGGGTAGGCACCCTTTTTCGTACAAATACAGTGAGTACCAGCAGTCTCCTTTGCTCTTCTAAGAAACATCCAGACCTAGGAGCCTTTCCCAGTCACTCTATGTAATCAGAGTGTAGGGCAACTCGCAGCACCCTTCCTTAGGAAGCTAGGTGGACTCAGCTCTTCAACAGCTCCAGGGATCTGTTCTCTCATGTCCTACATGCCATGGAAGTCTGCCTCATTGCCCTCTGTGGAGCTTCACAAAGATACACAATCTGCTTCGCCTACCTCTAGGAACTCTTACCCAATGACCCCATACCTACAGGAGAGAGGAGGCTTGCATTCCTACTGGAACCAAATCACCGTTTTTCCTGTTAAAATGCAGGACTTTAAACTAGGCTTCGGCCCAATAGCACTGGTAGAACGTTCCAAGGATGAGGGAGTTCCATATATGCAGAACACTCTGTGAAGAAAAGTTGATTCAGCAAGGGACCAGAGTGTAGCTAGAGTCTCTTTGGACTTTTTAGATAAAAGAAGGTGTCCGGGTGCATGTTCACCAGAAAAGAAGACTTGAATGCCTAAGCCTTGCGTTCCCATTTTAAATCTCTATCCATGCCAGCCTGAGATACCTAAATAACACTGCTTTGACTGGCCTCTATTCACTGTGGGCAGCCCTCTGGAAAGAAAAGGAGTTTCTCTAAGGAAACACGGTGCTTCCCTAGCATGGGTGGGAGTTCCTCCTGTCATGCTCTAGAGCTACAGGGTAACTTGACGTGAGTCCTTGCCTCAAGCTAAGGCCTGAAAAGCCCTGCTGAAGCGAAAGCGCTTAGCATTTTCCATTATGTCGTATTGGAAGTTCTGCTTTACTTGAACGTTTCTTCACTCTACCAGACACTAGGCACCCTAGTGTAGGCACCCTTTTTCCTACAAATACATTGAGTACCAGCAGTCTCCTTTGCTCTTCTAAGTAACATCCAGACTTAGAAGCCTTTCCCAGTCACTCTATGTATTCAGAGTGTAGGACAACTCGCTGCACCCTTCCTTAGGAAGTTAGGTGGACTCAGCTCTTCAACAGCTCCAGGAATTCTGTTCTCTCACGACCTACATGCCATGGAAGTCTGCCTCATTGCCCTCATTGGAGCAACACTAAGAAACACAATCTGCTTCGCCTTCTTCTAGGAACTCTTACCCAAGGACCCCATACCTACAAGAGAAAGCAGGTTGCATTCCTACTGGAATCTAAGCAAAGTTTTTCCTGTTACACTGCAGGACTTTAGAATAGGTTTAGGCCCGAAGGGTTACCTAGAGCGTTCCAAGAATGAGGGAGTTCGATACATGCAGAAAACCCTGTGAAGAAAAGTTGATTCAGCAAGGGACCAGGGTGTAGCTAGAGGCTCTATTGACTTGTTAGAAATCAGAAGGGTTTCGGCTGCATTTTAACCGGAGAAGAAGACCTGAAGGCACAAGCCTTGCTTTCCCATGTTAAATCTCTAAACATGCTTCCCTGAAGAATCCTAAATAACACTGTTTTTACCTGGCTTCTGGTCTTTGTAGGCAGCCCTCACGAAGGAGAAGTAGTTTTCTCTAAGGAAACACGGTGCTTCCATAGCATGGGTGGGAGCTCCTGCTGTCCTGCTCTAGAGCTACAGGGAAACTTGACGTGAGTCTTTGCCTCAAGCTAAGGCCTGAAAAGCCTTGCTGAAGCGAAAGCGCTTAGCAGTTTCCATTATGTCGTATTCGAAGGTCTGCATTACTTGAACGTTTCTTCACTTTACCAGACACTAGGCACACTCGGGTAGGCACCCTTTTTCGTACAAATACAGTGAGTACCAGCAGTCTCCTTTGCTCTTCTAAGAAACATCCAGACCTAGGAGCCTTTCCCAGTCACTCTATGTAATCAGAGTGTAGGGCAACTCGCAGCACCCTTCCTTAGGAAGCTAGGTGGACTCAGCTCTTCAACAGCTCCAGGGATCTGTTCTCTCATGTCCTACATGCCATGGAAGTCTGCCTCATTGCCCTCTGTGGAGCTTCACAAAGATACACAATCTGCTTCGCCTACCTCTAGGAACTCTTACCCAATGACCCCATACCTACAGGAGAGAGGAGGCTTGCATTCCTACTGGAACCAAATCACCGTTTTTCCTGTTAAAATGCAGGACTTTAAACTAGGCTTCGGCCCAATAGCACTGGTAGAACGTTCCAAGGATGAGGGAGTTCCATATATGCAGAACACTCTGTGAAGAAAAGTTGATTCAGCAAGGGACCAGAGTGTAGCTAGAGTCTCTTTGGACTTTTTAGATAAAAGAAGGTGTCCGGGTGCATGTTCACCAGAAAAGAAGACTTGAATGCCTAAGCCTTGCGTTCCCATTTTAAATCTCTATCCATGCCAGCCTGAGATACCTAAATAACACTGCTTTGACTGGCCTCTATTCACTGTGGGCAGCCCTCTGGAAAGAAAAGGAGTTTCTCTAAGGAAACACGGTGCTTCCCTAGCATGGGTGGGAGTTCCTCCTGTCATGCTCTAGAGCTACAGGGTAACTTGACGTGAGTCCTTGCCTCAAGCTAAGGCCTGAAAAGCCCTGCTGAAGCGAAAGCGCTTAGCATTTTCCATTATGTCGTATTGGAAGTTCTGCTTTACTTGAACGTTTCTTCACTCTACCAGACACTAGGCACCCTAGTGTAGGCACCCTTTTTCCTACAAATACATTGAGTACCAGCAGTCTCCTTTGCTCTTCTAAGTAACATCCAGACTTAGAAGCCTTTCCCAGTCACTCTATGTATTCAGAGTGTAGGACAACTCGCTGCACCCTTCCTTAGGAAGTTAGGTGGACTCAGCTCTTCAACAGCTCCAGGAATTCTGTTCTCTCACGACCTACATGCCATGGAAGTCTGCCTCATTGCCCTCATTGGAGCAACACTAAGAAACACAATCTGCTTCGCCTTCTTCTAGGAACTCTTACCCAAGGACCCCATACCTACAGGAGAAAGCAGGTTGCATTCCTAGTGGAATCTAAGCAAAGTTTTTCCTGTTACACTGCAGGACTTTAGAATAGGTTTAGTCCCGAAGGGTTACCTAGAGCGTTCCAAGAATGAGGGAGTTCGATACATGCAGAAAACCCTGTGAAGAAAAGTTGATTCAGCAAGGGACCAGGGTGTAGCTAGAGTCTCTATTGACTTGTTAGAAATCAGAAGGGTTTCGGCTGCATTTTAACCGGAGAAGAAGACCTGAAGGCACAAGCCTTGCTTTCCCATGTTAAATCTCTAAACATGCTTCCCTGAAGAATCCTAAATAACACTGTTTTTACCTGGCTTCTGGTCTTTGTAGGCAGCCCTCACGAAAGAGAAGTAGTTTTCTCTAAGGAAACACGGTGCTTCCATAGCATGGGTGGGAGCTCCTGCTGTCCTGCTCTAGAGCTACAGGGAAACTTGACGTGAGTCTTTGCCTCAAGCTAAGGCCTGAAAAGCCTTGCTGAAGCGAAAGCGCTTAGCAGTTTCCATTATGTCGTATTCGAAGGTCTGCATTACTTGAACGTTTCTTCACTTTACCAGACACTAGGCACACTCGGGTAGGCACCCTTTTTCGTACAAATACAGTGAGTACCAGCAGTCTCCTTTGCTCTTCTAAGAAACATCCAGACCTAGGAGCCTTTCCCAGTCACTCTATGTAATCAGAGTGTAGGGCAACTCGCAGCACCCTTCCTTAGGAAGCTAGGTGGACTCAGCTCTTCAACAGCTCCAGGGATCTGTTCTCTCATGTCCTACATGCCATGGAAGTCTGCCTCATTGCCCTCTGTGGAGCTTCACAAAGATACACAATCTGCTTCGCCTACCTCTAGGAACTCTTACCCAATGACCCCATACCTACAGGAGAGAGGAGGCTTGCATTCCTACTGGAACCAAATCACCGTTTTTCCTGTTAAAATGCAGGACTTTAAACTAGGCTTCGGCCCAATAGCACTGGTAGAACGTTCCAAGGATGAGGGAGTTCCATATATGCAGAACACTCTGTGAAGAAAAGTTGATTCAGCAAGGGACCAGAGTGTAGCTAGAGTCTCTTTGGACTTTTTAGATAAAAGAAGGTGTCCGGGTGCATGTTCACCAGAAAAGAAGACTTGAATGCCTAAGCCTTGCGTTCCCATTTTAAATCTCTATCCATGCCAGCCTGAGATACCTAAATAACACTGCTTTGACTGGCCTCTATTCACTGTGGGCAGCCCTCTGGAAAGAAAAGGAGTTTCTCTAAGGAAACACGGTGCTTCCCTAGCATGGGTGGGAGTTCCTCCTGTCATGCTCTAGAGCTACAGGGTAACTTGACGTGAGTCCTTGCCTCAAGCTAAGGCCTGAAAAGCCCTGCTGAAGCGAAAGCGCTTAGCATTTTCCATTATGTCGTATTGGAAGTTCTGCTTTACTTGAACGTTTCTTCACTCTACCAGACACTAGGCACCCTAGTGTAGGCACCCTTTTTCCTACAAATACATTGAGTACCAGCAGTCTCCTTTGCTCTTCTAAGTAACATCCAGACTTAGAAGCCTTTCCCAGTCACTCTATGTATTCAGAGTGTAGGACAACTCGCTGCACCCTTCCTTAGGAAGTTAGGTGGACTCAGCTCTTCAACAGCTCCAGGAATTCTGTTCTCTCACGACCTACATGCCATGGAAGTCTGCCTCATTGCCCTCATTGGAGCAACACTAAGAAACACAATCTGCTTCGCCTTCTTCTAGGAACTCTTACCCAAGGACCCCATACCTACAGGAGAAAGCAGGTTGCATTCCTCCTGGAATCTAAGCAAAGTTTTTCCTGTTACACTGCAGGACTTTAGAATAGGTTTAGGCCCGAAGGGTTACCTAGAGCGTTCCAAGAATGAGGGAGTTCGATACATGCAGAAAACCCTGTGAAGAAAAGTTGATTCAGCAAGGGACCAGGGTGTAGCTAGAGTCTCTATTGACTTGTTAGAAATCAGAAGGGTTTCGGCTGCACTTTAACCGGAGAAGAAGACCTGAAGGCACAAGCCTTGCTTTCCCATGTTAAATCTCTAAACATGCTTCCCTGAAGAATCCTAAATAACACTGTTTTTACCTGGCTTCTGGTCTTTGTAGGCAGCCCTCACGAAAGAGAAGTAGTTTTCTCTAAGGAAACACGGTGCTTCCATAGCATGGGTGGGAGCTCCTGCTGTCCTGCTCTAGAGCTACAGGGAAACTTGACGTGAGTCTTTGCCTCAAGCTAAGGCCTGAAAAGCCTTGCTGAAGCGAAAGCGCTTAGCAGTTTCCATTATGTCGTATTCGAAGGTCTGCATTACTTGAACGTTTCTTCACTTTACCAGACACTAGGCACACTCGGGTAGGCACCCTTTTTCGTACAAATACAGTGAGTACCAGCAGTCTCCTTTGCTCTTCTAAGAAACATCCAGACCTAGGAGCCTTTCCCAGTCACTCTATGTAATCAGAGTGTAGGGCAACTCGCAGCACCCTTCCTTAGGAAGCTAGGTGGACTCAGCTCTTCAACAGCTCCAGGGATCTGTTCTCTCATGTCCTACATGCCATGGAAGTCTGCCTCATTGCCCTCTGTGGAGCTTCACAAAGATACACAATCTGCTTCGCCTACCTCTAGGAACTCTTACCCAATGACCCCATACCTACAGGAGAGAGGAGGCTTGCATTCCTACTGGAACCAAATCACCGTTTTTCCTGTTAAAATGCAGGACTTTAAACTAGGCTTCGGCCCAATAGCACTGGTAGAACGTTCCAAGGATGAGGGAGTTCCATATATGCAGAACACTCTGTGAAGAAAAGTTGATTCAGCAAGGGACCAGAGTGTAGCTAGAGTCTCTTTGGACTTTTTAGATAAAAGAAGGTGTCCGGGTGCATGTTCACCAGAAAAGAAGACTTGAATGCCTAAGCCTTGCGTTCCCATTTTAAATCTCTATCCATGCCAGCCTGAGATACCTAAATAACACTGCTTTGACTGGCCTCTATTCACTGTGGGCAGCCCTCTGGAAAGAAAAGGAGTTTCTCTAAGGAAACACGGTGCTTCCCTAGCATGGGTGGGAGTTCCTCCTGTCATGCTCTAGAGCTACAGGGTAACTTGACGTGAGTCCTTGCCTCAAGCTAAGGCCTGAAAAGCCCTGCTGAAGCGAAAGCGCCTAGCATTTTCCATTATGTCGTATTGGAAGTTCTGCTTTACTTGAACGTTTCTTCACTCTACCAGACACTAGGCACCCTAGTGTAGGCACCCTTTTTCCTACAAATACATTGAGTACCAGCAGTCTCCTTTGCTCTTCTAAGTAACATCCAGACTTAGAAGCCTTTCCCAGTCACTCTATGTATTCAGAGTGTAGGACAACTCGCTGCACCCTTCCTTAGGAAGTTAGGTGGACTCAGCTCTTCAACAGCTCCAGGAATTCTGTTCTCTCACGACCTACATGCCATGGAAGTCTGCCTCATTGCCCTCATTGGAGCAACACTAAGAAACACAATCTGCTTCGCCTTCTTCTAGGAACTCTTACCCAAGGACCCCATACCTACAGGAGAAAGCAGGTTGCATTCCTACTGGAATCTAAGCAAAGTTTTTCCTGTTACACTGCAGGACTTTAGAATAGGTTTAGGCCCGAAGGGTTACCTAGAGCGTTCCAAGAATGAGGGAGTTCGATACATGCAGAAAACCCTGTGAAGAAAAGTTGATTCAGCAAGGGACCAGGGTGTAGCTAGAGTCTCTATTGACTTGTTAGAAATCAGAAGGGTTTCGGCTGCACTTTAACCGGAGAAGAAGACCTGTAGGCACAAGCCTTGCTTTCCCATGTTAAATCTCTAAACATGCTTCCCTGAAGAATCCTAAATAACACTGTTTTTACCTGGCTTCTGGTCTTTGTAGGCAGCCCTCACGAAAGAGAAGTAGTTTTCTCTAAGGAAACACGGTGCTTCCATAGCATGGGTGGGAGCTCCTGCTGTCCTGCTCTAGAGCTACAGGGAAACTTGACGTGAGTCTTTGCCTCAAGCTAAGGCCTGAAAAGCCTTGCTGAAGCGAAAGCGCTTAGCAGTTTCCATTATGTCGTATTCGAAGGTCTGCATTACTTGAACGTTTCTTCACTTTACCAGACACTAGGCACACTCGGGTAGGCACCCTTTTTCGTACAAATACAGTGAGTACCAGCAGTCTCCTTTGCTCTTCTAAGAAACATCCAGACCTAGGAGCCTTTCCCAGTCACTCTATGTAATCAGAGTGTAGGGCAACTCGCAGCACCCTTCCTTAGGAAGCTAGGTGGACTCAGCTCTTCAACAGCTCCAGGGATCTGTTCTCTCATGTCCTACATGCCATGGAAGTCTGCCTCATTGCCCTCTGTGGAGCTTCACAAAGATACACAATCTGCTTCGCCTACCTCTAGGAACTCTTACCCAATGACCCCATACCTACAGGAGAGAGGAGGCTTGCATTCCTACTGGAACCAAATCACCGTTTTTCCTGTTAAAATGCAGGACTTTAAACTAGGCTTCGGCCCAATAGCACTGGTAGAACGTTCCAAGGATGAGGGAGTTCCATATATGCAGAACACTCTGTGAAGAAAAGTTGATTCAGCAAGGGACCAGAGTGTAGCTAGAGTCTCTTTGGACTTTTTAGATAAAAGAAGGTGTCCGGGTGCATGTTCACCAGAAAAGAAGACTTGAATGCCTAAGCCTTGCGTTCCCATTTTAAATCTCTATCCATGCCAGCCTGAGATACCTAAATAACACTGCTTTGACTGGCCTCTATTCACTGTGGGCAGCCCTCTGGAAAGAAAAGGAGTTTCTCTAAGGAAACACGGTGCTTCCCTAGCATGGGTGGGAGTTCCTCCTGTCATGCTCTAGAGCTACAGGGTAACTTGACGTGAGTCCTTGCCTCAAGCTAAGGCCTGAAAAGCCCTGCTGAAGCGAAAGCGCCTAGCATTTTCCATTATGTCGTATTGGAAGTTCTGCTTTACTTGAACGTTTCTTCACTCTACCAGACACTAGGCACCCTAGTGTAGGCACCCTTTTTCCTACAAATACATTGAGTACCAGCAGTCTCCTTTGCTCTTCTAAGTAACATCCAGACTTAGAAGCCTTTCCCAGTCACTCTATGTATTCAGAGTGTAGGACAACTCGCTGCACCCTTCCTTAGGAAGTTAGGTGGACTCAGCTCTTCAACAGCTCCAGGAATTCTGTTCTCTCACGACCTACATGCCATGGAAGTCTGCCTCATTGCCCTCATTGGAGCAACACTAAGAAACACAATCTGCTTCGCCTTCTTCTAGGAACTCTTACCCAAGGACCCCATACCTACAGGAGAAAGCAGGTTGCATTCCTACTGGAATCTAAGCAAAGTTTTTCCTGTTACACTGCAGGACTTTAGAATAGGTTTAGGCCCGAAGGGTTACCTAGAGCGTTCCAAGAATGAGGGAGTTCGATACATGCAGAAAACCCTGTGAAGAAAAGTTGATTCAGCAAGGGACCAGGGTGTAGCTAGAGTCTCTATTGACTTGTTAGAAATCAGAAGGGTTTCGGCTGCATTTTAACCGGAGAAGAAGACCTGAAGGCACAAGCCTTGCTTTCCCATGTTAAATCTCTAAACATGCTTCCCTGAAGAATCCTAAATAACACTGTTTTTACCTGGCTTCTGGTCTTTGTAGGCAGCCCTCACGAAAGAGAAGTAGTTTTCTCTAAGGAAACACGGTGCTTCCATAGCATGGGTGGGAGCTCCTGCTGTCCTGCTCTAGAGCTACAGGGAAACTTGACGTGAGTCTTTGCCTCAAGCTAAGGCCTGAAAAGCCTTGCTGAAGCGAAAGCGCTTAGCAGTTTCCATTATGTCGTATTCGAAGGTCTGCATTACTTGAACGTTTCTTCACTTTACCAGACACTAGGCACACTCGGGTAGGCACCCTTTTTCGTACAAATACAGTGAGTACCAGCAGTCTCCCTTGCTCTTCTAAGAAACATCCAGACCTAGGAGCCTTTCCCAGTCACTCTATGTAATCAGAGTGTAGGGCAACTCGCAGCACCCTTCCTTAGGAAGCTAGGTGGACTCAGCTCTTCAACAGCTCCAGGGATCTGTTCTCTCATGTCCTACATGCCATGGAAGTCTGCCTCATTGCCCTCTGTGGAGCTTCACAAAGATACACAATCTGCTTCGCCTACCTCTAGGAACTCTTACCCAATGACCCCATACCTACAGGAGAGAGGAGGCTTGCATTCCTACTGGAACCAAATCACAGTTTTTCCTGTTAAAATGCAGGACTTTAAACTAGGCTTCGGCCCAATAGCACTGGTAGAACGTTCCAAGGATGAGGGAGTTCCATATATGCAGAACACTCTGTGAAGAAAAGTTGATTCAGCAAGGGACCAGAGTGTAGCTAGAGTCTCTTTGGACTTTTTAGATAAAAGAAGGTGTCCGGGTGCATGTTCACCAGAAAAGAAGACTTGAATGCCTAAGCCTTGCGTTCCCATTTTAAATCTCTATCCATGCCAGCCTGAGATACCTAAATAACACTGCTTTGACTGGCCTCTATTCACTGTGGGCAGCCCTCTGGAAAGAAAAGGAGTTTCTCTAAGGAAACACGGTGCTTCCCTAGCATGGGTGGGAGTTCCTCCTGTCATGCTCTAGAGCTACAGGGTAACTTGACGTGAGTCCTTGCCTCAAGCTAAGGCCTGAAAAGCCCTGCTGAAGCGAAAGCGCCTAGCATTTTCCATTATGTCGTATTGGAAGTTCTGCTTTACTTGAACGTTTCTTCACTCTACCAGACACTAGGCACCCTAGTGTAGGCACCCTTTTTCCTACAAATACATTGAGTACCAGCAGTCTCCTTTGCTCTTCTAAGTAACATCCAGACTTAGAAGCCTTTCCCAGTCACTCTATGTATTCAGAGTGTAGGACAACTCGCTGCACCCTTCCTTAGGAAGTTAGGTGGACTCAGCTCTTCAACAGCTCCAGGAATTCTGTTCTCTCACGACCTACATGCCATGGAAGTCTGCCTCATTGCCCTCATTGGAGCAACACTAAGAAACACAATCTGCTTCGCCTTCTTCTAGGAACTCTTACCCAAGGACCCCATACCTACAGGAGAAAGCAGGTTGCATTCCTACTGGAATCTAAGCAAAGTTGTTCCTGTTACACTGCAGGACTTTAGAATAGGTTTAGGCCCGAAGGGTTACCTAGAGCGTTCCAAGAATGAGGGAGTTCGATACATGCAGAAAACCCTGTGAAGAAAAGTTGATTCAGCAAGGGACCAGGGTGTAGCTAGAGTCTCTATTGACTTGTTAGAAATCAGAAGGGTTTCGGCTGCACTTTAACCGGAGAAGAAGACCTGAAGGCACAAGCCTTGCTTTCCCATGTTAAATCTCTAAACATGCTTCCCTGAAGAATCCTAAATAACACTGTTTTTACCTGGCTTCTGGTCTTTGTAGGCAGCCCTCACGAAAGAGAAGTAGTTTTCTCTAAGGAAACACGGTGCTTCCATAGCATGGGTGGGAGCTCCTGCTGTCCTGCTCTAGAGCTACAGGGAAACTTGACGTGAGTCTTTGCCTCAAGCTAAGGCCTGAAAAGCCTTGCTGAAGCGAAAGCGCTTAGCAGTTTCCATTATGTCGTATTCGAAGGTCTGCATTACTTGAACGTTTCTTCACTTTACCAGACACTAGGCACACTCGGGTAGGCACCCTTTTTCGTACAAATACAGTGAGTACCAGCAGTCTCCTTTGCTCTTCTAAGAAACATCCAGACCTAGGAGCCTTTCCCAGTCACTCTATGTAATCAGAGTGTAGGGCAACTCGCAGCACCCTTCCTTAGGAAGCTAGGTGGACTCAGCTCTTCAACAGCTCCAGGGATCTGTTCTCTCATGTCCTACATGCCATGGAAGTCTGCCTCATTGCCCTCTGTGGAGCTTCACAAAGATACACAATCTGCTTCGCCTACCTCTAGGAACTCTTACCCAATGACCCCATACCTACAGGAGAGAGGAGGCTTGCATTCCTACTGGAACCAAATCACCGTTTTTCCTGTTAAAATGCAGGACTTTAAACTAGGCTTCGGCCCAATAGCACTGGTAGAACGTTCCAAGGATGAGGGAGTTCCATATATGCAGAACACTCTGTGAAGAAAAGTTGATTCAGCAAGGGACCAGAGTGTAGCTAGAGTCTCTTTGGACTTTTTAGATAAAAGAAGGTGTCCGGGTGCATGTTCACCAGAAAAGAAGACTTGAATGCCTAAGCCTTGCGTTCCCATTTTAAATCTCTATCCATGCCAGCCTGAGATACCTAAATAACACTGCTTTGACTGGCCTCTATTCACTGTGGGCAGCCCTCTGGAAAGAAAAGGAGTTTCTCTAAGGAAACACGGTGCTTCCCTAGCATGGGTGGGAGTTCCTCCTGTCATGCTCTAGAGCTACAGGGTAACTTGACGTGAGTCCTTGCCTCAAGCTAAGGCCTGAAAAGCCCTGCTGAAGCGAAAGCGCCTAGCATTTTCCATTATGTCGTATTGGAAGTTCTGCTTTACTTGAACGTTTCTTCACTCTACCAGACACTAGGCACCCTAGTGTAGGCACCCTTTTTCCTACAAATACATTGAGTACCAGCAGTCTCCTTTGCTCTTCTAAGTAACATCCAGACTTAGAAGCCTTTCCCAGTCACTCTATGTATTCAGAGTGTAGGACAACTCGCTGCACCCTTCCTTAGGAAGTTAGGTGGACTCAGCTCTTCAACAGCTCCAGGAATTCTGTTCTCTCACGACCTACATGCCATGGAAGTCTGCCTCATTGCCCTCATTGGAGCAACACTAAGAAACACAATCTGCTTCGCCTTCTTCTAGGAACTCTTACCCAAGGACCCCATACCTACAGGAGAAAGCAGGTTGCATTCCTACTGGAATCTAAGCAAAGTTTTTCCTGTTACACTGCAGGACTTTAGAATAGGTTTAGGCCCGAAGGGTTACCTAGAGCGTTCCAAGAATGAGGGAGTTCGATACATGCAGAAAACCCTGTGAAGAAAAGTTGATTCAGCAAGGGACCAGGGTGTAGCTAGAGTCTCTATTGACTTGTTAGAAATCAGAAGGGTTTCGGCTGCATTTTAACCGGAGAAGAAGACCTGAAGGCACAAGCCTTGCTTTCCCATGTTAAATCTCTAAACATGCTTCCCTGAAGAATCCTAAATAACACTGTTTTTACCTGGCTTCTGGTCTTTGTAGGCAGCCCTCACGAAAGAGAAGTAGTTTTCTCTAAGGAAACACGGTGCTTCCATAGCATGGGTGGGAGCTCCTGCTGTCCTGCTCTAGAGCTACAGGGAAACTTGACGTGAGTCTTTGCCTCAAGCTAAGGCCTGAAAAGCCTTGCTGAAGCGAAAGCGCTTAGCAGTTTCCATTATGTCGTATTCGAAGGTCTGCATTACTTGAACGTTTCTTCACTTTACCAGACACTAGGCACACTCGGGTAGGCACCCTTTTTCGTACAAATACAGTGAGTACCAGCAGTCTCCCTTGCTCTTCTAAGAAACATCCAGACCTAGGAGCCTTTCCCAGTCACTCTATGTAATCAGAGTGTAGGGCAACTCGCAGCACCCTTCCTTAGGAAGCTAGGTGGACTCAGCTCTTCAACAGCTCCAGGGATCTGTTCTCTCATGTCCTACATGCCATGGAAGTCTGCCTCATTGCCCTCTGTGGAGCTTCACAAAGATACACAATCTGCTTCGCCTACCTCTAGGAACTCTTACCCAATGACCCCATACCTACAGGAGAGAGGAGGCTTGCATTCCTACTGGAACCAAATCACAGTTTTTCCTGTTAAAATGCAGGACTTTAAACTAGGCTTCGGCCCAATAGCACTGGTAGAACGTTCCAAGGATGAGGGAGTTCCATATATGCAGAACACTCTGTGAAGAAAAGTTGATTCAGCAAGGGACCAGAGTGTAGCTAGAGTCTCTTTGGACTTTTTAGATAAAAGAAGGTGTCCGGGTGCATGTTCACCAGAAAAGAAGACTTGAATGCCTAAGCCTTGCGTTCCCATTTTAAATCTCTATCCATGCCAGCCTGAGATACCTAAATAACACTGCTTTGACTGGCCTCTATTCACTGTGGGCAGCCCTCTGGAAAGAAAAGGAGTTTCTCTAAGGAAACACGGTGCTTCCCTAGCATGGGTGGGAGTTCCTCCTGTCATGCTCTAGAGCTACAGGGTAACTTGACGTGAGTCCTTGCCTCAAGCTAAGGCCTGAAAAGCCCTGCTGAAGCGAAAGCGCTTAGCATTTTCCATTATGTCGTATTGGAAGTTCTGCTTTACTTGAACGTTTCTTCACTCTACCAGACACTAGGCACCCTAGTGTAGGCACCCTTTTTCCTACAAATACATTGAGTACCAGCAGTCTCCTTTGCTCTTCTAAGTAACATCCAGACTTAGAAGCCTTTCCCAGTCACTCTATGTATTCAGAGTGTAGGACAACTCGCTGCACCCTTCCTTAGGAAGTTAGGTGGACTCAGCTCTTCAACAGCTCCAGGAATTCTGTTCTCTAACGACCTACATGCCATGGAAGTCTGCCTCATTGCCCTCATTGGAGCAACACTAAGAAACACAATCTGCTTCGCCTTCTTCTAGGAACTCTTACCCAAGGACCCCATACCTACAGGAGAAAGCAGGTTGCATTCCTACTGGAATCTAAGCAAAGTTGTTCCTGTTACACTGCAGGACTTTAGAATAGGTTTAGGCCCGAAGGGTTACCTAGAGCGTTCCAAGAATGAGGGAGTTCGATACATGCAGAAAACCCTGTGAAGAAAAGTTGATTCAGCAAGGGACCAGGGTGTAGCTAGAGTCTCTATTGACTTGTTAGAAATCAGAAGGGTTTCGGCTGCATTTTAACCGGAGAAGAAGACCTGAAGGCACAAGCCTTGCTTTCCCATGTTAAATCTCTAAACATGCTTCCCTGAAGAATCCTAAATAACACTGTTTTTACCTGGCTTCTGGTCTTTGTAGGCAGCCCTCACGAAAGAGAAGTAGTTTTCTCTAAGGAAACACGGTGCTTCCATAGCATGGGTGGGAGCTCCTGCTGTCCTGCTCTAGAGCTACAGGGAAACTTGACGTGAGTCTTTGCCTCAAGCTAAGGCCTGAAAAGCCTTGCTGAAGCGAAAGCGCTTAGCAGTTTCCATTATGTCGTATTCGAAGGTCTGCATTACTTGAACGTTTCTTCACTTTACCAGACACTAGGCACACTCGGGTAGGCACCCTTTTTCGTACAAATACAGTGAGTACCAGCAGTCTCCCTTGCTCTTCTAAGAAACATCCAGACCTAGGAGCCTTTCCCAGTCACTCTATGTAATCAGAGTGTAGGGCAACTCGCAGCACCCTTCCTTAGGAAGCTAGGTGGACTCAGCTCTTCAACAGCTCCAGGGATCTGTTCTCTCATGTCCTACATGCCATGGAAGTCTGCCTCATTGCCCTCTGTGGAGCTTCACAAAGATACACAATCTGCTTCGCCTACCTCTAGGAACTCTTACCCAATGACCCCATACCTACAGGAGAGAGGAGGCTTGCATTCCTACTGGAACCAAATCACCGTTTTTCCTGTTAAAATGCAGGACTTTAAACTAGGCTTCGGCCCAATAGCACTGGTAGAACGTTCCAAGGATGAGGGAGTTCCATATATGCAGAACACTCTGTGAAGAAAAGTTGATTCAGCAAGGGACCAGAGTGTAGCTAGAGTCTCTTTGGACTTTTTAGATAAAAGAAGGTGTCCGGGTGCATGTTCACCAGAAAAGAAGACTTGAATGCCTAAGCCTTGCGTTCCCATTTTAAATCTCTATCCATGCCAGCCTGAGATACCTAAATAACACTGCTTTGACTGGCCTCTATTCACTGTGGGCAGCCCTCTGGAAAGAAAAGGAGTTTCTCTAAGGAGACACGGTGCTTCCCTAGCATGGGTGGGAGTTCCTCCTGTCATGCTCTAGAGCTACAGGGTAACTTGACGTGAGTCCTTGCCTCAAGCTAAGGCCTGAAAAGCCCTGCTGAAGCGAAAGCGCTTAGCATTTTCCATTATGTCGTATTGGAAGTTCTGCTTTACTTGAACGTTTCTTCACTCTACCAGACACTAGGCACCCTAGTGTAGGCACCCTTTTTCCTACAAATACATTGAGTACCAGCAGTCTCCTTTGCTCTTCTAAGTAACATCCAGACTTAGAAGCCTTTCCCAGTCACTCTATGTATTCAGAGTGTAGGACAACTCGCTGCACCCTTCCTTAGGAAGTTAGGTGGACTCAGCTCTTCAACAGCTCCAGGAATTCTGTTCTCTCACGACCTACATGCCATGGAAGTCTGCCTCATTGCCCTCATTGGAGCAACACTAAGAAACACAATCTGCTTCGCCTTCTTCTAGGAACTCTTACCCAAGGACCCCATACCTACAGGAGAAAGCAGGTTGCATTCCTACTGGAATCTAAGCAAAGTTTTTCCTGTTACACTGCAGGACTTTAGAATAGGTTTAGGCCCGAAGGGTTACCTAGAGCGTTCCAAGAATGAGGGAGTTCGATACATGCAGAAAACCCTGTGAAGAAAAGTTGATTCAGCAAGGGACCAGGGTGTAGCTAGAGTCTCTATTGACTTGTTAGAAATCAGAAGGGTTTCGGCTGCATTTTAACCGGAGAAGAAGACCTGAAGGCACAAGCCTTGCTTTCCCATGTTAAATCTCTAAACATGCTTCCCTGAAGAATCCTAAATAACACTGTTTTTACCTGGCTTCTGGTCTTTGTAGGCAGCCCTCACGAAAGAGAAGTAGTTTTCTCTAAGGAAACACGGTGCTTCCATAGCATGGGTGGGAGCTCCTGCTGTCCTGCTCTAGAGCTACAGGGAAACTTGACGTGAGTCTTTGCCTCAAGCTAAGGCCTGAAAAGCCTTGCTGAAGCGAAAGCGCTTAGCAGTTTCCATTATGTCGTATTCGAAGGTCTGCATTACTTGAACGTTTCTTCACTTTACCAGACACTAGGCACACTCGGGTAGGCACCCTTTTTCGTACAAATACAGTGAGTACCAGCAGTCTCCCTTGCTCTTCTAAGAAACATCCAGACCTAGGAGCCTTTCCCAGTCACTCTATGTAATCAGAGTGTAGGGCAACTCGCAGCACCCTTCCTTAGGAAGCTAGGTGGACTCAGCTCTTCAACAGCTCCAGGGATCTGTTCTCTCATGTCCTACATGCCATGGAAGTCTGCCTCATTGCCCTCTGTGGAGCTTCACAAAGATACACAATCTGCTTCGCCTACCTCTAGGAACTCTTACCCAATGACCCCATACCTACAGGAGAGAGGAGGCTTGCATTCCTACTGGAACCAAATCACCGTTTTTCCTGTTAAAATGCAGGACTTTAAACTAGGCTTCGGCCCAATAGCACTGGTAGAACGTTCCAAGGATGAGGGAGTTCCATATATGCAGAACACTCTGTGAAGAAAAGTTGATTCAGCAAGGGACCAGAGTGTAGCTAGAGTCTCTTTGGACTTTTTAGATAAAAGAAGGTGTCCGGGTGCATGTTCACCAGAAAAGAAGACTTGAATGCCTAAGCCTTGCGTTCCCATTTTAAATCTCTATCCATGCCAGCCTGAGATACCTAAATAACACTGCTTTGACTGGCCTCTATTCACTGTGGGCAGCCCTCTGGAAAGAAAAGGAGTTTCTCTAAGGAGACACGGTGCTTCCCTAGCATGGGTGGGAGTTCCTCCTGTCATGCTCTAGAGCTACAGGGTAACTTGACGTGAGTCCTTGCCTCAAGCTAAGGCCTGAAAAGCCCTGCTGAAGCGAAAGCGCTTAGCATTTTCCATTATGTCGTATTGGAAGTTCTGCTTTACTTGAACGTTTCTTCACTCTACCAGACACTAGGCACCCTAGTGTAGGCACCCTTTTTCCTACAAATACATTGAGTACCAGCAGTCTCCTTTGCTCTTCTAAGTAACATCCAGACTTAGAAGCCTTTCCCAGTCACTCTATGTATTCAGAGTGTAGGACAACTCGCTGCACCCTTCCTTAGGAAGTTAGGTGGACTCAGCTCTTCAACAGCTCCAGGAATTCTGTTCTCTCACGACCTACATGCCATGGAAGTCTGCCTCATTGCCCTCATTGGAGCAACACTAAGAAACACAATCTGCTTCGCCTTCTTCTAGGAACTCTTACCCAAGGACCCCATACCTACAGGAGAAAGCAGGTTGCATTCCTACTGGAATCTAAGCAAAGTTTTTCCTGTTACACTGCAGGACTTTAGAATAGGTTTAGGCCCGAAGGGTTACCTAGAGCGTTCCAAGAATGAGGGAGTTCGATACATGCAGAAAACCCTGTGAAGAAAAGTTGATTCAGCAAGGGACCAGGGTGTAGCTAGAGTCTCTATTGACTTGTTAGAAATCAGAAGGGTTTCGGCTGCATTTTAACCGGAGAAGAAGACCTGAAGGCACAAGCCTTGCTTTCCCATGTTAAATCTCTAAACATGCTTCCCTGAAGAATCCTAAATAACACTGTTTTTACCTGGCTTCTGGTCTTTGTAGGCAGCCCTCACGAAAGAGAAGTAGTTTTCTCTAAGGAAACACGGTGCTTCCATAGCATGGGTGGGAGCTCCTGCTGTCCTGCTCTAGAGCTACAGGGAAACTTGACGTGAGTCTTTGCCTCAAGCTAAGGCCTGAAAAGCCTTGCTGAAGCGAAAGCGCTTAGCAGTTTCCATTATGTCGTATTCGAAGGTCTGCATTACTTGAACGTTTCTTCACTTTACCAGACACTAGGCACACTCGGGTAGGCACCCTTTTTCGTACAAATACAGTGAGTACCAGCAGTCTCCTTTGCTCTTCTAAGAAACATCCAGACCTAGGAGCCTTTCCCAGTCATTCTATGTAATCAGAGTGTAGGGCAACTCGCAGCACCCTTCCTTAGGAAGCTAGGTGGACTCAGCTCTTCAACAGCTCCAGGGATCTGTTCTCTCATGTCCTACATGCCATGGAAGTCTGCCTCATTGCCCTCTGTGGAGCTTCACAAAGATACACAATCTGCTTCGCCTACCTCTAGGAACTCTTACCCAATGACCCCATACCTACAGGAGAGAGGAGGCTTGCATTCCTACTGGAACCAAATCACCGTTTTTCCTGTTAAAATGCAGGACTTTAAACTAGGCTTCGGCCCAATAGCACTGGTAGAACGTTCCAAGGATGAGGGAGTTCCATATATGCAGAACACTCTGTGAAGAAAAGTTGATTCAGCAAGGGACCAGAGTGTAGCTAGAGTCTCTTTGGACTTTTTAGATAAAAGAAGGTGTCCGGGTGCATGTTCACCAGAAAAGAAGACTTGAATGCCTAAGCCTTGCGTTCCCATTTTAAATCTCTATCCATGCCAGCCTGAGATACCTAAATAACACTGCTTTGACTGGCCTCTATTCACTGTGGGCAGCCCTCTGGAAAGAAAAGGAGTTTCTCTAAGGAAACACGGTGCTTCCCTAGCATGGGTGGGAGTTCCTCCTGTCATGCTCTAGAGCTACAGGGTAACTTGACGTGAGTCCTTGCCTCAAGCTAAGGCCTGAAAAGCCCTGCTGAAGCGAAAGCGCTTAGCATTTTCCATTATGTCGTATTGGAAGTTCTGCTTTACTTGAACGTTTCTTCACTCTACCAGACACTAGGCACCCTAGTGTAGGCACCCTTTTTCCTGCAAATACATTGAGTACCAGCAGTCTCCTTTGCTCTTCTAAGTAACATCCAGACTTAGAAGCCTTTCCCAGTCACTCTATGTATTCAGAGTGTAGGACAACTCGCTGCACCCTTCCTTAGGAAGTTAGGTGGACTCAGCTCTTCAACAGCTCCAGGAATTCTGTTCTCTCACGACCTACATGCCATGGAAGTCTGCCTCATTGCCCTCATTGGAGCAACACTAAGAAACACAATCTGCTTCGCCTTCTTCTAGGAACTCTTACCCAAGGACCCCATACCTACAGGAGAAAGCAGGTTGCATTCCTACTGGAATCTAAGCAAAGTTTTTCCTGTTACACTGCAGGACTTTAGAATAGGTTTAGGCCCGAAGGGTTACCTAGAGCGTTCCAAGAATGAGGGAGTTCGATACATGCAGAAAACCCTGTGAAGAAAAGTTGATTCAGCAAGGGACCAGGGTGTAGCTAGAGTCTCTATTGACTTGTTAGAAATCAGAAGGGTTTCGGCTGCATTTTAACCGGAGAAGAAGACCTGAAGGCACAAGCCTTGCTTTCCCATGTTAAATCTCTAAACATGCTTCCCTGAAGAATCCTAAATAACACTGTTTTTACCTGGCTTCTGGTCTTTGTAGGCAGCCCTCACGAAAGAGAAGTAGTTTTCTCTAAGGAAACACGGTGCTTCCATAGCATGGGTGGGAGCTCCTGCTGTCCTGCTCTAGAGCTACAGGGAAACTTGACGTGAGTCTTTGCCTCAAGCTAAGGCCTGAAAAGCCTTGCTGAAGCGAAAGCGCTTAGCAGTTTCCATTATGTCGTATTCGAAGGTCTGCATTACTTGAACGTTTCTTCACTTTACCAGACACTAGGCACACTCGGGTAGGCACCCTTTTTCGTACAAATACAGTGAGTACCAGCAGTCTCCTTTGCTCTTCTAAGAAACATCCAGACCTAGGAGCCTTTCCCAGTCACTCTATGTAATCAGAGTGTAGGGCAACTCGCAGCACCCTTCCTTAGGAAGCTAGGTGGACTCAGCTCTTCAACAGCTCCAGGGATCTGTTCTCTCATGTCCTACATGCCATGGAAGTCTGCCTCATTGCCCTCTGTGGAGCTTCACAAAGATACACAATCTGCTTCGCCTACCTCTAGGAACTCTTACCCAATGACCCCATACCTACAGGAGAGAGGAGGCTTGCATTCCTACTGGAACCAAATCACCGTTTTTCCTGTTAAAATGCAGGACTTTAAACTAGGCTTCGGCCCAATAGCACTGGTAGAACGTTCCAAGGATGAGGGAGTTCCATATATGCAGAACACTCTGTGAAGAAAAGTTGATTCAGCAAGGGACCAGAGTGTAGCTAGAGTCTCTTTGGACTTTTTAGATAAAAGAAGGTGTCCGGGTGCATGTTCACCAGAAAAGAAGACTTGAATGCCTAAGCCTTGCGTTCCCATTTTAAATCTCTATCCATGCCAGCCTGAGATACCTAAATAACACTGCTTTGACTGGCCTCTATTCACTGTGGGCAGCCCTCTGGAAAGAAAAGGAGTTTCTCTAAGGAAACACGGTGCTTCCCTAGCATGGGTGGGAGTTCCTCCTGTCATGCTCTAGAGCTACAGGGTAACTTGACGTGAGTCCTTGCCTCAAGCTAAGGCCTGAAAAGCCCTGCTGAAGCGAAAGCGCTTAGCATTTTCCATTATGTCGTATTGGAAGTTCTGCTTTACTTGAACGTTTCTTCACTCTACCAGACACTAGGCACCCTAGTGTAGGCACCCTTTTTCCTACAAATACATTGAGTACCAGCAGTCTCCTTTGCTCTTCTAAGTAACATCCAGACTTAGAAGCCTTTCCCAGTCACTCTATGTATTCAGAGTGTAGGACAACTCGCTGCACCCTTCCTTAGGAAGTTAGGTGGACTCAGCTCTTCAACAGCTCCAGGAATTCTGTTCTCTCACGACCTACATGCCATGGAAGTCTGCCTCATTGCCCTCATTGGAGCTACACTAAGAAACACAATCTGCTTCACCTTCTTCTAGGAACTCTTACCCAAGGACCCCATACCTACAGGAGAAAGCAGGTTGCATTCCTACTGGAATCTAAGCAAAGTTTTTCCTGTTACACTGCAGGACTTTAGAATAGGTTTAGGCCCGAAGGGTTACCTAGAGCGTTCCAAGAATGAGGGAGTTCGATACATGCAGAAAACCCTGTGAAGAAAAGTTGATTCAGCAAGGGACCAGGGTGTAGCTAGAGTCTCTATTGACTTGTTAGAAATCAGAAGGGTTTCGGCTGCATTTTAACCGGAGAAGAAGACCTGAAGGCACAAGCCTTGCTTTCCCATGTTAAATCTCTAAACATGCTTCCCTGAAGAATCCTAAATAACACTGTTTTTACCTGGCTTCTGGTCTTTGTAGGCAGCCCTCACGAAAGAGAAGTAGTTTTCTCTAAGGAAACACGGTGCTTCCATAGCATGGGTGGGAGCTCCTGCTGTCCTGCTCTAGAGCTACAGGGAAACTTGACGTGAGTCTTTGCCTCAAGCTAAGGCCTGAAAAGCCTTGCTGAAGCGAAAGCGCTTAGCAGTTTCCATTATGTCGTATTCGAAGGTCTGCATTACTTGAACGTTTCTTCACTTTACCAGACACTAGGCACACTCGGGTAGGCACCCTTTTTCGTACAAATACAGTGAGTACCAGCAGTCTCCCTTGCTCTTCTAAGAAACATCCAGACCTAGGAGCCTTTCCCAGTCACTCTATGTAATCAGAGTGTAGGGCAACTCGCAGCACCCTTCCTTAGGAAGCTAGGTGGACTCAGCTCTTCAACAGCTCCAGGGATCTGTTCTCTCATGTCCTACATGCCATGGAAGTCTGCCTCATTGCCCTCTGTGGAGCTTCACAAAGATACACAATCTGCTTCGCCTACCTCTAGGAACTCTTACCCAATGACCCCATACCTACAGGAGAGAGGAGGCTTGCATTCCTACTGGAACCAAATCACCGTTTTTCCTGTTAAAATGCAGGACTTTAAACTAGGCTTCGGCCCAATAGCACTGGTAGAACGTTCCAAGGATGAGGGAGTTCCATATATGCAGAACACTCTGTGAAGAAAAGTTGATTCAGCAAGGGACCAGAGTGTAGCTAGAGTCTCTTTGGACTTTTTAGATAAAAGAAGGTGTCCGGGTGCATGTTCACCAGAAAAGAAGACTTGAATGCCTAAGCCTTGCGTTCCCATTTTAAATCTCTATCCATGCCAGCCTGAGATACCTAAATAACACTGCTTTGACTGGCCTCTATTCACTGTGGGCAGCCCTCTGGAAAGAAAAGGAGTTTCTCTAAGGAAACACGGTGCTTCCCTAGCATGGGTGGGAGTTCCTCCTGTCATGCTCTAGAGCTACAGGCTAACTTGACGTGAGTCCTTGCCTCAAGCTAAGGCCTGAAAAGCCCTGCTGAAGCGAAAGCGCTTAGCATTTTCCATTATGTCGTATTGGAAGTTCTGCTTTACTTGAACGTTTCTTCACTCTACCAGACACTAGGCACCCTAGTGTAGGCACCCTTTTTCCTACAAATACATTGAGTACCAGCAGTCTCCTTTGCTCTTCTAAGTAACATCCAGACTTAGAAGCCTTTCCCAGTCACTCTATGTATTCAGAGTGTAGGACAACTCGCTGCACCCTTCCTTAGGAAGTTAGGTGGACTCAGCTCTTCAACAGCTCCAGGAATTCTGTTCTCTCACGACCTACATGCCATGGAAGTCTGCCTCATTGCCCTCATTGGAGCAACACTAAGAAACACAATCTGCTTCGCCTTCTTGTAGGAACTCTTACCCAAGGACCCCATACCTACAGGAGAAAGCAGGTTGCATTCCTACTGGAATCTAAGCAAAGTTTTTCCTGTTACACTGCAGGACTTTAGAATAGGTTTAGGCCCGAAGGGTTACCTAGAGCGTTCCAAGAATGAGGGAGTTCGATACATGCAGAAAACCCTGTGAAGAAAAGTTGATTCAGCAAGGGACCAGGGTGTAGCTAGAGTCTCTATTGACTTGTTAGAAATCAGAAGGGTTTCGGCTGCATTTTAACCGGAGAAGAAGACCTGAAGGCACAAGCCTTGCTTTCCCATGTTAAATCTCTAAACATGCTTCCCTGAAGAATCCTAAATAACACTGTTTTTACCTGGCTTCTGGTCTTTGTAGGCAGCCCTCACGAAAGAGAAGTAGTTTTCTCTAAGGAAACACGGTGCTTCCATAGCATGGGTGGGAGCTCCTGCTGTCCTGCTCTAGAGCTACAGGGAAACTTGACGTGAGTCTTTGCCTCAAGCTAAGGCCTGAAAAGCCTTGCTGAAGCGAAAGCGCTTAGCAGTTTCCATTATGTCGTATTCGAAGGTCTGCATTACTTGAACGTTTCTTCACTTTACCAGACACTAGGCACACTCGGGTAGGCACCCTTTTTCGTACAAATACAGTGAGTACCAGCAGTCTCCCTTGCTCTTCTAAGAAACATCCAGACCTAGGAGCCTTTCCCAGTCACTCTATGTAATCAGAGTGTAGGGCAACTCGCAGCACCCTTCCTTAGGAAGCTAGGTGGACTCAGCTCTTCAACAGCTCCAGGGATCTGTTCTCTCATGTCCTACATGCCATGGAAGTCTGCCTCATTGCCCTCTGTGGAGCTTCACAAAGATACACAATCTGCTTCGCCTACCTCTAGGAACTCTTACCCAATGACCCCATACCTACAGGAGAGAGGAGGCTTGCATTCCTACTGGAACCAAATCACCGTTTTTCCTGTTAAAATGCAGGACTTTAAACTAGGCTTCGGCCCAATAGCACTGGTAGAACGTTCCAAGGATGAGGGAGTTCCATATATGCAGAACACTCTGTGAAGAAAAGTTGATTCAGCAAGGGACCAGAGTGTAGCTAGAGTCTCTTTGGACTTTTTAGATAAAAGAAGGTGTCCGGGTGCATGTTCACCAGAAAAGAAGACTTGAATGCCTAAGCCTTGCGTTCCCATTTTAAATCTCTATCCATGCCAGCCTGAGATACCTAAATAACACTGCTTTGACTGGCCTCTATTCACTGTGGGCAGCCCTCTGGAAAGAAAAGGAGTTTCTCTAAGGAAACACGGTGCTTCCCTAGCATGGGTGGGAGTTCCTCCTGTCATGCTCTAGAGCTACAGGCTAACTTGACGTGAGTCCTTGCCTCAAGCTAAGGCCTGAAAAGCCCTGCTGAAGCGAAAGCGCTTAGCATTTTCCATTATGTCGTATTGGAAGTTCTGCTTTACTTGAACGTTTCTTCACTCTACCAGACACTAGGCACCCTAGTGTAGGCACCCTTTTTCCTACAAATACATTGAGTACCAGCAGTCTCCTTTGCTCTTCTAAGTAACATCCAGACTTAGAAGCCTTTCCCAGTCACTCTATGTATTCAGAGTGTAGGACAACTCGCTGCACCCTTCCTTAGGAAGTTAGGTGGACTCAGCTCTTCAACAGCTCCAGGAATTCTGTTCTCTCACGACCTACATGCCATGGAAGTCTGCCTCATTGCCCTCATTGGAGCAACACTAAGAAACACAATCTGCTTCGCCTTCTTGTAGGAACTCTTACCCAAGGACCCCATACCTACAGGAGAAAGCAGGTTGCATTCCTACTGGAATCTAAGCAAAGTTTTTCCTGTTACACTGCAGGACTTTAGAATAGGTTTAGGCCCGAAGGGTTACCTAGAGCGTTCCAAGAATGAGGGAGTTCGATACATGCAGAAAACCCTGTGAAGAAAAGTTGATTCAGCAAGGGACCAGGGTGTAGCTAGAGTCTCTATTGACTTGTTAGAAATCAGAAGGGTTTCGGCTGCATGTTAACCGGAGAAGAAGACCTGAAGGCACAAGCCTTGCTTTCCCATGTTAAATCTCTAAACATGCTTCCCTGAAGAATCCTAAATAACACTGTTTTTACCTGGCTTCTGGTCTTTGTAGGCAGCCCTCACGAAAGAGAAGTAGTTTTCTCTAAGGAAACACGGTGCTTCCATAGCATGGGTGGGAGCTCCTGCTGTCCTGCTCTAGAGCTACAGGGAAACTTGACGTGAGTCTTTGCCTCAAGCTAAGGCCTGAAAAGCCTTGCTGAAGCGAAAGCGCTTAGCAGTTTCCATTATGTCGTATTCGAAGGTCTGCATTACTTGAACGTTTCTTCACTTTACCAGACACTAGGCACACTCGGGTAGGCACCCTTTTTCGTACAAATACAGTGAGTACCAGCAGTCTCCTTTGCTCTTCTAAGAAACATCCAGACCTAGGAGCCTTTCCCAGTCACTCTATGTAATCAGAGTGTAGGGCAACTCGCAGCACCCTTCCTTAGGAAGCTAGGTGGACTCAGCTCTTCAACAGCTCCAGGGATCTGTTCTCTCATGTCCTACATGCCATGGAAGTCTGCCTCATTGCCCTCTGTGGAGCTTCACAAAGATACACAATCTGCTTCGCCTACCTCTAGGAACTCTTACCCAATGACCCCATACCTACAGGAGAGAGGAGGCGTGCATTCCTACTGGAACCAAATCACCGTTTTTCCTGTTAAAATGCAGGACTTTAAACTAGGCTTCGGCCCAATAGCACTGGTAGAACGTTCCAAGGATGAGGGAGTTCCATATATGCAGAACACTCTGTGAAGAAAAGTTGATTCAGCAAGGGACCAGAGTGTAGCTAGAGTCTCTTTGGACTTTTTAGATAAAAGAAGGTGTCCGGGTGCATGTTCACCAGAAAAGAAGACTTGAATGCCTAAGCCTTGCGTTCCCATTTTAAATCTCTATCCATGCCAGCCTGAGATACCTAAATAACACTGCTTTGACTGGCCTCTATTCACTGTGGGCAGCCCTCTGGAAAGAAAAGGAGATTATCTAAGGAAACACGGTGCTTCCCTAGCATGGGTGGGAGTTCCTCCTGTCATGCTCTAGAGCTACAGGGTAACTTGACGTGAGTCCTTGCCTCAAGCTAAGGCCTGAAAAGCCCTGCTGAAGCGAAAGCGCTTAGCATTTTCCATTATGTCGTATTGGAAGTTCTGCTTTACTTGAACGTTTCTTCACTCTACCAGACACTAGGCACCCTAGTGTAGGCACCCTTTTTCCTACAAATACATTGAGTACCAGCAGTCTCCTTTGCTCTTCTAAGTAACATCCAGACTTAGAAGCCTTTCCCAGTCACTCTATGTACTCAGAGTGTAGGACAACTCGCTGCACCCTTCCTTAGGAAGTTAGGTGGACTCAGCTCTTCAACAGCTCCAGGAATTCTGTTCTCTCACGACCTACATGCCATGGAAGTCTGCCTCATTGCCCTCATTGGAGCAACACTAAGAAACACAATCTGCTTCGCCTTCTTCTAGGAACTCTTACCCAAGGACCCCATACCTACAGGAGAAAGCAGGTTGCATTCCTCCTGGAATCTAAGCAAAGTTTTTCCTGTTACACTGCAGGACTTTAGAATAGGTTTAGGCCCGAAGGGTTACCTAGAGCGTTCCAAGAATGAGGGAGTTCGATACATGCAGAAAACCCTGTGAAGAAAAGTTGATTCAGCAAGGGACCAGGGTGTAGCTAGAGTCTCTATTGACTTGTTAGAAATCAGAAGGGTTTCGGCTGCATTTTAACCGGAGAAGAAGACCTGAAGGCACAAGCCTTGCTTTCCCATGTTAAATCTCTAAACATGCTTCCCTGAAGAATCCTAAATAACACTGTTTTTACCTGGCTTCTGGTCTTTGTAGGCAGCCCTCACGAAAGAGAAGTAGTTTTGTCTAAGGAAACACGGTGCTTCCATAGCATGGGTGGGAGCTCCTGCTGTCCTGCTCTAGAGCTACAGGGAAACTTGACGTGAGTCTTTGCCTCAAGCTAAGGCCTGAAAAGCCTTGCTGAAGCGAAAGCGCTTAGCAGTTTCCATTATGTCGTATTCGAAGGTCTGCATTACTTGAACGTTTCTTCACTTTACCAGACACTAGGCACACTCGGGTAGGCACCCTTTTTCGTACAAATACAGTGAGTACCAGCAGTCTCCTTTGCTCTTCTAAGAAACATCCAGACCTAGGAGCCTTTCCCAGTCACTCTATGTAATCAGAGTGTAGGGCAACTCGCAGCACCCTTCCTTAGGAAGCTAGGTGGACTCAGCTCTTCAACAGCTCCAGGGATCTGTTCTCTCATGTCCTACATGCCATGGAAGTCTGCCTCATTGCCCTCTGTGGAGCTTCACAAAGATACACAATCTGCTTCGCCTACCTCTAGGAACTCTTACCCAATGACCCCATACCTACAGGAGAGAGGAGGCTTGCATTCCTACTGGAACCAAATCACCGTTTTTCCTGTTAAAATGCAGGACTTTAAACTAGGCTTCGGCCCAATAGCACTGGTAGAACGTTCCAAGGATGAGGGAGTTCCATATATGCAGAACACTCTGTGAAGAAAAGTTGATTCAGCAAGGGACCAGAGTGTAGCTAGAGTCTCTTTGGACTTTTTAGATAAAAGAAGGTGTCCGGGTGCATGTTCACCAGAAAAGAAGACTTGAATGCCTAAGCCTTGCGTTCCCATTTTAAATCTCTATCCATGCCAGCCTGAGATACCTAAATAACACTGCTTTGACTGGCCTCTATTCACTGTGGGCAGCCCTCTGGAAAGAAAAGGAGTTTCTCTAAGGAAACACGGTGCTTCCCTAGCATGGGTGGGAGTTCCTCCTGTCATGCTCTAGAGCTACAGGGTAACTTGACGTGAGTCCTTGCCTCAAGCTAAGGCCTGAAAAGCCCTGCTGAAGCGAAAGCGCTTAGCATTTTCCATTATGTCGTATTGGAAGTTCTGCTTTACTTGAACGTTTCTTCACTCTACCAGACACTAGGCACCCTAGTGTAGGCACCCTTTTTCCTACAAATACATTGAGTACCAGCAGTCTCCTTTGCTCTTCTAAGTAACATCCAGACTTAGAAGCCTTTCCCAGTCACTCTATGTATTCAGAGTGTAGGACAACTCGCTGCACCCTTCCTTAGGAAGTTAGGTGGACTCAGCTCTTCAACAGCTCCAGGAATTCTGTTCTCTCACGACCTACATGCCATGGAAGTCTGCCTCATTGCCCTCATTGGAGCAACACTAAGAAACACAATCTGCTTCGCCTTCTTCTAGGAACTCTTACCCAAGGACCCCATACCTACAGGAGAAAGCAGGTTGCATTCCTACTGGAATCTAAGCAAAGTTTTTCCTGTTACACTGCAGGACTTTAGAATAGGTTTAGGCCCGAAGGGTTACCTAGAGCGTTCCAAGAATGAGGGAGTTCGATACATGCAGAAAACCCTGTGAAGAAAAGTTGATTCAGCAAGGGACCAGGGTGTAGCTAGAGTCTCTATTGACTTGTTAGAAATCAGAAGGGTTTCGGCTGCATTTTAACCGGAGAAGAAGACCTGAAGGCACAAGCCTTGCTTTCCCATGTTAAATCTCTAAACATGCTTCCCTGAAGAATCCTAAATAACACTGTTTTTACCTGGCTTCTGGTCTTTGTAGGCAGCCCTCACGAAAGAGAAGTAGTTTTCTCTAAGGAAACACGGTGCTTCCATAGCATGGGTGGGAGCTCCTGCTGTCCTGCTCTAGAGCTACAGGGAAACTTGACGTGAGTCTTTGCCTCAAGCTAAGGCCTGAAAAGCCTTGCTGAAGCGAAAGCGCTTAGCAGTTTCCATTATGTCGTATTCGAAGGTCTGCATTACTTGAACGTTTCTTCACTTTACCAGACACTAGGCACACTCGGGTAGGCACCCTTTTTCGTACAAATACAGTGAGTACCAGCAGTCTCCTTTGCTCTTCTAAGAAACATCCAGACCTAGGAGCCTTTCCCAGTCACTCTATGTAATCAGAGTGTAGGGCAACTCGCAGCACCCTTCCTTAGGAAGCTAGGTGGACTCAGCTCTTCAACAGCTCCAGGGATCTGTTCTCTCATGTCCTACATGCCATGGAAGTCTGCCTCATTGCCCTCTGTGGAACTTCACAAAGATACACAATCTGCTTCGCCTACCTCTAGGAACTCTTACCCAATGACCCCATACCTACAGGAGAGAGGAGGCTTGCATTCCTACTGGAACCAAATCACCGTTTTTCCTGTTAAAATGCAGGACTTTAAACTAGGCTTCGGCCCAATAGCACTGGTAGAACGTTCCAAGGATGAGGGAGTTCCATATATGCAGAACACTCTGTGAAGAAAAGTTGATTCAGCAAGGGACCAGAGTGTAGCTAGAGTCTCTTTGGACTTTTTAGATAAAAGAAGGTGTCCGGGTGCATGTTCACCAGAAAAGAAGACTTGAATGCCTAAGCCTTGCGTTCCCATTTTAAATCTCTATCCATGCCAGCCTGAGATACCTAAATAACACTGCTTTGACTGGCCTCTATTCACTGTGGGCAGCCCTCTGGAAAGAAAAGGAGATTCTCTAAGGAAACACGGTGCTTCCCTAGCATGGGTGGGAGTTCCTCCTGTCATGCTCTAGAGCTACAGGGTAACTTGACGTGAGTCCTTGCCTCAAGCTAAGGCCTGAAAAGCCCTGCTGAAGCGAAAGCGCTTAGCATTTTCCATTATGTCGTATTGGAAGTTCTGCTTTACTTGAACGTTTCTTCACTCTACCAGACACTAGGCACCCTAGTGTAGGCACCCTTTTTCCTACAAATACATTGAGTACCAGCAGTCTCCTTTGCTCTTCTAAGTAACATCCAGACTTAGAAGCCTTTCCCATTCACTCTATGTATTCAGAGTGTAGGACAACTCGCTGCACCCTTCCTTAGGAAGTTAGGTGGACTCAGCTCTTCAACAGCTCCAGGAATTCTGTTCTCTCACGACCTACATGCCATGGAAGTCTGCCTCATTGCCCTCATTGGAGCTACACTAAGAAACACAATCTGCTTCGCCTTCTTCTAGGAACTCTTACCCAAGGACCCCATACCTACAGGAGAAAGCAGGTTGCATTCCTCCTGGAATCTAAGCAAAGTTTTTCCTGTTACACTGCAGGACTTTAGAATAGGTTTAGGCCCGAAGGGTTACCTAGAGCGTTCCAAGAATGAGGGAGTTCGATACATGCAGAAAACCCTGTGAAGAAAAGTTGATTCAGCAAGGGACCAGGGTGTAGCTAGAGTCTCTATTGACTTGTTAGAAATCAGAAGGGTTTCGGCTGCATTTTAACCGGAGAAGAAGACCTGAAGGCACAAGCCTTGCTTTCCCATGTTAAATCTCTAAACATGCTTCCCTGAAGAATCCTAAATAACACTGTTTTTACCTGGCTTCTGGTCTTTGTAGGCAGCCCTCACGAAAGAGAAGTAGTTTTCTCTAAGGAAACACGGTGCTTCCATAGCATGGGTGGGAGCTCCTGCTGTCCTGCTCTAGAGCTACAGGGAAACTTGACGTGAGTCTTTGCCTCAAGCTAAGGCCTGAAAAGCCTTGCTGAAGCGAAAGCGCTTAGCAGTTTCCATTATGTCGTATTCGAAGGTCTGCATTACTTGAACGTTTCTTCACTTTACCAGACACTAGGCACACTCGGGTAGGCACCCGTTTTCGTACAAATACAGTGAGTACCAGCAGTCTCCTTTGCTCTTCTAAGAAACATCCAGACCTAGGAGCCTTTCCCAGTCACTCTATGTAATCAGAGTGTAGGGCAACTCGCAGCACCCTTCCTTAGGAAGCTAGGTGGACTCAGCTCTTCAATAGCTCCAGGGATCTGTTCTCTCATGTCCTACATGCCATGGAAGTCTGCCTCATTGCCCTCTGTGGAGCTTCACAAAGATACACAATCTGCTTCGCCTACCTCTAGGAACTCTTACCCAATGACCCCATACCTACAGGAGAGAGGAGGCTTGCATTCCTACTGGAACCAAATCACCGTTTTTCCTGTTAAAATGCAGGACTTTAAACTAGGCTTCGGCCCAATAGCACTGGTAGAACGTTCCAAGGATGAGGGAGTTCCATATATGCAGAACACTCTGTGAAGAAAAGTTGATTCAGCAAGGGACCAGAGTGTAGCTAGAGTCTCTTTGGACTTTTTAGATAAAAGAAGGTGTCCGGGTGCATGTTCACCAGAAAAGAAGACTTGAATGCCTAAGCCTTGCGTTCCCATTTTAAATCTCTATCCATGCCAGCCTGAGATACCTAAATAACACTGCTTTGACTGGCCTCTATTCACTGTGGGCAGCCCTCTGGAAAGAAAAGGAGTTTCTCTAAGGAAACACGGTGCTTCCCTAGCATGGGTGGGAGTTCCTCCTGTCATGCTCTAGAGCTACAGGATAACTTGACGTCAGTCCTTGCCTCAAGCTAAGGCCTGAAAAGCCCTGCTGAAGCGAAAGCGCTTAGCATTTTCCATTATGTCGTATTGGAAGTTCTGCTTTACTTGAACGTTTCTTCACTCTACCAGACACTAGGCACCCTAGTGTAGGCACCCTTTTTCCTACAAATACATTGAGTACCAGCAGTCTCCTTTGCTCTTCTAAGTAACATCCAGACTTAGAAGCCTTTCCCAGTCACTCTATGTACTCAGAGTGTAGGACAACTCGCTGCACCCTTCCTTAGGAAGTTAGGTGGACTCAGCTCTTCAACAGCTCCAGGAATTCTGTTCTCTCACGACCTACATGCCATGGAAGTCTGCCTCATTGCCCTCATTGGAGCTACACTAAGAAACACAATCTGTTTCGCCTTCTTCTAGGAACTCTTACCCAAGGACCCCATACCTACAGGAGAAAGCAGGTTGCATTCCTCCTGGAATCTAAGCAAAGTTTTTCCTGTTACACTGCAGGACTTTAGAATAGGTTTAGGCCCGAAGGGTTACCTAGAGCGTTCCAAGAATGAGGGAGTTCGATACATGCAGAAAACCCTGTGAAGAAAAGTTGATTCAGCAAGGGACCAGGGTGTAGCTAGAGTCTCTATTGACTTGTTAGAAATCAGAAGGGTTTCGGCTGCATTTTAACCGGAGAAGAAGACCTGAAGGCACAAGCCTTGCTTTCCCATGTTAAATCTCTAAACATGCTTCCCTGAAGAATCCTAAATAACACTGTTTTTACCTGGCTTCTGGTCTTTGTAGGCAGCCCTCACGAAAGAGAAGTAGTTTTCTCTAAGGAAACACGGTGCTTCCATAGCATGGGTGGGAGCTCCTGCTGTCCTGCTCTAGAGCTACAGGGAAACTTGACGTGAGTCTTTGCCTCAAGCTAAGGCCTGAAAAGCCTTGCTGAAGCGAAAGCGCTTAGCAGTTTCCATTATGTCGTATTCGAAGGTCTGCATTACTTGAACGTTTCTTCACTTTACCAGACACTAGGCACACTCGGGTAGGCACCAGTTTTCGTACAAATACAGTGAGTAGCAGCAGTCTCCTTTGCTCTTCTAAGAAACATCCAGACCTAGGAGCCTTTCCCAGTCACTCTATGTAATCAGAGTGTAGGGCAACTCGCAGCACCCTTCCTTAGGAAGCTAGGTGGACTCAGCTCTTCAACAGCTCCAGGGATCTGTTCTCTCATGTCCTACATGCCATGGAAGTCTGCCTCATTGCCCTCTGTGGAGCTTCACAAAGATACACAATCTGCTTCGCCTACCTCTAGGAACTCTTACCCAATGACCCCATACCTACAGGAGAGAGGAGGCTTGCATTCCTACTGGAACCAAATCACCGTTTTTCCTGTTAAAATGCAGGACTTTAAACTAGGCTTCGGCCCAATAGCACTGTTAGAACGTTCCAAGGATGAGGGAGTTCCATATATGCAGAACACTCTGTGAAGAAAAGTTGATTCAGCAAGGGACCAGAGTGTAGCTAGAGTCTCTTTGGACTTTTTAGATAAAAGAAGGTGTCCGGGTGCATGTTCACCAGAAAAGAAGACTTGAATGCCTAAGCCTTGCGTTCCCATTTTAAATCTCTATCCATGCCAGCCTGAGATACCTAAATAACACTGCTTTGACTGGCCTCTATTCACTGTGGGCAGCCCTCTGGAAAGAAAAGGAGTTTCTCTAAGGAAACACGGTGCTTCCCTAGCATGGGTGGGAGTTCCTCCTGTCATGCTCTAGAGCTACAGGATAACTTGACGTCAGTCCTTGCCTCAAGCTAAGGCCTGAAAAGCCCTGCTGAAGCGAAAGCGCTTAGCATTTTCCATTATGTCGTATTGGAAGTTCTGCTTTACTTGAACGTTTCTTCACTCTACCAGACACTAGGCACCCTAGTGTAGGCACCCTTTTTCCTACAAATACATTGAGTACCAGCAGTCTCCTTTGCTCTTCTAAGTAACATCCAGACTTAGAAGCCTTTCCCAGTCACTCTATGTACTCAGAGTGTAGGACAACTCGCTGCACCCTTCCTTAGGAAGTTAGGTGGACTCAGCTCTTCAACAGCTCCAGGAATTCTGTTCTCTCACGACCTACATGCCATGGAAGTCTGCCTCATTGCCCTCATTGGAGCTACACTAAGAAACACAATCTGCTTCGCCTTCTTCTAGGAACTCTTACCCAAGGACCCCATACCTACAGGAGAAAGCAGGTTGCATTCCTCCTGGAATCTAAGCAAAGTTTTTCCTGTTACACTGCAGGACTTTAGAATAGGTTTAGGCCCGAAGGGTTACCTAGAGCGTTCCAAGAATGAGGGAGTTCGATACATGCAGAAAACCCTGTGAAGAAAAGTTGATTCAGCAAGGGACCAGGGTGTAGCTAGAGTCTCTATTGACTTGTTAGAAATCAGAAGGGTTTCGGCTGCATTTTAACCGGAGAAGAAGACCTGAAGGCACAAGCCTTGCTTTCCCATGTTAAATCTCTAAACATGCTTCCCTGAAGAATCCTAAATAACACTGTTTTTACCTGGCTTCTGGTCTTTGTAGGCAGCCCTCACGAAAGAGAAGTAGTTTTCTCTAAGGAAACACGGTGCTTCCATAGCATGGGTGGGAGCTCCTGCTGTCCTGCTCTAGAGCTACAGGGAAACTTGACGTGAGTCTTTGCCTCAAGCTAAGGCCTGAAAAGCCTTGCTGAAGCGAAAGCGCTTAGCAGTTTCCATTATGTCGTATTCGAAGGTCTGCATTACTTGAACGTTTCTTCACTTTACCAGACACTAGGCACACTCGGGTAGGCACCCTTTTTCGTACAAATACAGTGAGTACCAGCAGTCTCCTTTGCTCTTCTAAGAAACATCCAGACCTAGGAGCCTTTCCCAGTCACTCTATGTAATCAGAGTGTAGGGCAACTCGCAGCACCCTTCCTTAGGAAGCTAGGTGGACTCAGCTCTTCAACAGCTCCAGGGATCTGTTCTCTCATGTCCTACATGCCATGGAAGTCTGCCTCATTGCCCTCTGTGGAGCTTCACAAAGATACACAATCTGCTTCGCCTACCTCTAGGAACTCTTACCCAATGACCCCATACCTACAGGAGAGAGGAGGCTTGCATTCCTACTGGAACCAAATCACCGTTTTTCCTGTTAAAATGCAGGACTTTAAACTAGGCTTCGGCCCAATAGCACTGGTAGAACGTTCCAAGGATGAGGGAGTTCCATATATGCAGAACACTCTGTGAAGAAAAGTTGATTCAGCAAGGGACCAGAGTGTAGATAGAGTCTCTTTGGACTTTTTAGATAAAAGAAGGTGTCCGGGTGCATGTTCACCAGAAAAGAAGACTTGAATGCCTAAGCCTTGCGTTCCCATTTTAAATCTCTATCCATGCCAGCCTGAGATACCTAAATAACACTGCTTTGACTGGCCTCTATTCACTGTGGGCAGCCCTCTGGAAAGAAAAGGAGATTCTCTAAGGAAACACGGTGCTTCCCTAGCATGGGTGGGAGTTCCTCCTGTCATGCTCTAGAGCTACAGGGTAACTTGACGTGAGTCCTTGCCTCAAGCTAAGGCCTGAAAAGCCCTGCTGAAGCGAAAGCGCTTAGCATTTTCCATTATGTCGTATTGGAAGTTCTGCTTTACTTGAACGTTTCTTCACTCTACCAGACACTAGGCACCCTAGTGTAGGCACCCTTTTTCCTACAAATACATTGAGTACCAGCAGTCTCCATTGCTCTTCTAAGTAACATCCAGACTTAGAAGCCTTTCCCAGTCACTCTATGTATTCAGAGTGTAGGACAACTCGCTGCACCCTTCCTTAGGAAGTTAGGTGGACTCAGCTCTTCAACAGCTCCAGGAATTCTGTTCTCTCACGACCTACATGCCATGGAAGTCTGCCTCATTGCCCTCATTGGAGCTACACTAAGAAACACAATCTGCTTCGCCTTCTTCTAGGAACTCTTACCCAATGACCCCATACCTACAGGAGAGAGGAGGCTTGCATTCCTACTGGAACCAAATCACCGTTTTTCCTGTTAAAATGCAGGACTTTAAACTAGGCTTCGGCCCAATAGCACTGGTAGAACGTTCCAAGGATGAGGGAGTTCCATATATGCAGAACACTCTGTGAAGAAAAGTTGATTCAGCAAGGGACCAGAGTGTAGCTAGAGTCTCTTTGGACTTTTTAGATAAAAGAAGGTGTCCGGGTGCATGTTCACCAGAAAAGAAGACTTGAATGCCTAAGCCTTGCGTTCCCATTTTAAATCTCTATCCATGCCAGCCTGAGATACCTAAATAACACTGCTTTGACTGGCTTCTATTCACTGTGGGCAGCCCTCTGGAAAGAAAAGGAGTTTCTCTAAGGAAACACGGTGCTTCCCTAGCATGGGTGGGAGTTCCTCCTGTCATGCTCTAGAGCTACAGGATAACTTGACGTCAGTCCTTGCCTCAAGCTAAGGCCTGAAAAGCCCTGCTGAAGCGAAAGCGCTTAGCATTTTCCATTATGTCGTATTGGAAGTTCTGCTTTACTTGAACGTTTCTTCACTCTACCAGACACTAGGCACCCTAGTGTAGGCACCCTTTTTCCTACAAATACATTGAGTACCAGCAGTCTCCTTTGCTCTTCTAAGTAACATCCAGACTTAGAAGCCTTTCCCAGTCACTCTATGTATTCAGAGTGTAGGACAACTCGCTGCACCCTTCCTTAGGAAGTTAGGTGGACTCAGCTCTTCAACAGCTCCAGGAATTCTGTTCTCTCACGACCTACATGCCATGGACGTCTGCCTCATTGCCCTCATTGGAGCTACACTAAGAAACACAATCTGCTTCGCCTTCTTCTAGGAACTCTTACCCAAGGACCCCATACCTACAGGAGAAAGCAGGTTGCATTCCTACTGGAATCTAAGCAAAGTTTTTCCTGTTACACTGCAGGACTTTAGAATAGGTTTAGGCCCGAAGGGTTACCTAGAGCGTTCCAAGAATGAGGGAGTTCGATACATGCAGAAAACCCTGTGAAGAAAAGTTGATTCAGCAAGGGACCAGGGTGTAGCTAGAGTCTCTATTGACTTGTTAGAAATCAGAAGGGTTTCGGCTGCATTTTAACCGGAGAAGAAGACCTGAAGGCACAAGCCTTGCTTTCCCATGTTAAATCTCTAAACATGCTTCCCTGAAGAATCCTAAATAACACTGTTTTTACCTGGCTTCTGGTCTTTGTAGGCAGCCCTCACGAAAGAGAAGTAGTTTTCTCTAAGGAAACACGGTGCTTCCATAGCATGGGTGGGAGCTCCTGCTGTCCTGCTCTAGAGCTACAGGGAAACTTGACGTGAGTCTTTGCCTCAAGCTAAGGCCTGAAAAGCCTTGCTGAAGCGAAAGCGCTTAGCAGTTTCCATTATGTCGTATTCGAAGGTCTGCATTACTTGAACGTTTCTTCACTTTACCAGACACTAGGCACACTCGGGTAGGCACCCTTTTTCGTACAAATACAGTGAGTACCAGCAGTCTCCTTTGCTCTTCTAAGAAACATCCAGACCTAGGAGCCTTTCCCAGTCACTCTATGTAATCAGAGTGTAGGGCAACTCGCAGCACCCTTCCTTAGGAAGCTAGGTGGACTCAGCTCTTCAACAGCTCCAGGGATCTGTTCTCTCATGTCCTACATGCCATGGAAGTCTGCCTCATTGCCCTCTGTGGAGCTTCACAAAGATACACAATCTGCTTCGCCTACCTCTAGGAACTCTTACCCAATGACCCCATACCTACAGGAGAGAGGAGGCTTGCATTCCTACTGGAACCAAATCACCGTTTTTCCTGTTAAAATGCAGGACTTTAAACTAGGCTTCGGCCCAATAGCACTGGTAGAACGTTCCAAGGATGAGGGAGTTCCATATATGCAGAACACTCTGTGAAGAAAAGTTGATTCAGCAAGGGACCAGAGTGTAGCTAGAGTCTCTTTGGACTTTTTAGATAAAAGAAGGTGTCCGGGTGCATGTTCACCAGAAAAGAAGACTTGAATGCCTAAGCCTTGCGTTCCCATTTTAAATCTCTATCCATGCCAGCCTGAGATACCTAAATAACACTGCTTTGACTGGCCTCTATTCACTGTGGGCAGCCCTCTGGAAAGAAAAGGAGATTCTCTAAGGAAACACGGTGCTTCCCTAGCATGGGTGGGAGTTCCTCCTGTCATGCTCTAGAGCTACAGGGTAACTTGACGTGAGTCCTTGCCTCAAGCTAAGGCCTGAAAAGCCCTGCTGAAGCGAAAGCGCTTAGCATTTTCCATTATGTCGTATTGGAAGTTCTGCTTTACTTGAACGTTTCTTCACTCTACCAGACACTAGGCACCCTAGTGTAGGCACCCTTTTTCCTACAAATACATTGAGTACCAGCAGTCTCCATTGCTCTTCTAAGTAACATCCAGACTTAGAAGCCTTTCCCAGTCACTCTATGTATTCAGAGTGTAGGACAACTCGCTGCACCCTTCCTTAGGAAGTTAGGTGGACTCAGCTCTTCAACAGCTCCAGGAATTCTGTTCTCTCACGACCTACATGCCATGGAAGTCTGCCTCATTGCCCTCATTGGAGCTACACTAAGAAACACAATCTGCTTCGCCTTCTTCTAGGAACTCTTACCCAATGACCCCATACCTACAGGAGAGAGGAGGCTTGCATTCCTACTGGAACCAAATCACCGTTTTTCCTGTTAAAATGCAGGACTTTAAACTAGGCTTCGGCCCAATAGCACTGGTAGAACGTTCCAAGGATGAGGGAGTTCCATATATGCAGAACACTCTGTGAAGAAAAGTTGATTCAGCAAGGGACCAGAGTGTAGCTAGAGTCTCTTTGGACTTTTTAGATAAAAGAAGGTGTCCGGGTGCATGTTCACCAGAAAAGAAGACTTGAATGCCTAAGCCTTGCGTTCCCATTTTAAATCTCTATCCATGCCAGCCTGAGATACCTAAATAACACTGCTTTGACTGGCTTCTATTCACTGTGGGCAGCCCTCTGGAAAGAAAAGGAGTTTCTCTAAGGAAACACGGTGCTTCCCTAGCATGGGTGGGAGTTCCTCCTGTCATGCTCTAGAGCTACAGGATAACTTGACGTCAGTCCTTGCCTCAAGCTAAGGCCTGAAAAGCCCTGCTGAAGCGAAAGCGCTTAGCATTTTCCATTATGTCGTATTGGAAGTTCTGCTTTACTTGAACGTTTCTTCACTCTACCAGACACTAGGCACCCTAGTGTAGGCACCCTTTTTCCTACAAATACATTGAGTACCAGCAGTCTCCTTTGCTCTTCTAAGTAACATCCAGACTTAGAAGCCTTTCCCAGTCACTCTATGTACTCAGAGTGTAGGACAACTCGCTGCACCCTTCCTTAGGAAGTTAGGTGGACTCAGCTCTTCAACAGCTCCAGGAATTCTGTTCTCTCACGACCTACATGCCATGCAAGTCTGCCTCATTGCCCTCATTGGAGCTACACTAAGAAACACAATCTGTTTCGCCTTCTTCTAGGAACTCTTACCCAAGGACCCCATACCTACAGGAGAAAGCAGGTTGCATTCCTCCTGGAATCTAAGCAAAGTTTTTCCTGTTACACTGCAGGACTTTAGAATAGGTTTAGGCCCGAAGGGTTACCTAGAGCGTTCCAAGAATGAGGGAGTTCGATACATGCAGAAAACCCTGTGAAGAAAAGTTGATTCAGCAAGGGACCAGGGTGTAGCTAGAGTCTCTATTGACTTGTTAGAAATCAGAAGGGTTTCGGCTGCATTTTAACCGGAGAAGAAGACCTGAAGGCACAAGCCTTGCTTTCCCATGTTAAATCTCTAAACATGCTTCCCTGAAGAATCCTAAATAACACTGTTTTTACCTGGCTTCTGGTCTTTGTAGGCAGCCCTCACGAAAGAGAAGTAGTTTTCTCTAAGGAAACACGGTGCTTCCATAGCATGGGTGGGAGCTCCTGCTGTCCTGCTCTAGAGCTACAGGGAAACTTGACGTGAGTCTTGGCCTCAAGCTAAGGCCTGAAAAGCCTTGCTGAAGCGAAAGCGCTTAGCAGTTTCCATTATGTCGTATTCGAAGGTCTGCATTACTTGAACGTTTCTTCACTTTACCAGACACTAGGCACACTCGGGTAGGCACCCGTTTTCGTACAAATACAGTGAGTAGCAGCCGTCTCCTTTGCTCTTCTAAGAAACATCCAGACCTAGGAGCCTTTCCCAGTCACTCTATGTAATCAGAGTGTAGGGCACCACTTAGCACCCTTCCTTAGGAAGCTAGGTGGACTCAGCTCTTCAACAGCTCCAGGGATCTGTTCTCTCATGTCCTACATGCCATGGAAGTCTGCCTCATTGCCCTCTGTGGAGCTTCACAAAGATACACAATCTGCTTCGCCTACCTCTAGGAACTCTTACCCAATGACCCCATACCTACAGGAGAGAGGAGGCTTGCATTCCTACTGGAACCAAATCACCGTTTTTCCTGTTAAAATGCAGGACTTTAAACTAGGCTTCGGCCCAATAGCACTGTTAGAACGTTCCAAGGATGAGGGAGTTCCATATATGCAGAACACTCTGTGAAGAAAAGTTGATTCAGCAAGGGACCAGAGTGTAGCTAGAGTCTCTTTGGACTTTTTAGATAAAAGAAGGTGTCCGGGTGCATGTTCACCAGAAAAGAAGACTTGAATGCCTAAGCCTTGCGTTCCCATTTTAAATCTCTATCCATGCCAGCCTGAGATACCTAAATAACACTGCTTTGACTGGCCTCTATTCACTGTGGGCAGCCCTCTGGAAAGAAAAGGAGTTTCTCTAAGGAAACACGGTGCTTCCCTAGCATGGGTGGGAGTTCCTCCTGTCATGCTCTAGAGCTACAGGATAACTTGACGTCAGTCCTTGCCTCAAGCTAAGGCCTGAAAAGCCCTGCTGAAGCGAAAGCGCTTAGCATTTTCCATTATGTCGTATTGGAAGTTCTGCTTTACTTGAACGTTTCTTCACTCTACCAGACACTAGGCACCCTAATGTAGGCACCCTTTTTCCTACAAATACATTGAGTACCAGCAGTCTCCTTTGCTCTTCTAAGTAACATCCAGACTTAGAAGCCTTTCCCAGTCACTCTATGTACTCAGAGTGTAGGACAACTCGCTGCACCCTTCCTTAGGAAGTTAGGTGGACTCAGCTCTTCAACAGCTCCAGGAATTCTGTTCTCTCACGACCTACATGCCATGGAAGTCTGCCTCATTGCCCTCATTGGAGCTACACTAAGAAACACAATCTGCTTCGCCTTCTTCTAGGAACTCTTACCCAAGGACCCCATACCTACAGGAGAAAGCAGGTTGCATTCCTCCTGGAATCTAAGCAAAGTTTTTCCTGTTACACTGCAGGACTTTAGAATAGGTTTAGGCCCGAAGGGTTATCTAGAGCGTTCCAAGAATGAGGGAGTTCGATACATGCAGAAAACCCTGTGAAGAAAAGTTGATTCAGCAAGGGACCAGGGTGTAGCTAGAGTCTCTATTGACTTGTTAGAAATCAGAAGGGTTTCGGCTGCATTTTAACCGGAGAAGAAGACCTGAAGGCACAAGCCTTGCTTTCCCATGTTAAATCTCTAAACATGCTTCCCTGAAGAATCCTAAATAACACTGTTTTTACCTGGCTTCTGGTCTTTGTAGGCAGCCCTCACGAAAGAGAAGTAGTTTTCTCTAAGGAAACACGGTGCTTCCATAGCATGGGTGGGAGCTCCTGCTGTCCTGCTCTAGAGCTACAGGGAAACTTGACGTGAGTCTTTGCCTCAAGCTAAGGCCTGAAAAGCCTTGCTGAAGCGAAAGCGCTTAGCAGTTTCCATTATGTCGTATTCGAAGGTCTGCATTACTTGAACGTTTCTTCACTTTACCAGACACTAGGCACACTCGGGTAGGCACCCTTTTTCGTACAAATACAGTGAGTACCAGCAGTCTCCTTTGCTCTTCTAAGAAACATCCAGACCTAGGAGCCTTTCCCAGTCACTCTATGTAATCAGAGTGTAGGGCAACTCGCAGCACCCTTCCTTAGGAAGCTAGGTGGACTCAGCTCTTCAACAGCTCCAGGGATCTGTTCTCTCATGTCCTACATGCCATGGAAGTCTGCCTCATTGCCCTCTGTGGAGCTTCACAAAGATACACAATCTGCTTCGCCTACCTCTAGGAACTCTTACCCAATGACCCCATACCTACAGGAGAGAGGAGGCTTGCATTCCTACTGGAACCAAATCACCGTTTTTCCTGTTAAAATGCAGGACTTTAAACTAGGCTTCGGCCCAATAGCACTGGTAGAACGTTCCAAGGATGAGGGAGTTCCATATATGCAGAACACTCTGTGAAGAAAAGTTGATTCAGCAAGGGACCAGAGTGTAGCTAGAGTCTCTTTGGACTTTTTAGATAAAAGAAGGTGTCCGGGTGCATGTTCACCAGAAAAGAAGACTTGAATGCCTAAGCCTTGCGTTCCCATTTTAAATCTCTATCCATGCCAGCCTGAGATACCTAAATAACACTGCTTTGACTGGCCTCTATTCACTGTGGGCAGCCCTCTGGAAAGAAAAGGAGTTTCTCTAAGGAAACACGGTGCTTCCCTAGCATGGGTGGGAGTTCCTCCTGTCATGCTCTAGAGCTACAGGATAACTTGACGTCAGTCCTTGCCTCAAGCTAAGGCCTGAAAAGCCCTGCTGAAGCGAAAGCGCTTAGCATTTTCCATTATGTCGTATTGGAAGTTCTGCTTTACTTGAACGTTTCTTCACTCTACCAGACACTAGGCACCCTAGTGTAGGCACCCTTTTTCCTACAAATACATTGAGTACCAGCAGTCTCCTTTGCTCTTCTAAGTAACATCCAGACTTAGAAGCCTTTCCCAGTCACTCTATGTACTCAGAGTGTAGGACAACTCGCTGCACCCTTCCTTAGGAAGTTAGGTGGACTCAGCTCTTCAACAGCTCCAGGAATTCTGTTCTCTCACGACCTACATGCCATGGAAGTCTGCCTCATTGCCCTCATTGGAGCAACACTAAGAAACACAATCTGCTTCGCCTTCTTCTAGGAACTCTTACCCAAGGACCCCATACCTACAGGAGAAAGCAGGTTGCATTCCTACTGGAATCTAAGCAAAGTTTTTCCTGTTACACTGCAGGATTTTAGAATAGGTTTAGGCCCGAAGGGTTACCTAGAGCGTTCCAAGAATGAGGGAGTTCGATACATGCAGAAAACCCTGTGAAGAAAAGTTGATTCAGCAAGGGACCAGGGTGTAGCTAGAGTCTCTATTGACTTGTTAGAAATCAGAAGGGTTTCGGCTGCATTTTAACCGGAGAAGAAGACCTGAAGGCACAAGCCTTGCTTTCCCATGTTAAATCTCTAAACATGCTTCCCTGAAGAATCCTAAATAACACTGTTTTTACCTGGCTTCTGGTCTTTGTAGGCAACCCTCACGAAAGAGAAGTAGTTTTCTCTAAGGAAACACGGTGCTTCCATAGCATGGGTGGGAGCTCCTGCTGTCCTGCTCTAGAGCTACAGGGAAACTTGACGTGAGTCTTGGCCTCAAGCTAAGGCCTGAAAAGCCTTGCTGAAGCGAAAGCGCTTAGCAGTTTCCATTATGTCGTATTCGAAGGTCTGCATTACTTGAACGTTTCTTCACTTTACCAGACACTAGGCACACTCGGGTAGGCACCCTTTTTCGTACAAATACAGTGAGTAGCAGCAGTCTCCTTTGCTCTTCTAAGAAACATCCAGACCTAGGAGCCTTTCCCAGTCACTCTATGTAATCAGAGTGTAGGGCAACTCGCAGCACCCTTCCTTAGGAAGCTAGGTGGACTCAGCTCTTCAACAGCTCCAGGGATCTGTTCTCTCATGTCCTACATGCCATGGAAGTCTGCCTCATTGCCCTCTGTGGAGCTTCACAAAGATACACAATCTGCTTCGCCTACCTCTAGGAACTCTTACCCAATGACCCCATACCTACAGGAGAGAGGAGGCTTGCATTCCTACTGGAACGAAATCACCGTTTTTCCTGTTAAAATGCAGGACTTTAAACTAGGCTTCGGCCCAATAGCACTGGTAGAACGTTCCAAGGATGAGGGAGTTCCATATATGCAGAACACTCTGTGAAGAAAAGTTGATTCAGCAAGGGACCAGAGTGTAGCTAGAGTCTCTTTGGATTTTTTAGATAAAAGAAGGTGTCCGGGTGCATGTTCACCAGAAAAGAAGACTTGAATGCCTAAGCCTTGCGTTCCCATTTTAAATCTCTATCCATGCCAGCCTGAGATACCTAAATAACACTGCTTTGACTGGCCTCTATTCACTGTGGGCAGCCCTCTGGAAAGAAAAGGAGTTTCTCTAAGGAAACACGGTGCTTCCCTAGTATGGGTGGGAGTTCCTCCTGTCATGCTCTAGAGCTACAGGGTAACTTGACGTGAGTCCTTGCCTCAAGCTAAGGCCTGAAAAGCCCTGCTGAAGCGAAAGCGCTTAGCATTTTCCATTATGTCGTATTGGAAGTTCTGCTTTACTTGAACGTTTCTTCACTCTACCAGACACTAGGCACCCTAGTGTAGGCACCATTTTTCCTACAAATACATTGAGTACCAGCAGTCTCCTTTGCTCTTCTAAGTAACATCCAGACTTAGAAGCCTTTCCCAGTCACTCTATGTATTCAGAGTGTAGGACAACTCGCTGCACCCTTCCTTAGGAAGTTAGGTGGACTCAGCTCTTCAACAGCTCCAGGAATTCTGTTCTCTCACGACCTACATGCCATGGAAGTCTGCCTCATTGCCCTCATTGGAGCAACACTAAGAAACACAATCTGCTTCGCCTTCTTCTAGGAACTCTTACCCAAGGACCCCATACCTACAGGAGAAAGCAGGTTGCATTCCTACTGGAATCTAAGCAAAGTTGTTCCTGTTACACTGCAGGACTTTAGAATAGGTTTAGGCCCGAAGGGTTACCTAGAGCGTTCCAAGAATGAGGGAGTTCGATACATGCAGAAAACCCTGTGAAGAAAAGTTGATTCAGCAAGGGACCAGGGTGTAGCTAGAGTCTCTATTGACTTGTTAGAAATCAGAAGGGTTTCGGCTGCATTTTAACCGGAGAAGAAGACCTGAAGGCACAAGCCTTGCTTTCCCATGTTAAATCTCTAAACATGCTTCCCTGAAGAATCCTAAATAACACTGTTTTTACCTGGCTTCTGGTCTTTGTAGGCAGCCCTCACGAAAGAGAAGTAGTTTTCTCTAAGGAAACACGGTGCTTCCATAGCATGGGTGGGAGCTCCTGCTGTCCTGCTCTAGAGCTACAGGGAAACTTGACGTGAGTCTTTGCCTCAAGCTAAGGCCTGAAAAGCCTTGCTGAAGCGAAAGCGCTTAGCAGTTTCCATTATGTCGTATTCGAAGGTCTGCATTACTTGAACGTTTCTTCACTTTACCAGACACTAGGCACACTCGGGTAGGCACCCGTTTTCGTACAAATACAGTGAGTACCAGCAGTCTCCTTTGCTCTTCTAAGAAACATCCAGACCTAGGAGCCTTTCCCAGTCACTCTATGTAATCAGAGTGTAGGGCACCACTTAGCACCCTTCCGTAGGAAGCTAGGTGGACTCAGCTCTTCAACAGCTCCAGGGATCTGTTCTCTCATGTCCTACATGCCATGGAAGTCTGCCTCATTGCCCTCTGTGGAGCTTCACAAAGATACACAATCTGCTTCGCCTACCTCTAGGAACTCTTACCCAATGACCCCATACCTACAGGAGAGAGGAGGCTTGCATTCCTACTGGAACCAAATCACCGTTTTTCCTGTTAAAATGCAGGACTTTAAACTAGGCTTCGGCCCAATAGCACTGGTAGAACGTTCCAAGGATGAGGGAGTTCCATATATGCAGAACACTCTGTGAAGAAAAGTTGATTCAGCAAGGGACCAGAGTGTAGCTAGAGTCTCTTTGGACTTTTTAGATAAAAGAAGGTGTCCGGGTGCATGTTCACCAGAAAAGAAGACTTGAATGCCTAAGCCTTGCGTTCCCATTTTAAATCTCTATCCATGCCAGCCTGAGATACCTAAATAACACTGCTTTGACTGGCCTCTATTCACTGTGGGCAGCCCTCTGGAAAGAAAAGGAGTTTCTCTAAGGAAACACGGTGCTTCCCTAGCATGGGTGGGAGTTCCTCCTGTCATGCTCTAGAGCTACAGGGTAACTTGACGTGAGTCCTTGCCTCAAGCTAAGGCCTGAAAAGCCCTGCTGAAGCGAAAGCGCTTAGCATTTTCCATTATGTCGTATTGGAAGTTCTGCTTTACTTGAACGTTTCTTCACTCTACCAGACACTAGGCACCCTAGTGTAGGCACCCTTTTTCCTACAAATACATTGAGTACCAGCAGTCTCCTTTGCTCTTCTAAGTAACATCCAGACTTAGAAGCCTTTCCCAGTCACTCTATGTATTCAGAGTGTAGGACAACTCGCTGCACCCTTCCTTAGGAAGTTAGGTGGACTCAGCTCTTCAACAGCTCCAGGAATTCTGTTCTCTCACGACCTACATGCCATGGAAGTCTGCCTCATTGCCCTCATTGGAGCTACACTAAGAAACACAATCTGCTTCGCCTTCTTCTAGGAACTCTTACCCAAGGACCCCATACCTACAGGAGAAAGCAGGTTGCATTCCTCCTGGAATCTAAGCAAAGTTTTTCCTGTTGCACTGCAGGACTTTAGAATAGGTTTAGGCCCGAAGGGTTACCTAGAGCGTTCCAAGAATGAGGGAGTTCGATACATGCAGAAAACCCTGTGAAGAAAAGTTGATTCAGCAAGGGACCAGGGTGTAGCTAGAGTCTCTATTGACTTGTTAGAAATCAGAAGGGTTTCGGCTGCATTTTAACCGGAGAAGAAGACCTGAAGGCACAAGCCTTGCTTTCCCATGTTAAATCTCTAAACATGCTTCCCTGAAGAATCCTAAATAACACTGTTTTTACCTGGCTTCTGGTCTTTGTAGGCAGCCCTCACGAAAGAGAAGTAGTTTTCTCTAAGGAAACACGGTGCTTCCATAGCATGGGTGGGAGCTCCTGCTGTCCTGCTCTAGAGCTACAGGGAAACTTGACGTGAGTCTTTGCCTCAAGCTAAGGCCTGAAAAGCCTTGCTGAAGCGAAAGCGCTCAGCAGTTTCCATTATGTCGTATTCGAAGGTCTGCATTACTTGAACGTTTCTTCACTTTACCAGACACTAGGCACACTCGGGTAGGCACCCGTTTTCGTACAAATACAGTGAGTACCAGCAGTCTCCTTTGCTCTTCTAAGAAACATCCAGACCTAGGAGCCTTTCCCAGTCACTCTATGTAATCAGAGTGTAGGGCACCACTTAGCACCCTTCCTTAGGAAGCTAGGTGGACTCAGCTCTTCATCAGCTCCAGGGATCTGTTCTCTCATGTCCTACATGCCATGGAAGTCTGCCTCATTGCCCTCTGTGGAGCTTCACAAAGATACACAATCTGCTTCGCCTACCTCTAGGAACTCTTACCCAATGACCCCATACCTACAGGAGAGAGGAGGCTTGCATTCCTACTGGAACCAAATCACCGTTTTTCCTGTTAAAATGCAGGACTTTAAACTAGGCTTCGGCCCAATAGCACTGGTAGAACGTTCCAAGGATGAGGGAGTTCCATATATGCAGAACACTCTGTGAAGAAAAGTTGATTCAGCAAGGGACCAGAGTGTAGCTAGAGTCTCTTTGGACTTTTTAGATAAAAGAAGGTGTCCGGGTGCATGTTCACCAGAAAAGAAGACTTGAATGCCTAAGCCTTGCGTTCCCATTTTAAATCTCTATCCATGCCAGCCTGAGATACCTAAATAACACTGCTTTGACTGGCCTCTATTCACTGTGGGCAGCCCTCTGGAAAGAAAAGGAGTTTCTCTAAGGAAACACGGTGCTTCCCTAGCATGGGTGGGAGTTCCTCCTGTCATGCTCTAGAGCTACAGGGTAACTTGACATCAGTCCTTGCCTCAAGCTAAGGCCTGAAAAGCCCTGCTGAAGCGAAAGCGCTTAGCATTTTCCATTATGTCGTATTGGAAGTTCTGCTTTACTTGAACGTTTCTTCACTCTACCAGACACTAGGCACCCTAGTGTAGGCACCCTTTTTCCTACAAATACATTGAGTACCAGCAGTCTCCTTTGCTCTTCTAAGTAACATCCAGACTTAGAAGCCTTTCCCAGTCACTCTATGTACTCAGAGTGTAGGACAACTCGCTGCACCCTTCCTTAGGAAGTTAGGTGGACTCAGCTCTTCAACAGCTCCAGGAATTCTGTCCTCTCACGACCTACATGCCATGGAAGTCTGCCTCATTGCCCTCATTGGAGCTACACTAAGAAACACAATCTGTTTCGCCTTCTTCTAGGAACTCTTACCCAAGGACCCCATACCTACAGGAGAAAGCAGGTTGCATTCCTCCTGGAATCTAAGCAAAGTTTTTCCTGTTACACTGCAGGACTTTAGAATAGGTTTAGGCCCGAAGGGTTACCTAGAGCGTTCCAAGAATGAGGGAGTTCGATACATGCAGAAAACCCTGTGAAGAAAAGTTGATTCAGCAAGGGACCAGGGTTTAGCTAGAGTCTCTATTGACTTGTTAGAAATCAGAAGGGTTTCGGCTGCATTTTAACCGGAGAAGAAGACCTGAAGGCACAAGCCTTGCTTTCCCATGTTAAATCTCTAAACATGCTTCCCTGAAGAATCCTAAATAACACTGTTTTTACCTGGCTTCTGGTCTTTGTAGGCAGCCCTCACGAAAGAGAAGTAGTTTTCTCTAAGGAAACACGGTGCTTCCATAGCATGGGTGGGAGCTCCTGCTGTCCTGCTCTAGAGCTACAGGGAAACTTGACGTGAGTCTTTGCCTCAAGCTAAGGCCTGAAAAGCCTTGCTGAAGCGAAAGCGCTTAGCAGTTTCCATTATGTCGTATTCGAAGGTCTGCATTACTTGAACGTTTCTTCACTTTACCAGACACTAGGCACACTCGGGTAGGCACCCGTTTTCGTACAAATACAGTGAGTAGCAGCAGTCTCCTTTGCTCTTCTAAGAAACATCCAGACCTAGGAGCCTTTCCCAGTCACTCTATGTAATCAGAGTGTAGGGCACCACTTAGCACCCTTCCTTAGGAAGCTAGGTGGACTCAGCTCTTCAACAGCTCCAGGGATCTGTTCTCTCATGTCCTACATGCCATGGAAGTCTGCCTCATTGCCCTCTGTGGAGCTTCACAAAGATACACAATCTGCTTCGCCTACCTCTAGGAACTCTTACCCAATGACCCCATACCTACAGGAGAGAGGAGGCTTGCATTCCTACTGGAACCAAATCACCGTTTTTCCTGTTAAAATGCAGGACTTTAAACTAGGCTTCGGCCCAATAGCACTGGTAGAACGTTCCAAGGATGAGGGAGTTCCATATATGCAGAACACTCTGTGAAGAAAAGTTGATTCAGCAAGGGACCAGAGTGTAGCTAGAGTCTCTTTGGACTTTTTAGATAAAAGAAGGTGTCCGGGTGCATGTTCACCAGAAAAGAAGACTTGAATGCCTAAGCCTTGCGTTCCCATTTTAAATCTCTATCCATGCCAGCCTGAGATACCTAAATAACACTGCTTTGACTGGCCTCTATTCACTGTGGGCAGCCCTCTGGAAAGAAAAGGAGTTTCTCTAAGGAAACACGGTGCTTCCCTAGCATGGGTGGGAGTTCCTCCTGTCATGCTCTAGAGCTACAGGATAACTTGACGTCAGTCCTTGCCTCAAGCTAAGGCCTGAAAAGCCCTGCTGAAGCGAAAGCGCTTAGCATTTTCCATTATGTCGTATTGGAAGTTCTGCTTTACTTGAACGTTTCTTCACTCTACCAGACACTAGGCACCCTAGTGTAGGCACCCTTTTTCCTACAAATACATTGAGTACCAGCAGTCTCCTTTGCTCTTCTAAGTAACATCCAGACTTAGAAGCCTTTCCCAGTCACTCTATGTACTCAGAGTGTAGGACAACTCGCTGCACCCTTCCTTAGGAAGTTAGGTGGACTCAGCTCTTCAACAGCTCCAGGAATTCTGTTCTCTCACGACCTACATGCCATGGAAGTCTGCCTCATTGCCCTCATTGGAGCTACACTAAGAAACACAATCTGCTTCGCCTTCTTCTAGGAACTCTTACCCAAGGACCCCATACCTACAGGAGAAAGCAGGTTGCATTCCTCCTGGAATCTAAGCAAAGTTTTTCCTGTTACACTGCAGGACTTTAGAATAGGTTTAGGCCCGAAGGGTTACCTAGAGCGTTCCAAGAATGAGGGAGTTCGATACATGCAGAAAACCCTGTGAAGAAAAGTTGATTCAGCAAGGGACCAGGGTGTAGCTAGAGTCTCTATTGACTTGTTAGAAATCAGAAGGGTTTCGGCTGCATTTTAACCGGAGAAGAAGACCTGAAGGCACAAGCCTTGCTTTCCCATGTTAAATCTCTAAACATGCTTCCCTGAAGAATCCTAAATAACACTGTTTTTACCTGGCTTCTGGTCTTTGTAGGCAGCCCTCACGAAAGAGAAGTAGTTTTCTCTAAGGAAACACGGTGCTTCCATAGCATGGGTGGGAGCTCCTGCTGTCCTGCTCTAGAGCTACAGGGAAACTTGACGTGAGTCTTTGCCTCAAGCTAAGGCCTGAAAAGCCTTGCTGAAGCGAAAGCGCTTAGCAGTTTCCATTATGTCGTATTCGAAGGTCTGCATTACTTGAACGTTTCTTCACTTTACCAGACACTAGGCACACTCGGGTAGGCACCCTTTTTCGTACAAATACAGTGAGTAGCAGCAGTCTCCTTTGCTCTTCTAAGAAACATCCAGACCTAGGAGCCTTTCCCAGTCACTCTATGTAATCAGAGTGTACGGCAACTCGCAGCACCCTTCCTTAGGAAGCTAGGTGGACTCAGCTCTTCAACAGCTCCAGGGATCTGTTCTCTCATGTCCTACATGCCATGGAAGTCTGCCTCATTGCCCTCTGTGGAGCTTCACAAAGATACACAATCTGCTTCGCCTACCTCTAGGAACTCTTACCCAATGACCCCATACCTACAGGAGAGAGGAGGCTTGCATTCCTACTGGAACCAAATCACCGTTTTTCCTGTTAAAATGCAGGACTTTAAACTAGGCTTCGGCCCAATAGCACTGGTAGAACGTTCCAAGGATGAGGGAGTTCCATATATGCAGAACACTCTGTGAAGAAAAGTTGATTCAGCAAGGGACCAGAGTGTAGCTAGAGTCTCTTTGGACTTTTTAGATAAAAGAAGGTGTCCGGGTGCATGTTCACCAGAAAAGAAGACTTGAATGCCTAAGCCTTGCGTTCCCATTTTAAATCTCTATCCATGCCAGCCTGAGATACCTAAATAACACTGCTTTGACTGGCCTCTATTCACCGTGGGCAGCCCTCTGGAAAGAAAAGGAGTTTCTCTAAGGAAACACGGTGCTTCCCTAGCATGGGTGGGAGTTCCTCCTGTCATGCTCTAGAGCTACAGGATAACTTGACGTCAGTCCTTGCCTCAAGCTAAGGCCTGAAAAGCCCTGCTGAAGCGAAAGCGCTTAGCATTTTCCATTATGTCGTATTGGAAGTTCTGCTTTACTTGAACGTTTCTTCACTCTCCCAGACACTAGGCACCCTAGTGTAGGCACCCTTTTTCCTACAAATACATTGAGTACCAGCAGTCTCCTTTGCTCTTCTAAGTAACATCCAGACTTAGAAGCCTTTCCCAGTCACTCTATGTACTCAGAGTGTAGGACAACTCGCTGCACCCTTCCTTAGGAAGTTAGGTGGACTCAGCTCTTCAACAGCTCCAGGAATTCTGTTCTCTCACGACCTACATGCCATGGAAGTCTGCCTCATTGCCCTCATTGGAGCTACACTAAGAAACACAATCTGCTTCGCCTTCTTCTAGGAACTCTTACCCAAGGACCCCATACCTACAGGAGAAAGCAGGTTGCATTCCTCCTGGAATCTAAGCAAAGTTTTTCCTGTTACACTGCAGGACTTTAGAATAGGTTTAGGCCCGAAGGGTTACCTAGAGCGTTCCAAGAATGAGGGAGTTCGATACATGCAGAAAACCCTGTGAAGAAAAGTTGATTCAGCAAGGGACCAGGGTGTAGCTAGAGTCTCTATTGACTTGTTAGAAATCAGAAGGGTTTCGGCTGCATTTTAACCGGAGAAGAAGACCTGAAGGCACAAGCCTTGCTTTCCCATGTTAAATCTCTAAACATGCTTCCCTGAAGAATCCTAAATAACACTGTTTTTACCTGGCTTCTGGTCTTTGTAGGCAGCCCTCACGAAAGAGAAGTAGTTTTCTCTAAGGAAACACGGTGCTTCCATAGCATGGGTGGGAGCTCCTGCTGTCCTGCTCTAGAGCTACAGGGAAACTTGACGTGAGTCTTTGCCTCAAGCTAAGGCCTGAAAAGCCTTGCTGAAGCGAAAGCGCTTAGCAGTTTCCATTATGTCGTATTCGAAGGTCTGCATTACTTGAACGTTTCTTCACTTTACCAGACACTAGGCACACTCGGGTAGGCACCCTTTTTCGTACAAATACAGTGAGTAGCAGCAGTCTCCTTTGCTCTTCTAAGAAACATCCAGACCTAGGAGCCTTTCCCAGTCACTCTATGTAATCAGAGTGTACGGCAACTCGCAGCACCCTTCCTTAGGAAGCTAGGTGGACTCAGCTCTTCAACAGCTCCAGGGATCTGTTCTCTCATGTCCTACATGCCATGGAAGTCTGCCTCATTGCCCTCTGTGGAGCTTCACAAAGATACACAATCTGCTTCGCCTACCTCTAGGAACTCTTACCCAATGACCCCATACCTACAGGAGAGAGGAGGCTTGCATTCCTACTGGAACCAAATCACCGTTTTTCCTGTTAAAATGCAGGACTTTAAAGTAGGCTTCGGCCCAATAGCACTGGTAGAACGTTCCAAGGATGAGGGAGTTCCATATATGCAGAACACTCTGTGAAGAAAAGTTGATTCAGCAAGGGACCAGAGTGTAGCTAGAGTCTCTTTGGACTTTTTAGATAAAAGAAGGTGTCCGGGTGCATGTTCACCAGAAAAGAAGACTTGAATGCCTAAGCCTTGCGTTCCCATTTTAAATCTCTATCCATGCCAGCCTGAGATACCTAAATAACACTGCTTTGACTGGCCTCTATTCACTGTGGGCAGCCCTCTGGAAAGAAAAGGAGTTTCTCTAAGGAAACACGGTGCTTCCCTAGCATGGGTGGGAGTTCCTCCTGTCATGCTCTAGAGCTACAGGGTAACTTGACGTGAGTCCTTGCCTCAAGCTAAGGCCTGAAAAGCCCTGCTGAAGCGAAAGCGCTTAGCATTTTCCATTATGTCGTATTGGAAGTTCTGCTTTACTTGAACGTTTCTTCACTCTACCAGACACTAGGCACCCTAGTGTAGGCACCCTTTTTCCTACAAATACATTGAGTACCAGCAGTCTCCTTTGCTCTTCTAAGTAACATCCAGACTTAGAAGCCTTTCCCAGTCACTCTATGTACTCAGAGTGTAGGACAACTCGCTGCACCCTTCCTTAGGAAGTTAGGTGGACTCAGCTCTTCAACAGCTCCAGGAATTCTGTTCTCTCACGACCTACATGCCATGGAAGTCTGCCTCATTGCCCTCATTGGAGCAACACTAAGAAACACAATCTGCTTCGCCTTCTTCTAGGAACTCTTACCCAAGGACCCCATACCTACAGGAGAAAGCAGGTTGCATTCCTACTGGAATCTAAGCAAAGTTTTTCCTGTTACACTGCAGGACTTTAGAATAGGTTTAGGCCCGAAGGGTTACCTAGAGCGTTCCAAGAATGAGGGAGTTCGATACATGCAGAAAACCCTGTGAAGAAAAGTTGATTCAGCAAGGGACCAGGGTGTAGCTAGAGTCTCTATTGACTTGTTAGAAATCAGAAGGGTTTCGGCTGCATTTTAACCGGAGAAGAAGACCTGAAGGCACAAGCCTTGCTTTCCCATGTTAAATCTCTAAACATGCTTCCCTGAAGAATCCTAAATAACACTGTTTTTACCTGGCTTCTGGTCTTTGTAGGCAGCCCTCACGAAAGAGAAGTAGTTTTCTCTAAGGAAACACGGTGCTTCCATAGCATGGGTGGGAGCTCCTGCTGTCCTGCTCTAGAGCTACAGGGAAACTTGACGTGAGTCTTTGCCTCAAGCTAAGGCCTGAAAAGCCTTGCTGAAGCGAAAGCGCTTAGCAGTTTCCATTATGTCGTATTCGAAGGTCTGCATTACTTGAACGTTTCTTCACTTTACCAGACACTAGGCACACTCGGGTAGGCACCCGTTTTCGTACAAATACAGTGAGTACCAGCAGTCTCCTTTGCTCTTTTAAGAAACATCCAGACCTAGGAGCCTTTCCCAGTCACTCTATGTAATCAGAGAGTAGGGCACCACTTAGCACCCTTCCTTAGGAAGCTAGGTGGACTCAGCTCTTCAACAGCTCCAGGGATCTGTTCTCTCATGTCCTACATGCCATGGAAGTCTGCCTCATTGCCCTCTGTGGAGCTTCACAAAGATACACAATCTGCTTCGCCTACCTCTAGGAACTCTTACCCAATGACCCCATACCTACAGGAGAGAGGAGGCTTGCATTCCTACTGGAACCAAACCACCGTTTTTACTGTTAAAATGCAGGACTTTAAACTAGGCTTCGGCCCAATAGCACTGGTAGAACGTTCCAAGGATGAGGGAGTTCCATATATGCAGAACACTCTGTGAAGAAAAGTTGATTCAGCAAGGGACCAGAGTGTAGCTAGAGTCTCTTTGGACTTTTTAGATAAAAGAAGGTGTCCGGGTGCATGTTCACCAGAAAAGAAGACTTGAATGCCTAAGCCTTGCGTTCCTATTTTAAATCTCTATCCATGCCAGCCTGAGATACCTAAATAACACTGCTTTGACTGGCCTCTATTCACTGTGGGCAGCCCTCTGGAAAGAAAAGGAGTTTCTCTAAGGAAACACGGTGCTTCCCTAGCATGGGTGGGAGTTCCTCCTGTCATGCTCTAGAGCTACAGGGTAACTTGACGTGAGTCCTTGCCTCAAGCTAAGGCCTGAAAAGCCCTGCTGAAGCGAAAGCGCTTAGCATTTTCCATTATGTCGTATTGGAAGTTCTGCTTTACTTGAACGTTTCTTCACTCTACCAGACACTAGGCACCCTAGTGTAGGCACCCTTTTTCCTACAAATACATTGAGTACCAGCAGTCTCCTTTGCTCTTCTAAGTAACATCCAGACTTAGAAGCCTTTCCCAGTCACTCTATGTATTCAGAGTGTAGGACAACTCGCTGCACCCTTCCTTAGGAAGTTAGGTGGACTCAGCTATTCAACAGCTCCAGGAATTCTGTTCTCTCACGACCTACATGCCATGGAAGTCTGCCTCATTGCCCTCATTGGAGCTACACTAAGAAACACAATCTGCTTCGCCTTCTTCTAGGAACTCTTACCAAAGGACCCCATACCTACAGGAGAAAGCAGGTTGCATTCCTCCTGGAATCTAAGCAAAGTTTTTCCTGTTACACTGCAGGACTTTAGAATAGGTTTAGGCCCGAAGGGTTACCTAGAGCGTTCCAAGAATGAGGGAGTTCGATACATGCAGAAAACCCTGTGAAGAAAAGTTGATTCAGCAAGGGACCAGGGTGTAGCTAGAGTCTCTATTGACTTGTTAGAAATCAGAAGGGTTTCGGCTGCATTTTAACCGGAGAAGAAGACCTGAAGGCACAAGCCTTGCTTTCCCATGTTAAATCTCTAAACATGCTTCCCTGAAGAATCCTAAATAACACTGTTTTTACCTGGCTTCTGGTCTTTGTAGGCAGCCCTCACGAAAGAGAAGTAGTTTTCTCTAAGGAAACACGGTGCTTCCATAGCATGGGTGGGAGCTCCTGCTGTCCTGCTCTAGAGCTACAGGGAAACTTGACGTGAGTCTTTGCCTCAAGCTAAGGCCTGAAAAGCCTTGCTGAAGCGAAAGCGCTTAGCAGTTTCCATTATGTCGTATTCGAAGGTCTGCATTACTTGAACGTTTCTTCACTTTACCAGACACTAGGCACACTCGGGTAGGCACCCGTTTTCGTACAAATACAGTGAGTACCAGCAGTCTCCTTTGCTCTTCTAAGAAACATCCAGACCTAGGAGCCTTTCCCAGTCACTCTATGTAATCAGAGTGTAGGGCACCACTTAGCACCCTTCCTTAGGAAGCTAGGTGGACTCAGCTCTTCAACAGCTCCAGGGATCTGTTCTCTCATGTCCTACATGCCATGGAAGTCTGCCTCATTGCCCTCTGTGGAGCTTCACAAAGATACACAATCTGCTTCGCCTACCTCTAGGAACTCTTACCCAATGACCCCATACCTACAGGAGAGAGGAGGCTTGCATTCCTACTGGAACCAAATCACCGTTTTTCCTGTTAAAATGCAGGACTTTAAACTAGGCTTCGGCCCAATAGCACTGGTAGAACGTTCCAAGGATGAGGGAGTTCCATATATGCAGAACACTCTGTGAAGAAAAGTTGATTCAGCAAGGGACCAGAGTGTAGCTAGAGTCTCTTTGGACTTTTTAGATAAAAGAAGGTGTCCGGGTGCATGTTCACCAGAAAAGAAGACTTGAATGCCTAAGCCTTGCGTTCCCATTTTAAATCTCTATCCATGCCAGCCTGAGATACCTAAATAACACTGCTTTGACTGGCCTCTATTCACTGTGGGCAGCCCTCTGGAAAGAAAAGGAGTTTCTCTAAGGAAACACGGTGCTTCCCTAGCATGGGTGGGAGTTCCTCCTGTCATGCTCTAGAGCTACAGGATAACTTGACGTGAGTCCTTGCCTCAAGCTAAGGCCTGAAAAGCCCTGCTGAAGCGAAAGCGCTTAGCATTTTCCATTATGTCGTATTGGAAGTTCTGCTTTACTTGAACGTTTCTTCACTCTACCAGACACTAGGCACCCTAGTGTAGGCACCCTTTTTCCTACAAATACATTGAGTACCAGCAGTCTCCTTTGCTCTTCTAAGTAACATCCAGACTTAGAAGCCTTTCCCAGTCACTCTATGTATTCAGAGTGTAGGACAACTCGCTGCACCCTTCCTTAGGAAGTTAGGTGGACTCAGCTCTTCAACAGCTCCAGGAATTCTGTTCTCTCACGACCTACATGCCATGGAAGTCTGCCTCATTGCCCTCATTGGAGCTACACTAAGAAACACAATCTGCTTCGCCTTCTTCTAGGAACTCTTACCCAAGGACCCCATACCTACAGGAGAAAGCAGGTTGCATTCCTCCTGGAATCTAAGCAAAGTTTTTCCTGTTACACTGCAGGACTTTAGAATAGGTTTAGGCCCGAAGGGTTACCTAGAGCGTTCCAAGAATGAGGGAGTTCGATACATGCAGAAAACCCTGTGAAGAAAAGTTGATTCAGCAAGGGACCAGGGTGTAGCTAGAGTCTCTATTGACTTGTTAGAAATCAGAAGGGTTTCGGCTGCATTTTAACCGGAGAAGAAGACCTGAAGGCACAAGCCTTGCTTTCCCATGTTAAATCTCTAAACATGCTTCCCTGAAGAATCCTAAATAACACTGTTTTTACCTGGCTTCTGGTCTTTGTAGGCAGCCCTCACGAAAGAGAAGTAGTTTTCTCTAAGGAAACACGGTGCTTCCATAGCATGGGTGGGAGCTCCTGCTGTCCTGCTCTAGAGCTACAGGGAAACTTGACGTGAGTCTTTGCCTCAAGCTAAGGCCTGAAAAGCCTTGCTGAAGCGAAAGCGCTTAGCAGTTTCCATTATGTCGTATTCGAAGGTCTGCATTACTTGAACGTTTCTTCACTTTACCAGGCACTAGGCACACTCGGGTAGGCACCCGTTTTCGTACAAATACAGTGAGTAGCAGCAGTCTCCTTTGCTCTTCTAAGAAACATCCAGACCTAGGAGCCTTTCCCAGTCACTCTATGTAATCAGAGTGTAGGGCAACACGCAGCACCCTTCCTTAGGAAGCTAGGTGGACTCAGCTCTTCAACAGCTCCAGGGATCTGTTCTCTCATGTCCTACATGCCATGGAAGTCTGCCTCATTGCCCTCTGTGGAGCTTCACAAAGATACACAATCTGCTTCGCCTACCTCTAGGAACTCTTACCCAATGACCCCATACCTACAGGAGAGAGGAGGCTTGCATTCCTACTGGAACCAAATCACCGTTTTTCCTGTTAAAATGCAGGACTTTAAAGTAGGCTTCGGCCCAATAGCACTGGTAGAACGTTCCAAGGATGAGGGAGTTCCATATATGCAGAACACTCTGTGAAGAAAAGTTGATTCAGCAAGGGACCAGAGTGTAGCTAGAGTCTCTTTGGACTTTTTAGATAAAAGAAGGTGTCCGGGTGCATGTTCACCAGAAAAGAAGACTTGAATGCCTAAGCCTTGCGTTCCCATTTTAAATCTCTATCCATGCCAGCCTGAGATACCTAAATAACACTGCTTTGACTGGCCTCTATTCACTGTGGGCAGCCCTCTGGAAAGAAAAGGAGTTTCTCAAAGGAAACACGGTGCTTCCCTAGCATGGGTGGGAGTTCCTCCTGTCATGCTCTAGAGCTACAGGGTAACTTGACGTGAGTCCTTGCCTCAAGCTAAGGCCTGAAAAGCCCTGCTGAAGCGAAAGCGCTTAGCATTTTCCATTATGTCGTATTGGAAGTTCTGCTTTACTTGAACGTTTCTTCACTCTACCAGACACTAGGCACCCTAGTGTAGGCACCCTTTTTCCTACAAATACATTGAGTACCAGCAGTCTCCTTTGCTCTTCTAAGTAACATCCAGACTTAGAAGCCTTTCCCAGTCACTCTATGTATTCAGAGTGTAGGACAACTCGCTGCACCCTTCCTTAGGAAGTTAGGTGGACTCAGCTCTTCAACAGCTCCAGGAATTCTGTTCTCTCACGACCTACATGCCATGGAAGTCTGCCTCATTGCCCTCATTGGAGCTACACTAAGAAACACAATCTGCTTCGCCTTCTTCTAGGAACTCTTACCCAAGGACCCCATACCTACAGGAGAAAGCAGGTTGCATTCCTCCTGGAATCTAAGCAAAGTTTTTCCTGTTACACTGCAGGACTTTAGAATAGGTTTAGGCCCGAAGGGTTACCTAGAGCGTTCCAAGAATGAGGGAGTTCGATACATGCAGAAAACCCTGTGAAGAAAAGTTGATTCAGCAAGGGACCAGGGTGTAGCTAGAGTCTCTATTGACTTGTTAGAAATCAGAAGGGTTTCGGCTGCATTTTAACCGGAGAAGAAGACCTGAAGGCACAAGCCTTGCTTTCCCATGTTAAATCTCTAAACATGCTTCCCTGAAGAATCCTAAATAACACTGTTTTTACCTGGCTTCTGGTCTTTGTAGGCAGCCCTCACGAAAGAGAAGTAGTTTTCTCTAAGGAAACACGGTGCTTCCATAGCATGGGTGGGAGCTCCTGCTGTCCTGCTCTAGAGCTACAGGGAAACTTGACGTGAGTCTTTGCCTCAAGCTAAGGCCTGAAAAGCCTTGCTGAAGCGAAAGCGCTTAGCAGTTTCCATTATGTCGTATTCGAAGGTCTGCATTACTTGAACGTTTCTTCACTTTACCAGACACTAGGCACACTCGGGTAGGCACCCGTTTTCGTACAAATACAGTGAGTAGCAGCAGTCTCCTTTGCTCTTCTAAGAAACATCCAGACCTAGGAGCCTTTCCCAGTCACTCTATGTAATCAGAGTGTAGGGCAACTCGCAGCACCCTTCCTTAGGAAGCTAGGTGGACTCAGCTCTTCAACAGCTCCAGGGATCTGTTCTCTCATGTCCTACATGCCATGGAAGTCTGCCTCATTGCCCTCTGTGGAGCTTCACAAAGATACACAATCTGCTTCGCCTACCTCTAGGAACTCTTACCCAATGACCCCATACCTACAGGAGAGAGGAGGCTTGCATTCCTACTGGAACCAAATCACCGTTTTTCCTGTTAAAATGCAGGACTTTAAAGTAGGCTTCGGCCCAATAGCACTGGTAGAACGTTCCAAGGATGAGGGAGTTCCATATATGCAGAACACTCTGTGAAGAAAAGTTGATTCAGCAAGGGACCAGAGTGTAGCTAGAGTCTCTTTGGACTTTTTAGATAAAAGAAGGTGTCCGGGTGCATGTTCACCAGAAAAGAAGACTTGAATGCCTAAGCCTTGCGTTCCCATTTTAAATCTCTATCCATGCCAGCCTGAGATACCTAAATAACACTGCTTTGACTGGCCTCTATTCACTGTGGGCAGCCCTCTGGAAAGAAAAGGAGTTTCTCAAAGGAAACACGGTGCTTCCCTAGCATGGGTGGGAGTTCCTCCTGTCATGCTCTAGAGCTACAGGGTAACTTGACGTGAGTCCTTGCCTCAAGCTAAGGCCTGAAAAGCCCTGCTGAAGCGAAAGCGCTTAGCATTTTCCATTATGTCGTATTGGAAGTTCTGCTTTACTTGAACGTTTCTTCACTCTACCAGACACTAGGCACCCTAGTGTAGGCACCCTTTTTCCTACAAATACATTGAGTACCAGCAGTCTCCTTTGCTCTTCTAAGTAACATCCAGACTTAGAAGCCTTTCCCAGTCACTCTATGTATTCAGAGTGTAGGACAACTCGCTGCACCCTTCCTTAGGAAGTTAGGTGGACTCAGCTCTTCAACAGCTCCAGGAATTCTGTTCTCTCACGACCTACATGCCATGGAAGTCTGCCTCATTGCCCTCATTGGAGCTACACTAAGAAACACAATCTGCTTCGCCTTCTTCTAGGAACTCTTACCCAAGGACCCCATACCTACAGGAGAAAGCAGGTTGCATTCCTCCTGGAATCTAAGCAAAGTTTTTCCTGTTACACTGCAGGACTTTAGAATAGGTTTAGGCCCGAAGGGTTACCTAGAGCGTTCCAAGAATGAGGGAGTTCGATACATGCAGAAAACCCTGTGAAGAAAAGTTGATTCAGCAAGGGACCAGGGTGTAGCTAGAGTCTCTATTGACTTGTTAGAAATCAGAAGGGTTTCGGCTGCATGTTAACCGGAGAAGAAGACCTGAAGGCACAAGCCTTGCTTTCCCATGTTAAATCTCTAAACATGCTTCCCTGAAGAATCCTAAATAACACTGTTTTTACCTGGCTTCTGGTCTTTGTAGGCAGCCCTCACGAAAGAGAAGTAGTTTTCTCTAAGGAAACACGGTGCTTCCATAGCATGGGTGGGAGCTCCTGCTGTCCTGCTCTAGAGCTACAGGGAAACTTGACGTGAGTCTTTGCCTCAAGCTAAGGCCTGAAAAGCCTTGCTGAAGCGAAAGCGCTTAGCAGTTTCCATTATGTCGTATTCGAAGGTCTGCATTACTTGAACGTTTCTTCACTTTACCAGACACTAGGCACACTCGGGTAGGCACCCGTTTTCGTACAAATACAGTGAGTACCAGCAGTCTCCTTTGCTCTTCTAAGAAACATCCAGACCTAGGAGCCTTTCCCAGTCACTCTATGTAATCAGAGTGTAGGGCACCACTTAGCACCCTTCCTTAGGAAGCTAGGTGGACTCAGCTCTTCAACAGCTCCAGGGATCTGTTCTCTCATGTCCTACATGCCATGGAAGTCTGCCTCATTGCCCTCTGTGGAGCTTCACAAAGATACACAATCTGCTTCGCCTACCTCTAGGAACTCTTACCCAATGACCCCATACCTACAGGAGAGAGGAGGCTTGCATTCCTACTGGAACCAAATCACCGTTTTTCCTGTTAAAATGCAGGACTTTAAAGTAGGCTTCGGCCCAATAGCACTGGTAGAACGTTCCAAGGATGAGGGAGTTCCATATATGCAGAACACTCTGTGAAGAAAAGTTGATTCAGCAAGGGACCAGAGTGTAGCTAGAGTCTCTTTGGACTTTTTAGATAAAAGAAGGTGTCCGGGTGCATGTTCACCAGAAAAGAAGACTTGAATGCCTAAGCCTTGCGTTCCCATTTTAAATCTCTATCCATGCCAGCCTGAGATACCTAAATAACACTGCTTTGACTGGCCTCTATTCACTGTGGGCAGCCCTCTGGAAAGAAAAGGAGTTTCTCTAAGGAAACACGGTGCTTCCCTAGCATGGGTGGGAGTTCCTCCTGTCATGCTCTAGAGCTACAGGGTAACTTGACGTGAGTCCTTGCCTCAAGCTAAGGCCTGAAAAGCCCTGCTGAAGCGAAAGCGCTTAGCATTTTCCATTATGTCGTATTGGAAGTTCTGCTTTACTTGAACGTTTCTTCACTCTACCAGACACTAGGCACCCTAGTGTAGGCACCCTTTTTCCTACAAATACATTGAGTACCAGCAGTCTCCTTTGCTCTTCTAAGTAACATCCAGACTTAGAAGCCTTTCCCAGTCACTCTATGTATTCAGAGTGTAGGACAACTCGCTGCACCCTTCCTTAGGAAGTTAGGTGGACTCAGCTCTTCAACAGCTCCAGGAATTCTGTTCTCTCACGACCTACATGCCATGGAAGTCTGCCTCATTGCCCTCATTGGAGCTACACTAAGAAACACAATCTGCTTCGCCTTCTTCTAGGAACTCTTACCCAAGGACCCCATACCTACAGGAGAAAGCAGGTTGCATTCCTCCTGGAATCTAAGCAAAGTTTTTCCTGTTACACTGCAGGACTTTAGAATAGGTTTAGGCCCGAAGGGTTACCTAGAGCGTTCCAAGAATGAGGGAGTTCGATACATGCAGAAAACCCTGTGAAGAAAAGTTGATTCAGCAAGGGACCAGGGTGTAGCTAGAGTCTCTATTGACTTGTTAGAAATCAGAAGGGTTTCGGCTGCATTTTAACCGGAGAAGAAGACCTGAAGGCACAAGCCTTGCTTTCCCATGTTAAATCTCTAAACATGCTTCCCTGAAGAATCCTAAATAACACTGTTTTTACCTGGCTTCTGGTCTTTGTAGGCAGCCCTCACGAAAGAGAAGTAGTTTTCTCTAAGGAAACACGGTGCTTCCATAGCATGGGTGGGAGCTCCTGCTGTCCTGCTCTAGAGCTACAGGGAAACTTGACGTGAGTCTTTGCCTCAAGCTAAGGCCTGAAAAGCCTTGCTGAAGCGAAAGCGCTTAGCAGTTTCCATTATGTCGTATTCGAAGGTCTGCATTACTTGAACGTTTCTTCACTTTACCAGACACTAGGCACACTCGGGTAGGCACCCGTTTTCGTACAAATACAGTGAGTAGCAGCAGTCTCCTTTGCTCTTCTAAGAAACATCCAGACCTAGGAGCCTTTCCCAGTCACTCTATGTAATCAGAGTGTAGGGCAACTCGCAGCACCCTTCCTTAGGAAGCTAGGTGGACTCAGCTCTTCAACAGCTCCAGGGATCTGTTCTCTCATGTCCTACATGCCATGGAAGTCTGCCTCATTGCCCTCTGTGGAGCTTCACAAAGATACACAATCTGCTTCGCCTACCTCTAGGAACTCTTACCCAATGACCCCATACCTACAGGAGAGAGGAGGCTTGCATTCCTACTGGAACCAAATCACCGTTTTTCCTGTTAAAATGCAGGACTTTAAACTAGGCTTCGGCCCAATAGCACTGGTAGAACGTTCCAAGGATGAGGGAGTTCCATATATGCAGAACACTCTGTGAAGAAAAGTTGATTCAGCAAGGGACCAGAGTGTAGCTAGAGTCTCTTTGTACTTTTTAGATAAAAGAAGGTGTCCGGGTGCATGTTCACCAGAAAAGAAGACTTGAATGCCTAAGCCTTGCGTTCCCATTTTAAATCTCTATCCATGCCAGCCTGAGATACCTAAATAACACTGCTTTGACTGGCCTCTATTCACTGTGGGCAGCCCTCTGGAAAGAAAAGGAGTTTCTCTAAGGAAACACGGTGCTTCCCTAGCATGGGTGGGAGTTCCTCCTGTCATGCTCTAGAGCTACAGGGTAACTTGACGTGAGTCCTTGCCTCAAGCTAAGGCCTGAAAAGCCCTGCTGAAGCGAAAGCGCTTAGCATTTTCCATTATGTCGTATTGGAAGTTCTGCTTTACTTGAACGTTTCTTCACTCTACCAGACACTAGGCACCCTAGTGTAGGCACCCTTTTTCCTACAAATACATTGAGTACCAGCAGTCTCCTTTGCTCTTCTAAGTAACATCCAGACTTAGAAGCCTTTCCCAGTCACTCTATGTATTCAGAGTGTAGGACAACTCGCTGCACCCTTCCTTAGGAAGTTAGGTGGACTCAGCTCTTCAACAGCTCCAGGAATTCTGTTCTCTCACGACCTACATGCCATGGAAGTCTGCCTCATTGCCCTCATTGGAGCTACACTAAGAAACACAATCTGCTTCGCCTTCTTCTAGGAACTCTTACCCAAGGACCCCATACCTACAGGAGAAAGCAGGTTGCATTCCTCCTGGAATCTAAGCAAAGTTTTTCCTGTTACACTGCAGGACTTTAGAATAGGTTTAGGCCCGAAGGGTTACCTAGAGCGTTCCAAGAATGAGGGAGTTCGATACATGCAGAAAACCCTGTGAAGAAAAGTTGATTCAGCAAGGGACCAGGGTGTAGCTAGAGTCTCTATTGACTTGTTAGAAATCAGAAGGGTTTCGGCTGCATTTTAACCGGAGAAGAAGACCTGAAGGCACAAGCCTTGCTTTCCCATGTTAAATCTCTAAACATGCTTCCCTGAAGAATCCTAAATAACACTGTTTTTACCTGGCTTCTGGTCTTTGTAGGCAGCCCTCACGAAAGAGAAGTAGTTTTCTCTAAGGAAACACGGTGCTTCCATAGCATGGGTGGGAGCTCCTGCTGTCCTGCTCTAGAGCTACAGGGAAACTTGACGTGAGTCTTTGCCTCAAGCTAAGGCCTGAAAAGCCTTGCTGAAGCGAAAGCGCTTAGCAGTTTCCATTATGTCGTATTCGAAGGTCTGCATTACTTGAACGTTTCTTCACTCTACCAGACACTAGGCACCCTAATGTAGGCACCCTTTCTCCTATAAATACATTGAGTACCAGCAGTCTCCTTTGCTCTTCTAAGTAACATCCAGACTTAGAAGACTTTCCCTGTCACTCTATGTATTCAGAATGTAGGACAACTCGCTGCACCCTTCCTTAGGAAGTTAGGTGGACTCAGCTCTTCAACAGTTCCAGGAATTCTGTTCTCTCACGACCTACATGCCATGGAAGTCTGCCTCATTGCCCTCTGTGGAGCTTCACTAAGATACACAATCTGCTTCGCCTACATCTAGGAACTCTTACCCAGTGACCCCATACCTACAGGAGAAAGGAGGCTTGCATTCCTACTGGAATCTAAGCAATGTTTTTCCTGTTACACTGCAGGACTTTAGACGGGGCTTCGGCCCTATAGCATACATAGAACGTTCCAAGGATGAGGGAGTTCCGTATATGCAGAACACTCTGTGAAGAAAAGGTGATTCAGCAAGGGACCCGGGTGTAGCTAGAGTCTCTATTGACTTGTTAGAAATCAGAAGGGTTTCGGCTGCATTTTAACCGGAGAAGAAGACCTGAAGGCACAAGCCTTGCTTTCCCATGTTAAATCTCTAAACATGCTTCCCTGAAGAATCCTAAATAACACTGTTTTTACCTGGCTTCTGGTCTTTGTAGGCAGCCCTCACGAAAGAGAAGTAGTTTTCTCTAAGGAAACACGGTGCTTCCATAGCATGGGTGGGAGCTCCTGCTGTCCTGCTCTAGAGCTACAGGGAAACTTGACGTGAGTCTTTGCCTCAAGCTAAGGCCTGAAAAGCCTTGCTGAAGCTAAAGCGCTTAGCAGTTTCCATTATGTCGTATTCGAAGGTCTGCATTACTTGAACGTTTCTTCACTTTACCAGACACTAGGCACACTCGGGTAGGCACCCGTTTTCGTACAAATACAGTGAGTAGCAGCAGTCTCCTTTGCTCTTCTAAGAAACATCCAGACCTAGGAGCCTTTCCCAGTCACTCTATGTAATCAGAGTGTAGGGCAACTCGCAGCACCCTTCCTTAGGAAGCTAGGTGGACTCAGCTCTTCAACAGCTCCAGGGATCTGTTCTCTCATGTCCTACATGCCATGGAAGTCTGCCTCATTGCCCTCTGTGGAGCTTCACAAAGATACACAATCTGCTTCGCCTACCTCTAGGAACTCTTACCCAATGACCCCATACCTACAGGAGAGAGGAGGCTTGCATTCCTACTGGAACCAAATCACCGTTTTTCCTGTTAAAATGCAGGACTTTAAACTAGGCTTCGGCCCAATAGCACTGGTAGAACGTTCCAAGGATGAGGGAGTTCCATATATGCAGAACACTCTGTGAAGAAAAGTTGATTCAGCAAGGGACCAGAGTGTAGCTAGAGTCTCTTTGGACTTTTTAGATAAAAGAAGGTGTCCGGGTGCATGTTCACCAGAAAAGAAGACTTGAATGCCTAAGCCTTGCGTTCCCATTTTAAATCTCTATCCATGCCAGCCTGAGATACCTAAATAACACTGCTTTGACTGGCCTCTATTCACTGTGGGCAGCCCTCTGGAAAGAAAAGGAGTTTCTCTAAGGAAACACGGTGCTTCCCTAGCATGGGTGGGAGTTCCTCCTGTCATGCTCTAGAGCTACAGGATAACTTGACGTCAGTCCTTGCCTCAAGCTAAGGCCTGAAAAGCCCTGCTGAAGCGAAAGCGCTTAGCATTTTCCATTATGTCGTATTGGAAGTTCTGCTTTACTTGAACGTTTCTTCACTCTACCAGACACTAGGCACCCTAGTGTAGGCACCCTTTTTCCTACAAATACATTGAGTACCAGCAGTCTCCTTTGCTCTTCTAAGTAACATCCAGACTTAGAAGCCTTTCCCAGTCACTCTATGTACTCAGAGTGTAGGACAACTCGCTGCACCCTTCCTTAGGAAGTTAGGTGGACTCAGCTCTTCAACAGCTCCAGGAATTCTGTTCTCTCACGACCTACATGCCATGGAAGTCTGCCTCATTGCCCTCATTGGAGCTACACTAAGAAACACAATCTGCTTCGCCTTCTTCTAGGAACTCTTACCCAAGGACCCCATACCTACAGGAGAAAGCAGGTTGCATTCCTCCTGGAATCTAAGCAAAGTTTTTCCTTTTACACTGCAGGACTTTAGAATAGGTTTAGGCCCGAAGGGTTACATAGAGCGTTCCAAGAATGAGGGAGTTCGATACATGCAGAAAACCCTGTGAAGAAAAGTTCATTCAGCAAGGGACCAGGGTGTAGCTAGAGTCTCTATTGACTTGTTAGAAATCAGAAGGGTTTCGGCTGCATTTTAACCGGAGAAGAAGACCTGAAGGCACAAGCCTTGCTTTCCCATGTTAAATCTCTAAACATGCTTCCCTGAAGAATCCTAAATAACACTGTTTTTACCTGGCTTCTGGTCTTTGTAGGCAGCCCTCACGAAAGAGAAGTAGTTTTCTCTAAGGAAACACGGTGCTTCCATAGCATGGGTGGGAGCTCCTGCTGTCCTGCTCTAGAGCTACAGGGAAACTTGACGTGAGTCTTTGCCTCAAGCTAAGGCCTGAAAAGCCTTGCTGAAGCGAAAGCGCTTAGCAGTTTCCATTATGTCGTATTCGAAGGTCTGCATTACTTGAACGTTTCTTCACTCTACCAGACACTAGGCACCCTAATGTAGGCACCCTTTCTCCTATAAATACATTGAGTACCAGCAGTCTCCTTTGCTCTTCTAAGTAACATCCAGACTTAGAAGACTTTCCCTGTCACTCTATGTATTCAGAATGTAGGACAACTCGCTGCACCCTTCCTTAGGAAGTTAGGTGGACTCAGCTCTTCAACAGTTCCAGGAATTCTGTTCTCTCACGACCTACATGCCATGGAAGTCTGCCTCATTGCCCTCTGTGGAGCTTCACTAAGATACACAATCTGCTTCGCCTACATCTAGGAACTCTTACCCAGTGACCCCATACCTACAGGAGAAAGGAGGCTTGCATTCCTACTGGAATCTAAGCAATGTTTTTCCTGTTACACTGCAGGACTTTAGACGGGGCTTCGGCCCTATAGCATACATAGAACGTTCCAAGGATGAGGGAGTTCCGTATATGCAGAACACTCTGTGAAGAAAAGGTGATTCAGCAAGGGACCCGGGTGTAGCTAGAGTCTCTATTGACTTGTTAGAAATCAGAAGGGTTTCGGCTGCATTTTAACCGGAGAAGAAGACCTGAAGGCACAAGCCTTGCTTTCCCATGTTAAATCTCTAAACATGCTTCCCTGAAGAATCCTAAATAACACTGTTTTACCTGGCTTCTGGTCTTTGTAGGCAGCCCTCACGAAAGAGAAGTAGTTTTCTCTAAGGAAACACGGTGCTTCCATAGCATGGGTGGGAGCTCCTGCTGTCCTGCTCTAGAGCTACAGGGAAACTTGACGTGAGTCTTTGCCTCAAGCTAAGGCCTGAAAAGCCTTGCTGAAGCGAAAGCGCTTAGCAGTTTCCATTATGTCGTATTCGAAGGTCTGCATTACTTGAACGTTTCTTCACTTTACCAGACACTAGGCACACTCGGGTAGGCACCCGTTTTCGTACAAATACAGTGAGTAGCAGCAGTCTCCTTTGCTCTTCTAAGAAACATCCAGACCTAGGAGCCTTTCCCAGTCACTCTATGTAATCAGAGTGTAGGGCAACTCGCAGCACCCTTCCTTAGGAAGCTAGGTGGACTCAGCTCTTCAACAGCTCCAGGGATCTGTTCTCTCATGTCCTACATGCCATGGAAGTCTGCCTCATTGCCCTCTGTGGAGCTTCACAAAGATACACAATCTGCTTCGCCTACCTCTAGGAACTCTTACCCAATGACCCCATACCTACAGGAGAGAGGAGGCTTGCATTCCTACTGGAACCAAATCACCGTTTTTCCTGTTAAAATGCAGGACTTTAAACTAGGCTTCGGCCCAATAGCACTGGTAGAACGTTCCAAGGATGAGGGAGTTCCATATATGCAGAACACTCTGTGAAGAAAAGTTGATTCAGCAAGGGACCAGAGTGTAGCTAGAGTCTCTTTGGACTTTTTAGATAAAAGAAGGTGTCCGGGTGCATGTTCACCAGAAAAGAAGACTTGAATGCCTAAGCCTTGCGTTCCCATTTTAAATCTCTATCCATGCCAGCCTGAGATACCTAAATAACACTGCTTTGACTGGCCTCTATTCACTGTGGGCAGCCCTCTGGAAAGAAAAGGAGTTTCTCTAAGGAAACACGGTGCTTCCCTAGCATGGGTGGGAGTTCCTCCTGTCATGCTCTAGAGCTACAGGATAACTTGACGTCAGTCCTTGCCTCAAGCTAAGGCCTGAAAAGCCCTGCTGAAGCGAAAGCGCTTAGCATTTTCCATTATGTCGTATTGGAAGTTCTGCTTTACTTGAACGTTTCTTCACTCTACCAGACACTAGGCACCCTAGTGTAGGCACCCTTTTTCCTACAAATACATTGAGTACCAGCAGTCTCCTTTGCTCTTCTAAGTAACATCCAGACTTAGAAGCCTTTCCCAGTCACTCTATGTACTCAGAGTGTAGGACAACTCGCTGCACCCTTCCTTAGGAAGTTAGGTGGACTCAGCTCTTCAACAGCTCCAGGAATTCTGTTCTCTCACGACCTACATGCCATGGAAGTCTGCCTCATTGCCCTCATTGGAGCTACACTAAGAAACACAATCTGCTTCGCCTTCTTCTAGGAACTCTTACCCAAGGACCCCATACCTACAGGAGAAAGCAGGTTGCATTCCTCCTGGAATCTAAGCAAAGTTTTTCCTGTTACACTGCAGGACTTTAGAATAGGTTTAGGCCCGAAGGGTTACCTAGAGCGTTCCAAGAATGAGGGAGTTCGATACATGCAGAAAACCCTGTGAAGAAAAGTTGATTCAGCAAGGGACCAGGGTGTAGCTAGAGTCTCTATTGACTTGTTAGAAATCAGAAGGGTTTCGGCTGCATTTTAACCGGAGAAGAAGACCTGAAGGCACAAGCCTTGCTTTCCCATGTTAAATCTCTAAACATGCTTCCCTGAAGAATCCTAAATAACACTGTTTTTACCTGGCTTCTGGTCTTTGTAGGCAGCCCTCACGAAAGAGAAGTAGTTTTCTCTAAGGAAACACGGTGCTTCCATAGCATGGGTGGGAGCTCCTGCTGTCCTGCTCTAGAGCTACAGGGAAACTTGACGTGAGTCTTTGCCTCAAGCTAAGGCCTGAAAAGCCTTGCTGAAGCGAAAGCGCTTAGCAGTTTCCATTATGTCGTATTCGAAGGTCTGCATTACTTGAACGTTTCTTCACTTTACCAGACACTAGGCACACTCGGGTAGGCACCCTTTTTCGTACAAATACAGTGAGTAGCAGCAGTCTCCTTTGCTCTTCTAAGAAACATCCAGACCTAGGAGCCTTTCCCAGTCACTCTATGTAATCAGAGTGTACGGCAACTCGCAGCACCCTTCCTTAGGAAGCTAGGTGGACTCAGCTCTTCAACAGCTCCAGGGATCTGTTCTCTCATGTCCTACATGCCATGGAAGTCTGCCTCATTGCCCTCTGTGGAGCTTCACAAAGATACACAATCTGCTTCGCCTACCTCTAGGAACTCTTACCCAATGACCCCATACCTACAGGAGAGAGGAGGCTTGCATTCCTACTGGAACCAAATCACCGTTTTTCCTGTTAAAATGCAGGACTTTAAACTAGGCTTCGGCCCAATAGCACTGGTAGAACGTTCCAAGGATGAGGGAGTTCCATATATGCAGAACACTCTGTGAAGAAAAGTTGATTCAGCAAGGGACCAGAGTGTAGCTAGAGTCTCTTTGGACTTTTTAGATAAAAGAAGGTGTCCGGGTGCATGTTCACCAGAAAAGAAGACTTGAATGCCTAAGCCTTGCGTTCCCATTTTAAATCTCTATCCATGCCAGCCTGAGATACCTAAATAACACTGCTTTGACTGGCCTCTATTCACTGTGGGCAGCCCTCTGGAAAGAAAAGGAGTTTCTCTAAGGAAACACGGTGCTTCCCTAGCATGGGTGGGAGTTCCTCCTGTCATGCTCTAGAGCTACAGGGTAACTTGACGTGAGTCCTTGCCTCAAGCTAAGGCCTGAAAAGCCCTGCTGAAGCGAAAGCGCTTAGCATTTTCCATTATGTCGTATTGGAAGTTCTGCTTTACTTGAACGTTTCTTCACTCTACCAGACACTAGGCACCCTAGTGTAGGCACCCTTTTTCCTACAAATACATTGAGTACCAGCAGTCTCCTTTGCTCTTCTAAGTAACATCCAGACTTAGAAGCCTTTCCCAGTCACTCTATGTACTCAGAGTGTAGGACAACTCGCTGCACCCTTCCTTAGGAAGTTAGGTGGACTCAGCTCTTCAACAGCTCCAGGAATTCTGTTCTCTCACGACCTACATGCCATGGAAGTCTGCCTCATTGCCCTCATTGGAGCAACACTAAGAAACACAATCTGCTTCGCCTTCTTCTAGGAACTCTTACCCAAGGACCCCATACCTACAGGAGAAAGCAGGTTGCATTCCTACTGGAATCTAAGCAAAGTTTTTCCTGTTACACTGCAGGACTTTAGAATAGGTTTAGGCCCGAAGGGTTACCTAGAGCGTTCCAAGAATGAGGGAGTTCGATACATGCAGAAAACCCTGTGAAGAAAAGTTGATTCAGCAAGGGACCAGGGTGTAGCTAGAGTCTCTATTGACTTGTTAGAAATCAGAAGGGTTTCGGCTGCATTTTAACCGGAGAAGAAGACCTGAAGGCACAAGCCTTGCTTTCCCATGTTAAATCTCTAAACATGCTTCCCTGAAGAATCCTAAATAACACTGTTTTTACCTGGCTTCTGGTCTTTGTAGGCAGCCCTCACGAAAGAGAAGTAGTTTTCTCTAAGGAAACACGGTGCTTCCATAGCATGGGTGGGAGCTCCTGCTGTCCTGCTCTAGAGCTACAGGGAAACTTGACGTGAGTCTTTGCCTCAAGCTAAGGCCTGAAAAGCCTTGCTGAAGCGAAAGCGCTTAGCAGTTTCCATTATGTCGTATTCGAAGGTCTGCATTACTTGAACGTTTCTTCACTTTACCAGACACTAGGCACACTCGGGTAGGCACCCGTTTTCGTACAAATACAGTGAGTACCAGCAGTCTCCTTTGCTCTTTTAAGAAACATCCAGACCTAGGAGCCTTTCCCAGTCACTCTATGTAATCAGAGAGTAGGGCACCACTTAGCACCCTTCCTTAGGAAGCTAGGTGGACTCAGCTCTTCAACAGCTCCAGGGATCTGTTCTCTCATGTCCTACATGCCATGGAAGTCTGCCTCATTGCCCTCTGTGGAGCTTCACAAAGATACACAATCTGCTTCGCCTACCTCTAGGAACTCTTACCCAATGACCCCATACCTACAGGAGAGAGGAGGCTTGCATTCCTACTGGAACCAAACCACCGTTTTTCCTGTTAAAATGCAGGACTTTAAACTAGGCTTCGGCCCAATAGCACTGGTAGAACGTTCCAAGGATGAGGGAGTTCCATATATGCAGAACACTCTGTGAAGAAAAGTTGATTCAGCAAGGGACCAGAGTGTAGCTAGAGTCTCTTTGGACTTTTTAGATAAAAGAAGGTGTCCGGGTGCATGTTCACCAGAAAAGAAGACTTGAATGCCTAAGCCTTGCGTTCCTATTTTAAATCTCTATCCATGCCAGCCTGAGATACCTAAATAACACTGCTTTGACTGGCCTCTATTCACTGTGGGCAGCCCTCTGGAAAGAAAAGGAGTTTCTCTAAGGAAACACGGTGCTTCCCTAGCATGGGTGGGAGTTCCTCCTGTCATGCTCTAGAGCTACAGGGTAACTTGACGTGAGTCCTTGCCTCAAGCTAAGGCCTGAAAAGCCCTGCTGAAGCGAAAGCGCTTAGCATTTTCCATTATGTCGTATTGGAAGTTCTGCTTTACTTGAACGTTTCTTCACTCTACCAGACACTAGGCACCCTAGTGTAGGCACCCTTTTTCCTACAAATACATTGAGTACCAGCAGTCTCCTTTGCTCTTCTAAGTAACATCCAGACTTAGAAGCCTTTCCCAGTCACTCTATGTATTCAGAGTGTAGGACAACTCGCTGCACCCTTCCTTAGGAAGTTAGGTGGACTCAGCTATTCAACAGCTCCAGGAATTCTGTTCTCTCACGACCTACATGCCATGGAAGTCTGCCTCATTGCCCTCATTGGAGCTACACTAAGAAACACAATCTGCTTCGCCTTCTTCTAGGAACTCTTACCAAAGGACCCCATACCTACAGGAGAAAGCAGGTTGCATTCCTCCTGGAATCTAAGCAAAGTTTTTCCTGTTACACTGCAGGACTTTAGAATAGGTTTAGGCCCGAAGGGTTACCTAGAGCGTTCCAAGAATGAGGGAGTTCGATACATGCAGAAAACCCTGTGAAGAAAAGTTGATTCAGCAAGGGACCAGGGTGTAGCTAGAGTCTCTATTGACTTGTTAGAAATCAGAAGGGTTTCGGCTGCATTTTAACCGGAGAAGAAGACCTGAAGGCACAAGCCTTGCTTTCCCATGTTAAATCTCTAAACATGCTTCCCTGAAGAATCCTAAATAACACTGTTTTTACCTGGCTTCTGGTCTTTGTAGGCAGCCCTCACGAAAGAGAAGTAGTTTTCTCTAAGGAAACACGGTGCTTCCATAGCATGGGTGGGAGCTCCTGCTGTCCTGCTCTAGAGCTACAGGGAAACTTGACGTGAGTCTTTGCCTCAAGCTAAGGCCTGAAAAGCCTTGCTGAAGCGAAAGCGCTTAGCAGTTTCCATTATGTCGTATTCGAAGGTCTGCATTACTTGAACGTTTCTTCACTTTACCAGACACTAGGCACACTCGGGTAGGCACCCGTTTTCGTACAAATACAGTGAGTACCAGCAGTCTCCTTTGCTCTTCTAAGAAACATCCAGACCTAGGAGCCTTTCCCAGTCACTCTATGTAATCAGAGTGTAGGGCACCACTTAGCACCCTTCCTTAGGAAGCTAGGTGGACTCAGCTCTTCAACAGCTCCAGGGATCTGTTCTCTCATGTCCTACATGCCATGGAAGTCTGCCTCATTGCCCTCTGTGGAGCTTCACAAAGATACACAATCTGCTTCGCCTACCTCTAGGAACTCTTACCCAATGACCCCATACCTACAGGAGAGAGGAGGCTTGCATTCCTACTGGAACCAAATCACCGTTTTTCCTGTTAAAATGCAGGACTTTAAACTAGGCTTCGGCCCAATAGCACTGGTAGAACGTTCCAAGGATGAGGGAGTTCCATATATGCAGAACACTCTGTGAAGAAAAGTTGATTCAGCAAGGGACCAGAGTGTAGCTAGAGTCTCTTTGGACTTTTTAGATAAAAGAAGGTGTCCGGGTGCATGTTCACCAGAAAAGAAGACTTGAATGCCTAAGCCTTGCGTTCCCATTTTAAATCTCTATCCATGCCAGCCTGAGATACCTAAATAACACTGCTTTGACTGGCCTCTATTCACTGTGGGCAGCCCTCTGGAAAGAAAAGGAGTTTCTCTAAGGAAACACGGTGCTTCCCTAGCATGGGTGGGAGTTCCTCCTGTCATGCTCTAGAGCTACAGGATAACTTGACGTGAGTCCTTGCCTCAAGCTAAGGCCTGAAAAGCCCTGCTGAAGCGAAAGCGCTTAGCATTTTCCATTATGTCGTATTGGAAGTTCTGCTTTACTTGAACGTTTCTTCACTCTACCAGACACTAGGCACCCTAGTGTAGGCACCCTTTTTCCTACAAATACATTGAGTACCAGCAGTCTCCTTTGCTCTTCTAAGTAACATCCAGACTTAGAAGCCTTTCCCAGTCACTCTATGTATTCAGAGTGTAGGACAACTCGCTGCACCCTTCCTTAGGAAGTTAGGTGGACTCAGCTCTTCAACAGCTCCAGGAATTCTGTTCTCTCACGACCTACATGCCATGGAAGTCTGCCTCATTGCCCTCATTGGAGCTACACTAAGAAACACAATCTGCTTCGCCTTCTTCTAGGAACTCTTACCCAAGGACCCCATACCTACAGGAGAAAGCAGGTTGCATTCCTCCTGGAATCTAAGCAAAGTTTTTCCTGTTACACTGCAGGACTTTAGAATAGGTTTAGGCCCGAAGGGTTACCTAGAGCGTTCCAAGAATGAGGGAGTTCGATACATGCAGAAAACCCTGTGAAGAAAAGTTGATTCAGCAAGGGACCAGGGTGTAGCTAGAGTCTCTATTGACTTGTTAGAAATCAGAAGGGTTTCGGCTGCATTTTAACCGGAGAAGAAGACCTGAAGGCACAAGCCTTGCTTTCCCATGTTAAATCTCTAAACATGCTTCCCTGAAGAATCCTAAATAACACTGTTTTTACCTGGCTTCTGGTCTTTGTAGGCAGCCCTCACGAAAGAGAAGTAGTTTTCTCTAAGGAAACACGGTGCTTCCATAGCATGGGTGGGAGCTCCTGCTGTCCTGCTCTAGAGCTACAGGGAAACTTGACGTGAGTCTTTGCCTCAAGCTAAGGCCTGAAAAGCCTTGCTGAAGCGAAAGCGCTTAGCAGTTTCCATTATGTCGTATTCGAAGGTCTGCATTACTTGAACGTTTCTTCACTTTACCAGGCACTAGGCACACTCGGGTAGGCACCCGTTTTCGTACAAATACAGTGAGTAGCAGCAGTCTCCTTTGCTCTTCTAAGAAACATCCAGACCTAGGAGCCTTTCCCAGTCACTCTATGTAATCAGAGTGTAGGGCAACACGCAGCACCCTTCCTTAGGAAGCTAGGTGGACTCAGCTCTTCAACAGCTCCAGGGATCTGTTCTCTCATGTCCTACATGCCATGGAAGTCTGCCTCATTGCCCTCTGTGGAGCTTCACAAAGATACACAATCTGCTTCGCCTACCTCTAGGAACTCTTACCCAATGACCCCATACCTACAGGAGAGAGGAGGCTTGCATTCCTACTGGAACCAAATCACCGTTTTTCCTGTTAAAATGCAGGACTTTAAAGTAGGCTTCGGCCCAATAGCACTGGTAGAACGTTCCAAGGATGAGGGAGTTCCATATATGCAGAACACTCTGTGAAGAAAAGTTGATTCAGCAAGGGACCAGAGTGTAGCTAGAGTCTCTTTGGACTTTTTAGATAAAAGAAGGTGTCCGGGTGCATGTTCACCAGAAAAGAAGACTTGAATGCCTAAGCCTTGCGTTCCCATTTTAAATCTCTATCCATGCCAGCCTGAGATACCTAAATAACACTGCTTTGACTGGCCTCTATTCACTGTGGGCAGCCCTCTGGAAAGAAAAGGAGTTTCTCAAAGGAAACACGGTGCTTCCCTAGCATGGGTGGGAGTTCCTCCTGTCATGCTCTAGAGCTACAGGGTAACTTGACGTGAGTCCTTGCCTCAAGCTAAGGCCTGAAAAGCCCTGCTGAAGCGAAAGCGCTTAGCATTTTCCATTATGTCGTATTGGAAGTTCTGCTTTACTTGAACGTTTCTTCACTCTACCAGACACTAGGCACCCTAGTGTAGGCACCCTTTTTCCTACAAATACATTGAGTACCAGCAGTCTCCTTTGCTCTTCTAAGTAACATCCAGACTTAGAAGCCTTTCCCAGTCACTCTATGTATTCAGAGTGTAGGACAACTCGCTGCACCCTTCCTTAGGAAGTTAGGTGGACTCAGCTCTTCAACAGCTCCAGGAATTCTGTTCTCTCACGACCTACATGCCATGGAAGTCTGCCTCATTGCCCTCATTGGAGCTACACTAAGAAACACAATCTGCTTCGCCTTCTTCTAGGAACTCTTACCCAAGGACCCCATACCTACAGGAGAAAGCAGGTTGCATTCCTCCTGGAATCTAAGCAAAGTTTTTCCTGTTACACTGCAGGACTTTAGAATAGGTTTAGGCCCGAAGGGTTACCTAGAGCGTTCCAAGAATGAGGGAGTTCGATACATGCAGAAAACCCTGTGAAGAAAAGTTGATTCAGCAAGGGACCAGGGTGTAGCTAGAGTCTCTATTGACTTGTTAGAAATCAGAAGGGTTTCGGCTGCATTTTAACCGGAGAAGAAGACCTGAAGGCACAAGCCTTGCTTTCCCATGTTAAATCTCTAAACATGCTTCCCTGAAGAATCCTAAATAACACTGTTTTTACCTGGCTTCTGGTCTTTGTAGGCAGCCCTCACGAAAGAGAAGTAGTTTTCTCTAAGGAAACACGGTGCTTCCATAGCATGGGTGGGAGCTCCTGCTGTCCTGCTCTAGAGCTACAGGGAAACTTGACGTGAGTCTTTGCCTCAAGCTAAGGCCTGAAAAGCCTTGCTGAAGCGAAAGCGCTTAGCAGTTTCCATTATGTCGTATTCGAAGGTCTGCATTACTTGAACGTTTCTTCACTTTACCAGACACTAGGCACACTCGGGTAGGCACCCGTTTTCGTACAAATACAGTGAGTAGCAGCAGTCTCCTTTGCTCTTCTAAGAAACATCCAGACCTAGGAGCCTTTCCCAGTCACTCTATGTAATCAGAGTGTAGGGCAACTCGCAGCACCCTTCCTTAGGAAGCTAGGTGGACTCAGCTCTTCAACAGCTCCAGGGATCTGTTCTCTCATGTCCTACATGCCATGGAAGTCTGCCTCATTGCCCTCTGTGGAGCTTCACAAAGATACACAATCTGCTTCGCCTACCTCTAGGAACTCTTACCCAATGACCCCATACCTACAGGAGAGAGGAGGCTTGCATTCCTACTGGAACCAAATCACCGTTTTTCCTGTTAAAATGCAGGACTTTAAAGTAGGCTTCGGCCCAATAGCACTGGTAGAACGTTCCAAGGATGAGGGAGTTCCATATATGCAGAACACTCTGTGAAGAAAAGTTGATTCAGCAAGGGACCAGAGTGTAGCTAGAGTCTCTTTGGACTTTTTAGATAAAAGAAGGTGTCCGGGTGCATGTTCACCAGAAAAGAAGACTTGAATGCCTAAGCCTTGCGTTCCCATTTTAAATCTCTATCCATGCCAGCCTGAGATACCTAAATAACACTGCTTTGACTGGCCTCTATTCACTGTGGGCAGCCCTCTGGAAAGAAAAGGAGTTTCTCTAAGGAAACACGGTGCTTCCCTAGCATGGGTGGGAGTTCCTCCTGTCATGCTCTAGAGCTACAGGGTAACTTGACGTGAGTCCTTGCCTCAAGCTAAGGCCTGAAAAGCCCTGCTGAAGCGAAAGCGCTTAGCATTTTCCATTATGTCGTATTGGAAGTTCTGCTTTACTTGAACGTTTCTTCACTCTACCAGACACTAGGCACCCTAGTGTAGGCACCCTTTTTCCTACAAATACATTGAGTACCAGCAGTCTCCTTTGCTCTTCTAAGTAACATCCAGACTTAGAAGCCTTTCCCAGTCACTCTATGTATTCAGAGTGTAGGACAACTCGCTGCACCCTTCCTTAGGAAGTTAGGTGGACTCAGCTCTTCAACAGCTCCAGGAATTCTGTTCTCTCACGACCTACATGCCATGGAAGTCTGCCTCATTGCCCTCATTGGAGCTACACTAAGAAACACAATCTGCTTCGCCTTCTTCTAGGAACTCTTACCCAAGGACCCCATACCTACAGGAGAAAGCAGGTTGCATTCCTCCTGGAATCTAAGCAAAGTTTTTCCTGTTACACTGCAGGACTTTAGAATAGGTTTAGGCCCGAAGGGTTACCTAGAGCGTTCCAAGAATGAGGGAGTTCGATACATGCAGAAAACCCTGTGAAGAAAAGTTGATTCAGCAAGGGACCAGGGTGTAGCTAGAGTCTCTATTGACTTGTTAGAAATCAGAAGGGTTTCGGCTGCATGTTAACCGGAGAAGAAGACCTGAAGGCACAAGCCTTGCTTTCCCATGTTAAATCTCTAAACATGCTTCCCTGAAGAATCCTAAATAACACTGTTTTTACCTGGCTTCTGGTCTTTGTAGGCAGCCCTCACGAAAGAGAAGTAGTTTTCTCTAAGGAAACACGGTGCTTCCATAGCATGGGTGGGAGCTCCTGCTGTCCTGCTCTAGAGCTACAGGGAAACTTGACGTGAGTCTTTGCCTCAAGCTAAGGCCTGAAAAGCCTTGCTGAAGCGAAAGCGCTTAGCAGTTTCCATTATGTCGTATTCGAAGGTCTGCATTACTTGAACGTTTCTTCACTTTACCAGACACTAGGCACACTCGGGTAGGCACCCGTTTTCGTACAAATACAGTGAGTAGCAGCAGTCTCCTTTGCTCTTCTAAGAAACATCCAGACCTAGGAGCCTTTCCCAGTCACTCTATGTAATCAGAGTGTAGGGCAACTCGCAGCACCCTTCCTTAGGAAGCTAGGTGGACTCAGCTCTTCAACAGCTCCAGGGATCTGTTCTCTCATGTCCTACATGCCATGGAAGTCTGCCTCATTGCCCTCTGTGGAGCTTCACAAAGATACACAATCTGCTTCGCCTACCTCTAGGAACTCTTACCCAATGACCCCATACCTACAGGAGAGAGGAGGCTTGCATTCCTACTGGAACCAAATCACCGTTTTTCCTGTTAAAATGCAGGACTTTAAAGTAGGCTTCGGCCCAATAGCACTGGTAGAACGTTCCAAGGATGAGGGAGTTCCATATATGCAGAACACTCTGTGAAGAAAAGTTGATTCAGCAAGGGACCAGAGTGTAGCTAGAGTCTCTTTGGACTTTTTAGATAAAAGAAGGTGTCCGGGTGCATGTTCACCAGAAAAGAAGACTTGAATGCCTAAGCCTTGCGTTCCCATTTTAAATCTCTATCCATGCCAGCCTGAGATACCTAAATAACACTGCTTTGACTGGCCTCTATTCACTGTGGGCAGCCCTCTGGAAAGAAAAGGAGTTTCTCTAAGGAAACACGGTGCTTCCCTAGCATGGGTGGGAGTTCCTCCTGTCATGCTCTAGAGCTACAGGGTAACTTGACGTGAGTCCTTGCCTCAAGCTAAGGCCTGAAAAGCCCTGCTGAAGCGAAAGCGCTTAGCATTTTCCATTATGTCGTATTGGAAGTTCTGCTTTACTTGAACGTTTCTTCACTCTACCAGACACTAGGCACCCTAGTGTAGGCACCCTTTTTCCTACAAATACATTGAGTACCAGCAGTCTCCTTTGCTCTTCTAAGTAACATCCAGACTTAGAAGCCTTTCCCAGTCACTCTATGTATTCAGAGTGTAGGACAACTCGCTGCACCCTTCCTTAGGAAGTTAGGTGGACTCAGCTCTTCAACAGCTCCAGGAATTCTGTTCTCTCACGACCTACATGCCATGGAAGTCTGCCTCATTGCCCTCATTGGAGCTACACTAAGAAACACAATCTGCTTCGCCTTCTTCTAGGAACTCTTACCCAAGGACCCCATACCTACAGGAGAAAGCAGGTTGCATTCCTCCTGGAATCTAAGCAAAGTTTTTCCTGTTACACTGCAGGACTTTAGAATAGGTTTAGGCCCGAAGGGTTACCTAGAGCGTTCCAAGAATGAGGGAGTTCGATACATGCAGAAAACCCTGTGAAGAAAAGTTGATTCAGCAAGGGACCAGGGTGTAGCTAGAGTCTCTATTGACTTGTTAGAAATCAGAAGGGTTTCGGCTGCATTTTAACCGGAGAAGAAGACCTGAAGGCACAAGCCTTGCTTTCCCATGTTAAATCTCTAAACATGCTTCCCTGAAGAATCCTAAATAACACTGTTTTTACCTGGCTTCTGGTCTTTGTAGGCAGCCCTCACGAAAGAGAAGTAGTTTTCTCTAAGGAAACACGGTGCTTCCATAGCATGGGTGGGAGCTCCTGCTGTCCTGCTCTAGAGCTACAGGGAAACTTGACGTGAGTCTTTGCCTCAAGCTAAGGCCTGAAAAGCCTTGCTGAAGCGAAAGCGCTTAGCAGTTTCCATTATGTCGTATTCGAAGGTCTGCATTACTTGAACGTTTCTTCACTTTACCAGACACTAGGCACACTCGGGTAGGCACCCGTTTTCGTACAAATACAGTGAGTACCAGCAGTCTCCTTTGCTCTTCTAAGAAACATCCAGACCTAGGAGCCTTTCCCAGTCACTCTATGTAATCAGAGTGTAGGGCACCACTTAGCACCCTTCCTTAGGAAGCTAGGTGGACTCAGCTCTTCAACAGCTCCAGGGATCTGTTCTCTCATGTCCTACATGCCATGGAAGTCTGCCTCATTGCCCTCTGTGGAGCTTCACAAAGATACACAATCTGCTTCGCCTACCTCTAGGAACTCTTACCCAATGACCCCATACCTACAGGAGAGAGGAGGCTTGCATTCCTACTGGAACCAAATCACCGTTTTTCCTGTTAAAATGCAGGACTTTAAACTAGGCTTCGGCCCAATAGCACTGGTAGAACGTTCCAAGGATGAGGGAGTTCCATATATGCAGAACACTCTGTGAAGAAAAGTTGATTCAGCAAGGGACCAGAGTGTAGCTAGAGTCTCTTTGGACTTTTTAGATAAAAGAAGGTGTCCGGGTGCATGTTCACCAGAAAAGAAGACTTGAATGCCTAAGCCTTGCGTTCCCATTTTAAATCTCTATCCATGCCAGCCTGAGATACCTAAATAACACTGCTTTGACTGGCCTCTATTCACTGTGGGCAGCCCTCTGGAAAGAAAAGGAGTTTCTCTAAGGAAACACGGTGCTTCCCTAGCATGGGTGGGAGTTCCTCCTGTCATGCTCTAGAGCTACAGGATAACTTGACGTCAGTCCTTGCCTCAAGCTAAGGCCTGAAAAGCCCTGCTGAAGCGAAAGCGCTTAGCATTTTCCATTATGTCGTATTGGAAGTTCTGCTTTACTTGAACGTTTCTTCACTCTACCAGACACTAGGCACCCTAGTGTAGGCACCCTTTTTCCTACAAATACATTGAGTACCAGCAGTCTCCTTTGCTCTTCTAAGTAACATCCAGACTTAGAAGCCTTTCCCAGTCACTCTATGTATTCAGAGTGTAGGACAACTCGCTGCACCCTTCCTTAGGAAGTTAGGTGGACTCAGCTCTTCAACAGCTCCAGGAATTCTGTTCTCTCACGACCTACATGCCATGGAAGTCTGCCTCATTGCCCTCATTGGAGCTACACTAAGAAACACAATCTGCTTCGCCTTCTTCTAGGAACTCTTACCCAAGGACCCCATACCTACAGGAGAAAGCAGGTTGCATTCCTACTGGAATCTAAGCAAAGTTTTTCCTGTTACACTGCAGGACTTTAGAATAGGTTTAGGCCCGAAGGGTTACATAGAGCGTTCCAAGAATGAGGGATTTCGATACATGCAGAAAACCCTGTGAAGAAAAGTTCATTCAGCAAGGGACCAGGGTGTAGCTAGAGTCTCTATTGACTTGTTAGAAATCAGAAGGGTTTCGGCTGCATTTTAACCGGAGAAGAAGACCTGAAGGCACAAGCCTTGCTTTCCCATGTTAAATCTCTAAACATGCTTCCCTGAAGAATCCTAAATAACACTGTTTTTACCTGGCTTCTGGTCTTTGTAGGCAGCCCTCACGAAAGAGAAGTAGTTTTCTCTAAGGAAACACGGTGCTTCCATAGCATGGGTGGGAGCTCCTGCTGTCCTGCTCTAGAGCTACAGGGAAACTTGACGTGAGTCTTTGCCTCAAGCTAAGGCCTGAAAAGCCTTGCTGAAGCGAAAGCGCTTAGCAGTTTCCATTATGTCGTATTCGAAGGTCTGCATTACTTGAACGTTTCTTCACTCTACCAGACACTAGGCACCCTAATGTAGGCACCCTTTCTCCTATAAATACATTGAGTACCAGCAGTCTCCTTTGCTCTTCTAAGTAACATCCAGACTTAGAAGACTTTCCCTGTCACTCTATGTATTCAGAATGTAGGACAACTCGCTGCACCCTTCCTTAGGAAGTTAGGTGGACTCAGCTCTTCAACAGTTCCAGGAATTCTGTTCTCTCACGACCTACATGCCATGGAAGTCTGCCTCATTGCCCTCTGTGGAGCTTCACTAAGATACACAATCTGCTTCGCCTACATCTAGGAACTCTTACCCAGTGACCCCATACCTACAGGAGAAAGGAGGCTTGCATTCCTACTGGAATCTAAGCAATGTTTTTCCTGTTACACTGCAGGACTTTAGACGGGGCTTCGGCCCTATAGCATACATAGAACGTTCCAAGGATGAGGGAGTTCCGTATATGCAGAACACTCTGTGAAGAAAAGGTGATTCAGCAAGGGACCAGGGTGTAGCTAGAGTCTCTATTGACTTGTTAGAAATCAGAAGGGTTTCGGCTGCATTTTAACCGGAGAAGAAGACCTGAAGGCACAAGCCTTGCTTTCCCATGTTAAATCTCTAAACATGCTTCCCTGAAGAATCCTAAATAACACTGTTTTTACCTGGCTTCTGGTCTTTGTAGGCAGCCCTCACGAAAGAGAAGTAGTTTTCTCTAAGGAAACACGGTGCTTCCATAGCATGGGTGGGAGCTCCTGCTGTCCTGCTCTAGAGCTACAGGGAAACTTGACGTGAGTCTTTGCCTCAAGCTAAGGCCTGAAAAGCCTTGCTGAAGCGAAAGCGCTTAGCAGTTTCCATTATGTCGTATTCGAAGGTCTGCATTACTTGAACGTTTCTTCACTTTACCAGACACTAGGCACACTCGGGTAGGCACCCGTTTTCGTACAAATACAGTGAGTAGCAGCAGTCTCCTTTGCTCTTCTAAGAAACATCCAGACCTAGGAGCCTTTCCCAGTCACTCTATGTAATCAGAGTGTAGGGCAACTCGCAGCACCCTTCCTTAGGAAGCTAGGTGGACTCAGCTCTTCAACAGCTCCAGGGATCTGTTCTCTCATGTCCTACATGCCATGGAAGTCTGCCTCATTGCCCTCTGTGGAGCTTCACAAAGATACACAATCTGCTTCGCCTACCTCTAGGAACTCTTACCCAATGACCCCATACCTACAGGAGAGAGGAGGCTTGCATTCCTACTGGAACCAAATCACCGTTTTTCCTGTTAAAATGCAGGACTTTAAAGTAGGCTTCGGCCCAATAGCACTGGTAGAACGTTCCAAGGATGAGGGAGTTCCATATATGCAGAACACTCTGTGAAGAAAAGTTGATTCAGCAAGGGACCAGAGTGTAGCTAGAGTCTCTTTGGACTTTTTAGATAAAAGAAGGTGTCCGGGTGCATGTTCACCAGAAAAGAAGACTTGAATGCCTAAGCCTTGCGTTCCCATTTTAAATCTCTATCCATGCCAGCCTGAGATACCTAAATAACACTGCTTTGACTGGCCTCTATTCACTGTGGGCAGCCCTCTGGAAAGAAAAGGAGTTTCTCTAAGGAAACACGGTGCTTCCCTAGCATGGGTGGGAGTTCCTCCTGTCATGCTCTAGAGCTACAGGGTAACTTGACGTGAGTCCTTGCCTCAAGCTAAGGCCTGAAAAGCCCTGCTGAAGCGAAAGCGCTTAGCATTTTCCATTATGTCGTATTGGAAGTTCTGCTTTACTTGAACGTTTCTTCACTCTACCAGACACTAGGCACCCTAGTGTAGGCACCCTTTTTCCTACAAATACATTGAGTACCAGCAGTCTCCTTTGCTCTTCTAAGTAACATCCAGACTTAGAAGCCTTTCCCAGTCACTCTATGTATTCAGAGTGTAGGACAACTCGCTGCACCCTTCCTTAGGAAGTTAGGTGGACTCAGCTCTTCAACAGCTCCAGGAATTCTGTTCTCTCACGACCTACATGCCATGGAAGTCTGCCTCATTGCCCTCATTGGAGCTACACTAAGAAACACAATCTGCTTCGCCTTCTTCTAGGAACTCTTACCCAAGGACCCCATACCTACAGGAGAAAGCAGGTTGCATTCCTACTGGAATCTAAGCAAAGTTTTTCCTGTTACACTGCAGGACTTTAGAATAGGTTTAGGCCCGAAGGGTTACCTAGAGCGTTCCAAGAATGAGGGAGTTCGATACATGCAGAAAACCCTGTGAAGAAAAGTTGATTCAGCAAGGGACCAGGGTGTAGCTAGAGTCTCTATTGACTTGTTAGAAATCAGAAGGGTTTCGGCTGCATTTTAACCGGAGAAGAAGACCTGAAGGCACAAGCCTTGCTTTCCCATGTTAAATCTCTAAACATGCTTCCCTGAAGAATCCTAATAACACTGTTTTTACCTGGCTTCTGGTCTTTGTAGGCAGCCCTCACGAAAGAGAAGTAGTTTTCTCTAAGGAAACACGGTGCTTCCATAGCATGGGTGGGAGCTCCTGCTGTCCTGCTCTAGAGCTACAGGGAAACTTGACGTGAGTCTTTGCCTCAAGCTAAGGCCTGAAAAGCCTTGCTGAAGCGAAAGCGCTTAGCAGTTTCCATTATGTCGTATTCGAAGGTCTGCATTACTTGAACGTTTCTTCACTTTACCAGACACTAGGCACACTCGGGTAGGCACCCGTTTTCGTACAAATACAGTGAGTAGCAGCAGTCTCCTTTGCTCTTCTAAGAAACATCCAGACCTAGGAGCCTTTCCCAGTCACTCTATGTAATCAGAGTGTAGGGCAACTCGCAGCACCCTTCCTTAGGAAGCTAGGTGGACTCAGCTCTTCAACAGCTCCAGGGATCTGTTCTCTCATGTCCTACATGCCATGGAAGTCTGCCTCATTGCCCTCTGTGGAGCTTCACAAAGATACACAATCTGCTTCGCCTACCTCTAGGAACTCTTACCCAATGACCCCATACCTACAGGAGAGAGGAGGCTTGCATTCCTACTGGAACCAAATCACCGTTTTTCCTGTTAAAATGCAGGACTTTAAAGTAGGCTTCGGCCCAATAGCACTGGTAGAACGTTCCAAGGATGAGGGAGTTCCATATATGCAGAACACTCTGTGAAGAAAAGTTGATTCAGCAAGGGACCAGAGTGTAGCTAGAGTCTCTTTGGACTTTTTAGATAAAAGAAGGTGTCCGGGTGCATGTTCACCAGAAAAGAAGACTTGAATGCCTAAGCCTTGCCTTCCCATTTTAAATCTATATCCATGCCAGCCTGAGATACCTAAATAACACTGCTTTGACTGGCCTCTATTCACTGTGGGCAGCCCTCTGGAAAGAAAAGGAGTTTCTCTAAGGAAACACGGTGCTTCCCTAGCATGGGTGGGAGTTCCTCCTGTCATGCTCTAGAGCTACAGGGTAACTTGACGTGAGTCCTTGCCTCAAGCTAAGGCCTGAAAAGCCCTGCTGAAGCGAAAGCGCTTAGCATTTTCCATTATGTCGTATTGGAAGTTCTGCTTTACTTGAACGTTTCTTCACTCTACCAGACACTAGGCACCCTAGTGTAGGCACCCTTTTTCCTACAAATACATTGAGTACCAGCAGTCTCCTTTGCTCTTCTAAGTAACATCCAGACTTAGAAGCCTTTCCCAGTCACTCTATGTATTCAGAGTGTAGGACAACTCGCTGCACCCTTCCTTAGGAAGTTAGGTGGACTCAGCTCTTCAACAGCTCCAGGAATTCTGTTCTCTCACGACCTACATGCCATGGAAGTCTGCCTCATTGCCCTCATTGGAGCTACACTAAGAAACACAATCTGCTTCGCCTTCTTCTAGGAACTCTTACCCAAGGACCCCATACCTACAGGAGAAAGCAGGTTGCATTCCTACTGGAATCTAAGCAAAGTTTATCCTGTTACACTGCAGGACTTTAGAATAGGTTTAGGCCCGAAGGGTTACCTAGAGCGTTCCAAGAATGAGGGAGTTCGATACATGCAGAAAACCCTGTGAAGAAAAGTTGATTCAGCAAGGGACCAGGGTGTAGCTAGAGTCTCTATTGACTTGTTAGAAATCAGAAGGGTTTCGGCTGCATTTTAACCGGAGAAGAAGACCTGAAGGCACAAGCCTTGCTTTCCCATGTTAAATCTCTAAACATGCTTCCCTGAAGAATCCTAAATAACACTGTTTTTATCTGGCTTCTGGTCTTTGTAGGCAGCCCTCACGAAAGAGAAGTAGTTTTCTCTAAGGAAACACGGTGCTTCCATAGCATGGGTGGGAGCTCCTGCTGTCCTGCTCTAGAGCTACAGGGAAACTTGACGTGAGTCTTTGCCTCAAGATAAGGCCTGAAAAGCCTTGCTGAAGCGAAAGCGCTTAGCAGTTTCCATTATGTGGTATTCGAAGGTCTGCATTACTTGAACGTTTCTTCACTTTACCAGACACTAGGCACACTCGGGTAGGCACCCGTTTTCGTACAAATACAGTGAGTAGCAGCAGTCTCCTTTGCTCTTCTAAGAAACATCCAGACCTAGGAGCCTTTCCCAGTCACTCTATGTAATCAGAGTGTAGGGCAACTCGCAGCACCCTTCCTTAGGAAGCTAGGTGGACTCAGCTCTTCAACAGCTCCAGGGATCTGTTCTCTCATGTCCTACATGCCATGGAAGTCTGCCTCATTGCCCTCTGTGGAGCTTCACAAAGATACACAATCTGCTTCGCCTACCTCTAGGAACTCTTACCCAATGACCCCATACCTACAGGAGAGAGGAGGCTTGCATTCCTACTGGAATCAAATCACCGTTTTTCCTGTTAAAATGCAGGACTTTAAACTAGGCTTCGGCCCAATAGCACTGGTAGAACGTTCCAAGGATGAGGGAGTTCCATATATGCAGAACACTCTGTGAAGAAAAGTTGATTCAGCAAGGGACCAGAGTGTAGCTAGAGTCTCTTTGGACTTTTTAGATAAAAGAAGGTGTCCGGGTGCATGTTCACCAGAAAAGAAGACTTGAATGCCTAAGCCTTGCGTTCCCATTTTAAATCTCTATCCATGCCAGCCTGAGATACCTAAATAACACTGCTTTGACTGGCCTCTATTCACTGTGGGCAGCCCTCTGGAAAGAAAAGGAGTTTCTCTAAGGAAACACGGTGCTTCCCTAGCATGGGTGGGAGTTCCTCCTGTCATGCTCTAGAGCTACAGGGTAACTTGACGTGAGTCCTTGCCTCAAGCTAAGGCCTGAAAAGCCCTGCTGAAGCGAAAGCGCTTAGCATTTTCCATTATGTCGTATTGGAAGTTCTGCTTTACTTGAACGTTTCTTCACTCTACCAGACACTGGGCACCCTAGTGTAGGCACCCTTTTTCCTACAAATACATTGAGTACCAGCAGTCTCCTTTGCTCTTCTAAGTAACATCCAGACTTAGAAGCCTTTCCCAGTCACTCTATGTATTCAGAGTGTAGGACAACTCGCTGCACCCTTCCTTAGGAAGTTAGGTGGACTCAGCTCTTCAACAGCTCCAGGAATTCTGTTCTCTCACGACCTACATGCCATGGAAGTCTGCCTCATTGCCCTCATTGGAGCAACACTAAGAAACACAATCTGCTTCGCCTTCTTCTAGGAACTCTTACCCAAGGACCCCATACCTACAGGAGAAAGCAGGTTGCATTCCTACTGGAATCTAAGCAAAGTTTTTCCTGTTACACTGCAGGACTTTAGAATAGGTTTAGGCCCGAAGGGTTACATAGAGCGTTCCAAGAATGAGGGAGTTCGATACATGCAGAGAACCCTGTGAAGAAAAGTTGATTCAGCAAGGGACCAAGGTGTAGCTAGAGTCTCTATTGACTTGTTAGAAATCAGAAGGGTTTAGGCTGCATTTTAACCGGAGAGAAGACCTGAAGGCACAAGCCTTGCTTTCCCATGTTAAATCTCTAAACATGCTTCCCTGAAGAATCCTAAATAACACTGTTTTTACCTGGCTTCTGGTCTTTGTAGGCAGCCCTCACGAAAGAGAAGTAGTTTTCTCTAAGGAAACACGGTGCTTCCATAGCATGGGTGGGAGCTCCTGCTGTCCTGCTCTAGAGCTACAGGGAAACTTGACGTGAGTCTTTGCCTCAAGCTAAGGCCTGAAAAGCCTTGCTGAAGCGAAAGCGCTTAGCAGTTTCCATTATGTCGTATTCGAAGGTCTGCATTACTTGAACGTTTCTTCACTTTACCAGACACTAGGCACACTCGGGTAGGCACCCTTTTTCGTACAAATACAGTGAGTACCAGCAGTCTCCTTTGCTCTTCTAAGAAACATCCAGACCTAGGAGCCTTTCCCAGTCACTCTATGTAATCAGAGTGTAGGGCAACTCGCAGCACCCTTCCTTAGGAAGCTAGGTGGACTCAGCTCTTCAACAGCTCCAGGGATCTGTTCTCTCATGTCCTACATGCTATGGAAGTCTGCCTCATTGCCCTCTGTGGAGCTTCACAAAGATACACAATCTGCTTCGCCTACCTCTAGGAACTCTTACCCAATGACCCCATACCTACAGGAGAGAGGAGGCTTGCATTCCTACTGGAACCAAATCACCGGTTTTCCTGTTAAAATGCAGGACTTTAAACTAGGCTTCGGCCCAATAGCACTGGTAGAACGTTCCAAGGATGAGGGAGTTCCATATATGCAGAACACTCTGTGAAGAAAAGTTGATTCAGCAAGGGACCAGAGTGTAGCTAGAGTCTCTTTGGACTTTTTAGATAAAAGAAGGTGTCCGGGTGCATGTTCACCAGAAAAGAAGACTTGAATGCCTAAGCCTTGCGTTCCCATTTTAAATCTCTATCCATGTCAGCCTGAGATACCTAAATAACACTGCTTTGACTGGCCTCTATTCACTGTGGGCAGCCCTCTGGAAAGAAAAGGAGTTTCTCTAAGGAAACACGGTGCTTCCCTAGCATGGGTGGGAGTTCCTCCTGTCATGCTCTAGAGCTACAGGGTAACTTGACGTGAGTCCTTGCCTCAAGCTAAGGCCTGAAAAGCCCTGCTGAAGCGAAAGCGCTTAGCATTTTCCATTATGTCGTATTGGAAGTTCTGCTTTACTTGAACGTTTCTTCACTCTACCAGACACTAGGCACCCTAGTGTAGGCACCCTTTTTCCTACCAATACATTGAGTACCAGCAGTCTCCTTTGCTCTTCTAAGTAACATCCAGACTTAGAAGCCTTTCCCAGTCACTCTATGTATTCAGAGTGTAGGACAACTCGCTGCACCCTTCCTTAGGAAGTTAGGTGGACTCAGCTCTTCAACAGCTCCAGGAATTCTGTTCTCTCACGACCTACATGCCATGGATGTCTGCCTCATTGCCCTCATTGGAGCAACACTAAGAAACACAATCTGCTTCGCCTTCTTCTAGGAACTCTTACCCAAGGACCCCATACCTACAGGAGAAAGCAGGTTGCATTCCTACTGGAATCTAAGCAAAGTTTTTCCTGTTACACTGCAGGACTTTAGAATAGGTTTAGGCCCGAAGGGTTACATAGAGCGTTCCAAGAATGAGGGAGTTCGATACATGCAGAAAACCCTGTGAAGAAAAGTTGATTCAGCAAGGGACCAGGGTGTAGCTAGAGTCTCTATTGACTTGTTAGAAATCAGAAGGGTTTCGGCTGCATTTTAACCGGAGAAGAAGACCTGAAGGCACAAGCCTTGCTTTCCCATGTTAAATCTCTAAACATGCTTCCCTGAAGAATCCTAAATAACACTGTTTTTACCTGGCTTCTGGTCTTTGTAGGCAGCCCTCACGAAAGAGAAGTAGTTTTCTCTAAGGAAACACGGTGCTTCCATAGCATGGGTGGGAGCTCCTGCTGTCCTGCTCTAGAGCTACAGGGAAACTTGACGTGAGTCTTTGCCTCAAGCTAAGGCCTGAAAAGCCTTGCTGAAGCGAAAGCGCTTAGCAGTTTCCATTATGTCGTATTCGAAGGTCTGCATTACTTGAACGTTTCTTCACTTTACCAGACACTAGGCACACTCGGGTAGGCACCCTTTTTCGTACAAATACAGTGAGTACCAGCAGTCTCCTTTGCTCTTCTAAGAAACATCCAGACCTAGGAGCCTTTCCCAGTCACTCTATGTAATCAGAGTGTAGGGCAACTCGCAGCACCCTTCCTTAGGAAGCTAGGTGGACTCAGCTCTTCATCAGCTCCAGGGATCTGTTCTCTCATGTCCTACATGCCATGGAAGTCTGCCTCATTGCCCTCTGTGGAGCTTCACAAAGATACACAATCTGCTTCGCCTACCTCTAGGAACTCTTACCCAATGACCCCATACCTACAGGAGAGAGGAGGCTTGCATTCCTACTGGAACCAAATCACCGTTTTTCCTGTTAAAATGCAGGACTTTAAACTAGGCTTCGGCCCAATAGCACTGGTAGAACGTTCCAAGGATGAGGGAGTTCCATATATGCAGAACACTCTGTGAAGAAAAGTTGATTCAGCAAGGGACCAGAGTGTAGCTAGAGTCTCTTTGGACTTTTTAGATAAAAGAAGGTGTCCGGGTGCATGTTCACCAGAAAAGAAGACTTGAATGCCTAAGCCTTGCGTTCCCATTTTAAATCTCTATCCATGTCAGCCTGAGATACCTAAATAACACTGCTTTGACTGGCCTCTATTCACTGTGGGCAGCCCTCTGGAAAGAAAAGGAGTTTCTCTAAGGAAACACGGTGCTTCCCTAGCATGGGTGGGAGTTCCTCCTGTCATGCTCTAGAGCTACAGGGTAACTTGACGTGAGTCCTTGCCTCAAGCTAAGGCCTGAAAAGCCCTGCTGAAGCGAAAGCGCTTAGCATTTTCCATTATGTCGTATTGGAAGTTCTGCTTTATTTGAACGTTTCTTCACTCTACCAGACACTAGGCACCCTAGTGTAGGCACCCTTTTTCCTACAAATACATTGAGTACCAGCAGTCTCCTTTGCTCTTCTAAGTAACATCCAGACTTAGAAGCCTTTCCCAGTCACTCTATGTATTCAGAGTGTAGGACAACTCGCTGCACCCTTCCTTAGGAAGTTAGGTGGACTCAGCTCTTCAACAGCTCCAGGAATTCTGTTCTCTCACGACCTACATGCCATGGAAGTCTGCCTCATTGCCCTCATTGGAGCAACACTAAGAAACACAATCTGCTTCGCCTTCTTCTAGGAACTCTTACCCAAGGACCCCATACCTACAGGAGAAAGCAGGTTGCATTCCTCCTGGAATCTAAGCAAAGTTTTTCCTGTTACACTGCAGGACTTTAGAATAGGTTTAGGTCCGAAGGGTTACCTAGAGCGTTCCAAGAATGAGGGAGTTCGATACATGCAGAAAACCCTGTGAAGAAAAGTTGATTCAGCAAGGGACCAGGGTGTAGCTAGAGTCTCTATTGACTTGTTAGAAATCAGAAGGGTTTCGGCTGCATTTTAACCGGAGAAGAAGACCTGAAGGCACAAGCCTTGCTTTCCCATGTTAAATCTCTAAACATGCTTCCCTGAAGAATCCTAAATAACACTGTTTTTACCTGGCTTCTGGTCTTTGTAGGCAGCCCTCACGAAAGAGAAGTAGTTTTCTCTAAGGAAACACGGTGCTTCCATAGCATGGGTGGGAGCTCCTGCTGTCCTGCTCTAGAGCTACAGGGAAATTTGACGTGAGTCTTTGCCTCAAGCTAAGGCCTGAAAAGCCTTGCTGAAGCGAAAGCGCTTAGCAGTTTCCATTATGTCGTATTCGAAGGTCTGCATTACTTGAACGTTTCTTCACTTTACCAGACACTAGGCACACTCGGGTAGGCACCCGTTTTCGTACAAATACAGTGAGTAGCAGCAGTCTCCTTTGCTCTTCTAAGAAACATCCAGACCTAGGAGCCTTTCCCAGTCACTCTATGTAATCAGAGTGTAGGGCAACTCGCAGCACCCTTCCTTAGGAAGCTAGGTGGACTCAGCTCTTCAACAGCTCCAGGGATCTGTTCTCTCATGTCCTACATGCCATGGAAGTCTGCCTCATTGCCCTCTGTGGAGCTTCACAAAGATACACAATCTGCTTCGCCTACCTCTAGGAACTCTTACCCAATGACCCCATACCTACAGGAGAGAGGAGGCTTGCATTCCTACTGGAATCAAATCACCGTTTTTCCTGTTAAAATGCAGGACTTTAAACTAGGCTTCGGCCCAATAGCACTGGTAGAACGTTCCAAGGATGAGGGAGTTCCATATATGCAGAACACTCTGTGAAGAAAAGTTGATTCAGCAAGGGACCAGAGTGTAGCTAGAGTCTCTTTGGACTTTTTAGATAAAAGAAGGTGTCCGGGTGCATGTTCACCAGAAAAGAAGACTTGAATGCCTAAGCCTTGCGTTCCCATTTTAAATCTCTATCCATGTCAGCCTGAGATACCTAAATAACACTGCTTTGACTGGCCTCTATTCACTGTGGGCAGCCCTCTGGAAAGAAAAGGAGTTTCTCTAAGGAAACACGGTGCTTCCCTAGCATGGGTGGGAGTTCCTCCTGTCATGCTCTAGAGCTACAGGGTAACTTGACGTGAGTCCTTGCCTCAAGCTAAGGCCTGAAAAGCCCTGCTGAAGCGAAAGCGCTTAGCATTTTCCATTATGTCGTATTGGAAGTTCTGCTTTACTTGAACGTTTCTTCACTCTACCAGACACTAGGCACCCTAGTGTAAGCACCCTTTTTCCTACCAATACATTGAGTACCAGCAGTCTCCTTTGCTCTTCTAAGTAACATCCAGACTTAGAAGCCTTTCCCAGTCACTCTATGTATTCAGAGTGTAGGACAACTCGCTGCACCCTTCCTTAGGAAGTTAGGTGGACTCAGCTCTTCAACAGCTCCAGGAATTCTGTTCTCTCACGACCTACATGCCATGGATGTCTGCCTCATTGCCCTCATTGGAGCAACACTAAGAAACACAATCTGCTTCGCCTTCTTCTAGGAACTCTTACCCAAGGACCCCATACCTACAGGAGAAAGCAGGTTGCATTCCTACTGGAATCTAAGCAAAGTTTTTCCTGTTACACTGCAGGACTTTAGAATAGGTTTAGGCCCGAAGGGTTACATAGAGCGTTCCAAGAATGAGGGAGTTCGATACATGCAGAAAACCCTGTGAAGAAAAGTTGATTCAGCAAGGGACCAGGGTGTAGCTAGAGTCTCTATTGACTTGTTAGAAATCAGAAGGGTTTCGGCTGCATTTTAACCGGAGAAGAAGACCTGAAGGCACAAGCCTTGCTTTCCCATGTTAAATCTCTAAACATGCTTCCCTGAAGAATCCTAAATAACACTGTTTTTACCTGGCTTCTGGTCTTTGTAGGCAGCCCTCACGAAAGAGAAGTAGTTTTCTCTAAGGAAACACGGTGCTTCCATAGCATGGGTGGGAGCTCCTGCTGTCCTGCTCTAGAGCTACAGGGAAACTTGACGTGAGTCTTTGCCTCAAGCTAAGGCCTGAAAAGCCTTGCTGAAGCGAAAGCGCTTAGCAGTTTCCATTATGTCGTATTCGAAGGTCTGCATTACTTGAACGTTTCTTCACTTTACCAGACACTAGGCACACTCGGGTAGGCACCCTTTTTCGTACAAATACAGTGAGTACCAGCAGTCTCCTTTGCTCTTCTAAGAAACATCCAGACCTAGGAGCCTTTCCCAGTCACTCTATGTAATCAGAGTGTAGGGCAACTCGCAGCACCCTTCCTTAGGAAGCTAGGTGGACTCAGCTCTTCATCAGCTCCAGGGATCTGTTCTCTCATGTCCTACATGCCATGGAAGTCTGCCTCATTGCCCTCTGTGGAGCTTCACAAAGATACACAATCTGCTTCGCCTACCTCTAGGAACTCTTACCCAATGACCCCATACCTACAGGAGAGAGGAGGCTTGCATTCCTACTGGAACCAAATCACCGTTTTTCCTGTTAAAATGCAGGACTTTAAACTAGGCTTCGGCCCAATAGCACTGGTAGAACGTTCCAAGGATGAGGGAGTTCCATATATGCAGAACACTCTGTGAAGAAAAGTTGATTCAGCAAGGGACCAGAGTGTAGCTAGAGTCTCTTTGGACTTTTTAGATAAAAGAAGGTGTCCGGGTGCATGTTCACCAGAAAAGAAGACTTGAATGCCTAAGCCTTGCGTTCCCATTTTAAATCTCTATCCATGTCAGCCTGAGATACCTAAATAACACTGCTTTGACTGGCCTCTATTCACTGTGGGCAGCCCTCTGGAAAGAAAAGGAGTTTCTCTAAGGAAACACGGTGCTTCCCTAGCATGGGTGGGAGTTCCTCCTGTCATGCTCTAGAGCTACAGGGTAACTTGACGTGAGTCCTTGCCTCAAGCTAAGGCCTGAAAAGCCCTGCTGAAGCGAAAGCGCTTAGCATTTTCCATTATGTCGTATTGGAAGTTCTGCTTTATTTGAACGTTTCTTCACTCTACCAGACACTAGGCACCCTAGTGTAGGCACCCTTTTTCCTACAAATACATTGAGTACCAGCAGTCTCCTTTGCTCTTCTAAGTAACATCCAGACTTAGAAGCCTTTCCCAGTCACTCTATGTATTCAGAGTGTAGGACAACTCGCTGCACCCTTCCTTAGGAAGTTAGGTGGACTCAGCTCTTCAACAGCTCCAGGAATTCTGTTCTCTCACGACCTACATGCCATGGAAGTCTGCCTCATTGCCCTCATTGGAGCAACACTAAGAAACACAATCTGCTTCGCCTTCTTCTAGGAACTCTTACCCAAGGACCCCATACCTACAGGAGAAAGCAGGTTGCATTCCTCCTGGAATCTAAGCAAAGTTTTTCCTGTTACACTGCAGGACTTTAGAATAGGTTTAGGCCCGAAGGGTTACCTAGAGCGTTCCAAGAATGAGGGAGTTCGATACATGCAGAAAACCCTGTGAAGAAAAGTTGATTCAGCAAGGGACCAGGGTGTAGCTAGAGTCTCTATTGACTTGTTAGAAATCAGAAGGGTTTCGGCTGCATTTTAACCGGAGAAGAAGACCTGAAGGCACAAGCCTTGCTTTCCCATGTTAAATCTCTAAACATGCTTCCCTGAAGAATCCTAAATAACACTGTTTTTACCTGGCTTCTGGTCTTTGTAGGCAGCCCTCACGAAAGAGAAGTAGTTTTCTCTAAGGAAACACGGTGCTTCCATAGCATGGGTGGGAGCTCCTGCTGTCCTGCTCTAGAGCTACAGGGAAACTTGACGTGAGTCTTTGCCTCAAGCTAAGGCCTGAAAAGCCTTGCTGAAGCGAAAGCGCTTAGCAGTTTCCATTATGTCGTATTCGAAGGTCTGCATTACTTGAACGTTTCTTCACTTTACCAGACACTAGGCACACTCGGGTAGGCACCCGTTTTCGTACAAATACAGTGAGTAGCAGCAGTCTCCTTTGCTCTTCTAAGAAACATCCAGACCTAGGAGCCTTTCCCAGTCACTCTATGTAATCAGAGTGTAGGGCAACTCGCAGCACCCTTCCTTAGGAAGCTAGGTGGACTCAGCTCTTCAACAGCTCCAGGGATCTGTTCTCTCATGTCCTACATGCCATGGAAGTCTGCCTCATTGCCCTCTGTGGAGCTTCACAAAGATACACAATCTGCTTCGCCTACCTCTAGGAACTCTTACCCAATGACCCCATACCTACAGGAGAGAGGAGGCTTGCATTCCTACTGGAATCAAATCACCGTTTTTCCTGTTAAAATGCAGGACTTTAAACTAGGCTTCGGCCCAATAGCACTGGTAGAACGTTCCAAGGATGAGGGAGTTCCATATATGCAGAACACTCTGTGAAGAAAAGTTGATTCAGCAAGGGACCAGAGTGTAGCTAGAGTCTCTTTGGACTTTTTAGATAAAAGAAGGTGTCCGGGTGCATGTTCACCAGAAAAGAAGACTTGAATGCCTAAGCCTTGCGTTCCCATTTTAAATCTCTATCCATGTCAGCCTGAGATACCTAAATAACACTGCTTTGACTGGCCTCTATTCACTGTGGGCAGCCCTCTGGAAAGAAAAGGAGTTTCTCTAAGGAAACACGGTGCTTCCCTAGCATGGGTGGGAGTTCCTCCTGTCATGCTCTAGAGCTACAGGGTAACTTGACGTGAGTCCTTGCCTCAAGCTAAGGCCTGAAAAGCCCTGCTGAAGCGAAAGCGCTTAGCATTTTCCATTATGTCGTATTGGAAGTTCTGCTTTATTTGAACGTTTCTTCACTCTACCAGACACTAGGCACCCTAGTGTAGGCACCCTTTTTCCTACCAATACATTGAGTACCAGCAGTCTCCTTTGCTCTTCTAAGTAACATCCAGACTTAGAAGCCTTTCCCAGTCACTCTATGTATTCAGAGTGTAGGACAACTCGCTGCACCCTTCCTTAGGAAGTTAGGTGGACTCAGCTCTTCAACAGCTCCAGGAATTCTGTTCTCTCACGACCTACATGCCATGGAAGTCTGCCTCATTGCCCTCATTGGAGCAACACTAAGAAACACAATCTGCTTCGCCTTCTTCTAGGAACTCTTACCCAAGGACCCCATACCTACAGGAGAAAGCAGGTTGCATTCCTCCTGGAATCTAAGCAAAGTTTTTCCTGTTACACTGCAGGACTTTAGAATAGGTTTAGGCCCGAAGGGTTACCTAGAGCGTTCCAAGAATGAGGGAGTTCGATACATGCAGAAAACCCTGTGAAGAAAAGTTGATTCAGCAAGGGACCAGGGTGTAGCTAGAGTCTCTATTGACTTGTTAGAAATCAGAAGGGTTTCGGCTGCATTTTAACCGGAGAAGAAGACCTGAAGGCACAAGCCTTGCTTTCCCATGTTAAATCTCTAAACATGCTTCCCTGAAGAATCCTAAATAACACTGTTTTTACCTGGCTTCTGGTCTTTGTAGGCAGCCCTCACGAAAGAGAAGTAGTTTTCTCTAAGGAAACACGGTGCTTCCATAGCATGGGTGGGAGCTCCTGCTGTCCTGCTCTAGAGCTACAGGGAAACTTGACGTGAGTCTTTGCCTCAAGCTAAGGCCTGAAAAGCCTTGCTGAAGCGAAAGCGCTTAGCAGTTTCCATTATGTCGTATTCGAAGGTCTGCATTACTTGAACGTTTCTTCACTTTACCAGACACTAGGCACACTCGGGTAGGCACCCGTTTTCGTACAAATACAGTGAGTAGCAGCAGTCTCCTTTGCTCTTCTAAGAAACATCCAGACCTAGGAGCCTTTCCCAGTCACTCTATGTAATCAGAGTGTAGGGCAACTCGCAGCACCCTTCCTTAGGAAGCTAGGTGGACTCAGCTCTTCAACAGCTCCAGGGATCTGTTCTCTCATGTCCTACATGCCATGGAAGTCTGCCTCATTGCCCTCTGTGGAGCTTCACAAAGATACACAATCTGCTTCGCCTACCTCTAGGAACTCTTACCCAATGACCCCATACCTACAGGAGAGAGGAGGCTTGCATTCCTACTGGAATCAAATCACCGTTTTTCCTGTTAAAATGCAGGACTTTAAACTAGGCTTCGGCCCAATAGCACTGGTAGAACGTTCCAAGGATGAGGGAGTTCCATATATGCAGAACACTCTGTGAAGAAAAGTTGATTCAGCAAGGGACCAGAGTGTAGCTAGAGTCTCTTTGGACTTTTTAGATAAAAGAAGGTGTCCGGGTGCATGTTCACCAGAAAAGAAGACTTGAATGCCTAAGCCTTGCGTTCCCATTTTAAATCTCTATCCATGTCAGCCTGAGATACCTAAATAACACTGCTTTGACTGGCCTCTATTCACTGTGGGCAGCCCTCTGGAAAGAAAAGGAGTTTCTCTAAGGAAACACGGTGCTTCCCTAGCATGGGTGGGAGTTCCTCCTGTCATGCTCTAGAGCTACAGGGTAACTTGACGTGAGTCCTTGCCTCAAGCTAAGGCCTGAAAAGCCCTGCTGAAGCGAAAGCGCTTAGCATTTTCCATTATGTCGTATTGGAAGTTCTGCTTTATTTGAATGTTTCTTCACTCTACCAGACACTAGGCACCCTAGTGTAGGCACCCTTTTTCCTACCAATACATTGAGTACCAGCAGTCTCCTTTGCTCTTCTAAGTAACATCCAGACTTAGAAGCCTTTCCCAGTCACTCTATGTATTCAGAGTGTAGGACAACTCGCTGCACCCTTCCTTAGGAAGTTAGGTGGACTCAGCTCTTCAACAGCTCCAGGAATTCTGTTCTCTCACGACCTACATGCCATGGAAGTCTGCCTCATTGCCCTCATTGGAGCAACACTAAGAAACACAATCTGCTTCGCCTTCTTCTAGGAACTCTTACCCAAGGACCCCATACCTACAGGAGAAAGCAGGTTGCATTCCTCCTGGAATCTAAGCAAAGTTTTTCCTGTTACACTGCAGGACTTTAGAATAGGTTTAGGCCCGAAGGGTTACCTAGAGCGTTCCAAGAATGAGGGAGTTCGATACATGCAGAAAACCCTGTGAAGAAAAGTTGATTCAGCAAGGGACCAGGGTGTAGCTAGAGTCTCTATTGACTTGTTAGAAATCAGAAGGGTTTCGGCTGCATTTTAACCGGAGAAGAAGACCTGAAGGCACAAGCCTTGCTTTCCCATGTTAAATCTCTAAACATGCTTCCCTGAAGAATCCTAAATAACACTGTTTTTACCTGGCTTCTGGTCTTTGTAGGCAGCCCTCACGAAAGAGAAGTAGTTTTCTCTAAGGAAACACGGTGCTTCCATAGCATGGGTGGGAGCTCCTGCTGTCCTGCTCTAGAGCTACAGGGAAACTTGACGTGAGTCTTTGCCTCAAGCTAAGGCCTGAAAAGCCTTGCTGAAGCGAAAGCGCTTAGCAGTTTCCATTATGTCGTATTCGAAGGTCTGCATTACTTGAACGTTTCTTCACTTTACCAGACACTAGGCACACTCGGGTAGGCACCCTTTTTCGTACAAATACAGTGAGTACCAGCAGTCTCCTTTGCTCTTCTAAGAAACATCCAGACCTAGGAGCCTTTCCCAGTCACTCTATGTAATCAGAGTGTAGGGCAACTCGCAGCACCCTTCCTTAGGAAGCTAGGTGGACTCAGCTCTTCATCAGCTCCAGGGATCTGTTCTCTCATGTCCTACATGCCATGGAAGTCTGCCTCATTGCCCTCTGTGGAGCTTCACAAAGATACACAATCTGCTTCGCCTACCTCTAGGAACTCTTACCCAATGACCCCATACCTACAGGAGAGAGGAGGCTTGCATTCCTACTGGAACCAAATCACCGTTTTTCCTGTTAAAATGCAGGACTTTAAACTAGGCTTCGGCCCAATAGCACTGGTAGAACGTTCCAAGGATGAGGGAGTTCCATATATGCAGAACACTCTGTGAAGAAAAGTTGATTCAGCAAGGGACCAGAGTGTAGCTAGAGTCTCTTTGGACTTTTTAGATAAAAGAAGGTGTCCGGGTGCATGTTCACCAGAAAAGAAGACTTGAATGCCTAAGCCTTGCGTTCCCATTTTAAATCTCTATCCATGTCAGCCTGAGATACCTAAATAACACTGCTTTGACTGGCCTCTATTCACTGTGGGCAGCCCTCTGGAAAGAAAAGGAGTTTCTCTAAGGAAACACGGTGCTTCCCTAGCATGGGTGGGAGTTCCTCCTGTCATGCTCTAGAGCTACAGGGTAACTTGACGTGAGTCCTTGCCTCAAGCTAAGGCCTGAAAAGCCCTGCTGAAGCGAAAGCGCTTAGCATTTTCCATTATGTCGTATTGGAAGTTCTGCTTTACTTGAACGTTTCTTCACTCTACCAGACACTAGGCACCCTAGTGTAGGCACCCTTTTTCCTACAAATACATTGAGTACCAGCAGTCTCCTTTGCTCTTCTAAGTAACATCCAGACTTAGAAGCCTTTCCCAGTCACTCTATGTATTCAGAGTGTAGGACAACTCGCTGCACCCTTCCTTAGGAAGTTAGGTGGACTCAGCTCTTCAACAGCTCCAGGAATTCTGTTCTCTCACGACCTACATGCCATGGAAGTCTGCCTCATTGCCCTCATTGGAGCAACACTAAGAAACACAATCTGCTTCGCCTTCTTCTAGGAACTCTTACCCAAGGACCCCATACCTACAGGAGAAAGCAGGTTGCATTCCTCCTGGAATCTAAGCAAAGTTTTTCCTGTTGCACTGCAGGACTTTAGAATAGGTTTAGGCCCGAAGGGTTACCTAGAGCGTTCCAAGAATGAGGGAGTTCGATACATGCAGAAAACCCTGTGAAGAAAAGTTGATTCAGCAAGGGACCAGGGTGTAGCTAGAGTCTCTATTGACTTGTTAGAAATCAGAAGGGTTTCGGCTGCATTTTAACCGGAGAAGAAGACCTGAAGGCACAAGCCTTGCTTTCCCATGTTAAATCTCTAAACATGCTTCCCTGAAGAATCCTAAATAACACTGTTTTTACCTGGCTTCTGGTCTTTGTAGGCAGCCCTCACGAAAGAGAAGTAGTTTTCTCTAAGGAAACACGGTGCTTCCATAGCATGGGTGGGAGCTCCTGCTGTCCTGCTCTAGAGCTACAGGGAAACTTGACGTGAGTCTTTGCCTCAAGCTAAGGCCTGAAAAGCCTTGCTGAAGCGAAAGCGCTTAGCAGTTTCCATTATGTCGTATTCGAAGGTCTGCATTACTTGAACGTTTCTTCACTTTACCAGACACTAGGCACACTCGGGTAGGCACCCTTTTTCGTACAAATACAGTGAGTAGCAGCAGTCTCCTTTGCTCTTCTAAGAAACATCCAGACCTAGGAGCCTTTCCCAGTCACTCTATGCAATCAGAGTGTAGGACAACTCGCAGCACCCTTCCTTAGGAAGCTAGGTGGACTCAGCTCTTCAACAGCTCCAGGGATCTGTTCTCTCATGTCCTACATGCCATGGAAGTCTGCCTCATTGCCCTCTGTGGAGCTTCACAAAGATACACAATCTGCTTCGCCTACCTCTAGGAACTCTTACCCAATGACCCCATACCTACAGGAGAGAGGAGGCTTGCATTCCTACTGGAACCAAATCACCGTTTTTCCTGTTAAAATGCAGGACTTTAAACTAGGCTTCGGCCCAATAGCACTGGTAGAACGTTCCAAGGATGAGGGAGTTCCATATATGCAGAACACTCTGTGAAGAAAAGTTGATTCAGCAAGGGACCAGAGTGTAGCTAGAGTCTCTTTGGACTTTTTAGATAAAAGAAGGTGTCCAGGTGCATGTTCACCAGAAAAGAAGACTTGAATGCCTAAGCCTTGCGTTCCCATTTTAAATCTCTATCCATGCCAGCCTGAGATACCTAAATAACACTGCTTTGACTGGCCTCTATTCACTGTGGGCAGCCCTCTGGAAAGAAAAGGAGTTTCTCTAAGGAAACACGGTGCTTCCCTAGCATGGGTGGGAGTTCCTCCTGTCATGCTCTAGAGCTACAGGGTAACTTGACGTGAGTCCTTGCCTCAAGCTAAGGCCTGAAAAGCCCTGCTGAAGCGAAAGCGCTTAGCATTTTCCATTATGTCGTATTGGAAGTTCTGCTTTACTTGAACGTTTCTTCACTCTATCAGAAACTAGGCACCCTAGTGTAGGCACCCTTTTTCCTACCAATACATTGAGTACCAGCAGTCTCCTTTGCTCTTCTAAGTAACATCCAGACTTAGAAGCCTTTCCCAGTCACTCTATGTATTCAGAGTGTAGGACAACTCGCTGCACCCTTCCTTAGGAAGTTAGGTGGACTCAGCTCTTCAACAGCTCCAGGAATTCTGTTCTCTCACGACCTACATGCCATGGAAGTCTGCCTCATTGCCCTCATTGGAGCAACACTAAGAAACACAATCTGCTTCGCCTTCTTCTAGGAACTCTTACCCAAGGACCCCATACCTACAGGAGAAAGCAGGTTGCATTCCTCCTGGAATCTAAGCAAAGTTTTTCCTGTTGCACTGCAGGACTTTAGAATAGGTTTAGGCCCGAAGGGTTACCTAGAGCGTTCCAAGAATGAGGGAGTTCGATACATGCAGAAAACCCTGTGAAGAAAAGTTGATTCAGCAAGGGACCAGGGTGTAGCTAGAGTCTCTATTGACTTGTTAGAAATCAGAAGGGTTTCGGCTGCATTTTAACCGGAGAAGAAGACCTGAAGGCACAAGCCTTGCTTTCCCATGTTAAATCTCTAAACATGCTTCCCTGAAGAATCCTAAATAACACTGTTTTTACCTGGCTTCTGGTCTTTGTAGGCAGCCCTCACGAAAGAGAAGTAGTTTTCTCTAAGGAAACACGGTGCTTCCATAGCATGGGTGGGAGCTCCTGCTGTCCTGCTCTAGAGCTACAGGGAAACTTGACGTGAGTCTTTGCCTCAAGCTAAGGCCTGAAAAGCCTTGCTGAAGCGAAAGCGCTTAGCAGTTTCCATTATGTCGTATTCGAAGGTCTGCATTACTTGAACGTTTCTTCACTTTACCAGACACTAGGCACACTCGGGTAGGCACCCTTTTTCGTACAAATACAGTGAGTACCAGCAGTCTCCTTTGCTCTTCTAAGAAACATCCAGACCTAGGAGCCTTTCCCAGTCACTCTATGTAATCAGAGTGTAGGGCAACTCGCAGCACCCTTCCTTAGGAAGCTAGGTGGACTCAGCTCTTCATCAGCTCCAGGGATCTGTTCTCTCATGTCCTACATGCCATGGAAGTCTGCCTCATTGCCCTCTGTGGAGCTTCACAAAGATACACAATCTGCTTCGCCTACCTCTAGGAACTCTTACCCAATGACCCCATACCTACAGGAGAGAGGAGGCTTGCATTCCTACTGGAACCAAATCACCGTTTTTCCTGTTAAAATGCAGGACTTTAAACTAGGCTTCGGCCCAATAGCACTGGTAGAACGTTCCAAGGATGAGGGAGTTCCATATATGCAGAACACTCTGTGAAGAAAAGTTGATTCAGCAAGGGACCAGAGTGTAGCTAGAGTCTCTTTGGACTTTTTAGATAAAAGAAGGTGTCCGGGTGCATGTTCACCAGAAAAGAAGACTTGAATGCCTAAGCCTTGCGTTCCCATTTTAAATCTCTATCCATGCCAGCCTGAGATACCTAAATAACACTGCTTTGACTGGCCTCTATTCACTGTGGGCAGCCCTCTGGAAAGAAAAGGAGTTTCTCTAAGGAAACACGGTGCTTCCCTAGCATGGGTGGGAGTTCCTCCTGTCATGCTCTAGAGCTACAGGGTAACTTGACGTGAGTCCTTGCCTCAAGCTAAGGCCTGAAAAGCCCTGCTGAAGCGAAAGCGCTTAGCATTTTCCATTATGTCGTATTGGAAGTTCTGCTTTACTTGAACGTTTCTTCACTCTACCAGACACTAGGCACCCTAGTGTAGGCACCCTTTTTCCTACAAATACATTGAGTACCAGCAGTCTCCTTTGCTCTTCTAAGTAACATCCAGACTTAGAAGCCTTTCCCAGTCACTCTATGTATTCAGAGTGTAGGACAACTCGCTGCACCCTTCCTTAGGAAGTTAGGTGGACTCAGCTCTTCAACAGCTCCAGGAATTCTGTTCTCTCACGACCTACATGCCATGGAAGTCTGCCTCATTGCCCTCATTGGAGCAACACTAAGAAACACAATCTGCTTCGCCTTCTTCTAGGAACTCTTACCCAAGGACCCCATACCTACAGGAGAAAGCAGGTTGCATTCCTCCTGGAATCTAAGCAAAGTTTTTCCTGTTGCACTGCAGGACTTTAGAATAGGTTTAGGCCCGAAGGGTTACCTAGAGCGTTCCAAGAATGAGGGAGTTCGATACATGCAGAAAACCCTGTGAAGAAAAGTTGATTCAGCAAGGGACCAGGGTGTAGCTAGAGTCTCTATTGACTTGTTAGAAATCAGAAGGGTTTCGGCTGCATTTTAACCGGAGAAGAAGACCTGAAGGCACAAGCCTTGCTTTCCCATGTTAAATCTCTAAACATGCTTCCCTGAAGAATCCTAAATAACACTGTTTTTACCTGGCTTCTGGTCTTTGTAGGCAGCCCTCACGAAAGAGAAGTAGTTTTCTCTAAGGAAACACGGTGCTTCCATAGCATGGGTGGGAGCTCCTGCTGTCCTGCTCTAGAGCTACAGGGAAACTTGACGTGAGTCTTTGCCTCAAGCTAAGGCCTGAAAAGCCTTGCTGAAGCGAAAGCGCTTAGCAGTTTCCATTATGTCGTATTCGAAGGTCTGCATTACTTGAACGTTTCTTCACTTTACCAGACACTAGGCACACTCGGGTAGGCACCCTTTTTCGTACAAATACAGTGAGTACCAGCAGTCTCCTTTGCTCTTCTAAGAAACATCCAGACCTAGGAGCCTTTCCCAGTCACTCTATGCAATCAGAGTGTAGGGCAACTCGCAGCACCCTTCCTTAGGAAGCTAGGTGGACTCAGCTCTTCAACAGCTCCAGGGATCTGTTCTCTCATGTCCTACATGCCATGGAAGTCTGCCTCATTGCCCTCTGTGGAGCTTCACAAAGATACACAATCTGCTTCGCCTACCTCTAGGAACTCTTACCCAATGACCCCATACCTACAGGAGAGAGGAGGCTTGCATTCCTACTGGAACCAAATCACCGTTTTTCCTGTTAAAATGCAGGACTTTAAACTAGGCTTCGGCCCAATAGCACTGGTAGAACGTTCCAAGGATGAGGGAGTTCCATATATGCAGAACACTCTGTGAAGAAAAGTTGATTCAGCAAGGGACCAGAGTGTAGCTAGAGTCTCTTTGGACTTTTTAGATAAAAGAAGGTGTCCAGGTGCATGTTCACCAGAAAAGAAGACTTGAATGCCTAAGCCTTGCGTTCCCATTTTAAATCTCTATCCATGCCAGCCTGAGATACCTAAATAACACTGCTTTGACTGGCCTCTATTCACTGTGGGCAGCCCTCTGGAAAGAAAAGGAGTTTCTCTAAGGAAACACGGTGCTTCCCTAGCATGGGTGGGAGTTCCTCCTGTCATGCTCTAGAGCTACAGGGTAACTTGACGTGAGTCCTTGCCTCAAGCTAAGGCCTGAAAAGCCCTGCTGAAGCGAAAGCGCTTAGCATTTTCCATTATGTCGTATTGGAAGTTCTGCTTTACTTGAACGTTTCTTCACTCTACCAGAAACTAGGCACCCTAGTGTAGGCACCCTTTTTCCTACCAATACATTGAGTACCAGCAGTCTCCTTTGCTCTTCTAAGTAACATCCAGACTTAGAAGCCTTTCCCAGTCACTCTATGTATTCAGAGTGTAGGACAACTCGCTGCACCCTTCCTTAGGAAGTTAGGTGGACTCAGCTCTTCAACAGCTCCAGGAATTCTGTTCTCTCACGACCTACATGCCATGGATGTCTGCCTCATTGCCCTCATTGGAGCAACACTAAGAAACACAATCTGCTTCGCCTTCTTCTAGGAACTCTTACCCAAGGACCCCATACCTACAGGAGAAAGCAGGTTGCATTCCTACTGGAATCTAAGCAAAGTTTTTCCTGTTACACTGCAGGACTTTAGAATAGGTTTAGGCCCGAAGGGTTACCTAGAGCGTTCCAAGAATGAGGGAGTTCGATACATGCAGAAAACCCTGTGAAGAAAAGTTGATTCAGCAAGGGACCAGGGTGTAGCTAGAGTCTCTATTGACTTGTTAGAAATCAGAAGGGTTTCGGCTGCATTTTAACCGGAGAAGAAGACCTGAAGGCACAAGCCTTGCTTTCCCATGTTAAATCTCTAAACATGCTTCCCTGAAGAATCCTAAATAACACTGTTTTTACCTGGCTTCTGGTCTTTGTAGGCAGCCCTCACGAAAGAGAAGTAGTTTTCTCTAAGGAAACACGGTGCTTCCATAGCATGGGTGGGAGCTCCTGCTGTCCTGCTCTAGAGCTACAGGGAAACTTGACGTGAGTCTTTGCCTCAAGCTAAGGCCTGAAAAGCCTTGCTGAAGCGAAAGCGCTTAGCAGTTTCCATTATGTCGTATTCGAAGGTCTGCATTACTTGAACGTTTCTTCACTTTACCAGACACTAGGCACACTCGGGTAGGCACCCTTTTTCGTACAAATACAGTGAGTACCAGCAGTCTCCTTTGCTCTTCTAAGAAACATCCAGACCTAGGAGCCTTTCCCAGTCACTCTATGTAATCAGAGTGTAGGGCAACTCGCAGCACCCTTCCTTAGGAAGCTAGGTGGACTCAGCTCTTCATCAGCTCCAGGGATCTGTTCTCTCATGTCCTACATGCCATGGAAGTCTGCCTCATTGCCCTCTGTGGAGCTTCACAAAGATACACAATCTGCTTCGCCTACCTCTAGGAACTCTTACCCAATGACCCCATACCTACAGGAGAGAGGAGGCTTGCATTCCTACTGGAACCAAATCACCGTTTTTCCTGTTAAAATGCAGGACTTTAAACTAGGCTTCGGCCCAATAGCACTGGTAGAACGTTCCAAGGATGAGGGAGTTCCATATATGCAGAACACTCTGTGAAGAAAAGTTGATTCAGCAAGGGACCAGAGTGTAGCTAGAGTCTCTTTGGACTTTTTAGATAAAAGAAGGTGTCCGGGTGCATGTTCACCAGAAAAGAAGACTTGAATGCCTAAGCCTTGCGTTCCCATTTTAAATCTCTATCCATGCCAGCCTGAGATACCTAAATAACACTGCTTTGACTGGCCTCTATTCACTGTGGGCAGCCCTCTGGAAAGAAAAGGAGTTTCTCTAAGGAAACACGGTGCTTCCCTAGCATGGGTGGGAGTTCCTCCTGTCATGCTCTAGAGCTACAGGGTAACTTGACGTGAGTCCTTGCCTCAAGCTAAGGCCTGAAAAGCCCTGCTGAAGCGAAAGCGCTTAGCATTTTCCATTATGTCGTATTGGAAGTTCTGCTTTACTTGAACGTTTCTTCACTCTACCAGACACTAGGCACCCTAGTGTAGGCACCCTTTTTCCTACAAATACATTGAGTACCAGCAGTCTCCTTTGCTCTTCTAAGTAACATCCAGACTTAGAAGCCTTTCCCAGTCACTCTATGTATTCAGAGTGTAGGACAACTCGCTGCACCCTTCCTTAGGAAGTTAGGTGGACTCAGCTCTTCAACAGCTCCAGGAATTCTGTTCTCTCACGACCTACATGCCATGGAAGTCTGCCTCATTGCCCTCATTGGAGCAACACTAAGAAACACAATCTGCTTCGCCTTCTTCTAGGAACTCTTACCCAAGGACCCCATACCTACAGGAGAAAGCAGGTTGCATTCCTCCTGTAATCTAAGCAAAGTTTTTCCTGTTGCACTGCAGGACTTTAGAATAGGTTTAGGCCCGAAGGGTTACCTAGAGCGTTCCAAGAATGAGGGAGTTCGATACATGCAGAAAACCCTGTGAAGAAAAGTTGATTCAGCAAGGGACCAGGGTGTAGCTAGAGTCTCTATTGACTTGTTAGAAATCAGAAGGGTTTCGGCTGCATTTTAACCGGAGAAGAAGACCTGAAGGCACAAGCCTTGCTTTCCCATGTTAAATCTCTAAACATGCTTCCCTGAAGAATCCTAAATAACACTGTTTTTACCTGGCTTCTGGTCTTTGTAGGCAGCCCTCACGAAAGAGAAGTAGTTTTCTCTAAGGAAACACGGTGCTTCCATAGCATGGGTGGGAGCTCCTGCTGTCCTGCTCTAGAGCTACAGGGAAACTTGACGTGAGTCTTTGCCTCAAGCTAAGGCCTGAAAAGCCTTGCTGAAGCGAAAGCGCTTAGCAGTTTCCATTATGTCGTATTCGAAGGTCTGCATTACTTGAACGTTTCTTCACTTTACCAGACACTAGGCACACTCGGGTAGGCACCCTTTTTCGTACAAATACAGTGAGTACCAGCAGTCTCCTTTGCTCTTCTAAGAAACATCCAGACCTAGGAGCCTTTCCCAGTCACTCTATGTAATCAGAGTGTAGGGCAACTCGCAGCACCCTTCCTTAGGAAGCTAGGTGGACTCAGCTCTTCATCAGCTCCAGGGATCTGTTCTCTCATGTCCTACATGCCATGGAAGTCTGCCTCATTGCCCTCTGTGGAGCTTCACAAAGATACACAATCTGCTTCGCCTACCTCTAGGAACTCTTACCCAATGACCCCATACCTACAGGAGAGAGGAGGCTTGCATTCCTACTGGAACCAAATCACCGTTTTTCCTGTTAAAATGCAGGACTTTAAACTAGGCTTCGGCCCAATAGCACTGGTAGAACGTTCCAAGGATGAGGGAGTTCCATATATGCAGAACACTCTGTGAAGAAAAGTTGATTCAGCAAGGGACCAGAGTGTAGCTAGAGTCTCTTTGGACTTTTTAGATAAAAGAAGGTGTCCGGGTGCATGTTCACCAGAAAAGAAGACTTGAATGCCTAAGCCTTGCGTTCCCATTTTAAATCTCTATCCATGTCAGCCTGAGATACCTAAATAACACTGCTTTGACTGGCCTCTATTCACTGTGGGCAGCCCTCTGGAAAGAAAAGGAGTTTCTCTAAGGAAACACGGTGCTTCCCTAGCATGGGTGGGAGTTCCTCCTGTCATGCTCTAGAGCTACAGGGTAACTTGACGTGAGTCCTTGCCTCAAGCTAAGGCCTGAAAAGCCCTGCTGAAGCGAAAGCGCTTAGCATTTTCCATTATGTCGTATTGGAAGTTCTGCTTTATTTGAATGTTTCTTCACTCTACCAGACACTAGGCACCCTAGTGTAGGCACCCTTTTTCCTACCAATACATTGAGTACCAGCAGTCTCCTTTGCTCTTCTAAGTAACATCCAGACTTAGAAGCCTTTCCCAGTCACTCTATGTATTCAGAGTGTAGGACAACTCGCTGCACCCTTCCTTAGGAAGTTAGGTGGACTCAGCTCTTCAACAGCTCCAGGAATTCTGTTCTCTCACGACCTACATGCCATGGAAGTCTGCCTCATTGCCCTCATTGGAGCAACACTAAGAAACACAATCTGCTTCGCCTTCTTCTAGGAACTCTTACCCAAGGACCCCATACCTACAGGAGAAAGCAGGTTGCATTCCTCCTGGAATCTAAGCAAAGTTTTTCCTGTTACACTGCAGGACTTTAGAATAGGTTTAGGCCCGAAGGGTTACCTAGAGCGTTCCAAGAATGAGGGAGTTCGATACATGCAGAAAACCCTGTGAAGAAAAGTTGATTCAGCAAGGGACCAGGGTGTAGCTAGAGTCTCTATTGACTTGTTAGAAATCAGAAGGGTTTCGGCTGCATTTTAACCGGAGAAGAAGACCTGAAGGCACAAGCCTTGCTTTCCCATGTTAAATCTCTAAACATGCTTCCCTGAAGAATCCTAAATAACACTGTTTTTACCTGGCTTCTGGTCTTTGTAGGCAGCCCTCACGAAAGAGAAGTAGTTTTCTCTAAGGAAACACGGTGCTTCCATAGCATGGGTGGGAGCTCCTGCTGTCCTGCTCTAGAGCTACAGGGAAACTTGACGTGAGTCTTTGCCTCAAGCTAAGGCCTGAAAAGCCTTGCTGAAGCGAAAGCGCTTAGCAGTTTCCATTATGTCGTATTCGAAGGTCTGCATTACTTGAACGTTTCTTCACTTTACCAGACACTAGGCACACTCGGGTAGGCACCCGTTTTCGTACAAATACAGTGAGTACCAGCAGTCTCCTTTGCTCTTCTAAGAAACATCCAGACCTAGGAGCCTTTCCCAGTCACTCTATGTAATCAGAGTGTAGGGCAACTCGCAGCACCCTTCCTTAGGAAGCTAGGTGGACTCAGCTCTTCAACAGCTCCAGGGATCTGTTCTCTCATGTCCTACATGCCATGGAAGTCTGCCTCATTGCCCTCTGTGGAGCTTCACAAAGATACACAATCTGCTTCGCCTACCTCTAGGAACTCTTACCCAATGACCCCATACCTACAGGAGAGAGGAGGCTTGCATTCCTACTGGAACCAAATCACCGTTTTTCCTGTTAAAATGCAGGACTTTAAACTAGGCTTCGGCCCAATAGCACTGGTAGAACGTTCCAAGGATGAGGGAGTTCCATATATGCAGAACACTCTGTGAAGAAAAGTTGATTCAGCAAGGGACCAGAGTGTAGCTAGAGTCTCTTTGGACTTTTTAGATAAAAGAAGGTGTCCGGGTGCATGTTCACCAGAAAAGAAGACTTGAATGCCTAAGCCTTGCGTTCCCATTTTAAATCTCTATCCATGCCAGCCTGAGATACCTAAATAACACTGCTTTGACTGGCCTCTATTCACTGTGGGCAGCCCTCTGGAAAGAAAAGGAGTTTCTCTAAGGAAACACGGTGCTTCCCTAGCATGGGTGGGAGTTCCTCCTGTCATGCTCTAGAGCTACAGGGTAACTTGACGTGAGTCCTTGCCTCAAGCTAAGGCCTGAAAAGCCCTGCTGAAGCGAAAGCGCTTAGCATTTTCCATTATGTCGTATTGGAAGTTCTGCTTTATTTGAACGTTTCTTCACTCTACCAGACACTAGGCACCCTAGTGTAGGCACCCTTTTTCCTACAAATACATTGAGTACCAGCAGTCTCCTTTGCTCTTCTAAGTAACATCCAGACTTAGAAGCCTTTCCCAGTCACTCTATGTATTCAGAGTGTAGGACAACTCGCTGCACCCTTCCTTAGGAAGTTAGGTGGACTCAGCTCTTCAACAGCTCCAGGAATTCTGTTCTCTCACGACCTACATGCCATGGAAGTCTGCCTCATTGCCCTCATTGGAGCAACACTAAGAAACACAATCTGCTTCGCCTTCTTCTAGGAACTCTTACCCAAGGACCCCATACCTACAGGAGAAAGCAGGTTGCATTCCTCCTGGAATCTAAGCAAAGTTTTTCCTGTTGCACTGCAGGACTTTAGAATAGGTTTAGGCCCGAAGGGTTACCTAGAGCGTTCCAAGAATGAGGGAGTTCGATACATGCAGAAAACCCTGTGAAGAAAAGTTGATTCAGCAAGGGACCAGGGTGTAGCTAGAGTCTCTATTGACTTGTTAGAAATCAGAAGGGTTTCGGCTGCATTTTAACCGGAGAAGAAGACCTGAAGGCACAAGCCTTGCTTTCCCATGTTAAATCTCTAAACATGCTTCCCTGAAGAATCCTAAATAACACTGTTTTTACCTGGCTTCTGGTCTTTGTAGGCAGCCCTCACGAAAGAGAAGTAGTTTTCTCTAAGGAAACACGGTGCTTCCATAGCATGGGTGGGAGCTCCTGCTGTCCTGCTCTAGAGCTACAGGGAAACTTGACGTGAGTCTTTGCCTCAAGCTAAGGCCTGAAAAGCCTTGCTGAAGCGAAAGCGCTTAGCAGTTTCCATTATGTCGTATTCGAAGGTCTGCATTACTTGAACGTTTCTTCACTTTACCAGACACTAGGCACACTCGGGTAGGCACCCTTTTTCGTACAAATACAGTGAGTAGCAGCAGTCTCCTTTGCTCTTCTAAGAAACATCCAGACCTAGGAGCCTTTCCCAGTCACTCTATGCAATCAGAGTGTAGGACAACTCGCAGCACCCTTCCTTAGGAAGCTAGGTGGACTCAGCTCTTCAACAGCTCCAGGGATCTGTTCTCTCATGTCCTACATGCCATGGAAGTCTGCCTCATTGCCCTCTGTGGAGCTTCACAAAGATACACAATCTGCTTCGCCTACCTCTAGGAACTCTTACCCAATGACCCCATACCTACAGGAGAGAGGAGGCTTGCATTCCTACTGGAACCAAATCACCGTTTTTCCTGTTAAAATGCAGGACTTTAAACTAGGCTTCGGCCCAATAGCACTGGTAGAACGTTCCAAGGATGAGGGAGTTCCATATATGCAGAACACTCTGTGAAGAAAAGTTGATTCAGCAAGGGACCAGAGTGTAGCTAGAGTCTCTTTGGACTTTTTAGATAAAAGAAGGTGTCCAGGTGCATGTTCACCAGAAAAGAAGACTTGAATGCCTAAGCCTTGCGTTCCCATTTTAAATCTCTATCCATGCCAGCCTGAGATACCTAAATAACACTGCTTTGACTGGCCTCTATTCACTGTGGGCAGCCCTCTGGAAAGAAAAGGAGTTTCTCTAAGGAAACACGGTGCTTCCCTAGCATGGGTGGGAGTTCCTCCTGTCATGCTCTAGAGCTACAGGGTAACTTGACGTGAGTCCTTGCCTCAAGCTAAGGCCTGAAAAGCCCTGCTGAAGCGAAAGCGCTTAGCATTTTCCATTATGTCGTATTGGAAGTTCTGCTTTACTTGAACGTTTCTTCACTCTACCAGAAACTAGGCACCCTAGTGTAGGCACCCTTTTTCCTACCAATACATTGAGTACCAGCAGTCTCCTTTGCTCTTCTAAGTAACATCCAGACTTAGAAGCCTTTCCCAGTCACTCTATGTATTCAGAGTGTAGGACAACTCGCTGCACCCTTCCTTAGGAAGTTAGGTGGACTCAGCTCTTCAACAGCTCCAGGAATTCTGTTCTCTCACGACCTACATGCCATGGATGTCTGCCTCATTGCCCTCATTGGAGCAACACTAAGAAACACAATCTGCTTCGCCTTCTTCTAGGAACTCTTACCCAAGGACCCCATACCTACAGGAGAAAGCAGGTTGCATTCCTCCTGGAATCTAAGCAAAGTTTTTCCTGTTACACTGCAGGACTTTAGAATAGGTTTAGGCCCGAAGGGTTACCTAGAGCGTTCCAAGAATGAGGGAGTTCGATACATGCAGAAAACCCTGTGAAGAAAAGTTGATTCAGCAAGGGACCAGGGTGTAGCTAGAGTCTCTATTGACTTGTTAGAAATCAGAAGGGTTTCGGCTGCATTTTAACCGGAGAAGAAGACCTGAAGGCACAAGCCTTGCTTTCCCATGTTAAATCTCTAAACATGCTTCCCTGAAGAATCCTAAATAACACTGTTTTTACCTGGCTTCTGGTCTTTGTAGGCAGCCCTCACGAAAGAGAAGTAGTTTTCTCTAAGGAAACACGGTGCTTCCATAGCATGGGTGGGAGCTCCTGCTGTCCTGCTCTAGAGCTACAGGGAAACTTGACGTGAGTCTTTGCCTCAAGCTAAGGCCTGAAAAGCCTTGCTGAAGCGAAAGCGCTTAGCAGTTTCCATTATGTCGTATTCGAAGGTCTGCATTACTTGAACGTTTCTTCACTTTACCAGACACTAGGCACACTCGGGTAGGCACCCTTTTTCGTACAAATACAGTGAGTACCAGCAGTCTCCTTTGCTCTTCTAAGAAACATCCAGACCTAGGAGCCTTTCCCAGTCACTCTATGTAATCAGAGTGTAGGGCAACTCGCAGCACCCTTCCTTAGGAAGCTAGGTGGACTCAGCTCTTCATCAGCTCCAGGGATCTGTTCTCTCATGTCCTACATGCCATGGAAGTCTGCCTCATTGCCCTCTGTGGAGCTTCACAAAGATACACAATCTGCTTCGCCTACCTCTAGGAACTCTTACCCAATGACCCCATACCTACAGGAGAGAGGAGGCTTGCATTCCTACTGGAACCAAATCACCGTTTTTCCTGTTAAAATGCAGGACTTTAAACTAGGCTTCGGCCCAATAGCACTGGTAGAACGTTCCAAGGATGAGGGAGTTCCATATATGCAGAACACTCTGTGAAGAAAAGTTGATTCAGCAAGGGACCAGAGTGTAGCTAGAGTCTCTTTGGACTTTTTAGATAAAAGAAGGTGTCTGGGTGCATGTTCACCAGAAAAGAAGACTTGAATGCCTAAGCCTTGCGTTCCCATTTTAAATCTCTATCCATGCCAGCCTGAGATACCTAAATAACACTGCTTTGACTGGCCTCTATTCACTGTGGGCAGCCCTCTGGAAAGAAAAGGAGTTTCTCTAAGGAAACACGGTGCTTCCCTAGCATGGGTGGGAGTTCCTCCTGTCATGCTCTAGAGCTACAGGGTAACTTGACGTGAGTCCTTGCCTCAAGCTAAGGCCTGAAAAGCCCTGCTGAAGCGAAAGCGCTTAGCATTTTCCATTATGTCGTATTGGAAGTTCTGCTTTACTTGAACGTTTCTTCACTCTACCAGACACTAGGCACCCTAGTGTAGGCACCCTTTTTCCTACAAATACATTGAGTACCAGCAGTCTCCTTTGCTCTTCTAAGTAACATCCAGACTTAGAAGCCTTTCCCAGTCACTCTATGTATTCAGAGTGTAGGACAACTCGCTGCACCCTTCCTTAGGAAGTTAGGTGGACTCAGCTCTTCAACAGCTCCAGGAATTCTGTTCTCTCACGACCTACATGCCATGGAAGTCTGCCTCATTGCCCTCATTGGAGCAACACTAAGAAACACAATCTGCTTCGCCTTCTTCTAGGAACTCTTACCCAAGGACCCCATACCTACAGGAGAAAGCAGGTTGCATTCCTCCTGGAATCTAAGCAAAGTTTTTCCTGTTGCACTGCAGGACTTTAGAATAGGTTTAGGCCCGAAGGGTTACCTAGAGCGTTCCAAGAATGAGGGAGTTCGATACATGCAGAAAACCCTGTGAAGAAAAGTTGATTCAGCAAGGGACCAGGGTGTAGCTAGAGTCTCTATTGACTTGTTAGAAATCAGAAGGGTTTCGGCTGCATTTTAACCGGAGAAGAAGACCTGAAGGCACAAGCCTTGCTTTCCCATGTTAAATCTCTAAACATGCTTCCCTGAAGAATCCTAAATAACACTGTTTTTACCTGGCTTCTGGTCTTTGTAGGCAGCCCTCACGAAAGAGAAGTAGTTTTCTCTAAGGAAACACGGTGCTTCCATAGCATGGGTGGGAGCTCCTGCTGTCCTGCTCTAGAGCTACAGGGAAACTTGACGTGAGTCTTTGCCTCAAGCTAAGGCCTGAAAAGCCTTGCTGAAGCGAAAGCGCTTAGCAGTTTCCATTATGTCGTATTCGAAGGTCTGCATTACTTGAACGTTTCTTCACTTTACCAGACACTAGGCACACTCGGGTAGGCACCCTTTTTCGTACAAATACAGTGAGTACCAGCAGTCTCCTTTGCTCTTCTAAGAAACATCCAGACCTAGGAGCCTTTCCCAGTCACTCTATGCAATCAGAGTGTAGGGCAACTCGCAGCACCCTTCCTTAGGAAGCTAGGTGGACTCAGCTCTTCAACAGCTCCAGGGATCTGTTCTCTCATGTCCTACATGCCATGGAAGTCTGCCTCATTGCCCTCTGTGGAGCTTCACAAAGATACACAATCTGCTTCGCCTACCTCTAGGAACTCTTACCCAATGACCCCATACCTACAGGAGAGAGGAGGCTTGCATTCCTACTGGAACCAAATCACCGTTTTTCCTGTTAAAATGCAGGACTTTAAACTAGGCTTCGGCCCAATAGCACTGGTAGAACGTTCCAAGGATGAGGGAGTTCCATATATGCAGAACACTCTGTGAAGAAAAGTTGATTCAGCAAGGGACCAGAGTGTAGCTAGAGTCTCTTTGGACTTTTTAGATAAAAGAAGGTGTCCAGGTGCATGTTCACCAGAAAAGAAGACTTGAATGCCTAAGCCTTGCGTTCCCATTTTAAATCTCTATCCATGCCAGCCTGAGATACCTAAATAACACTGCTTTGACTGGCCTCTATTCACTGTGGGCAGCCCTCTGGAAAGAAAAGGAGTTTCTCTAAGGAAACACGGTGCTTCCCTAGCATGGGTGGGAGTTCCTCCTGTCATGCTCTAGAGCTACAGGGTAACTTGACGTGAGTCCTTGCCTCAAGCTAAGGCCTGAAAAGCCCTGCTGAAGCGAAAGCGCTTAGCATTTTCCATTATGTCGTATTGGAAGTTCTGCTTTACTTGAACGTTTCTTCACTCTACCAGAAACTAGGCACCCTAGTGTAGGCACCCTTTTTCCTACCAATACATTGAGTACCAGCAGTCTCCTTTGCTCTTCTAAGTAACATCCAGACTTAGAAGCCTTTCCCAGTCACTCTATGTATTCAGAGTGTAGGACAACTCGCTGCACCCTTCCTTAGGAAGTTAGGTGGACTCAGCTCTTCAACAGCTCCAGGAATTCTGTTCTCTCACGACCTACATGCCATGGATGTCTGCCTCATTGCCCTCATTGGAGCAACACTAAGAAACACAATCTGCTTCGCCTTCTTCTAGGAACTCTTACCCAAGGACCCCATACCTACAGGAGAAAGCAGGTTGCATTCCTACTGGAATCTAAGCAAAGTTTTTCCTGTTACACTGCAGGACTTTAGAATAGGTTTAGGCCCGAAGGGTTACCTAGAGCGTTCCAAGAATGAGGGAGTTCGATACATGCAGAAAACCCTGTGAAGAAAAGTTGATTCAGCAAGGGACCAGGGTGTAGCTAGAGTCTCTATTGACTTGTTAGAAATCAGAAGGGTTTCGGCTGCATTTTAACCGGAGAAGAAGACCTGAAGGCACAAGCCTTGCTTTCCCATGTTAAATCTCTAAACATGCTTCCCTGAAGAATCCTAAATAACACTGTTTTTACCTGGCTTCTGGTCTTTGTAGGCAGCCCTCACGAAAGAGAAGTAGTTTTCTCTAAGGAAACACGGTGCTTCCATAGCATGGGTGGGAGCTCCTGCTGTCCTGCTCTAGAGCTACAGGGAAACTTGACGTGAGTCTTTGCCTCAAGCTAAGGCCTGAAAAGCCTTGCTGAAGCGAAAGCGCTTAGCAGTTTCCATTATGTCGTATTCGAAGGTCTGCATTACTTGAACGTTTCTTCACTTTACCAGACACTAGGCACACTCGGGTAGGCACCCTTTTTCGTACAAATACAGTGAGTACCAGCAGTCTCCTTTGCTCTTCTAAGAAACATCCAGACCTAGGAGCCTTTCCCAGTCACTCTATGTAATCAGAGTGTAGGGCAACTCGCAGCACCCTTCCTTAGGAAGCTAGGTGGACTCAGCTCTTCATCAGCTCCAGGGATCTGTTCTCTCATGTCCTACATGCCATGGAAGTCTGCCTCATTGCCCTCTGTGGAGCTTCACAAAGATACACAATCTGCTTCGCCTACCTCTAGGAACTCTTACCCAATGACCCCATACCTACAGGAGAGAGGAGGCTTGCATTCCTACTGGAACCAAATCACCGTTTTTCCTGTTAAAATGCAGGACTTTAAACTAGGCTTCGGCCCAATAGCACTGGTAGAACGTTCCAAGGATGAGGGAGTTCCATATATGCAGAACACTCTGTGAAGAAAAGTTGATTCAGCAAGGGACCAGAGTGTAGCTAGAGTCTCTTTGGACTTTTTAGATAAAAGAAGGTGTCCGGGTGCATGTTCACCAGAAAAGAAGACTTGAATGCCTAAGCCTTGCGTTCCCATTTTAAATCTCTATCCATGCCAGCCTGAGATACCTAAATAACACTGCTTTGACTGGCCTCTATTCACTGTGGGCAGCCCTCTGGAAAGAAAAGGAGTTTCTCTAAGGAAACACGGTGCTTCCCTAGCATGGGTGGGAGTTCCTCCTGTCATGCTCTAGAGCTACAGGGTAACTTGACGTGAGTCCTTGCCTCAAGCTAAGGCCTGAAAAGCCCTGCTGAAGCGAAAGCGCTTAGCATTTTCCATTATGTCGTATTGGAAGTTCTGCTTTACTTGAACGTTTCTTCACTCTACCAGACACTAGGCACCCTAGTGTAGGCACCCTTTTTCCTACAAATACATTGAGTACCAGCAGTCTCCTTTGCTCTTCTAAGTAACATCCAGACTTAGAAGCCTTTCCCAGTCACTCTATGTATTCAGAGTGTAGGACAACTCGCTGCACCCTTCCTTAGGAAGTTAGGTGGACTCAGCTCTTCAACAGCTCCAGGAATTCTGTTCTCTCACGACCTACATGCCATGGAAGTCTGCCTCATTGCCCTCATTGGAGCAACACTAAGAAACACAATCTGCTTCGCCTTCTTCTAGGAACTCTTACCCAAGGACCCCATACCTACAGGAGAAAGCAGGTTGCATTCCTCCTGTAATCTAAGCAAAGTTTTTCCTGTTGCACTGCAGGACTTTAGAATAGGTTTAGGCCCGAAGGGTTACCTAGAGCGTTCCAAGAATGAGGGAGTTCGATACATGCAGAAAACCCTGTGAAGAAAAGTTGATTCAGCAAGGGACCAGGGTGTAGCTAGAGTCTCTATTGACTTGTTAGAAATCAGAAGGGTTTCGGCTGCATTTTAACCGGAGAAGAAGACCTGAAGGCACAAGCCTTGCTTTCCCATGTTAAATCTCTAAACATGCTTCCCTGAAGAATCCTAAATAACACTGTTTTTACCTGGCTTCTGGTCTTTGTAGGCAGCCCTCACGAAAGAGAAGTAGTTTTCTCTAAGGAAACACGGTGCTTCCATAGCATGGGTGGGAGCTCCTGCTGTCCTGCTCTAGAGCTACAGGGAAACTTGACGTGAGTCTTTGCCTCAAGCTAAGGCCTGAAAAGCCTTGCTGAAGCGAAAGCGCTTAGCAGTTTCCATTATGTCGTATTCGAAGGTCTGCATTACTTGAACGTTTCTTCACTTTACCAGACACTAGGCACACTCGGGTAGGCACCCTTTTTCGTACAAATACAGTGAGTACCAGCAGTCTCCTTTGCTCTTCTAAGAAACATCCAGACCTAGGAGCCTTTCCCAGTCACTCTATGTAATCAGAGTGTAGGGCAACTCGCAGCACCCTTCCTTAGGAAGCTAGGTGGACTCAGCTCTTCATCAGCTCCAGGGATCTGTTCTCTCATGTCCTACATGCCATGGAAGTCTGCCTCATTGCCCTCTGTGGAGCTTCACAAAGATACACAATCTGCTTCGCCTACCTCTAGGAACTCTTACCCAATGACCCCATACCTACAGGAGAGAGGAGGCTTGCATTCCTACTGGAACCAAATCACCGTTTTTCCTGTTAAAATGCAGGACTTTAAACTAGGCTTCGGCCCAATAGCACTGGTAGAACGTTCCAAGGATGAGGGAGTTCCATATATGCAGAACACTCTGTGAAGAAAAGTTGATTCAGCAAGGGACCAGAGTGTAGCTAGAGTCTCTTTGGACTTTTTAGATAAAAGAAGGTGTCCGGGTGCATGTTCACCAGAAAAGAAGACTTGAATGCCTAAGCCTTGCGTTCCCATTTTAAATCTCTATCCATGTCAGCCTGAGATACCTAAATAACACTGCTTTGACTGGCCTCTATTCACTGTGGGCAGCCCTCTGGAAAGAAAAGGAGTTTCTCTAAGGAAACACGGTGCTTCCCTAGCATGGGTGGGAGTTCCTCCTGTCATGCTCTAGAGCTACAGGGTAACTTGACGTGAGTCCTTGCCTCAAGCTAAGGCCTGAAAAGCCCTGCTGAAGCGAAAGCGCTTAGCATTTTCCATTATGTCGTATTGGAAGTTCTGCTTTATTTGAATGTTTCTTCACTCTACCAGACACTAGGCACCCTAGTGTAGGCACCCTTTTTCCTACCAATACATTGAGTACCAGCAGTCTCCTTTGCTCTTCTAAGTAACATCCAGACTTAGAAGCCTTTCCCAGTCACTCTATGTATTCAGAGTGTAGGACAACTCGCTGCACCCTTCCTTAGGAAGTTAGGTGGACTCAGCTCTTCAACAGCTCCAGGAATTCTGTTCTCTCACGACCTACATGCCATGGAAGTCTGCCTCATTGCCCTCATTGGAGCAACACTAAGAAACACAATCTGCTTCGCCTTCTTCTAGGAACTCTTACCCAAGGACCCCATACCTACAGGAGAAAGCAGGTTGCATTCCTCCTGGAATCTAAGCAAAGTTTTTCCTGTTACACTGCAGGACTTTAGAATAGGTTTAGGCCCGAAGGGTTACCTAGAGCGTTCCAAGAATGAGGGAGTTCGATACATGCAGAAAACCCTGTGAAGAAAAGTTGATTCAGCAAGGGACCAGGGTGTAGCTAGAGTCTCTATTGACTTGTTAGAAATCAGAAGGGTTTCGGCTGCATTTTAACCGGAGAAGAAGACCTGAAGGCACAAGCCTTGCTTTCCCATGTTAAATCTCTAAACATGCTTCCCTGAAGAATCCTAAATAACACTGTTTTTACCTGGCTTCTGGTCTTTGTAGGCAGCCCTCACGAAAGAGAAGTAGTTTTCTCTAAGGAAACACGGTGCTTCCATAGCATGGGTGGGAGCTCCTGCTGTCCTGCTCTAGAGCTACAGGGAAACTTGACGTGAGTCTTTGCCTCAAGCTAAGGCCTGAAAAGCCTTGCTGAAGCGAAAGCGCTTAGCAGTTTCCATTATGTCGTATTCGAAGGTCTGCATTACTTGAACGTTTCTTCACTTTACCAGACACTAGGCACACTCGGGTAGGCACCCGTTTTCGTACAAATACAGTGAGTACCAGCAGTCTCCTTTGCTCTTCTAAGAAACATACAGACCTAGGAGCCTTTCCCAGTCACTCTATGTAATCAGAGTGTAGGGCAACTCGCAGCACCCTTCCTTAGGAAGCTAGGTGGACTCAGCTCTTCAACAGCTCCAGGGATCTGTTCTCTCATGTCCTACATGCCATGGAAGTCTGCCTCATTGCCCTCTGTGGAGCTTCACAAAGATACACAATCTGCTTCGCCTACCTCTAGGAACTCTTACCCAATGACCCCATACCTACAGGAGAGAGGAGGCTTGCATTCCTACTGGAACCAAATCACCGTTTTTCCTGTTAAAATGCAGGACTTTAAACTAGGCTTCGGCCCAATAGCACTGGTAGAACGTTCCAAGGATGAGGGAGTTCCATATATGCAGAACACTCTGTGAAGAAAAGTTGATTCAGCAAGGGACCAGAGTGTAGCTAGAGTCTCTTTGGACTTTTTAGATAAAAGAAGGTGTCCGGGTGCATGTTCACCAGAAAAGAAGACTTGAATGCCTAAGCCTTGCGTTCCCATTTTAAATCTCTATCCATGCCAGCCTGAGATACCTAAATAACACTGCTTTGACTGGCCTCTATTCACTGTGGGCAGCCCTCTGGAAAGAAAAGGAGTTTCTCTAAGGAAACACGGTGCTTCCCTAGCATGGGTGGGAGTTCCTCCTGTCATGCTCTAGAGCTACAGGGTAACTTGACGTGAGTCCTTGCCTCAAGCTAAGGCCTGAAAAGCCCTGCTGAAGCGAAAGCGCTTAGCATTTTCCATTATGTCGTATTGGAAGTTCTGCTTTACTTGAACGTTTCTTCACTCTACCAGACACTAGGCACCCTAGTGTAGGCACCCTTTTTCCTACAAATACATTGAGTACCAGCAGTCTCCTTTGCTCTTCTAAGTAACATCCAGACTTAGAAGCCTTTCCCAGTCACTCTATGTATTCAGAGTGTAGGACAACTCGCTGCACCCTTCCTTAGGAAGTTAGGTGGACTCAGCTCTTCAACAGCTCCAGGAATTCTGTTCTCTCACGACCTACATGCCATGGAAGTCTGCCTCATTGCCCTCATTGGAGCAACACTAAGAAACACAATCTGCTTCGCCTTCTTCTAGGAACTCTTACCCAAGGACCCCATACCTACAGGAGAAAGCAGGTTGCATTCCTCCTGTAATCTAAGCAAAGTTTTTCCTGTTGCACTGCAGGACTTTAGAATAGGTTTAGGCCCGAAGGGTTACCTAGAGCGTTCCAAGAATGAGGGAGTTCGATACATGCAGAAAACCCTGTGAAGAAAAGTTGATTCAGCAAGGGACCAGGGTGTAGCTAGAGTCTCTATTGACTTGTTAGAAATCAGAAGGGTTTCGGCTGCATTTTAACCGGAGAAGAAGACCTGAAGGCACAAGCCTTGCTTTCCCATGTTAAATCTCTAAACATGCTTCCCTGAAGAATCCTAAATAACACTGTTTTTACCTGGCTTCTGGTCTTTGTAGGCAGCCCTCACGAAAGAGAAGTAGTTTTCTCTAAGGAAACACGGTGCTTCCATAGCATGGGTGGGAGCTCCTGCTGTCCTGCTCTAGAGCTACAGGGAAACTTGACGTGAGTCTTTGCCTCAAGCTAAGGCCTGAAAAGCCTTGCTGAAGCGAAAGCGCTTAGCAGTTTCCATTATGTCGTATTCGAAGGTCTGCATTACTTGAACGTTTCTTCACTTTACCAGACACTAGGCACACTCGGGTAGGCACCCTTTTTCGTACAAATACAGTGAGTACCAGCAGTCTCCTTTGCTCTTCTAAGAAACATCCAGACCTAGGAGCCTTTCCCAGTCACTCTATGTAATCAGAGTGTAGGGCAACTCGCAGCACCCTTCCTTAGGAAGCTAGGTGGACTCAGCTCTTCATCAGCTCCAGGGATCTGTTCTCTCATGTCCTACATGCCATGGAAGTCTGCCTCATTGCCCTCTGTGGAGCTTCACAAAGATACACAATCTGCTTCGCCTACCTCTAGGAACTCTTACCCAATGACCCCATACCTACAGGAGAGAGGAGGCTTGCATTCCTACTGGAACCAAATCACCGTTTTTCCTGTTAAAATGCAGGACTTTAAACTAGGCTTCGGCCCAATAGCACTGGTAGAACGTTCCAAGGATGAGGGAGTTCCATATATGCAGAACACTCTGTGAAGAAAAGTTGATTCAGCAAGGGACCAGAGTGTAGCTAGAGTCTCTTTGGACTTTTTAGATAAAAGAAGGTGTCCGGGTGCATGTTCACCAGAAAAGAAGACTTGAATGCCTAAGCCTTGCGTTCCCATTTTAAATCTCTATCCATGCCAGCCTGAGATACCTAAATAACACTGCTTTGACTAGCCTCTATTCACTGTGGGCAGCCCTCTGGAAAGAAAAGGAGTTTCTCTAAGGAAACACGGTGCTTCCCTAGCATGGGTGGGAGTTCCTCCTGTCATGCTCTAGAGCTACAGGGTAACTTGACGTGAGTCCTTGCCTCAAGCTAAGGCCTGAAAAGCCCTGCTGAAGCGAAAGCGCTTAGCATTTTCCATTATGTCGTATTGGAAGTTCTGCTTTACTTGAACGTTTCTTCACTCTACCAGACACTAGGCACCCTAGTGTAGGCACCCTTTTTCCTACAAATACATTGAGTACCAGCAGTCTCCTTTGCTCTTCTAAGTAACATCCAGACTTAGAAGCCTTTCCCAGTCACTCTATGTATTCAGAGTGTAGGACAACTCGCTGCACCCTTCCTTAGGAAGTTAGGTGGACTCAGCTCTTCAACAGCTCCAGGAATTCTGTTCTCTCACGACCTACATGCCATGGAAGTCTGCCTCATTGCCCTCATTGGAGCAACACTAAGAAACACAATCTGCTTCGCCTTCTTCTAGGAACTCTTACCCAAGGACCCCATACCTACAGGAGAAAGCAGGTTGCATTCCTCCTGGAATCTAAGCAAAGTTTTTCCTGTTGCACTGCAGGACTTTAGAATAGGTTTAGGCCCGAAGGGTTACCTAGAGCGTTCCAAGAATGAGGGAGTTCGATACATGCAGAAAACCCTGTGAAGAAAAGTTGATTCAGCAAGGGACCAGGGTGTAGCTAGAGTCTCTATTGACTTGTTAGAAATCAGAAGGGTTTCGGCTGCATTTTAACCGGAGAAGAAGACCTGAAGGCACAAGCCTTGCTTTCCCATGTTAAATCTCTAAACATGCTTCCCTGAAGAATCCTAAATAACACTGTTTTTACCTGGCTTCTGGTCTTTGTAGGCAGCCCTCACGAAAGAGAAGTAGTTTTCTCTAAGGAAACACGGTGCTTCCATAGCATGGGTGGGAGCTCCTGCTGTCCTGCTCTAGAGCTACAGGGAAACTTGACGTGAGTCTTTGCCTCAAGCTAAGGCCTGAAAAGCCTTGCTGAAGCGAAAGCGCTTAGCAGTTTCCATTATGTCGTATTCGAAGGTCTGCATTACTTGAACGTTTCTTCACTTTACCAGACACTAGGCACACTCGGGTAGGCACCCTTTTTCGTACAAATACAGTGAGTACCAGCAGTCTCCTTTGCTCTTCTAAGAAACATCCAGACCTAGGAGCCTTTCCCAGTCACTCTATGTAATCAGAGTGTAGGGCAACTCGCAGCACCCTTCCTTAGGAAGCTAGGTGGACTCAGCTCTTCATCAGCTCCAGGGATCTGTTCTCTCATGTCCTACATGCCATGGAAGTCTGCCTCATTGCCCTCTGTGGAGCTTCACAAAGATACACAATCTGCTTCGCCTACCTCTAGGAACTCTTACCCAATGACCCCATACCTACAGGAGAGAGGAGGCTTGCATTCCTACTGGAACCAAATCACCGTTTTTCCTGTTAAAATGCAGGACTTTAAACTAGGCTTCGGCCCAATAGCACTGGTAGAACGTTCCAAGGATGAGGGAGTTCCATATATGCAGAACACTCTGTGAAGAAAAGTTGATTCAGCAAGGGACCAGAGTGTAGCTAGAGTCTCTTTGGACTTTTTAGATAAAAGAAGGTGTCCGGGTGCATGTTCACCAGAAAAGAAGACTTGAATGCCTAAGCCTTGCGTTCCCATTTTAAATCTCTATCCATGCCAGCCTGAGATACCTAAATAACACTGCTTTGACTGGCCTCTATTCACTGTGGGCAGCCCTCTGGAAAGAAAAGGAGTTTCTCTAAGGAAACACGGTGCTTCCCTAGCATGGGTGGGAGTTCCTCCTGTCATGCTCTAGAGCTACAGGGTAACTTGACGTGAGTCCTTGCCTCAAGCTAAGGCCTGAAAAGCCCTGCTGAAGCGAAAGCGCTTAGCATTTTCCATTATGTCGTATTGGAAGTTCTGCTTTACTTGAACGTTTCTTCACTCTACCAGACACTAGGCACCCTAGTGTAGGCACCCTTTTTCCTACAAATACATTGAGTACCAGCAGTCTCCTTTGCTCTTCTAAGTAACATCCAGACTTAGAAGCCTTTCCCAGTCACTCTATGTATTCAGAGTGTAGGACAACTCGCTGCACCCTTCCTTAGGAAGTTAGGTGGACTCAGCTCTTCAACAGCTCCAGGAATTCTGTTCTCTCACGACCTACATGCCATGGAAGTCTGCCTCATTGCCCTCATTGGAGCAACACTAAGAAACACAATCTGCTTCGCCTTCTTCTAGGAACTCTTACCCAAGGACCCCATACCTACAGGAGAAAGCAGGTTGCATTCCTCCTGGAATCTAAGCAAAGTTTTTCCTGTTGCACTGCAGGACTTTAGAATAGGTTTAGGCCCGAAGGGTTACCTAGAGCGTTCCAAGAATGAGGGAGTTCGATACATGCAGAAAACCCTGTGAAGAAAAGTTGATTCAGCAAGGGACCAGGGTGTAGCTAGAGTCTCTATTGACTTGTTAGAAATCAGAAGGGTTTCGGCTGCATTTTAACCGGAGAAGAAGACCTGAAGGCACAAGCCTTGCTTTCCCATGTTAAATCTCTAAACATGCTTCCCTGAAGAATCCTAAATAACACTGTTTTTACCTGGCTTCTGGTCTTTGTAGGCAGCCCTCACGAAAGAGAAGTAGTTTTCTCTAAGGAAACACGGTGCTTCCATAGCATGGGTGGGAGCTCCTGCTGTCCTGCTCTAGAGCTACAGGGAAACTTGACGTGAGTCTTTGCCTCAAGCTAAGGCCTGAAAAGCCTTGCTGAAGCGAAAGCGCTTAGCAGTTTCCATTATGTCGTATTCGAAGGTCTGCATTACTTGAACGTTTCTTCACTTTACCAGACACTAGGCACACTCGGGTAGGCACCCGTTTTCGTACAAATACAGTGAGTAGCAGCAGTCTCCTTTGCTCTTCTAAGAAACATCCAGACCTAGGAGCCTTTCCCAGTCACTCTATGTAATCAGAGTGTAGGGCAACTCGCAGCACCCTTCCTTAGGAAGCTAGGTGGACTCAGCTCTTCATCAGCTCCAGGGATCTGTTCTCTCATGTCCTACATGCCATGGAAGTCTGCCTCATTGCCCTCTGTGGAGCTTCACAAAGATACACAATCTGCTTCGCCTACCTCTAGGAACTCTTACCCAATGACCCCATACCTACAGGAGAGAGGAGGCTTGCATTCCTACTGGAACCAAATCACCGTTTTTCCTGTTAAAATGCAGGACTTTAAACTAGGCTTCGGCCCAATAGCACTGGTAGAACGTTCCAAGGATGAGGGAGTTCCATATATGCAGAACACTCTGTGAAGAAAAGTTGATTCAGCAAGGGACCAGAGTGTAGCTAGAGTCTCTTTGGACTTTTTAGATAAAAGAAGGTGTCCGGGTGCATGTTCACCAGAAAAGAAGACTTGAATGCCTAAGCCTTGCGTTCCCATTTTAAATCTCTATCCATGCCAGCCTGAGATACCTAAATAACACTGCTTTGACTGGCCTCTATTCACTGTGGGCAGCCCTCTGGAAAGAAAAGGAGTTTCTCTAAGGAAACACGGTGCTTCCCTAGCATGGGTGGGAGTTCCTCCTGTCATGCTCTAGAGCTACAGGGTAACTTGACGTGAGTCCTTGCCTCAAGCTAAGGCCTGAAAAGCCCTGCTGAAGCGAAAGCGCTTAGCATTTTCCATTATGTCGTATTGGAAGTTCTGCTTTACTTGAACGTTTCTTCACTCTACCAGACACTAGGCACCCTAGTGTAGGCACCCTTTTTCCTACAAATACATTGAGTACCAGCAGTCTCCTTTGCTCTTCTAAGTAACATCCAGACTTAGAAGCCTTTCCCAGTCACTCTATGTATTCAGAGTGTAGGACAACTCGCTGCACCCTTCCTTAGGAAGTTAGGTGGACTCAGCTCTTCAACAGCTCCAGGAATTCTGTTCTCTCACGACCTACATGCCATGGAAGTCTGCCTCATTGCCCTCATTGGAGCAACACTAAGAAACACAATCTGCTTCGCCTTCTTCTAGGAACTCTTACCCAAGGACCCCATACCTACAGGAGAAAGCAGGTTGCATTCCTCCTGGAATCTAAGCAAAGTTTTTCCTGTTGCACTGCAGGACTTTAGAATAGGTTTAGGCCCGAAGGGTTACCTAGAGCGTTCCAAGAATGAGGGAGTTCGATACATGCAGAAAACCCTGTGAAGAAAAGTTGATTCAGCAAGGGACCAGGGTGTAGCTAGAGTCTCTATTGACTTGTTAGAAATCAGAAGGGTTTCGGCTGCATTTTAACCGGAGAAGAAGACCTGAAGGCACAAGCCTTGCTTTCCCATGTTAAATCTCTAAACATGCTTCCCTGAAGAATCCTAAATAACACTGTTTTTACCTGGCTTCTGGTCTTTGTAGGCAGCCCTCACGAAAGAGAAGTAGTTTTCTCTAAGGAAACACGGTGCTTCCATAGCATGGGTGGGAGCTCCTGCTGTCCTGCTCTAGAGCTACAGGGAAACTTGACGTGAGTCTTTGCCTCAAGCTAAGGCCTGAAAAGCCTTGCTGAAGCGAAAGCGCTTAGCAGTTTCCATTATGTCGTATTCGAAGGTCTGCATTACTTGAACGTTTCTTCACTTTACCAGACACTAGGCACACTCGGGTAGGCACCCTTTTTCGTACAAATACAGTGAGTACCAGCAGTCTCCTTTGCTCTTCTAAGAAACATCCAGACCTAGGAGCCTTTCCCAGTCACTCTATGTAATCAGAGTGTAGGGCAACTCGCAGCACCCTTCCTTAGGAAGCTAGGTGGACTCAGCTCTTCATCAGCTCCAGGGATCTGTTCTCTCATGTCCTACATGCCATGGAAGTCTGCCTCATTGCCCTCTGTGGAGCTTCACAAAGATACACAATCTGCTTCGCCTACCTCTAGGAACTCTTACCCAATGACCCCATACCTACAGGAGAGAGGAGGCTTGCATTCCTACTGGAACCAAATCACCGTTTTTCCTGTTAAAATGCAGGACTTTAAACTAGGCTTCGGCCCAATAGCACTGGTAGAACGTTCCAAGGATGAGGGAGTTCCATATATGCAGAACACTCTGTGAAGAAAAGTTGATTCAGCAAGGGACCAGAGTGTAGCTAGAGTCTCTTTGGACTTTTTAGATAAAAGAAGGTGTCCGGGTGCATGTTCACCAGAAAAGAAGACTTGAATGCCTAAGCCTTGCGTTCCCATTTTAAATCTCTATCCATGCCAGCCTGAGATACCTACATAACACTGCTTTGACTGGCCTCTATTCACTGTGGGCAGCCCTCTGGAAAGAAAAGGAGTTTCTCTAAGGAAACACGGTGCTTCCCTAGCATGGGTGGGAGTTCCTCCTGTCATGCTCTAGAGCTACAGGGTAACTTGACGTGAGTCCTTGCCTCAAGCTAAGGCCTGAAAAGCCCTGCTGAAGCGAAAGCGCTTAGCATTTTCCATTATGTCGTATTGGAAGTTCTGCTTTACTTGAACGTTTCTTCACTCTACCAGACACTAGGCACCCTAGTGTAGGCACCCTTTTTCCTACAAATACATTGAGTACCAGCAGTCTCCTTTGCTCTTCTAAGTAACATCCAGACTTAGAAGCCTTTCCCAGTCACTCTATGTATTCAGAGTGTAGGACAACTCGCTGCACCCTTCCTTAGGAAGTTAGGTGGACTCAGCTCTTCAACAGCTCCAGGAATTCTGTTCTCTCACGACCTACATGCCATGGAAGTCTGCCTCATTGCCCTCATTGGAGCAACACTAAGAAACACAATCTGCTTCGCCTTCTTCTAGGAACTCTTACCCAAGGACCCCATACCTACAGGAGAAAGCAGGTTGCATTCCTCCTGGAATCTAAGCAAAGTTTTTCCTGTTGCACTGCAGGACTTTAGAATAGGTTTAGGCCCGAAGGGTTACCTAGAGCGTTCCAAGAATGAGGGAGTTCGATACATGCAGAAAACCCTGTGAAGAAAAGTTGATTCAGCAAGGGACCAGGGTGTAGCTAGAGTCTCTATTGACTTGTTAGAAATCAGAAGGGTTTCGGCTGCATTTTAACCGGAGAAGAAGACCTGAAGGCACAAGCCTTGCTTTCCCATGTTAAATCTCTAAACATGCTTCCCTGAAGAATCCTAAATAACACTGTTTTTACCTGGCTTCTGGTCTTTGTAGGCAGCCCTCACGAAAGAGAAGTAGTTTTCTCTAAGGAAACACGGTGCTTCCATAGCATGGGTGGGAGCTCCTGCTGTCCTGCTCTAGAGCTACAGGGAAACTTGACGTGAGTCTTTGCCTCAAGCTAAGGCCTGAAAAGCCTTGCTGAAGCGAAAGCGCTTAGCAGTTTCCATTATGTCGTATTCGAAGGTCTGCATTACTTGAACGTTTCTTCACTTTACCAGACACTAGGCACACTCGGGTAGGCACCCGTTTTCGTACAAATACAGTGAGTAGCAGCAGTCTCCTTTGCTCTTCTAAGAAACATCCAGACCTAGGAGCCTTTCCCAGTCACTCTATGTAATCAGAGTGTAGGGCAACTCGCAGCACCCTTCCTTAGGAAGCTAGGTGGACTCAGCTCTTCATCAGCTCCAGGGATCTGTTCTCTCATGTCCTACATGCCATGGAAGTCTGCCTCATTGCCCTCTGTGGAGCTTCACAAAGATACACAATCTGCTTCGCCTACCTCTAGGAACTCTTACCCAATGACCCCATACCTACAGGAGAGAGGAGGCTTGCATTCCTACTGGAACCAAATCACCGTTTTTCCTGTTAAAATGCAGGACTTTAAACTAGGCTTCGGCCCAATAGCACTGGTAGAACGTTCCAAGGATGAGGGAGTTCCATATATGCAGAACACTCTGTGAAGAAAAGTTGATTCAGCAAGGGACCAGAGTGTAGCTAGAGTCTCTTTGGACTTTTTAGATAAAAGAAGGTGTCCGGGTGCATGTTCACCAGAAAAGAAGACTTGAATGCCTAAGCCTTGCGTTCCCATTTTAAATCTCTATCCATGCCAGCCTGAGATACCTAAATAACACTGCTTTGACTGGCCTCTATTCACTGTGGGCAGCCCTCTGGAAAGAAAAGGAGTTTCTCTAAGGAAACACGGTGCTTCCCTAGCATGGGTGGGAGTTCCTCCTGTCATGCTCTAGAGCTACAGGGTAACTTGACGTGAGTCCTTGCCTCAAGCTAAGGCCTGAAAAGCCCTGCTGAAGCGAAAGCGCTTAGCATTTTCCATTATGTCGTATTGGAAGTTCTGCTTTACTTGAACGTTTCTTCACTCTACCAGACACTAGGCACCCTAGTGTAGGCACCCTTTTTCCTACAAATACATTGAGTACCAGCAGTCTCCTTTGCTCTTCTAAGTAACATCCAGACTTAGAAGCCTTTCCCAGTCACTCTATGTATTCAGAGTGTAGGACAACTCGCTGCACCCTTCCTTAGGAAGTTAGGTGGACTCAGCTCTTCAACAGCTCCAGGAATTCTGTTCTCTCACGACCTACATGCCATGGAAGTCTGCCTCATTGCCCTCATTGGAGCAACACTAAGAAACACAATCTGCTTCGCCTTCTTCTAGGAACTCTTACCCAAGGACCCCATACCTACAGGAGAAAGCAGGTTGCATTCCTCCTGGAATCTAAGCAAAGTTTTTCCTGTTGCACTGCAGGACTTTAGAATAGGTTTAGGCCCGAAGGGTTACCTAGAGCGTTCCAAGAATGAGGGAGTTCGATACATGCAGAAAACCCTGTGAAGAAAAGTTGATTCAGCAAGGGACCAGGGTGTAGCTAGAGTCTCTATTGACTTGTTAGAAATCAGAAGGGTTTCGGCTGCATTTTAACCGGAGAAGAAGACCTGAAGGCACAAGCCTTGCTTTCCCATGTTAAATCTCTAAACATGCTTCCCTGAAGAATCCTAAATAACACTGTTTTTACCTGGCTTCTGGTCTTTGTAGGCAGCCCTCACGAAAGAGAAGTAGTTTTCTCTAAGGAAACACGGTGCTTCCATAGCATGGGTGGGAGCTCCTGCTGTCCTGCTCTAGAGCTACAGGGAAACTTGACGTGAGTCTTTGCCTCAAGCTAAGGCCTGAAAAGCCTTGCTGAAGCGAAAGCGCTTAGCAGTTTCCATTATGTCGTATTCGAAGGTCTGCATTACTTGAACGTTTCTTCACTTTACCAGACACTAGGCACACTCGGGTAGGCACCCGTTTTCGTACAAATACAGTGAGTAGCAGCAGTCTCCTTTGCTCTTCTAAGAAACATCCAGACCTAGGAGCCTTTCCCAGTCACTCTATGTAATCAGAGTGTAGGGCAACTCGCAGCACCCTTCCTTAGGAAGCTAGGTGGACTCAGCTCTTCAACAGCTCCAGGGATCTGTTCTCTCATGTCCTACATGCCATGGAAGTCTGCCTCATTGCCCTCTGTGGAGCTTCACAAAGATACACAATCTGCTTCGCCTACCTCTAGGAACTCTTACCCAATGACCCCATACCTACAGGAGAGAGGAGGCTTGCATTCCTACTGGAACCAAATCACCGTTTTTCCTGTTAAAATGCAGGACTTTAAACTAGGCTTCGGCCCAATAGCACTGGTAGAACGTTCCAAGGATGAGGGAGTTCCATATATGCAGAACACTCTGTGAAGAAAAGTTGATTCAGCAAGGGACCAGAGTGTAGCTAGAGTCTCTTTGGACTTTTTAGATAAAAGAAGGTGTCCGGGTGCATGTTCACCAGAAAAGAAGACTTGAATGCCTAAGCCTTGCGTTCCCATTTTAAATCTCTATCCATGCCAGCCTGAGATACCTAAATAACACTGCTTTGACTGGCCTCTATTCACTGTGGGCAGCCCTCTGGAAAGAAAAGGAGTTTCTCTAAGGAAACACGGTGCTTCCCTAGCATGGGTGGGAGTTCCTCCTGTCATGCTCTAGAGCTACAGGGTAACTTGACGTGAGTCCTTGCCTCAAGCTAAGGCCTGAAAAGCCCTGCTGAAGCGAAAGCGCTTAGCATTTTCCATTATGTCGTATTGGAAGTTCTGCTTTACTTGAACGTTTCTTCACTCTACCAGACACTAGGCACCCTAGTGTAGGCACCCTTTTTCCTACAAATACATTGAGTACCAGCAGTCTCCTTTGCTCTTCTAAGTAACATCCAGACTTAGAAGCCTTTCCCAGTCACTCTATGTATTCAGAGTGTAGGACAACTCGCTGCACCCTTCCTTAGGAAGTTAGGTGGACTCAGCTCTTCAACAGCTCCAGGAATTCTGTTCTCTCACGACCTACATGCCATGGAAGTCTGCCTCATTGCCCTCATTGGAGCAACACTAAGAAACACAATCTGCTTCGCCTTCTTCTAGGAACTCTTACCCAAGGACCCCATACCTACAGGAGAAAGCAGGTTGCATTCCTACTGGAATCTAAGCAAAGTTTTTCCTGTTGCACTGCAGGACTTTAGAATAGGTTTAGGCCCGAAGGGTTACCTAGAGCGTTCCAAGAATGAGGGAGTTCGATACATGCAGAAAACCCTGTGAAGAAAAGTTGATTCAGCAAGGGACCAGGGTGTAGCTAGAGTCTCTATTGACTTGTTAGAAATCAGAAGGGTTTCGGCTGCATTTTAACCGGAGAAGAAGACCTGAAGGCACAAGCCTTGCTTTCCCATGTTAAATCTCTAAACATGCTTCCCTGAAGAATCCTAAATAACACTGTTTTTACCTGGCTTCTGGTCTTTGTAGGCAGCCCTCACGAAAGAGAAGTAGTTTTCTCTAAGGAAACACGGTGCTTCCATAGCATGGGTGGGAGCTCCTGCTGTCCTGCTCTAGAGCTACAGGGAAACTTGACGTGAGTCTTTGCCTCAAGCTAAGGCCTGAAAAGCCTTGCTGAAGCGAAAGCGCTTAGCAGTTTCCATTATGTCGTATTCGAAGGTCTGCATTACTTGAACGTTTCTTCACTTTACCAGACACTAGGCACACTCGGGTAGGCACCCGTTTTCGTACAAATACAGTGAGTACCAGCAGTCTCCTTTGCTCTTCTAAGAAACATCCAGACCTAGGAGCCTTTCCCAGTCACTCTATGTAATCAGAGTGTAGGGCAACTCGCAGCACCCTTCCTTAGGAAGCTAGGTGGACTCAGCTCTTCATCAGCTCCAGGGATCTGTTCTCTCATGTCCTACATGCCATGGAAGTCTGCCTCATTGCCCTCTGTGGAGCTTCACAAAGATACACAATCTGCTTCGCCTACCTCTAGGAACTCTTACCCAATGACCCCATACCTACAGGAGAGAGGAGGCTTGCATTCCTACTGGAACCAAATCACCGTTTTTCCTGTTAAAATGCAGGACTTTAAACTAGGCTTCGGCCCAATAGCACTGGTAGAACGTTCCAAGGATGAGGGAGTTCCATATATGCAGAACACTCTGTGAAGAAAAGTTGATTCAGCAAGGGACCAGAGTGTAGCTAGAGTCTCTTTGGACTTTTTAGATAAAAGAAGGTGTCCGGGTGCATGTTCACCAGAAAAGAAGACTTGAATGCCTAAGCCTTGCGTTCCCATTTTAAATCTCTATCCATGCCAGCCTGAGATACCTAAATAACACTGCTTTGACTGGCCTCTATTCACTGTGGGCAGCCCTCTGGAAAGAAAAGGAGTTTCTCTAAGGAAACACGGTGCTTCCCTAGCATGGGTGGGAGTTCCTCCTGTCATGCTCTAGAGCTACAGGGTAACTTGACGTGAGTCCTTGCCTCAAGCTAAGGCCTGAAAAGCCCTGCTGAAGCGAAAGCGCTTAGCATTTTCCATTATGTCGTATTGGAAGTTCTGCTTTACTTGAACGTTTCTTCACTCTACCAGACACTAGGCACCCTAGTGTAGGCACCCTTTTTCCTACAAATACATTGAGTACCAGCAGTCTCCTTTGCTCTTCTAAGTAACATCCAGACTTAGAAGCCTTTCCCAGTCACTCTATGTATTCAGAGTGTAGGACAACTCGCTGCACCCTTCCTTAGGAAGTTAGGTGGACTCAGCTCTTCAACAGCTCCAGGAATTCTGTTCTCTCACGACCTACATGCCATGGAAGTCTGCCTCATTGCCCTCATTGGAGCAACACTAAGAAACACAATCTGCTTCGCCTTCTTCTAGGAACTCTTACCCAAGGACCCCATACCTACAGGAGAAAGCAGGTTGCATTCCTCCTGGAATCTAAGCAAAGTTTTTCCTGTTGCACTGCAGGACTTTAGAATAGGTTTAGGCCCGAAGGGTTACCTAGAGCGTTCCAAGAATGAGGGAGTTCGATACATGCAGAAAACCCTGTGAAGAAAAGTTGATTCAGCAAGGGACCAGGGTGTAGCTAGAGTCTCTATTGACTTGTTAGAAATCAGAAGGGTTTCGGCTGCATTTTAACCGGAGAAGAAGACCTGAAGGCACAAGCCTTGCTTTCCCATGTTAAATCTCTAAACATGCTTCCCTGAAGAATCCTAAATAACACTGTTTTTACCTGGCTTCTGGTCTTTGTAGGCAGCCCTCACGAAAGAGAAGTAGTTTTCTCTAAGGAAACACGGTGCTTCCATAGCATGGGTGGGAGCTCCTGCTGTCCTGCTCTAGAGCTACAGGGAAACTTGACGTGAGTCTTTGCCTCAAGCTAAGGCCTGAAAAGCCTTGCTGAAGCGAAAGCGCTTAGCAGTTTCCATTATGTCGTATTCGAAGGTCTGCATTACTTGAACGTTTCTTCACTTTACCAGACACTAGGCACACTCGGGTAGGCACCCTTTTTCGTACAAATACAGTGAGTACCAGCAGTCTCCTTTGCTCTTCTAAGAAACATCCAGACCTAGGAGCCTTTCCCAGTCACTCTATGTAATCAGAGTGTAGGGCAACTCGCAGCACCCTTCCTTAGGAAGCTAGGTGGACTCAGCTCTTCATCAGCTCCAGGGATCTGTTCTCTCATGTCCTACATGCCATGGAAGTCTGCCTCATTGCCCTCTGTGGAGCTTCACAAAGATACACAATCTGCTTCGCCTACCTCTAGGAACTCTTACCCAATGACCCCATACCTACAGGAGAGAGGAGGCTTGCATTCCTACTGGAACCAAATCACCGTTTTTCCTGTTAAAATGCAGGACTTTAAACTAGGCTTCGGCCCAATAGCACTGGTAGAACGTTCCAAGGATGAGGGAGTTCCATATATGCAGAACACTCTGTGAAGAAAAGTTGATTCAGCAAGGGACCAGAGTGTAGCTAGAGTCTCTTTGGACTTTTTAGATAAAAGAAGGTGTCCGGGTGCATGTTCACCAGAAAAGAAGACTTGAATGCCTAAGCCTTGCGTTCCCATTTTAAATCTCTATCCATGCCAGCCTGAGATACCTAAATAACACTGCTTTGACTGGCCTCTATTCACTGTGGGCAGCCCTCTGGAAAGAAAAGGAGTTTCTCTAAGGAAACACGGTGCTTCCCTAGCATGGGTGGGAGTTCCTCCTGTCATGCTCTAGAGCTACAGGGTAACTTGACGTGAGTCCTTGCCTCAAGCTAAGGCCTGAAAAGCCCTGCTGAAGCGAAAGCGCTTAGCATTTTCCATTATGTCGTATTGGAAGTTCTGCTTTACTTGAACGTTTCTTCACTCTACCAGACACTAGGCACCCTAGTGTAGGCACCCTTTTTCCTACAAATACATTGAGTACCAGCAGTCTCCTTTGCTCTTCTAAGTAACATCCAGACTTAGAAGCCTTTCCCAGTCACTCTATGTATTCAGAGTGTAGGACAACTCGCTGCACCCTTCCTTAGGAAGTTAGGTGGACTCAGCTCTTCAACAGCTCCAGGAATTCTGTTCTCTCACGACCTACATGCCATGGAAGTCTGCCTCATTGCCCTCATTGGAGCAACACTAAGAAACACAATCTGCTTCGCCTTCTTCTAGGAACTCTTACCCAAGGACCCCATACCTACAGGAGAAAGCAGGTTGCATTCCTCCTGGAATCTAAGCAAAGTTTTTCCTGTTGCACTGCAGGACTTTAGAATAGGTTTAGGCCCGAAGGGTTACCTAGAGCGTTCCAAGAATGAGGGAGTTCGATACATGCAGAAAACCCTGTGAAGAAAAGTTGATTCAGCAAGGGACCAGGGTGTAGCTAGAGTCTCTATTGACTTGTTAGAAATCAGAAGGGTTTCGGCTGCATTTTAACCGGAGAAGAAGACCTGAAGGCACAAGCCTTGCTTTCCCATGTTAAATCTCTAAACATGCTTCCCTGAAGAATCCTAAATAACACTGTTTTTACCTGGCTTCTGGTCTTTGTAGGCAGCCCTCACGAAAGAGAAGTAGTTTTCTCTAAGGAAACACGGTGCTTCCATAGCATGGGTGGGAGCTCCTGCTGTCCTGCTCTAGAGCTACAGGGAAACTTGACGTGAGTCTTTGCCTCAAGCTAAGGCCTGAAAAGCCTTGCTGAAGCGAAAGCGCTTAGCAGTTTCCATTATGTCGTATTCGAAGGTCTGCATTACTTGAACGTTTCTTCACTTTACCAGACACTAGGCACACTCGGGTAGGCACCCGTTTTCGTACAAATACAGTGAGTAGCAGCAGTCTCCTTTGCTCTTCTAAGAAACATCCAGACCTAGGAGCCTTTCCCAGTCACTCTATGTAATCAGAGTGTAGGGCAACTCGCAGCACCCTTCCTTAGGAAGCTAGGTGGACTCAGCTCTTCAACAGCTCCAGGGATCTGTTCTCTCATGTCCTACATGCCATGGAAGTCTGCCTCATTGCCCTCTGTGGAGCTTCACAAAGATACACAATCTGCTTCGCCTACCTCTAGGAACTCTTACCCAATGACCCCATACCTACAGGAGAGAGGAGGCTTGCATTCCTACTGGAACCAAATCACCGTTTTTCCTGTTAAAATGCAGGACTTTAAACTAGGCTTCGGCCCAATAGCACTGGTAGAACGTTCCAAGGATGAGGGAGTTCCATATATGCAGAACACTCTGTGAAGAAAAGTTGATTCAGCAAGGGACCAGAGTGTAGCTAGAGTCTCTTTGGACTTTTTAGATAAAAGAAGGTGTCCGGGTGCATGTTCACCAGAAAAGAAGACTTGAATGCCTAAGCCTTGCGTTCCCATTTTAAATCTCTATCCATGCCAGCCTGAGATACCTAAATAACACTGCTTTGACTGGCCTCTATTCACTGTGGGCAGCCCTCTGGAAAGAAAAGGAGTTTCTCTAAGGAAACACGGTGCTTCCCTAGCATGGGTGGGAGTTCCTCCTGTCATGCTCTAGAGCTACAGGGTAACTTGACGTGAGTCCTTGCCTCAAGCTAAGGCCTGAAAAGCCCTGCTGAAGCGAAAGCGCTTAGCATTTTCCATTATGTCGTATTGGAAGTTCTGCTTTACTTGAACGTTTCTTCACTCTACCAGACACTAGGCACCCTAGTGTAGGCACCCTTTTTCCTACAAATACATTGAGTACCAGCAGTCTCCTTTGCTCTTCTAAGTAACATCCAGACTTAGAAGCCTTTCCCAGTCACTCTATGTATTCAGAGTGTAGGACAACTCGCTGCACCCTTCCTTAGGAAGTTAGGTGGACTCAGCTCTTCAACAGCTCCAGGAATTCTGTTCTCTCACGACCTACATGCCATGGAAGTCTGCCTCATTGCCCTCATTGGAGCAACACTAAGAAACACAATCTGCTTCGCCTTCTTCTAGGAACTCTTACCCAAGGACCCCATACCTACAGGAGAAAGCAGGTTGCATTCCTCCTGGAATCTAAGCAAAGTTTTTCCTGTTGCACTGCAGGACTTTAGAATAGGTTTAGGCCCGAAGGGTTACCTAGAGCGTTCCAAGAATGAGGGAGTTCGATACATGCAGAAAACCCTGTGAAGAAAAGTTGATTCAGCAAGGGACCAGGGTGTAGCTAGAGTCTCTATTGACTTGTTAGAAATCAGAAGGGTTTCGGCTGCATTTTAACCGGAGAAGAAGACCTGAAGGCACAAGCCTTGCTTTCCCATGTTAAATCTCTAAACATGCTTCCCTGAAGAATCCTAAATAACACTGTTTTTACCTGGCTTCTGGTCTTTGTAGGCAGCCCTCACGAAAGAGAAGTAGTTTTCTCTAAGGAAACACGGTGCTTCCATAGCATGGGTGGGAGCTCCTGCTGTCCTGCTCTAGAGCTACAGGGAAACTTGACGTGAGTCTTTGCCTCAAGCTAAGGCCTGAAAAGCCTTGCTGAAGCGAAAGCGCTTAGCAGTTTCCATTATGTCGTATTCGAAGGTCTGCATTACTTGAACGTTTCTTCACTTTACCAGACACTAGGCACACTCGGGTAGGCACCCTTTTTCGTACAAATACAGTGAGTAGCAGCAGTCTCCTTTGCTCTTCTAAGAAACATCCAGACCTAGGAGCCTTTCCCAGTCACTCTATGTAATCAGAGTGTAGGGCAACTCGCAGCACCCTTCCTTAGGAAGCTAGGTGGACTCAGCTCTTCATCAGCTCCAGGGATCTGTTCTCTCATGTCCTACATGCCATGGAAGTCTGCCTCATTGCCCTCTGTGGAGCTTCACAAAGATACACAATCTGCTTCGCCTACCTCTAGGAACTCTTACCCAATGACCCCATACCTACAGGAGAGAGGAGGCTTGCATTCCTACTGGAACCAAATCACCGTTTTTCCTGTTAAAATGCAGGACTTTAAACTAGGCTTCGGCCCAATAGCACTGGTAGAACGTTCCAAGGATGAGGGAGTTCCATATATGCAGAACACTCTGTGAAGAAAAGTTGATTCAGCAAGGGACCAGAGTGTAGCTAGAGTCTCTTTGGACTTTTTAGATAAAAGAAGGTGTCCGGGTGCATGTTCACCAGAAAAGAAGACTTGAATGCCTAAGCCTTGCGTTCCCATTTTAAATCTCTATCCATGCCAGCCTGAGATACCTAAATAACACTGCTTTGACTGGCCTCTATTCACTGTGGGCAGCCCTCTGGAAAGAAAAGGAGTTTCTCTAAGGAAACACGGTGCTTCCCTAGCATGGGTGGGAGTTCCTCCTGTCATGCTCTAGAGCTACAGGGTAACTTGACGTGAGTCCTTGCCTCAAGCTAAGGCCTGAAAAGCCCTGCTGAAGCGAAAGCGCTTAGCATTTTCCATTATGTCGTATTGGAAGTTCTGCTTTACTTGAACGTTTCTTCACTCTACCAGACACTAGGCACCCTAGTGTAGGCACCCTTTTTCCTACAAATACATTGAGTACCAGCAGTCTCCTTTGCTCTTCTAAGTAACATCCAGACTTAGAAGCCTTTCCCAGTCACTCTATGTATTCAGAGTGTAGGACAAGTCGCTGCACCCTTCCTTAGGAAGTTAGGTGGACTCAGCTCTTCAACAGCTCCAGGAATTCTGTTCTCTCACGACCTACATGCCATGGAAGTCTGCCTCATTGCCCTCATTGGAGCAACACTAAGAAACACAATCTGCTTCGCCTTCTTCTAGGAACTCTTACCCAAGGACCCCATACCTACAGGAGAAAGCAGGTTGCATTCCTCCTGGAATCTAAGCAAAGTTTTTCCTGTTGCACTGCAGGACTTTAGAATAGGTTTAGGCCCGAAGGGTTACCTAGAGCGTTCCAAGAATGAGGGAGTTCGATACATGCAGAAAACCCTGTGAAGAAAAGTTGATTCAGCAAGGGACCAGGGTGTAGCTAGAGTCTCTATTGACTTGTTAGAAATCAGAAGGGTTTCGGCTGCATTTTAACCGGAGAAGAAGACCTGAAGGCACAAGCCTTGCTTTCCCATGTTAAATCTCTAAACATGCTTCCCTGAAGAATCCTAAATAACACTGTTTTTACCTGGCTTCTGGTCTTTGTAGACAGCCCTCACGAAAGAGAAGTAGTTTTCTCTAAGGAAACACGGTGCTTCCATAGCATGGGTGGGAGCTCCTGCTGTCCTGCTCTAGAGCTACAGGGAAACTTGACGTGAGTCTTTGCCTCAAGCTAAGGCCTGAAAAGCCTTGCTGAAGCGAAAGCGCTTAGCAGTTTCCATTATGTCGTATTCGAAGGTCTGCATTACTTGAACGTTTCTTCACTTTACCAGACACTAGGCACACTCGGGTAGGCACCCGTTTTCGTACAAATACAGTGAGTAGCAGCAGTCTCCTTTGCTCTTCTAAGAAACATCCAGACCTAGGAGCCTTTCCCAGTCACTCTATGTAATCAGAGTGTAGGGCAACTCGCAGCACCCTTCCTTAGGAAGCTAGGTGGACTCAGCTCTTCAACAGCTCCAGGGATCTGTTCTCTCATGTCCTACATGCCATGGAAGTCTGCCTCATTGCCCTCTGTGGAGCTTCACAAAGATACACAATCTGCTTCGCCTACCTCTAGGAACTCTTACCCAATGACCCCATACCTACAGGAGAGAGGAGGCTTGCATTCCTACTGGAACCAAATCACCGTTTTTCCTGTTAAAATGCAGGACTTTAAACTAGGCTTCGGCCCAATAGCACTGGTAGAACGTTCCAAGGATGAGGGAGTTCCATATATGCAGAACACTCTGTGAAGAAAAGTTGATTCAGCAAGGGACCAGAGTGTAGCTAGAGTCTCTTTGGACTTTTTAGATAAAAGAAGGTGTCCGGGTGCATGTTCACCAGAAAAGAAGACTTGAATGCCTAAGCCTTGCGTTCCCATTTTAAATCTCTATCCATGCCAGCCTGAGATACCTAAATAACACTGCTTTGACTGGCCTCTATTCACTGTGGGCAGCCCTCTGGAAAGAAAAGGAGTTTCTCTAAGGAAACACGGTGCTTCCCTAGCATGGGTGGGAGTTCCTCCTGTCATGCTCTAGAGCTACAGGGTAACTTGACGTGAGTCCTTGCCTCAAGCTAAGGCCTGAAAAGCCCTGCTGAAGCAAAAGCGCTTAGCATTTTCCATTATGTCGTATTGGAAGTTCTGCTTTACTTGAACGTTTCTTCACTCTACCAGACACTAGGCACCCTAGTGTAGGCACCCTTTTTCCTACAAATACATTGAGTACCAGCAGTCTCCTTTGCTCTTCTAAGTAACATCCAGACTTAGAAGCCTTTCCCAGTCACTCTATGTATTCAGAGTGTAGGACAACTCGCTGCACCCTTCCTTAGGAAGTTAGGTGGACTCAGCTCTTCAACAGCTCCAGGAATTCTGTTCTCTCACGACCTACATGCCATGGAAGTCTGCCTCATTGCCCTCATTGGAGCAACACTAAGAAACACAATCTGCTTCGCCTTCTTCTAGGAACTCTTACCCAAGGACCCCATACCTACAGGAGAAAGCAGGTTGCATTCCTCCTGGAATCTAAGCAAAGTTTTTCCTGTTGCACTGCAGGACTTTAGAATAGGTTTAGGCCCGAAGGGTTACCTAGAGCGTTCCAAGAATGAGGGAGTTCGATACATGCAGAAAACCCTGTGAAGAAAAGTTGATTCAGCAAGGGACCAGGGTGTAGCTAGAGTCTCTATTGACTTGTTAGAAATCAGAAGGGTTTCGGCTGCATTTTAACCGGAGAAGAAGACCTGAAGGCACAAGCCTTGCTTTCCCATGTTAAATCTCTAAACATGCTTCCCTGAAGAATCCTAAATAACACTGTTTTTACCTGGCTTCTGGTCTTTGTAGGCAGCCCTCACGAAAGAGAAGTAGTTTTCTCTAAGGAAACATGGTGCTTCCATAGCATGGGTGGGAGCTCCTGCTGTCCTGCTCTAGAGCTACAGGGAAACTTGACGTGAGTCTTTGCCTCAAGCTAAGGCCTGAAAAGCCTTGCTGAAGCGAAAGCGCTTAGCAGTTTCCATTATGTCGTATTCGAAGGTCTGCATTACTTGAACGTTTCTTCACTTTACCAGACACTAGGCACACTCGGGTAGGCACCCTTTTTCGTACAAATACAGTGAGTAGCAGCAGTCTCCTTTGCTCTTCTAAGAAACATCCAGACCTAGGAGCCTTTCCCAGTCACTCTATGTAATCAGAGTGTAGGGCAACTCGCAGCACCCTTCCTTAGGAAGCTAGGTGGACTCAGCTCTTCATCAGCTCCAGGGATCTGTTCTCTCATGTCCTACATGCCATGGAAGTCTGCCTCATTGCCCTCTGTGGAGCTTCACAAAGATACACAATCTGCTTCGCCTACCTCTAGGAACTCTTACCCAATGACCCCATACCTACAGGAGAGAGGAGGCTTGCATTCCTACTGGAACCAAATCACCGTTTTTCCTGTTAAAATGCAGGACTTTAAACTAGGCTTCGGCCCAATAGCACTGGTAGAACGTTCCAAGGATGAGGGAGTTCCATATATGCAGAACACTCTGTGAAGAAAAGTTGATTCAGCAAGGGACCAGAGTGTAGCTAGAGTCTCTTTGGACTTTTTAGATAAAAGAAGGTGTCCGGGTGCATGTTCACCAGAAAAGAAGACTTGAATGCCTAAGCCTTGCGTTCCCATTTTAAATCTCTATCCATGCCAGCCTGAGATACCTAAATAACACTGCTTTGACTGGCCTCTATTCACTGTGGGCAGCCCTCTGGAAAGAAAAGGAGTTTCTCTAAGGAAACACGGTGCTTCCCTAGCATGGGTGGGAGTTCCTCCTGTCATGCTCTAGAGCTACAGGGTAACTTGACGTGAGTCCTTGCCTCAAGCTAAGGCCTGAAAAGCCCTGCTGAAGCGAAAGCGCTTAGCATTTTCCATTATGTCGTATTGGAAGTTCTGCTTTACTTGAACGTTTCTTCACTCTACCAGACACTAGGCACCCTAGTGTAGGCACCCTTTTTCCTACAAATACATTGAGTACCAGCAGTCTCCTTTGCTCTTCTAAGTAACATCCAGACTTAGAAGCCTTTCCCAGTCACTCTATGTATTCAGAGTGTAGGACAACTCGCTGCACCCTTCCTTAGGAAGTTAGGTGGACTCAGCTCTTCAACAGCTCCAGGAATTCTGTTCTCTCACGACCTACATGCCATGGAAGTCTGCCTCATTGCCCTCATTGGAGCAACACTAAGAAACACAATCTGCTTCGCCTTCTTCTAGGAACTCTTACCCAAGGACCCCATACCTACAGGAGAAAGCAGGTTGCATTCCTCCTGGAATCTAAGCAAAGTTTTTCCTGTTGCACTGCAGGACTTTAGAATAGGTTTAGGCCCGAAGGGTTACCTAGAGCGTTCCAAGAATGAGGGAGTTCGATACATGCAGAAAACCCTGTGAAGAAAAGTTGATTCAGCAAGGGACCAGGGTGTAGCTAGAGTCTCTATTGACTTGTTAGAAATCAGAAGGGTTTCGGCTGCATTTTAACCGGAGAAGAAGACCTGAAGGCACAAGCCTTGCTTTCCCATGTTAAATCTCTAAACATGCTTCCCTGAAGAATCCTAAATAACACTGTTTTTACCTGGCTTCTGGTCTTTGTAGGCAGCCCTCACGAAAGAGAAGTAGTTTTCTCTAAGGAAACATGGTGCTTCCATAGCATGGGTGGGAGCTCCTGCTGTCCTGCTCTAGAGCTACAGGGAAACTTGACGTGAGTCTTTGCCTCAAGCTAAGGCCTGAAAAGCCTTGCTGAAGCGAAAGCGCTTAGCAGTTTCCATTATGTCGTATTCGAAGGTCTGCATTACTTGAACGTTTCTTCACTTTACCAGACACTAGGCACACTCGGGTAGGCACCCGTTTTCGTACAAATACAGTGAGTAGCAGCAGTCTCCTTTGCTCTTCTAAGAAACATCCAGACCTAGGAGCCTTTCCCAGTCACTCTATGTAATCAGAGTGTAGGGCAACTCGCAGCACCCTTCCTTAGGAAGCTAGGTGGACTCAGCTCTTCAACAGCTCCAGGGATCTGTTCTCTCATGTCCTACATGCCATGGAAGTCTGCCTCATTGCCCTCTGTGGAGCTTCACAAAGATACACAATCTGCTTCGCCTACCTCTAGGAACTCTTACCCAATGACCCCATACCTACAGGAGAGAGGAGGCTTGCATTCCTACTGGAACCAAATCACCGTTTTTCCTGTTAAAATGCAGGACTTTAAACTAGGCTTCGGCCCAATAGCACTGGTAGAACGTTCCAAGGATGAGGGAGTTCCATATATGCAGAACACTCTGTGAAGAAAAGTTGATTCAGCAAGGGACCAGAGTGTAGCTAGAGTCTCTTTGGACTCTTTAGATAAAAGAAGGTGTCCGGGTGCATGTTCACCAGAAAAGAAGACTTGAATGCCTAAGCCTTGCGTTCCCATTTTAAATCTCTATCCATGCCAGCCTGAGATACCTAAATAACACTGCTTTGACTGGCCTCTATTCACTGTGGGCAGCCCTCTGGAAAGAAAAGGAGTTTCTCTAAGGAAACACGGTGCTTCCCTAGCATGGGTGGGAGTTCCTCCTGTCATGCTCTAGAGCTACAGGGTAACTTGACGTGAGTCCTTGCCTCAAGCTAAGGCCTGAAAAGCCCTGCTGAAGCAAAAGCGCTTAGCATTTTCCATTATGTCGTATTGGAAGTTCTGCTTTATTTGAACGTTTCTTCACTCTACCAGACACTAGGCACCCTAGTGTAGGCACCCTTTTTCCTACAAATACATTGAGTACCAGCAGTCTCCTTTGCTCTTCTAAGTAACATCCAGACTTAGAAGCCTTTCCCAGTCACTCTATGTATTCAGAGTGTAGGACAACTCGCTGCACCCTTCCTTAGGAAGTTAGGTGGACTCAGCTCTTCAACAGCTCCAGGAATTCTGTTCTCTCACGACCTACATGCCATGGAAGTCTGCCTCATTGCCCTCATTGGAGCAACACTAAGAAACACAATCTGCTTCGCCTTCTTCTAGGAACTCTTACCCAAGGACCCCATACCTACAGGAGAAAGCAGGTTGCATTCCTCCTGGAATCTAAGCAAAGTTTTTCCTGTTACACTGCAGGACTTTAGAATAGGTTTAGGCCCGAAGGGTTACCTAGAGCGTTCCAAGAATGAGGGAGTTCGATACATGCAGAAAACCCTGTGAAGAAAAGTTGATTCAGCAAGGGACCAGGGTGTAGCTAGAGTCTCTATTGACTTGTTAGAAATCAGAAGGGTTTCGGCTGCATTTTAACCGGAGAAGAAGACCTGAAGGCACAAGCCTTGCTTTCCCATGTTAAATCTCTAAACATGCTTCCCTGAAGAATCCTAAATAACACTGTTTTTACCTGGCTTCTGGTCTTTGTAGGCAGCCCTCACGAAAGAGAAGTAGTTTTCTCTAAGGAAACACGGTGCTTCCATAGCATGGGTGGGAGCTCCTGCTGTCCTGCTCTAGAGCTACAGGGAAACTTGACGTGAGTCTTTGCCTCAAGCTAAGGCCTGAAAAGCCTTGCTGAAGCGAAAGCGCTTAGCAGTTTCCATTATGTCGTATTCGAAGGTCTGCATTACTTGAACGTTTCTTCACTTTACCAGACACTAGGCACACTCGGGTAGGCACCCGTTTTCGTACAAATACAGTGAGTACCAGCAGTCTCCTTTGCTCTTCTAAGAAACATCCAGACCTAGGAGCCTTTCCCAGTCACTCTATGTAATCAGAGTGTAGGGCAACTCGCAGCACCCTTCCTTAGGAAGCTAGGTGGACTCAGCTCTTCAACAGCTCCAGGGATCTGTTCTCTCATGTCCTACATGCCATGGAAGTCTGCCTCATTGCCCTCTGTGGAGCTTCACAAAGATACACAATCTGCTTCGCCTACCTCTAGGAACTCTTACCCAATGACCCCATACCTACAGGAGAGAGGAGGCTTGCATTCCTACTGGAATCAAATCACCGTTTTTCCTGTTAAAATGCAGGACTTTAAACTAGGCTTCGGCCCAATAGCACTGGTAGAACGTTCCAAGGATGAGGGAGTTCCATATATGCAGAACACTCTGTGAAGAAAAGTTGATTCAGCAAGGGACCAGAGTGTAGCTAGAGTCTCTTTGGACTTTTTAGATAAAAGAAGGTGTCCGGGTGCATGTTCACCAGAAAAGAAGACTTGAATGCCTAAGCCTTGCGTTCCCATTTTAAATCTCTATCCATGCCAGCCTGAGATACCTAAATAACACTGCTTTGACTGGCCTCTATTCACTGTGGGCAGCCCTCTGGAAAGAAAAGGAGTTTCTCTAAGGAAACACGGTGCTTCCCTAGCATGGGTGGGAGTTCCTCCTGTCATGCTCTAGAGCTACAGGGTAACTTGACGTGAGTCCTTGCCTCAAGCTAAGGCCTGAAAAGCCCTGCTGAAGCGAAAGCGCTTAGCATTTTCCATTATGTCGTATTGGAAGTTCTGCTTTACTTGAACGTTTCTTCACTCTACCAGACACTAGGCACCCTAGTGTAGGCACCCTTTTTCCTACAAATACATTGAGTACCAGCAGTCTCCTTTGCTCTTCTAAGTAACATCCAGACTTAGAAGCCTTTCCCAGTCACTCTATGTATTCAGAGTGTAGGACAACTCGCTGCACCCTTCCTTAGGAAGTTAGGTGGACTCAGCTCTTCAACAGCTCCAGGAATTCTGTTCTCTCACGACCTACATGCCATGGAAGTCTGCCTCATTGCCCTCATTGGAGCAACACTAAGAAACACAATCTGCTTCGCCTTCTTCTAGGAACTCTTACCCAAGGACCCCATACCTACAGGAGAAAGCAGGTTGCATTCCTCCTGGAATCTAAGCAAAGTTTTTCCTGTTGCACTGCAGGACTTTAGAATAGGTTTAGGCCCGAAGGGTTACCTAGAGCGTTCCAAGAATGAGGGAGTTCGATACATGCAGAAAACCCTGTGAAGAAAAGTTGATTCAGCAAGGGACCAGGGTGTAGCTAGAGTCTCTATTGACTTGTTAGAAATCAGAAGGGTTTCGGCTGCATTTTAACCGGAGAAGAAGACCTGAAGGCACAAGCCTTGCTTTCCCATGTTAAATCTCTAAACATGCTTCCCTGAAGAATCCTAAATAACACTGTTTTTACCTGGCTTCTGGTCTTTGTAGGCAGCCCTCACGAAAGAGAAGTAGTTTTCTCTAAGGAAACACGGTGCTTCCATAGCATGGGTGGGAGCTCCTGCTGTCCTGCTCTAGAGCTACAGGGAAACTTGACGTGAGTCTTTGCCTCAAGCTAAGGCCTGAAAAGCCTTGCTGAAGCGAAAGCGCTTAGCAGTTTCCATTATGTCGTATTCGAAGGTCTGCATTACTTGAACGTTTCTTCACTTTACCAGACACTAGGCACACTCGGGTAGGCACCCGTTTTCGTACAAATACAGTGAGTAGCAGCAGTCTCCTTTGCTCTTCTAAGAAACATCCAGACCTAGGAGCCTTTCCCAGTCACTCTATGTAATCAGAGTGTAGGGCAACTCGCAGCACCCTTCCTTAGGAAGCTAGGTGGACTCAGCTCTTCAACAGCTCCAGGGATCTGTTCTCTCATGTCCTACATGCCATGGAAGTCTGCCTCATTGCCCTCTGTGGAGCTTCACAAAGATACACAATCTGCTTCGCCTACCTCTAGGAACTCTTACCCAATGACCCCATACCTACAGGAGAGAGGAGGCTTGCATTCCTACTGGAACCAAATCACCGTTTTTCCTGTTAAAATGCAGGACTTTAAACTAGGCTTCGGCCCAATAGCACTGGTAGAACGTTCCAAGGATGAGGGAGTTCCATATATGCAGAACACTCTGTGAAGAAAAGTTGATTCAGCAAGGGACCAGAGTGTAGCTAGAGTCTCTTTGGACTTTTTAGATAAAAGAAGGTGTCCGGGTGCATGTTCACCAGAAAAGAAGACTTGAATGCCTAAGCCTTGCGTTCCCATTTTAAATCTCTATCCATGCCAGCCTGAGATACCTAAATAACACTGCTTTGACTGGCCTCTATTCACTGTGGGCAGCCCTCTGGAAAGAAAAGGAGTTTCTCTAAGGAAACACGGTGCTTCCCTAGCATGGGTGGGAGTTCCTCCTGTCATGCTCTAGAGCTACAGGGTAACTTGACGTGAGTCCTTGCCTCAAGCTAAGGCCTGAAAAGCCCTGCTGAAGCGAAAGCGCTTAGCATTTTCCATTATGTCGTATTGGAAGTTCTGCTTTATTTGAATGTTTCTTCACTCTACCAGACACTAGGCACCCTAGTGTAGGCACCCTTTTTCCTACAAATACATTGAGTACCAGCAGTCTCCTTTGCTCTTCTAAGTAACATCCAGACTTAGAAGCCTTTCCCAGTCACTCTATGTATTCAGAGTGTAGGACAACTCGCTGCACCCTTCCTTAGGAAGTTAGGTGGACTCAGCTCTTCAACAGCTCCAGGAATTCTGTTCTCTCACGACCTACATGCCATGGAAGTCTGCCTCATTGCCCTCATTGGAGCAACACTAAGAAACACAATCTGCTTCGCCTTCTTCTAGGAACTCTTACCCAAGGACCCCATACCTACAGGAGAAAGCAGGTTGCATTCCTCCTGGAATCTAAGCAAAGTTTTTCCTGTTACACTGCAGGACTTTAGAATAGGTTTAGGCCCGAAGGGTTACCTAGAGCGTTCCAAGAATGAGGGAGTTCGATACATGCAGAAAACCCTGTGAAGAAAAGTTGATTCAGCAAGGGACCAGGGTGTAGCTAGAGTCTCTATTGACTTGTTAGAAATCAGAAGGGTTTCGGCTGCATTTTAACCGGAGAAGAAGACCTGAAGGCACAAGCCTTGCTTTCCCATGTTAAATCTCTAAACATGCTTCCCTGAAGAATCCTAAATAACACTGTTTTTACCTGGCTTCTGGTCTTTGTAGGCAGCCCTCACGAAAGAGAAGTAGTTTTCTCTAAGGAAACACGGTGCTTCCATAGCATGGGTGGGAGCTCCTGCTGTCCTGCTCTAGAGCTACAGGGAAACTTGACGTGAGTCTTTGCCTCAAGCTAAGGCCTGAAAAGCCTTGCTGAAGCGAAAGCGCTTAGCAGTTTCCATTATGTCGTATTCGAAGGTCTGCATTACTTGAACGTTTCTTCACTTTACCAGACACTAGGCACACTCGGGTAGGCACCCGTTTTCGTACAAATACAGTGAGTAGCAGCAGTCTCCTTTGCTCTTCTAAGAAACATCCAGACCTAGGAGCCTTTCCCAGTCACTCTATGTAATCAGAGTGTAGGGCAACTCGCAGCACCCTTCCTTAGGAAGCTAGGTGGACTCAGCTCTTCAACAGCTCCAGGGATCTGTTCTCTCATGTCCTACATGCCATGGAAGTCTGCCTCATTGCCCTCTGTGGAGCTTCACAAAGATACACAATCTGCTTCGCCTACCTCTAGGAACTCTTACCCAATGACCCCATACCTACAGGAGAGAGGAGGCTTGCATTCCTACTGGAACCAAATCACCGTTTTTCCTGTTAAAATGCAGGACTTTAAACTAGGCTTCGGCCCAATAGCACTGGTAGAACGTTCCAAGGATGAGGGAGTTCCATATATGCAGAACACTCTGTGAAGAAAAGTTGATTCAGCAAGGGACCAGAGTGTAGCTAGAGTCTCTTTGGACTTTTTAGATAAAAGAAGGTGTCCGGGTGCATGTTCACCAGAAAAGAAGACTTGAATGCCTAAGCCTTGCGTTCCCATTTTAAATCTCTATCCATGCCAGCCTGAGATACCTAAATAACACTGCTTTGACTGGCCTCTATTCACTGTGGGCAGCCCTCTGGAAAGAAAAGGAGTTTCTCTAAGGAAACACGGTGCTTCCCTAGCATGGGTGGGAGTTCCTCCTGTCATGCTCTAGAGCTACAGGGTAACTTGACGTGAGTCCTTGCCTCAAGCTAAGGCCTGAAAAGCCCTGCTGAAGCGAAAGCGCTTAGCATTTTCCATTATGTCGTATTGGAAGTTCTGCTTTATTTGAATGTTTCTTCACTCTACCAGACACTAGGCACCCTAGTGTAGGCACCCTTTTTCCTACAAATACATTGAGTACCAGCAGTCTCCTTTGCTCTTCTAAGTAACATCCAGACTTAGAAGCCTTTCCCAGTCACTCTATGTATTCAGAGTGTAGGACAACTCGCTGCACCCTTCCTTAGGAAGTTAGGTGGACTCAGCTCTTCAACAGCTCCAGGAATTCTGTTCTCTCACGACCTACATGCCATGGAAGTCTGCCTCATTGCCCTCATTGGAGCAACACTAAGAAACACAATCTGCTTCGCCTTCTTCTAGGAACTCTTACCCAAGGACCCCATACCTACAGGAGAAAGCAGGTTGCATTCCTCCTGGAATCTAAGCAAAGTTTTTCCTGTTACACTGCAGGACTTTAGAATAGGTTTAGGCCCGAAGGGTTACCTAGAGCGTTCCAAGAATGAGGGAGTTCGATACATGCAGAAAACCCTGTGAAGAAAAGTTGATTCAGCAAGGGACCAGGGTGTAGCTAGAGTCTCTATTGACTTGTTAGAAATCAGAAGGGTTTCGGCTGCATTTTAACCGGAGAAGAAGACCTGAAGGCACAAGCCTTGCTTTCCCATGTTAAATCTCTAAACATGCTTCCCTGAAGAATCCTAAATAACACTGTTTTTACCTGGCTTCTGGTCTTTGTAGGCAGCCCTCACGAAAGAGAAGTAGTTTTCTCTAAGGAAACACGGTGCTTCCATAGCATGGGTGGGAGCTCCTGCTGTCCTGCTCTAGAGCTACAGGGAAACTTGACGTGAGTCTTTGCCTCAAGCTAAGGCCTGAAAAGCCTTGCTGAAGCGAAAGCGCTTAGCAGTTTCCATTATGTCGTATTCGAAGGTCTGCATTACTTGAACGTTTCTTCACTTTACCAGACACTAGGCACACTCGGGTAGGCACCCGTTTTCGTACAAATACAGTGAGTACCAGCAGTCTCCTTTGCTCTTCTAAGAAACATCCAGACCTAGGAGCCTTTCCCAGTCACTCTATGTAATCAGAGTGTAGGGCAACTCGCAGCACCCTTCCTTAGGAAGCTAGGTGGACTCAGCTCTTCAACAGCTCCAGGGATCTGTTCTCTCATGTCCTACATGCCATGGAAGTCTGCCTCATTGCCCTCTGTGGAGCTTCACAAAGATACACAATCTGCTTCGCCTACCTCTAGGAACTCTTACCCAATGACCCCATACCTACAGGAGAGAGGAGGCTTGCATTCCTACTGGAACCAAATCACCGTTTTTCCTGTTAAAATGCAGGACTTTAAACTAGGCTTCGGCCCAATAGCACTGGTAGAACGTTCCAAGGATGAGGGAGTTCCATATATGCAGAACACTCTGTGAAGAAAAGTTGATTCAGCAAGGGACCAGAGTGTAGCTAGAGTCTCTTTGGACTTTTTAGATAAAAGAAGGTGTCCGGGTGCATGTTCACCAGAAAAGAAGACTTGAATGCCTAAGCCTTGCGTTCCCATTTTAAATCTCTATCCATGCCAGCCTGAGATACCTAAATAACACTGCTTTGACTGGCCTCTATTCACTGTGGGCAGCCCTCTGGAAAGAAAAGGAGTTTCTCTAAGGAAACACGGTGCTTCCCTAGCATGGGTGGGAGTTCCTCCTGTCATGCTCTAGAGCTACAGGGTAACTTGACGTGAGTCCTTGCCTCAAGCTAAGGCCTGAAAAGCCCTGCTGAAGCGAAAGCGCTTAGCATTTTCCATTATGTCGTATTGGAAGTTCTGCTTTACTTGAACGTTTCTTCACTCTACCAGACACTAGGCACCCTAGTGTAGGCACCCTTTTTCCTACAAATACATTGAGTACCAGCAGTCTCCTTTGCTCTTCTAAGTAACATCCAGACTTAGAAGCCTTTCCCAGTCACTCTATGTATTCAGAGTGTAGGACAACTCGCTGCACCCTTCCTTAGGAAGTTAGGTGGACTCAGCTCTTCAACAGCTCCAGGAATTCTGTTCTCTCACGACCTACATGCCATGGAAGTCTGCCTCATTGCCCTCATTGGAGCAACACTAAGAAACACAATCTGCTTCGCCTTCTTCTAGGAACTCTTACCCAAGGACCCCATACCTACAGGAGAAAGCAGGTTGCATTCCTCCTGGAATCTAAGCAAAGTTTTTCCGGTTGCACTGCAGGACTTTAGAATAGGTTTAGGCCCGAAGGGTTACCTAGAGCGTTCCAAGAATGAGGGAGTTCGATACATGCAGAAAACCCTGTGAAGAAAAGTTGATTCAGCAAGGGACCAGGGTGTAGCTAGAGTCTCTATTGACTTGTTAGAAATCAGAAGGGTTTCGGCTGCATTTTAACCGGAGAAGAAGACCTGAAGGCACAAGCCTTGCTTTCCCATGTTAAATCTCTAAACATGCTTCCCTGAAGAATCCTAAATAACACTGTTTTTACCTGGCTTCTGGTCTTTGTAGGCAGCCCTCACGAAAGAGAAGTAGTTTTCTCTAAGGAAACACGGTGCTTCCATAGCATGGGTGGGAGCTCCTGCTGTCCTGCTCTAGAGCTACAGGGAAACTTGACGTGAGTCTTTGCCTCAAGCTAAGGCCTGAAAAGCCTTGCTGAAGCGAAAGCGCTTAGCAGTTTCCATTATGTCGTATTCGAAGGTCTGCATTACTTGAACGTTTCTTCACTTTACCAGACACTAGGCACACTCGGGTAGGCACCCGTTTTCGTACAAATACAGTGAGTAGCAGCAGTCTCCTTTGCTCTTCTAAGAAACATCCAGACCTAGGAGCCTTTCCCAGTCACTCTATGTAATCAGAGTGTAGGGCAACTCGCAGCACCCTTCCTTAGGAAGCTAGGTGGACTCAGCTCTTCAACAGCTCCAGGGATCTGTTCTCTCATGTCCTACATGCCATGGAAGTCTGCCTCATTGCCCTCTGTGGAGCTTCACAAAGATACACAATCTGCTTCGCCTACCTCTAGGAACTCTTACCCAATGACCCCATACCTACAGGAGAGAGGAGGCTTGCATTCCTACTGGAACCAAATCACCGTTTTTCCTGTTAAAATGCAGGACTTTAAACTAGGCTTCGGCCCAATAGCACTGGTAGAACGTTCCAAGGATGAGGGAGTTCCATATATGCAGAACACTCTGTGAAGAAAAGTTGATTCAGCAAGGGACCAGAGTGTAGCTAGAGTCTCTTTGGACTTTTTAGATAAAAGAAGGTGTCCGGGTGCATGTTCACCAGAAAAGAAGACTTGAATGCCTAAGCCTTGCGTTCCCATTTTAAATCTCTATCCATGCCAGCCTGAGATACCTAAATAACACTGCTTTGACTGGCCTCTATTCACTGTGGGCAGCCCTCTGGAAAGAAAAGGAGTTTCTCTAAGGAAACACGGTGCTTCCCTAGCATGGGTGGGAGTTCCTCCTGTCATGCTCTAGAGCTACAGGGTAACTTGACGTGAGTCCTTGCCTCAAGCTAAGGCCTGAAAAGCCCTGCTGAAGCGAAAGCGCTTAGCATTTTCCATTATGTCGTATTGGAAGTTCTGCTTTACTTGAACGTTTCTTCACTCTACCAGACACTAGGCACCCTAGTGTAGGCACCCTTTTTCCTACAAATACATTGAGTACCAGCAGTCTCCTTTGCTCTTCTAAGTAACATCCAGACTTAGAAGCCTTTCCCAGTCACTCTATGTATTCAGAGTGTAGGACAACTCGCTGCACCCTTCCTTAGGAAGTTAGGTGGACTCAGCTCTTCAACAGCTCCAGGAATTCTGTTCTCTCACGACCTACATGCCATGGAAGTCTGCCTCATTGCCCTCATTGGAGCTACACTAAGAAACACAATCTGCTTCGCCTTCTTCTAGGAACTCTTACCCAAGGACCCCATACCTACAGGAGAAAGCAGGTTGCATTCCTACTGGAATCTAAGCAAAGTTTTTCCTGTTGCACTGCAGGACTTTAGAATAGGTTTAGGCCCGAAGGGTTACCTAGAGCGTTCCAAGAATGAGGGAGTTCGATACATGCAGAAAACCCTGTGAAGAAAAGTTGATTCAGCAAGGGACCAGGGTGTAGCTAGAGTCTCTATTGACTTGTTAGAAATCAGAAGGGTTTCGGCTGCATTTTAACCGGAGAAGAAGACCTGAAGGCACAAGCCTTGCTTTCCCATGTTAAATCTCTAAACATGCTTCCCTGAAGAAGCCTAAATAACACTGTTTTTACCTGGCTTCTGGTCTCTGTAGGCAGCCCTCACGAAAGAGAAGTAGTTTTCTCTAAGGAAACACGGTGCTTCCATAGCATGGGTGGGAGCTCCTGCTGTCCTGCTCTAGAGCTACAGGGAAACTTGACGTGAGTCTTTGCCTCAAGCTAAGGCCTGAAAAGCCTTGCTGAAGCGAAAGCGCTTAGCAGTTTCCATTATGTCGTATTCGAAGGTCTGCATTACTTGAACGTTTCTTCACTTTACCAGACACTAGGCACACTCGGGTAGGCACCCGTTTTCGTACAAATACAGTGAGTAGCAGCAGTCTCCTTTGCTCTTCTAAGAAACATCCAGACCTAGTAGCCTTTCCCAGTCACTCTATGTAATCAGAGTGTAGGGCAACTCGCAGCACCCTTCCTTAGGAAGCTAGGTGGACTCAGCTCTTCAACAGCTCCAGGGATCTGTTCTCTCATGTCCTACATGCCATGGAAGTCTGCCTCATTGCCCTCTGTGGAGCTTCACAAAGATACACAATCTGCTTCGCCTACCTCTAGGAACTCTTACCCAATGACCCCATACCTACAGGAGAGAGGAGGCTTGCATTCCTACTGGAACCAAATCACCGTTTTTCCTGTTAAAATGCAGGACTTTAAACTAGGCTTCGGCCCAATAGCACTGGTAGAACGTTCCAAGGATGAGGGAGTTCCATATATGCAGAACACTCTGTGAAGAAAAGTTGATTCAGCAAGGGACCAGAGTGTAGCTAGAGTCTCTTTGGACTTTTTAGATAAAAGAAGGTGTCCGGGTGCATGTTCACCAGAAAAGAAGACTTGAATGCCTAAGCCTTGCGTTCCCATTTTAAATCTCTATCCATGCCAGCCTGAGATACCTAAATAACACTGCTTTGACTGGCCTCTATTCACTGTGGGCAGCCCTCTGGAAAGAAAAGGAGTTTCTCTAAGGAAACACGGTGCTTCCCTAGCATGGGTGGGAGTTCCTCCTGTCATGCTCTAGAGCTACAGGGTAACTTGACGTGAGTCCTTGCCTCAAGCTAAGGCCTGAAAAGCCCTGCTGAAGCGAAAGCGCTTAGCATTTTCCATTATGTCGTATTGGAAGTTCTGCTTTACTTGAACGTTTCTTCACTCTACCAGACACTAGGCACCCTAGTGTAGGCACCCTTTTTCCTACAAATACATTGAGTACCAGCAGTCTCCTTTGCTCTTCTAAGTAACATCCAGACTTCGAAGCCTTTCCCAGTCACTCTATGTATTCAGAGTGTAGGACAACTCGCTGCACCCTTCCTTAGGAAGTTAGGTGGACTCAGCTCTTCAACAGCTCCAGGAATTCTGTTCTCTCACGACCTACATGCCATGGAAGTCTGCCTCATTGCCCTCATTGGAGCTACACTAAGAAACACAATCTGCTTCGCCTTCTTCTAGGAACTCTTACCCAAGGACCCCATACCTACAGGAGAAAGCAGGTTGCATTCCTACTGGAATCTAAGCAAAGTTTTTCCTGTTGCACTGCAGGACTTTAGAATAGGTTTAGGCCCGAAGGGTTACCTAGAGCGTTCCAAGAATGAGGGAGTTCGATACATGCAGAAAACCCTGTGAAGAAAAGTTGATTCAGCAAGGGACCAGGGTGTAGCTAGAGTCTCTATTGACTTGTTAGAAATCAGAAGGGTTTCGGCTGCATTTTAACCGGAGAAGAAGACCTGAAGGCACAAGCCTTGCTTTCCCATGTTAAATCTCTAAACATGCTTCCCTGAAGAAGCCTAAATAACACTGTTTTTACCTGGCTTCTGGTCTCTGTAGGCAGCCCTCACGAAAGAGAAGTAGTTTTCTCTAAGGAAACACGGTGCTTCCATAGCATGGGTGGGAGCTCCTGCTGTCCTGCTCTAGAGCTACAGGGAAACTTGACGTGAGTCTTTGCCTCAAGCTAAGGCCTGAAAAGCCTTGCTGAAGCGAAAGCGCTTAGCAGTTTCCATTATGTCGTATTCGAAGGTCTGCATTACTTGAACGTTTCTTCACTTTACCAGACACTAGGCACACTCGGGTAGGCACCCGTTTTCGTACAAATACAGTGAGTACCAGCAGTCTCCTTTGCTCTTCTAAGAAACATCCAGACCTAGGAGCCTTTCCCAGTCACTCTATGTAATCAGAGTGTAGGGCAACTCGCAGCACCCTTCCTTAGGAAGCTAGGTGGACTCAGCTCTTCAACAGCTCCAGGGATCTGTTCTCTCATGTCCTACATGCCATGGAAGTCTGCCTCATTGCCCTCTGTGGAGCTTCACAAAGATACACAATCTGCTTCGCCTACCTCTAGGAACTCTTACCCAATGACCCCATACCTACAGGAGAGAGGAGGCTTGCATTCCTACTGGAACCAAATCACCGTTTTTCCTGTTAAAATGCAGGACTTTAAACTAGGCTTCGGCCCAATAGCACTGGTAGAACGTTCCAAGGATGAGGGAGTTCCATATATGCAGAACACTCTGTGAAGAAAAGTTGATTCAGCAAGGGACCAGAGTGTAGCTAGAGTCTCTTTGGACTTTTTAGATAAAAGAAGGTGTCCGGGTGCATGTTCACCAGAAAAGAAGACTTGAATGCCTAAGCCTTGCGTTCCCATTTTAAATCTCTATCCATGCCAGCCTGAGATACCTAAATAACACTGCTTTGACTGGCCTCTATTCACTGTGGGCAGCCCTCTGGAAAGAAAAGGAGTTTCTCTAAGGAAACACGGTGCTTCCCTAGCATGGGTGGGAGTTCCTCCTGTCATGCTCTAGAGCTACAGGGTAACTTGACGTGAGTCCTTGCCTCAAGCTAAGGCCTGAAAAGCCCTGCTGAAGCGAAAGCGCTTAGCATTTTCCATTATGTCGTATTGGAAGTTCTGCTTTACTTGAACGTTTCTTCACTCTACCAGACACTAGGCACCCTAGTGTAGGCACCCTTTTTCCTACAAATACATTGAGTACCAGCAGTCTCCTTTGCTCTTCTAAGTAACATCCAGACTTCGAAGCCTTTCCCAGTCACTCTATGTATTCAGAGTGTAGGACAACTCGCTGCACCCTTCCTTAGGAAGTTAGGTGGACTCAGCTCTTCAACAGCTCCAGGAATTCTGTTCTCTCACGACCTACATGCCATGGAAGTCTGCCTCATTGCCCTCATTGGAGCAACACTAAGAAACACAATCTGCTTCGCCTTCTTCTAGGAACTCTTACCCAAGGACCCCATACCTACAGGAGAAAGCAGGTTGCATTCCTCCTGGAATCTAAGCAAAGTTTTTCCTGTTGCACTGCAGGACTTTAGAATAGGTTTAGGCCCGAAGGGTTACCTAGAGCGTTCCAAGAATGAGGGAGTTCGATACATGCAGAAAACCCTGTGAAGAAAAGTTGATTCAGCAAGGGACCAGGGTGTAGCTAGAGTCTCTATTGACTTGTTAGAAATCAGAAGGGTTTCGGCTGCATTTTAACCGGAGAAGAAGACCTGAAGGCACAAGCCTTGCTTTCCCATGTTAAATCTCTAAACATGCTTCCCTGAAGAATCCTAAATAACACTGTTTTTACCTGGCTTCTGGTCTCTGTAGGCAGCCCTCACGAAAGAGAAGTAGTTTTCTCTAAGGAAACACGGTGCTTCCATAGCATGGGTGGGAGCTCCTGCTGTCCTGCTCTAGAGCTACAGGGAAACTTGACGTGAGTCTTTGCCTCAAGCTAAGGCCTGAAAAGCCTTGCTGAAGCGAAAGCGCTTAGCAGTTTCCATTATGTCGTATTCGAAGGTCTGCATTACTTGAACGTTTCTTCACTTTACCAGACACTAGGCACACTCGGGTAGGCACCCGTTTTCGTACAAATACAGTGAGTAGCAGCAGTCTCCTTTGCTCTTCTAAGAAACATCCAGACCTAGGAGCCTTTCCCAGTCACTCTATGTAATCAGAGTGTAGGGCAACTCGCAGCACCCTTCCTTAGGAAGCTAGGTGGACTCAGCTCTTCAACAGCTCCAGGGATCTGTTCTCTCATGTCCTACATGCCATGGAAGTCTGCCTCATTGCCCTCTGTGGAGCTTCACAAAGATACACAATCTGCTTCGCCTACCTCTAGGAACTCTTACCCAATGACCCCATACCTACAGGAGAGAGGAGGCTTGCATTCCTACTGGAACCAAATCACCGTTTTTCCTGTTAAAATGCAGGACTTTAAACTAGGCTTCGGCCCAATAGCACTGGTAGAACGTTCCAAGGATGAGGGAGTTCCATATATGCAGAACACTCTGTGAAGAAAAGTTGATTCAGCAAGGGACCAGAGTGTAGCTAGAGTCTCTTTGGACTTTTTAGATAAAAGAAGGTGTCCGGGTGCATGTTCACCAGAAAAGAAGACTTGAATGCCTAAGCCTTGCGTTCCCATTTTAAATCTCTATCCATGCCAGCCTGAGATACCTAAATAACACTGCTTTGACTGGCCTCTATTCACTGTGGGCAGCCGTCTGGAAAGAAAAGGAGTTTCTCTAAGGAAACACGGTGCTTCCCTAGCATGGGTGGGAGTTCCTCCTGTCATGCTCTAGAGCTACAGGGTAACTTGACGTGAGTCCTTGCCTCAAGCTAAGGCCTGAAAAGCCCTGCTGAAGCGAAAGCGCTTAGCATTTTCCATTATGTCGTATTGGAAGTTCTGCTTTACTTGAACGTTTCTTCACTCTACCAGACACTAGGCACCCTAGTGTAGGCACCCTTTTTCCTACAAATACATTGAGTACCAGCAGTCTCCTTTGCTCTTCTAAGTAACATCCAGACTTCGAAGCCTTTCCCAGTCACTCTATGTATTCAGAGTGTAGGACAACTCGCTGCACCCTTCCTTAGGAAGTTAGGTGGACTCAGCTCTTCAACAGCTCCAGGAATTCTGTTCTCTCACGACCTACATGCCATGGAAGTCTGCCTCATTGCCCTCATTGGAGCAACACTAAGAAACACAATCTGCTTCGCCTTCTTCTAGGAACTCTTACCCAAGGACCCCATACCTACAGGAGAAAGCAGGTTGCATTCCTCCTGGAATCTAAGCAAAGTTTTTCCTGTTGCACTGCAGGACTTTAGAATAGGTTTAGGCCCGAAGGGTTACCTAGAGCGTTCCAAGAATGAGGGAGTTCGATACATGCAGAAAACCCTGTGAAGAAAAGTTGATTCAGCAAGGGACCAGGGTGTAGCTAGAGTCTCTATTGACTTGTTAGAAATCAGAAGGGTTTCGGCTGCATTTTAACCGGAGAAGAAGACCTGAAGGCACAAGCCTTGCTTTCCCATGTTAAATCTCTAAACATGCTTCCCTGAAGAATCCTAAATAACACTGTTTTTACCTGGCTTCTGGTCTTTGTAGGCAGCCCTCACGAAAGAGAAGTAGTTTTCTCTAAGGAAACACGGTGCTTCCATAGCATGGGTGGGAGCTCCTGCTGTCCTGCTCTAGAGCTACAGGGAAACTTGACGTGAGTCTTTGCCTCAAGCTAAGGCCTGAAAAGCCTTGCTGAAGCGAAAGCGCTTAGCAGTTTCCATTATGTCGTATTCGAAGGTCTGCATTACTTGAACGTTTCTTCACTTTACCAGACACTAGGCACACTCGGGTAGGCACCCGTTTTCGTACAAATACAGTGAGTAGCAGCAGTCTCCTTTGCTCTTCTAAGAAACATCCAGACCTAGGAGCCTTTCCCAGTCACTCTATGTAATCAGAGTGTAGGGCAACTCGCAGCACCCTTCCTTAGGAAGCTAGGTGGACTCAGCTCTTCAACAGCTCCAGGGATCTGTTCTCTCATGTCCTACATGCCATGGAAGTCTGCCTCATTGCCCTCTGTGGAGCTTCACAAAGATACACAATCTGCTTCGCCTACCTCTAGGAACTCTTACCCAATGACCCCATACCTACAGGAGAGAGGAGGCTTGCATTCCTACTGGAACCAAATCACCGTTTTTCCTGTTAAAATGCAGGACTTTAAACTAGGCTTCGGCCCAATAGCACTGGTAGAACGTTCCAAGGATGAGGGAGTTCCATATATGCAGAACACTCTGTGAAGAAAAGTTGATTCAGCAAGGGACCAGAGTGTAGCTAGAGTCTCTTTGGACTTTTTAGATAAAAGAAGGTGTCCGGGTGCATGTTCACCAGAAAAGAAGACTTGAATGCCTAAGCCTTGCGTTCCCATTTTAAATCTCTATCCATGCCAGCCTGAGATACCTAAATAACACTGCTTTGACTGGCCTCTATTCACTGTGGGCAGCCCTCTGGAAAGAAAAGGAGTTTCTCTAAGGAAACACGGTGCTTCCCTAGCATGGGTGGGAGTTCCTCCTGTCATGCTCTAGAGCTACAGGGTAACTTGACGTGAGTCCTTGCCTCAAGCTAAGGCCTGAAAAGCCCTGCTGAAGCGAAAGCGCTTAGCATTTTCCATTATGTCGTATTGGAAGTTCTGCTTTATTTGAATGTTTCTTCACTCTACCAGACACTAGGCACCCTAGTGTAGGCACCCTTTTTCCTACAAATACATTGAGTACCAGCAGTCTCCTTTGCTCTTCTAAGTAACATCCAGACTTAGAAGCCTTTCCCAGTCACTCTATGTATTCAGAGTGTAGGACAACTCGCTGCACCCTTCCTTAGGAAGTTAGGTGGACTCAGCTCTTCAACAGCTCCAGGAATTCTGTTCTCTCACGACCTACATGCCATGGAAGTCTGCCTCATTGCCCTCATTGGAGCTACACTAAGAAACACAATCTGCTTCGCCTTCTTCTAGGAACTCTTACCCAAGGACCCCATACCTACAGGAGAAAGCAGGTTGCATTCCTACTGGAATCTAAGCAAAGTTGTTCCTGTTGCACTGCAGGACTTTAGAATAGGTTTAGGCCCGAAGGGTTACCTAGAGCGTTCCAAGAATGAGGGAGTTCGATACATGCAGAAAACCCTGTGAAGAAAAGTTGATTCAGCAAGGGACCAGGGTGTAGCTAGAGTCTCTATTGACTTGTTAGAAATCAGAAGGGTTTCGGCTGCATTTTAACCGGAGAAGAAGACCTGAAGGCACAAGCCTTGCTTTCCCATGTTAAATCTCTAAACATGCTTCCCTGAAGAAGCCTAAATAACACTGTTTTTACCTGGCTTCTGGTCTCTGTAGGCAGCCCTCACGAAAGAGAAGTAGTTTTCTCTAAGGAAACACGGTGCTTCCATAGCATGGGTGGGAGCTCCTGCTGTCCTGCTCTAGAGCTACAGGGAAACTTGACGTGAGTCTTTGCCTCAAGCTAAGGCCTGAAAAGCCTTGCTGAAGCGAAAGCGCTTAGCAGTTTCCATTATGTCGTATTCGAAGGTCTGCATTACTTGAACGTTTCTTCACTTTACCAGACACTAGGCACACTCGGGTAGGCACCCTTTTTCGTACAAATACAGTGAGTACCAGCAGTCTCCTTTGCTCTTCTAAGAAACATCCAGACCTAGGAGCCTTTCCCAGTCACTCTATGTAATCAGAGTGTAGGGCAACTCGCAGCACCCTTCCTTAGGAAGCTAGGTGGACTCAGCTCTTCAACAGCTCCAGGGATCTGTTCTCTCATGTCCTACATGCCATGGAAGTCTGCCTCATTGCCCTCTGTGGAGCTTCACAAAGATACACAATCTGCTTCGCCTACCTCTAGGAACTCTTACCCAATGACCCCATACCTACAGGAGAGAGGAGGCTTGCATTCCTACTGGAACCAAATCACCGTTTTTCCTGTTAAAATGCAGGACTTTAAACTAGGCTTCGGCCCAATAGCACTGGTAGAACGTTCCAAGGATGAGGGAGTTCCATATATGCAGAACACTCTGTGAAGAAAAGTTGATTCAGCAAGGGACCAGAGTGTAGCTAGAGTCTCTTTGGACTTTTTAGATAAAAGAAGGTGTCCGGGTGCATGTTCACCAGAAAAGAAGACTTGAATGCCTAAGCCTTGCGTTCCCATTTTAAATCTCTATCCATGCCAGCCTGAGATACCTAAATAACACTGCTTTGACTGGCCTCTATTCACTGTGGGCAGCCCTCTGGAAAGAAAAGGAGTTTCTCTAAGGAAACACGGTGCTTCCCTAGCATGGGTGGGAGTTCCTCCTGTCATGCTCTAGAGCTACAGGGTAACTTGACGTGAGTCCTTGCCTCAAGCTAAGGCCTGAAAAGCCCTGCTGAAGCGAAAGCGCTTAGCATTTTCCATTATGTCGTATTGGAAGTTCTGCTTTACTTGAACGTTTCTTCACTCTACCAGACACTAGGCACCCTAGTGTAGGCACCCTTTTTCCTACAAATACATTGAGTACCAGCAGTCTCCTTTGCTCTTCTAAGTAACATCCAGACTTAGAAGCCTTTCCCAGTCACTCTATGTATTCAGAGTGTAGGACAACTCGCTGCACCCTTCCTTAGGAAGTTAGGTGGACTCAGCTCTTCAACAGCTCCAGGAATTCTGTTCTCTCACGACCTACATGCCATGGAAGTCTGCCTCATTGCCCTCATTGGAGCAACACTAAGAAACACAATCTGCTTCGCCTTCTTCTAGGAACTCTTACCCAAGGACCCCATACCTACAGGAGAAAGCAGGTTGCATTCCTACTGGAATCTAAGCAAAGTTGTTCCTGTTGCACTGCAGGACTTTAGAATAGGTTTAGGCCCGAAGGGTTACCTAGAGCGTTCCAAGAATGAGGGAGTTCGATACATGCAGAAAACCCTGTGAAGAAAAGTTGATTCAGCAAGGGACCAGGGTGTAGCTAGAGTCTCTATTGACTTGTTAGAAATCAGAAGGGTTTCGGCTGCATTTTAACCGGAGAAGAAGACCTGAAGGCACAAGCCTTGCTTTCCCATGTTAAATCTCTAAACATGCTTCCCTGAAGAAGCCTAAATAACACTGTTTTTACCTGGCTTCTGGTCTCTGTAGGCAGCCCTCACGAAAGAGAAGTAGTTTTCTCTAAGGAAACACGGTGCTTCCATAGCATGGGTGTGAGCTCCTGCTGTCCTGCTCTAGAGCTACAGGGAAACTTGACGTGAGTCTTTGCCTCAAGCTAAGGCCTGAAAAGCCTTGCTGAAGCGAAAGCGCTTAGCAGTTTCCATTATGTCGTATTCGAAGGTCTGCATTACTTGAACGTTTCTTCACTTTACCAGACACTAGGCACACTCGGGTAGGCACCCTTTTTCGTACAAATACAGTGAGTACCAGCAGTCTCCTTTGCTCTTCTAAGAAACATCCAGACCTAGGAGCCTTTCCCAGTCACTCTATGTAATCAGAGTGTAGGGCAACTCGCAGCACCCTTCCTTAGGAAGCTAGGTGGACTCAGCTCTTCAACAGCTCCAGGGATCTGTTCTCTCATGTCCTACATGCCATGGAAGTCTGCCTCATTGCCCTCTGTGGAGCTTCACAAAGATACACAATCTGCTTCGCCTACCTCTAGGAACTCTTACCCAATGACCCCATACCTACAGGAGAGAGGAGGCTTGCATTCCTACTGGAACCAAATCACCGTTTTTCCTGTTAAAATGCAGGACTTTAAACTAGGCTTCGGCCCAATAGCACTGGTAGAACGTTCCAAGGATGAGGGAGTTCCATATATGCAGAACACTCTGTGAAGAAAAGTTGATTCAGCAAGGGACCAGAGTGTAGCTAGAGTCTCTTTGGACTTTTTAGATAAAAGAAGGTGTCCGGGTGCATGTTCACCAGAAAAGAAGACTTGAATGCCTAAGCCTTGCGTTCCCATTTTAAATCTCTATCCATGCCAGCCTGAGATACCTAAATAACACTGCTTTGACTGGCCTCTATTCACTGTGGGCAGCCCTCTGGAAAGAAAAGGAGTTTCTCTAAGGAAACACGGTGCTTCCCTAGCATGGGTGGGAGTTCCTCCTGTCATGCTCTAGAGCTACAGGGTAACTTGACGTGAGTCCTTGCCTCAAGCTAAGGCCTGAAAAGCCCTGCTGAAGCGAAAGCGCTTAGCATTTTCCATTATGTCGTATTGGAAGTTCTGCTTTACTTGAACGTTTCTTCACTCTACCAGACACTAGGCACCCTAGTGTAGGCACCCTTTTTCCTACAAATACATTGAGTACCAGCAGTCTCCTTTGCTCTTCTAAGTAACATCCAGACTTAGAAGCCTTTCCCAGTCACTCTATGTATTCAGAGTGTAGGACAACTCGCTGCACCCTTCCTTAGGAAGTTAGGTGGACTCAGCTCTTCAACAGCTCCAGGAATTCTGTTCTCTCACGACCTACATGCCATGGAAGTCTGCCTCATTGCCCTCATTGGAGCAACACTAAGAAACACAATCTGCTTCGCCTTCTTCTAGGAACTCTTACCCAAGGACCCCATACCTACAGGAGAAAGCAGGTTGCATTCCTACTGGAATCTAAGCAAAGTTGTTCCTGTTGCACTGCAGGACTTTAGAATAGGTTTAGGCCCGAAGGGTTACCTAGAGCGTTCCAAGAATGAGGGAGTTCGATACATGCAGAAAACCCTGTGAAGAAAAGTTGATTCAGCAAGGGACCAGGGTGTAGCTAGAGTCTCTATTGACTTGTTAGAAATCAGAAGGGTTTCGGCTGCATTTTAACCGGAGAAGAAGACCTGAAGGCACAAGCCTTGCTTTCCCATGTTAAATCTCTAAACATGCTTCCCTGAAGAAGCCTAAATAACACTGTTTTTACCTGGCTTCTGGTCTCTGTAGGCAGCCCTCACGAAAGAGAAGTAGTTTTCTCTAAGGAAACACGGTGCTTCCATAGCATGGGTGTGAGCTCCTGCTGTCCTGCTCTAGAGCTACAGGGAAACTTGACGTGAGTCTTTGCCTCAAGCTAAGGCCTGAAAAGCCTTGCTGAAGCGAAAGCGCTTAGCAGTTTCCATTATGTCGTATTCGAAGGTCTGCATTACTTGAACGTTTCTTCACTTTACCAGACACTAGGCACACTCGGGTAGGCACCCGTTTTCGTACAAATACAGTGAGTACCAGCAGTCTCCTTTGCTCTTCTAAGAAACATCCAGACCTAGGAGCCTTTCCCAGTCACTCTATGTAATCAGAGTGTAGGGCAACTCGCAGCACCCTTCCTTAGGAAGCTAGGTGGACTCAGCTCTTCAACAGCTCCAGGGATCTGTTCTCTCATGTCCTACATGCCATGGAAGTCTGCCTCATTGCCCTCTGTGGAGCTTCACAAAGATACACAATCTGCTTCGCCTACCTCTAGGAACTCTTACCCAATGACCCCATACCTACAGGAGAGAGGAGGCTTGCATTCCTACTGGAACCAAATCACCGTTTTTCCTGTTAAAATGCAGGACTTTAAACTAGGCTTCGGCCCAATAGCACTGGTAGAACGTTCCAAGGATGAGGGAGTTCCATATATGCAGAACACTCTGTGAAGAAAAGTTGATTCAGCAAGGGACCAGAGTGTAGCTAGAGTCTCTTTGGACTTTTTAGATAAAAGAAGGTGTCCGGGTGCATGTTCACCAGAAAAGAAGACTTGAATGCCTAAGCCTTGCGTTCCCATTTTAAATCTCTATCCATGCCAGCCTGAGATACCTAAATAACACTGCTTTGACTGGCCTCTATTCACTGTGGGCAGCCCTCTGGAAAGAAAAGGAGTTTCTCTAAGGAAACACGGTGCTTCCCTAGCATGGGTGGGAGTTCCTCCTGTCATGCTCTAGAGCTACAGGGTAACTTGACGTGAGTCCTTGCCTCAAGCTAAGGCCTGAAAAGCCCTGCTGAAGCGAAAGCGCTTAGCATTTTCCATTATGTCGTATTGGAAGTTCTGCTTTACTTGAACGTTTCTTCACTCTACCAGACACTAGGCACCCTAGTGTAGGCACCCTTTTTCCTACAAATACATTGAGTACCAGCAGTCTCCTTTGCTCTTCTAAGTAACATCCAGACTTAGAAGCCTTTCCCAGTCACTCTATGTATTCAGAGTGTAGGACAACTCGCTGCACCCTTCCTTAGGAAGTTAGGTGGACTCAGCTCTTCAACAGCTCCAGGAATTCTGTTCTCTCACGACCTACATGCCATGGAAGTCTGCCTCATTGCCCTCATTGGAGCAACACTAAGAAACACAATCTGCTTCGCCTTCTTCTAGGAACTCTTACCCAAGGACCCCATACCTACAGGAGAAAGCAGGTTGCATTCCTACTGGAATCTAAGCAAAGTTGTTCCTGTTGCACTGCAGGACTTTAGAATAGGTTTAGGCCCGAAGGGTTACCTAGAGCGTTCCAAGAATGAGGGAGTTCGATACATGCAGAAAACCCTGTGAAGAAAAGTTGATTCAGCAAGGGACCAGGGTGTAGCTAGAGTCTCTATTGACTTGTTAGAAATCAGAAGGGTTTCGGCTGCATTTTAACCGGAGAAGAAGACCTGAAGGCACAAGCCTTGCTTTCCCATGTTAAATCTCTAAACATGCTTCCCTGAAGAAGCCTAAATAACACTGTTTTTACCTGGCTTCTGGTCTCTGTAGGCAGCCCTCACGAAAGAGAAGTAGTTTTCTCTAAGGAAACACAGTGCTTCCATAGCATGGGTGGGAGCTCCTGCTGTCCTGCTCTAGAGCTACAGCGAAACTTGACGTGAGTCTTTGCCTCAAGCTAAGGCCTGAAAAGCCTTGCTGAAGCGAAAGCGCTTAGCAGTTTCCATTATGTCGTATTCGAAGGTCTGCATTACTTGAACGTTTCTTCACTTTACCAGACACTAGGCACACTCGGGTAGGCACCCGTTTTCGTACAAATACAGTGAGTACCAGCAGTCTCCTTTGCTCTTCTAAGAAACATCCAGACCTAGGAGCCTTTCCCAGTCACTCTATGTAATCAGAGTGTAGGGCAACTCGCAGCACCCTTCCTTAGGAAGCTAGGTGGACTCAGCTCTTCAACAGCTCCAGGGATCTGTTCTCTCATGTCCTACATGCCATGGAAGTCTGCCTCATTGCCCTCTGTGGAGCTTCACAAAGATACACAATCTGCTTCGCCTACCTCTAGGAACTCTTACCCAATGACCCCATACCTACAGGAGAGAGGAGGCTTGCATTCCTACTGGAACCAAATCACCGTTTTTCCTGTTAAAATGCAGGACTTTAAACTAGGCTTCGGCCCAATAGCACTGGTAGAACGTTCCAAGGATGAGGGAGTTCCATATATGCAGAACACTCTGTGAAGAAAAGTTGATTCAGCAAGGGACCAGAGTGTAGCTAGAGTCTCTTTGGACTTTTTAGATAAAAGAAGGTGTCCGGGTGCATGTTCACCAGAAAAGAAGACTTGAATGCCTAAGCCTTGCGTTCCCATTTTAAATCTCTATCCATGCCAGCCTGAGATACCTAAATAACACTGCTTTGACTGGCCTCTATTCACTGTGGGCAGCCCTCTGGAAAGAAAAGGAGTTTCTCTAAGGAAACACGGTGCTTCCCTAGCATGGGTGGGAGTTCCTCCTGTCATGCTCTAGAGCTACAGGGTAACTTGACGTGAGTCCTTGCCTCAAGCTAAGGCCTGAAAAGCCCTGCTGAAGCAAAAGCGCTTAGCATTTTCCATTATGTCGTATTGGAAGTTCTGCTTTACTTGAACGTTTCTTCACTCTACCAGACACTAGGCACCCTAGTGTAGGCACCCTTTTTCCTACAAATACATTGAGTACCAGCAGTCTCCTTTGCTCTTCTAAGTAACATCCAGACTTCGAAGCCTTTCCCAGTCACTCTATGTATTCAGAGTGTAGGACAACTCGCTGCACCCTTCCTTAGGAAGTTAGGTGGACTCAGCTCTTCAACAGCTCCAGGAATTCTGTTCTCTCACGACCTACATGCCATGGAAGTCTGCCTCATTGCCCTCATTGGAGCTACACTAAGAAACACAATCTGCTTCGCCTTCTTCTAGGAACTCTTACCCAAGGACCCCATACCTACAGGAGAAAGCAGGTTGCATTCCTACTGGAATCTAAGCAAAGTTGTTCCTGTTGCACTGCAGGACTTTAGAATAGGTTTAGGCCCGAAGGGTTACCTAGAGCGTTCCAAGAATGAGGGAGTTCGATACATGCAGAAAACCCTGTGAAGAAAAGTTGATTCAGCAAGGGACCAGGGTGTAGCTAGAGTCTCTATTGACTTGTTAGAAATCAGAAGGGTTTCGGCTGCATTTTAACCGGAGAAGAAGACCTGAAGGCACAAGCCTTGCTTTCCCATGTTAAATCTCTAAACATGCTTCCCTGAAGAAGCCTAAATAACACTGTTTTTACCTGGCTTCTGGTCTCTGTAGGCAGCCCTCACGAAAGAGAAGTAGTTTTCTCTAAGGAAACACGGTGCTTCCATAGCATGGGTGGGAGCTCCTGCTGTCCTGCTCTAGAGCTACAGGGAAACTTGACGTGAGTCTTTGCCTCAAGCTAAGGCCTGAAAAGCCTTGCTGAAGCGAAAGCGCTTAGCAGTTTCCATTATGTCGTATTCGAAGGTCTGCATTACTTGAACGTTTCTTCACTTTACCAGACACTAGGCACACTCGGGTAGGCACCCGTTTTCGTACAAATACAGTGAGTACCAGCAGTCTCCTTTGCTCTTCTAAGAAACATCCAGACCTAGGAGCCTTTCCCAGTCACTCTATGTAATCAGAGTGTAGGGCAACTCGCAGCACCCTTCCTTAGGAAGCTAGGTGGACTCAGCTCTTCAACAGCTCCAGGGATCTGTTCTCTCATGTCCTACATGCCATGGAAGTCTGCCTCATTGCCCTCTGTGGAGCTTCACAAAGATACACAATCTGCTTCGCCTACCTCTAGGAACTCTTACCCAATGACCCCATACCTACAGGAGAGAGGAGGCTTGCATTCCTACTGGAACCAAATCACCGTTTTTCCTGTTAAAATGCAGGACTTTAAACTAGGCTTCGGCCCAATAGCACTGGTAGAACGTTCCAAGGATGAGGGAGTTCCATATATGCAGAACACTCTGTGAAGAAAAGTTGATTCAGCAAGGGACCAGAGTGTAGCTAGAGTCTCTTTGGACTTTTTAGATAAAAGAAGGTGTCCGGGTGCATGTTCACCAGAAAAGAAGACTTGAATGCCTAAGCCTTGCGTTCCCATTTTAAATCTCTATCCATGCCAGCCTGAGATACCTAAATAACACTGCTTTGACTGGCCTCTATTCACTGTGGGCAGCCCTCTGGAAAGAAAAGGAGTTTCTCTAAGGAAACACGGTGCTTCCCTAGCATGGGTGGGAGTTCCTCCTGTCATGCTCTAGAGCTACAGGGTAACTTGACGTGAGTCCTTGCCTCAAGCTAAGGCCTGAAAAGCCCTGCTGAAGCGAAAGCGCTTAGCATTTTCCATTATGTCGTATTGGAAGTTCTGCTTTACTTGAACGTTTCTTCACTCTACCAGACACTAGGCACCCTAGTGTAGGCACCCTTTTTCCTACAAATACATTGAGTACCAGCAGTCTCCTTTGCTCTTCTAAGTAACATCCAGACTTAGAAGCCTTTCCCAGTCACTCTATGTATTCAGAGTGTAGGACAACTCGCTGCACCCTTCCTTAGGAAGTTAGGTGGACTCAGCTCTTCAACAGCTCCAGGAATTCTGTTCTCTCACGACCTACATGCCATGGAAGTCTGCCTCATTGCCCTCATTGGAGCTACACTAAGAAACACAATCTGCTTCGCCTTCTTCTAGGAACTCTTACCCAAGGACCCCATACCTACAGGAGAAAGCAGGTTGCATTCCTACTGGAATCTAAGCAAAGTTTTTCCTGTTGCACTGCAGGACTTTAGAATAGGTTTAGGCCCGAAGGGTTACCTAGAGCGTTCCAAGAATGAGGGAGTTCGATACATGCAGAAAACCCTGTGAAGAAAAGTTGATTCAGCAAGGGACCAGGGTGTAGCTAGAGTCTCTATTGACTTGTTAGAAATCAGAAGGGTTTCGGCTGCATTTTAACCGGAGAAGAAGACCTGAAGGCACAAGCCTTGCTTTCCCATGTTAAATCTCTAAACATGCTTCCCTGAAGAAGCCTAAATAACACTGTTTTTACCTGGCTTCTGGTCTCTGTAGGCAGCCCTCACGAAAGAGAAGTAGTTTTCTCTAAGGAAACACGGTGCTTCCATAGCATGGGTGGGAGCTCCTGCTGTCCTGCTCTAGAGCTACAGGGAAACTTGACGTGAGTCTTTGCCTCAAGCTAAGGCCTGAAAAGCCTTGCTGAAGCGAAAGCGCTTAGCAGTTTCCATTATGTCGTATTCGAAGGTCTGCATTACTTGAACGTTTCTTCACTTTACCAGACACTAGGCACACTCGGGTAGGCACCCTTTTTCGTACAAATACAGTGAGTACCAGCAGTCTCCTTTGCTCTTCTAAGAAACATCCAGACCTAGGAGCCTTTCCCAGTCACTCTATGTAATCAGAGTGTAGGGCAACTCGCAGCACCCTTCCTTAGGAAGCTAGGTGGACTCAGCTCTTCAACAGCTCCAGGGATCTGTTCTCTCATGTCCTACATGCCATGGAAGTCTGCCTCATTGCCCTCTGTGGAGCTTCACAAAGATACACAATCTGCTTCGCCTACCTCTAGGAACTCTTACCCAATGACCCCATACCTACAGGAGAGAGGAGGCTTGCATTCCTACTGGAACCAAATCACCGTTTTTCCTGTTAAAATGCAGGACTTTAAACTAGGCTTCGGCCCAATAGCACTGGTAGAACGTTCCAAGGATGAGGGAGTTCCATATATGCAGAACACTCTGTGAAGAAAAGTTGATTCAGCAAGGGACCAGAGTGTAGCTAGAGTCTCTTTGGACTTTTTAGATAAAAGAAGGTGTCCGGGTGCATGTTCACCAGAAAAGAAGACTTGAATGCCTAAGCCTTGCGTTCCCATTTTAAATCTCTATCCATGCCAGCCTGAGATACCTAAATAACACTGCTTTGACTGGCCTCTATTCACTGTGGGCAGCCCTCTGGAAAGAAAAGGAGTTTCTCTAAGGAAACACGGTGCTTCCCTAGCATGGGTGGGAGTTCCTCCTGTCATGCTCTAGAGCTACAGGGTAACTTGACGTGAGTCCTTGCCTCAAGCTAAGGCCTGAAAAGCCCTGCTGAAGCGAAAGCGCTTAGCATTTTCCATTATGTCGTATTGGAAGTTCTGCTTTACTTGAACGTTTCTTCACTCTACCAGACACTAGGCACCCTAGTGTAGGCACCCTTTTTCCTACAAATACATTGAGTACCAGCAGTCTCCTTTGCTCTTCTAAGTAACATCCAGACTTAGAAGCCTTTCCCAGTCACTCTATGTATTCAGAGTGTAGGACAACTCGCTGCACCCTTCCTTAGGAAGTTAGGTGGACTCAGCTCTTCAACAGCTCCAGGAATTCTGTTCTCTCACGACCTACATGCCATGGAAGTCTGCCTCATTGCCCTCATTGGAGCAACACTAAGAAACACAATCTGCTTCGCCTTCTTCTAGGAACTCTTACCCAAGGACCCCATACCTACAGGAGAAAGCAGGTTGCATTCCTACTGGAATCTAAGCAAAGTTGTTCCTGTTGCACTGCAGGACTTTAGAATAGGTTTAGGCCCGAAGGGTTACCTAGAGCGTTCCAAGAATGAGGGAGTTCGATACATGCAGAAAACCCTGTGAAGAAAAGTTGATTCAGCAAGGGACCAGGGTGTAGCTAGAGTCTCTATTGACTTGTTAGAAATCAGAAGGGTTTCGGCTGCATTTTAACCGGAGAAGAAGACCTGAAGGCACAAGCCTTGCTTTCCCATGTTAAATCTCTAAACATGCTTCCCTGAAGAAGCCTAAATAACACTGTTTTTACCTGGCTTCTGGTCTCTGTAGGCAGCCCTCACGAAAGAGAAGTAGTTTTCTCTAAGGAAACACGGTGCTTCCATAGCATGGGTGGGAGCTCCTGCTGTCCTGCTCTAGAGCTACAGGGAAACTTGACGTGAGTCTTTGCCTCAAGCTAAGGCCTGAAAAGCCTTGCTGAAGCGAAAGCGCTTAGCAGTTTCCATTATGTCGTATTCGAAGGTCTGCATTACTTGAACGTTTCTTCACTTTACCAGACACTAGGCACACTCGGGTAGGCACCCTTTTTCGTACAAATACAGTGAGTACCAGCAGTCTCCTTTGCTCTTCTAAGAAACATCCAGACCTAGGAGCCTTTCCCAGTCACTCTATGTAATCAGAGTGTAGGGCAACTCGCAGCACCCTTCCTTAGGAAGCTAGGTGGACTCAGCTCTTCAACAGCTCCAGGGATCTGTTCTCTCATGTCCTACATGCCATGGAAGTCTGCCTCATTGCCCTCTGTGGAGCTTCACAAAGATACACAATCTGCTTCGCCTACCTCTAGGAACTCTTACCCAATGACCCCATACCTACAGGAGAGAGGAGGCTTGCATTCCTACTGGAACCAAATCACCGTTTTTCCTGTTAAAATGCAGGACTTTAAACTAGGCTTCGGCCCAATAGCACTGGTAGAACGTTCCAAGGATGAGGGAGTTCCATATATGCAGAACACTCTGTGAAGAAAAGTTGATTCAGCAAGGGACCAGAGTGTAGCTAGAGTCTCTTTGGACTTTTTAGATAAAAGAAGGTGTCCGGGTGCATGTTCACCAGAAAAGAAGACTTGAATGCCTAAGCCTTGCGTTCCCATTTTAAATCTCTATCCATGCCAGCCTGAGATACCTAAATAACACTGCTTTGACTGGCCTCTATTCACTGTGGGCAGCCCTCTGGAAAGAAAAGGAGTTTCTCTAAGGAAACACGGTGCTTCCCTAGCATGGGTGGGAGTTCCTCCTGTCATGCTCTAGAGCTACAGGGTAACTTGACGTGAGTCCTTGCCTCAAGCTAAGGCCTGAAAAGCCCTGCTGAAGCGAAAGCGCTTAGCATTTTCCATTATGTCGTATTGGAAGTTCTGCTTTACTTGAACGTTTCTTCACTCTACCAGACACTAGGCACCCTAGTGTAGGCACCCTTTTTCCTACAAATACATTGAGTACCAGCAGTCTCCTTTGCTCTTCTAAGTAACATCCAGACTTCGAAGCCTTTCCCAGTCACTCTATGTATTCAGAGTGTAGGACAACTCGCTGCACCCTTCCTTAGGAAGTTAGGTGGACTCAGCTCTTCAACAGCTCCAGGAATTCTGTTCTCTCACGACCTACATGCCATGGAAGTCTGCCTCATTGCCCTCATTGGAGCTACACTAAGAAACACAATCTGCTTCGCCTTCTTCTAGGAACTCTTACCCAAGGACCCCATACCTACAGGAGAAAGCAGGTTGCATTCCTACTGGAATCTAAGCAAAGTTGTTCCTGTTGCACTGCAGGACTTTAGAATAGGTTTAGGCCCGAAGGGTTACCTAGAGCGTTCCAAGAATGAGGGAGTTCGATACATGCAGAAAACCCTGTGAAGAAAAGTTGATTCAGCAAGGGACCAGGGTGTAGCTAGAGTCTCTATTGACTTGTTAGAAATCAGAAGGGTTTCGGCTGCATTTTAACCGGAGAAGAAGACCTGAAGGCACAAGCCTTGCTTTCCCATGTTAAATCTCTAAACATGCTTCCCTGAAGAAGCCTAAATAACACTGTTTTTACCTGGCTTCTGGTCTCTGTAGGCAGCCCTCACGAAAGAGAAGTAGTTTTCTCTAAGGAAACACGGTGCTTCCATAGCATGGGTGGGAGCTCCTGCTGTCCTGCTCTAGAGCTACAGGGAAACTTGACGTGAGTCTTTGCCTCAAGCTAAGGCCTGAAAAGCCTTGCTGAAGCGAAAGCGCTTAGCAGTTTCCATTATGTCGTATTCGAAGGTCTGCATTACTTGAACGTTTCTTCACTTTACCAGACACTAGGCACACTCGGGTAGGCACCCGTTTTCGTACAAATACAGTGAGTACCAGCAGTCTCCTTTGCTCTTCTAAGAAACATCCAGACCTAGGAGCCTTTCCCAGTCACTCTATGTAATCAGAGTGTAGGGCAACTCGCAGCACCCTTCCTTAGGAAGCTAGGTGGACTCAGCTCTTCAACAGCTCCAGGGATCTGTTCTCTCATGTCCTACATGCCATGGAAGTCTGCCTCATTGCCCTCTGTGGAGCTTCACAAAGATACACAATCTGCTTCGCCTACCTCTAGGAACTCTTACCCAATGACCCCATACCTACAGGAGAGAGGAGGCTTGCATTCCTACTGGAACCAAATCACCGTTTTTCCTGTTAAAATGCAGGACTTTAAACTAGGCTTCGGCCCAATAGCACTGGTAGAACGTTCCAAGGATGAGGGAGTTCCATATATGCAGAACACTCTGTGAAGAAAAGTTGATTCAGCAAGGGACCAGAGTGTAGCTAGAGTCTCTTTGGACTTTTTAGATAAAAGAAGGTGTCCGGGTGCATGTTCACCAGAAAAGAAGACTTGAATGCCTAAGCCTTGCGTTCCCATTTTAAATCTCTATCCATGCCAGCCTGAGATACCTAAATAACACTGCTTTGACTGGCCTCTATTCACTGTGGGCAGCCCTCTGGAAAGAAAAGGAGTTTCTCTAAGGAAACACGGTGCTTCCCTAGCATGGGTGGGAGTTCCTCCTGTCATGCTCTAGAGCTACAGGGTAACTTGACGTGAGTCCTTGCCTCAAGCTAAGGCCTGAAAAGCCCTGCTGAAGCGAAAGCGCTTAGCATTTTCCATTATGTCGTATTGGAAGTTCTGCTTTACTTGAACGTTTCTTCACTCTACCAGACACTAGGCACCCTAGTGTAGGCACCCTTTTTCCTACAAATACATTGAGTACCAGCAGTCTCCTTTGCTCTTCTAAGTAACATCCAGACTTAGAAGCCTTTCCCAGTCACTCTATGTATTCAGAGTGTAGGACAACTCGCTGCACCCTTCCTTAGGAAGTTAGGTGGACTCAGCTCTTCAACAGCTCCAGGAATTCTGTTCTCTCACGACCTACATGCCATGGAAGTCTGCCTCATTGCCCTCATTGGAGCTACACTAAGAAACACAATCTGCTTCGCCTTCTTCTAGGAACTCTTACCCAAGGACCCCATACCTACAGGAGAAAGCAGGTTGCATTCCTACTGGAATCTAAGCAAAGTTTTTCCTGTTGCACTGCAGGACTTTAGAATAGGTTTAGGCCCGAAGGGTTACCTAGAGCGTTCCAAGAATGAGGGAGTTCGATACATGCAGAAAACCCTGTGAAGAAAAGTTGATTCAGCAAGGGACCAGGGTGTAGCTAGAGTCTCTATTGACTTGTTAGAAATCAGAAGGGTTTCGGCTGCATTTTAACCGGAGAAGAAGACCTGAAGGCACAAGCCTTGCTTTCCCATGTTAAATCTCTAAACATGCTTCCCTGAAGAAGCCTAAATAACACTGTTTTTACCTGGCTTCTGGTCTCTGTAGGCAGCCCTCACGAAAGAGAAGTAGTTTTCTCTAAGGAAACACGGTGCTTCCATAGCATGGGTGGGAGCTCCTGCTGTCCTGCTCTAGAGCTACAGGGAAACTTGACGTGAGTCTTTGCCTCAAGCTAAGGCCTGAAAAGCCTTGCTGAAGCGAAAGCGCTTAGCAGTTTCCATTATGTCGTATTCGAAGGTCTGCATTACTTGAACGTTTCTTCACTTTACCAGACACTAGGCACACTCGGGTAGGCACCCTTTTTCGTACAAATACAGTGAGTACCAGCAGTCTCCTTTGCTCTTCTAAGAAACATCCAGACCTAGGAGCCTTTCCCAGTCACTCTATGTAATCAGAGTGTAGGGCAACTCGCAGCACCCTTCCTTAGGAAGCTAGGTGGACTCAGCTCTTCAACAGCTCCAGGGATCTGTTCTCTCATGTCCTACATGCCATGGAAGTCTGCCTCATTGCCCTCTGTGGAGCTTCACAAAGATACACAATCTGCTTCGCCTACCTCTAGGAACTCTTACCCAATGACCCCATACCTACAGGAGAGAGGAGGCTTGCATTCCTACTGGAACCAAATCACCGTTTTTCCTGTTAAAATGCAGGACTTTAAACTAGGCTTCGGCCCAATAGCACTGGTAGAACGTTCCAAGGATGAGGGAGTTCCATATATGCAGAACACTCTGTGAAGAAAAGTTGATTCAGCAAGGGACCAGAGTGTAGCTAGAGTCTCTTTGGACTTTTTAGATAAAAGAAGGTGTCCGGGTGCATGTTCACCAGAAAAGAAGACTTGAATGCCTAAGCCTTGCGTTCCCATTTTAAATCTCTATCCATGCCAGCCTGAGATACCTAAATAACACTGCTTTGACTGGCCTCTATTCACTGTGGGCAGCCCTCTGGAAAGAAAAGGAGTTTCTCTAAGGAAACACGGTGCTTCCCTAGCATGGGTGGGAGTTCCTCCTGTCATGCTCTAGAGCTACAGGGTAACTTGACGTGAGTCCTTGCCTCAAGCTAAGGCCTGAAAAGCCCTGCTGAAGCGAAAGCGCTTAGCATTTTCCATTATGTCGTATTGGAAGTTCTGCTTTACTTGAACGTTTCTTCACTCTACCAGACACTAGGCACCCTAGTGTAGGCACCCTTTTTCCTACAAATACATTGAGTACCAGCAGTCTCCTTTGCTCTTCTAAGTAACATCCAGACTTAGAAGCCTTTCCCAGTCACTCTATGTATTCAGAGTGTAGGACAACTCGCTGCACCCTTCCTTAGGAAGTTAGGTGGACTCAGCTCTTCAACAGCTCCAGGAATTCTGTTCTCTCACGACCTACATGCCATGGAAGTCTGCCTCATTGCCCTCATTGGAGCAACACTAAGAAACACAATCTGCTTCGCCTTCTTCTAGGAACTCTTACCCAAGGACCCCATACCTACAGGAGAAAGCAGGTTGCATTCCTACTGGAATCTAAGCAAAGTTGTTCCTGTTGCACTGCAGGACTTTAGAATAGGTTTAGGCCCGAAGGGTTACCTAGAGCGTTCCAAGAATGAGGGAGTTCGATACATGCAGAAAACCCTGTGAAGAAAAGTTGATTCAGCAAGGGACCAGGGTGTAGCTAGAGTCTCTATTGACTTGTTAGAAATCAGAAGGGTTTCGGCTGCATTTTAACCGGAGAAGAAGACCTGAAGGCACAAGCCTTGCTTTCCCATGTTAAATCTCTAAACATGCTTCCCTGAAGAAGCCTAAATAACACTGTTTTTACCTGGCTTCTGGTCTCTGTAGGCAGCCCTCACGAAAGAGAAGTAGTTTTCTCTAAGGAAACACGGTGCTTCCATAGCATGGGTGGGAGCTCCTGCTGTCCTGCTCTAGAGCTACAGGGAAACTTGACGTGAGTCTTTGCCTCAAGCTAAGGCCTGAAAAGCCTTGCTGAAGCGAAAGCGCTTAGCAGTTTCCATTATGTCGTATTCGAAGGTCTGCATTACTTGAACGTTTCTTCACTTTACCAGACACTAGGCACACTCGGGTAGGCACCCTTTTTCGTACAAATACAGTGAGTACCAGCAGTCTCCTTTGCTCTTCTAAGAAACATCCAGACCTAGGAGCCTTTCCCAGTCACTCTATGTAATCAGAGTGTAGGGCAACTCGCAGCACCCTTCCTTAGGAAGCTAGGTGGACTCAGCTCTTCAACAGCTCCAGGGATCTGTTCTCTCATGTCCTACATGCCATGGAAGTCTGCCTCATTGCCCTCTGTGGAGCTTCACAAAGATACACAATCTGCTTCGCCTACCTCTAGGAACTCTTACCCAATGACCCCATACCTACAGGAGAGAGGAGGCTTGCATTCCTACTGGAACCAAATCACCGTTTTTCCTGTTAAAATGCAGGACTTTAAACTAGGCTTCGGCCCAATAGCACTGGTAGAACGTTCCAAGGATGAGGGAGTTCCATATATGCAGAACACTCTGTGAAGAAAAGTTGATTCAGCAAGGGACCAGAGTGTAGCTAGAGTCTCTTTGGACTTTTTAGATAAAAGAAGGTGTCCGGGTGCATGTTCACCAGAAAAGAAGACTTGAATGCCTAAGCCTTGCGTTCCCATTTTAAATCTCTATCCATGCCAGCCTGAGATACCTAAATAACACTGCTTTGACTGGCCTCTATTCACTGTGGGCAGCCCTCTGGAAAGAAAAGGAGTTTCTCTAAGGAAACACGGTGCTTCCCTAGCATGGGTGGGAGTTCCTCCTGTCATGCTCTAGAGCTACAGGGTAACTTGACGTGAGTCCTTGCCTCAAGCTAAGGCCTGAAAAGCCCTGCTGAAGCGAAAGCGCTTAGCATTTTCCATTATGTCGTATTGGAAGTTCTGCTTTACTTGAACGTTTCTTCACTCTACCAGACACTAGGCACCCTAGTGTAGGCACCCTTTTTCCTACAAATACATTGAGTACCAGCAGTCTCCTTTGCTCTTCTAAGTAACATCCAGACTTAGAAGCCTTTCCCAGTCACTCTCTGTACTCAGAGTGTAGGACAACTCGCTGCACCCTTCCTTAGGAAGTTAGGTGGACTCAGCTCTTCAACAGCTCCAGGAATTCTGTTCTCTCACGACCTACATGCCATGGAAGTCTGCCTCATTGCCCTCATTGGAGCAACACTAAGAAACACAATCTGCTTCGCCTTCTTCTAGGAACTCTTACCCAAGGACCCCATACCTACAGGAGAAAGCAGGTTGCATTCCTACTGGAATCTAAGCAAAGTTGTTCCTGTTGCACTGCAGGACTTTAGAATAGGTTTAGGCCCGAAGGGTTACCTAGAGCGTTCCAAGAATGAGGGAGTTCGATACATGCAGAAAACCCTGTGAAGAAAAGTTGATTCAGCAAGGGACCAGGGTGTAGCTAGAGTCTCTATTGACTTGTTAGAAATCAGAAGGGTTTCGGCTGCATTTTAACCGGAGAAGAAGACCTGAAGGCACAAGCCTTGCTTTCCCATGTTAAATCTCTAAACATGCTTCCCTGAAGAAGCCTAAATAACACTGTTTTTACCTGGCTTCTGGTCTCTGTAGGCAGCCCTCACGAAAGAGAAGTAGTTTTCTCTAAGGAAACACGGTGCTTCCATAGCATGGGTGGGAGCTCCTGCTGTCCTGCTCTAGAGCTACAGGGAAACTTGACGTGAGTCTTTGCCTCAAGCTAAGGCCTGAAAAGCCTTGCTGAAGCGAAAGCGCTTAGCAGTTTCCATTATGTCGTATTCGAAGGTCTGCATTACTTGAACGTTTCTTCACTTTACCAGACACTAGGCACACTCGGGTAGGCACCCTTTTTCGTACAAATACAGTGAGTAGCAGCAGTCTCCTTTGCTCTTCTAAGAAACATCCAGACCTAGGAGCCTTTCCCAGTCACTCTATGTAATCAGAGTGTAGGGCAACTCGCAGCACCCTTCCTTAGGAAGCTAGGTGGACTCAGCTCTTCAACAGCTCCAGGGATCTGTTCTCTCATGTCCTACATGCCATGGAAGTCTGCCTCATTGCCCTCTGTGGAGCTTCACAAAGATACACAATCTGCTTCGCCTACCTCTAGGAACTCTTACCCAATGACCCCATACCTACAGGAGAGAGGAGGCTTGCATTCCTACTGGAACCAAATCACCGTTTTTCCTGTTAAAATGCAGGACTTTAAACTAGGCTTCGGCCCAATAGCACTGGTAGAACGTTCCAAGGATGAGGGAGTTCCATATATGCAGAACACTCTGTGAAGAAAAGTTGATTCAGCAAGGGACCAGAGTGTAGCTAGAGTCTCTTTGGACTTTTTAGATAAAAGAAGGTGTCCGGGTGCATGTTCACCAGAAAAGAAGACTTGAATGCCTAAGCCTTGCGTTCCCATTTTAAATCTCTATCCATGCCAGCCTGAGATACCTAAATAACACTGCTTTGACTGGCCTCTATTCACTGTGGGCAGCCCTCTGGAAAGAAAAGGAGTTTCTCTAAGGAAACACGGTGCTTCCCTAGCATGGGTGGGAGTTCCTCCTGTCATGCTCTAGAGCTACAGGGTAACTTGACGTGAGTCCTTGCCTCAAGCTAAGGCCTGAAAAGCCCTGCTGAAGCGAAAGCGCTTAGCATTTTCCATTATGTCGTATTGGAAGTTCTGCTTTACTTGAACGTTTCTTCACTCTACCAGACACTAGGCACCCTAGTGTAGGCACCCTTTTTCCTACAAATACATTGAGTACCAGCAGTCTCCTTTGCTCTTCTAAGTAACATCCAGACTTAGAAGCCTTTCCCAGTCACTCTCTGTACTCAGAGTGTAGGACAACTCGCTGCACCCTTCCTTAGGAAGTTAGGTGGACTCAGCTCTTCAACAGCTCCAGGAATTCTGTTCTCTCACGACCTACATGCCATGGAAGTCTGCCTCATTGCCCTCATTGGAGCAACACTAAGAAACACAATCTGCTTCGCCTTCTTCTAGGAACTCTTACCCAAGGACCCCATACCTACAGGAGAAAGCAGGTTGCATTCCTACTGGAATCTAAGCAAAGTTGTTCCTGTTGCACTGCAGGACTTTAGAATAGGTTTAGGCCCGAAGGGTTACCTAGAGCGTTCCAAGAATGAGGGAGTTCGATACATGCAGAAAACCCTGTGAAGAAAAGTTGATTCAGCAAGGGACCAGGGTGTAGCTAGAGTCTCTATTGACTTGTTAGAAATCAGAAGGGTTTCGGCTGCATTTTAACCGGAGAAGAAGACCTGAAGGCACAAGCCTTGCTTTCCCATGTTAAATCTCTAAACATGCTTCCCTGAAGAAGCCTAAATAACACTGTTTTTACCTGGCTTCTGGTCTCTGTAGGCAGCCCTCACGAAAGAGAAGTAGTTTTCTCTAAGGAAACACGGTGCTTCCATAGCATGGGTGGGAGCTCCTGCTGTCCTGCTCTAGAGCTACAGGGAAACTTGACGTGAGTCTTTGCCTCAAGCTAAGGCCTGAAAAGCCTTGCTGAAGCGAAAGCGCTTAGCAGTTTCCATTATGTCGTATTCGAAGGTCTGCATTACTTGAACGTTTCTTCACTTTACCAGACACTAGGCACACTCGGGTAGGCACCCTTTTTCGTACAAATACAGTGAGTACCAGCAGTCTCCTTTGCTCTTCTAAGAAACATCCAGACCTAGGAGCCTTTCCCAGTCACTCTATGTAATCAGAGTGTAGGGCAACTCGCAGCACCCTTCCTTAGGAAGCTAGGTGGACTCAGCTCTTCAACAGCTCCAGGGATCTGTTCTCTCATGTCCTACATGCCATGGAAGTCTGCCTCATTGCCCTCTGTGGAGCTTCACAAAGATACACACTCTGCTTCGCCTACCTCTAGGAACTCTTACCCAATGACCCCATACCTACAGGAGAGAGGAGGCTTGCATTCCTACTGGAACCAAATCACCGTTTTTCCTGTTAAAATGCAGGACTTTAAACTAGGCTTCGGCCCAATAGCACTGGTAGAACGTTCCAAGGATGAGGGAGTTCCATATATGCAGAACACTCTGTGAAGAAAAGTTGATTCAGCAAGGGACCAGAGTGTAGCTAGAGTCTCTTTGGACTTTTTAGATAAAAGAAGGTGTCCGGGTGCATGTTCACCAGAAAAGAAGACTTGAATGCCTAAGCCTTGCGTTCCCATTTTAAATCTCTATCCATGCCAGCCTGAGATACCTAAATAACACTGCTTTGACTGGCCTCTATTCACTGTGGGCAGCCCTCTGGAAAGAAAAGGAGTTTCTCTAAGGAAACACGGTGCTTCCCTAGCATGGGTGGGAGTTCCTCCTGTCATGCTCTAGAGCTACAGGGTAACTTGACGTGAGTCCTTGCCTCAAGCTAAGGCCTGAAAAGCCCTGCTGAAGCGAAAGCGCTTAGCATTTTCCATTATGTCGTATTGGAAGTTCTGCTTTACTTGAACGTTTCTTCACTCTACCAGACACTAGGCACCCTAGTGTAGGCACCCTTTTTCCTACAAATACATTGAGTACCAGCAGTCTCCTTTGCTCTTCTAAGTAACATCCAGACTTAGAAGCCTTTCCCAGTCACTCTCTGTACTCAGAGTGTAGGACAACTCGCTGCACCCTTCCTTAGGAAGTTAGGTGGACTCAGCTCTTCAACAGCTCCAGGAATTCTGTTCTCTCACGACCTACATGCCATGGAAGTCTGCCTCATTGCCCTCATTGGAGCAACACTAAGAAACACAATCTGCTTCGCCTTCTTCTAGGAACTCTTACCCAAGGACCCCATACCTACAGGAGAAAGCAGGTTGCATTCCTCCTGGAATCTAAGCAAAGTTTTTCCTGTTGCACTGCAGGACTTTAGAATAGGTTTAGGCCCGAAGGGTTACCTAGAGCGTTCCAAGAATGAGGGAGTTCGATACATGCAGAAAACCCTGTGAAGAAAAGTTGATTCAGCAAGGGACCAGGGTGTAGCTAGAGTCTCTATTGACTTGTTAGAAATCAGAAGGGTTTCGGCTGCATTTTAACCGGAGAAGAAGACCTGAAGGCACAAGCCTTGCTTTCCCATGTTAAATCTCTAAACATGCTTCCCTGAAGAATCCTAAATAACACTGTTTTTACCTGGCTTCTGGTCTTTGTAGGCAGCCCTCACGAAAGAGAAGTAGTTTTCTCTAAGGAAACACGGTGCTTCCATAGCATGGGTGGGAGCTCCTGCTGTCCTGCTCTAGAGCTACAGGGAAACTTGACGTGAGTCTTTGCCTCAAGCTAAGGCCTGAAAAGCCTTGCTGAAGCGAAAGCGCTTAGCAGTTTCCATTATGTCGTATTCGAAGGTCTGCATTACTTGAACGTTTCTTCACTTTACCAGACACTAGGCACACTCGGGTAGGCACCCTTTTTCGTACAAATACAGTGAGTAGCAGCAGTCTCCTTTGCTCTTCTAAGAAACATCCAGACCTAGGAGCCTTTCCCAGTCACTCTATGTAATCAGAGTGTAGGGCAACTCGCAGCACCCTTCCTTAGGAAGCTAGGTGGACTCAGCTCTTCAACAGCTCCAGGGATCTGTTCTCTCATGTCCTACATGCCATGGAAGTCTGCCTCATTGCCCTCTGTGGAGCTTCACAAAGATACACACTCTGCTTCGCCTACCTCTAGGAACTCTTACCCAATGACCCCATACCTACAGGAGAGAGGAGGCTTGCATTCCTACTGGAACCAAATCACCGTTTTTCCTGTTAAAATGCAGGACTTTAAACTAGGCTTCGGCCCAATAGCACTGGTAGAACGTTCCAAGGATGAGGGAGTTCCATATATGCAGAACACTCTGTGAAGAAAAGTTGATTCAGCAAGGGACCAGAGTGTAGCTAGAGTCTCTTTGGACTTTTTAGATAAAAGAAGGTGTCCGGGTGCATGTTCACCAGAAAAGAAGACTTGAATGCCTAAGCCTTGCGTTCCCATTTTAAATCTCTATCCATGCCAGCCTGAGATACCTAAATAACACTGCTTTGACTGGCCTCTATTCACTGTGGGCAGCCCTCTGGAAAGAAAAGGAGTTTCTCTAAGGAAACACGGTGCTTCCCTAGCATGGGTGGGAGTTCCTCCTGTCATGCTCTAGAGCTACAGGGTAACTTGACGTGAGTCCTTGCCTCAAGCTAAGGCCTGAAAAGCCCTGCTGAAGCGAAAGCGCTTAGCATTTTCCATTATGTCGTATTGGAAGTTCTGCTTTACTTGAACGTTTCTTCACTCTACCAGACACTAGGCACCCTAGTGTAGGCACCCTTTTTCCTACAAATACATTGAGTACCAGCAGTCTCCTTTGCTCTTCTAAGTAACATCCAGACTTAGAAGCCTTTCCCAGTCACTCTCTGTACTCAGAGTGTAGGACAACTCGCTGCACCCTTCCTTAGGAAGTTAGGTGGACTCAGCTCTTCAACAGCTCCAGGAATTCTGTTCTCTCACGACCTACATGCCATGGAAGTCTGCCTCATTGCCCTCATTGGAGCAACACTAAGAAACACAATCTGCTTCGCCTTCTTCTAGGAACTCTTACCCAAGGACCCCATACCTACAGGAGAAAGCAGGTTGCATTCCTCCTGGAATCTAAGCAAAGTTTTTCCTGTTGCACTGCAGGACTTTAGAATAGGTTTAGGCCCGAAGGGTTACCTAGAGCGTTCCAAGAATGAGGGAGTTCGATACATGCAGAAAACCCTGTGAAGAAAAGTTGATTCAGCAAGGGACCAGGGTGTAGCTAGAGTCTCTATTGACTTGTTAGAAATCAGAAGGGTTTCGGCTGCATTTTAACCGGAGAAGAAGACCTGAAGGCACAAGCCTTGCTTTCCCATGTTAAATCTCTAAACATGCTTCCCTGAAGAATCCTAAATAACACTGTTTTTACCTGGCTTCTGGTCTTTGTAGGCAGCCCTCACGAAAGAGAAGTAGTTTTCTCTAAGGAAACACGGTGCTTCCATAGCATGGGTGGGAGCTCCTGCTGTCCTGCTCTAGAGCTACAGGGAAACTTGACGTGAGTCTTTGCCTCAAGCTAAGGCCTGAAAAGCCTTGCTGAAGCGAAAGCGCTTAGCAGTTTCCATTATGTCGTATTCGAAGGTCTGCATTACTTGAACGTTTCTTCACTTTACCAGACACTAGGCACACTCGGGTAGGCACCCTTTTTCGTACAAATACAGTGAGTAGCAGCAGTCTCCTTTGCTCTTCTAAGAAACATCCAGACCTAGGAGCCTTTCCCAGTCACTCTATGTAATCAGAGTGTAGGGCAACTCGCAGCACCCTTCCTTAGGAAGCTAGGTGGACTCAGCTCTTCAACAGCTCCAGGGATCTGTTCTCTCATGTCCTACATGCCATGGAAGTCTGCCTCATTGCCCTCTGTGGAGCTTCACAAAGATACACAATCTGCTTCGCCTACCTCTAGGAACTCTTACCCAATGACCCCATACCTACAGGAGAGAGGAGGCTTGCATTCCTACTGGAACCAAATCACCGTTTTTCCTGTTAAAATGCAGGACTTTAAACTAGGCTTCGGCCCAATAGCACTGGTAGAACGTTCCAAGGATGAGGGAGTTCCATATATGCAGAACACTCTGTGAAGAAAAGTTGATTCAGCAAGGGACCAGAGTGTAGCTAGAGTCTCTTTGGACTTTTTAGATAAAAGAAGGTGTCCGGGTGCATGTTCACCAGAAAAGAAGACTTGAATGCCTAAGCCTTGCGTTCCCATTTTAAATCTCTATCCATGCCAGCCTGAGATACCTAAATAACACTGCTTTGACTGGCCTCTATTCACTGTGGGCAGCCCTCTGGAAAGAAAAGGAGTTTCTCTAAGGAAACACGGTGCTTCCCTAGCATGGGTGGGAGTTCCTCCTGTCATGCTCTAGAGCTACAGGGTAACTTGACGTGAGTCCTTGCCTCAAGCTAAGGCCTGAAAAGCCCTGCTGAAGCGAAAGCGCTTAGCATTTTCCATTATGTCGTATTGGAAGTTCTGCTTTACTTGAACGTTTCTTCACTCTACCAGACACTAGGCACCCTAGTGTAGGCACCCTTTTTCCTACAAATACATTGAGTACCAGCAGTCTCCTTTGCTCTTCTAAGTAACATCCAGACTTAGAAGCCTTTCCCAGTCACTCTCTGTACTCAGAGTGTAGGACAACTCGCTGCACCCTTCCTTAGGAAGTTAGGTGGACTCAGCTCTTCAACAGCTCCAGGAATTCTGTTCTCTCACGACCTACATGCCATGGAAGTCTGCCTCATTGCCCTCATTGGAGCAACACTAAGAAACACAATCTGCTTCGCCTTCTTCTAGGAACTCTTACCCAAGGACCCCATACCTACAGGAGAAAGCAGGTTGCATTCCTCCTGGAATCTAAGCAAAGTTTTTCCTGTTGCACTGCAGGACTTTAGAATAGGTTTAGGCCCGAAGGGTTACCTAGAGCGTTCCAAGAATGAGGGAGTTCGATACATGCAGAAAACCCTGTGAAGAAAAGTTGATTCAGCAAGGGACCAGGGTGTAGCTAGAGTCTCTATTGACTTGTTAGAAATCAGAAGGGTTTCGGCTGCATTTTAACCGGAGAAGAAGACCTGAAGGCACAAGCCTTGCTTTCCCATGTTAAATCTCTAAACATGCTTCCCTGAAGAATCCTAAATAACACTGTTTTTACCTGGCTTCTGGTCTTTGTAGGCAGCCCTCACGAAAGAGAAGTAGTTTTCTCTAAGGAAACACGGTGCTTCCATAGCATGGGTGGGAGCTCCTGCTGTCCTGCTCTAGAGCTACAGGGAAACTTGACGTGAGTCTTTGCCTCAAGCTAAGGCCTGAAAAGCCTTGCTGAAGCGAAAGCGCTTAGCAGTTTCCATTATGTCGTATTCGAAGGTCTGCATTACTTGAACGTTTCTTCACTTTACCAGACACTAGGCACACTCGGGTAGGCACCCTTTTTCGTACAAATACAGTGAGTAGCAGCAGTCTCCTTTGCTCTTCTAAGAAACATCCAGACCTAGGAGCCTTTCCCAGTCACTCTATGTAATCAGAGTGTAGGGCAACTCGCAGCACCCTTCCTTAGGAAGCTAGGTGGACTCAGCTCTTCAACAGCTCCAGGGATCTGTTCTCTCATGTCCTACATGCCATGGAAGTCTGCCTCATTGCCCTCTGTGGAGCTTCACAAAGATACACACTCTGCTTCGCCTACCTCTAGGAACTCTTACCCAATGACCCCATACCTACAGGAGAGAGGAGGCTTGCATTCCTACTGGAACCAAATCACCGTTTTTCCTGTTAAAATGCAGGACTTTAAACTAGGCTTCGGCCCAATAGCACTGGTAGAACGTTCCAAGGATGAGGGAGTTCCATATATGCAGAACACTCTGTGAAGAAAAGTTGATTCAGCAAGGGACCAGAGTGTAGCTAGAGTCTCTTTGGACTTTTTAGATAAAAGAAGGTGTCCGGGTGCATGTTCACCAGAAAAGAAGACTTGAATGCCTAAGCCTTGCGTTCCCATTTTAAATCTCTATCCATGCCAGCCTGAGATACCTAAATAACACTGCTTTGACTGGCCTCTATTCACTGTGGGCAGCCCTCTGGAAAGAAAAGGAGTTTCTCTAAGGAAACACGGTGCTTCCCTAGCATGGGTGGGAGTTCCTCCTGTCATGCTCTAGAGCTACAGGGTAACTTGACGTGAGTCCTTGCCTCAAGCTAAGGCCTGAAAAGCCCTGCTGAAGCGAAAGCGCTTAGCATTTTCCATTATGTCGTATTGGAAGTTCTGCTTTACTTGAACGTTTCTTCACTCTACCAGACACTAGGCACCCTAGTGTAGGCACCCTTTTTCCTACAAATACATTGAGTACCAGCAGTCTCCTTTGCTCTTCTAAGTAACATCCAGACTTAGAAGCCTTTCCCAGTCACTCTCTGTACTCAGAGTGTAGGACAACTCGCTGCACCCTTCCTTAGGAAGTTAGGTGGACTCAGCTCTTCAACAGCTCCAGGAATTCTGTTCTCTCACGACCTACATGCCATGGAAGTCTGCCTCATTGCCCTCATTGGAGCAACACTAAGAAACACAATCTGCTTCGCCTTCTTCTAGGAACTCTTACCCAAGGACCCCATACCTACAGGAGAAAGCAGGTTGCATTCCTCCTGGAATCTAAGCAAAGTTTTTCCTGTTGCACTGCAGGACTTTAGAATAGGTTTAGGCCCGAAGGGTTACCTAGAGCGTTCCAAGAATGAGGGAGTTCGATACATGCAGAAAACCCTGTGAAGAAAAGTTGATTCAGCAAGGGACCAGGGTGTAGCTAGAGTCTCTATTGACTTGTTAGAAATCAGAAGGGTTTCGGCTGCATTTTAACCGGAGAAGAAGACCTGAAGGCACAAGCCTTGCTTTCCCATGTTAAATCTCTAAACATGCTTCCCTGAAGAAGCCTAAATAACACTGTTTTTACCTGGCTTCTGGTCTCTGTAGGCAGCCCTCACGAAAGAGAAGTAGTTTTCTCTAAGGAAACACGGTGCTTCCATAGCATGGGTGGGAGCTCCTGCTGTCCTGCTCTAGAGCTACAGGGAAACTTGACGTGAGTCTTTGCCTCAAGCTAAGGCCTGAAAAGCCTTGCTGAAGCGAAAGCGCTTAGCAGTTTCCATTATGTCGTATTCGAAGGTCTGCATTACTTGAACGTTTCTTCACTTTACCAGACACTAGGCACACTCGGGTAGGCACCCTTTTTCGTACAAATACAGTGAGTAGCAGCAGTCTCCTTTGCTCTTCTAAGAAACATCCAGACCTAGGAGCCTTTCCCAGTCACTCTATGTAATCAGAGTGTAGGGCAACTCGCAGCACCCTTCCTTAGGAAGCTAGGTGGACTCAGCTCTTCAACAGCTCCAGGGATCTGTTCTCTCATGTCCTACATGCCATGGAAGTCTGCCTCATTGCCCTCTGTGGAGCTTCACAAAGATACACAATCTGCTTCGCCTACCTCTAGGAACTCTTACCCAATGACCCCATACCTACAGGAGAGAGGAGGCTTGCATTCCTACTGGAACCAAATCACCGTTTTTCCTGTTAAAATGCAGGACTTTAAACTAGGCTTCGGCCCAATAGCACTGGTAGAACGTTCCAAGGATGAGGGAGTTCCATATATGCAGAACACTCTGTGAAGAAAAGTTGATTCAGCAAGGGACCAGAGTGTAGCTAGAGTCTCTTTGGACTTTTTAGATAAAAGAAGGTGTCCGGGTGCATGTTCACCAGAAAAGAAGACTTGAATGCCTAAGCCTTGCGTTCCCATTTTAAATCTCTATCCATGCCAGCCTGAGATACCTAAATAACACTGCTTTGACTGGCCTCTATTCACTGTGGGCAGCCCTCTGGAAAGAAAAGGAGTTTCTCTAAGGAAACACGGTGCTTCCCTAGCATGGGTGGGAGTTCCTCCTGTCATGCTCTAGAGCTACAGGGTAACTTGACGTGAGTCCTTGCCTCAAGCTAAGGCCTGAAAAGCCCTGCTGAAGCGAAAGCGCTTAGCATTTTCCATTATGTCGTATTGGAAGTTCTGCTTTACTTGAACGTTTCTTCACTCTACCAGACACTAGGCACCCTAGTGTAGGCACCCTTTTTCCTACAAATACATTGAGTACCAGCAGTCTCCTTTGCTCTTCTAAGTAACATCCAGCCTTAGAAGCCTTTCCCAGTCACTCTATGTATTCAGAGTGTAGGACAACTCGCTGCACCCTTCCTTAGGAAGTTAGGTGGACTCAGCTCTTCAACAGCTCCAGGAATTCTGTTCTCTCACGACCTACATGCCATGGAAGTCTGCCTCATTGCCCTCATTGGAGCAACACTAAGAAACACAATCTGCTTCGCCTTCTTCTAGGAACTCTTACCCAAGGACCCCATACCTACAGGAGAAAGCAGGTTGCATTCCTACTGGAATCTAAGCAAAGTTGTTCCTGTTGCACTGCAGGACTTTAGAATAGGTTTAGGCCCGAAGGGTTACCTAGAGCGTTCCAAGAATGAGGGAGTTCGATACATGCAGAAAACCCTGTGAAGAAAAGTTGATTCAGCAAGGGACCAGGGTGTAGCTAGAGTCTCTATTGACTTGTTAGAAATCAGAAGGGTTTCGGCTGCATTTTAACCGGAGAAGAAGACCTGAAGGCACAAGCCTTGCTTTCCCATGTTAAATCTCTAAACATGCTTCCCTGAAGAAGCCTAAATAACACTGTTTTTACCTGGCTTCTGGTCTCTGTAGGCAGCCCTCACGAAAGAGAAGTAGTTTTCTCTAAGGAAACACGGTGCTTCCATAGCATGGGTGGGAGCTCCTGCTGTCCTGCTCTAGAGCTACAGGGAAACTTGACGTGAGTCTTTGCCTCAAGCTAAGGCCTGAAAAGCCTTGCTGAAGCGAAAGCGCTTAGCAGTTTCCATTATGTCGTATTCGAAGGTCTGCATTACTTGAACGTTTCTTCACTTTACCAGACACTAGGCACACTCGGGTAGGCACCCTTTTTCGTACAAATACAGTGAGTACCAGCAGTCTCCTTTGCTCTTCTAAGAAACATCCAGACCTAGGAGCCTTTCCCAGTCACTCTATGTAATCAGAGTGTAGGGCAACTCGCAGCACCCTTCCTTAGGAAGCTAGGTGGACTCAGCTCTTCAACAGCTCCAGGGATCTGTTCTCTCATGTCCTACATGCCATGGAAGACTGCCTCATTGCCCTCTGTGGAGCTTCACAAAGATACACAATCTGCTTCGCCTACCTCTAGGAACTCTTACCCAATGACCCCATACCTACAGGAGAGAGGAGGCTTGCATTCCTACTGGAACCAAATCACCCTTTTTCCTGTTAAAATGCAGGACTTTAAACTAGGCTTCGGCCCAATAGCACTGGTAGAACGTTCCAAGGATGAGGGAGTTCCATATATGCAGAACACTCTGTGAAGAAAAGTTGATTCAGCAAGGGACCAGAGTGTAGCTAGAGTCTCTTTGGACTTTTTAGATAAAAGAAGGTGTCCGGGTGCATGTTCACCAGAAAAAAAGACTTGAATGCCTAAGCCTTGCGTTCCCATTTTAAATCTCTATCCATGCCAGCCTGAGATACCTAAATAACACTGCTTTGACTGGCCTCTATTCACTGTGGGCAGCCCTCGGGAAAGAAAAGGAGTTTCTCTAAGGAAACACGGTGCTTCCCTAGCATGGGTGGGAGTTCCTCCTGTCATGCTCTAGAGCTACAGGGTAACTTGACGTGAGTCCTTGCCTCAAGCTAAGGCCTGAAAAGCCCTGCTGAAGCGAAAGCGCTTAGCATTTTCCATTATGTCGTATTGGAAGTTCTGCTTTACTTGAACGTTTCTTCACTCTACCAGACACTAGGCACCCTAGTGTAGGCACCCTTTTTCCTACAAATACATTGAGTACCAGCAGTCTCCTTTGCTCTTCTAAGTAACATCCAGACTTAGAAGCCTTTCCCAGTCACTCTATGTATTCAGAGTGTAGGACAACTCGCTGCACCCTTCCTTAGGAAGTTAGGTGGACTCAGCTCTTCAACAGCTCCAGGAATTCTCTTCTCTCACGACCTACATGCCATGGAAGTCTGCCTCATTGCCCTCATTGGAGCAACACTAAGAAACACAATCTGCTTCGCCTTCTTCTAGGAACTCTTACCCAAGGACCCCATACCTACAGGAGAAAGCAGGTTGCATTCCTACTGGAATCTAAGCAAAGTTTTTCCTGTTGCACTGCAGGACTTTAGAATAGGTTTAGGCCCGAAGGGTTACCTAGAGCGTTCCAAGAATGAGGGAGTTCGATACATGCAGAAAACCCTGTGAAGAAAAGTTGATTCAGCAAGGGACCAGGGTGTAGCTAGAGTCTCTATTGACTTGTTAGAAATCAGAAGGGTTTCGGCTGCATTTTAACCGGAGAAGAAGACCTGAAGGCACAAGCCTTGCTTTCCCATGTTAAATCTCTAAACATGCTTCCCTGAAGAATCCTAAATAACACTGTTTTTACCTGGCTTCTGGTCTTTGTAGGCAGCCCTCACGAAAGAGAAGTAGTTTTCTCTAAGGAAACACGGTGCTTCCATAGCATGGGTGGGAGCTCCTGCTGTCCTGCTCTAGAGCTACAGGGAAACTTGACGTGAGTCTTTGCCTCAAGCTAAGGCCTGAAAAGCCTTGCTGAAGCGAAAGCGCTTAGCAGTTTCCATTATGTCGTATTCGAAGGTCTGCATTACTTGAACGTTTCTTCACTTTACCAGACACTAGGCACACTCGGGTAGGCACCCTTTTTCGTACAAATACAGTGAGTAGCAGCAGTCTCCTTTGCTCTTCTAAGAAACATCCAGACCTAGGAGCCTTTCCCAGTCACTCTATGTAATCAGAGTGTAGGGCAACTCGCAGCACCCTTCCTTAGGAAGCTAGGTGGACTCAGCTCTTCAACAGCTCCAGGGATCTGTTCTCTCATGTCCTACATGCCATGGAAGTCTGCCTCATTGCCCTCTGTGGAGCTTCACAAAGATACACACTCTGCTTCGCCTACCTCTAGGAACTCTTACCCAATGACCCCATACCTACAGGAGAGAGGAGGCTTGCATTCCTACTGGAACCAAATCACCGTTTTTCCTGTTAAAATGCAGGACTTTAAACTAGGCTTCGGCCCAATAGCACTGGTAGAACGTTCCAAGGATGAGGGAGTTCCATATATGCAGAACACTCTGTGAAGAAAAGTTGATTCAGCAAGGGACCAGAGTGTAGCTAGAGTCTCTTTGGACTTTTTAGATAAAAGAAGGTGTCCGGGTGCATGTTCACCAGAAAAGAAGACTTGAATGCCTAAGCCTTGCGTTCCCATTTTAAATCTCTATCCATGCCAGCCTGAGATACCTAAATAACACTGCTTTGACTGGCCTCTATTCACTGTGGGCAGCCCTCTGGAAAGAAAAGGAGTTTCTCTAAGGAAACACGGTGCTTCCCTAGCATGGGTGGGAGTTCCTCCTGTCATGCTCTAGAGCTACAGGGTAACTTGACGTGAGTCCTTGCCTCAAGCTAAGGCCTGAAAAGCCCTGCTGAAGCGAAAGCGCTTAGCATTTTCCATTATGTCGTATTGGAAGTTCTGCTTTACTTGAACGTTTCTTCACTCTACCAGACACTAGGCACCCTAGTGTAGGCACCCTTTTTCCTACAAATACATTGAGTACCAGCAGTCTCCTTTGCTCTTCTAAGTAACATCCAGCCTTAGAAGCCTTTCCCAGTCACTCTCTGTACTCAGAGTGTAGGACAACTCGCTGCACCCTTCCTTAGGAAGTTAGGTGGACTCAGCTCTTCAACAGCTCCAGGAATTCTGTTCTCTCACGACCTACATGCCATGGAAGTCTGCCTCATTGCCCTCATTGGAGCAACACTAAGAAACACAATCTGCTTCGCCTTCTTCTAGGAACTCTTACCCAAGGACCCCATACCTACAGGAGAAAGCAGGTTGCATTCCTCCTGGAATCTAAGCAAAGTTTTTCCTGTTGCACTGCAGGACTTTAGAATAGGTTTAGGCCCGAAGGGTTACCTAGAGCGTTCCAAGAATGAGGGAGTTCGATACATGCAGAAAACCCTGTGAAGAAAAGTTGATTCAGCAAGGGACCAGGGTGTAGCTAGAGTCTCTATTGACTTGTTAGAAATCAGAAGGGTTTCGGCTGCATTTTAACCGGAGAAGAAGACCTGAAGGCACAAGCCTTGCTTTCCCATGTTAAATCTCTAAACATGCTTCCCTGAAGAATCCTAAATAACACTGTTTTTACCTGGCTTCTGGTCTTTGTAGGCAGCCCTCACGAAAGAGAAGTAGTTTTCTCTAAGGAAACACGGTGCTTCCATAGCATGGGTGGGAGCTCCTGCTGTCCTGCTCTAGAGCTACAGGGAAACTTGACGTGAGTCTTTGCCTCAAGCTAAGGCCTGAAAAGCCTTGCTGAAGCGAAAGCGCTTAGCAGTTTCCATTATGTCGTATTCGAAGGTCTGCATTACTTGAACGTTTCTTCACTTTACCAGACACTAGGCACACTCGGGTAGGCACCCTTTTTCGTACAAATACAGTGAGTAGCAGCAGTCTCCTTTGCTCTTCTAAGAAACATCCAGACCTAGGAGCCTTTCCCAGTCACTCTATGTAATCAGAGTGTAGGGCAACTCGCAGCACCCTTCCTTAGGAAGCTAGGTGGACTCAGCTCTTCAACAGCTCCAGGGATCTGTTCTCTCATGTCCTACATGCCATGGAAGTCTGCCTCATTGCCCTCTGTGGAGCTTCACAAAGATACACAATCTGCTTCGCCTACCTCTAGGAACTCTTACCCAATGACCCCATACCTACAGGAGAGAGGAGGCTTGCATTCCTACTGGAACCAAATCACCGTTTTTCCTGTTAAAATGCAGGACTTTAAACTAGGCTTCGGCCCAATAGCACTGGTAGAACGTTCCAAGGATGAGGGAGTTCCATATATGCAGAACACTCTGTGAAGAAAAGTTGATTCAGCAAGGGACCAGAGTGTAGCTAGAGTCTCTTTGGACTTTTTAGATAAAAGAAGGTGTCCGGGTGCATGTTCACCAGAAAAGAAGACTTGAATGCCTAAGCCTTGCGTTCCCATTTTAAATCTCTATCCATGCCAGCCTGAGATACCTAAATAACACTGCTTTGACTGGCCTCTATTCACTGTGGGCAGCCCTCTGGAAAGAAAAGGAGTTTCTCTAAGGAAACACGGTGCTTCCCTAGCATGGGTGGGAGTTCCTCCTGTCATGCTCTAGAGCTACAGGGTAACTTGACGTGAGTCCTTGCCTCAAGCTAAGGCCTGAAAAGCCCTGCTGAAGCGAAAGCGCTTAGCATTTTCCATTATGTCGTATTGGAAGTTCTGCTTTACTTGAACGTTTCTTCACTCTACCAGACACTAGGCACCCTAGTGTAGGCACCCTTTTTCCTACAAATACATTGAGTACCAGCAGTCTCCTTTGCTCTTCTAAGTAACATCCAGCCTTAGAAGCCTTTCCCAGTCACTCTATGTATTCAGAGTGTAGGACAACTCGCTGCACCCTTCCTTAGGAAGTTAGGTGGACTCAGCTCTTCAACAGCTCCAGGAATTCTGTTCTCTCACGACCTACATGCCATGGAAGTCTGCCTCATTGCCCTCATTGGAGCAACACTAAGAAACACAATCTGCTTCGCCTTCTTCTAGGAACTCTTACCCAAGGACCCCATACCTACAGGAGAAAGCAGGTTGCATTCCTCCTGGAATCTAAGCAAAGTTTTTCCTGTTGCACTGCAGGACTTTAGAATAGGTTTAGGCCCGAAGGGTTACCTAGAGCGTTCCAAGAATGAGGGAGTTCGATACATGCAGAAAACCCTGTGAAGAAAAGTTGATTCAGCAAGGGACCAGGGTGTAGCTAGAGTCTCTATTGACTTGTTAGAAATCAGAAGGGTTTCGGCTGCATTTTAACCGGAGAAGAAGACCTGAAGGCACAAGCCTTGCTTTCCCATGTTAAATCTCTAAACATGCTTCCCTGAAGAATCCTAAATAACACTGTTTTTACCTGGCTTCTGGTCTTTGTAGGCAGCCCTCACGAAAGAGAAGTAGTTTTCTCTAAGGAAACACGGTGCTTCCATAGCATGGGTGGGAGCTCCTGCTGTCCTGCTCTAGAGCTACAGGGAAACTTGACGTGAGTCTTTGCCTCAAGCTAAGGCCTGAAAAGCCTTGCTGAAGCGAAAGCGCTTAGCAGTTTCCATTATGTCGTATTCGAAGGTCTGCATTACTTGAACGTTTCTTCACTTTACCAGACACTAGGCACACTCGGGTAGGCACCCTTTTTCGTACAAATACAGTGAGTACCAGCAGTCTCCTTTGCTCTTCTAAGAAACATCCAGACCTAGGAGCCTTTCCCAGTCACTCTATGTAATCAGAGTGTAGGGCAACTCGCAGCACCCTTCCTTAGGAAGCTAGGTGGACTCAGCTCTTCAACAGCTCCAGGGATCTGTTCTCTCATGTCCTACATGCCATGGAAGTCTGCCTCATTGCCCTCTGTGGAGCTTCACAAAGATACACACTCTGCTTCGCCTACCTCTAGGAACTCTTACCCAATGACCCCATACCTACAGGAGAGAGGAGGCTTGCATTCCTACTGGAACCAAATCACCCTTTTTCCTGTTAAAATGCAGGACTTTAAACTAGGCTTCGGCCCAATAGCACTGGTAGAACGTTCCAAGGATGAGGGAGTTCCATATATGCAGAACACTCTGTGAAGAAAAGTTGATTCAGCAAGGGACCAGAGTGTAGCTAGAGTCTCTTTGGACTTTTTAGATAAAAGAAGGTGTCCGGGTGCATGTTCACCAGAAAAGAAGACTTGAATGCCTAAGCCTTGCGTTCCCATTTTAAATCTCTATCCATGCCAGCCTGAGATACCTAAATAACACTGCTTTGACTGGCCTCTATTCACTGTGGGCAGCCCTCGGGAAAGAAAAGGAGTTTCTCTAAGGAAACACGGTGCTTCCCTAGCATGGGTGGGAGTTCCTCCTGTCATGCTCTAGAGCTACAGGGTAACTTGACGTGAGTCCTTGCCTCAAGCTAAGGCCTGAAAAGCCCTGCTGAAGCGAAAGCGCTTAGCATTTTCCATTATGTCGTATTGGAAGTTCTGCTTTACTTGAACGTTTCTTCACTCTACCAGACACTAGGCACCCTAGTGTAGGCACCCTTTTTCCTACAAATACATTGAGTACCAGCAGTCTCCTTTGCTCTTCTAAGTAACATCCAGCCTTAGAAGCCTTTCCCAGTCACTCTCTGTACTCAGAGTGTAGGACAACTCGCTGCACCCTTCCTTAGGAAGTTAGGTGGACTCAGCTCTTCAACAGCTCCAGGAATTCTCTTCTCTCACGACCTACATGCCATGGAAGTCTGCCTCATTGCCCTCATTGGAGCAACACTAAGAAACACAATCTGCTTCGCCTTCTTCTAGGAACTCTTACCCAAGGACCCCATACCTACAGGAGAAAGCAGGTGGCATTCCTCCTGGAATCTAAGCAAAGTTTTTCCTGTTACACTGCAGGACTTTAGAATAGGTTTAGGCCCGAAGGGTTACCTAGAGCGTTCCAAGAATGAGGGAGTTCGATACATGCAGAAAACCCTGTGAAGAAAAGTTGATTCAGCAAGGGACCAGGGTGTAGCTAGAGTCTCTATTGACTTGTTAGAAATCAGAAGGGTTTCGGCTGCATTTTAACCGGAGAAGAAGACCTGAAGGCACAAGCCTTGCTTTCCCATGTTAAATCTCTAAACATGCTTCCCTGAAGAATCCTAAATAACACTGTTTTTACCTGGCTTCTGGTCTTTGTAGGCAGCCCTCACGAAAGAGAAGTAGTTTTCTCTAAGGAAACACGGTGCTTCCATAGCATGGGTGGGAGCTCCTGCTGTCCTGCTCTAGAGCTACAGGGAAACTTGACGTGAGTCTTTGCCTCAAGCTAAGGCCTGAAAAGCCTTGCTGAAGCGAAAGCGCTTAGCAGTTTCCATTATGTCGTATTCGAAGGTCTGCATTACTTGAACGTTTCTTCACTTTACCAGACACTAGGCACACTCGGGTAGGCACCCTTTTTCGTACAAATACAGTGAGTACCAGCAGTCTCCTTTGCTCTTCTAAGAAACATCCAGACCTAGGAGCCTTTCCCAGTCACTCTATGTAATCAGAGTGTAGGGCAACTCGCAGCACCCTTCCTTAGGAAGCTAGGTGGACTCAGCTCTTCAACAGCTCCAGGGATCTGTTCTCTCATGTCCTACATGCCATGGAAGTCTGCCTCATTGCCCTCTGTGGAGCTTCACAAAGATACACACTCTGCTTCGCCTACCTCTAGGAACTCTTACCCAATGACCCCATACCTACAGGAGAGAGGAGGCTTGCATTCCTACTGGAACCAAATCACCCTTTTTCCTGTTAAAATGCAGGACTTTAAACTAGGCTTCGGCCCAATAGCACTGGTAGAACGTTCCAAGGATGAGGGAGTTCCATATATGCAGAACACTCTGTGAAGAAAAGTTGATTCAGCAAGGGACCAGAGTGTAGCTAGAGTCTCTTTGGACTTTTTAGATAAAAGAAGGTGTCCGGGTGCATGTTCACCAGAAAAGAAGACTTGAATGCCTAAGCCTTGCGTTCCCATTTTAAATCTCTATCCATGCCAGCCTGAGATACCTAAATAACACTGCTTTGACTGGCCTCTATTCACTGTGGGCAGCCCTCGGGAAAGAAAAGGAGTTTCTCTAAGGAAACACGGTGCTTCCCTAGCATGGGTGGGAGTTCCTCCTGTCATGCTCTAGAGCTACAGGGTAACTTGACGTGAGTCCTTGCCTCAAGCTAAGGCCTGAAAAGCCCTGCTGAAGCGAAAGCGCTTAGCATTTTCCATTATGTCGTATTGGAAGTTCTGCTTTACTTGAACGTTTCTTCACTCTACCAGACACTAGGCACCCTAGTGTAGGCACCCTTTTTCCTACAAATACATTGAGTACCAGCAGTCTCCTTTGCTCTTCTAAGTAACATCCAGCCTTAGAAGCCTTTCCCAGTCACTCTCTGTACTCAGAGTGTAGGACAACTCGCTGCACCCTTCCTTAGGAAGTTAGGTGGACTCAGCTCTTCAACAGCTCCAGGAATTCTCTTCTCTCACGACCTACATGCCATGGAAGTCTGCCTCATTGCCCTCATTGGAGCAACACTAAGAAACACAATCTGCTTCGCCTTCTTCTAGGAACTCTTACCCAAGGACCCCATACCTACAGGAGAAAGCAGGTGGCATTCCTCCTGGAATCTAAGCAAAGTTTTTCCTGTTACACTGCAGGACTTTAGAATAGGTTTAGGCCCGAAGGGTTACCTAGAGCGTTCCAAGAATGAGGGAGTTCGATACATGCAGAAAACCCTGTGAAGAAAAGTTGATTCAGCAAGGGACCAGGGTGTAGCTAGAGTCTCTATTGACTTGTTAGAAATCAGAAGGGTTTCGGCTGCATTTTAACCGGAGAAGAAGACCTGAAGGCACAAGCCTTGCTTTCCCATGTTAAATCTCTAAACATGCTTCCCTGAAGAATCCTAAATAACACTGTTTTTACCTGGCTTCTGGTCTTTGTAGGCAGCCCTCACGAAAGAGAAGTAGTTTTCTCTAAGGAAACACGGTGCTTCCATAGCATGGGTGGGAGCTCCTGCTGTCCTGCTCTAGAGCTACAGGGAAACTTGACGTGAGTCTTTGCCTCAAGCTAAGGCCTGAAAAGCCTTGCTGAAGCGAAAGCGCTTAGCAGTTTCCATTATGTCGTATTCGAAGGTCTGCATTACTTGAACGTTTCTTCACTTTACCAGACACTAGGCACACTCGGGTAGGCACCCTTTTTCGTACAAATACAGTGAGTACCAGCAGTCTCCTTTGCTCTTCTAAGAAACATCCAGACCTAGGAGCCTTTCCCAGTCACTCTATGTAATCAGAGTGTAGGGCAACTCGCAGCACCCTTCCTTAGGAAGCTAGGTGGACTCAGCTCTTCAACAGCTCCAGGGATCTGTTCTCTCATGTCCTACATGCCATGGAAGTCTGCCTCATTGCCCTCTGTGGAGCTTCACAAAGATACACAATCTGCTTCGCCTACCTCTAGGAACTCTTACCCAATGACCCCATACCTACAGGAGAGAGGAGGCTTGCATTCCTACTGGAACCAAATCACCGTTTTTCCTGTTAAAATGCAGGACTTTAAACTAGGCTTCGGCCCAATAGCACTGGTAGAACGTTCCAAGGATGAGGGAGTTCCATATATGCAGAACACTCTGTGAAGAAAAGTTGATTCAGCAAGGGACCAGAGTGTAGCTAGAGTCTCTTTGGACTTTTTAGATAAAAGAAGGTGTCCGGGTGCATGTTCACCAGAAAAGAAGACTTGAATGCCTAAGCCTTGCGTTCCCATTTTAAATCTCTATCCATGCCAGCCTGAGATACCTAAATAACACTGCTTTGACTGGCCTCTATTCACTGTGGGCAGCCCTCTGGAAAGAAAAGGAGTTTCTCTAAGGAAACACGGTGCTTCCCTAGCATGGGTGGGAGTTCCTCCTGTCATGCTCTAGAGCTACAGGGTAACTTGACGTGAGTCCTTGCCTCAAGCTAAGGCCTGAAAAGCCCTGCTGAAGCGAAAGCGCTTAGCATTTTCCATTATGTCGTATTGGAAGTTCTGCTTTACTTGAACGTTTCTTCACTCTACCAGACACTAGGCACCCTAGTGTAGGCACCCTTTTTCCTACAAATACATTGAGTACCAGCAGTCTCCTTTGCTCTTCTAAGTAACATCCAGACTTAGAAGCCTTTCCCAGTCACTCTATGTATTCAGAGTGTAGGACAACTCGCTGCACCCTTCCTTAGGAAGTTAGGTGGACTCAGCTCTTCAACAGCTCCAGGAATTCTGTTCTCTCACGACCTACATGCCATGGAAGTCTGCCTCATTGCCCTCATTGGAGCTACACTAAGAAACACAATCTGCTTCGCCTTCTTCTAGGAACTCTTACCCAAGGACCCCATACCTACAGGAGAAAGCAGGTTGCATTCCTACTGGAATCTAAGCAAAGTTGTTCCTGTTGCACTGCAGGACTTTAGAAGAGGTTTAGGCCCGAAGGGTTACCTAGAGCGTTCCAAGAATGAGGGAGTTCGATACATGCCGAAAACCCTGTGAAGAAAAGTTGATTCAGCAAGGGACCAGGGTGTAGCTAGAGTCTCTATTGACTTGTTAGAAATCAGAAGGGTTTCCGCTGCATTTTAACCGGAGAAGAAGACCTGAAGGCACAAGCCTTGCTTTCCCATGTTAAATCTCTAAACATGCTTCCCTGAAGAATCCTAAATAACACTGTTTTTACCTGGCTTCTGGTCTTTGTAGGCAGCCCTCACGAAAGAGAAGTAGTTTTCTCTAAGGAAACACGGTGCTTCCATAGCATGGGTGGGAGCTCCTGCTGTCCTGCTCTAGAGCTACAGGGAAACTTGACGTGAGTCTTTGCCTCAAGCTAAGGCCTGAAAAGCCTTGCTGAAGCGAAAGCGCTTAGCAGTTTCCATTATGTCGTATTCGAAGGTCTGCATTACTTGAACGTTTCTTCACTTTACCAGACACTAGGCACACTCGGGTAGGCACCCTTTTTCGTACAAATACAGTGAGTACCAGCAGTCTCCTTTGCTCTTCTAAGAAACATCCAGACCTAGGAGCCTTTCCCAGTCACTCTATGTAATCAGAGTGTAGGGCAACTCGCAGCACCCTTCCTTAGGAAGCTAGGTGGACTCAGCTCTTCAACAGCTCCAGGGATCTGTTCTCTCATGTCCTACATGCCATGGAAGTCTGCCTCATTGCCCTCTGTGGAGCTTCACAAAGATACACAATCTGCTTCGCCTACCTCTAGGAACTCTTACCCAATGACCCCATACCTACAGGAGAGAGGAGGCTTGCATTCCTACTGGAACCAAATCACCGTTTTTCCTGTTAAAATGCAGGACTTTAAACTAGGCTTCGGCCCAATAGCACTGGTAGAACGTTCCAAGGATGAGGGAGTTCCATATATGCAGAAAACTCTGTGAAGAAAAGTTGATTCAGCAAGGGACCAGAGTGTAGCTAGAGTCTCTTTGGACTTTTTAGATAAAAGAAGGTGTCCGGGTGCATGTTCACCAGAAAAGAAGACTTGAATGCCTAAGCCTTGCGTTCCCATTTTAAATCTCTATCCATGCCAGCCTGAGATACCTAAATAACACTGCTTTGACTGGCCTCTATTCACTGTGGGCAGCCCTCGGGAAAGAAAAGGAGTTTCTCTAAGGAAACACGGTGCTTCCCTAGCATGGGTGGGAGTTCCTCCTGTCATGCTCTAGAGCTACAGGGTAACTTGACGTGAGTCCTTGCCTCAAGCTAAGGCCTGAAAAGCCCTGCTGAAGCGAAAGCGCTTAGCATTTTCCATTATGTCGTATTGGAAGTTCTGCTTTACTTGAACGTTTCTTCACTCTACCAGACACTAGGCACCCTAGTGTAGGCACCCTTTTTCCTACAAATACATTGAGTACCAGCAGTCTCCTTTGCTCTTCTAAGTAACATCCAGCCTTAGAAGCCTTTCCCAGTCACTCTATGTACTCAGAGTGTAGGACAACTCGCTGCACCCTTCCTTAGGAAGTTAGGTGGACTCAGCTCTTCAACAGCTCCAGGAATTCTCTTCTCTCACGACCTACATGCCATGGAAGTCTGCCTCATTGCCCTCATTGGAGCAACACTAAGAAACACAATCTGCTTCGCCTTCTTCTAGGAACTCTTACCCAAGGACCCCATACCTACAGGAGAAAGCAGGTTGCATTCCTACTGGAATCTAAGCAAAGTTTTTCCTGTTACACTGCAGGACTTTAGAATAGGTTTAGGCCCGAAGGGTTACCTCGAGCGTTCCAAGAATGAGGGAGTTCGATACATGCCGAAAACCCTGTGAAGAAAAGTTGATTCAGCAAGGGACCAGGGTGTAGCTAGAGTCTCTATTGACTTGTTAGAAATCAGAAGGGTTTCGGCTGCATTTTAACCGGAGAAGAAGACCTGAAGGCACAAGCCTTGCTTTCCCATGTTAAATCTCTAAACATGCTTCCCTGAAGAATCCTAAATAACACTGTTTTTACCTGGCTTCTGGTCTTTGTAGGCAGCCCTCACGAAAGAGAAGTAGTTTTCTCTAAGGAAACACGGTGCTTCCATAGCATGGGTGGGAGCTCCTGCTGTCCTGCTCTAGAGCTACAGGGAAACTTGACGTGAGTCTTTGCCTCAAGCTAAGGCCTGAAAAGCCTTGCTGAAGCGAAAGCGCTTAGCAGTTTCCATTATGTCGTATTCGAAGGTCTGCATTACTTGAACGTTTCTTCACTTTACCAGACACTAGGCACACTCGGGTAGGCACCCTTTTTCGTACAAATACAGTGAGTACCAGCAGTCTCCTTTGCTCTTCTAAGAAACATCCAGACCTAGGAGCCTTTCCCAGTCACTCTATGTAATCAGAGTGTAGGGCAACTCGCAGCACCCTTCCTTAGGAAGCTAGGTGGACTCAGCTCTTCAACAGCTCCAGGGATCTGTTCTCTCATGTCCTACATGCCATGGAAGTCTGCCTCATTGCCCTCTGTGGAGCTTCACAAAGATACACAATCTGCTTCGCCTACCTCTAGGAACTCTTACCCAATGACCCCATACCTACAGGAGAGAGGAGGCTTGCATTCCTACTGGAACCAAATCACCGTTTTTCCTGTTAAAATGCAGGACTTTAAACTAGGCTTCGGCCCAATAGCACTGGTAGAACGTTCCAAGGATGAGGGAGTTCCATATATGCAGAACACTCTGTGAAGAAAAGTTGATTCAGCAAGGGACCAGAGTGTAGCTAGAGTCTCTTTGGACTTTTTAGATAAAAGAAGGTGTCCGGGTGCATGTTCACCAGAAAAGAAGACTTGAATGCCTAAGCCTTGCGTTCCCATTTTAAATCTCTATCCATGCCAGCCTGAGATACCTAAATAACACTGCTTTGACTGGCCTCTATTCACTGTGGGCAGCCCTCGGGAAAGAAAAGGAGTTTCTCTAAGGAAACACGGTGCTTCCCTAGCATGGGTGGGAGTTCCTCCTGTCATGCTCTAGAGCTACAGGGTAACTTGACGTGAGTCCTTGCCTCAAGCTAAGGCCTGAAAAGCCCTGCTGAAGCGAAAGCGCTTAGCATTTTCCATTATGTCGTATTGGAAGTTCTGCTTTACTTGAACGTTTCTTCACTCTACCAGACACTAGGCACCCTAGTGTAGGCACCCTTTTTCCTACAAATACATTGAGTACCAGCAGTCTCCTTTGCTCTTCTAAGTAACATCCAGCCTTAGAAGCCTTTCCCAGTCACTCTATGTACTCAGAGTGTAGGACAACTCGCTGCACCCTTCCTTAGGAAGTTAGGTGGACTCAGCTCTTCAACAGCTCCAGGAATTCTCTTCTCTCACGACCTACATGCCATGGAAGTCTGCCTCATTGCCCTCATTGGAGCAACACTAAGAAACACAATCTGCTTCGCCTTCTTCTAGGAACTCTTACCCAAGGACCCCATACCTACAGGAGAAAGCAGGTTGCATTCCTACTGGAATCTAAGCAAAGTTTTTCCTGTTACACTGCAGGACTTTAGAATAGGTTTAGGCCCGAAGGGTTAACTAGAGCGTTCCAAGAATGAGGGAGTTCGATACATGCCGAAAACCCTGTGAAGAAAAGTTGATTCAGCAAGGGACCAGGGTGTAGCTAGAGTCTCTATTGACTTGTTAGAAATCAGAAGGGTTTCCGCTGCATTTTAACCGGAGAAGAAGACCTGAAGGCACAAGCCTTGCTTTCCCATGTTAAATCTCTAAACATGCTTCCCTGAAGAATCCTAAATAACACTGTTTTTACCTGGCTTCTGGTCTTTGTAGGCAGCCCTCACGAAAGAGAAGTAGTTTTCTCTAAGGAAACACGGTGCTTCCATAGCATGGGTGGGAGCTCCTGCTGTCCTGCTCTAGAGCTACAGGGAAACTTGACGTGAGTCTTTGCCTCAAGCTAAGGCCTGAAAAGCCTTGCTGAAGCGAAAGCGCTTAGCAGTTTCCATTATGTCGTATTCGAAGGTCTGCATTACTTGAACGTTTCTTCACTTTACCAGACACTAGGCACACTCGGGTAGGCACCCTTTTTCGTACAAATACAGTGAGTACCAGCAGTCTCCTTTGCTCTTCTAAGAAACATCCAGACCTAGGAGCCTTTCCCAGTCACTCTATGTAATCAGAGTGTAGGGCAACTCGCAGCACCCTTCCTTAGGAAGCTAGGTGGACTCAGCTCTTCAACAGCTCCAGGGATCTGTTCTCTCATGTCCTACATGCCATGGAAGTCTGCCTCATTGCCCTCTGTGGAGCTTCACAAAGATACACACTCTGCTTCGCCTACCTCTAGGAACTCTTACCCAATGACCCCATACCTACAGGAGAGAGGAGGCTTGCATTCCTACTGGAACCAAATCACCGTTTTTCCTGTTAAAATGCAGGACTTTAAACTAGGCTTCGGCCCAATAGCACTGGTAGAACGTTCCAAGGATGAGGGAGTTCCATATATGCAGAACACTCTGTGAAGAAAAGTTGATTCAGCAAGGGACCAGAGTGTAGCTAGAGTCTCTTTGGACTTTTTAGATAAAAGAAGGTGTCCGGGTGCATGTTCACCAGAAAAGAAGACTTGAATGCCTAAGCCTTGCGTTCCCATTTTAAATCTCTATCCATGCCAGCCTGAGATACCTAAATAACACTGCTTTGACTGGCCTCTATTCACTGTGGGCAGCCCTCTGGAAAGAAAAGGAGTTTCTCTAAGGAAACACGGTGCTTCCCTAGCATGGGTGGGAGTTCCTCCTGTCATGCTCTAGAGCTACAGGGTAACTTGACGTGAGTCCTTGCCTCAAGCTAAGGCCTGAAAAGCCCTGCTGAAGCGAAAGCGCTTAGCATTTTCCATTATGTCGTATTGGAAGTTCTGCTTTACTTGAACGTTTCTTCACTCTACCAGACACTAGGCACCCTAGTGTAGGCACCCTTTTTCCTACAAATACATTGAGTACCAGCAGTCTCCTTTGCTCTTCTAAGTAACATCCAGCCTTAGAAGCCTTTCCCAGTCACTCTATGTATTCAGAGTGTAGGACAACTCGCTGCACCCTTCCTTAGGAAGTTAGGTGGACTCAGCTCTTCAACAGCTCCAGGAATCCTGTTCTCTCACGACCTACATGCCATGGAAGTCTGCCTCATTGCCCTCATTGGAGCAACACTAAGAAACACAATCTGCTTCGCCTTCTTCTAGGAACTCTTACCCAAGGACCCCATACCTACAGGAGAAAGCAGGTTGCATTCCTCCTGGAATCTAAGCAAAGTTTTTCCTGTTGCACTGCAGGACTTTAGAATAGGTTTAGGCCCGAAGGGTTACCTAGAGCGTTCCAAGAATGAGGGAGTTCGATACATGCCGAAAACCCTGTGAAGAAAAGTTGATTCAGCAAGGGACCAGGGTGTAGCTAGAGTCTCTATTGACTTGTTAGAAATCAGAAGGGTTTCCGCTGCATTTTAACCGGAGAAGAAGACCTGAAGGCACAAGCCTTGCTTTCCCATGTTAAATCTCTAAACATGCTTCCCTGAGGAATCCTAAATAACACTGTTTTTACCTGGCTTCTGGTCTTTGTAGGCAGCCCTCACGAAAGAGAAGTAGTTTTCTCTAAGGAAACACGGTGCTTCCATAGCATGGGTGGGAGCTCCTGCTGTCCTGCTCTAGAGCTACAGGGAAACTTGACGTGAGTCTTTGCCTCAAGCTAAGGCCTGAAAAGCCTTGCTGAAGCGAAAGCGCTTAGCAGTTTCCATTATGTCGTATTCGAAGGTCTGCATTACTTGAACGTTTCTTCACTTTACCAGACACTAGGCACACTCGGGTAGGCACCCTTTTTCGTACAAATACAGTGAGTACCAGCAGTCTCCTTTGCTCTTCTAAGAAACATCCAGACCTAGGAGCCTTTCCCAGTCACTCTATGTAATCAGAGTGTAGGGCAACTCGCAGCACCCTTCCTTAGGAAGCTAGGTGGACTCAGCTCTTCAACAGCTCCAGGGATCTGTTCTCTCATGTCCTACATGCCATGGAAGTCTGCCTCATTGCCCTCTGTGGAGCTTCACAAAGATACACAATCTGCTTCGCCTACCTCTAGGAACTCTTACCCAATGACCCCATACCTACAGGAGAGAGGAGGCTTGCATTCCTACTGGAACCAAATCACCGTTTTTCCTGTTAAAATGCAGGACTTTAAACTAGGCTTCGGCCCAATAGCACTGGTAGAACGTTCCAAGGATGAGGGAGTTCCATATATGCAGAACACTCTGTGAAGAAAAGTTGATTCAGCAAGGGACCAGAGTGTAGCTAGAGTCTCTTTGGACTTTTTAGATAAAAGAAGGTGTCCGGGTGCATGTTCACCAGAAAAGAAGACTTGAATGCCTAAGCCTTGCGTTCCCATTTTAAATCTCTATCCATGCCAGCCTGAGATACCTAAATAACACTGCTTTGACTGGCCTCTATTCACTGTGGGCAGCCCTCTGGAAAGAAAAGGAGTTTCTCTAAGGAAACACGGTGCTTCCCTAGCATGGGTGGGAGTTCCTCCTGTCATGCTCTAGAGCTACAGGGTAACTTGACGTGAGTCCTTGCCTCAAGCTAAGGCCTGAAAAGCCCTGCTGAAGCGAAAGCGCTTAGCATTTTCCATTATGTCGTATTGGAAGTTCTGCTTTACTTGAACGTTTCTTCACTCTACCAGACACTAGGCACCCTAGTGTAGGCACCCTTTTTCCTACAAATACATTGAGTACCAGCAGTCTCCTTTGCTCTTCTAAGTAACATCCAGACTTAGAAGCCTTTCCCAGTCACTCTATGTATTCAGAGTGTAGGACAACTCGCTGCACCCTTCCTTAGGAAGTTAGGTGGACTCAGCTCTTCAACAGCTCCAGGAATTCTGTTCTCTCACGACCTACATGCCATGGAAGTCTGCCTCATTGCCCTCATTGGAGCTACACTAAGAAACACAATCTGCTTCGCCTTCTTCTAGGAACTCTTACCCAAGGACCCCATACCTACAGGAGAAAGCAGGTTGCATTCCTACTGGAATCTAAGCAAAGTTGTTCCTGTTGCACTGCAGGACTTTAGAAGAGGTTTAGGCCCGAAGGGTTACCTAGAGCGTTCCAAGAATGAGGGAGTTCGATACATGCCGAAAACCCTGTGAAGAAAAGTTGATTCAGCAAGGGACCAGGGTGTAGCTAGAGTCTCTATTGACTTGTTAGAAATCAGAAGGGTTTCCGCTGCATTTTAACCGGAGAAGAAGACCTGAAGGCACAAGCCTTGCTTTCCCATGTTAAATCTCTAAACATGCTTCCCTGAAGAATCCTAAATAACACTGTTTTTACCTGGCTTCTGGTCTTTGTAGGCAGCCCTCACGAAAGAGAAGTAGTTTTCTCTAAGGAAACACGGTGCTTCCATAGCATGGGTGGGAGCTCCTGCTGTCCTGCTCTAGAGCTACAGGGAAACTTGACGTGAGTCTTTGCCTCAAGCTAAGGCCTGAAAAGCCTTGCTGAAGCGAAAGCGCTTAGCAGTTTCCATTATGTCGTATTCGAAGGTCTGCATTACTTGAACGTTTCTTCACTTTACCAGACACTAGGCACACTCGGGTAGGCCCCCGTTTTCGTACAAATACAGTGAGTACCAGCAGTCTCCTTTGCTCTTCTAAGAAACATCCAGACCTAGGAGCCTTTCCCAGTCACTCTATGTAATCAGAGTGTAGGGCAACTCGCAGCACCCTTCCTTAGGAAGCTAGGTGGACTCAGCTCTTCAACAGCTCCAGGGATCTGTTCTCTCATGTCCTACATGCCATGGAAGTCTGCCTCATTGCCCTCTGTGGAGCTTCACAAAGATACACAATCTGCTTCGCCTACCTCTAGGAACTCTTACCCAATGACCCCATACCTACAGGAGAGAGGAGGCTTGCATTCCTACTGGAACCAAATCACCGTTTTTCCTGTTAAAATGCAGGACTTTAAACTAGGCTTCGGCCCAATAGCACTGGTAGAACGTTCCAAGGATGAGGGAGTTCCATATATGCAGAACACTCTGTGAAGAAAAGTTGATTCAGCAAGGGACCAGAGTGTAGCTAGAGTCTCTTTGGACTTTTTAGATAAAAGAAGGTGTCCGGGTGCATGTTCACCAGAAAAGAAGACTTGAATGCCTAAGCCTTGCGTTCCCATTTTAAATCTCTATCCATGCCAGCCTGAGATACCTAAATAACACTGCTTTGACTGGCCTCTATTCACTGTGGGCAGCCCTCTGGAAAGAAAAGGAGTTTCTCTAAGGAAACACGGTGCTTCCCTAGCATGGGTGGGAGTTCCTCCTGTCATGCTCTAGAGCTACAGGGTAACTTGACGTGAGTCCTTGCCTCAAGCTAAGGCCTGAAAAGCCCTGCTGAAGCGAAAGCGCTTAGCATTTTCCATTATGTCGTATTGGAAGTTCTGCTTTACTTGAACGTTTCTTCACTCTACCAGACACTAGGCACCCTAGTGTAGGCACCCTTTTTCCTACAAATACATTGAGTACCAGCAGTCTCCTTTGCTCTTCTAAGTAACATCCAGACTTAGAAGCCTTTCCCAGTCACTCTATGTATTCAGAGTGTAGGACAACTCGCTGCACCCTTCCTTAGGAAGTTAGGTGGACTCAGCTCTTCAACAGCTCCAGGAATTCTGTTCTCTCACGACCTACATGCCATGGAAGTCTGCCTCATTGCCCTCATTGGAGCTACACTAAGAAACACAATCTGCTTCGCCTTCTTCTAGGAACTCTTACCCAAGGACCCCATACCTACAGGAGAAAGCAGGTTGCATTCCTACTGGAATCTAAGCAAAGTTGTTCCTGTTGCACTGCAGGACTTTAGAAGAGGTTTAGGCCCGAAGGGTTACCTAGAGCGTTCCAAGAATGAGGGAGTTCGATACATGCCGAAAACCCTGTGAAGAAAAGTTGATTCAGCAAGGGACCAGGGTGTAGCTAGAGTCTCTATTGACTTGTTAGAAATCAGAAGGGTTTCCGCTGCATTTTAACCGGAGAAGAAGACCTGAAGGCACAAGCCTTGCTTTCCCATGTTAAATCTCTAAACATGCTTCCCTGAAGAATCCTAAATAACACTGTTTTTACCTGGCTTCTGGTCTTTGTAGGCAGCCCTCACGAAAGAGAAGTAGTTTTCTCTAAGGAAACACGGTGCTTCCATAGCATGGGTGGGAGCTCCTGCTGTCCTGCTCTAGAGCTACAGGGAAACTTGACGTGAGTCTTTGCCTCAAGCTAAGGCCTGAAAAGCCTTGCTGAAGCGAAAGCGCTTAGCAGTTTCCATTATGTCGTATTCGAAGGTCTGCATTACTTGAACGTTTCTTCACTTTACCAGACACTAGGCACACTCGGGTAGGCCCCCGTTTTCGTACAAATACAGTGAGTACCAGCAGTCTCCTTTGCTCTTCTAAGAAACATCCAGACCTAGGAGCCTTTCCCAGTCACTCTATGTAATCAGAGTGTAGGGCAACTCGCAGCACCCTTCCTTAGGAAGCTAGGTGGACTCAGCTCTTCAACAGCTCCAGGGATCTGTTCTCTCATGTCCTACATGCCATGGAAGTCTGCCTCATTGCCCTCTGTGGAGCTTCACAAAGATACACAATCTGCTTCGCCTACCTCTAGGAACTCTTACCCAATGACCCCATACCTACAGGAGAGAGGAGGCTTGCATTCCTACTGGAACCAAATCACCGTTTTTCCTGTTAAAATGCAGGACTTTAAACTAGGCTTCGGCCCAATAGCACTGGTAGAACGTTCCAAGGATGAGGGAGTTCCATATATGCAGAACACTCTGTGAAGAAAAGTTGATTCAGCAAGGGACCAGAGTGTAGCTAGAGTCTCTTTGGACTTTTTAGATAAAAGAAGGTGTCCGGGTGCATGTTCACCAGAAAAGAAGACTTGAATGCCTAAGCCTTGCGTTCCCATTTTAAATCTCTATCCATGCCAGCCTGAGATACCTAAATAACACTGCTTTGACTGGCCTCTATTCACTGTGGGCAGCCCTCTGGAAAGAAAAGGAGTTTCTCTAAGGAAACACGGTGCTTCCCTAGCATGGGTGGGAGTTCCTCCTGTCATGCTCTAGAGCTACAGGGTAACTTGACGTGAGTCCTTGCCTCAAGCTAAGGCCTGAAAAGCCCTGCTGAAGCGAAAGCGCTTAGCATTTTCCATTATGTCGTATTGGAAGTTCTGCTTTACTTGAACGTTTCTTCACTCTACCAGACACTAGGCACCCTAGTGTAGGCACCCTTTTTCCTACAAATACATTGAGTACCAGCAGTCTCCTTTGCTCTTCTAAGTAACATCCAGCCTTAGAAGCCTTTCCCAGTCACTCTATGTATTCAGAGTGTAGGACAACTCGCTGCACCCTTCCTTAGGAAGTTAGGTGGACTCAGCTCTTCAACAGCTCCAGGAATCCTGTTCTCTCACGACCTACATGCCATGGAAGTCTGCCTCATTGCCCTCATTGGAGCAACACTAAGAAACACAATCTGCTTCGCCTTCTTCTAGGAACTCTTACCCAAGGACCCCATACCTACAGGAGAAAGCAGGTTGCATTCCTCCTGGAATCTAAGCAAAGTTTTTCCTGTTGCACTGCAGGACTTTAGAATAGGTTTAGGCCCGAAGGGTTACCTAGAGCGTTCCAAGAATGAGGGAGTTCGATACATGCCGAAAACCCTGTGAAGAAAAGTTGATTCAGCAAGGGACCAGGGTGTAGCTAGAGTCTCTATTGACTTGTTAGAAATCAGAAGGGTTTCGGCTGCATTTTAACCGGGGAAGAAGACCTGAAGGCACAAGCCTTGCTTTCCCATGTTAAATCTCTAAACATGCTTCCCTGAAGAATCCTAAATAACACTGTTTTTACCTGGCTTCTGGTCTTTGTAGGCAGCCCTCACGAAAGAGAAGTAGTTTTCTCTAAGGAAACACGGTGCTTCCATAGCATGGGTGGGAGCTCCTGCTGTCCTGCTCTAGAGCTACAGGGAAACTTGACGTGAGTCTTTGCCTCAAGCTAAGGCCTGAAAAGCCTTGCTGAAGCGAAAGCGCTTAGCAGTTTCCATTATGTCGTATTCGAAGGTCTGCATTACTTGAACGTTTCTTCACTTTACCAGACACTAGGCACACTCGGGTAGGCACCCTTTTTCGTACAAATACAGTGAGTACCAGCAGTCTCCTTTGCTCTTCTAAGAAACATCCAGACCTAGGAGCCTTTCCCAGTCACTCTATGTAATCAGAGTGTAGGGCAACTCGCAGCACCCTTCCTTAGGAAGCTAGGTGGACTCAGCTCTTCAACAGCTCCAGGGATCTGTTCTCTCATGTCCTACATGCCATGGAAGTCTGCCTCATTGCCCTCTGTGGAGCTTCACAAAGATACACAATCTGCTTCGCCTACCTCTAGGAACTCTTACCCAATGACCCCATACCTACAGGAGAGAGGAGGCTTGCATTCCTACTGGAACCAAATCACCGTTTTTCCTGTTAAAATGCAGGACTTTAAACTAGGCTTCGGCCCAATAGCACTGGTAGAACGTTCCAAGGATGAGGGAGTTCCATATATGCAGAACACTCTGTGAAGAAAAGTTGATTCAGCAAGGGACCAGAGTGTAGCTAGAGTCTCTTTGGACTTTTTAGATAAAAGAAGGTGTCCGGGTGCATGTTCACCAGAAAAGAAGACTTGAATGCCTAAGCCTTGCGTTCCCATTTTAAATCTCTATCCATGCCAGCCTGAGATACCTAAATAACACTGCTTTGACTGGCCTCTATTCACTGTGGGCAGCCCTCTGGAAAGAAAAGGAGTTTCTCTAAGGAAACACGGTGCTTCACTAGCATGGGTGGGAGTTCCTCCTGTCATGCTCTAGAGCTACAGGGTAACTTGACGTGAGTCCTTGCCTCAAGCTAAGGCCTGAAAAGCCCTGCTGAAGCGGAAGCGCTTAGCATTTTCCATTATGTCGTATTGGAAGTTCTGCTTTACTTGAACGTTTCTTCACTCTACCAGACACTAGGCACCCTAGTGTAGGCACCCTTTTTCCTACAAATACATTGAGTACCAGCAGTCTCCTTTGCTCTTCTAAGTAACATCCAGACTTAGAAGCCTTTCCCAGTCACTCTATGTATTCAGAGTGTAGGACAACTCGCTGCACCCTTCCTTAGGAAGTTAGGTGGACTCAGCTCTTCAACAGCTCCAGGGATCTGTTCTCTCATGTCCTACATGCCATGGAAGTCTGCCTCATTGCCCTCTGTGGAGCTTCACAAAGATACACAATCTGCTTCGCCTACCTCTAGGAACTCTTACCCAATGACCCCATACCTACAGGAGAGAGGAGGCTTGCATTCCTACTGGAACCAAATCACCGTTTTTCCTGTTAAAATGCAGGACTTTAAACTAGGCTTCGGCCCAATAGCACTGGTAGAACGTTCCAAGGATGAGGGAGTTCCATATATGCAGAACACTCTGTGAAGAAAAGTTGATTCAGCAAGGGACCAGAGTGTAGCTAGAGTCTCTTTGGACTTTTTAGATAAAAGAAGGTGTCCGGGTGCATGTTCACCAGAAAAGAAGACTTGAATGCCTAAGCCTTGCGTTCCCATTTTAAATCTCTATCCATGCCAGCCTGAGATACCTAAATAACACTGCTTTGACTGGCCTCTATTCACTGTGGGCAGCCCTCTGGAAAGAAAAGGAGTTTCTCTAAGGAAACACGGTGCTTCCCTAGCATGGGTGGGAGTTCCTCCTGTCATGCTCTAGAGCTACAGGGTAACTTGACGTGAGTCCTTGCCTCAAGCTAAGGCCTGAAAAGCCCTGCTGAAGCGAAAGCGCTTAGCATTTTCCATTATGTCGTATTGGAAGTTCTGCTTTACTTGAACGTTTCTTCACTCTACCAGACACTAGGCACCCTAGTGTAGGCACCCTTTTTCCTACAAATACATTGAGTACCAGCAGTCTCCTTTGCTCTTCTAAGTAACATCCAGACTTAGAAGCCTTTCCCAGTCACTCTATGTATTCAGAGTGTAGGACAACTCGCTGCACCCTTCCTTAGGAAGTTAGGTGGACTCAGCTCTTCAACAGCTCCAGGAATTCTGTTCTCTCACGACCTACATGCCATGGAAGTCTGCCTCATTGCCCTCATTGGAGCTACACTAAGAAACACAATCTGCTTCGCCTTCTTCTAGGAACTCTTACCCAAGGACCCCATACCTACAGGAGAAAGCAGGTTGCATTCCTACTGGAATCTAAGCAAAGTTGTTCCTGTTGCACTGCAGGACTTTAGAAGAGGTTTAGGCCCGAAGGGTTACCTAGAGCGTTCCAAGAATGAGGGAGTTCGATACATGCCGAAAACCCTGTGAAGAAAAGTTGATTCAGCAAGGGACCAGGGTGTAGCTAGAGTCTCTATTGACTTGTTAGAAATCAGAAGGGTTTCCGCTGCATTTTAACCGGAGAAGAAGACCTGAAGGCACAAGCCTTGCTTTCCCATGTTAAATCTCTAAACATGCTTCCCTGAAGAATCCTAAATAACACTGTTTTTACCTGGCTTCTGGTCTTTGTAGGCAGCCCTCACGAAAGAGAAGTAGTTTTCTCTAAGGAAACACGGTGCTTCCATAGCATGGGTGGGAGCTCCTGCTGTCCTGCTCTAGAGCTACAGGGAAACTTGACGTGAGTCTTTGCCTCAAGCTAAGGCCTGAAAAGCCTTGCTGAAGCGAAAGCGCTTAGCAGTTTCCATTATGTCGTATTCGAAGGTCTGCATTACTTGAACGTTTCTTCACTTTACCAGACACTAGGCACACTCGGGTAGGCACCCTTTTTCGTACAAATACAGTGAGTACCAGCAGTCTCCTTTGCTCTTCTAAGAAACATCCAGACCTAGGAGCCTTTCCCAGTCACTCTATGTAATCAGAGTGTAGGGCAACTCGCAGCACCCTTCCTTAGGAAGCTAGGTGGACTCAGCTCTTCAACAGCTCCAGGGATCTGTTCTCTCATGTCCTACATGCCATGGAAGTCTGCCTCATTGCCCTCTGTGGAGCTTCACAAAGATACACAATCTGCTTCGCCTACCTCTAGGAACTCTTACCCAATGACCCCATACCTACAGGAGAGAGGAGGCTTGCATTCCTACTGGAACCAAATCACCGTTTTTCCTGTTAAAATGCAGGACTTTAAACTAGGCTTCGGCCCAATAGCACTGGTAGAACGTTCCAAGGATGAGGGAGTTCCATATATGCAGAACACTCTGTGAAGAAAAGTTGATTCAGCAAGGGACCAGAGTGTAGCTAGAGTCTCTTTGGACTTTTTAGATAAAAGAAGGTGTCCGGGTGCATGTTCACCAGAAAAGAAGACTTGAATGCCTAAGCCTTGCGTTCCCATTTTAAATCTCTATCCATGCCAGCCTGAGATACCTAAATAACACTGCTTTGACTGGCCTCTATTCACTGTGGGCAGCCCTCTGGAAAGAAAAGGAGTTTCTCTAAGGAAACACGGTGCTTCCCTAGCATGGGTGGGAGTTCCTCCTGTCATGCTCTAGAGCTACAGGGTAACTTGACGTGAGTCCTTGCCTCAAGCTAAGGCCTGAAAAGCCCTGCTGAAGCGAAAGCGCTTAGCATTTTCCATTATGTCGTATTGGAAGTTCTGCTTTACTTGAACGTTTCTTCACTCTACCAGACACTAGGCACCCTAGTGTAGGCACCCTTTTTCCTACAAATACATTGAGTACCAGCAGTCTCCTTTGCTCTTCTAAGTAACATCCAGACTTAGAAGCCTTTCCCAGTCACTCTATGTATTCAGAGTGTAGGACAACTCGCTGCACCCTTCCTTAGGAAGTTAGGTGGACTCAGCTCTTCAACAGCTCCAGGAATTCTGTTCTCTCACGACCTACATGCCATGGAAGTCTGCCTCATTGCCCTCATTGGAGCTACACTAAGAAACACAATCTGCTTCGCCTTCTTCTAGGAACTCTTACCCAAGGACCCCATACCTACAGGAGAAAGCAGGTTGCATTCCTACTGGAATCTAAGCAAAGTTGTTCCTGTTGCACTGCAGGACTTTAGAAGAGGTTTAGGCCCGAAGGGTTACCTAGAGCGTTCCAAGAATGAGGGAGTTCGATACATGCCGAAAACCCTGTGAAGAAAAGTTGATTCAGCAAGGGACCAGGGTGTAGCTAGAGTCTCTATTGACTTGTTAGAAATCAGAAGGGTTTCCGCTGCATTTTAACCGGAGAAGAAGACCTGAAGGCACAAGCCTTGCTTTCCCATGTTAAATCTCTAAACATGCTTCCCTGAAGAATCCTAAATAACACTGTTTTTACCTGGCTTCTGGTCTTTGTAGGCAGCCCTCACGAAAGAGAAGTAGTTTTCTCTAAGGAAACACGGTGCTTCCATAGCATGGGTGGGAGCTCCTGCTGTCCTGCTCTAGAGCTACAGGGAAACTTGACGTGAGTCTTTGCCTCAAGCTAAGGCCTGAAAAGCCTTGCTGAAGCGAAAGCGCTTAGCAGTTTCCATTATGTCGTATTCGAAGGTCTGCATTACTTGAACGTTTCTTCACTTTACCAGACACTAGGCACACTCGGGTAGGCCCCCGTTTTCGTACAAATACAGTGAGTACCAGCAGTCTCCTTTGCTCTTCTAAGAAACATCCAGACCTAGGAGCCTTTCCCAGTCACTCTATGTAATCAGAGTGTAGGGCAACTCGCAGCACCCTTCCTTAGGAAGCTAGGTGGACTCAGCTCTTCAACAGCTCCAGGGATCTGTTCTCTCATGTCCTACATGCCATGGAAGTCTGCCTCATTGCCCTCTGTGGAGCTTCACAAAGATACACAATCTGCTTCGCCTACCTCTAGGAACTCTTACCCAATGACCCCATACCTACAGGAGAGAGGAGGCTTGCATTCCTACTGGAACCAAATCACCGTTTTTCCTGTTAAAATGCAGGACTTTAAACTAGGCTTCGGCCCAATAGCACTGGTAGAACGTTCCAAGGATGAGGGAGTTCCATATATGCAGAACACTCTGTGAAGAAAAGTTGATTCAGCAAGGGACCAGAGTGTAGCTAGAGTCTCTTTGGACTTTTTAGATAAAAGAAGGTGTCCGGGTGCATGTTCACCAGAAAAGAAGACTTGAATGCCTAAGCCTTGCGTTCCCATTTTAAATCTCTATCCATGCCAGCCTGAGATACCTAAATAACACTGCTTTGACTGGCCTCTATTCACTGTGGGCAGCCCTCTGGAAAGAAAAGGAGTTTCTCTAAGGAAACACGGTGCTTCCCTAGCATGGGTGGGAGTTCCTCCTGTCATGCTCTAGAGCTACAGGGTAACTTGACGTGAGTCCTTGCCTCAAGCTAAGGCCTGAAAAGCCCTGCTGAAGCGAAAGCGCTTAGCATTTTCCATTATGTCGTATTGGAAGTTCTGCTTTACTTGAACGTTTCTTCACTCTACCAGACACTAGGCACCCTAGTGTAGGCACCCTTTTTCCTACAAATACATTGAGTACCAGCAGTCTCCTTTGCTCTTCTAAGTAACATCCAGCCTTAGAAGCCTTTCCCAGTCACTCTATGTATTCAGAGTGTAGGACAACTCGCTGCACCCTTCCTTAGGAAGTTAGGTGGACTCAGCTCTTCAACAGCTCCAGGAATCCTGTTCTCTCACGACCTACATGCCATGGAAGTCTGCCTCATTGCCCTCATTGGAGCAACACTAAGAAACACAATCTGCTTCGCCTTCTTCTAGGAACTCTTACCCAAGGACCCCATACCTACAGGAGAAAGCAGGTTGCATTCCTCCTGGAATCTAAGCAAAGTTTTTCCTGTTGCACTGCAGGACTTTAGAATAGGTTTAGGCCCGAAGGGTTACCTAGAGCGTTCCAAGAATGAGGGAGTTCGATACATGCCGAAAACCCTGTGAAGAAAAGTTGATTCAGCAAGGGACCAGGGTGTAGCTAGAGTCTCTATTGACTTGTTAGAAATCAGAAGGGTTTCGGCTGCATTTTAACCGGGGAAGAAGACCTGAAGGCACAAGCCTTGCTTTCCCATGTTAAATCTCTAAACATGCTTCCCTGAAGAATCCTAAATAACACTGTTTTTACCTGGCTTCTGGTCTTTGTAGGCAGCCCTCACGAAAGAGAAGTAGTTTTCTCTAAGGAAACACGGTGCTTCCATAGCATGGGTGGGAGCTCCTGCTGTCCTGCTCTAGAGCTACAGGGAAACTTGACGTGAGTCTTTGCCTCAAGCTAAGGCCTGAAAAGCCTTGCTGAAGCGAAAGCGCTTAGCAGTTTCCATTATGTCGTATTCGAAGGTCTGCATTACTTGAACGTTTCTTCACTTTACCAGACACTAGGCACACTCGGGTAGGCACCCTTTTTCGTACAAATACAGTGAGTACCAGCAGTCTCCTTTGCTCTTCTAAGAAACATCCAGACCTAGGAGCCTTTCCCAGTCACTCTATGTAATCAGAGTGTAGGGCAACTCGCAGCACCCTTCCTTAGGAAGCTAGGTGGACTCAGCTCTTCAACAGCTCCAGGGATCTGTTCTCTCATGTCCTACATGCCATGGAAGTCTGCCTCATTGCCCTCTGTGGAGCTTCACAAAGATACACAATCTGCTTCGCCTACCTCTAGGAACTCTTACCCAATGACCCCATACCTACAGGAGAGAGGAGGCTTGCATTCCTACTGGAACCAAATCACCGTTTTTCCTGTTAAAATGCAGGACTTTAAACTAGGCTTCGGCCCAATAGCACTGGTAGAACGTTCCAAGGATGAGGGAGTTCCATATATGCAGAACACTCTGTGAAGAAAAGTTGATTCAGCAAGGGACCAGAGTGTAGCTAGAGTCTCTTTGGACTTTTTAGATAAAAGAAGGTGTCCGGGTGCATGTTCACCAGAAAAGAAGACTTGAATGCCTAAGCCTTGCGTTCCCATTTTAAATCTCTATCCATGCCAGCCTGAGATACCTAAATAACACTGCTTTGACTGGCCTCTATTCACTGTGGGCAGCCCTCTGGAAAGAAAAGGAGTTTCTCTAAGGAAACACGGTGCTTCCCTAGCATGGGTGGGAGTTCCTCCTGTCATGCTCTAGAGCTACAGGGTAACTTGACGTGAGTCCTTGCCTCAAGCTAAGGCCTGAAAAGCCCTGCTGAAGCGGAAGCGCTTAGCATTTTCCATTATGTCGTATTGGAAGTTCTGCTTTACTTGAACGTTTCTTCACTCTACCAGACACTAGGCACCCTAGTGTAGGCACCCTTTTTCCTACAAATACATTGAGTACCAGCAGTCTCCTTTGCTCTTCTAAGTAACATCCAGACTTAGAAGCCTTTCCCAGTCACTCTATGTATTCAGAGTGTAGGACAACTCGCTGCACCCTTCCTTAGGAAGTTAGGTGGACTCAGCTCTTCAACAGCTCCAGGAATTCTGTTCTCTCACGACCTACATGCCATGGAAGTCTGCCTCATTGCCCTCATTGGAGCAACACTAAGAAACACAATCTGCTTCGCCTTCTTCTAGGAACTCTTACCCAAGGACCCCATACCTACAGGAGAAAGCAGGTTGCATTCCTACTGGAATCTAAGCAAAGTTGTTCCTGTTGCACTGCAGGACTTTAGAATAGGTTTAGGCCCGAAGGGTTACCTAGAGCGTTCCAAGAATGAGGGAGTTCGATACATGCCGAAAACCCTGTGAAGAAAAGTTGATTCAGCAAGGGACCAGGGTGTAGCTAGAGTCTCTATTGACTTGTTAGAAATCAGAAGGGTTTCGGCTGCATTTTAACCGGAGAAGAAGACCTGAAGGCACAAGCCTTGCTTTCCCATGTTAAATCTCTAAACATGCTTCCCTGAAGAATCCTAAATAACACTGTTTTTACCTGGCTTCTGGTCTTTGTAGGCAGCCCTCACGAAAGAGAAGTAGTTTTCTCTAAGGAAACACGGTGCTTCCATAGCATGGGTGGGAGCTCCTGCTGTCCTGCTCTAGAGCTACAGGGAAACTTGACGTGAGTCTTTGCCTCAAGCTAAGGCCTGAAAAGCCTTGCTGAAGCGAAAGCGCTTAGCAGTTTCCATTATGTCGTATTCGAAGGTCTGCATTACTTGAACGTTTCTTCACTTTACCAGACACTAGGCACACTCGGGTAGGCACCCTTTTTCGTACAAATACAGTGAGTACCAGCAGTCTCCTTTGCTCTTCTAAGAAACATCCAGACCTAGGAGCCTTTCCCAGTCACTCTATGTAATCAGAGTGTAGGGCAACTCGCAGCACCCTTCCTTAGGAAGCTAGGTGGACTCAGCTCTTCAACAGCTCCAGGGATCTGTTCTCTCATGTCCTACATGCCATGGAAGTCTGCCTCATTGCCCTCTGTGGAGCTTCACAAAGATACACAATCTGCTTCGCCTACCTCTAGGAACTCTTACCCAATGACCCCATACCTACAGGAGAGAGGAGGCTTGCATTCCTACTGGAACCAAATCACCGTTTTTCCTGTTAAAATGCAGGACTTTAAACTAGGCTTCGGCCCAATAGCACTGGTAGAACGTTCCAAGGATGAGGGAGTTCCATATATGCAGAACACTCTGTGAAGAAAAGTTGATTCAGCAAGGGACCAGAGTGTAGCTAGAGTCTCTTTGGACTTTTTAGATAAAAGAAGGTGTCCGGGTGCATGTTCACCAGAAAAGAAGACTTGAATGCCTAAGCCTTGCGTTCCCATTTTAAATCTCTATCCATGCCAGCCTGAGATACCTAAATAACACTGCTTTGACTGGCCTCTATTCACTGTGGGCAGCCCTCTGGAAAGAAAAGGAGTTTCTCTAAGGAAACACGGTGCTTCCCTAGCATGGGTGGGAGTTCCTCCTGTCATGCTCTAGAGCTACAGGGTAACTTGACGTGAGTCCTTGCCTCAAGCTAAGGCCTGAAAAGCCCTGCTGAAGCGGAAGCGCTTAGCATTTTCCATTATGTCGTATTGGAAGTTCTGCTTTACTTGAACGTTTCTTCACTCTACCAGACACTAGGCACCCTAGTGTAGGCACCCTTTTTCCTACAAATACATTGAGTACCAGCAGTCTCCTTTGCTCTTCTAAGTAACATCCAGACTTAGAAGCCTTTCCCAGTCACTCTATGTATTCAGAGTGTAGGACAACTCGCTGCACCCTTCCTTAGGAAGTTAGGTGGACTCAGCTCTTCAACAGCTCCAGGAATTCTGTTCTCTCACGACCTACATGCCATGGAAGTCTGCCTCATTGCCCTCATTGGAGCAACACTAAGAAACACAATCTGCTTCGCCTTCTTCTAGGAACTCTTACCCAAGGACCCCATACCTACAGGAGAAAGCAGGTTGCATTCCTACTGGAATCTAAGCAAAGTTGTTCCTGTTGCACTGCAGGACTTTAGAATAGGTTTAGGCCCGAAGGGTTACCTAGAGCGTTCCAAGAATGAGGGAGTTCGATACATGCCGAAAACCCTGTGAAGAAAAGTTGATTCAGCAAGGGACCAGGGTGTAGCTAGAGTCTCTATTGACTTGTTAGAAATCAGAAGGGTTTCGGCTGCATTTTAACCGGAGAAGAAGACCTGAAGGCACAAGCCTTGCTTTCCCATGTTAAATCTCTAAACATGCTTCCCTGAAGAATCCTAAATAACACTGTTTTTACCTGGCTTCTGGTCTTTGTAGGCAGCCCTCACGAAAGAGAAGTAGTTTTCTCTAAGGAAACACGGTGCTTCCATAGCATGGGTGGGAGCTCCTGCTGTCCTGCTCTAGAGCTACAGGGAAACTTGACGTGAGTCTTTGCCTCAAGCTAAGGCCTGAAAAGCCTTGCTGAAGCGAAAGCGCTTAGCAGTTTCCATTATGTCGTATTCGAAGGTCTGCATTACTTGAACGTTTCTTCACTTTACCAGACACTAGGCACACTCGGGTAGGCACCCTTTTTCGTACAAATACAGTGAGTACCAGCAGTCTCCTTTGCTCTTCTAAGAAACATCCAGACCTAGGAGCCTTTCCCAGTCACTCTATGTAATCAGAGTGTAGGGCAACTCGCAGCACCCTTCCTTAGGAAGCTAGGTGGACTCAGCTCTTCAACAGCTCCAGGGATCTGTTCTCTCATGTCCTACATGCCATGGAAGTCTGCCTCATTGCCCTCTGTGGAGCTTCACAAAGATACACAATCTGCTTCGCCTACCTCTAGGAACTCTTACCCAATGACCCCATACCTACAGGAGAGAGGAGGCTTGCATTCCTACTGGAACCAAATCACCGTTTTTCCTGTTAAAATGCAGGACTTTAAACTAGGCTTCGGCCCAATAGCACTGGTAGAACGTTCCAAGGATGAGGGAGTTCCATATATGCAGAACACTCTGTGAAGAAAAGTTGATTCAGCAAGGGACCAGAGTGTAGCTAGAGTCTCTTTGGACTTTTTAGATAAAAGAAGGTGTCCGGGTGCATGTTCACCAGAAAAGAAGACTTGAATGCCTAAGCCTTGCGTTCCCATTTTAAATCTCTATCCATGCCAGCCTGAGATACCTAAATAACACTGCTTTGACTGGCCTCTATTCACTGTGGGCAGCCCTCTGGAAAGAAAAGGAGTTTCTCTAAGGAAACACGGTGCTTCCCTAGCATGGGTGGGAGTTCCTCCTGTCATGCTCTAGAGCTACAGGGTAACTTGACGTGAGTCCTTGCCTCAAGCTAAGGCCTGAAAAGCCCTGCTGAAGCGAAAGCGCTTAGCATTTTCCATTATGTCGTATTGGAAGTTCTGCTTTACTTGAACGTTTCTTCACTCTACCAGACACTAGGCACCCTAGTGTAGGCACCCTTTTTCCTACAAATACATTGAGTACCAGCAGTCTCCTTTGCTCTTCTAAGTAACATCCAGATTAGAAGCCTTTCCCAGTCACTCTATGTATTCAGAGTGTAGGACAACTCGCTGCACCCTTCCTTAGGAAGTTAGGTGGACTCAGCTCTTCAACAGCTCCAGGAATTCTCTTCTCTCACGACCTACATGCCATGGAAGTCTGCCTCATTGCCCTCATTGGAGCTACACTAAGAAACACAATCTGCTTCGCCTTCTTCTAGGAACTCTTACCCAAGGACCCCATACCTACAGGAGAAAGCAGGTTGCATTCCTACTGGAATCTAAGCAAAGTTGTTCCTGTTGCACTGCAGGACTTTAGAAGAGGTTTAGGCCCGAAGGGTTACCTAGAGCGTTCCAAGAATGAGGGAGTTCGATACATGCCGAAAACCCTGTGAAGAAAAGTTGATTCAGCAAGGGACCAGGGTGTAGCTAGAGTCTCTATTGACTTGTTAGAAATCAGAAGGGTTTCCGCTGCATTTTAACCGGAGAAGAAGACCTGAAGGCACAAGCCTTGCTTTCCCATGTTAAATCTCTAAACATGCTTCCCTGAAGAATCCTAAATAACACTGTTTTTACCTGGCTTCTGGTCTTTGTAGGCAGCCCTCACGAAAGAGAAGTAGTTTTCTCTAAGGAAACACGGTGCTTCCATAGCATGGGTGGGAGCTCCTGCTGTCCTGCTCTAGAGCTACAGGGAAACTTGACGTGAGTCTTTGCCTCAAGCTAAGGCCTGAAAAGCCTTGCTGAAGCGAAAGCGCTTAGCAGTTTCCATTATGTCGTATTCGAAGGTCTGCATTACTTGAACGTTTCTTCACTTTACCAGACACTAGGCACACTCGGGTAGGCACCCTTTTTCGTACAAATACAGTGAGTACCAGCAGTCTCCTTTGCTCTTCTAAGAAACATCCAGACCTAGGAGCCTTTCCCAGTCACTCTATGTAATCAGAGTGTAGGGCAACTCGCAGCACCCTTCCTTAGGAAGCTAGGTGGACTCAGCTCTTCAACAGCTCCAGGGATCTGTTCTCTCATGTCCTACATGCCATGGAAGTCTGCCTCATTGCCCTCTGTGGAGCTTCACAAAGATACACAATCTGCTTCGCCTACCTCTAGGAACTCTTACCCAATGACCCCATACCTACAGGAGAGAGGAGGCTTGCATTCCTACTGGAACCAAATCACCGTTTTTCCTGTTAAAATGCAGGACTTTAAACTAGGCTTCGGCCCAATAGCACTGGTAGAACGTTCCAAGGATGAGGGAGTTCCATATATGCAGAACACTCTGTGAAGAAAAGTTGATTCAGCAAGGGACCAGAGTGTAGCTAGAGTCTCTTTGGACTTTTTAGATAAAAGAAGGTGTCCGGGTGCATGTTCACCAGAAAAGAAGACTTGAATGCCTAAGCCTTGCGTTCCCATTTTAAATCTCTATCCATGCCAGCCTGAGATACCTAAATAACACTGCTTTGACTGGCCTCTATTCACTGTGGGCAGCCCTCTGGAAAGAAAAGGAGTTTCTCTAAGGAAACACGGTGCTTCCCTAGCATGGGTGGGAGTTCCTCCTGTCATGCTCTAGAGCTACAGGGTAACTTGACGTGAGTCCTTGCCTCAAGCTAAGGCCTGAAAAGCCCTGCTGAAGCGAAAGCGCTTAGCATTTTCCATTATGTCGTATTGGAAGTTCTGCTTTACTTGAACGTTTCTTCACTCTACCAGACACTAGGCACCCTAGTGTAGGCACCCTTTTTCCTACAAATACATTGAGTACCAGCAGTCTCCTTTGCTCTTCTAAGTAACATCCAGCCTTAGAAGCCTTTCCCAGTCACTCTATGTATTCAGAGTGTAGGACAACTCGCTGCACCCTTCCTTAGGAAGTTAGGTGGACTCAGCTCTTCAACAGCTCCAGGAATTCTGTTCTCTCACGACCTACATGCCATGGAAGTCTGCCTCATTGCCCTCATTGGAGCAACACTAAGAAACACAATCTGCTTCGCCTTCTTCTAGGAACTCTTACCCAAGGACCCCATACCTACAGGAGAAAGCAGGTTGCATTCCTCCTGGAATCTAAGCAAAGTTTTTCCTGTTGCACTGCAGGACTTTAGAATAGGTTTAGGCCCGAAGGGTTACCTAGAGCGTTCCAAGAATGAGGGAGTTCGATACATGCAGAAAACCCTGTGAAGAAAAGTTGATTCAGCAAGGGACCAGGGTGTAGCTAGAGTCTCTATTGACTTGTTAGAAATCAGAAGGGTTTCGGCTGCATTTTAACCGGAGAAGAAGACCTGAAGGCACAAGCCTTGCTTTCCCATGTTAAATCTCTAAACATGCTTCCCTGAAGAATCCTAAATAACACTGTTTTTACCTGGCTTCTGGTCTTTGTAGGCAGCCCTCACGAAAGAGAAGTAGTTTTCTCTAAGGAAACACGGTGCTTCCATAGCATGGGTGGGAGCTCCTGCTGTCCTGCTCTAGAGCTACAGGGAAACTTGACGTGAGTCTTTGCCTCAAGCTAAGGCCTGAAAAGCCTTGCTGAAGCGAAAGCGCTTAGCAGTTTCCATTATGTCGTATTCGAAGGTCTGCATTACTTGAACGTTTCTTCACTTTACCAGACACTAGGCACACTCGGGTAGGCACCCTTTTTCGTACAAATACAGTGAGTACCAGCAGTCTCCTTTGCTCTTCTAAGAAACATCCAGACCTAGGAGCCTTTCCCAGTCACTCTATGTAATCAGAGTGTAGGGCAACTCGCAGCACCCTTCCTTAGGAAGCTAGGTGGACTCAGCTCTTCAACAGCTCCAGGGATCTGTTCTCTCATGTCCTACATGCCATGGAAGTCTGCCTCATTGCCCTCTGTGGAGCTTCACAAAGATACACACTCTGCTTCGCCTACCTCTAGGAACTCTTACCCAATGACCCCATACCTACAGGAGAGAGGAGGCTTGCATTCCTACTGGAACCAAATCACCCTTTTTCCTGTTAAAATGCAGGACTTTAAACTAGGCTTCGGCCCAATAGCACTGGTAGAACGTTCCAAGGATGAGGGAGTTCCATATATGCAGAACACTCTGTGAAGAAAAGTTGATTCAGCAAGGGACCAGAGTGTAGCTAGAGTCTCTTTGGACTTTTTAGATAAAAGAAGGTGTCCGGGTGCATGTTCACCAGAAAAGAAGACTTGAATGCCTAAGCCTTGCGTTCCCATTTTAAATCTCTATCCATGCCAGCCTGAGATACCTAAATAACACTGCTTTGACTGGCCTCTATTCACTGTGGGCAGCCCTCGGGAAAGAAAAGGAGTTTCTCTAAGGAAACACGGTGCTTCCCTAGCATGGGTGGGAGTTCCTCCTGTCATGCTCTAGAGCTACAGGGTAACTTGACGTGAGTCCTTGCCTCAAGCTAAGGCCTGAAAAGCCCTGCTGAAGCGAAAGCGCTTAGCATTTTCCATTATGTCGTATTGGAAGTTCTGCTTTACTTGAACGTTTCTTCACTCTACCAGACACTAGGCACCCTAGTGTAGGCACCCTTTTTCCTACAAATACATTGAGTACCAGCAGTCTCCTTTGCTCTTCTAAGTAACATCCAGCCTTAGAAGCCTTTCCCAGTCACTCTCTGTACTCAGAGTGTAGGACAACTCGCTGCACCCTTCCTTAGGAAGTTAGGTGGACTCAGCTCTTCAACAGCTCCAGGAATTCTCTTCTCTCACGACCTACATGCCATGGAAGTCTGCCTCATTGCCCTCATTGGAGCAACACTAAGAAACACAATCTGCTTCGCCTTCTTCTAGGAACTCTTACCCAAGGACCCCATACCTACAGGAGAAAGCAGGTGGCATTCCTCCTGGAATCTAAGCAAAGTTTTTCCTGTTACACTGCAGGACTTTAGAATAGGTTTAGGCCCGAAGGGTTACCTAGAGCGTTCCAAGAATGAGGGAGTTCGATACATGCAGAAAACCCTGTGAAGAAAAGTTGATTCAGCAAGGGACCAGGGTGTAGCTAGAGTCTCTATTGACTTGTTAGAAATCAGAAGGGTTTCGGCTGCATTTTAACCGGAGAAGAAGACCTGAAGGCACAAGCCTTGCTTTCCCATGTTAAATCTCTAAACATGCTTCCCTGAAGAATCCTAAATAACACTGTTTTTACCTGGCTTCTGGTCTTTGTAGGCAGCCCTCACGAAAGAGAAGTAGTTTTCTCTAAGGAAACACGGTGCTTCCATAGCATGGGTGGGAGCTCCTGCTGTCCTGCTCTAGAGCTACAGGGAAACTTGACGTGAGTCTTTGCCTCAAGCTAAGGCCTGAAAAGCCTTGCTGAAGCGAAAGCGCTTAGCAGTTTCCATTATGTCGTATTCGAAGGTCTGCATTACTTGAACGTTTCTTCACTTTACCAGACACTAGGCACACTCGGGTAGGCACCCTTTTTCGTACAAATACAGTGAGTACCAGCAGTCTCCTTTGCTCTTCTAAGAAACATCCAGACCTAGGAGCCTTTCCCAGTCACTCTATGTAATCAGAGTGTAGGGCAACTCGCAGCACCCTTCCTTAGGAAGCTAGGTGGACTCAGCTCTTCAACAGCTCCAGGGATCTGTTCTCTCATGTCCTACATGCCATGGAAGTCTGCCTCATTGCCCTCTGTGGAGCTTCACAAAGATACACAATCTGCTTCGCCTACCTCTAGGAACTCTTACCCAATGACCCCATACCTACAGGAGAGAGGAGGCTTGCATTCCTACTGGAACCAAATCACCGTTTTTCCTGTTAAAATGCAGGACTTTAAACTAGGCTTCGGCCCAATAGCACTGGTAGAACGTTCCAAGGATGAGGGAGTTCCATATATGCAGAACACTCTGTGAAGAAAAGTTGATTCAGCAAGGGACCAGAGTGTAGCTAGAGTCTCTTTGGACTTTTTAGATAAAAGAAGGTGTCCGGGTGCATGTTCACCAGAAAAGAAGACTTGAATGCCTAAGCCTTGCGTTCCCATTTTAAATCTCTATCCATGCCAGCCTGAGATACCTAAATAACACTGCTTTGACTGGCCTCTATTCACTGTGGGCAGCCCTCTGGAAAGAAAAGGAGTTTCTCTAAGGAAACACGGTGCTTCCCTAGCATGGGTGGGAGTTCCTCCTGTCATGCTCTAGAGCTACAGGGTAACTTGACGTGAGTCCTTGCCTCAAGCTAAGGCCTGAAAAGCCCTGCTGAAGCGAAAGCGCTTAGCATTTTCCATTATGTCGTATTGGAAGTTCTGCTTTACTTGAACGTTTCTTCACTCTACCAGACACTAGGCACCCTAGTGTAGGCACCCTTTTTCCTACAAATACATTGAGTACCAGCAGTCTCCTTTGCTCTTCTAAGTAACATCCAGACTTAGAAGCCTTTCCCAGTCACTCTATGTATTCAGAGTGTAGGACAACTCGCTGCACCCTTCCTTAGGAAGTTAGGTGGACTCAGCTCTTCAACAGCTCCAGGAATTCTGTTCTCTCACGACCTACATGCCATGGAAGTCTGCCTCATTGCCCTCATTGGAGCTACACTAAGAAACACAATCTGCTTCGCCTTCTTCTAGGAACTCTTACCCAAGGACCCCATACCTACAGGAGAAAGCAGGTTGCATTCCTACTGGAATCTAAGCAAAGTTGTTCCTGTTGCACTGCAGGACTTTAGAAGAGGTTTAGGCCCGAAGGGTTACCTAGAGCGTTCCAAGAATGAGGGAGTTCGATACATGCCGAAAACCCTGTGAAGAAAAGTTGATTCAGCAAGGGACCAGGGTGTAGCTAGAGTCTCTATTGACTTGTTAGAAATCAGAAGGGTTTCCGCTGCATTTTAACCGGAGAAGAAGACCTGAAGGCACAAGCCTTGCTTTCCCATGTTAAATCTCTAAACATGCTTCCCTGAAGAATCCTAAATAACACTGTTTTTACCTGGCTTCTGGTCTTTGTAGGCAGCCCTCACGAAAGAGAAGTAGTTTTCTCTAAGGAAACACGGTGCTTCCATAGCATGGGTGGGAGCTCCTGCTGTCCTGCTCTAGAGCTACAGGGAAACTTGACGTGAGTCTTTGCCTCAAGCTAAGGCCTGAAAAGCCTTGCTGAAGCGAAAGCGCTTAGCAGTTTCCATTATGTCGTATTCGAAGGTCTGCATTACTTGAACGTTTCTTCACTTTACCAGACACTAGGCACACTCGGGTAGGCACCCTTTTTCGTACAAATACAGTGAGTACCAGCAGTCTCCTTTGCTCTTCTAAGAAACATCCAGACCTAGGAGCCTTTCCCAGTCACTCTATGTAATCAGAGTGTAGGGCAACTCGCAGCACCCTTCCTTAGGAAGCTAGGTGGACTCAGCTCTTCAACAGCTCCAGGGATCTGTTCTCTCATGTCCTACATGCCATGGAAGTCTGCCTCATTGCCCTCTGTGGAGCTTCACAAAGATACACAATCTGCTTCGCCTACCTCTAGGAACTCTTACCCAATGACCCCATACCTACAGGAGAGAGGAGGCTTGCATTCCTACTGGAACCAAATCACCGTTTTTCCTGTTAAAATGCAGGACTTTAAACTAGGCTTCGGCCCAATAGCACTGGTAGAACGTTCCAAGGATGAGGGAGTTCCATATATGCAGAAAACTCTGTGAAGAAAAGTTGATTCAGCAAGGGACCAGAGTGTAGCTAGAGTCTCTTTGGACTTTTTAGATAAAAGAAGGTGTCCGGGTGCATGTTCACCAGAAAAGAAGACTTGAATGCCTAAGCCTTGCGTTCCCATTTTAAATCTCTATCCATGCCAGCCTGAGATACCTAAATAACACTGCTTTGACTGGCCTCTATTCACTGTGGGCAGCCCTCGGGAAAGAAAAGGAGTTTCTCTAAGGAAACACGGTGCTTCCCTAGCATGGGTGGGAGTTCCTCCTGTCATGCTCTAGAGCTACAGGGTAACTTGACGTGAGTCCTTGCCTCAAGCTAAGGCCTGAAAAGCCCTGCTGAAGCGAAAGCGCTTAGCATTTTCCATTATGTCGTATTGGAAGTTCTGCTTTACTTGAACGTTTCTTCACTCTACCAGACACTAGGCACCCTAGTGTAGGCACCCTTTTTCCTACAAATACATTGAGTACCAGCAGTCTCCTTTGCTCTTCTAAGTAACATCCAGCCTTAGAAGCCTTTCCCAGTCACTCTATGTACTCAGAGTGTAGGACAACTCGCTGCACCCTTCCTTAGGAAGTTAGGTGGACTCAGCTCTTCAACAGCTCCAGGAATTCTCTTCTCTCACGACCTACATGCCATGGAAGTCTGCCTCATTGCCCTCATTGGAGCAACACTAAGAAACACAATCTGCTTCGCCTTCTTCTAGGAACTCTTACCCAAGGACCCCATACCTACAGGAGAAAGCAGGTTGCATTCCTACTGGAATCTAAGCAAAGTTTTTCCTGTTACACTGCAGGACTTTAGAATAGGTTTAGGCCCGAAGGGTTACCTCGAGCGTTCCAAGAATGAGGGAGTTCGATACATGCCGAAAACCCTGTGAAGAAAAGTTGATTCAGCAAGGGACCAGGGTGTAGCTAGAGTCTCTATTGACTTGTTAGAAATCAGAAGGGTTTCGGCTGCATTTTAACCGGAGAAGAAGACCTGAAGGCACAAGCCTTGCTTTCCCATGTTAAATCTCTAAACATGCTTCCCTGAAGAATCCTAAATAACACTGTTTTTACCTGGCTTCTGGTCTTTGTAGGCAGCCCTCACGAAAGAGAAGTAGTTTTCTCTAAGGAAACACGGTGCTTCCATAGCATGGGTGGGAGCTCCTGCTGTCCTGCTCTAGAGCTACAGGGAAACTTGACGTGAGTCTTTGCCTCAAGCTAAGGCCTGAAAAGCCTTGCTGAAGCGAAAGCGCTTAGCAGTTTCCATTATGTCGTATTCGAAGGTCTGCATTACTTGAACGTTTCTTCACTTTACCAGACACTAGGCACACTCGGGTAGGCACCCTTTTTCGTACAAATACAGTGAGTACCAGCAGTCTCCTTTGCTCTTCTAAGAAACATCCAGACCTAGGAGCCTTTCCCAGTCACTCTATGTAATCAGAGTGTAGGGCAACTCGCAGCACCCTTCCTTAGGAAGCTAGGTGGACTCAGCTCTTCAACAGCTCCAGGGATCTGTTCTCTCATGTCCTACATGCCATGGAAGTCTGCCTCATTGCCCTCTGTGGAGCTTCACAAAGATACACAATCTGCTTCGCCTACCTCTAGGAACTCTTACCCAATGACCCCATACCTACAGGAGAGAGGAGGCTTGCATTCCTACTGGAACCAAATCACCGTTTTTCCTGTTAAAATGCAGGACTTTAAACTAGGCTTCGGCCCAATAGCACTGGTAGAACGTTCCAAGGATGAGGGAGTTCCATATATGCAGAACACTCTGTGAAGAAAAGTTGATTCAGCAAGGGACCAGAGTGTAGCTAGAGTCTCTTTGGACTTTTTAGATAAAAGAAGGTGTCCGGGTGCATGTTCACCAGAAAAGAAGACTTGAATGCCTAAGCCTTGCGTTCCCATTTTAAATCTCTATCCATGCCAGCCTGAGATACCTAAATAACACTGCTTTGACTGGCCTCTATTCACTGTGGGCAGCCCTCGGGAAAGAAAAGGAGTTTCTCTAAGGAAACACGGTGCTTCCCTAGCATGGGTGGGAGTTCCTCCTGTCATGCTCTAGAGCTACAGGGTAACTTGACGTGAGTCCTTGCCTCAAGCTAAGGCCTGAAAAGCCCTGCTGAAGCGAAAGCGCTTAGCATTTTCCATTATGTCGTATTGGAAGTTCTGCTTTACTTGAACGTTTCTTCACTCTACCAGACACTAGGCACCCTAGTGTAGGCACCCTTTTTCCTACAAATACATTGAGTACCAGCAGTCTCCTTTGCTCTTCTAAGTAACATCCAGCCTTAGAAGCCTTTCCCAGTCACTCTATGTACTCAGAGTGTAGGACAACTCGCTGCACCCTTCCTTAGGAAGTTAGGTGGACTCAGCTCTTCAACAGCTCCAGGAATTCTCTTCTCTCACGACCTACATGCCATGGAAGTCTGCCTCATTGCCCTCATTGGAGCAACACTAAGAAACACAATCTGCTTCGCCTTCTTCTAGGAACTCTTACCCAAGGACCCCATACCTACAGGAGAAAGCAGGTTGCATTCCTACTGGAATCTAAGCAAAGTTTTTCCTGTTACACTGCAGGACTTTAGAATAGGTTTAGGCCCGAAGGGTTACCTAGAGCGTTCCAAGAATGAGGGAGTTCGATACATGCCGAAAACCCTGTGAAGAAAAGTTGATTCAGCAAGGGACCAGGGTGTAGCTAGAGTCTCTATTGACTTGTTAGAAATCAGAAGGGTTTCGGCTGCATTTTAACCGGAGAAGAAGACCTGAAGGCACAAGCCTTGCTTTCCCATGTTAAATCTCTAAACATGCTTCCCTGAAGAATCCTAAATAACACTGTTTTTACCTGGCTTCTGGTCTTTGTAGGCAGCCCTCACGAAAGAGAAGTAGTTTTCTCTAAGGAAACACGGTGCTTCCATAGCATGGGTGGGAGCTCCTGCTGTCCTGCTCTAGAGCTACAGGGAAACTTGACGTGAGTCTTTGCCTCAAGCTAAGGCCTGAAAAGCCTTGCTGAAGCGAAAGCGCTTAGCAGTTTCCATTATGTCGTATTCGAAGGTCTGCATTACTTGAACGTTTCTTCACTTTACCAGACACTAGGCACACTCGGGTAGGCACCCTTTTTCGTACAAATACAGTGAGTACCAGCAGTCTCCTTTGCTCTTCTAAGAAACATCCAGACCTAGGAGCCTTTCCCAGTCACTCTATGTAATCAGAGTGTAGGGCAACTCGCAGCACCCTTCCTTAGGAAGCTAGGTGGACTCAGCTCTTCAACAGCTCCAGGGATCTGTTCTCTCATGTCCTACATGCCATGGAAGTCTGCCTCATTGCCCTCTGTGGAGCTTCACAAAGATACACACTCTGCTTCGCCTACCTCTAGGAACTCTTACCCAATGACCCCATACCTACAGGAGAGAGGAGGCTTGCATTCCTACTGGAACCAAATCACCGTTTTTCCTGTTAAAATGCAGGACTTTAAACTAGGCTTCGGCCCAATAGCACTGGTAGAACGTTCCAAGGATGAGGGAGTTCCATATATGCAGAACACTCTGTGAAGAAAAGTTGATTCAGCAAGGGACCAGAGTGTAGCTAGAGTCTCTTTGGACTTTTTAGATAAAAGAAGGTGTCCGGGTGCATGTTCACCAGAAAAGAAGACTTGAATGCCTAAGCCTTGCGTTCCCATTTTAAATCTCTATCCATGCCAGCCTGAGATACCTAAATAACACTGCTTTGACTGGCCTCTATTCACTGTGGGCAGCCCTCTGGAAAGAAAAGGAGTTTCTCTAAGGAAACACGGTGCTTCCCTAGCATGGGTGGGAGTTCCTCCTGTCATGCTCTAGAGCTACAGGGTAACTTGACGTGAGTCCTTGCCTCAAGCTAAGGCCTGAAAAGCCCTGCTGAAGCGAAAGCGCTTAGCATTTTCCATTATGTCGTATTGGAAGTTCTGCTTTACTTGAACGTTTCTTCACTCTACCAGACACTAGGCACCCTAGTGTAGGCACCCTTTTTCCTACAAATACATTGAGTACCAGCAGTCTCCTTTGCTCTTCTAAGTAACATCCAGCCTTAGAAGCCTTTCCCAGTCACTCTATGTATTCAGAGTGTAGGACAACTCGCTGCACCCTTCCTTAGGAAGTTAGGTGGACTCAGCTCTTCAACAGCTCCAGGAATCCTGTTCTCTCACGACCTACATGCCATGGAAGTCTGCCTCATTGCCCTCATTGGAGCAACACTAAGAAACACAATCTGCTTCGCCTTCTTCTAGGAACTCTTACCCAAGGACCCCATACCTACAGGAGAAAGCAGGTTGCATTCCTCCTGGAATCTAAGCAAAGTTTTTCCTGTTGCACTGCAGGACTTTAGAATAGGTTTAGGCCCGAAGGGTTACCTAGAGCGTTCCAAGAATGAGGGAGTTCGATACATGCCGAAAACCCTGTGAAGAAAAGTTGATTCAGCAAGGGACCAGGGTGTAGCTAGAGTCTCTATTGACTTGTTAGAAATCAGAAGGGTTTCCGCTGCATTTTAACCGGAGAAGAAGACCTGAAGGCACAAGCCTTGCTTTCCCATGTTAAATCTCTAAACATGCTTCCCTGAGGAATCCTAAATAACACTGTTTTTACCTGGCTTCTGGTCTTTGTAGGCAGCCCTCACGAAAGAGAAGTAGTTTTCTCTAAGGAAACACGGTGCTTCCATAGCATGGGTGGGAGCTCCTGCTGTCCTGCTCTAGAGCTACAGGGAAACTTGACGTGAGTCTTTGCCTCAAGCTAAGGCCTGAAAAGCCTTGCTGAAGCGAAAGCGCTTAGCAGTTTCCATTATGTCGTATTCGAAGGTCTGCATTACTTGAACGTTTCTTCACTTTACCAGACACTAGGCACACTCGGGTAGGCACCCTTTTTCGTACAAATACAGTGAGTACCAGCAGTCTCCTTTGCTCTTCTAAGAAACATCCAGACCTAGGAGCCTTTCCCAGTCACTCTATGTAATCAGAGTGTAGGGCAACTCGCAGCACCCTTCCTTAGGAAGCTAGGTGGACTCAGCTCTTCAACAGCTCCAGGGATCTGTTCTCTCATGTCCTACATGCCATGGAAGTCTGCCTCATTGCCCTCTGTGGAGCTTCACAAAGATACACAATCTGCTTCGCCTACCTCTAGGAACTCTTACCCAATGACCCCATACCTACAGGAGAGAGGAGGCTTGCATTCCTACTGGAACCAAATCACCGTTTTTCCTGTTAAAATGCAGGACTTTAAACTAGGCTTCGGCCCAATAGCACTGGTAGAACGTTCCAAGGATGAGGGAGTTCCATATATGCAGAACACTCTGTGAAGAAAAGTTGATTCAGCAAGGGACCAGAGTGTAGCTAGAGTCTCTTTGGACTTTTTAGATAAAAGAAGGTGTCCGGGTGCATGTTCACCAGAAAAGAAGACTTGAATGCCTAAGCCTTGCGTTCCCATTTTAAATCTCTATCCATGCCAGCCTGAGATACCTAAATAACACTGCTTTGACTGGCCTCTATTCACTGTGGGCAGCCCTCTGGAAAGAAAAGGAGTTTCTCTAAGGAAACACGGTGCTTCCCTAGCATGGGTGGGAGTTCCTCCTGTCATGCTCTAGAGCTACAGGGTAACTTGACGTGAGTCCTTGCCTCAAGCTAAGGCCTGAAAAGCCCTGCTGAAGCGAAAGCGCTTAGCATTTTCCATTATGTCGTATTGGAAGTTCTGCTTTACTTGAACGTTTCTTCACTCTACCAGACACTAGGCACCCTAGTGTAGGCACCCTTTTTCCTACAAATACATTGAGTACCAGCAGTCTCCTTTGCTCTTCTAAGTAACATCCAGACTTAGAAGCCTTTCCCAGTCACTCTATGTATTCAGAGTGTAGGACAACTCGCTGCACCCTTCCTTAGGAAGTTAGGTGGACTCAGCTCTTCAACAGCTCCAGGAATTCTGTTCTCTCACGACCTACATGCCATGGAAGTCTGCCTCATTGCCCTCATTGGAGCTACACTAAGAAACACAATCTGCTTCGCCTTCTTCTAGGAACTCTTACCCAAGGACCCCATACCTACAGGAGAAAGCAGGTTGCATTCCTACTGGAATCTAAGCAAAGTTGTTCCTGTTGCACTGCAGGACTTTAGAAGAGGTTTAGGCCCGAAGGGTTACCTAGAGCGTTCCAAGAATGAGGGAGTTCGATACATGCCGAAAACCCTGTGAAGAAAAGTTGATTCAGCAAGGGACCAGGGTGTAGCTAGAGTCTCTATTGACTTGTTAGAAATCAGAAGGGTTTCCGCTGCATTTTAACCGGAGAAGAAGACCTGAAGGCACAAGCCTTGCTTTCCCATGTTAAATCTCTAAACATGCTTCCCTGAAGAATCCTAAATAACACTGTTTTTACCTGGCTTCTGGTCTTTGTAGGCAGCCCTCACGAAAGAGAAGTAGTTTTCTCTAAGGAAACACGGTGCTTCCATAGCATGGGTGGGAGCTCCTGCTGTCCTGCTCTAGAGCTACAGGGAAACTTGACGTGAGTCTTTGCCTCAAGCTAAGGCCTGAAAAGCCTTGCTGAAGCGAAAGCGCTTAGCAGTTTCCATTATGTCGTATTCGAAGGTCTGCATTACTTGAACGTTTCTTCACTTTACCAGACACTAGGCACACTCGGGTAGGCACCCTTTTTCGTACAAATACAGTGAGTACCAGCAGTCTCCTTTGCTCTTCTAAGAAACATCCAGACCTAGGAGCCTTTCCCAGTCACTCTATGTAATCAGAGTGTAGGGCAACTCGCAGCACCCTTCCTTAGGAAGCTAGGTGGACTCAGCTCTTCAACAGCTCCAGGGATCTGTTCTCTCATGTCCTACATGCCATGGAAGTCTGCCTCATTGCCCTCTGTGGAGCTTCACAAAGATACACAATCTGCTTCGCCTACCTCTAGGAACTCTTACCCAATGACCCCATACCTACAGGAGAGAGGAGGCTTGCATTCCTACTGGAACCAAATCACCGTTTTTCCTGTTAAAATGCAGGACTTTAAACTAGGCTTCGGCCCAATAGCACTGGTAGAACGTTCCAAGGATGAGGGAGTTCCATATATGCAGAACACTCTGTGAAGAAAAGTTGATTCAGCAAGGGACCAGAGTGTAGCTAGAGTCTCTTTGGACTTTTTAGATAAAAGAAGGTGTCCGGGTGCATGTTCACCAGAAAAGAAGACTTGAATGCCTAAGCCTTGCGTTCCCATTTTAAATCTCTATCCATGCCAGCCTGAGATACCTAAATAACACTGCTTTGACTGGCCTCTATTCACTGTGGGCAGCCCTCTGGAAAGAAAAGGAGTTTCTCTAAGGAAACACGGTGCTTCCCTAGCATGGGTGGGAGTTCCTCCTGTCATGCTCTAGAGCTACAGGGTAACTTGACGTGAGTCCTTGCCTCAAGCTAAGGCCTGAAAAGCCCTGCTGAAGCGAAAGCGCTTAGCATTTTCCATTATGTCGTATTGGAAGTTCTGCTTTACTTGAACGTTTCTTCACTCTACCAGACACTAGGCACCCTAGTGTAGGCACCCTTTTTCCTACAAATACATTGAGTACCAGCAGTCTCCTTTGCTCTTCTAAGTAACATCCAGACTTAGAAGCCTTTCCCAGTCACTCTATGTATTCAGAGTGTAGGACAACTCGCTGCACCCTTCCTTAGGAAGTTAGGTGGACTCAGCTCTTCAACAGCTCCAGGAATTCTGTTCTCTCACGACCTACATGCCATGGAAGTCTGCCTCATTGCCCTCATTGGAGCTACACTAAGAAACACAATCTGCTTCGCCTTCTTCTAGGAACTCTTACCCAAGGACCCCATACCTACAGGAGAAAGCAGGTTGCATTCCTACTGGAATCTAAGCAAAGTTGTTCCTGTTGCACTGCAGGACTTTAGAAGAGGTTTAGGCCCGAAGGGTTACCTAGAGCATTCCAAGAATGAGGGAGTTCGATACATGCCGAAAACCCTGTGAAGAAAAGTTGATTCAGCAAGGGACCAGGGTGTAGCTAGAGTCTCTATTGACTTGTTAGAAATCAGAAGGGTTTCCGCTGCATTTTAACCGGAGAAGAAGACCTGAAGGCACAAGCCTTGCTTTCCCATGTTAAATCTCTAAACATGCTTCCCTGAAGAATCCTAAATAACACTGTTTTTACCTGGCTTCTGGTCTTTGTAGGCAGCCCTCACGAAAGAGAAGTAGTTTTCTCTAAGGAAACACGGTGCTTCCATAGCATGGGTGGGAGCTCCTGCTGTCCTGCTCTAGAGCTACAGGGAAACTTGACGTGAGTCTTTGCCTCAAGCTAAGGCCTGAAAAGCCTTGCTGAAGCGAAAGCGCTTAGCAGTTTCCATTATGTCGTATTCGAAGGTCTGCATTACTTGAACGTTTCTTCACTTTACCAGACACTAGGCACACTCGGGTAGGCCCCCGTTTTCGTACAAATACAGTGAGTACCAGCAGTCTCCTTTGCTCTTCTAAGAAACATCCAGACCTAGGAGCCTTTCCCAGTCACTCTATGTAATCAGAGTGTAGGGCAACTCGCAGCACCCTTCCTTAGGAAGCTAGGTGGACTCAGCTCTTCAACAGCTCCAGGGATCTGTTCTCTCATGTCCTACATGCCATGGAAGTCTGCCTCATTGCCCTCTGTGGAGCTTCACAAAGATACACAATCTGCTTCGCCTACCTCTAGGAACTCTTACCCAATGACCCCATACCTACAGGAGAGAGGAGGCTTGCATTCCTACTGGAACCAAATCACCGTTTTTCCTGTTAAAATGCAGGACTTTAAACTAGGCTTCGGCCCAATAGCACTGGTAGAACGTTCCAAGGATGAGGGAGTTCCATATATGCAGAACACTCTGTGAAGAAAAGTTGATTCAGCAAGGGACCAGAGTGTAGCTAGAGTCTCTTTGGACTTTTTAGATAAAAGAAGGTGTCCGGGTGCATGTTCACCAGAAAAGAAGACTTGAATGCCTAAGCCTTGCGTTCCCATTTTAAATCTCTATCCATGCCAGCCTGAGATACCTAAATAACACTGCTTTGACTGGCCTCTATTCACTGTGGGCAGCCCTCTGGAAAGAAAAGGAGTTTCTCTAAGGAAACACGGTGCTTCCCTAGCATGGGTGGGAGTTCCTCCTGTCATGCTCTAGAGCTACAGGGTAACTTGACGTGAGTCCTTGCCTCAAGCTAAGGCCTGAAAAGCCCTGCTGAAGCGAAAGCGCTTAGCATTTTCCATTATGTCGTATTGGAAGTTCTGCTTTACTTGAACGTTTCTTCACTCTACCAGACACTAGGCACCCTAGTGTAGGCACCCTTTTTCCTACAAATACATTGAGTACCAGCAGTCTCCTTTGCTCTTCTAAGTAACATCCAGCCTTAGAAGCCTTTCCCAGTCACTCTATGTATTCAGAGTGTAGGACAACTCGCTGCACCCTTCCTTAGGAAGTTAGGTGAACTCAGCTCTTCAACAGCTCCAGGAATCCTGTTCTCTCACGACCTACATGCCATGGAAGTCTGCCTCATTGCCCTCATTGGAGCAACACTAAGAAACACAATCTGCTTCGCCTTCTTCTAGGAACTCTTACCCAAGGACCCCATACCTACAGGAGAAAGCAGGTTGCATTCCTCCTGGAATCTAAGCAAAGTTTTTCCTGTTGCACTGCAGGACTTTAGAATAGGTTTAGGCCCGAAGGGTTACCTAGAGCGTTCCAAGAATGAGGGAGTTCGATACATGCCGAAAACCCTGTGAAGAAAAGTTGATTCAGCAAGGGACCAGGGTGTAGCTAGAGTCTCTATTGACTTGTTAGAAATCAGAAGGGTTTCGGCTGCATTTTAACCGGGGAAGAAGACCTGAAGGCACAAGCCTTGCTTTCCCATGTTAAATCTCTAAACATGCTTCCCTGAAGAATCCTAAATAACACTGTTTTTACCTGGCTTCTGGTCTTTGTAGGCAGCCCTCACGAAAGAGAAGTAGTTTTCTCTAAGGAAACACGGTGCTTCCATAGCATGGGTGGGAGCTCCTGCTGTCCTGCTCTAGAGCTACAGGGAAACTTGACGTGAGTCTTTGCCTCAAGCTAAGGCCTGAAAAGCCTTGCTGAAGCGAAAGCGCTTAGCAGTTTCCATTATGTCGTATTCGAAGGTCTGCATTACTTGAACGTTTCTTCACTTTACCAGACACTAGGCACACTCGGGTAGGCACCCTTTTTCGTACAAATACAGTGAGTACCAGCAGTCTCCTTTGCTCTTCTAAGAAACATCCAGACCTAGGAGCCTTTCCCAGTCACTCTATGTAATCAGAGTGTAGGGCAACTCGCAGCACCCTTCCTTAGGAAGCTAGGTGGACTCAGCTCTTCAACAGCTCCAGGGATCTGTTCTCTCATGTCCTACATGCCATGGAAGTCTGCCTCATTGCCCTCTGTGGAGCTTCACAAAGATACACAATCTGCTTCGCCTACCTCTAGGAACTCTTACCCAATGACCCCATACCTACAGGAGAGAGGAGGCTTGCATTCCTACTGGAACCAAATCACCGTTTTTCCTGTTAAAATGCAGGACTTTAAACTAGGCTTCGGCCCAATAGCACTGGTAGAACGTTCCAAGGATGAGGGAGTTCCATATATGCAGAACACTCTGTGAAGAAAAGTTGATTCAGCAAGGGACCAGAGTGTAGCTAGAGTCTCTTTGGACTTTTTAGATAAAAGAAGGTGTCCGGGTGCATGTTCACCAGAAAAGAAGACTTGAATGCCTAAGCCTTGCGTTCCCATTTTAAATCTCTATCCATGCCAGCCTGAGATACCTAAATAACACTGCTTTGACTGGCCTCTATTCACTGTGGGCAGCCCTCTGGAAAGAAAAGGAGTTTCTCTAAGGAAACACGGTGCTTCCCTAGCATGGGTGGGAGTTCCTCCTGTCATGCTCTAGAGCTACAGGGTAACTTGACGTGAGTCCTTGCCTCAAGCTAAGGCCTGAAAAGCCCTGCTGAAGCGGAAGCGCTTAGCATTTTCCATTATGTCGTATTGGAAGTTCTGCTTTACTTGAACGTTTCTTCACTCTACCAGACACTAGGCACCCTAGTGTAGGCACCCTTTTTCCTACAAATACATTGAGTACCAGCAGTCTCCTTTGCTCTTCTAAGTAACATCCAGACTTAGAAGCCTTTCCCAGTCACTCTATGTATTCAGAGTGTAGGACAACTCGCTGCACCCTTCCTTAGGAAGTTAGGTGGACTCAGCTCTTCAACAGCTCCAGGAATTCTGTTCTCTCACGACCTACATGCCATGGAAGTCTGCCTCATTGCCCTCATTGGAGCAACACTAAGAAACACAATCTGCTTCGCCTTCTTCTAGGAACTCTTACCCAAGGACCCCATACCTACAGGAGAAAGCAGGTTGCATTCCTACTGGAATCTAAGCAAAGTTGTTCCTGTTGCACTGCAGGACTTTAGAATAGGTTTAGGCCCGAAGGGTTACCTAGAGCGTTCCAAGAATGAGGGAGTTCGATACATGCCGAAAACCCTGTGAAGAAAAGTTGATTCAGCAAGGGACCAGGGTGTAGCTAGAGTCTCTATTGACTTGTTAGAAATCAGAAGGGTTTCGGCTGCATTTTAACCGGAGAAGAAGACCTGAAGGCACAAGCCTTGCTTTCCCATGTTAAATCTCTAAACATGCTTCCCTGAAGAATCCTAAATAACACTGTTTTTACCTGGCTTCTGGTCTTTGTAGGCAGCCCTCACGAAAGAGAAGTAGTTTTCTCTAAGGAAACACGGTGCTTCCATAGCATGGGTGGGAGCTCCTGCTGTCCTGCTCTAGAGCTACAGGGAAACTTGACGTGAGTCTTTGCCTCAAGCTAAGGCCTGAAAAGCCTTGCTGAAGCGAAAGCGCTTAGCAGTTTCCATTATGTCGTATTCGAAGGTCTGCATTACTTGAACGTTTCTTCACTTTACCAGACACTAGGCACACTCGGGTAGGCACCCTTTTTCGTACAAATACAGTGAGTACCAGCAGTCTCCTTTGCTCTTCTAAGAAACATCCAGACCTAGGAGCCTTTCCCAGTCACTCTATGTAATCAGAGTGTAGGGCAACTCGCAGCACCCTTCCTTAGGAAGCTAGGTGGACTCAGCTCTTCAACAGCTCCAGGGATCTGTTCTCTCATGTCCTACATGCCATGGAAGTCTGCCTCATTGCCCTCTGTGGAGCTTCACAAAGATACACAATCTGCTTCGCCTACCTCTAGGAACTCTTACCCAATGACCCCATACCTACAGGAGAGAGGAGGCTTGCATTCCTACTGGAACCAAATCACCGTTTTTCCTGTTAAAATGCAGGACTTTAAACTAGGCTTCGGCCCAATAGCACTGGTAGAACGTTCCAAGGATGAGGGAGTTCCATATATGCAGAACACTCTGTGAAGAAAAGTTGATTCAGCAAGGGACCAGAGTGTAGCTAGAGTCTCTTTGGACTTTTTAGATAAAAGAAGGTGTCCGGGTGCATGTTCACCAGAAAAGAAGACTTGAATGCCTAAGCCTTGCGTTCCCATTTTAAATCTCTATCCATGCCAGCCTGAGATACCTAAATAACACTGCTTTGACTGGCCTCTATTCACTGTGGGCAGCCCTCTGGAAAGAAAAGGAGTTTCTCTAAGGAAACACGGTGCTTCCCTAGCATGGGTGGGAGTTCCTCCTGTCATGCTCTAGAGCTACAGGGTAACTTGACGTGAGTCCTTGCCTCAAGCTAAGGCCTGAAAAGCCCTGCTGAAGCGGAAGCGCTTAGCATTTTCCATTATGTCGTATTGGAAGTTCTGCTTTACTTGAACGTTTCTTCACTCTACCAGACACTAGGCACCCTAGTGTAGGCACCCTTTTTCCTACAAATACATTGAGTACCAGCAGTCTCCTTTGCTCTTCTAAGTAACATCCAGACTTAGAAGCCTTTCCCAGTCACTCTATGTATTCAGAGTGTAGGACAACTCGCTGCACCCTTCCTTAGGAAGTTAGGTGGACTCAGCTCTTCAACAGCTCCAGGAATTCTGTTCTCTCACGACCTACATGCCATGGAAGTCTGCCTCATTGCCCTCATTGGAGCAACACTAAGAAACACAATCTGCTTCGCCTTCTTCTAGGAACTCTTACCCAAGGACCCCATACCTACAGGAGAAAGCAGGTTGCATTCCTACTGGAATCTAAGCAAAGTTGTTCCTGTTGCACTGCAGGACTTTAGAATAGGTTTAGGCCCGAAGGGTTACCTAGAGCGTTCCAAGAATGAGGGAGTTCGATACATGCCGAAAACCCTGTGAAGAAAAGTTGATTCAGCAAGGGACCAGGGTGTAGCTAGAGTCTCTATTGACTTGTTAGAAATCAGAAGGGTTTCGGCTGCATTTTAACCGGAGAAGAAGACCTGAAGGCACAAGCCTTGCTTTCCCATGTTAAATCTCTAAACATGCTTCCCTGAAGAATCCTAAATAACACTGTTTTTACCTGGCTTCTGGTCTTTGTAGGCAGCCCTCACGAAAGAGAAGTAGTTTTCTCTAAGGAAACACGGTGCTTCCATAGCATGGGTGGGAGCTCCTGCTGTCCTGCTCTAGAGCTACAGGGAAACTTGACGTGAGTCTTTGCCTCAAGCTAAGGCCTGAAAAGCCTTGCTGAAGCGAAAGCGCTTAGCAGTTTCCATTATGTCGTATTCGAAGGTCTGCATTACTTGAACGTTTCTTCACTTTACCAGACACTAGGCACACTCGGGTAGGCACCCTTTTTCGTACAAATACAGTGAGTACCAGCAGTCTCCTTTGCTCTTCTAAGAAACATCCAGACCTAGGAGCCTTTCCCAGTCACTCTATGTAATCAGAGTGTAGGGCAACTCGCAGCACCCTTCCTTAGGAAGCTAGGTGGACTCAGCTCTTCAACAGCTCCAGGGATCTGTTCTCTCATGTCCTACATGCCATGGAAGTCTGCCTCATTGCCCTCTGTGGAGCTTCACAAAGATACACAATCTGCTTCGCCTACCTCTAGGAACTCTTACCCAATGACCCCATACCTACAGGAGAGAGGAGGCTTGCATTCCTACTGGAACCAAATCACCGTTTTTCCTGTTAAAATGCAGGACTTTAAACTAGGCTTCGGCCCAATAGCACTGGTAGAACGTTCCAAGGATGAGGGAGTTCCATATATGCAGAACACTCTGTGAAGAAAAGTTGATTCAGCAAGGGACCAGAGTGTAGCTAGAGTCTCTTTGGACTTTTTAGATAAAAGAAGGTGTCCGGGTGCATGTTCACCAGAAAAGAAGACTTGAATGCCTAAGCCTTGCGTTCCCATTTTAAATCTCTATCCATGCCAGCCTGAGATACCTAAATAACACTGCTTTGACTGGCCTCTATTCACTGTGGGCAGCCCTCTGGAAAGAAAAGGAGTTTCTCTAAGGAAACACGGTGCTTCCCTAGCATGGGTGGGAGTTCCTCCTGTCATGCTCTAGAGCTACAGGGTAACTTGACGTGAGTCCTTGCCTCAAGCTAAGGCCTGAAAAGCCCTGCTGAAGCGAAAGCGCTTAGCATTTTCCATTATGTCGTATTGGAAGTTCTGCTTTACTTGAACGTTTCTTCACTCTACCAGACACTAGGCACCCTAGTGTAGGCACCCTTTTTCCTACAAATACATTGAGTACCAGCAGTCTCCTTTGCTCTTCTAAGTAACATCCAGACTTAGAAGCCTTTCCCAGTCACTCTATGTATTCAGAGTGTAGGACAACTCGCTGCACCCTTCCTTAGGAAGTTAGGTGGACTCAGCTCTTCAACAGCTCCAGGAATTCTGTTCTCTCACGACCTACATGCCATGGAAGTCTGCCTCATTGCCCTCATTGGAGCTACACTAAGAAACACAATCTGCTTCGCCTTCTTCTAGGAACTCTTACCCAAGGACCCCATACCTACAGGAGAAAGCAGGTTGCATTCCTACTGGAATCTAAGCAAAGTTGTTCCTGTTGCACTGCAGGACTTTAGAAGAGGTTTAGGCCCGAAGGGTTACCTAGAGCGTTCCAAGAATGAGGGAGTTCGATACATGCCGAAAACCCTGTGAAGAAAAGTTGATTCAGCAAGGGACCAGGGTGTAGCTAGAGTCTCTATTGACTTGTTAGAAATCAGAAGGGTTTCCGCTGCATTTTAACCGGAGAAGAAGACCTGAAGGCACAAGCCTTGCTTTCCCATGTTAAATCTCTAAACATGCTTCCCTGAAGAATCCTAAATAACACTGTTTTTACCTGGCTTCTGGTCTTTGTAGGCAGCCCTCACGAAAGAGAAGTAGTTTTCTCTAAGGAAACACGGTGCTTCCATAGCATGGGTGGGAGCTCCTGCTGTCCTGCTCTAGAGCTACAGGGAAACTTGACGTGAGTCTTTGCCTCAAGCTAAGGCCTGAAAAGCCTTGCTGAAGCGAAAGCGCTTAGCAGTTTCCATTATGTCGTATTCGAAGGTCTGCATTACTTGAACGTTTCTTCACTTTACCAGACACTAGGCACACTCGGGTAGGCACCCTTTTTCGTACAAATACAGTGAGTACCAGCAGTCTCCTTTGCTCTTCTAAGAAACATCCAGACCTAGGAGCCTTTCCCAGTCACTCTATGTAATCAGAGTGTAGGGCAACTCGCAGCACCCTTCCTTAGGAAGCTAGGTGGACTCAGCTCTTCAACAGCTCCAGGGATCTGTTCTCTCATGTCCTACATGCCATGGAAGTCTGCCTCATTGCCCTCTGTGGAGCTTCACAAAGATACACAATCTGCTTCGCCTACCTCTAGGAACTCTTACCCAATGACCCCATACCTACAGGAGAGAGGAGGCTTGCATTCCTACTGGAACCAAATCACCGTTTTTCCTGTTAAAATGCAGGACTTTAAACTAGGCTTCGGCCCAATAGCACTGGTAGAACGTTCCAAGGATGAGGGAGTTCCATATATGCAGAACACTCTGTGAAGAAAAGTTGATTCAGCAAGGGACCAGAGTGTAGCTAGAGTCTCTTTGGACTTTTTAGATAAAAGAAGGTGTCCGGGTGCATGTTCACCAGAAAAGAAGACTTGAATGCCTAAGCCTTGCGTTCCCATTTTAAATCTCTATCCATGCCAGCCTGAGATACCTAAATAACACTGCTTTGACTGGCCTCTATTCACTGTGGGCAGCCCTCTGGAAAGAAAAGGAGTTTCTCTAAGGAAACACGGTGCTTCCCTAGCATGGGTGGGAGTTCCTCCTGTCATGCTCTAGAGCTACAGGGTAACTTGACGTGAGTCCTTGCCTCAAGCTAAGGCCTGAAAAGCCCTGCTGAAGCGAAAGCGCTTAGCATTTTCCATTATGTCGTATTGGAAGTTCTGCTTTACTTGAACGTTTCTTCACTCTACCAGACACTAGGCACCCTAGTGTAGGCACCCTTTTTCCTACAAATACATTGAGTACCAGCAGTCTCCTTTGCTCTTCTAAGTAACATCCAGACTTAGAAGCCTTTCCCAGTCACTCTATGTATTCAGAGTGTAGGACAACTCGCTGCACCCTTCCTTAGGAAGTTAGGTGGACTCAGCTCTTCAACAGCTCCAGGAATTCTGTTCTCTCACGACCTACATGCCATGGAAGTCTGCCTCATTGCCCTCATTGGAGCTACACTAAGAAACACAATCTGCTTCGCCTTCTTCTAGGAACTCTTACCCAAGGACCCCATACCTACAGGAGAAAGCAGGTTGCATTCCTACTGGAATCTAAGCAAAGTTGTTCCTGTTGCACTGCAGGACTTTAGAAGAGGTTTAGGCCCGAAGGGTTACCTAGAGCGTTCCAAGAATGAGGGAGTTCGATACATGCCGAAAACCCTGTGAAGAAAAGTTGATTCAGCAAGGGACCAGGGTGTAGCTAGAGTCTCTATTGACTTGTTAGAAATCAGAAGGGTTTCGGCTGCATTTTAACCGGAGAAGAAGACCTGAAGGCACAAGCCTTGCTTTCCCATGTTAAATCTCTAAACATGCTTCCCTGAAGAATCCTAAATAACACTGTTTTTACCTGGCTTCTGGTCTTTGTAGGCAGCCCTCACGAAAGAGAAGTAGTTTTCTCTAAGGAAACACGGTGCTTCCATAGCATGGGTGGGAGCTCCTGCTGTCCTGCTCTAGAGCTACAGGGAAACTTGACGTGAGTCTTTGCCTCAAGCTAAGGCCTGAAAAGCCTTGCTGAAGCGAAAGCGCTTAGCAGTTTCCATTATGTCGTATTCGAAGGTCTGCATTACTTGAACGTTTCTTCACTTTACCAGACACTAGGCACACTCGGGTAGGCACCCTTTTTCGTACAAATACAGTGAGTACCAGCAGTCTCCTTTGCTCTTCTAAGAAACATCCAGACCTAGGAGCCTTTCCCAGTCACTCTATGTAATCAGAGTGTAGGGCAACTCGCAGCACCCTTCCTTAGGAAGCTAGGTGGACTCAGCTCTTCAACAGCTCCAGGGATCTGTTCTCTCATGTCCTACATGCCATGGAAGTCTGCCTCATTGCCCTCTGTGGAGCTTCACAAAGATACACAATCTGCTTCGCCTACCTCTAGGAACTCTTACCCAATGACCCCATACCTACAGGAGAGAGGAGGCTTGCATTCCTACTGGAACCAAATCACCGTTTTTCCTGTTAAAATGCAGGACTTTAAACTAGGCTTCGGCCCAATAGCACTGGTAGAACGTTCCAAGGATGAGGGAGTTCCATATATGCAGAACACTCTGTGAAGAAAAGTTGATTCAGCAAGGGACCAGAGTGTAGCTAGAGTCTCTTTGGACTTTTTAGATAAAAGAAGGTGTCCGGGTGCATGTTCACCAGAAAAGAAGACTTGAATGCCTAAGCCTTGCGTTCCCATTTTAAATCTCTATCCATGCCAGCCTGAGATACCTAAATAACACTGCTTTGACTGGCCTCTATTCACTGTGGGCAGCCCTCTGGAAAGAAAAGGAGTTTCTCTAAGGAAACACGGTGCTTCCCTAGCATGGGTGGGAGTTCCTCCTGTCATGCTCTAGAGCTACAGGGTAACTTGACGTGAGTCCTTGCCTCAAGCTAAGGCCTGAAAAGCCCTGCTGAAGCGAAAGCGCTTAGCATTTTCCATTATGTCGTATTGGAAGTTCTGCTTTACTTGAACGTTTCTTCACTCTACCAGACACTAGGCACCCTAGTGTAGGCACCCTTTTTCCTACAAATACATTGAGTACCAGCAGTCTCCTTTGCTCTTCTAAGTAACATCCAGACTTAGAAGCCTTTCCCAGTCACTCTATGTATTCAGAGTGTAGGACAACTCGCTGCACCCTTCCTTAGGAAGTTAGGTGGACTCAGCTCTTCAACAGCTCCAGGAATTCTGTTCTCTCACGACCTACATGCCATGGAAGTCTGCCTCATTGCCCTCATTGGAGCTACACTAAGAAACACAATCTGCTTCGCCTTCTTCTAGGAACTCTTACCCAAGGACCCCATACCTACAGGAGAAAGCAGGTTGCATTCCTACTGGAATCTAAGCAAAGTTGTTCCTGTTGCACTGCAGGACTTTAGAAGAGGTTTAGGCCCGAAGGGTTACCTAGAGCGTTCCAAGAATGAGGGAGTTCGATACATGCCGAAAACCCTGTGAAGAAAAGTTGATTCAGCAAGGGACCAGGGTGTAGCTAGAGTCTCTATTGACTTGTTAGAAATCAGAAGGGTTTCCGCTGCATTTTAACCGGAGAAGAAGACCTGAAGGCACAAGCCTTGCTTTCCCATGTTAAATCTCTAAACATGCTTCCCTGAAGAATCCTAAATAACACTGTTTTTACCTGGCTTCTGGTCTTTGTAGGCAGCCCTCACGAAAGAGAAGTAGTTTTCTCTAAGGAAACACGGTGCTTCCATAGCATGGGTGGGAGCTCCTGCTGTCCTGCTCTAGAGCTACAGGGAAACTTGACGTGAGTCTTTGCCTCAAGCTAAGGCCTGAAAAGCCTTGCTGAAGCGAAAGCGCTTAGCAGTTTCCATTATGTCGTATTCGAAGGTCTGCATTACTTGAACGTTTCTTCACTTTACCAGACACTAGGCACACTCGGGTAGGCACCCTTTTTCGTACAAATACAGTGAGTACCAGCAGTCTCCTTTGCTCTTCTAAGAAACATCCAGACCTAGGAGCCTTTCCCAGTCACTCTATGTAATCAGAGTGTAGGGCAACTCGCAGCACCCTTCCTTAGGAAGCTAGGTGGACTCAGCTCTTCAACAGCTCCAGGGATCTGTTCTCTCATGTCCTACATGCCATGGAAGTCTGCCTCATTGCCCTCTGTGGAGCTTCACAAAGATACACAATCTGCTTCGCCTACCTCTAGGAACTCTTACCCAATGACCCCATACCTACAGGAGAGAGGAGGCTTGCATTCCTACTGGAACCAAATCACCGTTTTTCCTGTTAAAATGCAGGACTTTAAACTAGGCTTCGGCCCAATAGCACTGGTAGAACGTTCCAAGGATGAGGGAGTTCCATATATGCAGAACACTCTGTGAAGAAAAGTTGATTCAGCAAGGGACCAGAGTGTAGCTAGAGTCTCTTTGGACTTTTTAGATAAAAGAAGGTGTCCGGGTGCATGTTCACCAGAAAAGAAGACTTGAATGCCTAAGCCTTGCGTTCCCATTTTAAATCTCTATCCATGCCAGCCTGAGATACCTAAATAACACTGCTTTGACTGGCCTCTATTCACTGTGGGCAGCCCTCTGGAAAGAAAAGGAGTTTCTCTAAGGAAACACGGTGCTTCCCTAGCATGGGTGGGAGTTCCTCCTGTCATGCTCTAGAGCTACAGGGTAACTTGACGTGAGTCCTTGCCTCAAGCTAAGGCCTGAAAAGCCCTGCTGAAGCGGAAGCGCTTAGCATTTTCCATTATGTCGTATTGGAAGTTCTGCTTTACTTGAACGTTTCTTCACTCTACCAGACACTAGGCACCCTAGTGTAGGCACCCTTTTTCCTACAAATACATTGAGTACCAGCAGTCTCCTTTGCTCTTCTAAGTAACATCCAGACTTAGAAGCCTTTCCCAGTCACTCTATGTATTCAGAGTGTAGGACAACTCGCTGCACCCTTCCTTAGGAAGTTAGGTGGACTCAGCTCTTCAACAGCTCCAGGAATTCTGTTCTCTCACGACCTACATGCCATGGAAGTCTGCCTCATTGCCCTCATTGGAGCAACACTAAGAAACACAATCTGCTTCGCCTTCTTCTAGGAACTCTTACCCAAGGACCCCATACCTACAGGAGAAAGCAGGTTGCATTCCTACTGGAATCTAAGCAAAGTTGTTCCTGTTGCACTGCAGGACTTTAGAATAGGTTTAGGCCCGAAGGGTTACCTAGAGCGTTCCAAGAATGAGGGAGTTCGATACATGCCGAAAACCCTGTGAAGAAAAGTTGATTCAGCAAGGGACCAGGGTGTAGCTAGAGTCTCTATTGACTTGTTAGAAATCAGAAGGGTTTCGGCTGCATTTTAACCGGAGAAGAAGACCTGAAGGCACAAGCCTTGCTTTCCCATGTTAAATCTCTAAACATGCTTCCCTGAAGAATCCTAAATAACACTGTTTTTACCTGGCTTCTGGTCTTTGTAGGCAGCCCTCACGAAAGAGAAGTAGTGTTCTCTAAGGAAACACGGTGCTTCCATAGCATGGGTGGGAGCTCCTGCTGTCCTGCTCTAGAGCTACAGGGAAACTTGACGTGAGTCTTTGCCTCAAGCTAAGGCCTGAAAAGCCTTGCTGAAGCGAAAGCGCTTAGCAGTTTCCATTATGTCGTATTCGAAGGTCTGCATTACTTGAACGTTTCTTCACTTTACCAGACACTAGGCACACTCGGGTAGGCACCCTTTTTCGTACAAATACAGTGAGTACCAGCAGTCTCCTTTGCTCTTCTAAGAAACATCCAGACCTAGGAGCCTTTCCCAGTCACTCTATGTAATCAGAGTGTAGGGCAACTCGCAGCACCCTTCCTTAGGAAGCTAGGTGGACTCAGCTCTTCAACAGCTCCAGGGATCTGTTCTCTCATGTCCTACATGCCATGGAAGTCTGCCTCATTGCCCTCTGTGGAGCTTCACAAAGATACACAATCTGCTTCGCCTACCTCTAGGAACTCTTACCCAATGACCCCATACCTACAGGAGAGAGGAGGCTTGCATTCCTACTGGAACCAAATCACCGTTTTTCCTGTTAAAATGCAGGACTTTAAACTAGGCTTCGGCCCAATAGCACTGGTAGAACGTTCCAAGGATGAGGGAGTTCCATATATGCAGAACACTCTGTGAAGAAAAGTTGATTCAGCAAGGGACCAGAGTGTAGCTAGAGTCTCTTTGGACTTTTTAGATAAAAGAAGGTGTCCGGGTGCATGTTCACCAGAAAAGAAGACTTGAATGCCTAAGCCTTGCGTTCCCATTTTAAATCTCTATCCATGCCAGCCTGAGATACCTAAATAACACTGCTTTGACTGGCCTCTATTCACTGTGGGCAGCCCTCTGGAAAGAAAAGGAGTTTCTCTAAGGAAACACGGTGCTTCCCTAGCATGGGTGGGAGTTCCTCCTGTCATGCTCTAGAGCTACAGGGTAACTTGACGTGAGTCCTTGCCTCAAGCTAAGGCCTGAAAAGCCCTGCTGAAGCGAAAGCGCTTAGCATTTTCCATTATGTCGTATTGGAAGTTCTGCTTTACTTGAACGTTTCTTCACTCTACCAGACACTAGGCACCCTAGTGTAGGCACCCTTTTTCCTACAAATACATTGAGTACCAGCAGTCTCCTTTGCTCTTCTAAGTAACATCCAGACTTAGAAGCCTTTCCCAGTCACTCTATGTATTCAGAGTGTAGGACAACTCGCTGCACCCTTCCTTAGGAAGTTAGGTGGACTCAGCTCTTCAACAGCTCCAGGAATTCTGTTCTCTCACGACCTACATGCCATGGAAGTCTGCCTCATTGCCCTCATTGGAGCTACACTAAGAAACACAATCTGCTTCGCCTTCTTCTAGGAACTCTTACCCAAGGACCCCATACCTACAGGAGAAAGCAGGTTGCATTCCTACTGGAATCTAAGCAAAGTTGTTCCTGTTGCACTGCAGGACTTTAGAAGAGGTTTAGGCCCGAAGGGTTACCTAGAGCGTTCCAAGAATGAGGGAGTTCGATACATGCCGAAAACCCTGTGAAGAAAAGTTGATTCAGCAAGGGACCAGGGTGTAGCTAGAGTCTCTATTGACTTGTTAGAAATCAGAAGGGTTTCCGCTGCATTTTAACCGGAGAAGAAGACCTGAAGGCACAAGCCTTGCTTTCCCATGTTAAATCTCTAAACATGCTTCCCTGAAGAATCCTAAATAACACTGTTTTTACCTGGCTTCTGGTCTTTGTAGGCAGCCCTCACGAAAGAGAAGTAGTTTTCTCTAAGGAAACACGGTGCTTCCATAGCATGGGTGGGAGCTCCTGCTGTCCTGCTCTAGAGCTACAGGGAAACTTGACGTGAGTCTTTGCCTCAAGCTAAGGCCTGAAAAGCCTTGCTGAAGCGAAAGCGCTTAGCAGTTTCCATTATGTCGTATTCGAAGGTCTGCATTACTTGAACGTTTCTTCACTTTACCAGACACTAGGCACACTCGGGTAGGCACCCTTTTTCGTACAAATACAGTGAGTACCAGCAGTCTCCTTTGCTCTTCTAAGAAACATCCAGACCTAGGAGCCTTTCCCAGTCACTCTATGTAATCAGAGTGTAGGGCAACTCGCAGCACCCTTCCTTAGGAAGCTAGGTGGACTCAGCTCTTCAACAGCTCCAGGGATCTGTTCTCTCATGTCCTACATGCCATGGAAGTCTGCCTCATTGCCCTCTGTGGAGCTTCACAAAGATACACAATCTGCTTCGCCTACCTCTAGGAACTCTTACCCAATGACCCCATACCTACAGGAGAGAGGAGGCTTGCATTCCTACTGGAACCAAATCACCGTTTTTCCTGTTAAAATGCAGGACTTTAAACTAGGCTTCGGCCCAATAGCACTGGTAGAACGTTCCAAGGATGAGGGAGTTCCATATATGCAGAACACTCTGTGAAGAAAAGTTGATTCAGCAAGGGACCAGAGTGTAGCTAGAGTCTCTTTGGACTTTTTAGATAAAAGAAGGTGTCCGGGTGCATGTTCACCAGAAAAGAAGACTTGAATGCCTAAGCCTTGCGTTCCCATTTTAAATCTCTATCCATGCCAGCCTGAGATACCTAAATAACACTGCTTTGACTGGCCTCTATTCACTGTGGGCAGCCCTCTGGAAAGAAAAGGAGTTTCTCTAAGGAAACACGGTGCTTCCCTAGCATGGGTGGGAGTTCCTCCTGTCATGCTCTAGAGCTACAGGGTAACTTGACGTGAGTCCTTGCCTCAAGCTAAGGCCTGAAAAGCCCTGCTGAAGCGAAAGCGCTTAGCATTTTCCATTATGTCGTATTGGAAGTTCTGCTTTACTTGAACGTTTCTTCACTCTACCAGACACTAGGCACCCTAGTGTAGGCACCCTTTTTCCTACAAATACATTGAGTACCAGCAGTCTCCTTTGCTCTTCTAAGTAACATCCAGACTTAGAAGCCTTTCCCAGTCACTCTATGTATTCAGAGTGTAGGACAACTCGCTGCACCCTTCCTTAGGAAGTTAGGTGGACTCAGCTCTTCAACAGCTCCAGGAATTCTGTTCTCTCACGACCTACATGCCATGGAAGTCTGCCTCATTGCCCTCATTGGAGCTACACTAAGAAACACAATCTGCTTCGCCTTCTTCTAGGAACTCTTACCCAAGGACCCCATACCTACAGGAGAAAGCAGGTTGCATTCCTACTGGAATCTAAGCAAAGTTGTTCCTGTTGCACTGCAGGACTTTAGAAGAGGTTTAGGCCCGAAGGGTTACCTAGAGCGTTCCAAGAATGAGGGAGTTCGATACATGCCGAAAACCCTGTGAAGAAAAGTTGATTCAGCAAGGGACCAGGGTGTAGCTAGAGTCTCTATTGACTTGTTAGAAATCAGAAGGGTTTCGGCTGCATTTTAACCGGAGAAGAAGACCTGAAGGCACAAGCCTTGCTTTCCCATGTTAAATCTCTAAACATGCTTCCCTGAAGAAGCCTAAATAACACTGTTTTTACCTGGCTTCTGGTCTTTGTAGGCAGCCCTCACGAAAGAGAAGTAGTTTTCTCTAAGGAAACACGGTGCTTCCATAGCATGGGTGGGAGCTCCTGCTGTCCTGCTCTAGAGCTACAGGGCAACTTGACGTGAGTCTTTGCCTCAGGCTAAGGCCTGAAAAGCCTTGCTGAAGCGAAAGCGCTTAGCAGTTTCCATTATGTCGTATTCGAAGGTCTGCATTACTTGAACGTTTCTTCACTTTACCAGACACTAGGCACACTCGGGTAGGCACCCTTTTTCGTACAAATACAGTGAGTACCAGCAGTCTCCTTTGCTCTTCTAAGAAACATCCAGACCTAGGAGCCTTTCCCAGTCACTCTATGTAATCAGAGTGTAGGGCAACTCGCAGCACCCTTCCTTAGGAAGCTAGGTGGACTCAGCTCTTCAACAGCTCCAGGGATCTGTTCTCTCATGTCCTACATGCCATGGAAGTCTGCCTCATTGCCCTCTGTGGAGCTTCACAAAGATACACAATCTGCTTCGCCTACCTCTAGGAACTCTTACCCAATGACCCCATACCTACAGGAGAGAGGAGGCTTGCATTCCTACTGGAACCAAATCACCGTTTTTCCTGTTAAAATGCAGGACTTTAAACTAGGCTTCGGCCCAATAGCACTGGTAGAACGTTCCAAGGATGAGGGAGTTCCATATATGCAGAACACTCTGTGAAGAAAAGTTGATTCAGCAAGGGACCAGAGTGTAGCTAGAGTCTCTTTGGACTTTTTAGATAAAAGAAGGTGTCCGGGTGCATGTTCACCAGAAAAGAAGACTTGAATGCCTAAGCCTTGCGTTCCCATTTTAAATCTCTATCCATGCCAGCCTGAGATACCTAAATAACACTGCTTTGACTGGCCTCTATTCACTGTGGGCAGCCCTCTGGAAAGAAAAGGAGTTTCTCTAAGGAAACACGGTGCTTCCCTAGCATGGGTGGGAGTTCCTCCTGTCATGCTCTAGAGCTACAGGGTAACTTGACGTGAGTCCTTGCCTCAAGCTAAGGCCTGAAAAGCCCTGCTGAAGCGGAAGCGCTTAGCATTTTCCATTATGTCGTATTGGAAGTTCTGCTTTACTTGAACGTTTCTTCACTCTACCAGACACTAGGCACCCTAGTGTAGGCACCCTTTTTCCTACAAATACATTGAGTACCAGCAGTCTCCTTTGCTCTTCTAAGTAACATCCAGACTTAGAAGCCTTTCCCAGTCACTCTATGTATTCAGAGTGTAGGACAACTCGCTGCACCCTTCCTTAGGAAGTTAGGTGGACTCAGCTCTTCAACAGCTCCAGGAATTCTGTTCTCTCACGACCTACATGCCATGGAAGTCTGCCTCATTGCCCTCATTGGAGCAACACTAAGAAACACAATCTGCTTCGCCTTCTTCTAGGAACTCTTACCCAAGGACCCCATACCTACAGGAGAAAGCAGGTTGCATTCCTACTGGAATCTAAGCAAAGTTGTTCCTGTTGCACTGCAGGACTTTAGAATAGGTTTAGGCCCGAAGGGTTACCTAGAGCGTTCCAAGAATGAGGGAGTTCGATACATGCCGAAAACCCTGTGAAGAAAAGTTGATTCAGCAAGGGACCAGGGTGTAGCTAGAGTCTCTATTGACTTGTTAGAAATCAGAAGGGTTTCGGCTGCATTTTAACCGGAGAAGAAGACCTGAAGGCACAAGCCTTGCTTTCCCATGTTAAATCTCTAAACATGCTTCCCTGAAGAATCCTAAATAACACTGTTTTTACCTGGCTTCTGGTCTTTGTAGGCAGCCCTCACGAAAGAGAAGTAGTTTTCTCTAAGGAAACACGGTGCTTCCATAGCATGGGTGGGAGCTCCTGCTGTCCTGCTCTAGAGCTACAGGGAAACTTGACGTGAGTCTTTGCCTCAAGCTAAGGCCTGAAAAGCCTTGCTGAAGCGAAAGCGCTTAGCAGTTTCCATTATGTCGTATTCGAAGGTCTGCATTACTTGAACGTTTCTTCACTTTACCAGACACTAGGCACACTCGGGTAGGCACCCTTTTTCGTACAAATACAGTGAGTACCAGCAGTCTCCTTTGCTCTTCTAAGAAACATCCAGACCTAGGAGCCTTTCCCAGTCACTCTATGTAATCAGAGTGTAGGGCAACTCGCAGCACCCTTCCTTAGGAAGCTAGGTGGACTCAGCTCTTCAACAGCTCCAGGGATCTGTTCTCTCATGTCCTACATGCCATGGAAGTCTGCCTCATTGCCCTCTGTGGAGCTTCACAAAGATACACAATCTGCTTCGCCTACCTCTAGGAACTCTTACCCAATGACCCCATACCTACAGGAGAGAGGAGGCTTGCATTCCTACTGGAACCAAATCACCGTTTTTCCTGTTAAAATGCAGGACTTTAAACTAGGCTTCGGCCCAATAGCACTGGTAGAACGTTCCAAGGATGAGGGAGTTCCATATATGCAGAACACTCTGTGAAGAAAAGTTGATTCAGCAAGGGACCAGAGTGTAGCTAGAGTCTCTTTGGACTTTTTAGATAAAAGAAGGTGTCCGGGTGCATGTTCACCAGAAAAGAAGACTTGAATGCCTAAGCCTTGCGTTCCCATTTTAAATCTCTATCCATGCCAGCCTGAGATACCTAAATAACACTGCTTTGACTGGCCTCTATTCACTGTGGGCAGCCCTCTGGAAAGAAAAGGAGTTTCTCTAAGGAAACACGGTGCTTCCCTAGCATGGGTGGGAGTTCCTCCTGTCATGCTCTAGAGCTACAGGGTAACTTGACGTGAGTCCTTGCCTCAAGCTAAGGCCTGAAAAGCCCTGCTGAAGCGAAAGCGCTTAGCATTTTCCATTATGTCGTATTGGAAGTTCTGCTTTACTTGAACGTTTCTTCACTCTACCAGACACTAGGCACCCTAGTGTAGGCACCCTTTTTCCTACAAATACATTGAGTACCAGCAGTCTCCTTTGCTCTTCTAAGTAACATCCAGACTTAGAAGCCTTTCCCAGTCACTCTATGTATTCAGAGTGTAGGACAACTCGCTGCACCCTTCCTTAGGAAGTTAGGTGGACTCAGCTCTTCAACAGCTCCAGGAATTCTGTTCTCTCACGACCTACATGCCATGGAAGTCTGCCTCATTGCCCTCATTGGAGCTACACTAAGAAACACAATCTGCTTCGCCTTCTTCTAGGAACTCTTACCCAAGGACCCCATACCTACAGGAGAAAGCAGGTTGCATTCCTACTGGAATCTAAGCAAAGTTGTTCCTGTTGCACTGCAGGACTTTAGAAGAGGTTTAGGCCCGAAGGGTTACCTAGAGCGTTCCAAGAATGAGGGAGTTCGATACATGCCGAAAACCCTGTGAAGAAAAGTTGATTCAGCAAGGGACCAGGGTGTAGCTAGAGTCTCTATTGACTTGTTAGAAATCAGAAGGGTTTCCGCTGCATTTTAACCGGAGAAGAAGACCTGAAGGCACAAGCCTTGCTTTCCCATGTTAAATCTCTAAACATGCTTCCCTGAAGAATCCTAAATAACACTGTTTTTACCTGGCTTCTGGTCTTTGTAGGCAGCCCTCACGAAAGAGAAGTAGTTTTCTCTAAGGAAACACGGTGCTTCCATAGCATGGGTGGGAGCTCCTGCTGTCCTGCTCTAGAGCTACAGGGAAACTTGACGTGAGTCTTTGCCTCAAGCTAAGGCCTGAAAAGCCTTGCTGAAGCGAAAGCGCTTAGCAGTTTCCATTATGTCGTATTCGAAGGTCTGCATTACTTGAACGTTTCTTCACTTTACCAGACACTAGGCACACTCGGGTAGGCACCCTTTTTCGTACAAATACAGTGAGTACCAGCAGTCTCCTTTGCTCTTCTAAGAAACATCCAGACCTAGGAGCCTTTCCCAGTCACTCTATGTAATCAGAGTGTAGGGCAACTCGCAGCACCCTTCCTTAGGAAGCTAGGTGGACTCAGCTCTTCAACAGCTCCAGGGATCTGTTCTCTCATGTCCTACATGCCATGGAAGTCTGCCTCATTGCCCTCTGTGGAGCTTCACAAAGATACACAATCTGCTTCGCCTACCTCTAGGAACTCTTACCCAATGACCCCATACCTACAGGAGAGAGGAGGCTTGCATTCCTACTGGAACCAAATCACCGTTTTTCCTGTTAAAATGCAGGACTTTAAACTAGGCTTCGGCCCAATAGCACTGGTAGAACGTTCCAAGGATGAGGGAGTTCCATATATGCAGAACACTCTGTGAAGAAAAGTTGATTCAGCAAGGGACCAGAGTGTAGCTAGAGTCTCTTTGGACTTTTTAGATAAAAGAAGGTGTCCGGGTGCATGTTCACCAGAAAAGAAGACTTGAATGCCTAAGCCTTGCGTTCCCATTTTAAATCTCTATCCATGCCAGCCTGAGATACCTAAATAACACTGCTTTGACTGGCCTCTATTCACTGTGGGCAGCCCTCTGGAAAGAAAAGGAGTTTCTCTAAGGAAACACGGTGCTTCCCTAGCATGGGTGGGAGTTCCTCCTGTCATGCTCTAGAGCTACAGGGTAACTTGACGTGAGTCCTTGCCTCAAGCTAAGGCCTGAAAAGCCCTGCTGAAGCGAAAGCGCTTAGCATTTTCCATTATGTCGTATTGGAAGTTCTGCTTTACTTGAACGTTTCTTCACTCTACCAGACACTAGGCACCCTAGTGTAGGCACCCTTTTTCCTACAAATACATTGAGTACCAGCAGTCTCCTTTGCTCTTCTAAGTAACATCCAGACTTAGAAGCCTTTCCCAGTCACTCTATGTATTCAGAGTGTAGGACAACTCGCTGCACCCTTCCTTAGGAAGTTAGGTGGACTCAGCTCTTCAACAGCTCCAGGAATTCTGTTCTCTCACGACCTACATGCCATGGAAGTCTGCCTCATTGCCCTCATTGGAGCTACACTAAGAAACACAATCTGCTTCGCCTTCTTCTAGGAACTCTTACCCAAGGACCCCATACCTACAGGAGAAAGCAGGTTGCATTCCTACTGGAATCTAAGCAAAGTTGTTCCTGTTGCACTGCAGGACTTTAGAAGAGGTTTAGGCCCGAAGGGTTACCTAGAGCGTTCCAAGAATGAGGGAGTTCGATACATGCCGAAAACCCTGTGAAGAAAAGTTGATTCAGCAAGGGACCAGGGTGTAGCTAGAGTCTCTATTGACTTGTTAGAAATCAGAAGGGTTTCCGCTGCATTTTAACCGGAGAAGAAGACCTGAAGGCACAAGCCTTGCTTTCCCATGTTAAATCTCTAAACATGCTTCCCTGAAGAATCCTAAATAACACTGTTTTTACCTGGCTTCTGGTCTTTGTAGGCAGCCCTCACGAAAGAGAAGTAGTTTTCTCTAAGGAAACACGGTGCTTCCATAGCATGGGTGGGAGCTCCTGCTGTCCTGCTCTAGAGCTACAGGGAAACTTGACGTGAGTCTTTGCCTCAAGCTAAGGCCTGAAAAGCCTTGCTGAAGCGAAAGCGCTTAGCAGTTTCCATTATGTCGTATTCGAAGGTCTGCATTACTTGAACGTTTCTTCACTTTACCAGACACTAGGCACACTCGGGTAGGCACCCTTTTTCGTACAAATACAGTGAGTACCAGCAGTCTCCTTTGCTCTTCTAAGAAACATCCAGACCTAGGAGCCTTTCCCAGTCACTCTATGTAATCAGAGTGTAGGGCAACTCGCAGCACCCTTCCTTAGGAAGCTAGGTGGACTCAGCTCTTCAACAGCTCCAGGGATCTGTTCTCTCATGTCCTACATGCCATGGAAGTCTGCCTCATTGCCCTCTGTGGAGCTTCACAAAGATACACAATCTGCTTCGCCTACCTCTAGGAACTCTTACCCAATGACCCCATACCTACAGGAGAGAGGAGGCTTGCATTCCTACTGGAACCAAATCACCGTTTTTCCTGTTAAAATGCAGGACTTTAAACTAGGCTTCGGCCCAATAGCACTGGTAGAACGTTCCAAGGATGAGGGAGTTCCATATATGCAGAACACTCTGTGAAGAAAAGTTGATTCAGCAAGGGACCAGAGTGTAGCTAGAGTCTCTTTGGACTTTTTAGATAAAAGAAGGTGTCCGGGTGCATGTTCACCAGAAAAGAAGACTTGAATGCCTAAGCCTTGCGTTCCCATTTTAAATCTCTATCCATGCCAGCCTGAGATACCTAAATAACACTGCTTTGACTGGCCTCTATTCACTGTGGGCAGCCCTCTGGAAAGAAAAGGAGTTTCTCTAAGGAAACACGGTGCTTCCCTAGCATGGGTGGGAGTTCCTCCTGTCATGCTCTAGAGCTACAGGGTAACTTGACGTGAGTCCTTGCCTCAAGCTAAGGCCTGAAAAGCCCTGCTGAAGCGAAAGCGCTTAGCATTTTCCATTATGTCGTATTGGAAGTTCTGCTTTACTTGAACGTTTCTTCACTCTACCAGACACTAGGCACCCTAGTGTAGGCACCCTTTTTCCTACAAATACATTGAGTACCAGCAGTCTCCTTTGCTCTTCTAAGTAACATCCAGACTTAGAAGCCTTTCCCAGTCACTCTATGTATTCAGAGTGTAGGACAACTCGCTGCACCCTTCCTTAGGAAGTTAGGTGGACTCAGCTCTTCAACAGCTCCAGGAATTCTGTTCTCTCACGACCTACATGCCATGGAAGTCTGCCTCATTGCCCTCATTGGAGCAACACTAAGAAACACAATCTGCTTCGCCTTCTTCTAGGAACTCTTACCCAAGGACCCCATACCTACAGGAGAAAGCAGGTTGCATTCCTACTGGAATCTAAGCAAAGTTTTTCCTGTTAGACTGCAGGACTTTAGAAGAGGTTTAGGCCCGAAGGGTTACCTAGAGCGTTCCAAGAATGAGGGAGTTCGATACATGCCGAAAACCCTGTGAAGAAAAGTTGATTCAGTAAGGGACCAGGGTGTAGCTAGAGTCTCTATTGACTTGTTAGAAATCAGAAGGGTTTCCGCTGCATTTTAACCGGAGAAGAAGACCTGAAGGCACAAGCCTTGCTTTCCCATGTTAAATCTCTAAACATGCTTCCCTGAAGAATCCTAAATAACACTGTTTTTACCTGGCTTCTGGTCTTTGTAGGCAGCCCTCACGAAAGAGAAGTAGTGTTCTCTAAGGAAACACGGTGCTTCCATAGCATGGGTGGGAGCTCCTGCTGTCCTGCTCTAGAGCTACAGGGAAACTTGACGTGAGTCTTTGCCTCAAGCTAAGGCCTGAAAAGCCTTGCTGAAGCGAAAGCGCTTAGCAGTTTCCATTATGTCGTATTCGAAGGTCTGCATTACTTGAACGTTTCTTCACTTTACCAGACACTAGGCACACTCGGGTAGGCACCCTTTTTCGTACAAATACAGTGAGTACCAGCAGTCTCCTTTGCTCTTCTAAGAAACATCCAGACCTAGGAGCCTTTCCCAGTCACTCTATGTAATCAGAGTGTAGGGCAACTCGCAGCACCCTTCCTTAGGAAGCTAGGTGGACTCAGCTCTTCAACAGCTCCAGGGATCTGTTCTCTCATGTCCTACATGCCATGGAAGTCTGCCTCATTGCCCTCTGTGGAGCTTCACAAAGATACACAATCTGCTTCGCCTACCTCTAGGAACTCTTACCCAATGACCCCATACCTACAGGAGAGAGGAGGCTTGCATTCCTACTGGAACCAAATCACCGTTTTTCCTGTTAAAATGCAGGACTTTAAACTAGGCTTCGGCCCAATAGCACTGGTAGAACGTTCCAAGGATGAGGGAGTTCCATATATGCAGAACACTCTGTGAAGAAAAGTTGATTCAGCAAGGGACCAGAGTGTAGCTAGAGTCTCTTTGGACTTTTTAGATAAAAGAAGGTGTCCGGGTGCATGTTCACCAGAAAAGAAGACTTGAATGCCTAAGCCTTGCGTTCCCATTTTAAATCTCTATCCATGCCAGCCTGAGATACCTAAATAACACTGCTTTGACTGGCCTCTATTCACTGTGGGCAGCCCTCTGGAAAGAAAAGGAGTTTCTCTAAGGAAACACGGTGCTTCCCTAGCATGGGTGGGAGTTCCTCCTGTCATGCTCTAGAGCTACAGGGTAACTTGACGTGAGTCCTTGCCTCAAGCTAAGGCCTGAAAAGCCCTGCTGAAGCGAAAGCGCTTAGCATTTTCCATTATGTCGTATTGGAAGTTCTGCTTTACTTGAACGTTTCTTCACTCTACCAGACACTAGGCACCCTAGTGTAGGCACCCTTTTTCCTACAAATACATTGAGTACCAGCAGTCTCCTTTGCTCTTCTAAGTAACATCCAGACTTAGAAGCCTTTCCCAGTCACTCTATGTATTCAGAGTGTAGGACAACTCGCTGCACCCTTCCTTAGGAAGTTAGGTGGACTCAGCTCTTCAACAGCTCCAGGAATTCTGTTCTCTCACGACCTACATGCCATGGAAGTCTGCCTCATTGCCCTCATTGGAGCTACACTAAGAAACACAATCTGCTTCGCCTTCTTCTAGGAACTCTTACCCAAGGACCCCATACCTACAGGAGAAAGCAGGTTGCATTCCTACTGGAATCTAAGCAAAGTTGTTCCTGTTGCACTGCAGGACTTTAGAAGAGGTTTAGGCCCGAAGGGTTACCTAGAGCGTTCCAAGAATGAGGGAGTTCGATACATGCCGAAAACCCTGTGAAGAAAAGTTGATTCAGCAAGGGACCAGGGTGTAGCTAGAGTCTCTATTGACTTGTTAGAAATCAGAAGGGTTTCGGCTGCATTTTAACCGGAGAAGAAGACCTGAAGGCACAAGCCTTGCTTTCCCATGTTAAATCTCTAAACATGCTTCCCTGAAGAAGCCTAAATAACACTGTTTTTACCTGGCTTCTGGTCTTTGTAGGCAGCCCTCACGAAAGAGAAGTAGTTTTCTCTAAGGAAACACGGTGCTTCCATAGCATGGGTGGGAGCTCCTGCTGTCCTGCTCTAGAGCTACAGGGCAACTTGACGTGAGTCTTTGCCTCAAGCTAAGGCCTGAAAAGCCTTGCTGAAGCGAAAGCGCTTAGCAGTTTCCATTATGTCGTATTCGAAGGTCTGCATTACTTGAACGTTTCTTCACTTTACCAGACACTAGGCACACTCGGGTAGGCACCCTTTTTCGTACAAATACAGTGAGTACCAGCAGTCTCCTTTGCTCTTCTAAGAAACATCCAGACCTAGGAGCCTTTCCCAGTCACTCTATGTAATCAGAGTGTAGGGCAACTCGCAGCACCCTTCCTTAGGAAGCTAGGTGGACTCAGCTCTTCAACAGCTCCAGGGATCTGTTCTCTCATGTCCTACATGCCATGGAAGTCTGCCTCATTGCCCTCTGTGGAGCTTCACAAAGATACACAATCTGCTTCGCCTACCTCTAGGAACTCTTACCCAATGACCCCATACCTACAGGAGAGAGGAGGCTTGCATTCCTACTGGAACCAAATCACCGTTTTTCCTGTTAAAATGCAGGACTTTAAACTAGGCTTCGGCCCAATAGCACTGGTAGAACGTTCCAAGGATGAGGGAGTTCCATATATGCAGAACACTCTGTGAAGAAAAGTTGATTCAGCAAGGGACCAGAGTGTAGCTAGAGTCTCTTTGGACTTTTTAGATAAAAGAAGGTGTCCGGGTGCATGTTCACCAGAAAAGAAGACTTGAATGCCTAAGCCTTGCGTTCCCATTTTAAATCTCTATCCATGCCAGCCTGAGATACCTAAATAACACTGCTTTGACTGGCCTCTATTCACTGTGGGCAGCCCTCTGGAAAGAAAAGGAGTTTCTCTAAGGAAACACGGTGCTTCCCTAGCATGGGTGGGAGTTCCTCCTGTCATGCTCTAGAGCTACAGGGTAACTTGACGTGAGTCCTTGCCTCAAGCTAAGGCCTGAAAAGCCCTGCTGAAGCGAAAGCGCTTAGCATTTTCCATTATGTCGTATTGGAAGTTCTGCTTTACTTGAACGTTTCTTCACTCTACCAGACACTAGGCACCCTAGTGTAGGCACCCTTTTTCCTACAAATACATTGAGTACCAGCAGTCTCCTTTGCTCTTCTAAGTAACATCCAGACTTAGAAGCCTTTCCCAGTCACTCTATGTATTCAGAGTGTAGGACAACTCGCTGCACCCTTCCTTAGGAAGTTAGGTGGACTCAGCTCTTCAACAGCTCCAGGAATTCTGTTCTCTCACGACCTACATGCCATGGAAGTCTGCCTCATTGCCCTCATTGGAGCTACACTAAGAAACACAATCTGCTTCGCCTTCTTCTAGGAACTCTTACCCAAGGACCCCATACCTACAGGAGAAAGCAGGTTGCATTCCTACTGGAATCTAAGCAAAGTTGTTCCTGTTGCACTGCAGGACTTTAGAAGAGGTTTAGGCCCGAAGGGTTACCTAGAGCGTTCCAAGAATGAGGGAGTTCGATACATGCCGAAAACCCTGTGAAGAAAAGTTGATTCAGCAAGGGACCAGGGTGTAGCTAGAGTCTCTATTGACTTGTTAGAAATCAGAAGGGTTTCCGCTGCATTTTAACCGGAGAAGAAGACCTGAAGGCACAAGCCTTGCTTTCCCATGTTAAATCTCTAAACATGCTTCCCTGAAGAATCCTAAATAACACTGTTTTTACCTGGCTTCTGGTCTTTGTAGGCAGCCCTCACGAAAGAGAAGTAGTTTTCTCTAAGGAAACACGGTGCTTCCATAGCATGGGTGGGAGCTCCTGCTGTCCTGCTCTAGAGCTACAGGGAAACTTGACGTGAGTCTTTGCCTCAAGCTAAGGCCTGAAAAGCCTTGCTGAAGCGAAAGCGCTTAGCAGTTTCCATTATGTCGTATTCGAAGGTCTGCATTACTTGAACGTTTCTTCACTTTACCAGACACTAGGCACACTCGGGTAGGCACCCTTTTTCGTACAAATACAGTGAGTACCAGCAGTCTCCTTTGCTCTTCTAAGAAACATCCAGACCTAGGAGCCTTTCCCAGTCACTCTATGTAATCAGAGTGTAGGGCAACTCGCAGCACCCTTCCTTAGGAAGCTAGGTGGACTCAGCTCTTCAACAGCTCCAGGGATCTGTTCTCTCATGTCCTACATGCCATGGAAGTCTGCCTCATTGCCCTCTGTGGAGCTTCACAAAGATACACAATCTGCTTCGCCTACCTCTAGGAACTCTTACCCAATGACCCCATACCTACAGGAGAGAGGAGGCTTGCATTCCTACTGGAACCAAATCACCGTTTTTCCTGTTAAAATGCAGGACTTTAAACTAGGCTTCGGCCCAATAGCACTGGTAGAACGTTCCAAGGATGAGGGAGTTCCATATATGCAGAACACTCTGTGAAGAAAAGTTGATTCAGCAAGGGACCAGAGTGTAGCTAGAGTCTCTTTGGACTTTTTAGATAAAAGAAGGTGTCCGGGTGCATGTTCACCAGAAAAGAAGACTTGAATGCCTAAGCCTTGCGTTCCCATTTTAAATCTCTATCCATGCCAGCCTGAGATACCTAAATAACACTGCTTTGACTGGCCTCTATTCACTGTGGGCAGCCCTCTGGAAAGAAAAGGAGTTTCTCTAAGGAAACACGGTGCTTCCCTAGCATGGGTGGGAGTTCCTCCTGTCATGCTCTAGAGCTACAGGGTAACTTGACGTGAGTCCTTGCCTCAAGCTAAGGCCTGAAAAGCCCTGCTGAAGCGGAAGCGCTTAGCATTTTCCATTATGTCGTATTGGAAGTTCTGCTTTACTTGAACGTTTCTTCACTCTCCCAGACACTAGGCACCCTAGTGTAGGCACCCTTTTTCCTACAAATACATTGAGTACCAGCAGTCTCCTTTGCTCTTCTAAGTAACATCCAGACTTAGAAGCCTTTCCCAGTCACTCTATGTATTCAGAGTGTAGGACAACTCGCTGCACCCTTCCTTAGGAAGTTAGGTGGACTCAGCTCTTCAACAGCTCCAGGAATTCTGTTCTCTCACGACCTACATGCCATGGAAGTCTGCCTCATTGCCCTCATTGGAGCAACACTAAGAAACACAATCTGCTTCGCCTTCTTCTAGGAACTCTTACCCAAGGACCCCATACCTACAGGAGAAAGCAGGTTGCATTCCTACTGGAATCTAAGCAAAGTTGTTCCTGTTGCACTGCAGGACTTTAGAATAGGTTTAGGCCCGAAGGGTTACCTAGAGCGTTCCAAGAATGAGGGAGTTCGATACATGCCGAAAACCCTGTGAAGAAAAGTTGATTCAGCAAGGGACCAGGGTGTAGCTAGAGTCTCTATTGACTTGTTAGAAATCAGAAGGGTTTCGGCTGCATTTTAACCGGAGAAGAAGACCTGAAGGCACAAGCCTTGCTTTCCCATGTTAAATCTCTAAACATGCTTCCCTGAAGAATCCTAAATAACACTGTTTTTACCTGGCTTCTGGTCTTTGTAGGCAGCCCTCACGAAAGAGAAGTAGTGTTCTCTAAGGAAACACGGTGCTTCCATAGCATGGGTGGGAGCTCCTGCTGTCCTGCTCTAGAGCTACAGGGAAACTTGACGTGAGTCTTTGCCTCAAGCTAAGGCCTGAAAAGCCTTGCTGAAGCGAAAGCGCTTAGCAGTTTCCATTATGTCGTATTCGAAGGTCTGCATTACTTGAACGTTTCTTCACTTTACCAGACACTAGGCACACTCGGGTAGGCACCCTTTTTCGTACAAATACAGTGAGTACCAGCAGTCTCCTTTGCTCTTCTAAGAAACATCCAGACCTAGGAGCCTTTCCCAGTCACTCTATGTAATCAGAGTGTAGGGCAACTCGCAGCACCCTTCCTTAGGAAGCTAGGTGGACTCAGCTCTTCAACAGCTCCAGGGATCTGTTCTCTCATGTCCTACATGCCATGGAAGTCTGCCTCATTGCCCTCTGTGGAGCTTCACAAAGATACACAATCTGCTTCGCCTACCTCTAGGAACTCTTACCCAATGACCCCATACCTACAGGAGAGAGGAGGCTTGCATTCCTACTGGAACCAAATCACCGTTTTTCCTGTTAAAATGCAGGACTTTAAACTAGGCTTCGGCCCAATAGCACTGGTAGAACGTTCCAAGGATGAGGGAGTTCCATATATGCAGAACACTCTGTGAAGAAAAGTTGATTCAGCAAGGGACCAGAGTGTAGCTAGAGTCTCTTTGGACTTTTTAGATAAAAGAAGGTGTCCGGGTGCATGTTCACCAGAAAAGAAGACTTGAATGCCTAAGCCTTGCGTTCCCATTTTAAATCTCTATCCATGCCAGCCTGAGATACCTAAATAACACTGCTTTGACTGGCCTCTATTCACTGTGGGCAGCCCTCTGGAAAGAAAAGGAGTTTCTCTAAGGAAACACGGTGCTTCCCTAGCATGGGTGGGAGTTCCTCCTGTCATGCTCTAGAGCTACAGGGTAACTTGACGTGAGTCCTTGCCTCAAGCTAAGGCCTGAAAAGCCCTGCTGAAGCGAAAGCGCTTAGCATTTTCCATTATGTCGTATTGGAAGTTCTGCTTTACTTGAACGTTTCTTCACTCTACCAGACACTAGGCACCCTAGTGTAGGCACCCTTTTTCCTACAAATACATTGAGTACCAGCAGTCTCCTTTGCTCTTCTAAGTAACATCCAGACTTAGAAGCCTTTCCCAGTCACTCTATGTATTCAGAGTGTAGGACAACTCGCTGCACCCTTCCTTAGGAAGTTAGGTGGACTCAGCTCTTCAACAGCTCCAGGAATTCTGTTCTCTCACGACCTACATGCCATGGAAGTCTGCCTCATTGCCCTCATTGGAGCTACACTAAGAAACACAATCTGCTTCGCCTTCTTCTAGGAACTCTTACCCAAGGACCCCATACCTACAGGAGAAAGCAGGTTGCATTCCTACTGGAATCTAAGCAAAGTTGTTCCTGTTGCACTGCAGGACTTTAGAATAGGTTTAGGCCCGAGGGGTTACCTAGAGCGTTCCAAGAATGAGGGAGTTCGATACATGCCGAAAACCCTGTGAAGAAAAGTTGATTCAGCAAGGGACCAGGGTGTAGCTAGAGTCTCCATTGACTTGTTAGAAATCAGAAGGGTTTCGGCTGCATTTTAACCGGAGAAGAAGACCTGAAGGCACAAGCCTTGCTTTCCCATGTTAAATCTCTAAACATGCTTCCCTGAAGAATCCTAAATAACACTGTTTTTACCTGGCTTCTGGTCTTTGTAGGCAGCCCTCACGAAAGAGAAGTAGTTTTCTCTAAGGAAACACGGTGCTTCCATAGCATGGGTGGGAGCTCCTGCTGTCCTGCTCTAGAGCTACAGGGCAACTTGACGTGAGTCTTTGCCTCAAGCTAAGGCCTGAAAAGCCTTGCTGAAGCGAAAGCGCTTAGCAGTTTCCATTATGTCGTATTCGAAGGTCTGCATTACTTGAACGTTTCTTCACTTTACCAGACACTAGGCACACTCGGGTAGGCACCCTTTTTCGTACAAATACAGTGAGTACCAGCAGTCTCCTTTGCTCTTCTAAGAAACATCCAGACCTAGGAGCCTTTCCCAGTCACTCTATGTAATCAGAGTGTAGGGCAACTCGCAGCACCCTTCCTTAGGAAGCTAGGTGGACTCAGCTCTTCAACAGCTCCAGGGATCTGTTCTCTCATGTCCTACATGCCATGGAAGTCTGCCTCATTGCCCTCTGTGGAGCTTCACAAAGATACACAATCTGCTTCGCCTACCTCTAGGAACTCTTACCCAATGACCCCATACCTACAGGAGAGAGGAGGCTTGCATTCCTACTGGAACCAAATCACCGTTTTTCCTGTTAAAATGCAGGACTTTAAACTAGGCTTCGGCCCAATAGCACTGGTAGAACGTTCCAAGGATGAGGGAGTTCCATATATGCAGAACACTCTGTGAAGAAAAGTTGATTCAGCAAGGGACCAGAGTGTAGCTAGAGTCTCTTTGGACTTTTTAGATAAAAGAAGGTGTCCGGGTGCATGTTCACCAGAAAAGAAGACTTGAATGCCTAAGCCTTGCGTTCCCATTTTAAATCTCTATCCATGCCAGCCTGAGATACCTAAATAACACTGCTTTGACTGGCCTCTATTCACTGTGGGCAGCCCTCTGGAAAGAAAAGGAGTTTCTCTAAGGAAACACGGTGCTTCCCTAGCATGGGTGGGAGTTCCTCCTGTCATGCTCTAGAGCTACAGGGTAACTTGACGTGAGTCCTTGCCTCAAGCTAAGGCCTGAAAAGCCCTGCTGAAGCGAAAGCGCTTAGCATTTTCCATTATGTCGTATTGGAAGTTCTGCTTTACTTGAACGTTTCTTCACTCTACCAGACACTAGGCACCCTAGTGTAGGCACCCTTTTTCCTACAAATACATTGAGTACCAGCAGTCTCCTTTGCTCTTCTAAGTAACATCCAGACTTAGAAGCCTTTCCCAGTCACTCTATGTATTCAGAGTGTAGGACAACTCGCTGCACCCTTCCTTAGGAAGTTAGGTGGACTCAGCTCTTCAACAGCTCCAGGAATTCTGTTCTCTCACGACCTACATGCCATGGAAGTCTGCCTCATTGCCCTCATTGGAGCTACACTAAGAAACACAATCTGCTTCGCCTTCTTCTAGGAACTCTTACCCAAGGACCCCATACCTACAGGAGAAAGCAGGTTGCATTCCTACTGGAATCTAAGCAAAGTTGTTCCTGTTGCACTGCAGGACTTTAGAAGAGGTTTAGGCCCGAAGGGTTACCTAGAGCGTTCCAAGAATGAGGGAGTTCGATACATGCCGAAAACCCTGTGAAGAAAAGTTGATTCAGCAAGGGACCAGGGTGTAGCTAGAGTCTCTATTGACTTGTTAGAAATCAGAAGGGTTTCGGCTGCATTTTAACCGGAGAAGAAGACCTGAAGGCACAAGCCTTGCTTTCCCATGTTAAATCTCTAAACATGCTTCCCTGAAGAATCCTAAATAACACTGTTTTTACCTGGCTTCTGGTCTTTGTAGGCAGCCCTCACGAAAGAGAAGTAGTTTTCTCTAAGGAAACACGGTGCTTCCATAGCATGGGTGGGAGCTCCTGCTGTCCTGCTCTAGAGCTACAGGGCAACTTGACGTGAGTCTTTGCCTCAAGCTAAGGCCTGAAAAGCCTTGCTGAAGCGAAAGCGCTTAGCAGTTTCCATTATGTCGTATTCGAAGGTCTGCATTACTTGAACGTTTCTTCACTTTACCAGACACTAGGCACACTCGGGTAGGCACCCTTTTTCGTACAAATACAGTGAGTACCAGCAGTCTCCTTTGCTCTTCTAAGAAACATCCAGACCTAGGAGCCTTTCCCAGTCACTCTATGTAATCAGAGTGTAGGGCAACTCGCAGCACCCTTCCTTAGGAAGCTAGGTGGACTCAGCTCTTCAACAGCTCCAGGGATCTGTTCTCTCATGTCCTACATGCCATGGAAGTCTGCCTCATTGCCCTCTGTGGAGCTTCACAAAGATACACAATCTGCTTCGCCTACCTCTAGGAACTCTTACCCAATGACCCCATACCTACAGGAGAGAGGAGGCTTGCATTCCTACTGGAACCAAATCACCGTTTTTCCTGTTAAAATGCAGGACTTTAAACTAGGCTTCGGCCCAATAGCACTGGTAGAACGTTCCAAGGATGAGGGAGTTCCATATATGCAGAACACTCTGTGAAGAAAAGTTGATTCAGCAAGGGACCAGAGTGTAGCTAGAGTCTCTTTGGACTTTTTAGATAAAAGAAGGTGTCCGGGTGCATGTTCACCAGAAAAGAAGACTTGAATGCCTAAGCCTTGCGTTCCCATTTTAAATCTCTATCCATGCCAGCCTGAGATACCTAAATAACACTGCTTTGACTGGCCTCTATTCACTGTGGGCAGCCCTCTGGAAAGAAAAGGAGTTTCTCTAAGGAAACACGGTGCTTCCCTAGCATGGGTGGGAGTTCCTCCTGTCATGCTCTAGAGCTACAGGGTAACTTGACGTGAGTCCTTGCCTCAAGCTAAGGCCTGAAAAGCCCTGCTGAAGCGGAAGCGCTTAGCATTTTCCATTATGTCGTATTGGAAGTTCTGCTTTACTTGAACGTTTCTTCACTCTACCAGACACTAGGCACCCTAGTGTAGGCACCCTTTTTCCTACAAATACATTGAGTACCAGCAGTCTCCTTTGCTCTTCTAAGTAACATCCAGACTTAGAAGCCTTTCCCAGTCACTCTATGTATTCAGAGTGTAGGACAACTCGCTGCACCCTTCCTTAGGAAGTTAGGTGGACTCAGCTCTTCAACAGCTCCAGGAATTCTGTTCTCTCACGACCTACATGCCATGGAAGTCTGCCTCATTGCCCTCATTGGAGCTACACTAAGAAACACAATCTGCTTCGCCTTCTTCTAGGAACTCTTACCCAAGGACCCCATACCTACAGGAGAAAGCAGGTTGCATTCCTACTGGAATCTAAGCAAAGTTGTTCCTGTTGCACTGCAGGACTTTAGAAGAGGTTTAGGCCCGAAGGGTTACCTAGAGCGTTCCAAGAATGAGGGAGTTCGATACATGCCGAAAACCCTGTGAAGAAAAGTTGATTCAGCAAGGGACCAGGGTGTAGCTAGAGTCTCTATTGACTTGTTAGAAATCAGAAGGGTTTCGGCTGCATTTTAACCGGAGAAGAAGACCTGAAGGCACAAGCCTTGCTTTCCCATGTTAAATCTCTAAACATGCTTCCCTGAAGAAGCCTAAATAACACTGTTTTTACCTGGCTTCTGGTCTTTGTAGGCAGCCCTCACGAAAGAGAAGTAGTTTTCTCTAAGGAAACACGGTGCTTCCATAGCATGGGTGGGAGCTCCTGCTGTCCTGCTCTAGAGCTACAGGGCAACTTGACGTGAGTCTTTGCCTCAAGCTAAGGCCTGAAAAGCCTTGCTGAAGCGAAAGCGCTTAGCAGTTTCCATTATGTCGTATTCGAAGGTCTGCATTACTTGAACGTTTCTTCACTTTACCAGACACTAGGCACACTCGGGTAGGCACCCTTTTTCGTACAAATACAGTGAGTACCAGCAGTCTCCTTTGCTCTTCTAAGAAACATCCAGACCTAGGAGCCTTTCCCAGTCACTCTATGTAATCAGAGTGTAGGGCAACTCGCAGCACCCTTCCTTAGGAAGCTAGGTGGACTCAGCTCTTCAACAGCTCCAGGGATCTGTTCTCTCATGTCCTACATGCCATGGAAGTCTGCCTCATTGCCCTCTGTGGAGCTTCACAAAGATACACAATCTGCTTCGCCTACCTCTAGGAACTCTTACCCAATGACCCCATACCTACAGGAGAGAGGAGGCTTGCATTCCTACTGGAACCAAATCACCGTTTTTCCTGTTAAAATGCAGGACTTTAAACTAGGCTTCGGCCCAATAGCACTGGTAGAACGTTCCAAGGATGAGGGAGTTCCATATATGCAGAACACTCTGTGAAGAAAAGTTGATTCAGCAAGGGACCAGAGTGTAGCTAGAGTCTCTTTGGACTTTTTAGATAAAAGAAGGTGTCCGGGTGCATGTTCACCAGAAAAGAAGACTTGAATGCCTAAGCCTTGCGTTCCCATTTTAAATCTCTATCCATGCCAGCCTGAGATACCTAAATAACACTGCTTTGACTGGCCTCTATTCACTGTGGGCAGCCCTCTGGAAAGAAAAGGAGTTTCTCTAAGGAAACACGGTGCTTCCCTAGCATGGGTGGGAGTTCCTCCTGTCATGCTCTAGAGCTACAGGGTAACTTGACGTGAGTCCTTGCCTCAAGCTAAGGCCTGAAAAGCCCTGCTGAAGCGAAAGCGCTTAGCATTTTCCATTATGTCGTATTGGAAGTTCTGCTTTACTTGAACGTTTCTTCAATCTACCAGACACTAGGCACCCTAGTGTAGGCACCCTTTTTCCTACAAATACATTGAGTACCAGCAGTCTCCTTTGCTCTTCTAAGTAACATCCAGACTTAGAAGCCTTTCCCAGTCACTCTATGTATTCAGAGTGTAGGACAACTCGCTGCACCCTTCCTTAGGAAGTTAGGTGGACTCAGCTCTTCAACAGCTCCAGGAATTCTGTTCTCTCACGACCTACATGCCATGGAAGTCTGCCTCATTGCCCTCATTGGAGCTACACTAAGAAACACAATCTGCTTCGCCTTCTTCTAGGAACTCTTACCCAAGGACCCCATACCTACAGGAGAAAGCAGGTTGCATTCCTACTGGAATCTAAGCAAAGTTGTTCCTGTTGCACTGCAGGACTTTAGAAGAGGTTTAGGCCCGAAGGGTTACCTAGAGCGTTCCAAGAATGAGGGAGTTCGATACATGCCGAAAACCCTGTGAAGAAAAGTTGATTCAGCAAGGGACCAGGGTGTAGCTAGAGTCTCTATTGACTTGTTAGAAATCAGAAGGGTTTCCGCTGCATTTTAACCGGAGAAGAAGACCTGAAGGCACAAGCCTTGCTTTCCCATGTTAAATCTCTAAACATGCTTCCCTGAAGAATCCTAAATAACACTGTTTTTACCTGGCTTCTGGTCTTTGTAGGCAGCCCTCACGAAAGAGAAGTAGTTTTCTCTAAGGAAACACGGTGCTTCCATAGCATGGGTGGGAGCTCCTGCTGTCCTGCTCTAGAGCTACAGGGAAACTTGACGTGAGTCTTTGCCTCAAGCTAAGGCCTGAAAAGCCTTGCTGAAGCGAAAGCGCTTAGCAGTTTCCATTATGTCGTATTCGAAGGTCTGCATTACTTGAACGTTTCTTCACTTTACCAGACACTAGGCACACTCGGGTAGGCACCCTTTTTCGTACAAATACAGTGAGTACCAGCAGTCTCCTTTGCTCTTCTAAGAAACATCCAGACCTAGGAGCCTTTCCCAGTCACTCTATGTAATCAGAGTGTAGGGCAACTCGCAGCACCCTTCCTTAGGAAGCTAGGTGGACTCAGCTCTTCAACAGCTCCAGGGATCTGTTCTCTCATGTCCTACATGCCATGGAAGTCTGCCTCATTGCCCTCTGTGGAGCTTCACAAAGATACACAATCTGCTTCGCCTACCTCTAGGAACTCTTACCCAATGACCCCATACCTACAGGAGAGAGGAGGCTTGCATTCCTACTGGAACCAAATCACCGTTTTTCCTGTTAAAATGCAGGACTTTAAACTAGGCTTCGGCCCAATAGCACTGGTAGAACGTTCCAAGGATGAGGGAGTTCCATATATGCAGAACACTCTGTGAAGAAAAGTTGATTCAGCAAGGGACCAGAGTGTAGCTAGAGTCTCTTTGGACTTTTTAGATAAAAGAAGGTGTCCGGGTGCATGTTCACCAGAAAAGAAGACTTGAATGCCTAAGCCTTGCGTTCCCATTTTAAATCTCTATCCATGCCAGCCTGAGATACCTAAATAACACTGCTTTGACTGGCCTCTATTCACTGTGGGCAGCCCTCTGGAAAGAAAAGGAGTTTCTCTAAGGAAACACGGTGCTTCCCTAGCATGGGTGGGAGTTCCTCCTGTCATGCTCTAGAGCTACAGGGTAACTTGACGTGAGTCCTTGCCTCAAGCTAAGGCCTGAAAAGCCCTGCTGAAGCGAAAGCGCTTAGCATTTTCCATTATGTCGTATTGGAAGTTCTGCTTTACTTGAACGTTTCTTCACTCTACCAGACACTAGGCACCCTAGTGTAGGCACCCTTTTTCCTACAAATACATTGAGTACCAGCAGTCTCCTTTGCTCTTCTAAGTAACATCCAGACTTAGAAGCCTTTCCCAGTCACTCTATGTATTCAGAGTGTAGGACAACTCGCTGCACCCTTCCTTAGGAAGTTAGGTGGACTCAGCTCTTCAACAGCTCCAGGAATTCTGTTCTCTCACGACCTACATGCCATGGAAGTCTGCCTCATTGCCCTCATTGGAGCTACACTAAGAAACACAATCTGCTTCGCCTTCTTCTAGGAACTCTTACCCAAGGACCCCATACCTACAGGAGAAAGCAGGTTGCATTCCTACTGGAATCTAAGCAAAGTTGTTCCTGTTGCACTGCAGGACTTTAGAAGAGGTTTAGGCCCGAAGGGTTACCTAGAGCGTTCCAAGAATGAGGGAGTTCGATACATGCCGAAAACCCTGTGAAGAAAAGTTGATTCAGCAAGGGACCAGGGTGTAGCTAGAGTCTCTATTGACTTGTTAGAAATCAGAAGGGTTTCCGCTGCATTTTAACCGGAGAAGAAGACCTGAAGGCACAAGCCTTGCTTTCCCATGTTAAATCTCTAAACATGCTTCCCTGAAGAATCCTAAATAACACTGTTTTTACCTGGCTTCTGGTCTTTGTAGGCAGCCCTCACGAAAGAGAAGTAGTTTTCTCTAAGGAAACATGGTGCTTCCATAGCATGGGTGGGAGCTCCTGCTGTCCTGCTCTAGAGCTACAGGGAAACTTGACGTGAGTCTTTGCCTCAAGCTAAGGCCTGAAAAGCCTTGCTGAAGCGAAAGCGCTTAGCAGTTTCCATTATGTCGTATTCGAAGGTCTGCATTACTTGAACGTTTCTTCACTTTACCAGACACTAGGCACACTCGGGTAGGCACCCTTTTTCGTACAAATACAGTGAGTACCAGCAGTCTCCTTTGCTCTTCTAAGAAACATCCAGACCTAGGAGCCTTTCCCAGTCACTCTATGTAATCAGAGTGTAGGGCAACTCGCAGCACCCTTCCTTAGGAAGCTAGGTGGACTCAGCTCTTCAACAGCTCCAGGGATCTGTTCTCTCATGTCCTACATGCCATGGAAGTCTGCCTCATTGCCCTCTGTGGAGCTTCACAAAGATACACAATCTGCTTCGCCTACCTCTAGGAACTCTTACCCAATGACCCCATACCTACAGGAGAGAGGAGGCTTGCATTCCTACTGGAACCAAATCACCGTTTTTCCTGTTAAAATGCAGGACTTTAAACTAGGCTTCGGCCCAATAGCACTGGTAGAACGTTCCAAGGATGAGGGAGTTCCATATATGCAGAACACTCTGTGAAGAAAAGTTGATTCAGCAAGGGACCAGAGTGTAGCTAGAGTCTCTTTGGACTTTTTAGATAAAAGAAGGTGTCCGGGTGCATGTTCACCAGAAAAGAAGACTTGAATGCCTAAGCCTTGCGTTCCCATTTTAAATCTCTATCCATGCCAGCCTGAGATACCTAAATAACACTGCTTTGACTGGCCTCTATTCACTGTGGGCAGCCCTCTGGAAAGAAAAGGAGTTTCTCTAAGGAAACACGGTGCTTCCCTAGCATGGGTGGGAGTTCCTCCTGTCATGCTCTAGAGCTACAGGGTAACTTGACGTGAGTCCTTGCCTCAAGCTAAGGCCTGAAAAGCCCTGCTGAAGCGGAAGCGCTTAGCATTTTCCATTATGTCGTATTGGAAGTTCTGCTTTACTTGAACGTTTCTTCACTCTACCAGACACTAGGCACCCTAGTGTAGGCACCCTTTTTCCTACAAATACATTGAGTACCAGCAGTCTCCTTTGCTCTTCTAAGTAACATCCAGACTTAGAAGCCTTTCCCAGTCAATCTATGTATTCAGAGTGTAGGACAACTCGCTGCACCCTTCCTTAGGAAGTTAGGTGGACTCAGCTCTTCAACAGCTCCAGGAATTCTGTTCTCTCACGACCTACATGCCATGGAAGTCTGCCTCATTGCCCTCATTGGAGCTACACTAGGAAACACAATCTGCTTCGCCTTCTTCTAGGAACTCTTACCCAAGGACCCCATACCTACAGGAGAAAGCAGGTTGCATTCCTACTGGAATCTAAGCAAAGTTGTTCCTGTTGCACTGCAGGACTTTAGAATAGGTTTAGGCCCGAGGGGTTACCTAGAGCGTTCCAAGAATGAGGGAGTTCGATACATGCCGAAAACCCTGTGAAGAAAAGTTGATTCAGCAAGGGACCAGGGTGTAGCTAGAGTCTCCATTGACTTGTTAGAAATCAGAAGGGTTTCGGCTGCATTTTAACCGGAGAAGAAGACCTGAAGGCACAAGCCTTGCTTTCCCATGTTAAATCTCTAAACATGCTTCCCTGAAGAATCCTAAATAACACTGTTTTTACCTGGCTTCTGGTCTTTGTAGGCAGCCCTCACGAAAGAGAAGTAGTTTTCTCTAAGGAAACACGGTGCTTCCATAGCATGGGTGGGAGCTCCTGCTGTCCTGCTCTAGAGCTACAGGGCAACTTGACGTGAGTCTTTGCCTCAAGCTAAGGCCTGAAAAGCCTTGCTGAAGCGAAAGCGCTTAGCAGTTTCCATTATGTCGTATTCGAAGGTCTGCATTACTTGAACGTTTCTTCACTTTACCAGACACTAGGCACACTCGGGTAGGCACCCTTTTTCGTACAAATACAGTGAGTACCAGCAGTCTCCTTTGCTCTTCTAAGAAACATCCAGACCTAGGAGCCTTTCCCAGTCACTCTATGTAATCAGAGTGTAGGGCAACTCGCAGCACCCTTCCTTAGGAAGCTAGGTGGACTCAGCTCTTCAACAGCTCCAGGGATCTGTTCTCTCATGTCCTACATGCCATGGAAGTCTGCCTCATTGCCCTCTGTGGAGCTTCACAAAGATACACAATCTGCTTCGCCTACCTCTAGGAACTCTTACCCAATGACCCCATACCTACAGGAGAGAGGAGGCTTGCATTCCTACTGGAACCAAATCACCGTTTTTCCTGTTAAAATGCAGGACTTTAAACTAGGCTTCGGCCCAATAGCACTGGTAGAACGTTCCAAGGATGAGGGAGTTCCATATATGCAGAACACTCTGTGAAGAAAAGTTGATTCAGCAAGGGACCAGAGTGTAGCTAGAGTCTCTTTGGACTTTTTAGATAAAAGAAGGTGTCCGGGTGCATGTTCACCAGAAAAGAAGACTTGAATGCCTAAGCCTTGCGTTCCCATTTTAAATCTCTATCCATGCCAGCCTGAGATACCTAAATAACACTGCTTTGACTGGCCTCTATTCACTGTGGGCAGCCCTCTGGAAAGAAAAGGAGTTTCTCTAAGGAAACACGGTGCTTCCCTAGCATGGGTGGGAGTTCCTCCTGTCATGCTCTAGAGCTACAGGGTAACTTGACGTGAGTCCTTGCCTCAAGCTAAGGCCTGAAAAGCCCTGCTGAAGCGAAAGCGCTTAGCATTTTCCATTATGTCGTATTGGAAGTTCTGCTTTACTTGAACGTTTCTTCACTCTACCAGACACTAGGCACCCTAGTGTAGGCACCCTTTTTCCTACAAATACATTGAGTACCAGCAGTCTCCTTTGCTCTTCTAAGTAACATCCAGACTTAGAAGCCTTTCCCAGTCACTCTATGTATTCAGAGTGTAGGACAACTCGCTGCACCCTTCCTTAGGAAGTTAGGTGGACTCAGCTCTTCAACAGCTCCAGGAATTCTGTTCTCTCACGACCTACATGCCATGGAAGTCTGCCTCATTGCCCTCATTGGAGCTACACTAAGAAACACAATCTGCTTCGCCTTCTTCTAGGAACTCTTACCCAAGGACCCCATACCTACAGGAGAAAGCAGGTTGCATTCCTACTGGAATCTAAGCAAAGTTGTTCCTGTTGCACTGCAGGACTTTAGAAGAGGTTTAGGCCCGAAGGGTTACCTAGAGCGTTCCAAGAATGAGGGAGTTCGATACATGCCGAAAACCCTGTGAAGAAAAGTTGATTCAGCAAGGGACCAGGGTGTAGCTAGAGTCTCTATTGACTTGTTAGAAATCAGAAGGGTTTCGGCTGCATTTTAACCGGAGAAGAAGACCTGAAGGCACAAGCCTTGCTTTCCCATGTTAAATCTCTAAACATGCTTCCCTGAAGAAGCCTAAATAACACTGTTTTTACCTGGCTTCTGGTCTTTGTAGGCAGCCCTCACGAAAGAGAAGTAGTTTTCTCTAAGGAAACACGGTGCTTCCATAGCATGGGTGGGAGCTCCTGCTGTCCTGCTCTAGAGCTACAGGGCAACTTGACGTGAGTCTTTGCCTCAAGCTAAGGCCTGAAAAGCCTTGCTGAAGCGAAAGCGCTTAGCAGTTTCCATTATGTCGTATTCGAAGGTCTGCATTACTTGAACGTTTCTTCACTTTACCAGACACTAGGCACACTCGGGTAGGCACCCTTTTTCGTACAAATACAGTGAGTACCAGCAGTCTCCTTTGCTCTTCTAAGAAACATCCAGTCCTAGGAGCCTTTCCCAGTCACTCTATGTAATCAGAGTGTAGGGCAACTCGCAGCACCCTTCCTTAGGAAGCTAGGTGGACTCAGCTCTTCAACAGCTCCAGGGATCTGTTCTCTCATGTCCTACATGCCATGGAAGTCTGCCTCATTGCCCTCTGTGGAGCTTCACAAAGATACACAATCTGCTTCGCCTACCTCTAGGAACTCTTACCCAATGACCCCATACCTACAGGAGAGAGGAGGCTTGCATTCCTACTGGAACCAAATCACCGTTTTTCCTGTTAAAATGCAGGACTTTAAACTAGGCTTCGGCCCAATAGCACTGGTAGAACGTTCCAAGGATGAGGGAGTTCCATATATGCAGAACACTCTGTGAAGAAAAGTTGATTCAGCAAGGGACCAGAGTGTAGCTAGAGTCTCTTTGGACTTTTTAGATAAAAGAAGGTGTCCGGGTGCATGTTCACCAGAAAAGAAGACTTGAATGCCTAAGCCTTGCGTTCCCATTTTAAATCTCTATCCATGCCAGCCTGAGATACCTAAATAACACTGCTTTGACTGGCCTCTATTCACTGTGGGCAGCCCTCTGGAAAGAAAAGGAGTTTCTCTAAGGAAACACGGTGCTTCCCTAGCATGGGTGGGAGTTCCTCCTGTCATGCTCTAGAGCTACAGGGTAACTTGACGTGAGTCCTTGCCTCAAGCTAAGGCCTGAAAAGCCCTGCTGAAGCGAAAGCGCTTAGCATTTTCCATTATGTCGTATTGGAAGTTCTGCTTTACTTGAACGTTTCTTCACTCTACCAGACACTAGGCACCCTAGTGTAGGCACCCTTTTTCCTACAAATACATTGAGTACCAGCAGTCTCCTTTGCTCTTCTAAGTAACATCCAGACTTAGAAGCCTTTCCCAGTCACTCTATGTATTCAGAGTGTAGGACAACTCGCTGCACCCTTCCTTAGGAAGTTAGGTGGACTCAGCTCTTCAACAGCTCCAGGAATTCTGTTCTCTCACGACCTACATGCCATGGAAGTCTGCCTCATTGCCCTCATTGGAGCTACACTAAGAAACACAATCTGCTTCGCCTTCTTCTAGGAACTCTTACCCAAGGACCCCATACCTACAGGAGAAAGCAGGTTGCATTCCTACTGGAATCTAAGCAAAGTTGTTCCTGTTGCACTGCAGGACTTTAGAATAGGTTTAGGCCCGAAGGGTTACCTAGAGCGTTCCAAGAATGAGGGAGTTCGATACATGCCGAAAACCCTGTGAAGAAAAGTTGATTCAGCAAGGGACCAGGGTGTAGCTAGAGTCTCTATTGACTTGTTAGAAATCAGAAGGGTTTCGGCTGCATTTTAACCGGAGAAGAAGACCTGAAGGCACAAGCCTTGCTTTCCCATGTTAAATCTCTAAACATGCTTCCCTGAAGAAGCCTAAATAACACTGTTTTTACCTGGCTTCTGGTCTTTGTAGGCAGCCCTCACGAAAGAGAAGTAGTTTTCTCTAAGGAAACACGGTGCTTCCATAGCATGGGTGGGAGCTCCTGCTGTCCTGCTCTAGAGCTACAGGGCAACTTGACGTGAGTCTTTGCCTCAAGCTAAGGCCTGAAAAGCCTTGCTGAAGCGAAAGCGCTTAGCAGTTTCCATTATGTCGTATTCGAAGGTCTGCATTACTTGAACGTTTCTTCACTTTACCAGACACTAGGCACACTCGGGTAGGCACCCTTTTTCGTACAAATACAGTGAGTACCAGCAGTCTCCTTTGCTCTTCTAAGAAACATCCAGACCTAGGAGCCTTTCCCAGTCACTCTATGTAATCAGAGTGTAGGGCAACTCGCAGCACCCTTCCTTAGGAAGCTAGGTGGACTCAGCTCTTCAACAGCTCCAGGGATCTGTTCTCTCATGTCCTACATGCCATGGAAGTCTGCCTCATTGCCCTCTGTGGAGCTTCACAAAGATACACAATCTGCTTCGCCTACCTCTAGGAACTCTTACCCAATGACCCCATACCTACAGGAGAGAGGAGGCTTGCATTCCTACTGGAACCAAATCACCGTTTTTCCTGTTAAAATGCAGGACTTTAAACTAGGCTTCGGCCCAATAGCACTGGTAGAACGTTCCAAGGATGAGGGAGTTCCATATATGCAGAACACTCTGTGAAGAAAAGTTGATTCAGCAAGGGACCAGAGTGTAGCTAGAGTCTCTTTGGACTTTTTAGATAAAAGAAGGTGTCCGGGTGCATGTTCACCAGAAAAGAAGACTTGAATGCCTAAGCCTTGCGTTCCCATTTTAAATCTCTATCCATGCCAGCCTGAGATACCTAAATAACACTGCTTTGACTGGCCTCTATTCACTGTGGGCAGCCCTCTGGAAAGAAAAGGAGTTTCTCTAAGGAAACACGGTGCTTCCCTAGCATGGGTGGGAGTTCCTCCTGTCATGCTCTAGAGCTACAGGGTAACTTGACGTGAGTCCTTGCCTCAAGCTAAGGCCTGAAAAGCCCTGCTGAAGCGAAAGCGCTTAGCATTTTCCATTATGTCGTATTGGAAGTTCTGCTTTACTTGAACGTTTCTTCAATCTACCAGACACTAGGCACCCTAGTGTAGGCACCCTTTTTCCTACAAATACATTGAGTACCAGCAGTCTCCTTTGCTCTTCTAAGTAACATCCAGACTTAGAAGCCTTTCCCAGTCACTCTATGTATTCAGAGTGTAGGACAACTCGCTGCACCCTTCCTTAGGAAGTTAGGTGGACTCAGCTCTTCAACAGCTCCAGGAATTCTGTTCTCTCACGACCTACATGCCATGGAAGTCTGCCTCATTGCCCTCATTGGAGCTACACTAAGAAACACAATCTGCTTCGCCTTCTTCTAGGAACTCTTACCCAAGGACCCCATACCTACAGGAGAAAGCAGGTTGCATTCCTACTGGAATCTAAGCAAAGTTGTTCCTGTTGCACTGCAGGACTTTAGAATAGGTTTAGGCCCGAAGGGTTACCTAGAGCGTTCCAAGAATGAGGGAGTTCGATACATGCCGAAAACCCTGTGAAGAAAAGTTGATTCAGCAAGGGACCAGGGTGTAGCTAGAGTCTCTATTGACTTGTTAGAAATCAGAAGGGTTTCGGCTGCATTTTAACCGGAGAAGAAGACCTGAAGGCACAAGCCTTGCTTTCCCATGTTAAATCTCTAAACATGCTTCCCTGAAGAAGCCTAAATAACACTGTTTTTACCTGGCTTCTGGTCTTTGTAGGCAGCCCTCACGAAAGAGAAGTAGTTTTCTCTAAGGAAACACGGTGCTTCCATAGCATGGGTGGGAGCTCCTGCTGTCCTGCTCTAGAGCTACAGGGCAACTTGACGTGAGTCTTTGCCTCAAGCTAAGGCCTGAAAAGCCTTGCTGAAGCGAAAGCGCTTAGCAGTTTCCATTATGTCGTATTCGAAGGTCTGCATTACTTGAACGTTTCTTCACTTTACCAGACACTAGGCACACTCGGGTAGGCACCCTTTTTCGTACAAATACAGTGAGTACCAGCAGTCTCCTTTGCTCTTCTAAGAAACATCCAGACCTAGGAGCCTTTCCCAGTCACTCTATGTAATCAGAGTGTAGGGCAACTCGCAGCACCCTTCCTTAGGAAGCTAGGTGGACTCAGCTCTTCAACAGCTCCAGGGATCTGTTCTCTCATGTCCTACATGCCATGGAAGTCTGCCTCATTGCCCTCTGTGGAGCTTCACAAAGATACACAATCTGCTTCGCCTACCTCTAGGAACTCTTACCCAATGACCCCATACCTACAGGAGAGAGGAGGCTTGCATTCCTACTGGAACCAGATCACCGTTTTTCCTGTTAAAATGCAGGACTTTAAACTAGGCTTCGGCCCAATAGCACTGGTAGAACGTTCCAAGGATGAGGGAGTTCCATATATGCAGAACACTCTGTGAAGAAAAGTTGATTCAGCAAGGGACCAGAGTGTAGCTAGAGTCTCTTTGGACTTTTTAGATAAAAGAAGGTGTCCGGGTGCATGTTCACCAGAAAAGAAGACTTGAATGCCTAAGCCTTGCGTTCCCATTTTAAATCTCTATCCATGCCAGCCTGAGATACCTAAATAACACTGCTTTGACTGGCCTCTATTCACTGTGGGCAGCCCTCTGGAAAGAAAAGGAGTTTCTCTAAGGAAACACGGTGCTTCCCTAGCATGGGTGGGAGTTCCTCCTGTCATGCTCTAGAGCTACAGGGTAACTTGACGTGAGTCCTTGCCTCAAGCTAAGGCCTGAAAAGCCCTGCTGAAGCGAAAGCGCTTAGCATTTTCCATTATGTCGTATTGGAAGTTCTGCTTTACTTGAACGTTTCTTCACTCTACCAGACACTAGGCACCCTAGTGTAGGCACCCTTTTTCCTACAAATACATTGAGTACCAGCAGTCTCCTTTGCTCTTCTAAGTAACATCCAGACTTAGAAGCCTTTCCCAGTCACTCTATGTATTCAGAGTGTAGGACAACTCGCTGCACCCTTCCTTAGGAAGTTAGGTGGACTCAGCTCTTCAACAGCTCCAGGAATTCTGTTCTCTCACGACCTACATGCCATGGAAGTCTGCCTCATTGCCCTCATTGGAGCTACACTAAGAAACACAATCTGCTTCGCCTTCTTCTAGGAACTCTTACCCAAGGACCCCATACCTACAGGAGAAAGCAGGTTGCATTCCTCCTGGAATCTAAGCAAAGTTTTTCCTGTTGCACTGCAGGACTTTAGAATAGGTTTAGGCCCGAAGGGTTACCTAGAGCGTTCCAAGAATGAGGGAGTTCGATACATGCCGAAAACCCTGTGAAGAAAAGTTGATTCAGCAAGGGACCAGGGTGTAGCTAGAGTCTCTATTGACTTGTTAGAAATCAGAAGGGTTTCGGCTGCATTTTAACCGGAGAAGAAGACCTGAAGGCACAAGCCTTGCTTTCCCATGTTAAATCTCTAAACATGCTTCCCTGAAGAATCCTAAATAACACTGTTTTTACCTGGCTTCTGGTCTTTGTAGGCAGCCCTCACGAAAGAGAAGTAGTTTTCTCTAAGGAAACACGGTGCTTCCATAGCATGGGTGGGAGCTCCTGCTGTCCTGCTCTAGAGCTACAGGGAAACTTGACGTGAGTCTTTGCCTCAAGCTAAGGCCTGAAAAGCCTTGCTGAAGCGAAAGCGCTTAGCAGTTTCCATTATGTCGTATTCGAAGGTCTGCATTACTTGAACGTTTCTTCACTTTACCAGACACTAGGCACACTCGGGTAGGCACCCTTTTTCGTACAAATACAGTGAGTACCAGCAGTCTCCTTTGCTCTTCTAAGAAACATCCAGACCTAGGAGCCTTTCCCAGTCACTCTATGTAATCAGAGTGTAGGGCAACTCGCAGCACCCTTCCTTAGGAAGCTAGGTGGACTCAGCTCTTCAACAGCTCCAGGGATCTGTTCTCTCATGTCCTACATGCCATGGAAGTCTGCCTCATTGCCCTCTGTGGAGCTTCACAAAGATACACAATCTGCTTCGCCTACCTCTAGGAACTCTTACCCAATGACCCCATACCTACAGGAGAGAGGAGGCTTGCATTCCTACTGGAACCAAATCACCGTTTTTCCTGTTAAAATGCAGGACTTTAAACTAGGCTTCGGCCCAATAGCACTGGTAGAACGTTCCAAGGATGAGGGAGTTCCATATATGCAGAACACTCTGTGAAGAAAAGTTGATTCAGCAAGGGACCAGAGTGTAGCTAGAGTCTCTTTGGACTTTTTAGATAAAAGAAGGTGTCCGGGTGCATGTTCACCAGAAAAGAAGACTTGAATGCCTAAGCCTTGCGTTCCCATTTTAAATCTCTGTCCATGCCAGCCTGAGATACCTAAATAACACTGCTTTGACTGGCCTCTATTCACTGTGGGCAGCCCTCTGGAAAGAAAAGGAGTTTCTCTAAGGAAACACGGTGCTTCCCTAGCATGGGTGGGAGTTCCTCCTGTCATGCTCTAGAGCTACAGGGTAACTTGACGTGAGTCCTTGCCTCAAGCTAAGGCCTGAAAAGCCCTGCTGAAGCGAAAGCGCTTAGCATTTTCCATTATGTCGTATTGGAAGTTCTGCTTTACTTGAACGTTTCTTCAATCTACCAGACACTAGGCACCCTAGTGTAGGCACCCTTTTTCCTACAAATACATTGAGTACCAGCAGTCTCCTTTGCTCTTCTAAGTAACATCCAGACTTAGAAGCCTTTCCCAGTCACTCTATGTATTCAGAGTGTAGGACAACTCGCTGCACCCTTCCTTAGGAAGTTAGGTGGACTCAGCTCTTCAACAGCTCCAGGAATTCTGTTCTCTCACGACCTACATGCCATGGAAGTCTGCCTCATTGCCCTCATTGGAGCTACACTAAGAAACACAATCTGCTTCGCCTTCTTCTAGGAACTCTTACCCAAGGACCCCATACCTACAGGAGAAAGCAGGTTGCATTCCTACTGGAATCTAAGCAAAGTTGTTCCTGTTGCACTGCAGGACTTTAGAATAGGTTTAGGCCCGAAGGGTTACCTAGAGCGTTCCAAGAATGAGGGAGTTCGATACATGCCGAAAACCCTGTGAAGAAAAGTTGATTCAGCAAGGGACCAGGGTGTAGCTAGAGTCTCTATTGACTTGTTAGAAATCAGAAGGGTTTCGGCTGCATTTTAACCGGAGAAGAAGACCTGAAGGCACAAGCCTTGCTTTCCCATGTTAAATCTCTAAACATGCTTCCCTGAAGAAGCCTAAATAACACTGTTTTTACCTGGCTTCTGGTCTTTGTAGGCAGCCCTCACGAAAGAGAAGTAGTTTTCTCTAAGGAAACACGGTGCTTCCATAGCATGGGTGGGAGCTCCTGCTGTCCTGCTCTAGAGCTACAGGGCAACTTGACGTGAGTCTTTGCCTCAAGCTAAGGCCTGAAAAGCCTTGCTGAAGCGAAAGCGCTTAGCAGTTTCCATTATGTCGTATTCGAAGGTCTGCATTACTTGAACGTTTCTTCACTTTACCAGACACTAGGCACACTCGGGTAGGCACCCTTTTTCGTACAAATACAGTGAGTACCAGCAGTCTCCTTTGCTCTTCTAAGAAACATCCAGACCTAGGAGCCTTTCCCAGTCACTCTATGTAATCAGAGTGTAGGGCAACTCGCAGCACCCTTCCTTAGGAAGCTAGGTGGACTCAGCTCTTCAACAGCTCCAGGGATCTGTTCTCTCATGTCCTACATGCCATGGAAGTCTGCCTCATTGCCCTCTGTGGAGCTTCACAAAGATACACAATCTGCTTCGCCTACCTCTAGGAACTCTTACCCAATGACCCCATACCTACAGGAGAGAGGAGGCTTGCATTCCTACTGGAACCAGATCACCGTTTTTCCTGTTAAAATGCAGGACTTTAAACTAGGCTTCGGCCCAATAGCACTGGTAGAACGTTCCAAGGATGAGGGAGTTCCATATATGCAGAACACTCTGTGAAGAAAAGTTGATTCAGCAAGGGACCAGAGTGTAGCTAGAGTCTCTTTGGACTTTTTAGATAAAAGAAGGTGTCCGGGTGCATGTTCACCAGAAAAGAAGACTTGAATGCCTAAGCCTTGCGTTCCCATTTTAAATCTCTATCCATGCCAGCCTGAGATACCTAAATAACACTGCTTTGACTGGCCTCTATTCACTGTGGGCAGCCCTCTGGAAAGAAAAGGAGTTTCTCTAAGGAAACACGGTGCTTCCCTAGCATGGGTGGGAGTTCCTCCTGTCATGCTCTAGAGCTACAGGGTAACTTGACGTGAGTCCTTGCCTCAAGCTAAGGCCTGAAAAGCCCTGCTGAAGCGAAAGCGCTTAGCATTTTCCATTATGTCGTATTGGAAGTTCTGCTTTACTTGAACGTTTCTTCACTCTACCAGACACTAGGCACCCTAGTGTAGGCACCCTTTTTCCTACAAATACATTGAGTACCAGCAGTCTCCTTTGCTCTTCTAAGTAACATCCAGACTTAGAAGCCTTTCCCAGTCACTCTATGTATTCAGAGTGTAGGACAACTCGCTGCACCCTTCCTTAGGAAGTTAGGTGGACTCAGCTCTTCAACAGCTCCAGGAATTCTGTTCTCTCACGACCTACATGCCATGGAAGTCTGCCTCATTGCCCTCATTGGAGCTACACTAAGAAACACAATCTGCTTCGCCTTCTTCTAGGAACTCTTACCCAAGGACCCCATACCTACAGGAGAAAGCAGGTTGCATTCCTCCTGGAATCTAAGCAAAGTTTTTCCTGTTGCACTGCAGGACTTTAGAATAGGTTTAGGCCCGAAGGGTTACCTAGAGCGTTCCAAGAATGAGGGAGTTCGATACATGCCGAAAACCCTGTGAAGAAAAGTTGATTCAGCAAGGGACCAGGGTGTAGCTAGAGTCTCTATTGACTTGTTAGAAATCAGAAGGGTTTCGGCTGCATTTTAACCGGAGAAGAAGACCTGAAGGCACAAGCCTTGCTTTCCCATGTTAAATCTCTAAACATGCTTCCCTGAAGAATCCTAAATAACACTGTTTTTACCTGGCTTCTGGTCTTTGTAGGCAGCCCTCACGAAAGAGAAGTAGTTTTCTCTAAGGAAACACGGTGCTTCCATAGCATGGGTGGGAGCTCCTGCTGTCCTGCTCTAGAGCTACAGGGCAACTTGACGTGAGTCTTTGCCTCAAGCTAAGGCCTGAAAAGCCTTGCTGAAGCGAAAGCGCTTAGCAGTTTCCATTATGTCGTATTCGAAGGTCTGCATTACTTGAACGTTTCTTCACTTTACCAGACACTAGGCACACTCGGGTAGGCACCCTTTTTCGTACAAATACAGTGAGTACCAGCAGTCTCCTTTGCTCTTCTAAGAAACATCCAGACCTAGGAGCCTTTCCCAGTCACTCTATGTAATCAGAGTGTAGGGCAACTCGCAGCACCCTTCCTTAGGAAGCTAGGTGGACTCAGCTCTTCAACAGCTCCAGGGATCTGTTCTCTCATGTCCTACATGCCATGGAAGTCTGCCTCATTGCCCTCTGTGGAGCTTCACAAAGATACACAATCTGCTTCGCCTACCTCTAGGAACTCTTACCCAATGACCCCATACCTACAGGAGAGAGGAGGCTTGCATTCCTACTGGAACCAGATCACCGTTTTTCCTGTTAAAATGCAGGACTTTAAACTAGGCTTCGGCCCAATAGCACTGGTAGAACGTTCCAAGGATGAGGGAGTTCCATATATGCAGAACACTCTGTGAAGAAAAGTTGATTCAGCAAGGGACCAGAGTGTAGCTAGAGTCTCTTTGGACTTTTTAGATAAAAGAAGGTGTCCGGGTGCATGTTCACCAGAAAAGAAGACTTGAATGCCTAAGCCTTGCGTTCCCATTTTAAATCTCTGTCCATGCCAGCCTGAGATACCTAAATAACACTGCTTTGACTGGCCTCTATTCACTGTGGGCAGCCCTCTGGAAAGAAAAGGAGTTTCTCTAAGGAAACACGGTGCTTCCCTAGCATGGGTGGGAGTTCCTCCTGTCATGCTCTAGAGCTACAGGGTAACTTGACGTGAGTCCTTGCCTCAAGCTAAGGCCTGAAAAGCCCTGCTGAAGCGAAAGCGCTTAGCATTTTCCATTATGTCGTATTGGAAGTTCTGCTTTACTTGAACGTTTCTTCACTCTACCAGACACTAGGCACCCTAGTGTAGGCACCCTTTTTCCTACAAATACATTGAGTACCAGCAGTCTCCTTTGCTCTTCTAAGTAACATCCAGACTTAGAAGCCTTTCCCAGTCACTCTATGTATTCAGAGTGTAGGACAACTCGCTGCACCCTTCCTTAGGAAGTTAGGTGGACTCAGCTCTTCAACAGCTCCAGGAATTCTGTTCTCTCACGACCTACATGCCATGGAAGTCTGCCTCATTGCCCTCATTGGAGCTACACTAAGAAACACAATCTGCTTCGCCTTCTTCTAGGAACTCTTACCCAAGGACCCCATACCTACAGGAGAAAGCAGGTTGCATTCCTCCTGGAATCTAAGCAAAGTTGTTCCTGTTGCACTGCAGGACTTTAGAATAGGTTTAGGCCCGAAGGGTTACCTAGAGCGTTCCAAGAATGAGGGAGTTCGATACATGCCGAAAACCCTGTGAAGAAAAGTTGATTCAGCAAGGGACCAGGGTGTAGCTAGAGTCTCTATTGACTTGTTAGAAATCAGAAGGGTTTCGGCTGCATTTTAACCGGAGAAGAAGACCTGAAGGCACAAGCCTTGCTTTCCCATGTTAAATCTCTAAACATGCTTCCCTGAAGAATCCTAAATAACACTGTTTTTACCTGGCTTCTGGTCTTTGTAGGCAGCCCTCACGAAAGAGAAGTAGTTTTCTCTAAGGAAACACGGTGCTTCCATAGCATGGGTGGGAGCTCCTGCTGTCCTGCTCTAGAGCTACAGGGAAACTTGACGTGAGTCTTTGCCTCAAGCTAAGGCCTGAAAAGCCTTGCTGAAGCGAAAGCGCTTAGCAGTTTCCATTATGTCGTATTCGAAGGTCTGCATTACTTGAACGTTTCTTCACTTTACCAGACACTAGGCACACTCGGGTAGGCACCCTTTTTCGTACAAATACAGTGAGTACCAGCAGTCTCCTTTGCTCTTCTAGAAACATCCAGACCTAGGAGCCTTTCCCAGTCACTCTATGTAATCAGAGTGTAGGGCAACTCGCAGCACCCTTCCTTAGGAAGCTAGGTGGACTCAGCTCTTCAACAGCTCCAGGGATCTGTTCTCTCATGTCCTACATGCCATGGAAGTCTGCCTCATTGCCCTCTGTGGAGCTTCACAAAGATACACAATCTGCTTCGCCTACCTCTAGGAACTCTTACCCAATGACCCCATACCTACAGGAGAGAGGAGGCTTGCATTCCTACTGGAACCAAATCACCGTTTTTCCTGTTAAAATGCAGGACTTTAAACTAGGCTTCGGCCCAATAGCACTGGTAGAACGTTCCAAGGATGAGGGAGTTCCATATATGCAGAACACTCTGTGAAGAAAAGTTGATTCAGCAAGGGACCAGAGTGTAGCTAGAGTCTCTTTGGACTTTTTAGATAAAAGAAGGTGTCCGGGTGCATGTTCACCAGAAAAGAAGACTTGAATGCCTAAGCCTTGCGTTCCCATTTTAAATCTCTGTCCATGCCAGCCTGAGATACCTAAATAACACTGCTTTGACTGGCCTCTATTCACTGTGGGCAGCCCTCTGGAAAGAAAAGGAGTTTCTCTAAGGAAACACGGTGCTTCCCTAGCATGGGTGGGAGTTCCTCCTGTCATGCTCTAGAGCTACAGGGTAACTTGACGTGAGTCCTTGCCTCAAGCTAAGGCCTGAAAAGCCCTGCTGAAGCGAAAGCGCTTAGCATTTTCCATTATGTCGTATTGGAAGTTCTGCTTTACTTGAACGTTTCTTCACTCTACCAGACACTAGGCACCCTAGTGTAGGCACCCTTTTTCCTACAAATACATTGAGTACCAGCAGTCTCCTTTGCTCTTCTAAGTAACATCCAGACTTAGAAGCCTTTCCCAGTCACTCTATGTATTCAGAGTGTAGGACAACTCGCTGCACCCTTCCTTAGGAAGTTAGGTGGACTCAGCTCTTCAACAGCTCCAGGAATTCTGTTCTCTCACGACCTACATGCCATGGAAGTCTGCCTCATTGCCCTCATTGGAGCTACACTAAGAAACACAATCTGCTTCGCCTTCTTCTAGGAACTCTTACCCAAGGACCCCATACCTACAGGAGAAAGCAGGTTGCATTCCTACTGGAATCTAAGCAAAGTTGTTCCTGTTGCACTGCAGGACTTTAGAAGAGGTTTAGGCCCGAAGGGTTACCTAGAGCATTCCAAGAATGAGGGAGTTCGATACATGCCGAAAACCCTGTGAAGAAAAGTTGATTCAGCAAGGGACCAGGGTGTAGCTAGAGTCTCTATTGACTTGTTAGAAATCAGAAGGGTTTCGGCTGCATTTTAACCGGAGAAGAAGACCTGAAGGCACAAGCCTTGCTTTCCCATGTTAAATCTCTAAACATGCTTCCCTGAAGAATCCTAAATAACACTGTTTTTACCTGGCTTCTGATCTTTGTAGGCAGCCCTCACGAAAGAGAAGTAGTTTTCTCTAAGGAAACACGGTGCTTCCATAGCATGGGTGGGAGCTCCTGCTGTCCTGCTCTAGAGCTACAGGGAAACTTGACGTGAGTCTTTGCCTCAAGCTAAGGCCTGAAAAGCCTTGCTGAAGCGAAAGCGCTTAGCAGTTTCCATTATGTCGTATTCGAAGGTCTGCATTACTTGAACGTTTCTTCACTTTACCAGACACTAGGCACACTCGGGTAGGCACCCTTTTTCGTACAAATACAGTGAGTACCAGCAGTCTCCTTTGCTCTTCTAAGAAACATCCAGACCTAGGAGCCTTTCCCAGTCACTCTATGTAATCAGAGTGTAGGGCAACTCGCAGCACCCTTCCTTAGGAAGCTAGGTGGACTCAGCTCTTCAACAGCTCCAGGGATCTGTTCTCTCATGTCCTACATGCCATGGAAGTCTGCCTCATTGCCCTCTGTGGAGCTTCACAAAGATACACAATCTGCTTCGCCTACCTCTAGGAACTCTTACCCAATGACCCCATACCTACAGGAGAGAGGAGGCTTGCATTCCTACTGGAACCAAATCACCGTTTTTCCTGTTAAAATGCAGGACTTTAAACTAGGCTTCGGCCCAATAGCACTGGTAGAACGTTCCAAGGATGAGGGAGTTCCATATATGCAGAACACTCTGTGAAGAAAAGTTGATTCAGCAAGGGACCAGAGTGTAGCTAGAGTCTCTTTGGACTTTTTAGATAAAAGAAGGTGTCCGGGTGCATGTTCACCAGAAAAGAAGACTTGAATGCCTAAGCCTTGCGTTCCCATTTTAAATCTCTATCCATGCCAGCCTGAGATACCTAAATAACACTGCTTTGACTGGCCTCTATTCACTGTGGGCAGCCCTCTGGAAAGAAAAGGAGTTTCTCTAAGGAAACACGGTGCTTCCCTAGCATGGGTGGGAGTTCCTCCTGTCATGCTCTAGAGCTACAGGGTAACTTGACGTGAGTCCTTGCCTCAAGCTAAGGCCTGAAAAGCCCTGCTGAAGCGAAAGCGCTTAGCATTTTCCATTATGTCGTATTGGAAGTTCTGCTTTACTTGAACGTTTCTTCACTCTACCAGACACTGGGCACCCTAGTGTAGGCACCCTTTTTCCTACAAATACATTGAGTACCAGCAGTCTCCTTTGCTCTTCTAAGTAACATCCAGACTTAGAAGCCTTTCCCAGTCACTCTATGTATTCAGAGTGTAGGACAACTCGCTGCACCCTTCCTTAGGAAGTTAGGTGGACTCAGCTCTTCAACAGCTCCAGGAATTCTGTTCTCTCACGACCTACATGCCATGGAAGTCTGCCTCATTGCCCTCATTGGAGCAACACTAAGAAACACAATCTGCTTCGCCTTCTTCTAGGAACTCTTACCCAAGGACCCCATACCTACAGGAGAAAGCAGGTTGCATTCCTACTGGAATCTAAGCAAAGTTGTTTCTGTTGCACTGCAGGACTTTAGAATAGGTTTAGGCCCGAAGGGTTACCTAGAGCGTTCCAAGAATGAGGGAGTTCGATACATGCCGAAAACCCTGTGAAGAAAAGTTGATTCAGCAAGGGACCAGGGTGTAGCTAGAGTCTCTATTGACTTGTTAGAAATCAGAAGGGTTTCGGCTGCATTTTAACCGGAGAAGAAGACCTGAAGGCACAAGCCTTGCTTTCCCATGTTAAATCTCTAAACATGCTTCCCTGAAGAATCCTAAATAACACTGTTTTTACCTGGCTTCTGGTCTTTGTAGGCAGCCCTCACGAAAGAGAAGTAGTTTTCTCTAAGGAAACACGGTGCTTCCATAGCATGGGTGGGAGCTCCTGCTGTCCTGCTCTAGAGCTACAGGGAAACTTGACGTGAGTCTTTGCCTCAAGCTAAGGCCTGAAAAGCCTTGCTGAAGCGAAAGCGCTTAGCAGTTTCCATTATGTCGTATTCGAAGGTCTGCATTACTTGAACGTTTCTTCACTTTACCAGACACTAGGCACACTCGGGTAGGCACCCTTTTTCGTACAAATACAGTGAGTACCAGCAGTCTCCTTTGCTCTTCTAAGAAACATCCAGACCTAGGAGCCTTTCCCAGTCACTCTATGTAATCAGAGTGTAGGGCAACTCGCAGCACCCTTCCTTAGGAAGCTAGGTGGACTCAGCTCTTCAACAGCTCCAGGGATCTGTTCTCTCATGTCCTACATGCCATGGAAGTCTGCCTCATTGCCCTCTGTGGAGCTTCACAAAGATACACAATCTGCTTCGCCTACCTCTAGGAACTCTTACCCAATGACCCCATACCTACAGGAGAGAGGAGGCTTGCATTCCTACTGGAACCAAATCACCGTTTTTCCTGTTAAAATGCAGGACTTTAAACTAGGCTTCGGCCCAATAGCACTGGTAGAACGTTCCAAGGATGAGGGAGTTCCATATATGCAGAACACTCTGTGAAGAAAAGTTGATTCAGCAAGGGACCAGAGTGTAGCTAGAGTCTCTTTGGACTTTTTAGATAAAAGAAGGTGTCCGGGTGCATGTTCACCAGAAAAGAAGACTTGAATGCCTAAGCCTTGCGTTCCCATTTTAAATCTCTATCCATGCCAGCCTGAGATACCTAAATAACACTGCTTTGACTGGCCTCTATTCACTGTGGGCAGCCCTCTGGAAAGAAAAGGAGTTTCTCTAAGGAAACACGGTGCTTCCCTAGCATGGGTGGGAGTTCCTCCTGTCATGCTCTAGAGCTACAGGGTAACTTGACGTGAGTCCTTGCCTCAAGCTAAGGCCTGAAAAGCCCTGCTGAAGCGAAAGCGCTTAGCATTTTCCATTATGTCGTATTGGAAGTTCTGCTTTACTTGAACGTTTCTTCACTCTACCAGACACTGGGCACCCTAGTGTAGGCACCCTTTTTCCTACAAATACATTGAGTACCAGCAGTCTCCTTTGCTCTTCTAAGTAACATCCAGACTTAGAAGCCTTTCCCAGTCACTCTATGTATTCAGAGTGTAGGACAACTCGCTGCACCCTTCCTTAGGAAGTTAGGTGGACTCAGCTCTTCAACAGCTCCAGGAATTCTGTTCTCTCACGACCTACATGCCATGGAAGTCTGCCTCATTGCCCTCATTGGAGCAACACTAAGAAACACAATCTGCTTCGCCTTCTTCTAGGAACTCTTACCCAAGGACCCCATACCTACAGGAGAAAGCAGGTTGCATTCCTACTGGAATCTAAGCAAAGTTGTTCCTGTTGCACTGCAGGACTGTAGAATAGGTTTAGGCCCGAAGGGTTACCTAGAGCGTTCCAAGAATGAGGGAGTTCGATACATGCCGAAAACCCTGTGAAGAAAAGTTGATTCAGCAAGGGACCAGGGTGTAGCTAGAGTCTCTATTGACTTGTTAGAAATCAGAAGGGTTTCGGCTGCATTTTAACCGGAGAAGAAGACCTGAAGGCACAAGCCTTGCTTTCCCATGTTAAATCTCTAAACATGCTTCCCTGAAGAATCCTAAATAACACTGTTTTTACCTGGCTTCTGGTCTTTGTAGGCAGCCCTCACGAAAGAGAAGTAGTTTTCTCTAAGGAAACACGGTGCTTCCATAGCATGGGTGGGAGCTCCTGCTGTCCTGCTCTAGAGCTACAGGGAAACTTGACGTGAGTCTTTGCCTCAAGCTAAGGCCTGAAAAGCCTTGCTGAAGCGAAAGCGCTTAGCAGTTTCCATTATGTCGTATTCGAAGGTCTGCATTACTTGAACGTTTCTTCACTTTACCAGACACTAGGCACACTCGGGTAGGCACCCTTTTTCGTACAAATACAGTGAGTAGCAGCAGTCTCCTTTGCTCTTCTAAGAAACATCCAGACCTAGGAGCCTTTCCCAGTCACTCTATGTAATCAGAGTGTAGGGCAACTCGCAGCACCCTTCCTTAGGAAGCTAGGTGGACTCAGCTCTTCAACAGCTCCAGGGATCTGTTCTCTCATGTCCTACATGCCATGGAAGTCTGCCTCATTGCCCTCTGTGGAGCTTCACAAAGATACACAATCTGCTTCGCCTACCTCTAGGAACTCTTACCCAATGACCCCATACCTACAGGAGAGAGGAGGCTTGCATTCCTACTGGAACCAAATCACCGTTTTTCCTGTTAAAATGCAGGACTTTAAACTAGGCTTCGGCCCAATAGCACTGGTAGAACGTTCCAAGGATGAGGGAGTTCCATATATGCAGAACACTCTGTGAAGAAAAGTTGATTCAGCAAGGGACCAGAGTGTAGCTAGAGTCTCTTTGGACTTTTTAGATAAAAGAAGGTGTCCGGGTGCATGTTCACCAGAAAAGAAGACTTGAATGCCTAAGCCTTGCGTTCCCATTTTAAATCTCTATCCATGCCAGCCTGAGATACCTAAATAACACTGCTTTGACTGGCCTCTATTCACTGTGGGCAGCCCTCTGGAAAGAAAAGGAGTTTCTCTAAGGAAACACGGTGCTTCCCTAGCATGGGTGGGAGTTCCTCCTGTCATGCTCTAGAGCTACAGGGTAACTTGACGTGAGTCCTTGCCTCAAGCTAAGGCCTGAAAAGCCCTGCTGAAGCGAAAGCGCTTAGCATTTTCCATTATGTCGTATTGGAAGTTCTGCTTTACTTGAACGTTTCTTCACTCTACCAGACACTGGGCACCCTAGTGTAGGCACCCTTTTTCCTACAAATACATTGAGTACCAGCAGTCTCCTTTGCTCTTCTAAGTAACATCCAGACTTAGAAGCCTTTCCCAGTCACTCTATGTATTCAGAGTGTAGGACAACTCGCTGCACCCTTCCTTAGGAAGTTAGGTGGACTCAGCTCTTCAACAGCTCCAGGAATTCTGTTCTCTCACGACCTACATGCCATGGAAGTCTGCCTCATTGCCCTCATTGGAGCAACACTAAGAAACACAATCTGCTTCGCCTTCTTCTAGGAACTCTTACCCAAGGACCCCATACCTACAGGAGAAAGCAGGTTGCATTCCTACTGGAATCTAAGCAAAGTTGTTCCTGTTGCACTGCAGGACTGTAGAATAGGTTTAGGCCCGAAGGGTTACCTAGAGCGTTCCAAGAATGAGGGAGTTCGATACATGCCGAAAACCCTGTGAAGAAAAGTTGATTCAGCAAGGGACCAGGGTGTAGCTAGAGTCTCTATTGACTTGTTAGAAATCAGAAGGGTTTCGGCTGCATTTTAACCGGAGAAGAAGACCTGAAGGCACAAGCCTTGCTTTCCCATGTTAAATCTCTAAACATGCTTCCCTGAAGAATCCTAAATAACACTGTTTTTACCTGGCTTCTGGTCTTTGTAGGCAGCCCTCACGAAAGAGAAGTAGTTTTCTCTAAGGAAACACGGTGCTTCCATAGCATGGGTGGGAGCTCCTGCTGTCCTGCTCTAGAGCTACAGGGAAACTTGACGTGAGTCTTTGCCTCAAGCTAAGGCCTGAAAAGCCTTGCTGAAGCGAAAGCGCTTAGCAGTTTCCATTATGTCGTATTCGAAGGTCTGCATTACTTGAACGTTTCTTCACTTTACCAGACACTAGGCACACTCGGGTAGGCACCCTTTTTCCTACAAATACAGTGAGTACCAGCAGTCTCCTTTGCTCTTCTAAGAAACATCCAGACCTAGGAGCCTTTCCCAGTCACTCTATGTAATCAGAGTGTAGGGCAACTCGCAGCACCCTTCCTTAGGAAGCTAGGTGGACTCAGCTCTTCAACAGCTCCAGGGATCTGTTCTCTCATGTCCTACATGCCATGGAAGTCTGCCTCATTGCCCTCTGTGGAGCTTCACAAAGATACACAATCTGCTTCGCCTACCTCTAGGAACTCTTACCCAATGACCCCATACCTACAGGAGAGAGGAGGCTTGCATTCCTACTGGAACCAAATCACCGTTTTTCCTGTTAAAATGCAGGACTTTAAACTAGGCTTCGGCCCAATAGCACTGGTAGAACGTTCCAAGGATGAGGGAGTTCCATATATGCAGAACACTCTGTGAAGAAAAGTTGATTCAGCAAGGGACCAGAGTGTAGCTAGAGTCTCTTTGGACTTTTTAGATAAAAGAAGGTGTCCGGGTGCATGTTCACCAGAAAAGAAGACTTGAATGCCTAAGCCTTGCGTTCCCATTTTAAATCTCTATCCATGCCAGCCTGAGATACCTAAATAACACTGCTTTGACTGGCCTCTATTCACTGTGGGCAGCCCTCTGGAAAGAAAAGGAGTTTCTCTAAGGAAACACGGTGCTTCCCTAGCATGGGTGGGAGTTCCTCCTGTCATGCTCTAGAGCTACAGGGTAACTTGACGTGAGTCCTTGCCTCAAGCTAAGGCCTGAAAAGCCCTGCTGAAGCGAAAGCGCTTAGCATTTTCCATTATGTCGTATTGGAAGTTCTGCTTTACTTGAACGTTTCTTCACTCTACCAGACACTGGGCACCCTAGTGTAGGCACCCTTTTTCCTACAAATACATTGAGTACCAGCAGTCTCCTTTGCTCTTCTAAGTAACATCCAGACTTAGAAGCCTTTCCCAGTCACTCTATGTATTCAGAGTGTAGGACAACTCGCTGCACCCTTCCTTAGGAAGTTAGGTGGACTCAGCTCTTCAACAGCTCCAGGAATTCTGTTCTCTCACGACCTACATGCCATGGAAGTCTGCCTCATTGCCCTCATTGGAGCAACACTAAGAAACACAATCTGCTTCGCCTTCTTCTAGGAACTCTTACCCAAGGACCCCATACCTACAGGAGAAAGCAGGTTGCATTCCTACTGGAATCTAAGCAAAGTTGTTCCTGTTGCACTGCAGGGCTTTAGAATAGGTTTAGGCCCGAAGGGTTACCTAGAGCGTTCCAAGAATGAGGGAGTTCGATACATGCCGAAAACCCTGTGAAGAAAAGTTGATTCAGCAAGGGACCAGGGTGTAGCTAGAGTCTCTATTGACTTGTTAGAAATCAGAAGGGTTTCGGCTGCATTTTAACCGGAGAAGAAGACCTGAAGGCACAAGCCTTGCTTTCCCATGTTAAATCTCTAAACATGCTTCCCTGAAGAATCCTAAATAACACTGTTTTTACCTGGCTTCTGGTCTTTGTAGGCAGCCCTCACGAAAGAGAAGTAGTTTTCTCTAAGGAAACACGGTGCTTCCATAGCATGGGTGGGAGCTCCTGCTGTCCTGCTCTAGAGCTACAGGGAAACTTGACGTGAGTCTTTGCCTCAAGCTAAGGCCTGAAAAGCCTTGCTGAAGCGAAAGCGCTTAGCAGTTTCCATTATGTCGTATTCGAAGGTCTGCATTACTTGAACGTTTCTTCACTTTACCAGACACTAGGCACACTCGGGTAGGCACCCTTTTTCGTACAAATACAGTGAGTACCAGCAGTCTCCTTTGCTCTTCTAAGAAACATCCAGACCTAGGAGCCTTTCCCAGTCACTCTATGTAATCAGAGTGTAGGGCAACTCGCAGCACCCTTCCTTAGGAAGCTAGGTGGACTCAGCTCTTCAACAGCTCCAGGGATCTGTTCTCTCATGTCCTACATGCCATGGAAGTCTGCCTCATTGCCCTCTGTGGAGCTTCACAAAGATACACAATCTGCTTCGCCTACCTCTAGGAACTCTTACCCAATGACCCCATACCTACAGGAGAGAGGAGGCTTGCATTCCTACTGGAACCAAATCACCGTTTTTCCTGTTAAAATGCAGGACTTTAAACTAGGCTTCGGCCCAATAGCACTGGTAGAACGTTCCAAGGATGAGGGAGTTCCATATATGCAGAACACTCTGTGAAGAAAAGTTGATTCAGCAAGGGACCAGAGTGTAGCTAGAGTCTCTTTGGACTTTTTAGATAAAAGAAGGTGTCCGGGTGCATGTTCACCAGAAAAGAAGACTTGAATGCCTAAGCCTTGCGTTCCCATTTTAAATCTCTATCCATGCCAGCCTGAGATACCTAAATAACACTGCTTTGACTGGCCTCTATTCACTGTGGGCAGCCCTCTGGAAAGAAAAGGAGTTTCTCTAAGGAAACACGGTGCTTCCCTAGCATGGGTGGGAGTTCCTCCTGTCATGCTCTAGAGCTACAGGGTAACTTGACGTGAGTCCTTGCCTCAAGCTAAGGCCTGAAAAGCCCTGCTGAAGCGAAAGCGCTTAGCATTTTCCATTATGTCGTATTGGAAGTTCTGCTTTACTTGAACGTTTCTTCACTCTACCAGACACTGGGCACCCTAGTGTAGGCACCCTTTTTCCTACAAATACATTGAGTACCAGCAGTCTCCTTTGCTCTTCTAAGTAACATCCAGACTTAGAAGCCTTTCCCAGTCACTCTATGTATTCAGAGTGTAGGACAACTCGCTGCACCCTTCCTTAGGAAGTTAGGTGGACTCAGCTCTTCAACAGCTCCAGGAATTCTGTTCTCTCACGACCTACATGCCATGGAAGTCTGCCTCATTGCCCTCATTGGAGCAACACTAAGAAACACAATCTGCTTCGCCTTCTTCTAGGAACTCTTACCCAAGGACCCCATACCTACAGGAGAAAGCAGGTTGCATTCCTACTGGAATCTAAGCAAAGTTGTTCCTGTTGCACTGCAGGACTTTAGAATAGGTTTAGGCCCGAAGGGTTACCTAGAGCGTTCCAAGAATGAGGGAGTTCGATACATGCCGAAAACCCTGTGAAGAAAAGTTGATTCAGCAAGGGACCAGGGTGTAGCTAGAGTCTCTATTGACTTGTTAGAAATCAGAAGGGTTTCGGCTGCATTTTAACCGGAGAAGAAGACCTGAAGGCACAAGCCTTGCTTTCCCATGTTAAATCTCTAAACATGCTTCCCTGAAGAATCCTAAATAACACTGTTTTAACCTGGCTTCTGGTCTTTGTAGGCAGCCCTCACGAAAGAGAAGTAGTTTTCTCTAAGGAAACACGGTGCTTCCATAGCATGGGTGGGAGCTCCTGCTGTCCTGCTCTAGAGCTACAGGGAAACTTGACGTGAGTCTTTGCCTCAAGCTAAGGCCTGAAAAGCCTTGCTGAAGCGAAAGCGCTTAGCAGTTTCCATTATGTCGTATTCGAAGGTCTGCATTACTTGAATGTTTCTTCACTTTACCAGACACTAGGCACACTCGGGTAGGCACCCTTTTTCCTACAAATACAGTGAGTACCAGCAGTCTCCTTTGCTCTTCTAAGAAACATCCAGACCTAGGAGCCTTTCCCAGTCACTCTATGTAATCAGAGTGTAGGGCAACTCGCAGCACCCTTCCTTAGGAAGCTAGGTGGACTCAGCTCTTCAACAGCTCCAGGGATCTGTTCTCTCATGTCCTACATGCCATGGAAGTCTGCCTCATTGCCCTCTGTGGAGCTTCACAAAGATACACAATCTGCTTCGCCTACCTCTAGGAACTCTTACCCAATGACCCCATACCTACAGGAGAGAGGAGGCTTGCATTCCTACTGGAACCAAATCACCGTTTTTCCTGTTAAAATGCAGGACTTTAAAATAGGCTTCGGCCCAATAGCACTGGTAGAACGTTCCAAGGATGAGGGAGTTCCATATATGCAGAACACTCTGTGAAGAAAAGTTGATTCAGCAAGGGACCAGAGTGTAGCTAGAGTCTCTTTGGACTTTTTAGATAAAAGAAGGTGTCCGGGTGCATGTTCACCAGAAAAGAAGACTTGAATGCCTAAGCCTTGCGTTCCCATTTTAAATCTCTATCCATGCCAGCCTGAGATACCTAAATAACACTGCTTTGACTGGCCTCTATTCACTGTGGGCAGCCCTCTGGAAAGAAAAGGAGTTTCTCTAAGGAAACACGGTGCTTCCCTAGCATGGGTGGGAGTTCCTCCTGTCATGCTCTAGAGCTACAGGGTAACTTGACGTGAGTCCTTGCCTCAAGCTAAGGCCTGAAAAGCCCTGCTGAAGCGAAAGCGCTTAGCATTTTCCATTATGTCGTATTGGAAGTTCTGCTTTACTTGAACGTTTCTTCACTCTACCAGACACTGGGCACCCTAGTGTAGGCACCCTTTTTCCTACAAATACATTGAGTACCAGCAGTCTCCTTTGCTCTTCTAAGTAACATCCAGACTTAGAAGCCTTTCCCAGTCACTCTATGTATTCAGAGTGTAGGACAACTCGCTGCACCCTTCCTTAGGAAGTTAGGTGGACTCAGCTCTTCAACAGCTCCAGGAATTCTGTTCTCTCACGACCTACATGCCATGGAAGTCTGCCTCATTGCCCTCATTGGAGCAACACTAAGAAACACAATCTGCTTCGCCTCCTTCTAGGAACTCTTACCCAAGGACCCCATACCTACAGGAGAAAGCAGGTTGCATTCCTACTGGAATCTAAGCAAAGTTGTTCCTGTTGCACTGCAGGACTTTAGAAGAGGTTTAGGCCCGAAGGGTTACCTAGAGCGTTCCAAGAATGAGGGAGTTCGATACATGCCGAAAACCCTGTGAAGAAAAGTTGATTCAGCAAGGGACCAGGGTGTAGCTAGAGTCTCTATTGACTTGTTAGAAATCAGAAGGGTTTCGGCTGCATTTTAACCGGAGAAGAAGACCTGAAGGCACAAGCCTTGCTTTCCCATGTTAAATCTCTAAACATGCTTCCCTGAAGAATCCTAAATAACACTGTTTTTACCTGGCTTCTGGTCTTTGTAGGCAGCCCTCACGAAAGAGAAGTAGTTTTCTCTAAGGAAACACGGTGCTTCCATAGCATGGGTGGGAGCTCCTGCTGTCCTGCTCTAGAGCTACAGGGAAACTTGACGTGAGTCTTTGCCTCAAGCTAAGGCCTGAAAAGCCTTGCTGAAGCGAAAGCGCTTAGCAGTTTCCATTATGTCGTATTCGAAGGTCTGCATTACTTGAACGTTTCTTCACTTTACCAGACACTAGGCACACTCGGGTAGGCACCCTTTTTCCTACAAATACAGTGAGTACCAGCAGTCTCCTTTGCTCTTCTAAGAAACATCCAGACCTAGGAGCCTTTCCCAGTCACTCTATGTAATCAGAGTGTAGGGCAACTCGCAGCACCCTTCCTTAGGAAGCTAGGTGGACTCAGCTCTTCAACAGCTCCAGGGATCTGTTCTCTCATGTCCTACATGCCATGGAAGTCTGCCTCATTGCCCTCTGTGGAGCTTCACAAAGATACACAATCTGCTTCGCTTACCTCTAGGAACTCTTACCCAATGACCCCATACCTACAGGAGAGAGGAGGCTTGCATTCCTACTGGAACCAAATCACCGTTTTTCCTGTTAAAATGCAGGACTTTAAACTAGGCTTCGGCCCAATAGCACTGGTAGAACGTTCCAAGGATGAGGGAGTTCCATATATGCAGAACACTCTGTGAAGAAAAGTTGATTCAGCAAGGGACCAGAGTGTAGCTAGAGTCTCTTTGGACTTTTTAGATAAAAGAAGGTGTCCGGGTGCATGTTCACCAGAAAAGAAGACTTGAATGCCTAAGCCTTGCGTTCCCATTTTAAATCTCTATCCATGCCAGCCTGAGATACCTAAATAACACTGCTTTGACTGGCCTCTATTCACTGTGGGCAGCCCTCTGGAAAGAAAAGGAGTTTCTCTAAGGAAACACGGTGCTTCCCTAGCATGGGTGGGAGTTCCTCCTGTCATGCTCTAGAGCTACAGGGTAACTTGACGTGAGTCCTTGCCTCAAGCTAAGGCCTGAAAAGCCCTGCTGAAGCGAAAGCGCTTAGCATTTTCCATTATGTCGTATTGGAAGTTCTGCTTTACTTGAACGTTTCTTCACTCTACCAGACACTGGGCACCCTAGTGTAGGCACCCTTTTTCCTACAAATACATTGAGTACCAGCAGTCTCCTTTGCTCTTCTAAGTAACATCCAGACTTAGAAGCCTTTCCCAGTCACTCTATGTATTCAGAGTGTAGGACAACTCGCTGCACCCTTCCTTAGGAAGTTAGGTGGACTCAGCTCTTCAACAGCTCCAGGAATTCTGTTCTCTCACGACCTACATGCCATGGAAGTCTGCCTCATTGCCCTCATTGGAGCAACACTAAGAAACACAATCTGCTTCGCCTTCTTCTAGGAACTCTTACCCAAGGACCCCATACCTACAGGAGAAAGCAGGTTGCATTCCTACTGGAATCTAAGCAAAGTTGTTCCTGTTGCACTGCAGGACTGTAGAATAGGTTTAGGCCCGAAGGGTTACCTAGAGCGTTCCAAGAATGAGGGAGTTCGATACATGCCGAAAACCCTGTGAAGAAAAGTTGATTCAGCAAGGGACCAGGGTGTAGCTAGAGTCTCTATTGACTTGTTAGAAATCAGAAGAGTTTCGGCTGCATTTTAACCGGAGAAGAAGACCTGAAGGCACAAGCCTTGCTTTCCCATGTTAAATCTCTAAACATGCTTCCCTGAAGAATCCTAAATAACACTGTTTTTACCTGGCTTCTGGTCTTTGTAGGCAGCCCTCACGAAAGAGAAGTAGTTTTCTCTAAGGAAACACGGTGCTTCCATAGCATGGGTGGGAGCTCCTGCTGTCCTGCTCTAGAGCTACAGGGAAACTTGACGTGAGTCTTTGCCTCAAGCTAAGGCCTGAAAAGCCTTGCTGAAGCGAAAGCGCTTAGCAGTTTCCATTATGTCGTATTCGAAGGTCTGCATTACTTGAACGTTTCTTCACTTTACCAGACACTAGGCACACTCGGGTAGGCACCCTTTTTCCTACAAATACAGTGAGTACCAGCAGTCTCCTTTGCTCTTCTAAGAAACATCCAGACCTAGGAGCCTTTCCCAGTCACTCTATGTAATCAGAGTGTAGGGCAACTCGCAGCACCCTTCCTTAGGAAGCTAGGTGGACTCAGCTCTTCAACAGCTCCAGGGATCTGTTCTCTCATGTCCTACATGCCATGGAAGTCTGCCTCATTGCCCTCTGTGGAGCTTCACAAAGATACACAATCTGCTTCGCCTACCTCTAGGAACTCTTACCCAATGACCCCATACCTACAGGAGAGAGGAGGCTTGCATTCCTACTGGAACCAAATCACCGTTTTTCCTGTTAAAATGCAGGACTTTAAACTAGGCTTCGGCCCAATAGCACTGGTAGAACGTTCCAAGGATGAGGGAGTTCCATATATGCAGAACACTCTGTGAAGAAAAGTTGATTCAGCAAGGGACCAGAGTGTAGCTAGAGTCTCTTTGGACTTTTTAGATAAAAGAAGGTGTCCGGGTGCATGTTCACCAGAAAAGAAGACTTGAATGCCTAAGCCTTGCGTTCCCATTTTAAATCTCTATCCATGCCAGCCTGAGATACCTAAATAACACTGCTTTGACTGGCCTCTATTCACTGTGGGCAGCCCTCTGGAAAGAAAAGGAGTTTCTCTAAGGAAACACGGTGCTTCCCTAGCATGGGTGGGAGTTCCTCCTGTCATGCTCTAGAGCTACAGGGTAACTTGACGTGAGTCCTTGCCTCAAGCTAAGGCCTGAAAAGCCCTGCTGAAGCGAAAGCGCTTAGCATTTTCCATTATGTCGTATTGGAAGTTCTGCTTTACTTGAACGTTTCTTCACTCTACCAGACACTGGGCACCCTAGTGTAGGCACCCTTTTTCCTACAAATACATTGAGTACCAGCAGTCTCCTTTGCTCTTCTAAGTAACATCCAGACTTAGAAGCCTTTCCCAGTCACTCTATGTATTCAGAGTGTAGGACAACTCGCTGCACCCTTCCTTAGGAAGTTAGGTGGACTCAGCTCTTCAACAGCTCCAGGAATTCTGTTCTCTCACGACCTACATGCCATGGAAGTCTGCCTCATTGCCCTCATTGGAGCAACACTAAGAAACACAATCTGCTTCGCCTTCTTCTAGGAACTCTTACCCAAGGACCCCATACCTACAGGAGAAAGCAGGTTGCATTCCTACTGGAATCTAAGCAAAGTTGTTCCTGTTGCACTGCAGGACTTTAGAATAGGTTTAGGCCCGAAGGGTTACCTAGAGCGTTCCAAGAATGAGGGAGTTCGATACATGCCGAAAACCCTGTGAAGAAAAGTTGATTCAGCAAGGGACCAGGGTGTAGCTAGAGTCTCTATTGACTTGTTAGAAATCAGAAGGGTTTCGGCTGCATTTTAACCGGAGAAGAAGACCTGAAGGCACAAGCCTTGCTTTCCCATGTTAAATCTCTAAACATGCTTCCCTGAAGAATCCTAAATAACACTGTTTTTACCTGGCTTCTGGTCTTTGTAGGCAGCCCTCACGAAAGAGAAGTAGTTTTCTCTAAGGAAACACGGTGCTTCCATAGCATGGGTGGGAGCTCCTGCTGTCCTGCTCTAGAGCTACAGGGAAACTTGACGTGAGTCTTTGCCTCAAGCTAAGGCCTGAAAAGCCTTGCTGAAGCGAAAGCGCTTAGCAGTTTCCATTATGTCGTATTCGAAGGTCTGCATTACTTGAACGTTTCTTCACTTTACCAGACACTAGGCACACTCGGGTAGGCACCCTTTTTCGTACAAATACAGTGAGTACCAGCAGTCTCCTTTGCTCTTCTAAGAAACATCCAGACCTAGGAGCCTTTCCCAGTCACTCTATGTAATCAGAGTGTAGGGCAACTCGCAGCACCCTTCCTTAGGAAGCTAGGTGGACTCAGCTCTTCAACAGCTCCAGGGATCTGTTCTCTCATGTCCTACATGCCATGGAAGTCTGCCTCATTGCCCTCTGTGGAGCTTCACAAAGATACACAATCTGCTTCGCCTACCTCTAGGAACTCTTACCCAATGACCCCATACCTACAGGAGAGAGGAGGCTTGCATTCCTACTGGAACCAAATCACCGTTTTTCCTGTTAAAATGCAGGACTTTAAACTAGGCTTCGGCCCAATAGCACTGGTAGAACGTTCCAAGGATGAGGGAGTTCCATATATGCAGAACACTCTGTGAAGAAAAGTTGATTCAGCAAGGGACCAGAGTGTAGCTAGAGTCTCTTTGGACTTTTTAGATAAAAGAAGGTGTCCGGGTGCATGTTCACCAGAAAAGAAGACTTGAATGCCTAAGCCTTGCGTTCCCATTTTAAATCTCTATCCATGCCAGCCTGAGATACCTAAATAACACTGCTTTGACTGGCCTCTATTCACTGTGGGCAGCCCTCTGGAAAGAAAAGGAGTTTCTCTAAGGAAACACGGTGCTTCCCTAGCATGGGTGGGAGTTCCTCCTGTCATGCTCTAGAGCTACAGGGTAACTTGACGTGAGTCCTTGCCTCAAGCTAAGGCCTGAAAAGCCCTGCTGAAGCGAAAGCGCTTAGCATTTTCCATTATGTCGTATTGGAAGTTCTGCTTTACTTGAACGTTTCTTCACTCTACCAGACACTGGGCACCCTAGTGTAGGCACCCTTTTTCCTACAAATACATTGAGTAGCAGCAGTCTCCTTTGCTCTTCTAAGTAACATCCAGACTTAGAAGCCTTTCCCAGTCACTCTATGTATTCAGAGTGTAGGACAACTCGCTGCACCCTTCCTTAGGAAGTTAGGTGGACTCAGCTCTTCAACAGCTCCAGGAATTCTGTTCTCTCACGACCTACATGCCATGGAAGTCTGCCTCATTGCCCTCATTGGAGCAACACTAAGAAACACAATCTGCTTCGCCTTCTTCTAGGAACTCTTACCCAAGGACCCCATACCTACAGGAGAAAGCAGGTTGCATTCCTACTGGAATCTAAGCAAAGTTGTTCCTGTTGCACTGCAGGACTTTAGAATAGGTTTAGGCCCGAAGGGTTACCTAGAGCGTTCCAAGAATGAGGGAGTTCGATACATGCAGAAAACCCTGTGAAGAAAAGTTGATTCAGCAAGGGACCAGGGTGTAGCTAGAGTCTCTATTGACTTGTTAGAAATCAGAAGGATTTCGGCTGCATTTTAACCGGAGAAGAAGACCTGAAGGCACAAGCCTTGCTTTCCCATGTTAAATCTCTAAACATGCTTCCCTGAAGAATCCTAAATAACACTGTTTTTACCTGGCTTCTGGTCTTTGTAGGCAGCCCTCACGAAAGAGAAGTAGTTTTCTCTAAGGAAACACGGTGCTTCCATAGCATGGGTGGGAGCTCCTGCTGTCCTGCTCTAGAGCTACAGGGCAACTTGACGTGAGTCTTTGCCTCAAGCTAAGGCCTGAAAAGCCTTGCTGAAGCGAAAGCGCTTAGCAGTTTCCATTATGTCGTATTCGAAGGTCTGCATTACTTGAACGTTTCTTCACTTTACCAGACACTAGGCACACTCGGGTAGGCACCCTTTTTCGTACAAATACAGTGAGTACCAGCAGTCTCCTTTGCTCTTCTAAGAAACATCCAGACCTAGGAGCCTTTCCCAGTCACTCTATGTAATCAGAGTGTAGGGCAACTCGCAGCACCCTTCCTTAGGAAGCTAGGTGGACTCAGCTCTTCAACAGCTCCAGGGATCTGTTCTCTCATGTCCTACATGCCATGGAAGTCTGCCTCATTGCCCTCTGTGGAGCTTCACAGAGATACACAATCTGCTTCGCCTACCTCTAGGAACTCTTACCCAATGACCCCATACCTACAGGAGAGAGGAGGCTTGCATTCCTACTGGAACCAAATCACCGTTTTTCCTGTTAAAATGCAGGACTTTAAACGAGGCTTCGGCCCAATAGCACTGGTAGAACGTTCCAAGGATGAGGGAGTTCCATATATGCAGAACACTCTGTGAAGAAAAGTTGATTCAGCAAGGGACCAGAGTGTAGCTAGAGTCTCTTTGGACTTTTTAGATAAAAGAAGGTGTCCGGCTGCATGTTCACCAGAAAAGAAGACTTGAATGCCTAAGCCTTGCGTTCCCATTTAAAATCTCTATCCATGCCAGCCTGAGATAACTAAATAACACTGCTTTGACTGGCCTCTATTCACTGTGGGCAGCCCTCTGGAAAGAAAAGGAGTTTCTCTAAGGAAACACGGTGCTTCCCTAGCATGGGTGGGAGTTCCTCCTGTCATGCTCTAGAGCTACAGGGTAACTTGACGTGAGTCCTTGCCTCAAGCTAAGGCCTGAAAAGCCCTGCTGAAGCGAAAGCGCTTAGCATTTTCCATTATGTCGTATTGGAAATCTGCTTTACTTGAACGTTTCTTCACTCTACCAGACACTAGGCACCCTAGTGTAGGCACCCTTTTTCCTACAAATACATTGAGTACCAGCAGTCTCCTTTGCCCTTCTAAGTAACATCCAGACTTAGAAGCCTTTCCCAGTCACTCTATGTATTCAGAGTGTAGGACAACTCGCTGCACCCTTCCTTAGGAAGTTAGGTGGACTCATCTCTTCAACAGCTCCAGGAATTCTGTTCTCTCACGACCTACATGCCATGGAAGTCTGCCTCATTGCCCTCATTGGAGCTACACTAAGAAACACAATCTGCTTCGCCTTCTTCTAGGAACTCTTACCCAAGGACCCCATACCTACAGGAGAAAGCAGGTTGCATTCCTACTGGAATCTAAGCAAAGTTTTTCCTGTTACACTGCAGGACTTTAGAATAGGTTTAGGCCCGAAGGGTTACATAGAGCGTTCCAAGAATGAGGGAGTTCGATACATGCAGAAAACCCTGTGAAGAAAAGTTGATTCAGCAAGGGACCAGGGTGTAGCTAGAGTCTCTATTGACTTGTTAGAAATCAGAAGGGTTTCGGCTGCATTTTAACCGGAGAAGAAGACCTGATGGCACAAGCCTTGCTTTCCCATGTTAAATATCTAAACATGCTTCCCTGAAGAATCCTAAATAACACTGTTTTTACCTGGCTTCTGGTCACTGTAGGTAGCCCTCACGAAAGAGAAGTAGTTTTCTCTAAGGAAACACGGTGCTTCCATAGAATGGGTGGGAGCTCCTGCTGTCATGCTCTAGAGCTACAGGGAAACTTGACATGAGTCTTTGCCTCAAGCTAAGGCCTGAAAAGCCTTGCTGAAGCGAAAGCGCTTAGCAGTTTCCATTATGTCGTATTCGAAGGTCTGCATTACTTGAACGTTTCTTCACTTTACCAGACACTAGGCACCCTCGTGTAGGCCCCCTTTTTCGTACAAATACAGTGAGTACCAGCAGTCTTCTTTGCTCTTCTAAGAAACATCCAGACCTAGAAGCCTTTCCCAGTCACTCTAGGTAATCAGAGTGTAGGGCAACTCGCTGCACCCTTCCTTAGGAAGCTAGGTGGACTCAGCTCTTCAACAGCTCCAGGGATTCTGTTCTCTCACGTCCTACATGCCATGGAAGTCTGCCTCATTGCCCTCTGTGGAGCTTCACTAAGATACACAATCTGCTTCGCCTACATCTAGGAACTCTTACCCAATGACCCCATACCTACAGGAGAAAGGAGGCTTGCATTCCTACTGGAACCAAAGCACAGTTTTTCCTTTTACACTGCAGGACTTTAGAATAGGCTTAGGCCCTATAGCATACATAGAATGTTCCAAGGATGAGGGAGTGCCATATATGCAGAACACTCTGTGAAGAAAAGGTGATTCAGAAAGGGACCAGGGTGTAGCTAGAGTCTCTTTGGACTTTTTAGATGTAAGAAGGTGTCCGGGTCATGTTCACCGGAAAAGAAGACCTGAGTGCCTAAGCCTTCCGTTCCCATTTTAAATCTGTATCCAGGCTGCCTTGAGATACCTAAATAACACTGTTTTTGACAGTCCTCTATTCACTGTGGGCTGCCCTCTGGAAAGAAAAGGAGTTTCTCTAAGGAAACACGGTGCTTCCATAGCATGGGTGGAGCTCGTGCTTTCCTGCTCTAGAGCTACAGGGAAACTTGACGTGAGTCTTTGCCTCAAGCTAAGGCCTGAAAAGCCCTGCTGAAGCGAAAGCGCTTAGCAGTTTCCATTATGTCGTATTCGAAGTTCTGCTTTACTTTAACGTTTCTTCACGTTTCCAGACTCTAGGAACCCTTGTGTAGGCACCCTTTTTCCTACAAATACAGTGAGTACCAGCAGTCTCCTTTGCTTTCTAAGTAACATCCAGACTTAGAAGCCTTTCCCAGTCACTCTATGTATTCAGAGTGTAGGGCAACTTGCTGCACCCTTCCTTAGGAAGCTAGGTAGACTCAGCTCTTCAACAGTTCCAGGGATTCTGTTCTCTCACGTCCTATATGCCATGGAATCTGCCTCATTGCCCTCTTTGGAGCTTCCCTAAGATACACAATCTGCTTCGCCTACCTCTAGGAACTCTTACCCAATGACCCCATACCTACAGGAGAAAGGAGGCTTGCATTCCTACTGGAACCAAATCACCGTTTTTCCTGTTACACTGCAGGACTTTAGACTAGGCTTCGGCCCTTTAGCTTTGGTAGAACGTTCCAAGGATGAGGGATTTCCATATATGCAGAACACTCTGTGAAGAAAAGTTGATTCAGCAAGGGACCAGAGTGTAGCTAGAGTCTCTTTGGACTTTTTAGATAAAAGAAGGTGTCCGGGTGCATGTTCACCAGAAAAGAAGACTTGAATGCCTAAGCCTTGCGTTCCCATTTTAAATCTCTATCCATGCCAGCCTGAGATACCTAAATAACACTGCTTTGACTGGCCTCTATTCACTGTGGGCAGCCCTCTGGAAAGAAAAGGAGTTTCACTAAGGAAACACGGTGCTTCCCTAGCATGGGTGGGAGTTCCTCCTGTCATGCTCTAGAGCTACAGGGTAACTTGACGTGAGTCCTTGCCTCAAGCTAAGGCCTGAAAAGCCCTGCTGAAGCGAAAGCGCTTAGCATTTTCCATTATGTCGTATTGGAAGTTCTGCTTTACTTGAACGTTTCTTCACTCTACCAGACACTAGGCACCCTAGTGTAGGCACCCTTTTTCCTACAAATACATTGAGTACCAGCAGTCTCCTTTGCTCTTCTAAGTAACATCCAGACTTAGAAGCCTTTCCCAGTCACTCTATGTATTCAGAGTGTAGGACAACTCGCTGCACCCTTCCTTAGGAAGTTAGGTGGACTCAGCTCTTCAACAGCTCCAGGAATTCTGTTCTCTCACGACCTACATGCCATGGAAGTCTGCCTCATTGCCCTCATTGGAGCTACACTAAGAAACACAATCTGCTTCGCCTTCTTCTAGGAACTCTTACCCAAGGACCCCATACCGACAGGAGAAAGCAGGTTGCATTCCTACTGGAATCTAAGCAAAGTTTTTCCTGTTACACTGCAGGACTTTAGAATAGGTTTAGGCCCGAAGGGTTACATAGAGCGTTCCAAGAATGAGGGAGTTCGATACATGCAGAAAACCCTGTGAAGAAAAGTTGATTCAGCAAGGGACCAGGGTGTAGCTAGAGTCTCTATTGACTTGTTAGAAATCAGAAGGGTTTCGGCTGCATTTTAACCGGAGAAGAAGACCTGAAGGCACAAGCCTTGCTTTCCCATGTTAAATCTCTAAACATGCTTCCCTGAAGAATCCTAAATAACACTGTTTTTACCTGGCTTCTGGTCTTTGTAGGCAGCCCTCACGAAAGAGAAGTAGTTTTCTCTAAGGAAACACGGTGCTTCCATAGCATGGGTGGGAGCTCCTGCTGTCCTGCTCTAGAGCTACAGGGAAACTTGACGTGAGTCTTTGCCTCAAGCTAAGGCCTGAAAAGCCTTGCTGAAGCGAAAGCGCTTAGCAGTTTCCATTATGTCGTATTCGAAGGTCTGCATTACTTGAACGTTTCTTCACTTTACCAGACACTAGGCACACTCGGGTAGGCACCCTTTTTCCTACAAATACAGTGAGTACCAGCAGTCTCCTTTGCTCTTCTAAGAAACATCCAGACCTAGGAGCCTTTCCCAGTCACTCTATGTAATCAGAGTGTAGGGCAACTCGCAGCACCCTTCCTTAGGAAGCTAGGTGGACTCAGCTCTTCAACAGCTCCAGGGATCTGTTCTCTCATGTCCTACATGCCATGGAAGTCTGCCTCATTGCCCTCTGTGGAGCTTCACAAAGATACACAATCTGCTTCGCTTACCTCTAGGAACTCTTACCCAATGACCCCATACCTACAGGAGAGAGGAGGCTTGCATTCCTACTGGAACCAAATCACCGTTTTTCCTGTTAAAATGCAGGACTTTAAACTAGGCTTCGGCCCAATAGCACTGGTAGAACGTTCCAAGGATGAGGGAGTTCCATATATGCAGAACACTCTGTGAAGAAAAGTTGATTCAGCAAGGGACCAGAGTGTAGCTAGAGTCTCTTTGGACTTTTTAGATAAAAGAAGGTGTCCGGGTGCATGTTCACCAGAAAAGAAGACTTGAATGCCTAAGCCTTGCGTTCCCATTTTAAATCTCTATCCATGCCAGCCTGAGATACCTAAATAACACTGCTTTGACTGGCCTCTATTCACTGTGGGCAGCCCTCTGGAAAGAAAAGGAGTTTCTCTAAGGAAACACGGTGCTTCCCTAGCATGGGTGGGAGTTCCTCCTGTCATGCTCTAGAGCTACAGGGTAACTTGACGTGAGTCCTTGCCTCAAGCTAAGGCCTGAAAAGCCCTGCTGAAGCGAAAGCGCTTAGCATTTTCCATTATGTCGTATTGGAAGTTCTGCTTTACTTGAACGTTTCTTCACTCTACCAGACACTGGGCACCCTAGTGTAGGCACCCTTTTTCCTACAAATACATTGAGTACCAGCAGTCTCCTTTGCTCTTCTAAGTAACATCCAGACTTAGAAGCCTTTCCCAGTCACTCTATGTATTCAGAGTGTAGGACAACTCGCTGCACCCTTCCTTAGGAAGTTAGGTGGACTCAGCTCTTCAACAGCTCCAGGAATTCTGTTCTCTCACGACCTACATGCCATGGAAGTCTGCCTCATTGCCCTCATTGGAGCAACACTAAGAAACACAATCTGCTTCGCCTTCTTCTAGGAACTCTTACCCAAGGACCCCATACCTACAGGAGAAAGCAGGTTGCATTCCTACTGGAATCTAAGCAAAGTTGTTCCTGTTGCACTGCAGGACTGTAGAATAGGTTTAGGCCCGAAGGGTTACCTAGAGCGTTCCAAGAATGAGGGAGTTCGATACATGCCGAAAACCCTGTGAAGAAAAGTTGATTCAGCAAGGGACCAGGGTGTAGCTAGAGTCTCTATTGACTTGTTAGAAATCAGAAGAGTTTCGGCTGCATTTTAACCGGAGAAGAAGACCTGAAGGCACAAGCCTTGCTTTCCCATGTTAAATCTCTAAACATGCTTCCCTGAAGAATCCTAAATAACACTGTTTTTACCTGGCTTCTGGTCTTTGTAGGCAGCCCTCACGAAAGAGAAGTAGTTTTCTCTAAGGAAACACGGTGCTTCCATAGCATGGGTGGGAGCTCCTGCTGTCCTGCTCTAGAGCTACAGGGAAACTTGACGTGAGTCTTTGCCTCAAGCTAAGGCCTGAAAAGCCTTGCTGAAGCGAAAGCGCTTAGCAGTTTCCATTATGTCGTATTCGAAGGTCTGCATTACTTGAACGTTTCTTCACTTTACCAGACACTAGGCACACTCGGGTAGGCACCCTTTTTCCTACAAATACAGTGAGTACCAGCAGTCTCCTTTGCTCTTCTAAGAAACATCCAGACCTAGGAGCCTTTCCCAGTCACTCTATGTAATCAGAGTGTAGGGCAACTCGCAGCACCCTTCCTTAGGAAGCTAGGTGGACTCAGCTCTTCAACAGCTCCAGGGATCTGTTCTCTCATGTCCTACATGCCATGGAAGTCTGCCTCATTGCCCTCTGTGGAGCTTCACAAAGATACACAATCTGCTTCGCCTACCTCTAGGAACTCTTACCCAATGACCCCATACCTACAGGAGAGAGGAGGCTTGCATTCCTACTGGAACCAAATCACCGTTTTTCCTGTTAAAATGCAGGACTTTAAACTAGGCTTCGGCCCAATAGCACTGGTAGAACGTTCCAAGGATGAGGGAGTTCCATATATGCAGAACACTCTGTGAAGAAAAGTTGATTCAGCAAGGGACCAGAGTGTAGCTAGAGTCTCTTTGGACTTTTTAGATAAAAGAAGGTGTCCGGGTGCATGTTCACCAGAAAAGAAGACTTGAATGCCTAAGCCTTGCGTTCCCATTTTAAATCTCTATCCATGCCAGCCTGAGATACCTAAATAACACTGCTTTGACTGGCCTCTATTCACTGTGGGCAGCCCTCTGGAAAGAAAAGGAGTTTCTCTAAGGAAACACGGTGCTTCCCTAGCATGGGTGGGAGTTCCTCCTGTCATGCTCTAGAGCTACAGGGTAACTTGACGTGAGTCCTTGCCTCAAGCTAAGGCCTGAAAAGCCCTGCTGAAGCGAAAGCGCTTAGCATTTTCCATTATGTCGTATTGGAAGTTCTGCTTTACTTGAACGTTTCTTCACTCTACCAGACACTGGGCACCCTAGTGTAGGCACCCTTTTTCCTACAAATACATTGAGTACCAGCAGTCTCCTTTGCTCTTCTAAGTAACATCCAGACTTAGAAGCCTTTCCCAGTCACTCTATGTATTCAGAGTGTAGGACAACTCGCTGCACCCTTCCTTAGGAAGTTAGGTGGACTCAGCTCTTCAACAGCTCCAGGAATTCTGTTCTCTCACGACCTACATGCCATGGAAGTCTGCCTCATTGCCCTCATTGGAGCAACACTAAGAAACACAATCTGCTTCGCCTTCTTCTAGGAACTCTTACCCAAGGACCCCATACCTACAGGAGAAAGCAGGTTGCATTCCTACTGGAATCTAAGCAAAGTTGTTCCTGTTGCACTGCAGGACTTTAGAATAGGTTTAGGCCCGAAGGGTTACCTAGAGCGTTCCAAGAATGAGGGAGTTCGATACATGCCGAAAACCCTGTGAAGAAAAGTTGATTCAGCAAGGGACCAGGGTGTAGCTAGAGTCTCTATTGACTTGTTAGAAATCAGAAGGGTTTCGGCTGCATTTTAACCGGAGAAGAAGACCTGAAGGCACAAGCCTTGCTTTCCCATGTTAAATCTCTAAACATGCTTCCCTGAAGAATCCTAAATAACACTGTTTTTACCTGGCTTCTGGTCTTTGTAGGCAGCCCTCACGAAAGAGAAGTAGTTTTCTCTAAGGAAACACGGTGCTTCCATAGCATGGGTGGGAGCTCCTGCTGTCCTGCTCTAGAGCTACAGGGAAACTTGACGTGAGTCTTTGCCTCAAGCTAAGGCCTGAAAAGCCTTGCTGAAGCGAAAGCGCTTAGCAGTTTCCATTATGTCGTATTCGAAGGTCTGCATTACTTGAACGTTTCTTCACTTTACCAGACACTAGGCACACTCGGGTAGGCACCCTTTTTCGTACAAATACAGTGAGTACCAGCAGTCTCCTTTGCTCTTCTAAGAAACATCCAGACCTAGGAGCCTTTCCCAGTCACTCTATGTAATCAGAGTGTAGGGCAACTCGCAGCACCCTTCCTTAGGAAGCTAGGTGGACTCAGCTCTTCAACAGCTCCAGGGATCTGTTCTCTCATGTCCTACATGCCATGGAAGTCTGCCTCATTGCCCTCTGTGGAGCTTCACAAAGATACACAATCTGCTTCGCCTACCTCTAGGAACTCTTACCCAATGACCCCATACCTACAGGAGAGAGGAGGCTTGCATTCCTACTGGAACCAAATCACCGTTTTTCCTGTTAAAATGCAGGACTTTAAACTAGGCTTCGGCCCAATAGCACTGGTAGAACGTTCCAAGGATGAGGGAGTTCCATATATGCAGAACACTCTGTGAAGAAAAGTTGATTCAGCAAGGGACCAGAGTGTAGCTAGAGTCTCTTTGGACTTTTTAGATAAAAGAAGGTGTCCGGGTGCATGTTCACCAGAAAAGAAGACTTGAATGCCTAAGCCTTGCGTTCCCATTTTAAATCTCTATCCATGCCAGCCTGAGATACCTAAATAACACTGCTTTGACTGGCCTCTATTCACTGTGGGCAGCCCTCTGGAAAGAAAAGGAGTTTCTCTAAGGAAACACGGTGCTTCCCTAGCATGGGTGGGAGTTCCTCCTGTCATGCTCTAGAGCTACAGGGTAACTTGACGTGAGTCCTTGCCTCAAGCTAAGGCCTGAAAAGCCCTGCTGAAGCGAAAGCGCTTAGCATTTTCCATTATGTCGTATTGGAAGTTCTGCTTTACTTGAACGTTTCTTCACTCTACCAGACACTGGGCACCCTAGTGTAGGCACCCTTTTTCCTACAAATACATTGAGTACCAGCAGTCTCCTTTGCTCTTCTAAGTAACATCCAGACTTAGAAGCCTTTCCCAGTCACTCTATGTATTCAGAGTGTAGGACAACTCGCTGCACCCTTCCTTAGGAAGTTAGGTGGACTCAGCTCTTCAACAGCTCCAGGAATTCTGTTCTCTCACGACCTACATGCCATGGAAGTCTGCCTCATTGCCCTCATTGGAGCAACACTAAGAAACACAATCTGCTTCGCCTTCTTCTAGGAACTCTTACCCAAGGACCCCATACCTACAGGAGAAAGCAGGTTGCATTCCTACTGGAATCTAAGCAAAGTTGTTCCTGTTGCACTGCAGGACTTTAGAATAGGTTTAGGCCCGAAGGGTTACCTAGAGCGTTCCAAGAATGAGGGAGTTCGATACATGCCGAAAACCCTGTGAAGAAAAGTTGATTCAGCAAGGGACCAGGGTGTAGCTAGAGTCTCTATTGACTTGTTAGAAATCAGAAGGGTTTCGGCTGCATTTTAACCGGAGAAGAAGACCTGAAGGCACAAGCCTTGCTTTCCCATGTTAAATCTCTAAACATGCTTCCCTGAAGAATCCTAAATAACACTGTTTTTACCTGGCTTCTGGTCTTTGTAGGCAGCCCTCACGAAAGAGAAGTAGTTTTCTCTAAGGAAACACGGTGCTTCCATAGCATGGGTGGGAGCTCCTGCTGTCCTGCTCTAGAGCTACAGGGAAACTTGACGTGAGTCTTTGCCTCAAGCTAAGGCCTGAAAAGCCTTGCTGAAGCGAAAGCGCTTAGCAGTTTCCATTATGTCGTATTCGAAGGTCTGCATTACTTGAACGTTTCTTCACTTTACCAGACACTAGGCACACTCGGGTAGGCACCCTTTTTCGTACAAATACAGTGAGTACCAGCAGTCTCCTTTGCTCTTCTAAGAAACATCCAGACCTAGGAGCCTTTCCCAGTCACTCTATGTAATCAGAGTGTAGGGCAACTCGCAGCACCCTTCCTTAGGAAGCTAGGTGGACTCAGCTCTTCAACAGCTCCAGGGATCTGTTCTCTCATGTCCTACATGCCATGGAAGTCTGCCTCATTGCCCTCTGTGGAGCTTCACAAAGATACACAATCTGCTTCGCCTACCTCTAGGAACTCTTACCCAATGACCCCATACCTACAGGAGAGAGGAGGCTTGCATTCCTACTGGAACCAAATCACCGTTTTTCCTGTTAAAATGCAGGACTTTAAACTAGGCTTCGGCCCAATAGCACTGGTAGAACGTTCCAAGGATGAGGGAGTTCCATATATGCAGAACACTCTGTGAAGAAAAGTTGATTCAGCAAGGGACCAGAGTGTAGCTAGAGTCTCTTTGGACTTTTTAGATAAAAGAAGGTGTCCGGGTGCATGTTCACCAGAAAAGAAGACTTGAATGCCTAAGCCTTGCGTTCCCATTTTAAATCTCTATCCATGCCAGCCTGAGATACCTAAATAACACTGCTTTGACTGGCCTCTATTCACTGTGGGCAGCCCTCTGGAAAGAAAAGGAGTTTCTCTAAGGAAACACGGTGCTTCCCTAGCATGGGTGGGAGTTCCTCCTGTCATGCTCTAGAGCTACAGGGTAACTTGACGTGAGTCCTTGCCTCAAGCTAAGGCCTGAAAAGCCCTGCTGAAGCGAAAGCGCTTAGCATTTTCCATTATGTCGTATTGGAAGTTCTGCTTTACTTGAACGTTTCTTCACTCTACCAGACACTGGGCACCCTAGTGTAGGCACCCTTTTTCCTACAAATACATTGAGTACCAGCAGTCTCCTTTGCTCTTCTAAGTAACATCCAGACTTAGAAGCCTTTCCCAGTCACTCTATGTATTCAGAGTGTAGGACAACTCGCTGCACCCTTCCTTAGGAAGTTAGGTGGACTCAGCTCTTCAACAGCTCCAGGAATTCTGTTCTCTCACGACCTACATGCCATGGAAGTCTGCCTCATTGCCCTCATTGGAGCAACACTAAGAAACACAATCTGCTTCGCCTTCTTCTAGGAACTCTTACCCAAGGACCCCATACCTACAGGAGAAAGCAGGTTGCATTCCTCCTGGAATCTAAGCAAAGTTGTTCCTGTTGCACTGCAGGACTTTAGAATAGGTTTAGGCCCGAAGGGTTACCTAGAGCGTTCCAAGAATGAGGGAGTTCGATACATGCAGAAAACCCTGTGAAGAAAAGTTGATTCAGCAAGGGACCAGGGTGTAGCTAGAGTCTTTATTGACTTGTTAGAAATCAGAAGGGTTTAGGCTGCATTTTAACCGGAGAAGAAGACCTGAAGGCACAAGCCTTGCTTTCCCATGTTAAATCTCTAAACATGCTTCCCTGAAGAATCCTAAATAACACTGTTTTTACCTGGCTTCTGGTCTTTGTAGGCAGCCCTCACGAAAGAGAAGTAGTTTTCTCCAAGGAAACACGGTGCTTCCATAGCATGGGTGGGAGCTCCTGCTGTCCTGCTCTAGAGCTACAGGGAAACTTGACGTGAGTCTTTGCCTCAAGCTAAGGCCTGAAAAGCCTTGCTGAAGCGAAAGCGCTTAGCAGTTTCCATTATGTCGTATTCGAAGGTCTGCATTACTTGAACGTTTCTTCACTTTACCAGACACTAGGCACACTCGGGTAGGCACCCTTTTTCCTACAAATACAGTGAGTACCAGCAGTCTCCTTTGCTCTTCTAAGAAACATCCAGACCTAGGAGCCTTTCCCAGTCACTCTATGTAATCAGAGTGTAGGGCAACTCGCAGCACCCTTCCTTAGGAAGCTAGGTGGACTCAGCTCTTCAACAGCTCCAGGGATCTGTTCTCTCATGTCCTACATGCCATGGAAGTCTGCCTCATTGCCCTCTGTGGAGCTTCACAAAGATACACAATCTGCTTCGCCTACCTCTAGGAACTCTTACCCAATGACCCCATACCTACAGGAGAGAGGAGGCTTGCATTCCTACTGGAACCAAATCACCGTTTTTCCTGTTAAAATGCAGGACTTTAAACTAGGCTTCGGCCCAATAGCACTGGTAGAACGTTCCAAGGATGAGGGAGTTCCATATATGCAGAACACTCTGTGAAGAAAAGTTGATTCAGCAAGGGACCAGAGTGTAGCTAGAGTCTCTTTGGACTTTTTAGATAAAAGAAGGTGTCCGGGTGCATGTTCACCAGAAAAGAAGACTTGAATGCCTAAGCCTTGCGTTCCCATTTTAAATCTCTATCCATGCCAGCCTGAGATACCTAAATAACACTGCTTTGACTGGCCTCTATTCACTGTGGGCAGCCCTCTGGAAAGAAAAGGAGTTTCTCTAAGGAAACACGGTGCTTCCCTAGCATGGGTGGGAGTTCCTCCTGTCATGCTCTAGAGCTACAGGGTAACTTGACGTGAGTCCTTGCCTCAAGCTAAGGCCTGAAAAGCCCTGCTGAAGCGAAAGCGCTTAGCATTTTCCATTATGTCGTATTGGAAGTTCTGCTTTACTTGAACGTTTCTTCACTCTACCAGACACTGGGCACCCTAGTGTAGGCACCCTTTTTCCTACAAATACATTGAGTACCAGCAGTCTCCTTTGCTCTTCTAAGTAACATCCAGACTTAGAAGCCTTTCCCAGTCACTCTATGTATTCAGAGTGTAGGACAACTCGCTGCACCCTTCCTTAGGAAGTTAGGTGGACTCAGCTCTTCAACAGCTCCAGGAATTCTGTTCTCTCACGACCTACATGCCATGGAAGTCTGCCTCATTGCCCTCATTGGAGCAACACTAAGAAACACAATCTGCTTCGCCTTCTTCTAGGAACTCTTACCCAAGGACCCCATACCTACAGGAGAAAGCAGGTTGCATTCCTCCTGGAATCTAAGCAAAGTTGTTCCTGTTGCACTGCAGGACTTTAGAATAGGTTTAGGCCCGAAGGGTTACCTAGAGCGTTCCAAGAATGAGGGAGTTCGATACATGCAGAAAACCCTGTGAAGAAAAGTTGATTCAGCAAGGGACCAGGGTGTAGCTAGAGTCTCTATTGACTTGTTAGAAATCAGAAGGGTTTCGGCTGCATTTTAACCGGAGAAGAAGACCTGAAGGCACAAGCCTTGCTTTCCCATGTTAAATCTCTAAACATGCTTCCCTGAAGAATCCTAAATAACACTGTTTTTACCTGGCTTCTGGTCTTTGTAGGCAGCCCTCACGAAAGAGAAGTAGTTTTCTCTAAGGAAACACGGTGCTTCCATAGCATGGGTGGGAGCTCCTGCTGTCCTGCTCTAGAGCTACAGGGAAACTTGACGTGAGTCTTTGCCTCAAGCTAAGGCCTGAAAAGACTTGCTGAAGCGAAAGCGCTTAGCAGTTTCCATTATGTCGTATTCGAAGGTCTGCATTACTTGAACGTTTCTTCACTTTACCAGACACTAGGCACACTCGGGTAGGCACCCTTTTTCCTACAAATACAGTGAGTACCAGCAGTCTCCTTTGCTCTTCTAAGAAACATCCAGACCTAGGAGCCTTTCCCAGTCACTCTATGTAATCAGAGTGTAGGGCAACTCACAGCACCCTTCCTTAGGAAGCTAGGTGGACTCAGCTCTTCAACAGCTCCAGGGATCTGTTCTCTCATGTCCTACATGCCATGGAAGTCTGCCTCATTGCCCTCTGTGGAGCTTCACAAAGATACACAATCTGCTTCGCCTACCTCTAGGAACTCTTACCCAATGACCCCATACCTACAGGAGAGAGGAGGCTTGCATTCCTACTGGAACCAAATCACCGTTTTTCCTGTTAAAATGCAGGACTTTAAACTAGGCTTCGGCCCAATAGCACTGGTAGAACGTTCCAAGGATGAGGGAGTTCCATATATGCAGAACACTCTGTGAAGAAAAGTTGATTCAGCAAGGGACCAGAGTGTAGCTAGAGTCTCTTTGGACTTTTTAGATAAAAGAAGGTGTCCGGGTGCATGTTCACCAGAAAAGAAGACTTGAATGCCTAAGCCTTGCGTTCCCATTTTAAATCTCTATCCATGCCAGCCTGAGATACCTAAATAACACTGCTTTGACTGGCCTCTATTCACTGTGGGCAGCCCTCTGGAAAGAAAAGGAGTTTCTCTAAGGAAACACGGTGCTTCCCTAGCATGGGTGGGAGTTCCTCCTGTCATGCTCTAGAGCTACAGGGTAACTTGACGTGAGTCCTTGCCTCAAGCTAAGGCCTGAAAAGCCCTGCTGAAGCGAAAGCGCTTAGCATTTTCCATTATGTCGTATTGGAAGTTCTGCTTTACTTGAACGTTTCTTCACTCTACCAGACACTGGGCACCCTAGTGTAGGCACCCTTTTTCCTACAAATACATTGAGTACCAGCAGTCTCCTTTGCTCTTCTAAGTAACATCCAGACTTAGAAGCCTTTCCCAGTCACTCTATGTATTCAGAGTGTAGGACAACTCGCTGCACCCTTCCTTAGGAAGTTAGGTGGACTCAGCTCTTCAACAGCTCCAGGAATTCTGTTCTCTCACGACCTACATGCCATGGAAGTCTGCCTCATTGCCCTCATTGGAGCAACACTAAGAAACACAATCTGCTTCGCCTTCTTCTAGGAACTCTTACCCAAGGACCCCATACCTACAGGAGAAAGCAGGTTGCATTCCTCCTGGAATCTAAGCAAAGTTGTTCCTGTTGCACTGCAGGACTTTAGAATAGGTTTAGGCCCGAAGGGTTACCTAGAGCGTTCCAAGAATGAGGGAGTTCGATACATGCAGAAAACCCTGTGAAGAAAAGTTGATTCAGCAAGGGACCAGGGTGTAGCTAGAGTCTCTATTGACTTGTTAGAAATCAGAAGGGTTTCGGCTGCATTTTAACCGGAGAAGAAGACCTGAAGGCACAAGCCTTGCTTTCCCATGTTAAATCTCTAAACATGCTTCCCTGAAGAATCCTAAATAACACTGTTTTTACCTGGCTTCTGGTCTTTGTAGGCAGCCCTCACGAAAGAGAAGTAGTTTTCTCCAAGGAAACACGGTGCTTCCATAGCATGGGTGGGAGCTCCTGCTGTCCTGCTCTAGAGCTACAGGGAAACTTGACGTGAGTCTTTGCCTCAAGCTAAGGCCTGAAAAGCCTTGCTGAAGCGAAAGCGCTTAGCAGTTTCCATTATGTCGTATTCGAAGGTCTGCATTACTTGAACGTTTCTTCACTTTACCAGACACTAGGCACACTCGGGTAGGCACCCTTTTTCCTACAAATACAGTGAGTACCAGCAGTCTCCTTTGCTCTTCTAAGAAACATCCAGACCTAGGAGCCTTTCCCAGTCACTCTATGTAATCAGAGTGTAGGGCAACTCGCAGCACCCTTCCTTAGGAAGCTAGGTGGACTCAGCTCTTCAACAGCTCCAGGGATCTGTTCTCTCATGTCCTACATGCCATGGAAGTCTGCCTCATTGCCCTCTGTGGAGCTTCACAAAGATACACAATCTGCTTCGCCTACCTCTAGGAACTCTTACCCAATGACCCCATACCTACAGGAGAGAGGAGGCTTGCATTCCTACTGGAACCAAATCACCGTTTTTCCTGTTAAAATGCAGGACTTTAAACTAGGCTTCGGCCCAATAGCACTGGTAGAACGTTCCAAGGATGAGGGAGTTCCATATATGCAGAACACTCTGTGAAGAAAAGTTGATTCAGCAAGGGACCAGAGTGTAGCTAGAGTCTCTTTGGACTTTTTAGATAAAAGAAGGTGTCCGGGTGCATGTTCACCAGAAAAGAAGACTTGAATGCCTAAGCCTTGCGTTCCCATTTTAAATCTCTATCCATGCCAGCCTGAGATACCTAAATAACACTGCTTTGACTGGCCTCTATTCACTGTGGGCAGCCCTCTGGAAAGAAAAGGAGTTTCTCTAAGGAAACACGGTGCTTCCCTAGCATGGGTGGGAGTTCCTCCTGTCATGCTCTAGAGCTACAGGGTAACTTGACGTGAGTCCTTGCCTCAAGCTAAGGCCTGAAAAGCCCTGCTGAAGCGAAAGCGCTTAGCATTTTCCATTATGTCGTATTGGAAGTTCTGCTTTACTTGAACGTTTCTTCACTCTACCAGACACTGGGCACCCTAGTGTAGGCACCCTTTTTCCTACAAATACATTGAGTACCAGCAGTCTCCTTTGCTCTTCTAAGTAACATCCAGACTTAGAAGCCTTTCCCAGTCACTCTATGTATTCAGAGTGTAGGACAACTCGCTGCACCCTTCCTTAGGAAGTTAGGTGGACTCAGCTCTTCAACAGCTCCAGGAATTCTGTTCTCTCACGACCTACATGCCATGGAAGTCTGCCTCATTGCCCTCATTGGAGCAACACTAAGAAACACAATCTGCTTCGCCTTCTTCTAGGAACTCTTACCCAAGGACCCCATACCTACAGGAGAAAGCAGGTTGCATTCCTACTGGAATCTAAGCAAAGTTGTTCCTGTTGCACTGCAGGACTTTAGAATAGGTTTAGGCCCGAAGGGTTACCTAGAGCGTTCCAAGAATGAGGGAGTTCGATACATGCAGAAAACCCTGTGAAGAAAAGTTGATTCAGCAAGGGACCAGGGTGTAGCTAGAGTCTCTATTGACTTGTTAGAAATCAGAAGGGTTTCGGCTGCATTTTAACCGGAGAAGAAGACCTGAAGGCACAAGCCTTGCTTTCCCATGTTAAATCTCTAAACATGCTTCCCTGAAGAATCCTAAATAACACTGTTTTTACCTGGCTTCTGGTCTTTGTAGGCAGCCCTCACGAAAGAGAAGTAGTTTTCTCTAAGGAAACACGGTGCTTCCATAGCATGGGTGGGAGCTCCTGCTGTCCTGCTCTAGAGCTACAGGGAAACTTGACGTGAGTCTTTGCCTCAAGCTAAGGCCTGAAAAGACTTGCTGAAGCGAAAGCGCTTAGCAGTTTCCATTATGTCGTATTCGAAGGTCTGCATTACTTGAACGTTTCTTCACTTTACCAGACACTAGGCACACTCGGGTAGGCACCCTTTTTCCTACAAATACAGTGAGTACCAGCAGTCTCCTTTGCTCTTCTAAGAAACATCCAGACCTAGGAGCCTTTCCCAGTCACTCTATGTAATCAGAGTGTAGGGCAACTCACAGCACCCTTCCTTAGGAAGCTAGGTGGACTCAGCTCTTCAACAGCTCCAGGGATCTGTTCTCTCATGTCCTACATGCCATGGAAGTCTGCCTCATTGCCCTCTGTGGAGCTTCACAAAGATACACAATCTGCTTCGCCTACCTCTAGGAACTCTTACCCAATGACCCCATACCTACAGGAGAGAGGAGGCTTGCATTCCTACTGGAACCAAATCACCGTTTTTCCTGTTAAAATGCAGGACTTTAAACTAGGCTTCGGCCCAATAGCACTGGTAGAACGTTCCAAGGATGAGGGAGTTCCATATATGCAGAACACTCTGTGAAGAAAAGTTGATTCAGCAAGGGACCAGAGTGTAGCTAGAGTCTCTTTGGACTTTTTAGATAAAAGAAGGTGTCCGGGTGCATGTTCACCAGAAAAGAAGACTTGAATGCCTAAGCCTTGCGTTCCCATTTTAAATCTCTATCCATGCCAGCCTGAGATACCTAAATAACACTGCTTTGACTGGCCTCTATTCACTGTGGGCAGCCCTCTGGAAAGAAAAGGAGTTTCTCTAAGGAAACACGGTGCTTCCCTAGCATGGGTGGGAGTTCCTCCTGTCATGCTCTAGAGCTACAGGGTAACTTGACGTGAGTCCTTGCCTCAAGCTAAGGCCTGAAAAGCCCTGCTGAAGCGAAAGCGCTTAGCATTTTCCATTATGTCGTATTGGAAGTTCTGCTTTACTTGAACGTTTCTTCACTCTACCAGACACTGGGCACCCTAGTGTAGGCACCCTTTTTCCTACAAATACATTGAGTACCAGCAGTCTCCTTTGCTCTTCTAAGTAACATCCAGACTTAGAAGCCTTTCCCAGTCACTCTATGTATTCAGAGTGTAGGACAACTCGCTGCACCCTTCCTTAGGAAGTTAGGTGGACTCAGCTCTTCAACAGCTCCAGGAATTCTGTTCTCTCACGACCTACATGCCATGGAAGTCTGCCTCATTGCCCTCATTGGAGCAACACTAAGAAACACAATCTGCTTCGCCTTCTTCTAGGAACTCTTACCCAAGGACCCCATACCTACAGGAGAAAGCAGGTTGCATTCCTACTGGAATCTAAGCAAAGTTGTTCCTGTTGCACTGCAGGACTTTAGAATAGGTTTAGGCCCGAAGGGTTACCTAGAGCGTTCCAAGAATGAGGGAGTTCGATACATGCAGAAAACCCTGTGAAGAAAAGTTGATTCAGCAAGGGACCAGGGTGTAGCTAGAGTCTCTATTGACTTGTTAGAAATCAGAAGGGTTTCGGCTGCATTTTAACCGGAGAAGAAGACCTGAAGGCACAAGCCTTGCTTTCCCATGTTAAATCTCTAAACATGCTTCCCTGAAGAATCCTAAATAACACTGTTTTTACCTGGCTTCTGGTCTTTGTAGGCAGCCCTCACGAAAGAGAAGTAGTTTTCTCCAAGGAAACACGGTGCTTCCATAGCATGGGTGGGAGCTCCTGCTGTCCTGCTCTAGAGCTACAGGGAAACTTGACGTGAGTCTTTGCCTCAAGCTAAGGCCTGAAAAGCCTTGCTGAAGCGAAAGCGCTTAGCAGTTTCCATTATGTCGTATTCGAAGGTCTGCATTACTTGAACGTTTCTTCACTTTACCAGACACTAGGCACACTCGGGTAGGCACCCTTTTTCGTACAAATACAGTGAGTACCAGCAGTCTCCTTTGCTCTTCTAAGAAACATCCAGACCTAGGAGCCTTTCCCAGTCACTCTATGTAATCAGAGTGTAGGGCAACTCGCAGCACCCTTCCTTAGGAAGCTAGGTGGACTCAGCTCTTCAACAGCTCCAGGGATCTGTTCTCTCATGTCCTACATGCCATGGAAGTCTGCCTCATTGCCCTCTGTGGAGCTTCACAAAGATACACAATCTGCTTCGCCTACCTCTAGGAACTCTTACCCAATGACCCCATACCTACAGGAGAGAGGAGGCTTGCATTCCTACTGGAACCAAATCACCGTTTTTCCTGTTAAAATGCAGGACTTTAAACTAGGCTTCGGCCCAATAGCACTGGTAGAACGTTCCAAGGATGAGGGAGTTCCATATATGCAGAACACTCTGTGAAGAAAAGTTGATTCAGCAAGGGACCAGAGTGTAGCTAGAGTCTCTTTGGACTTTTTAGATAAAAGAAGGTGTCCGGGTGCATGTTCACCAGAAAAGAAGACTTGAATGCCTAAGCCTTGCGTTCCCATTTTAAATCTCTATCCATGCCAGCCTGAGATACCTAAATAACACTGCTTTGACTGGCCTCTATTCACTGTGGGCAGCCCTCTGGAAAGAAAAGGAGTTTCTCTAAGGAAACACGGTGCTTCCCTAGCATGGGTGGGAGTTCCTCCTGTCATGCTCTAGAGCTACAGGGTAACTTGACGTGAGTCCTTGCCTCAAGCTAAGGCCTGAAAAGCCCTGCTGAAGCGAAAGCGCTTAGCATTTTCCATTATGTCGTATTGGAAGTTCTGCTTTACTTGAACGTTTCTTCACTCTACCAGACACTGGGCACCCTAGTGTAGGCACCCTTTTTCCTACAAATACATTGAGTACCAGCAGTCTCCTTTGCTCTTCTAAGTAACATCCAGACTTAGAAGCCTTTCCCAGTCACTCTATGTATTCAGAGTGTAGGACAACTCGCTGCACCCTTCCTTAGGAAGTTAGGTGGACTCAGCTCTTCAACAGCTCCAGGAATTCTGTTCTCTCACGACCTACATGCCATGGAAGTCTGCCTCATTGCCCTCATTGGAGCAACACTAAGAAACACAATCTGCTTCGCCTTCTTCTAGGAACTCTTACCCAAGGACCCCATACCTACAGGAGAAAGCAGGTTGCATTCCTACTGGAATCTAAGCAAAGTTGTTCCTGTTGCACTGCAGGACTTTAGAATAGGTTTAGGCCCGAAGGGTTACCTAGAGCGTTCCAAGAATGAGGGAGTTCGATACATGCAGAAAACCCTGTGAAGAAAAGTTGATTCAGCAAGGGACCAGGGTGTAGCTAGAGTCTCTATTGACTTGTTAGAAATCAGAAGGGTTTCGGCTGCATTTTAACCGGAGAAGAAGACCTGAAGGCACAAGCCTTGCTTTCCCATGTTAAATCTCTAAACATGCTTCCCTGAAGAATCCTAAATAACACTGTTTTTACCTGGCTTCTGGTCTTTGTAGGCAGCCCTCACGAAAGAGAAGTAGTTTTCTCCAAGGAAACACGGTGCTTCCATAGCATGGGTGGGAGCTCCTGCTGTCCTGCTCTAGAGCTACAGGGAAACTTGACGTGAGTCTTTGCCTCAAGCTAAGGCCTGAAAAGCCTTGCTGAAGCGAAAGCGCTTAGCAGTTTCCATTATGTCGTATTCGAAGGTCTGCATTACTTGAACGTTTCTTCACTTTACCAGACACTAGGCACACTCGGGTAGGCACCCTTTTTCGTACAAATACAGTGAGTACCAGCAGTCTCCTTTGCTCTTCTAAGAAACATCCAGACCTAGGAGCCTTTCCCAGTCACTCTATGTAATCAGAGTGTAGGGCAACTCGCAGCACCCTTCCTTAGGAAGCTAGGTGGACTCAGCTCTTCAACAGCTCCAGGGATCTGTTCTCTCATGTCCTACATGCCATGGAAGTCTGCCTCATTGCCCTCTGTGGAGCTTCACAAAGATACACAATCTGCTTCGCCTACCTCTAGGAACTCTTACCCAATGACCCCATACCTACAGGAGAGAGGAGGCTTGCATTCCTACTGGAACCAAATCACCGTTTTTCCTGTTAAAATGCAGGACTTTAAACTAGGCTTCGGCCCAATAGCACTGGTAGAACGTTCCAAGGATGAGGGAGTTCCATATATGCAGAACACTCTGTGAAGAAAAGTTGATTCAGCAAGGGACCAGAGTGTAGCTAGAGTCTCTTTGGACTTTTTAGATAAAAGAAGGTGTCCGGGTGCATGTTCACCAGAAAAGAAGACTTGAATGCCTAAGCCTTGCGTTCCCATTTTAAATCTCTATCCATGCCAGCCTGAGATACCTAAATAACACTGCTTTGACTGGCCTCTATTCACTGTGGGCAGCCCTCTGGAAAGAAAAGGAGTTTCTCTAAGGAAACACGGTGCTTCCCTAGCATGGGTGGGAGTTCCTCCTGTCATGCTCTAGAGCTACAGGGTAACTTGACGTGAGTCCTTGCCTCAAGCTAAGGCCTGAAAAGCCCTGCTGAAGCGAAAGCGCTTAGCATTTTCCATTATGTCGTATTGGAAGTTCTGCTTTACTTGAACGTTTCTTCACTCTACCAGACACTGGGCACCCTAGTGTAGGCACCCTTTTTCCTACAAATACATTGAGTACCAGCAGTCTCCTTTGCTCTTCTAAGTAACATCCAGACTTAGAAGCCTTTCCCAGTCACTCTATGTATTCAGAGTGTAGGACAACTCGCTGCACCCTTCCTTAGGAAGTTAGGTGGACTCAGCTCTTCAACAGCTCCAGGAATTCTGTTCTCTCACGACCTACATGCCATGGAAGTCTGCCTCATTGCCCTCATTGGAGCAACACTAAGAAACACAATCTGCTTCGCCTTCTTCTAGGAACTCTTACCCAAGGACCCCATACCTACAGGAGAAAGCAGGTTGCATTCCTCCTGGAATCTAAGCAAAGTTGTTCCTGTTGCACTGCAGGACTTTAGAATAGGTTTAGGCCCGAAGGGTTACCTAGAGCGTTCCAAGAATGAGGGAGTTCGATACATGCAGAAAACCCTGTGAAGAAAAGTTGATTCAGCAAGGGACCAGGGTGTAGCTAGAGTCTCTATTGACTTGTTAGAAATCAGAAGGGTTTCGGCTGCATTTTAACCGGAGAAGAAGACCTGAAGGCACAAGCCTTGCTTTCCCATGTTAAATCTCTAAACATGCTTCCCTGAAGAATCCTAAATAACACTGTTTTTACCTGGCTTCTGGTCTTTGTAGGCAGCCCTCACGAAAGAGAAGTAGTTTTCTCTAAGGAAACACGGTGCTTCCATAGCATGGGTGGGAGCTCCTGCTGTCCTGCTCTAGAGCTACAGGGAAACTTGACGTGAGTCTTTGCCTCAAGCTAAGGCCTGAAAAGACTTGCTGAAGCGAAAGCGCTTAGCAGTTTCCATTATGTCGTATTCGAAGGTCTGCATTACTTGAACGTTTCTTCACTTTACCAGACACTAGGCACACTCGGGTAGGCACCCTTTTTCCTACAAATACAGTGAGTACCAGCAGTCTCCTTTGCTCTTCTAAGAAACATCCAGACCTAGGAGCCTTTCCCAGTCACTCTATGTAATCAGAGTGTAGGGCAACTCACAGCACCCTTCCTTAGGAAGCTAGGTGGACTCAGCTCTTCAACAGCTCCAGGGATCTGTTCTCTCATGTCCTACATGCCATGGAAGTCTGCCTCATTGCCCTCTGTGGAGCTTCACAAAGATACACAATCTGCTTCGCCTACCTCTAGGAACTCTTACCCAATGACCCCATACCTACAGGAGAGAGGAGGCTTGCATTCCTACTGGAACCAAATCACCGTTTTTCCTGTTAAAATGCAGGACTTTAAACTAGGCTTCGGCCCAATAGCACTGGTAGAACGTTCCAAGGATGAGGGAGTTCCATATATGCAGAACACTCTGTGAAGAAAAGTTGATTCAGCAAGGGACCAGAGTGTAGCTAGAGTCTCTTTGGACTTTTTAGATAAAAGAAGGTGTCCGGGTGCATGTTCACCAGAAAAGAAGACTTGAATGCCTAAGCCTTGCGTTCCCATTTTAAATCTCTATCCATGCCAGCCTGAGATACCTAAATAACACTGCTTTGACTGGCCTCTATTCACTGTGGGCAGCCCTCTGGAAAGAAAAGGAGTTTCTCTAAGGAAACACGGTGCTTCCCTAGCATGGGTGGGAGTTCCTCCTGTCATGCTCTAGAGCTACAGGGTAACTTGACGTGAGTCCTTGCCTCAAGCTAAGGCCTGAAAAGCCCTGCTGAAGCGAAAGCGCTTAGCATTTTCCATTATGTCGTATTGGAAGTTCTGCTTTACTTGAACGTTTCTTCACTCTACCAGACACTGGGCACCCTAGTGTAGGCACCCTTTTTCCTACAAATACATTGAGTACCAGCAGTCTCCTTTGCTCTTCTAAGTAACATCCAGACTTAGAAGCCTTTCCCAGTCACTCTATGTATTCAGAGTGTAGGACAACTCGCTGCACCCTTCCTTAGGAAGTTAGGTGGACTCAGCTCTTCAACAGCTCCAGGAATTCTGTTCTCTCACGACCTACATGCCATGGAAGTCTGCCTCATTGCCCTCATTGGAGCAACACTAAGAAACACAATCTGCTTCGCCTTCTTCTAGGAACTCTTACCCAAGGACCCCATACCTACAGGAGAAAGCAGGTTGCATTCCTACTGGAATCTAAGCAAAGTTGTTCCTGTTGCACTGCAGGACTTTAGAATAGGTTTAGGCCCGAAGGGTTACCTAGAGCGTTCCAAGAATGAGGGAGTTCGATACATGCAGAAAACCCTGTGAAGAAAAGTTGATTCAGCAAGGGACCAGGGTGTAGCTAGAGTCTCTATTGACTTGTTAGAAATCAGAAGGGTTTCGGCTGCATTTTAACCGGAGAAGAAGACCTGAAGGCACAAGCCTTGCTTTCCCATGTTAAATCTCTAAACATGCTTCCCTGAAGAATCCTAAATAACACTGTTTTTACCTGGCTTCTGGTCTTTGTAGGCAGCCCTCACGAAAGAGAAGTAGTTTTCTCCAAGGAAACACGGTGCTTCCATAGCATGGGTGGGAGCTCCTGCTGTCCTGCTCTAGAGCTACAGGGAAACTTGACGTGAGTCTTTGCCTCAAGCTAAGGCCTGAAAAGCCTTGCTGAAGCGAAAGCGCTTAGCAGTTTCCATTATGTCGTATTCGAAGGTCTGCATTACTTGAACGTTTCTTCACTTTACCAGACACTAGGCACACTCGGGTAGGCACCCTTTTTCGTACAAATACAGTGAGTACCAGCAGTCTCCTTTGCTCTTCTAAGAAACATCCAGACCTAGGAGCCTTTCCCAGTCACTCTATGTAATCAGAGTGTAGGGCAACTCGCAGCACCCTTCCTTAGGAAGCTAGGTGGACTCAGCTCTTCAACAGCTCCAGGGATCTGTTCTCTCATGTCCTACATGCCATGGAAGTCTGCCTCATTGCCCTCTGTGGAGCTTCACAAAGATACACAATCTGCTTCGCCTACCTCTAGGAACTCTTACCCAATGACCCCATACCTACAGGAGAGAGGAGGCTTGCATTCCTACTGGAACCAAATCACCGTTTTTCCTGTTAAAATGCAGGACTTTAAACTAGGCTTCGGCCCAATAGCACTGGTAGAACGTTCCAAGGATGAGGGAGTTCCATATATGCAGAACACTCTGTGAAGAAAAGTTGATTCAGCAAGGGACCAGAGTGTAGCTAGAGTCTCTTTGGACTTTTTAGATAAAAGAAGGTGTCCGGGTGCATGTTCACCAGAAAAGAAGACTTGAATGCCTAAGCCTTGCGTTCCCATTTTAAATCTCTATCCATGTCAGCCTGAGATACCTAAATAACACTGCTTTGACTGGCCTCTATTCACTGTGGGCAGCCCTCTGGAAAGAAAAGGAGTTTCTCTAAGGAAACACGGTGCTTCCCTAGCATGGGTGGGAGTTCCTCCTGTCATGCTCTAGAGCTACAGGGTAACTTGACGTGAGTCCTTGCCTCAAGCTAAGGCCTGAAAAGCCCTGCTGAAGCGAAAGCGCTTAGCATTTTCCATTATGTCGTATTGGAAGTTCTGCTTTACTTGAACGTTTCTTCACTCTACCAGACACTGGGCACCCTAGTGTAGGCACCCTTTTTCCTACAAATACATTGAGTACCAGCAGTCTCCTTTGCTCTTCTAAGTAACATCCAGACTTAGAAGCCTTTCCCAGTCACTCTATGTATTCAGAGTGTAGGACAACTCGCTGCACCCTTCCTTAGGAAGTTAGGTGGACTCAGCTCTTCAACAGCTCCAGGAATTCTGTTCTCTCACGACCTACATGCCATGGAAGTCTGCCTCATTGCCCTCATTGGAGCAACACTAAGAAACACAATCTGCTTCGCCTTCTTCTAGGAACTCTTACCCAAGGACCCCATACCTACAGGAGAAAGCAGGTTGCATTCCTACTGGAATCTAAGCAAAGTTGTTCCTGTTGCACTGCAGGACTTTAGAATAGGTTTAGGCCCGAAGGGTTACCTAGAGCGTTCCAAGAATGAGGGAGTTCGATACATGCAGAAAACCCTGTGAAGAAAAGTTGATTCAGCAAGGGACCAGGGTGTAGCTAGAGTCTCTATTGACTTGTTAGAAATCAGAAGGGTTTCGGCTGCATTTTAACCGGAGAAGAAGACCTGAAGGCACAAGCCTTGCTTTCCCATGTTAAATCTCTAAACATGCTTCCCTGAAGAATCCTAAATAACACTGTTTTTACCTGGCTTCTGGTCTTTGTAGGCAGCCCTCACGAAAGAGAAGTAGTTTTCTCCAAGGAAACACGGTGCTTCCATAGCATGGGTGGGAGCTCCTGCTGTCCTGCTCTAGAGCTACAGGGCAACTTGACGTGAGTCTTTGCCTCAAGCTAAGGCCTGAAAAGCCTTGCTGAAGCGAAAGCGCTTAGCAGTTTCCATTATGTCGTATTCGAAGGTCTGCATTACTTGAACGTTTCTTCACTTTACCAGACACTAGGCACACTCGGGTAGGCACCCTTTTTCGTACAAATACAGTGAGTACCAGCAGTCTCCTTTGCTCTTCTAAGAAACATCCAGACCTAGGAGCCTTTCCCAGTCACTCTATGTAATCAGAGTGTAGGGCAACTCGCAGCACCCTTCCTTAGGAAGCTAGGTGGACTCAGCTCTTCAACAGCTCCAGGGATCTGTTCTCTCATGTCCTACATGCCATGGAAGTCTGCCTCATTGCCCTCTGTGGAGCTTCACAAAGATACACAATCTGCTTCGCCTACCTCTAGGAACTCTTACCCAATGACCCCATACCTACAGGAGAGAGGAGGCTTGCATTCCTACTGGAACCAAATCACCGTTTTTCCTGTTAAAATGCAGGACTTTAAACTAGGCTTCGGCCCAATAGCACTGGTAGAACGTTCCAAGGATGAGGGAGTTCCATATATGCAGAACACTCTGTGAAGAAAAGTTGATTCAGCAAGGGACCAGAGTGTAGCTAGAGTCTCTTTGGACTTTTTAGATAAAAGAAGGTGTCCGGGTGCATGTTCACCAGAAAAGAAGACTTGAATGCCTAAGCCTTGCGTTCCCATTTTAAATCTCTATCCATGCCAGCCTGAGATACCTAAATAACACTGCTTTGACTGGCCTCTATTCACTGTGGGCAGCCCTCTGGAAAGAAAAGGAGTTTCTCTAAGGAAACACGGTGCTTCCCTAGCATGGGTGGGAGTTCCTCCTGTCATGCTCTAGAGCTACAGGGTAACTTGACGTGAGTCCTTGCCTCAAGCTAAGGCCTGAAAAGCCCTGCTGAAGCGAAAGCGCTTAGCATTTTCCATTATGTCGTATTGGAAGTTCTGCTTTACTTGAACGTTTCTTCACTCTACCAGACACTGGGCACCCTAGTGTAGGCACCCTTTTTCCTACAAATACATTGAGTACCAGCAGTCTCCTTTGCTCTTCTAAGTAACATCCAGACTTAGAAGCCTTTCCCAGTCACTCTATGTATTCAGAGTGTAGGACAACTCGCTGCACCCTTCCTTAGGAAGTTAGGTGGACTCAGCTCTTCAACAGCTCCAGGAATTCTGTTCTCTCACGACCTACATGCCATGGAAGTCTGCCTCATTGCCCTCATTGGAGCAACACTAAGAAACACAATCTGCTTCGCCTTCTTCTAGGAACTCTTACCCAAGGACCCCATACCTACAGGAGAAAGCAGGTTGCATTCCTACTGGAATCTAAGCAAAGTTGTTCCTGTTGCACTGCAGGACTTTAGAATAGGTTTAGGCCCGAAGGGTTACCTAGAGCGTTCCAAGAATGAGGGAGTTCGATACATGCAGAAAACCCTGTGAAGAAAAGTTGATTCAGCAAGGGACCAGGGTGTAGCTAGAGTCTCTATTGACTTGTTAGAAATCAGAAGGGTTTCGGCTGCATTTTAACCGGAGAAGAAGACCTGAAGGCACAAGCCTTGCTTTCCCATGTTAAATCTCTAAACATGCTTCCCTGAAGAATCCTAAATAACACTGTTTTTACCTGGCTTCTGGTCTTTGTAGGCAGCCCTCACGAAAGAGAAGTAGTTTTCTCCAAGGAAACACGGTGCTTCCATAGCATGGGTGGGAGCTCCTGCTGTCCTGCTCTAGAGCTACAGGGAAACTTGACGTGAGTCTTTGCCTCAAGCTAAGGCCTGAAAAGCCTTGCTGAAGCGAAAGCGCTTAGCAGTTTCCATTATGTCGTATTCGAAGGTCTGCATTACTTGAACGTTTCTTCACTTTACCAGACACTAGGCACACTCGGGTAGGCACCCTTTTTCGTACAAATACAGTGAGTACCAGCAGTCTCCTTTGCTCTTCTAAGAAACATCCAGACCTAGGAGCCTTTCCCAGTCACTCTATGTAATCAGAGTGTAGGGCAACTCGCAGCACCCTTCCTTAGGAAGCTAGGTGGACTCAGCTCTTCAACAGCTCCAGGGATCTGTTCTCTCATGTCCTACATGCCATGGAAGTCTGCCTCATTGCCCTCTGTGGAGCTTCACAAAGATACACAATCTGCTTCGCCTACCTCTAGGAACTCTTACCCAATGACCCCATACCTACAGGAGAGAGGAGGCTTGCATTCCTACTGGAACCAAATCACCGTTTTTCCTGTTAAAATGCAGGACTTTAAACTAGGCTTCGGCCCAATAGCACTGGTAGAACGTTCCAAGGATGAGGGAGTTCCATATATGCAGAACACTCTGTGAAGAAAAGTTGATTCAGCAAGGGACCAGAGTGTAGCTAGAGTCTCTTTGGACTTTTTAGATAAAAGAAGGTGTCCGGGTGCATGTTCACCAGAAAAGAAGACTTGAATGCCTAAGCCTTGCGTTCCCATTTTAAATCTCTATCCATGCCAGCCTGAGATACCTAAATAACACTGCTTTGACTGGCCTCTATTCACTGTGGGCAGCCCTCTGGAAAGAAAAGGAGTTTCTCTAAGGAAACACGGTGCTTCCCTAGCATGGGTGGGAGTTCCTCCTGTCATGCTCTAGAGCTACAGGGTAACTTGACGTGAGTCCTTGCCTCAAGCTAAGGCCTGAAAAGCCCTGCTGAAGCGAAAGCGCTTAGCATTTTCCATTATGTCGTATTGGAAGTTCTGCTTTACTTGAACGTTTCTTCACTCTACCAGACACTGGGCACCCTAGTGTAGGCACCCTTTTTCCTACAAATACATTGAGTACCAGCAGTCTCCTTTGCTCTTCTAAGTAACATCCAGACTTAGAAGCCTTTCCCAGTCACTCTATGTATTCAGAGTGTAGGACAACTCGCTGCACCCTTCCTTAGGAAGTTAGGTGGACTCAGCTCTTCAACAGCTCCAGGAATTCTGTTCTCTCACGACCTACATGCCATGGAAGTCTGCCTCATTGCCCTCATTGGAGCAACACTAAGAAACACAATCTGCTTCGCCTTCTTCTAGGAACTCTTACCCAAGGACCCCATACCTACAGGAGAAAGCAGGTTGCATTCCTACTGGAATCTAAGCAAAGTTGTTCCTGTTGCACTGCAGGACTTTAGAATAGGTTTAGGCCCGAAGGGTTACCTAGAGCGTTCCAAGAATGAGGGAGTTCGATACATGCAGAAAACCCTGTGAAGAAAAGTTGATTCAGCAAGGGACCAGGGTGTAGCTAGTGTCTCTATTGACTTGTTAGAAATCAGAAGGGTTTCGGCTGCATTTTAACCGGAGAAGAAGACCTGAAGGCACAAGCCTTGCTTTCCCATGTTAAATCTCTAAACATGCTTCCCTGAAGAATCCTAAATAACACTGTTTTTACCTGGCTTCTGGTCTTTGTAGGCAGCCCTCACGAAAGAGAAGTAGTTTTCTCCAAGGAAACACGGTGCTTCCATAGCATGGGTGGGAGCTCCTGCTGTCCTGCTCTAGAGCTACAGGGAAACTTGACGTGAGTCTTTGCCTCAAGCTAAGGCCTGAAAAGCCTTGCTGAAGCGAAAGCGCTTAGCAGTTTCCATTATGTCGTATTCGAAGGTCTGCATTACTTGAACGTTTCTTCACTTTACCAGACACTAGGCACACTCGGGTAGGCACCCTTTTTCGTACAAATACAGTGAGTACCAGCAGTCTCCTTTGCTCTTCTAAGAAACATCCAGACCTAGGAGCCTTTCCCAGTCACTCTATGTAATCAGAGTGTAGGGCAACTCGCAGCACCCTTCCTTAGGAAGCTAGGTGGACTCAGCTCTTCAACAGCTCCAGGGATCTGTTCTCTCATGTCCTACATGCCATGGAAGTCTGCCTCATTGCCCTCTGTGGAGCTTCACAAAGATACACAATCTGCTTCGCCTACCTCTAGGAACTCTTACCCAATGACCCCATACCTACAGGAGAGAGGAGGCTTGCATTCCTACTGGAACCAAATCACCGTTTTTCCTGTTAAAATGCAGGACTTTAAACTAGGCTTCGGCCCAATAGCACTGGTAGAACGTTCCAAGGATGAGGGAGTTCCATATATGCAGAACACTCTGTGAAGAAAAGTTGATTCAGCAAGGGACCAGAGTGTAGCTAGAGTCTCTTTGGACTTTTTAGATAAAAGAAGGTGTCCGGGTGCATGTTCACCAGAAAAGAAGACTTGAATGCCTAAGCCTTGCGTTCCCATTTTAAATCTCTATCCATGCCAGCCTGAGATACCTAAATAACACTGCTTTGACTGGCCTCTATTCACTGTGGGCAGCCCTCTGGAAAGAAAAGGAGTTTCTCTAAGGAAACACGGTGCTTCCCTAGCATGGGTGGGAGTTCCTCCTGTCATGCTCTAGAGCTACAGGGTAACTTGACGTGAGTCCTTGCCTCAAGCTAAGGCCTGAAAAGCCCTGCTGAAGCGAAAGCGCTTAGCATTTTCCATTATGTCGTATTGGAAGTTCTGCTTTACTTGAACGTTTCTTCACTCTACCAGACACTGGGCACCCTAGTGTAGGCACCCTTTTTCCTACAAATACATTGAGTACCAGCAGTCTCCTTTGCTCTTCTAAGTAACATCCAGACTTAGAAGCCTTTCCCAGTCACTCTATGTATTCAGAGTGTAGGACAACTCGCTGCACCCTTCCTTAGGAAGTTAGGTGGACTCAGCTCTTCAACAGCTCCAGGAATTCTGTTCTCTCACGACCTACATGCCATGGAAGTCTGCCTCATTGCCCTCATTGGAGCAACACTAAGAAACACAATCTGCTTCGCCTTCTTCTAGGAACTCTTACCCAAGGACCCCATACCTACAGGAGAAAGCAGGTTGCATTCCTACTGGAATCTAAGCAAAGTTGTTCCTGTTGCACTGCAGGACTTTAGAATAGGTTTAGGCCCGAAGGGTTACCTAGAGCGTTCCAAGAATGAGGGAGTTCGATACATGCAGAAAACCCTGTGAAGAAAAGTTGATTCAGCAAGGGACCAGGGTGTAGCTAGTGTCTCTATTGACTTGTTAGAAATCAGAAGGGTTTCGGCTGCATTTTAACCGGAGAAGAAGACCTGAAGGCACAAGCCTTGCTTTCCCATGTTAAATCTCTAAACATGCTTCCCTGAAGAATCCTAAATAACACTGTTTTTACCTGGCTTCTGGTCTTTGTAGGCAGCCCTCACGAAAGAGAAGTAGTTTTCTCCAAGGAAACACGGTGCTTCCATAGCATGGGTGGGAGCTCCTGCTGTCCTGCTCTAGAGCTACAGGGAAACTTGACGTGAGTCTTTGCCTCAAGCTAAGGCCTGAAAAGCCTTGCTGAAGCGAAAGCGCTTAGCAGTTTCCATTATGTCGTATTCGAAGGTCTGCATTACTTGAACGTTTCTTCACTTTACCAGACACTAGGCACACTCGGGTAGGCACCCTTTTTCGTACAAATACAGTGAGTAGCAGCAGTCTCCTTTGCTCTTCTAAGAAACATCCAGACCTAGGAGCCTTTCCCAGTCACTCTATGTAATCAGAGTGTAGGGCAACTCGCAGCACCCTTCCTTAGGAAGCTAGGTGGACTCAGCTCTTCAACAGCTCCAGGGATCTGTTCTCTCATGTCCTACATGCCATGGAAGTCTGCCTCATTGCCCTCTGTGGAGCTTCACAAAGATACACAATCTGCTTCGCCTACCTCTAGGAACTCTTACCCAATGACCCCATACCTACAGGAGAGAGGAGGCTTGCATTCCTACTGGAACCAAATCACCGTTTTTCCTGTTAAAATGCAGGACTTTAAACTAGGCTTCGGCCCAATAGCACTGGTAGAACGTTCCAAGGATGAGGGAGTTCCATATATGCAGAACACTCTGTGAAGAAAAGTTGGTTCAGCAAGGGACCAGAGTGTAGCTAGAGTCTCTTTGGACTTTTTAGATAAAAGAAGGTGTCCGGGTGCATGTTCACCAGAAAAGAAGACTTGAATGCCTAAGCCTTGCGTTCCCATTTTAAATCTCTATCCATGCCAGCCTGAGATACCTAAATAACACTGCTTTGACTGGCCTCTATTCACTGTGGGCAGCCCTCTGGAAAGAAAAGGAGTTTCTCTAAGGAAACACGGTGCTTCCCTAGCATGGGTGGGAGTTCCTCCTGTCATGCTCTAGAGCTACAGGGTAACTTGACGTGAGTCCTTGCCTCAAGCTAAGGCCTGAAAAGCCCTGCTGAAGCGAAAGCGCTTAGCATTTTCCATTATGTCGTATTGGAAGTTCTGCTTTACTTGAACGTTTCTTCACTCTACCAGACACTGGGCACCCTAGTGTAGGCACCCTTTTTCCTACAAATACATTGAGTACCAGCAGTCTCCTTTGCTCTTCTAAGTAACATCCAGACTTAGAAGCCTTTCCCAGTCACTCTATGTATTCAGAGTGTAGGACAACTCGCTGCACCCTTCCTTAGGAAGTTAGGTGGACTCAGCTCTTCAACAGCTCCAGGAATTCTGTTCTCTCACGACCTACATGCCATGGAAGTCTGCCTCATTGCCCTCATTGGAGCTACACTAAGAAACACAATCTGCTTCGCCTTCTTCTAGGAACTCTTACCCAAGGACCCCATACCTACAGGAGAAAGCAGGTTGCATTCCTACTGGAATCTAAGCAAAGTTGTTCCTGTTGCACTGCAGGACTTTAGAATAGGTTTAGGCCCGAAGGGTTACCTAGAGCATTCCAAGAATGAGGGAGTTCGATACATGCAGAAAACCCTGTGAAGAAAAGTTGATTCAGCAAGGGACCAGGGTGTAGCTAGAGTCTCTATTGACTTGTTAGAAATCAGAAGGGTTTCCGCTGCATTTTAACCGGAGAAGAAGACCTGAAGGCACAAGCCTTGCTTTCCCATGTTAAATCTCTAAACATGCTTCCCTGAAGAATCCTAAATAACACTGTTTTTACCTGGCTTCTGGTCTTTGTAGGCAGCCCTCACGAAAGAGAAGTAGTGTTCTCTAAGGAAACACGGTGCTTCCATAGCATGGGTGGGAGCTCCTGCTGTCCTGCTCTAGAGCTACAGGGAAACTTGACGTGAGTCTTTGCCTCAAGCTAAGGCCTGAAAAGCCTTGCTGAAGCGAAAGCGCTTAGCAGTTTCCATTATGTCGTATTCGAAGGTCTGCATTACTTGAACGTTTCTTCACTTTACCAGACACTAGGCACACTCGGGTAGGCACCCTTTTTCGTACAAATACAGTGAGTACCAGCAGTCTCCTTTGCTCTTCTAAGAAACATCCAGACCTAGGAGCCTTTCCCAGTCACTCTATGTAATCAGAGTGTAGGGCAACTCGCAGCACCCTTCCTTAGGAAGCTAGGTGGACTCAGCTCTTCAACAGCTCCAGGGATCTGTTCTCTCATGTCCTACATGCCATGGAAGTCTGCCTCATTGCCCTCTGTGGAGCTTCACAAAGATACACAATCTGCTTCGCCTACCTCTAGGAACTCTGACCCAATGACCCCATACCTACAGGAGAGAGGAGTCTTGCATTCCTACTGGAACCAAATCACCGTTTTTCCTGTTAAAATGCAGGACTTTAAACTAGGCTTCGGCCCAATAGCACTGGTAGAACGTTCCAAGGATGAGGGAGTTCCATATATGCAGAACACTCTGTGAAGAAAAGTTGATTCAGCAAGGGACCAGAGTGTAGCTAGAGTCTCTTTGGACTTTTTAGATAAAAGAAGGTGTCCGGGTGCATGTTCACCAGAAAAGAAGACTTGAATGCCTAAGCCTTGCGTTCCCATTTTAAATCTCTATCCATGCCAGCCTGAGATACCTAAATAACACTGCTTTGACTGGCCTCTATTCACTGTGGGCAGCCCTCTGGAAAGAAAAGGAGTTTCTCTAAGGAAACACGGTGCTTCCCTAGCATGGGTGGGAGTTCCTCCTGTCATGCTCTAGAGCTACAGGGTAACTTGACGTGAGTCCTTGCCTCAAGCTAAGGCCTGAAAAGCCCTGCTGAAGCGAAAGCGCTTAGCATTTTCCATTATGTCGTATTGGAAGTTCTGCTTTACTTGAACGTTTCTTCACTCTACCAGACACTGGGCACCCTAGTGTAGGCACCCTTTTTCCTACAAATACATTGAGTAGCAGCAGTCTCCTTTGCTCTTCTAAGTAACATCCAGACTTAGAAGCCTTTCCCAGTCACTCTATGTATTCAGAGTGTAGGACAACTCGCTGCACCCTTCCTTAGGAAGTTAGGTGGACTCAGCTCTTCAACAGCTCCAGGAATTCTGTTCTCTCACGACCTACATGCCATGGAAGTCTGCCTCATTGCCCTCATTGGAGCAACACTAAGAAACACAATCTGCTTCGCCTTCTTCTAGGAACTCTTACCCAAGGACCCCATACCTACAGGAGAAAGCAGGTTGCATTCCTACTGGAATCTAAGCAAAGTTGTTCCTGTTGCACTGCAGGACTTTAGAATAGGTTTAGGCCCGAAGGGTTACCTAGAGCGTTCCAAGAATGAGGGAGTTCGATACATGCAGAAAACCCTGTGAAGAAAAGTTGATTCAGCAAGGGACCAGGGTGTAGCTAGAGTCTCTATTGACTTGTTAGAAATCAGAAGGGTTTCGGCTGCATGTTAAACGGAGAAGAAGACCTGAAGGCACAAGCCTTGCTTTCCCATGTTAAATCTCTAAACATGCTTCCCTGAAGAAGCCTAAATAACACTGTTTTTACCTGGCTTCTGGTCTTTGTAGGCAGCCCTCACGAAAGAGAAGTAGTTTTCTCTAAGGAAACACGGTGCTTCCATAGCATGGGTGGGAGCTCCTGCTGTCCTGCTCTAGAGCTACAGGGAAACTTGACGTGAGTCTTTGCCTCAAGCTAAGGCCTGAAAAGCCTTGCTGAAGCGAAAGCGCTTAGCAGTTTCCATTATGTCGTATTCGAAGGTCTGCATTACTTGAACGTTTCTTCACTTTACCAGACACTAGGCACACTCGGGTAGGCACCCTTTTTCGTACAAATACAGTGAGTACCAGCAGTCTCCTTTGCTCTTCTAAGAAACATCCAGACCTAGGAGCCTTTCCCAGTCACTCTATGTAATCAGAGTGTAGGGCAACTCGCAGCACCCTTCCTTAGGAAGCTAGGTGGACTCAGCTCTTCAACAGCTCCAGGGATCTGTTCTCTCATGTCCTACATGCCATGGAAGTCTGCCTCATTGCCCTCTGTGGAGCTTCACAAAGATACACAATCTGCTTCGCCTACCTCTAGGAACTCTTACCCAATGACCCCATACCTACAGGAGAGAGGAGTCTTGCATTCCTACTGGAACCAAATCACCGTTTTTCCTGTTAAAATGCAGGACTTTAAACTAGGCTTCGGCCCAATAGCACTGGTAGAACGTTCCAAGGATGAGGGAGTTCCATATATGCAGAACACTCTGTGAAGAAAAGTTGATTCAGCAAGGGACCAGAGTGTAGCTAGAGTCTCTTTGGACTTTTTAGATAAAAGAAGGTGTCCGGGTGCATGTTCACCAGAAAAGAAGACTTGAATGCCTAAGCCTTGCGTTCCCATTTTAAATCTCTATCCATGCCAGCCTGAGATACCTAAATAACACTGCTTTGACTGGCCTCTATTCACTGTGGGCAGCCCTCTGGAAAGAAAAGGAGTTTCTCTAAGGAAACACGGTGCTTCCCTAGCATGGGTGGGAGTTCCTCCTGTCATGCTCTAGAGCTACAGGGTAACTTGACGTGAGTCCTTGCCTCAAGCTAAGGCCTGAAAAGCCCTGCTGAAGCGAAAGCGCTTAGCATTTTCCATTATGTCGTATTGGAAGTTCTGCTTTACTTGAACGTTTCTTCACTCTACCAGACACTGGGCACCCTAGTGTAGGCACCCTTTTTCCTACAAATACATTGAGTACCAGCAGTCTCCTTTGCTCTTCTAAGTAACATCCAGACTTAGAAGCCTTTCCCAGTCACTCTATGTATTCAGAGTGTAGGACAAGTCGCTGCACCCTTCCTTAGGAAGTTAGGTGGACTCAGCTCTTCAACAGCTCCAGGAATTCTGTTCTCTCACGACCTACATGCCATGGAAGTCTGCCTCATTGCCCTCATTGGAGCTACACTAAGAAACACAATCTGCTTCGCCTTCTTCTAGGAACTCTTACCCAAGGACCCCATACCTACAGGAGAAAGCAGGTTGCATTCCTACTGGAATCTAAGCAAAGTTGTTCCTGTTGCACTGCAGGACTTTAGAATAGGTTTAGGCCCGAAGGGTTACCTAGAGCATTCCAAGAATGAGGGAGTTCGATACATGCAGAAAACCCTGTGAAGAAAAGTTGATTCAGCAAGGGACCAGGGTGTAGCTAGAGTCTCTATTGACTTGTTAGAAATCAGAAGGGTTTCGGCTGCATTTTAACCGGAGAAGAAGACCTGAAGGCACAAGCCTTGCTTTCCCATGTTAAATCTCTAAACATGCTTCCCTGAAGAATCCTAAATAACACTGTTTTTACCTGGCTTCTGGTCTTTGTAGGCAGCCCTCACGAAAGAGAAGTAGTTTTCTCCAAGGAAACACGGTGCTTCCATAGCATGGGTGGGAGCTCCTGCTGTCCTGCTCTAGAGCTACAGGGAACCTTGACGTGAGTCTTTGCCTCAAGCTAAGGCCTGAAAAGCCTTGCTGAAGCGAAAGCGCTTAGCAGTTTCCATTATGTCGTATTCGAAGGTCTGCATTACTTGAACGTTTCTTCACTTTACCAGACACTAGGCACACTCGGGTAGGCACCCTTTTTCGTACAAATACAGTGAGTAGCAGCAGTCTCCTTTGCTCTTCTAAGAAACATCCAGACCTAGGAGCCTTTCCCAGTCACTCTATGTAATCAGAGTGTAGGGCAACTCGCAGCACCCTTCCTTAGGAAGCTAGGTGGACTCAGCTCTTCAACAGCTCCAGGGATCTGTTCTCTCATGTCCTACATGCCATGGAAGTCTGCCTCATTGCCCTCTGTGGAGCTTCACAAAGATACACAATCTGCTTCGCCTACCTCTAGGAACTCTTACCCAATGACCCCATACCTACAGGAGAGAGGAGGCTTGCATTCCTACTGGAACCAAATCACCGTTTTTCCTGTTAAAATGCAGGACTTTAAACTAGGCTTCGGCCCAATAGCACTGGTAGAACGTTCCAAGGATGAGGGAGTTCCATATATGCAGAACACTCTGTGAAGAAAAGTTGATTCAGCAAGGGACCAGAGTGTAGCTAGAGTCTCTTTGGACTTTTTAGATAAAAGAAGGTGTCCGGGTGCATGTTCACCAGAAAAGAAGACTTGAATGCCTAAGCCTTGCGTTCCCATTTTAAATCTCTATCCATGCCAGCCTGAGATACCTAAATAACACTGCTTTGACTGGCCTCTATTCACTGTGGGCAGCCCTCTGGAAAGAAAAGGAGTTTCTCTAAGGAAACACGGTGCTTCCCTAGCATGGGTGGGAGTTCCTCCTGTCATGCTCTGGAGCTACAGGGTAACTTGACGTGAGTCCTTGCCTCAAGCTAAGGCCTGAAAAGCCCTGCTGAAGCGAAAGCGCTTAGCATTTTCCATTATGTCGTATTGGAAGTTCTGCTTTACTTGAACGTTTCTTCACTCTACCAGACACTGGGCACCCTAGTGTAGGCACCCTTTTTCCTACAAATACATTGAGTACCAGCAGTCTCCTTTGCTCTTCTAAGTAACATCCAGACTTAGAAGCCTTTCCCAGTCACTCTATGTATTCAGAGTGTAGGACAACTCGCTGCACCCTTCCTTAGGAAGTTAGGTGGACTCAGCTCTTCAACAGCTCCAGGAATTCTGTTCTCTCACGACCTACATGCCATGGAAGTCTGCCTCATTGCCCTCATTGGAGCTACACTAAGAAACACAATCTGCTTCGCCTTCTTCTAGGAACTCTTACCCAAGGACCCCATACCTACAGGAGAAAGCAGGTTGCATTCCTACTGGAATCTAAGCAAAGTTGTTCCTGTTGCACTGCAGGACTTTAGAATAGGTTTAGGCCCGAAGGGTTACCTAGAGCGTTCCAAGAATGAGGGAGTTCGATACATGCAGAAAACCCTGTGAAGAAAAGTTGATTCAGCAAGGGACCAGGGTGTAGCTAGAGTCTCTATTGACTTGTTAGAAATCAGAAGGGTTTCGGCTGCATTTTAACCGGAGAAGAAGACCTGAAGGCACAAGCCTTGCTTTCCCATGTTAAATCTCTAAACATGCTTCCCTGAAGAAGCCTAAATAACACTGTTTTTACCTGGCTTCTGGTCTTTGTAGGCAGCCCTCACGAAAGAGAAGTAGTTTTCTCCAAGGAAACACGGTGCTTCCATAGCATGGGTGGGAGCTCCTGCTGTCCTGCTCTAGAGCTACAGGGAACCTTGACGTGAGTCTTTGCCTCAAGCTAAGGCCTGAAAAGCCTTGCTGAAGCGAAAGCGCTTAGCAGTTTCCATTATGTCGTATTCGAAGGTCTGCATTACTTGAACGTTTCTTCACTTTACCAGACACTAGGCACACTCGGGTAGGCACCCTTTTTCGTACAAATACAGTGAGTACCAGCAGTCTCCTTTGCTCTTCTAAGAAACATCCAGACCTAGGAGCCTTTCCCAGTCACTCTATGTAATCAGAGTGTAGGGCAACTCGCAGCACCCTTCCTTAGGAAGCTAGGTGGACTCAGCTCTTCAACAGCTCCAGGGATCTGTTCTCTCATGTCCTACATGCCATGGAAGTCTGCCTCATTGCCCTCTGTGGAGCTTCACAAAGATACACAATCTGCTTCGCCTACCTCTAGGAACTCTTACCCAATGACCCCATACCTACAGGAGAGAGGAGGCTTGCATTCCTACTGGAACCAAATCACCGTTTTTCCTGTTAAAATGCAGGACTTTAAACTAGGCTTCGGCCCAATAGCACTGGTAGAACGTTCCAAGGATGAGGGAGTTCCATATATGCAGAACACTCTGTGAAGAAAAGTTGATTCAGCAAGGGACCAGAGTGTAGCTAGAGTCTCTTTGGACTTTTTAGATAAAAGAAGGTGTCCGGGTGCATGTTCACCAGAAAAGAAGACTTGAATGCCTAAGCCTTGCGTTCCCATTTTAAATCTCTATCCATGCCAGCCTGAGATACCTAAATAACACTGCTTTGACTGGCCTCTATTCACTGTGGGCAGCCCTCTGGAAAGAAAAGGAGTTTCTCTAAGGAAACACGGTGCTTCCCTAGCATGGGTGGGAGTTCCTCCTGTCATGCTCTGGAGCTACAGGGTAACTTGACGTGAGTCCTTGCCTCAAGCTAAGGCCTGAAAAGCCCTGCTGAAGCGAAAGCGCTTAGCATTTTCCATTATGTCGTATTGGAAGTTCTGCTTTACTTGAACGTTTCTTCACTCTACCAGACACTGGGCACCCTAGTGTAGGCACCCTTTTTCCTACAAATACATTGAGTACCAGCAGTCTCCTTTGCTCTTCTAAGTAACATCCAGACTTAGAAGCCTTTCCCAGTCACTCTATGTATTCAGAGTGTAGGACAACTCGCTGCACCCTTCCTTAGGAAGTTAGGTGGACTCAGCTCTTCAACAGCTCCAGGAATTCTGTTCTCTCACGACCTACATGCCATGGAAGTCTGCCTCATTGCCCTCATTGGAGCTACACTAAGAAACACAATCTGCTTCGCCTTCTTCTAGGAACTCTTACCCAAGGACCCCATACCTACAGGAGAAAGCAGGTTGCATTCCTACTGGAATCTAAGCAAAGTTGTTCCTGTTGCACTGCAGGACTTTAGAATAGGTTTAGGCCCGAAGGGTTACCTAGAGCGTTCCAAGAATGAGGGAGTTCGATACATGCAGAAAACCCTGTGAAGAAAAGTTGATTCAGCAAGGGACCAGGGTGTAGCTAGAGTCTCTATTGACTTGTTAGAAATCAGAAGGGTTTCGGCTGCATGTTAACCGGAGAAGAAGACCTGAAGGCACAAACCTTGCTTTCCCATGTTAAATCTCTAAACATGCTTCCCTGAAGAAGCCTAAATAACACTGTTTTTACCTGGCTTCTGGTCTTTGTAGGCAGCCCTCACGAAAGAGAAGTAGTTTTCTCTAAGGAAACACGGTGCTTCCATAGCATGGGTGGGAGCTCCTGCTGTCCTGCTCTAGAGCTACAGGGAAACTTGACGTGAGTCTTTGCCTCAAGCTAAGGCCTGAAAAGCCTTGCTGAAGCGAAAGCGCTTAGCAGTTTCCATTATGTCGTATTCGAAGGTCTGCATTACTTGAACGTTTCTTCACTTTACCAGACACTAGGCACACTCGGGTAGGCACCCTTTTTCGTACAAATACAGTGAGTACCAGCAGTCTCCTTTGCTCTTCTAAGAAACATCCAGACCTAGGAGCCTTTCCCAGTCACTCTATGTAATCAGAGTGTAGGGCAACTCGCAGCACCCTTCCTTAGGAAGCTAGGTGGACTCAGCTCTTCAACAGCTCCAGGGATCTGTTCTCTCATGTCCTACATGCCATGGAAGTCTGCCTCATTGCCCTCTGTGGAGCTTCACAAAGATACACAATCTGCTTCGCCTACCTCTAGGAACTCTTACCCAATGACCCCATACCTACAGGAGAGAGGAGTCTTGCATTCCTACTGGAACCAAATCACCGTTTTTCCTGTTAAAATGCAGGACTTTAAACTAGGCTTCGGCCCAATAGCACTGGTAGAACGTTCCAAGGATGAGGGAGTTCCATATATGCAGAACACTCTGTGAAGAAAAGTTGATTCAGCAAGGGACCAGAGTGTAGCTAGAGTCTCTTTGGACTTTTTAGATAAAAGAAGGTGTCCGGGTGCATGTTCACCAGAAAAGAAGACTTGAATGCCTAAGCCTTGCGTTCCCATTTTAAATCTCTATCCATGCCAGCCTGAGATACCTAAATAACACTGCTTTGACTGGCCTCTATTCACTGTGGGCAGCCCTCTGGAAAGAAAAGGAGTTTCTCTAAGGAAACACGGTGCTTCCCTAGCATGGGTGGGAGTTCCTCCTGTCATGCTCTAGAGCTACAGGGTAACTTGACGTGAGTCCTTGCCTCAAGCTAAGGCCTGAAAAGCCCTGCTGAAGCGAAAGCGCTTAGCATTTTCCATTATGTCGTATTGGAAGTTCTGCTTTACTTGAACGTTTCTTCACTCTACCAGACACTGGGCACCCTAGTGTAGGCACCCTTTTTCCTACAAATACATTGAGTACCAGCAGTCTCCTTTGCTCTTCTAAGTAACATCCAGACTTAGAAGCCTTTCCCAGTCACTCTATGTATTCAGAGTGTAGGACAAGTCGCTGCACCCTTCCTTAGGAAGTTAGGTGGACTCAGCTCTTCAACAGCTCCAGGAATTCTGTTCTCTCACGACCTACATGCCATGGAAGTCTGCCTCATTGCCCTCATTGGAGCTACACTAAGAAACACAATCTGCTTCGCCTTCTTCTAGGAACTCTTACCCAAGGACCCCATACCTACAGGAGAAAGCAGGTTGCATTCCTACTGGAATCTAAGCAAAGTTGTTCCTGTTGCACTGCAGGACTTTAGAATAGGTTTAGGCCCGAAGGGTTACCTAGAGCGTTCCAAGAATGAGGGAGTTCGATACATGCAGAAAACCCTGTGAAGAAAAGTTGATTCAGCAAGGGACCAGGGTGTAGCTAGAGTCTCTATTGACTTGTTAGAAATCAGAAGGGTTTCGGCTGCATTTTAACCGGAGAAGAAGACCTGAAGGCACAAGCCTTGCTTTCCCATGTTAAATCTCTAAACATGCTTCCCTGAAGAATCCTAAATAACACTGTTTTTACCTGGCTTCTGGTCTTTGTAGGCAGCCCTCACGAAAGAGAAGTAGTTTTCTCCAAGGAAACACGGTGCTTCCATAGCATGGGTGGGAGCTCCTGCTGTCCTGCTCTAGAGCTACAGGGAAACTTGACGTGAGTCTTTGCCTCAAGCTAAGGCCTGAAAAGCCTTGCTGAAGCGAAAGCGCTTAGCAGTTTCCATTATGTCGTATTCGAAGGTCTGCATTACTTGAACGTTTCTTCACTTTACCAGACACTAGGCACACTCGGGTAGGCACCCTTTTTCGTACAAATACAGTGAGTAGCAGCAGTCTCCTTTGCTCTTCTAAGAAACATCCAGACCTAGGAGCCTTTCCCAGTCACTCTATGTAATCAGAGTGTAGGGCAACTCGCAGCACCCTTCCTTAGGAAGCTAGGTGGACTCAGCTCTTCAACAGCTCCAGGGATCTGTTCTCTCATGTCCTACATGCCATGGAAGTCTGCCTCATTGCCCTCTGTGGAGCTTCACAAAGATACACAATCTGCTTCGCCTACCTCTAGGAACTCTTACCCAATGACCCCATACCTACAGGAGAGAGGAGTCTTGCATTCCTACTGGAACCAAATCACCGTTTTTCCTGTTAAAATGCAGGACTTTAAACTAGGCTTCGGCCCAATAGCACTGGTAGAACGTTCCAAGGATGAGGGAGTTCCATATATGCAGAACACTCTGTGAAGAAAAGTTGATTCAGCAAGGGACCAGAGTGTAGCTAGAGTCTCTTTGGACTTTTTAGATAAAAGAAGGTGTCCGGGTGCATGTTCACCAGAAAAGAAGACTTGAATGCCTAAGCCTTGCGTTCCCATTTTAAATCTCTATCCATGCCAGCCTGAGATACCTAAATAACACTGCTTTGACTGGCCTCTATTCACTGTGGGCAGCCCTCTGGAAAGAAAAGGAGTTTCTCTAAGGAAACACGGTGCTTCCCTAGCATGGGTGGGAGTTCCTCCTGTCATGCTCTAGAGCTACAGGGTAACTTGACGTGAGTCCTTGCCTCAAGCTAAGGCCTGAAAAGCCCTGCTGAAGCGAAAGCGCTTAGCATTTTCCATTATGTCGTATTGGAAGTTCTGCTTTACTTGAACGTTTCTTCACTCTACCAGACACTGGGCACCCTAGTGTAGGCACCCTTTTTCCTACAAATACATTGAGTACCAGCAGTCTCCTTTGCTCTTCTAAGTAACATCCAGACTTAGAAGCCTTTCCCAGTCACTCTATGTATTCAGAGTGTAGGACAAGTCGCTGCACCCTTCCTTAGGAAGTTAGGTGGACTCAGCTCTTCAACAGCTCCAGGAATTCTGTTCTCTCACGACCTACATGCCATGGAAGTCTGCCTCATTGCCCTCATTGGAGCTACACTAAGAAACACAATCTGCTTCGCCTTCTTCTAGGAACTCTTACCCAAGGACCCCATACCTACAGGAGAAAGCAGGTTGCATTCCTACTGGAATCTAAGCAAAGTTGTTCCTGTTGCACTGCAGGACTTTAGAATAGGTTTAGGCCCGAAGGGTTACCTAGAGCGTTCCAAGAATGAGGGAGTTCGATACATGCAGAAAACCCTGTGAAGAAAAGTTGATTCAGCAAGGGACCAGGGTGTAGCTAGAGTCTCTATTGACTTGTTAGAAATCAGAAGGGTTTCGGCTGCATGTTAACCGGAGAAGAAGACCTGAAGGCACAAGCCTTGCTTTCCCATGTTAAATCTCTAAACATGCTTCCCTGAAGAATCCTAAATAACACTGTTTTTACCTGGCTTCTGGTCTTTGTAGGCAGCCCTCACGAAAGAGAAGTAGTTTTCTCCAAGGAAACACGGTGCTTCCATAGCATGGGTGGGAGCTCCTGCTGTCCTGCTCTAGAGCTACAGGGAAACTTGACGTGAGTCTTTGCCTCAAGCTAAGGCCTGAAAAGCCTTGCTGAAGCGAAAGCGCTTAGCAGTTTCCATTATGTCGTATTCGAAGGTCTGCATTACTTGAACGTTTCTTCACTTTACCAGACACTAGGCACACTCGGGTAGGCACCCTTTTTCGTACAAATACAGTGAGTAGCAGCAGTCTCCTTTGCTCTTCTAAGAAACATCCAGACCTAGGAGCCTTTCCCAGTCACTCTATGTAATCAGAGTGTAGGGCAACTCGCAGCACCCTTCCTTAGGAAGCTAGGTGGACTCAGCTCTTCAACAGCTCCAGGGATCTGTTCTCTCATGTCCTACATGCCATGGAAGTCTGCCTCATTGCCCTCTGTGGAGCTTCACAAAGATACACAATCTGCTTCGCCTACCTCTAGGAACTCTTACCCAATGACCCCATACCTACAGGAGAGAGGAGGCTTGCATTCCTACTGGAACCAAATCACCGTTTTTCCTGTTAAAATGCAGGACTTTAAACTAGGCTTCGGCCCAATAGCACTGGTAGAACGTTCCAAGGATGAGGGAGTTCCATATATGCAGAACACTCTGTGAAGAAAAGTTGATTCAGCAAGGGACCAGAGTGTAGCTAGAGTCTCTTTGGACTTTTTAGATAAAAGAAGGTGTCCGGGTGCATGTTCACCAGAAAAGAAGACTTGAATGCCTAAGCCTTGCGTTCCCATTTTAAATCTCTATCCATGCCAGCCTGAGATACCTAAATAACACTGCTTTGACTGGCCTCTATTCACTGTGGGCAGCCCTCTGGAAAGAAAAGGAGTTTCTCTAAGGAAACACGGTGCTTCCCTAGCATGGGTGGGAGTTCCTCCTGTCATGCTCTAGAGCTACAGGGTAACTTGACGTGAGTCCTTGCCTCAAGCTAAGGCCTGAAAAGCCCTGCTGAAGCGAAAGCGCTTAGCATTTTCCATTATGTCGTATTGGAAGTTCTGCTTTACTTGAACGTTTCTTCACTCTACCAGACACTGGGCACCCTAGTGTAGGCACCCTTTTTCCTACAAATACATTGAGTACCAGCAGTCTCCTTTGCTCTTCTAAGTAACATCCAGACTTAGAAGCCTTTCCCAGTCACTCTATGTATTCAGAGTGTAGGACAACTCGCTGCACCCTTCCTTAGGAAGTTAGGTGGACTCAGCTCTTCAACAGCTCCAGGAATTCTGTTCTCTCACGACCTACATGCCATGGAAGTCTGCCTCATTGCCCTCATTGGAGCTACACTAAGAAACACAATCTGCTTCGCCTTCTTCTAGGAACTCTTACCCAAGGACCCCATACCTACAGGAGAAAGCAGGTTGCATTCCTACTGGAATCTAAGCAAAGTTGTTCCTGTTGCACTGCAGGACTTTAGAATAGGTTTAGGCCCGAAGGGTTACCTAGAGCATTCCAAGAATGAGGGAGTTCGATACATGCAGAAAACCCTGTGAAGAAAAGTTGATTCAGCAAGGGACCAGGGTGTAGCTAGAGTCTCTATTGACTTGTTAGAAATCAGAAGGGTTTCGGCTGCATGTTAACCGGAGAAGAAGACCTGAAGGCACAAGCCTTGCTTTCCCATGTTAAATCTCTAAACATGCTTCCCTGAAGAAGCCTAAATAACACTGTTTTTACCTGGCTTCTGGTCTTTGTAGGCAGCCCTCACGAAAGAGAAGTAGTTTTCTCCAAGGAAACACGGTGCTTCCATAGCATGGGTGGGAGCTCCTGCTGTCCTGCTCTAGAGCTACAGGGAAACTTGACGTGAGTCTTTGCCTCAAGCTAAGGCCTGAAAAGCCTTGCTGAAGCGAAAGCGCTTAGCAGTTTCCATTATGTCGTATTCGAAGGTCTGCATTACTTGAACGTTTCTTCACTTTACCAGACACTAGGCACACTCGGGTAGGCACCCTTTTTCGTACAAATACAGTGAGTACCAGCAGTCTCCTTTGCTCTTCTAAGAAACATCCAGACCTAGGAGCCTTTCCCAGTCACTCTATGTAATCAGAGTGTAGGGCAACTCGCAGCACCCTTCCTTAGGAAGCTAGGTGGACTCAGCTCTTCAACAGCTCCAGGGATCTGTTCTCTCATGTCCTACATGCCATGGAAGTCTGCCTCATTGCCCTCTGTGGAGCTTCACAAAGATACACAATCTGCTTCGCCTACCTCTAGGAACTCTTACCCAATGACCCCATACCTACAGGAGAGAGGAGGCTTGCATTCCTACTGGAACCAAATCACCGTTTTTCCTGTTAAAATGCAGGACTTTAAACTAGGCTTCGGCCCAATAGCACTGGTAGAACGTTCCAAGGATGAGGGAGTTCCATATATGCAGAACACTCTGTGAAGAAAAGTTGATTCAGCAAGGGACCAGAGTGTAGCTAGAGTCTCTTTGGACTTTTTAGATAAAAGAAGGTGTCCGGGTGCATGTTCACCAGAAAAGAAGACTTGAATGCCTAAGCCTTGCGTTCCCATTTTAAATCTCTATCCATGCCAGCCTGAGATACCTAAATAACACTGCTTTGACTGGCCTCTATTCACTGTGGGCAGCCCTCTGGAAAGAAAAGGAGTTTCTCTAAGGAAACACGGTGCTTCCCTAGCATGGGTGGGAGTTCCTCCTGTCATGCTCTAGAGCTACAGGGTAACTTGACGTGAGTCCTTGCCTCAAGCTAAGGCCTGAAAAGCCCTGCTGAAGCGAAAGCGCTTAGCATTTTCCATTATGTCGTATTGGAAGTTCTGCTTTACTTGAACGTTTCTTCACTCTACCAGACACTAGGCACCCTAGTGTAGGCACCCTTTTTCCTACAAATACATTGAGTACCAGCAGTCTCCTTTGCTCTTCTAAGTAACATCCAGACTTAGAAGCCTTTCCCAGTCACTCTATGTACTCAGAGTGTAGGACAACTCGCTGCACCCTTCCTTAGGAAGTTAGGTGGACTCAGCTCTTCAACAGCTCCAGGAATTCTGTTCTCTCACGACCTACATGCCATGGAAGTCTGCCTCATTGCCCTCATTGGAGCAACACTAAGAAACACAATCTGCTTCGCCTTCTTCTAAGAACTCTTACCCAAGGACCCCATACCTACAGGAGAAAGCAGGTTGCATTCCTACTGGAATCTAAGCAAAGTTGTTCCTGTTGCACTGCAGGACTTTAGAATAGGTTTAGGCCCGAAGGGTTACCTAGAGCGTTCCAAGAATGAGGGAGTTCGATACATGCAGAAAACCCTGTGAAGAAAAGTTGATTCAGCAAGGGACCAGGGTGTAGCTAGAGTCTCTATTGACTTGTTAGAAATCAGAAGGGTTTCGGCTGCATGTTAACCGGAGAAGAAGACCTGAAGGCACAAGCTTTGCTTTCCCATGTTAAATCTCTAAACATGCTTCCCTGAAGAAGCCTAAATAACACTGTTTTTACCTGGCTTCTGGTCTTTGTAGGCAGCCCTCACGAAAGAGAAGTAGTTTTCTCTAAGGAAACACGGTGCTTCCATAGCATGGGTGGGAGCTCCTGCTGTCCTGCTCTAGAGCTACAGGGAAACTTGACGTGAGTCTTTGCCTCAAGCTAAGGCCTGAAAAGCCTTGCTGAAGCGAAAGCGCTTAGCAGTTTCCATTATGTCGTATTCGAAGGTCTGCATTACTTGAACGTTTCTTCACTTTACCAGACACTAGGCACACTCGGGTAGGCACCCTTTTTCGTACAAATACAGTGAGTACCAGCAGTCTCCTTTGCTCTTCTAAGAAACATCCAGACCTAGGAGCCTTTCCCAGTCACTCTATGTAATCAGAGTGTAGGGCAACTCGCAGCACCCTTCCTTAGGAAGCTAGGTGGACTCAGCTCTTCAACAGCTCCAGGGATCTGTTCTCTCATGTCCTACATGCCATGGAAGTCTGCCTCATTGCCCTCTGTGGAGCTTCACAAAGATACACAATCTGCTTCGCCTACCTCTAGGAACTCTGACCCAATGACCCCATACCTACAGGAGAGAGGAGTCTTGCATTCCTACTGGAACCAAATCACCGTTTTTCCTGTTAAAATGCAGGACTTTAAACTAGGCTTCGGCCCAATAGCACTGGTAGAACGTTCCAAGGATGAGGGAGTTCCATATATGCAGAACACTCTGTGAAGAAAAGTTGATTCAGCAAGGGACCAGAGTGTAGCTAGAGTCTCTTTGGACTTTTTAGATAAAAGAAGGTGTCCGGGTGCATGTTCACCAGAAAAGAAGACTTGAATGCCTAAGCCTTGCGTTCCCATTTTAAATCTCTATCCATGCCAGCCTGAGATACCTAAATAACACTGCTTTGACTGGCCTCTATTCACTGTGGGCAGCCCTCTGGAAAGAAAAGGAGTTTCTCTAAGGAAACACGGTGCTTCCCTAGCATGGGTGGGAGTTCCTCCTGTCATGCTCTAGAGCTACAGGGTAACTTGACGTGAGTCCTTGCCTCAAGCTAAGGCCTGAAAAGCCCTGCTGAAGCGAAAGCGCTTAGCATTTTCCATTATGTCGTATTGGAAGTTCTGCTTTACTTGAACGTTTCTTCACTCTACCAGACACTGGGCACCCTAGTGTAGGCACCCTTTTTCCTACAAATACATTGAGTAGCAGCAGTCTCCTTTGCTCTTCTAAGTAACATCCAGACTTAGAAGCCTTTCCCAGTCACTCTATGTACTCAGAGTGTAGGACAACTCGCTGCACCCTTCCTTAGGAAGTTAGGTGGACTCAGCTCTTCAACAGCTCCAGGAATTCTGTTCTCTCACGACCTACATGCCATGGAAGTCTGCCTCATTGCCCTCATTGGAGCAACACTAAGAAACACAATCTGCTTCGCCTTCTTCTAGGAACTCTTACCCAAGGACCCCATACCTACAGGAGAAAGCAGGTTGCATTCCTACTGGAATCTAAGCAAAGTTGTTCCTGTTGCACTGCAGGACTTTAGAATAGGTTTAGGCCCGAAGGGTTACCTAGAGCGTTCCAAGAATGAGGGAGTTCGATACATGCAGAAAACCCTGTGAAGAAAAGTTGATTCAGCAAGGGACCAGGGTGTAGCTAGAGTCTCTATTGACTTGTTAGAAATCAGAAGGGTTTCGGCTGCATGTTAACCGGAGAAGAAGACCTGAAGGCACAAGCCTTGCTTTCCCATGTTAAATCTCTAAACATGCTTCCCTGAAGAAGCCTAAATAACACTGTTTTTACCTGGCTTCTGGTCTTTGTAGGCAGCCCTCACGAAAGAGAAGTAGTTTTCTCTAAGGAAACACGGTGCTTCCATAGCATGGGTGGGAGCTCCTGCTGTCCTGCTCTAGAGCTACAGGGAAACTTGACGTGAGTCTTTGCCTCAAGCTAAGGCCTGAAAAGCCTTGCTGAAGCGAAAGCGCTTAGCAGTTTCCATTATGTCGTATTCGAAGGTCTGCATTACTTGAACGTTTCTTCACTTTACCAGACACTAGGCACACTCGGGTAGGCACCCTTTTTCGTACAAATACAGTGAGTACCAGCAGTCTCCTTTGCTCTTCTAAGAAACATCCAGACCTAGGAGCCTTTCCCAGTCACTCTATGTAATCAGAGTGTAGGGCAACTCGCAGCACCCTTCCTTAGGAAGCTAGGTGGACTCAGCTCTTCAACAGCTCCAGGGATCTGTTCTCTCATGTCCTACATGCCATGGAAGTCTGCCTCATTGCCCTCTGTGGAGCTTCACAAAGATACACAATCTGCTTCGCCTACCTCTAGGAACTCTTACCCAATGACCCCATACCTACAGGAGAGAGGAGTCTTGCATTCCTACTGGAACCAAATCACCGTTTTTCCTGTTAAAATGCAGGACTTTAAACTAGGCTTCGGCCCAATAGCACTGGTAGAACGTTCCAAGGATGAGGGAGTTCCATATATGCAGAACACTCTGTGAAGAAAAGTTGATTCAGCAAGGGACCAGAGTGTAGCTAGAGTCTCTTTGGACTTTTTAGATAAAAGAAGGTGTCCGGGTGCATGTTCACCAGAAAAGAAGACTTGAATGCCTAAGCCTTGCGTTCCCATTTTAAATCTCTATCCATGCCAGCCTGAGATACCTAAATAACACTGCTTTGACTGGCCTCTATTCACTGTGGGCAGCCCTCTGGAAAGAAAAGGAGTTTCTCTAAGGAAACACGGTGCTTCCCTAGCATGGGTGGGAGTTCCTCCTGTCATGCTCTAGAGCTACAGGGTAACTTGACGTGAGTCCTTGCCTCAAGCTAAGGCCTGAAAAGCCCTGCTGAAGCGAAAGCGCTTAGCATTTTCCATTATGTCGTATTGGAAGTTCTGCTTTACTTGAACGTTTCTTCACTCTACCAGACACTGGGCACCCTAGTGTAGGCACCCTTTTTCCTACAAATACATTGAGTAGCAGCAGTCTCCTTTGCTCTTCTAAGTAACATCCAGACTTAGAAGCCTTTCCCAGTCACTCTATGTATTCAGAGTGTAGGACAACTCGCTGCACCCTTCCTTAGGAAGTTAGGTGGACTCAGCTCTTCAACAGCTCCAGGAATTCTGTTCTCTCACGACCTACATGCCATGGAAGTCTGCCTCATTGCCCTCATTGGAGCAACACTAAGAAACACAATCTGCTTCGCCTTCTTCTAGGAACTCTTACCCAAGGACCCCATACCTACAGGAGAAAGCAGGTTGCATTCCTACTGGAATCTAAGCAAAGTTGTTCCTGTTGCACTGCAGGACTTTAGAATAGGTTTAGGCCCGAAGGGTTACCTAGAGCGTTCCAAGAATGAGGGAGTTCGATACATGCAGAAAACCCTGTGAAGAAAAGTTGATTCAGCAAGGGACCAGGGTGTAGCTAGAGTCTCTATTGACTTGTTAGAAATCAGAAGGATTTCGGCTGCATTTTAACCGGAGAAGAAGACCTGAAGGCACAAGCCTTGCTTTCCCATGTTAAATCTCTAAACATGCTTCCCTGAAGAATCCTAAATAACACTGTTTTTACCTGGCTTCTGGTCTTTGTAGGCAGCCCTCACGAAAGAGAAGTAGTTTTCTCTAAGGAAACACGGTGCTTCCATAGCATGGGTGGGAGCTCCTGCTGTCCTGCTCTAGAGCTACAGGGCAACTTGACGTGAGTCTTTGCCTCAAGCTAAGGCCTGAAAAGCCTTGCTGAAGCGAAAGCGCTTAGCAGTTTCCATTATGTCGTATTCGAAGGTCTGCATTACTTGAACGTTTCTTCACTTTACCAAACACTAGGCACACTCGGGTAGGCACCCTTTTTCGTACAAATACAGTGAGTACCAGCAGTCTCCTTTGCTCTTCTAAGAAACATCCAGACCTAGGAGCCTTTCCCAGTCACTCTATGTAATCAGAGTGTAGGGCAACTCGCAGCACCCTTCCTTAGGAAGCTAGGTGGACTCAGCTCTTCAACAGCTCCAGGGATCTGTTCTCTCATGTCCTACATGCCATGGAAGTCTGCCTCATTGCCCTCTGTGGAGCTTCACAAAGATACACAATCTGCTTCGCCTACCTCTAGGAACTCTTACCCAATGACCCCATACCTACAGGAGAGAGGAGGCTTGCATTCCTACTGGAACCAAATCACCGTTTTTCCTGTTAAAATGCAGGACTTTAAACTAGGCTTCGGCCCAATAGCACTGGTAGAACGTTCCAAGGATGAGGGAGTTCCATATATGCAGAACACTCTGTGAAGAAAAGTTGATTCAGCAAGGGACCAGAGTGTAGCTAGAGTCTCTTTGGACTTTTTAGATAAAAGAAGGTGTCCGGGTGCATGTTCACCAGAAAAGAAGACTTGAATGCCTAAGCCTTGCGTTCCCATTTTAAATCTCTATCCATGCCAGCCTGAGATACCTAAATAACACTGCTTTGACTGGCCTCTATTCACTGTGGGCAGCCCTCTGGAAAGAAAAGGAGTTTCTCTAAGGAAACACGGTGCTTCCCTAGCATGGGTGGGAGTTCCTCCTGTCATGCTCTAGAGCTACAGGGTAACTTGACGTGAGTCCTTGCCTCAAGCTAAGGCCTGAAAAGCCCTGCTGAAGCGAAAGCGCTTAGCATTTTCCATTATGTCGTATTGGAAGTTCTGCTTTACTTGAACGTTTCTTCACTCTACCAGACACTAGGCACCCTAGTGTAGGCACCCTTTTTCCTACAAATACATTGAGTACCAGCAGTCTCCTTTGCTCTTCTAAGTAACATCCAGACTTAGAAGCCTTTCCCAGTCACTCTATGTACTCAGAGTGTAGGACAACTCGCTGCACCCTTCCTTAGGAAGTTAGGTGGACTCAGCTCTTCAACAGCTCCAGGAATTCTGTTCTCTCACGACCTACATGCCATGGAAGTCTGCCTCATTGCCCACATTGGAGCAACACTAAGAAACACAATCTGCTTCGCCTTCTTCTAAGAACTCTTACCCAAGGACCCCATACCTACAGGAGAAAGCAGGTTGCATTCCTACTGGAATCTAAGCAAAGTTTTTCCTGTTACACTGCAGGACTTTAGAATAGGTTTAGGCCCGAAGGGTTACCTAGAGCGTTCCAAGAATGAGGGAGTTCGATACATGCAGAAAACCCTGTGAAGAAAAGTTGATTCAGCAAGGGACCAGGGTGTAGCTAGAGTCTCTATTGACTTGTTAGAAATCAGAAGGGTTTCGGCTGCATGTTAACCGGAGAAGAAGACCTGAAGGCACAAGCCTTGCTTTCCCATGTTAAATCTCTAAACATGCTTCCCTGAAGAAGCCTAAATAACACTGTTTTTACCTGGCTTCTGGTCTTTGTAGGCAGCCCTCACGAAAGAGAAGTAGTTTTCTCTAAGGAAACACGGTGCTTCCATAGCATGGGTGGGAGCTCCTGCTGTCCTGCTCTAGAGCTACAGGGAAACTTGACGTGAGTCTTTGCCTCAAGCTAAGGCCTGAAAAGCCTTGCTGAAGCGAAAGCGCTTAGCAGTTTCCATTATGTCGTATTCGAAGGTCTGCATTACTTGAACGTTTCTTCACTTTACCAGACACTAGGCACACTCGGGTAGGCACCCTTTTTCGTACAAATACAGTGAGTACCAGCAGTCTCCTTTGCTCTTCTAAGAAACATCCAGACCTAGGAGCCTTTCCCAGTCACTCTATGTAATCAGAGTGTAGGGCAACTCGCAGCACCCTTCCTTAGGAAGCTAGGTGGACTCAGCTCTTCAACAGCTCCAGGGATCTGTTCTCTCATGTCCTACATGCCATGGAAGTCTGCCTCATTGCCCTCTGTGGAGCTTCACAAAGATACACAATCTGCTTCGCCTACCTCTAGGAACTCTTACCCAATGACCCCACACCTACAGGAGAGAGGAGGCTTGCATTCCTACTGGAACCAAATCACCGTTTTTCCTGTTAAAATGCAGGACTTTAAACTAGGCTTCGGCCCAATAGCACTGGTAGAACGTTCCAAGGATGAGGGAGTTCCATATATGCAGAACACTCTGTGAAGAAAAGTTGATTCAGCAAGGGACCAGAGTGTAGCTAGAGTCTCTTTGGACTTTTTAGATAAAAGAAGGTGTCCGGGTGCATGTTCACCAGAAAAGAAGACTTGAATGCCTAAGCCTTGCGTTCCCATTTTAAATCTCTATCCATGCCAGCCTGAGATACCTAAATAACACTGCTTTGACTGGCCTCTATTCACTGTGGGCAGCCCTCTGGAAAGAAAAGGAGTTTCTCTAAGGAAACACGGTGCTTCCCTAGCATGGGTGGGAGTTCCTCCTGTCATGCTCTAGAGCTACAGGGTAACTTGACGTGAGTCCTTGCCTCAAGCTAAGGCCTGAAAAGCCCTGCTGAAGCGAAAGCGCTTAGCATTTTCCATTATGTCGTATTGGAAGTTCTGCTTTACTTGAACGTTTCTTCACTCTACCAGACACTAGGCACCCTAGTGTAGGCACCCTTTTTCCTACAAATACATTGAGTACCAGCAGTCTCCTTTGCTCTTCTAAGTAACATCCAGACTTAGAAGCCTTTCCCAGTCACTCTATGTACTCAGAGTGTAGGACAACTCGCTGCACCCTTCCTTAGGAAGTTAGGTGGACTCAGCTCTTCAACAGCTCCAGGAATTCTGTTCTCTCACGACCTACATGCCATGGAAGTCTGCCTCATTGCCCACATTGGAGCAACACTAAGAAACACAATCTGCTTCGCCTTCTTCTAGGAACTCTTACCCAAGGACCCCATACCTACAGGAGAAAGCAGGTTGCATTCCTACTGGAATCTAAGCAAAGTTTTTCCTGTTACACTGCAGGACTTTAGAATAGGTTTAGGCCCGAAGGGTTACCTAGAGCGTTCCAAGAATGAGGGAGTTCGATACATGCAGAAAACCCTGTGAAGAAAAGTTGATTCAGCAAGGGACCAGGGTGTAGCTAGAGTCTCTATTGACTTGTTAGAAATCAGAAGGGTTTCGGCTGCATGTTAACCGGAGAAGAAGACCTGAAGGCACAAGCCTTGCTTTCCCATGTTAAATCTCTAAACATGCTTCCCTGAAGAAGCCTAAATAACACTGTTTTTACCTGGCTTCTGGTCTTTGTAGGCAGCCCTCACGAAAGAGAAGTAGTTTTCTCTAAGGAAACACGGTGCTTCCATAGCATGGGTGGGAGCTCCTGCTGTCCTGCTCTAGAGCTACAGGGAAACTTGACGTGAGTCTTTGCCTCAAGCTAAGGCCTGAAAAGCCTTGCTGAAGCGAAAGCGCTTAGCAGTTTCCATTATGTCGTATTCGAAGGTCTGCATTACTTGAACGTTTCTTCACTTTACCAGACACTAGGCACACTCGGGTAGGCACCCTTTTTCGTACAAATACAGTGAGTACCAGCAGTCTCCTTTGCTCTTCTAAGAAACATCCAGACCTAGGAGCCTTTCCCAGTCACTCTATGTAATCAGAGTGTAGGGCAACTCGCAGCACCCTTCCTTAGGAAGCTAGGTGGACTCAGCTCTTCAACAGCTCCAGGGATCTGTTCTCTCATGTCCTACATGCCATGGAAGTCTGCCTCATTGCCCTCTGTGGAGCTTCACAAAGATACACAATCTGCTTCGCCTACCTCTAGGAACTCTTACCCAATGACCCCATACCTACAGGAGAGAGGAGGCTTGCATTCCTACTGGAACCAAATCACCGTTTTTCCTGTTAAAATGCAGGACTTTAAACTAGGCTTCGGCCCAATAGCACTGGTAGAACGTTCCAAGGATGAGGGAGTTCCATATATGCAGAACACTCTGTGAAGAAAAGTTGATTCAGCAAGGGACCAGAGTGTAGCTAGAGTCTCTTTGGACTTTTTAGATAAAAGAAGGTGTCCGGGTGCATGTTCACCAGAAAAGAAGACTTGAATGCCTAAGCCTTGCGTTCCCATTTTAAATCTCTATCCATGCCAGCCTGAGATACCTAAATAACACTGCTTTGACTGGCCTCTATTCACTGTGGGCAGCCCTGCGGAAAGAAAAGGAGTTTCTCTAAGGAAACACGGTGCTTCCCTAGCATGGGTGGGAGTTCCTCCTGTCATGCTCTAGAGCTACAGGGTAACTTGACGTGAGTCCTTGCCTCAAGCTAAGGCCTGAAAAGCCCTGCTGAAGCGAAAGCGCTTAGCATTTTCCATTATGTCGTATTGGAAGTTCTGCTTTACTTGAACGTTTCTTCACTCTACCAGACACTGGGCACCCTAGTGTAGGCACCCTTTTTCCTACAAATACATTGAGTACCAGCAGTCTCCTTTGCTCTTCTAAGTAACATCCAGACTTAGAAGCCTTTCCCAGTCACTCTATGTATTCAGAGTGTAGGACAACTCGCTGCACCCTTCCTTAGGAAGTTAGGTGGACTCAGCTCTTCAACAGCTCCAGGAATTCTGTTCTCTCACGACCTACATGCCATGGAAGTCTGCCTCATTGCCCTCATTGGAGCTACACTAAGAAACACAATCTGCTTCGCCTTCTTCTAGGAACTCTTACCCAAGGACCCCATACCTACAGGAGAAAGCAGGTTGCATTCCTACTGGAATCTAAGCAAAGTTGTTCCTGTTGCACTGCAGGACTTTAGAATAGGTTTAGGCCCGAAGGGTTACCTAGAGCGTTCCAAGAATGAGGGAGTTCGATACATGCAGAAAACCCTGTGAAGAAAAGTTGATTCAGCAAGGGACCAGGGTGTAGCTAGAGTCTCTATTGACTTGTTAGAAATCAGAAGGGTTTCGGCTGCATTTTAACCGGAGAAGAAGACCTGAAGGCACAAGCCTTGCTTTCCCATGTTAAATCTCTAAACATGCTTCCCTGAAGAATCCTAAATAACACTGTTTTTACCTGGCTTCTGGTCTTTGTAGGCAGCCCTCACGAAAGAGAAGTAGTTTTCTCCAAGGAAACACGGTGCTTCCATAACATGGGTGGGAGCTCCTGCTGTCCTGCTCTAGAGCTACAGGGAAACTTGACGTGAGTCTTTGCCTCAAGCTAAGGCCTGAAAAGCCTTGCTGAAGCGAAAGCGCTTAGCAGTTTCCATTATGTCGTATTCGAAGGTCTGCATTACTTGAACGTTTCTTCACTTTACCAGACACTAGGCACACTCGGGTAGGCACCCTTTTTCGTACAAATACAGTGAGTACCAGCAGTCTCCTTTGCTCTTCTAAGAAACATCCAGACCTAGGAGCCTTTCCCAGTCACTCTATGTAATCAGAGTGTAGGGCAACTCGCAGCACCCTTCCTTAGGAAGCTAGGTGGACTCAGCTCTTCAACAGCTCCAGGGATCTGTTCTCTCATGTCCTACATGCCATGGAAGTCTGCCTCATTGCCCTCTGTGGAGCTTCACAAAGATACACAATCTGCTTCGCCTACCTCTAGGAACTCTTACCCAATGACCCCATACCTACAGGAGAGAGGAGGCTTGCATTCCTACTGGAACCAAATCACCGTTTTTCCTGTTAAAATGCAGGATTTTAAACTAGGCTTCGGCCCAATAGCACTGGTAGAACGTTCCAAGGATGAGGGAGTTCCATATATGCAGAACACTCTGTGAAGAAAAGTTGATTCAGCAAGGGACCAGAGTGTAGCTAGAGTCTCTTTGGACTTTTTAGATAAAAGAAGGTGTCCGGGTTCATGTTCACCAGAAAAGAAGACTTGAATGCCTAAGCCTTGCGTTCCCATTTTAAATCTCTATCCATGCCAGCCTGAGATACCTAAATAACACTGCTTTGACTGGCCTCTATTCACTGTGGGCAGCCCTCTGGAAAGAAAAGGAGTTTCTCTAAGGAAACACGGTGCTTCCCTAGCATGGGTGGGAGTTCCTCCTGTCATGCTCTAGAGCTACAGGGTAACTTGACGTGAGTCCTTGCCTCAAGCTAAGGCCTGAAAAGCCCTGCTGAAGCGAAAGCGCTTAGCATTTTCCATTATGTCGTATTGGAAGTTCTGCTTTACTTGAACGTTTCTTCACTCTACCAGACACTGGGCACCCTAGTGTAGGCACCCTTTTTCCTACAAATACATTGAGTACCAGCAGTCTCCTTTGCTCTTCTAAGTAACATCCAGACTTAGAAACCTTTCCCAGTCACTCTATGTATTCAGAGTGTAGGACAACTCGCTGCACCCTTCCTTAGGAAGTTAGGTGGACTCAGCTCTTCAACAGCTCCAGGAATTCTGTTCTCTCACGACCTACATGCCATGGAAGTCTGCCTCATTGCCCTCATTGGAGCTACACTAAGAAACACAATCTGCTTCGCCTTCTTCTAGGAACTCTTACCCAAGGACCCCATACCTACAGGAGAAAGCAGGTTGCATTCCTACTGGAATCTAAGCAAAGTTGTTCCTGTTGCACTGCAGGACTTTAGAATAGGTTTAGGCCCGAAGGGTTACCTAGAGCGTTCCAAGAATGAGGGAGTTCGATACATGCAGAAAACCCTGTGAAGAAAAGTTGATTCAGCAAGGGACCAGGGTGTAGCTAGAGTCTCTATTGACTTGTTAGAAATCAGAAGGGTTTCGGCTGCATTTTAACCGGAGAAGAAGACCTGAAGGCACAAGCCTTGCTTTCCCATGTTAAATCTCTAAACATGCTTCCCTGAAGAATCCTAAATAACACTGTTTTTACCTGGCTTCTGGTCTTTGTAGGCAGCCCTCACGAAAGAGAAGTAGTTTTCTCTAAGGAAACACGGTGCTTCCATAGCATGGGTGGGAGCTCCTGCTGTCCTGCTCTAGAGCTACAGGGAAACTTGACGTGAGTCTTTGCCTCAAGCTAAGGCCTGAAAAGCCCTGCTGAAGCGAAAGCGCTTAGCATTTTCCATTATGTCGTATTGGAAGTTCTGCTTTACTTGAACGTTTCTTCACTCTACCAGACACTAGGCACCCTAGTGTAGGCACCCTTTTTCCTACAAATACATTGAGTACCAGCAGTCTCCTTTGCTCTTCTAAGTAACATCCAGACTTAGAAGCCTTTCCCAGTCACTCTATGTATTCAGAGTGTAGGACAACTCGCTGCACCCTTCCTTAGGAAGTTAGGTGGACTCAGCTCTTCAACAGCTCCAGGAATTCTGTTCTCTCACGACCTACATGCCATGGAAGTCTGCCTCATTGCCCTCATTGGAGCAACACTAAGAAACACAATCTGCTTCGCCTTCTTCTAGGAACTCTTACCCAAGGACCCCATACCTACAGGAGAAAGCAGGTTGCATTCCTACTGGAATCTAAGCAAAGTTGTTCCTGTTGCACTGCAGGACTTTAGAATAGGTTTAGGCCCGAAGGGTTACCTAGAGCGTTCCAAGAATGAGGGAGTTCGATACATGCAGAAAACCCTGTGAAGAAAAGTTGATTCAGCAAGGGACCAGGGTGTAGCTAGAGTCTCTATTGACTTGTTAGAAATCAGAAGGGTTTCGGCTGCATTTTAACCGGAGAAGAAGACCTGAAGGCACAAGCCTTGCTTCCCCATGTTAAATCTCTAAACATGCTTCCCTGAAGAATCCTAAATAACACTGTTTTTACCTGGCTTCTGGTCTTTGTAGGCAGCCCTCACGAAAGAGAAGTAGTTTTCTCCAAGGAAACACGGTGCTTCCATAGCATGGGTGGGAGCTCCTGCTGTCCTGCTCTAGAGCTACAGGGAAACTTGACGTGAGTCTTTGCCTCAAGCTAAGGCCTGAAAAGCCTTGCTGAAGCGAAAGCGCTTAGCAGTTTCCATTATGTCGTATTCGAAGGTCTGCATTACTTGAACGTTTCTTCACTTTACCAGACACTAGGCACACTCGGGTAGGCACCCTTTTTCGTACAAATACAGTGAGTACCAGCAGTCTCCTTTGCTCTTCTAAGAAACATCCAGACCTAGGAGCCTTTCCCAGTCACTCTATGTAATCAGAGTGTAGGGCAACTCGCAGCACCCTTCCTTAGGAAGCTAGGTGGACTCAGCTCTTCAACAGCTCCAGGGATCTGTTCTCTCATGTCCTACATGCCATGGAAGTCTGCCTCATTGCCCTCTGTGGAGCTTCACAAAGATACACAATCTGCTTCGCCTACCTCTAGGAACTCTTACCCAATGACCCCATACCTACAGGAGAGAGGAGGCTTGCATTCCTACTGGAACCAAATCACCGTTTTTCCTGTTAAAATGCAGGACTTTAAACTAGGCTTCGGCCCAATAGCACTGGTAGAACGTTCCAAGGATGAGGGAGTTCCATATATGCAGAACACTCTGTGAAGAAAAGTTGATTCAGCAAGGGACCAGAGTGTAGCTAGAGTCTCTTTGGACTTTTTAGATAAAAGAAGGTGTCCGGGTGCATGTTCACCAGAAAAGAAGACTTGAATGCCTAAGCCTTGCGTTCCCATTTTAAATCTCTATCCATGCCAGCCTGAGATACCTAAATAACACTGCTTTGACTGGCCTCTATTCACTGTGGGCAGCCCTCTGGAAAGAAAAGGAGTTTCTCTAAGGAAACACGGTGCTTCCCTAGCATGGGTGGGAGTTCCTCCTGTCATGCTCTAGAGCTACAGGGTAACTTGACGTGAGTCCTTGCCTCAAGCTAAGGCCTGAAAAGCCCTGCTGAAGCGAAAGCGCTTAGCATTTTCCATTATGTCGTATTGGAAGTTCTGCTTTACTTGAACGTTTCTTCACTCTACCAGACACTAGGCACCCTAGTGTAGGCACCCTTTTTCCTACAAATACATTGAGTACCAGCAGTCTCCTTTGCTCTTCTAAGTAACATCCAGACTTAGAAGCCTTTCCCAGTCACTCTATGTACTCAGAGTGTAGGACAACTCGCTGCACCCTTCCTTAGGAAGTTAGGTGGACTCAGCTCTTCAACAGCTCCAGGAATTCTGTTCTCTCACGACCTACATGCCATGGAAGTCTGCCTCATTGCCCTCATTGGAGCAACACTAAGAAACACAATCTGCTTCGCCTTCTTCTAGGAACTCTTACCCAAGGACCCCATACCTACAGGAGAAAGCAGGTTGCATTCCTACTGGAATCTAAGCAAAGTTGTTCCTGTTGCACTGCAGGACTTTAGAATAGGTTTAGGCCCGAAGGGTTACCTAGAGCGTTCCAAGAATGAGGGAGTTCGATACATGCAGAAAACCCTGTGAAGAAAAGTTGATTCAGCAAGGGACCAGGGTGTAGCTAGAGTCTCTATTGACTTGTTAGAAATCAGAAGGGTTTCGGCTGCATGTTAACCGGAGAAGAAGACCTGAAGGCACAAGCCTTGCTTTCCCATGTTAAATCTCTAAACATGCTTCCCTGAAGAAGCCTAAATAACACTGTTTTTACCTGGCTTCTGGTCTTTGTAGGCAGCCCTCACGAAAGAGAAGTAGTTTTCTCTAAGGAAACACGGTGCTTCCATAGCATGGGTGGGAGCTCCTGCTGTCCTGCTCTAGAGCTACAGGGAAACTTGACGTGAGTCTTTGCCTCAAGCTAAGGCCTGAAAAGCCTTGCTGAAGCGAAAGCGCTTAGCAGTTTCCATTATGTCGTATTCGAAGGTCTGCATTACTTGAACGTTTCTTCACTTTACCAGACACTAGGCACACTCGGGTAGGCACCCTTTTTCGTACAAATACAGTGAGTACCAGCAGTCTCCTTTGCTCTTCTAAGAAACATCCAGACCTAGGAGCCTTTCCCAGTCACTCTATGTAATCAGAGTGTAGGGCAACTCGCAGCACCCTTCCTTAGGAAGCTAGGTGGACTCAGCTCTTCAACAGCTCCAGGGATCTGTTCTCTCATGTCCTACATGCCATGGAAGTCTGCCTCATTGCCCTCTGTGGAGCTTCACAAAGATACACAATCTGCTTCGCCTACCTCTAGGAACTCTTACCCAATGACCCCATACCTACAGGAGAGAGGAGGCTTGCATTCCTACTGGAACCAAATCACCGTTTTTCCTGTTAAAATGCAGGACTTTAAACTAGGCTTCGGCCCAATAGCACTGGTAGAACGTTCCAAGGATGAGGGAGTTCCATATATGCAGAACACTCTGTGAAGAAAAGTTGATTCAGCAAGGGACCAGAGTGTAGCTAGAGTCTCTTTGGACTTTTTAGATAAAAGAAGGTGTCCGGGTGCATGTTCACCAGAAAAGAAGACTTGAATGCCTAAGCCTTGCGTTCCCATTTTAAATCTCTATCCATGCCAGCCTGAGATACCTAAATAACACTGCTTTGACTGGCCTCTATTCACTGTGGGCAGCCCTCTGGAAAGAAAAGGAGTTTCTCTAAGGAAACACGGTGCTTCCCTAGCATGGGTGGGAGTTCCTCCTGTCATGCTCTAGAGCTACAGGGTAACTTGACGTGAGTCCTTGCCTCAAGCTAAGGCCTGAAAAGCCCTGCTGAAGCGAAAGCGCTTAGCATTTTCCATTATGTCGTATTGGAAGTTCTGCTTTACTTGAACGTTTCTTCACTCTACCAGACACTGGGCACCCTAGTGTAGGCACCCTTTTTCCTACAAATACATTGAGTACCAGCAGTCTCCTTTGCTCTTCTAAGTAACATCCAGACTTAGAAGCCTTTCCCAGTCACTCTATGTATTCAGAGTGTAGGACAACTCGCTGCACCCTTCCTTAGGAAGTTAGGTGGACTCAGCTCTTCAACAGCTCCAGGAATTCTGTTCTCTCACGACCTACATGCCATGGAAGTCTGCCTCATTGCCCTCATTGGAGCTACACTAAGAAACACAATCTGCTTCGCCTTCTTCTAGGAACTCTTACCCAAGGACCCCATACCTACAGGAGAAAGCAGGTTGCATTCCTACTGGAATCTAAGCAAAGTTTTTCCTGTTGCACTGCAGGACTTTAGAATAGGTTTAGGCCCGAAGGGTTACCTAGAGCGTTCCAAGAATGAGGGAGTTCGATACATGCAGAAAACCCTGTGAAGAAAAGTTGATTCAGCAAGGGACCAGGGTGTAGCTAGAGTCTCTATTGACTTGTTAGAAATCAGAAGGGTTTCGGCTGCATGTTAACCGGAGAAGAAGACCTGAAGGCACAAGCCTTGCTTTCCCATGTTAAATCTCTAAACATGCTTCCCTGAAGAAGCCTAAATAACACTGTTTTTACCTGGCTTCTGGTCTTTGTAGGCAGCCCTCACGAAAGAGAAGTAGTTTTCTCTAAGGAAACACGGTGCTTCCATAGCATGGGTGGGAGCTCCTGCTGTCCTGCTCTAGAGCTACAGGGAAACTTGACGTGAGTCTTTGCCTCAAGCTAAGGCCTGAAAAGCCTTGCTGAAGCGAAAGCGCTTAGCAGTTTCCATTATGTCGTATTCGAAGGTCTGCATTACTTGAACGTTTCTTCACTTTACCAGACACTAGGCACACTCGGGTAGGCACCCTTTTTCGTACAAATACAGTGAGTACCAGCAGTCTCCTTTGCTCTTCTAAGAAACATCCAGACCTAGGAGCCTTTCCCAGTCACTCTATGTAATCAGAGTGTAGGGCAACTCGCAGCACCCTTCCTTAGGAAGCTAGGTGGACTCAGCTCTTCAACAGCTCCAGGGATCTGTTCTCTCATGTCCTACATGCCATGGAAGTCTGCCTCATTGCCCTCTGTGGAGCTTCACAAAGATACACAATCTGCTTCGCCTACCTCTAGGAACTCTTACCCAATGACCCCATACCTACAGGAGAGAGGAGGCTTGCATTCCTACTGGAACCAAATCACCGTTTTTCCTGTTAAAATGCAGGACTTTAAACTAGGCTTCGGCCCAATAGCACTGGTAGAACGTTCCAAGGATGAGGGAGTTCCATATATGCAGAACACTCTGTGAAGAAAAGTTGATTCAGCAAGGGACCAGAGTGTAGCTAGAGTCTCTTTGGACTTTTTAGATAAAAGAAGGTGTCCGGGTGCATGTTCACCAGAAAAGAAGACTTGAATGCCTAAGCCTTGCGTTCCCATTTTAAATCTCTATCCATGCCAGCCTGAGATACCTAAATAACACTGCTTTGACTGGCCTCTATTCACTGTGGGCAGCCCTCTGGAAAGAAAAGGAGTTTCTCTAAGGAAACACGGTGCTTCCCTAGCATGGGTGGGAGTTCCTCCTGTCATGCTCTAGAGCTACAGGGTAACTTGACGTGAGTCCTTGCCTCAAGCTAAGGCCTGAAAAGCCCTGCTGAAGCGAAAGCGCTTAGCATTTTCCATTATGTCGTATTGGAAGTTCTGCTTTACTTGAACGTTTCTTCACTCTACCAGACACTGGGCACCCTAGTGTAGGCACCCTTTTTCCTACAAATACATTGAGTACCAGCAGTCTCCTTTGCTCTTCTAAGTAACATCCAGACTTAGAAGCCTTTCCCAGTCACTCTATGTATTCAGAGTGTAGGACAAGTCGCTGCACCCTTCCTTAGGAAGTTAGGTGGACTCAGCTCTTCAACAGCTCCAGGAATTCTGTTCTCTCACGACCTACATGCCATGGAAGTCTGCCTCATTGCCCTCATTGGAGCTACACTAAGAAACACAATCTGCTTCGCCTTCTTCTAGGAACTCTTACCCAAGGACCCCATACCTACAGGAGAAAGCAGGTTGCATTCCTACTGGAATCTAAGCAAAGTTTTTCCTGTTGCACTGCAGGACTTTAGAATAGGTTTAGGCCCGAAGGGTTACCTAGAGCGTTCCAAGAATGAGGGAGTTCGATACATGCAGAAAACCCTGTGAAGAAAAGTTGATTCAGCAAGGGACCAGGGTGTAGCTAGAGTCTCTATTGACTTGTTAGAAATCAGAAGGGTTTCGGCTGCATGTTAACCGGAGAAGAAGACCTGAAGGCACAAGCCTTGCTTTCCCATGTTAAATCTCTAAACATGCTTCCCTGAAGAATCCTAAATAACACTGTTTTTACCTGGCTTCTGGTCTTTGTAGGCAGCCCTCACAAAAGAGAAGTAGTTTTCTCTAAGGAAACACGGTGCTTCCATAGCATGGGTGGGAGCTCCTGCTGTCCTGCTCTAGAGCTACAGGGAAACTTGACGTGAGTCTTTGCCTCAAGCTAAGGCCTGAAAAGCCTTGCTGAAGCGAAAGCGCTTAGCAGTTTCCATTATGTCGTATTCGAAGGTCTGCATTACTTGAACGTTTCTTCACTTTACCAGACACTAGGCACACTCGGGTAGGCACCCTTTTTCGTACAAATACAGTGAGTACCAGCAGTCTCCTTTGCTCTTCTAAGAAACATCCAGACCTAGGAGCCTTTCCCAGTCACTCTATGTAATCAGAGTGTAGGGCAACTCGCAGCACCCTTCCTTAGGAAGCTAGGTGGACTCAGCTCTTCAACAGCTCCAGGGATCTGTTCTCTCATGTCCTACATGCCATGGAAGTCTGCCTCATTGCCCTCTGTGGAGCTTCACAAAGATACACAATCTGCTTCGCCTACCTCTAGGAACTCTTACCCAATGACCCCATACCTACAGGAGAGAGGAGGCTTGCATTCCTACTGGAACCAAATCACCGTTTTTCCTGTTAAAATGCAGGACTTTAAACTAGGCTTCGGCCCAATAGCACTGGTAGAACGTTCCAAGGATGAGGGAGTTCCATATATGCAGAACACTCTGTGAAGAAAAGTTGATTCAGCAAGGGACCAGAGTGTAGCTAGAGTCTCTTTGGACTTTTTAGATAAAAGAAGGTGTCCGGGTGCATGTTCACCAGAAAAGAAGACTTGAATGCCTAAGCCTTGCGTTCCCATTTTAAATCTCTATCCATGCCAGCCTGAGATACCTAAATAACACTGCTTTGACTGGCCTCTATTCACTGTGGGCAGCCCTCTGGAAAGAAAAGGAGTTTCTCTAAGGAAACACGGTGCTTCCCTAGCATGGGTGGGAGTTCCTCCTGTCATGCTCTAGAGCTACAGGGTAACTTGACGTGAGTCCTTGCCTCAAGCTAAGGCCTGAAAAGCCCTGCTGAAGCGAAAGCGCTTAGCATTTTCCATTATGTCGTATTGGAAGTTCTGCTTTACTTGAACGTTTCTTCACTCTACCAGACACTGGGCACCCTAGTGTAGGCACCCTTTTTCCTACAAATACATTGAGTAGCAGCAGTCTCCTTTGCTCTTCTAAGTAACATCCAGACTTAGAAGCCTTTCCCAGTCACTCTATGTATTCAGAGTGTAGGACAACTCGCTGCACCCTTCCTTAGGAAGTTAGGTGGACTCAGCTCTTCAACAGCTCCAGGAATTCTGTTCTCTCACGACCTACATGCCATGGAAGTCTGCCTCATTGCCCTCATTGGAGCTACACTAAGAAACACAATCTGCTTCGCCTTCTTCTAGGAACTCTTACCCAAGGACCCCATACCTACAGGAGAAAGCAGGTTGCATTCCTACTGGAATCTAAGCAAAGTTGTTCCTGTTGCACTGCAGGACTTTAGAATAGGTTTAGGCCCGAAGGGTTACCTAGAGCGTTCCAAGAATGAGGGAGTTCGATACATGCAGAAAACCCTGTGAAGAAAAGTTGATTCAGCAAGGGACCAGGGTGTAGCTAGAGTCTCTATTGACTTGTTAGAAATCAGAAGGGTTTCGGCTGCATGTTAACCGGAGAAGAAGACCTGAAGGCACAAGCCTTGCTTTCCCATGTTAAATCTCTAAACATGCTTCCCTGAAGAATCCTAAATAACACTGTTTTTACCTGGCTTCTGGTCTTTGTAGGCAGCCCTCACGAAAGAGAAGTAGTTTTCTCTAAGGAAACACGGTGCTTCCATAGCATGGGTGGGAGCTCCTGCTGTCCTGCTCTAGAGCTACAGGGAAACTTGACGTGAGTCTTTGCCTCAAGCTAAGGCCTGAAAAGCCTTGCTGAAGCGAAAGCGCTTAGCAGTTTCCATTATGTCGTATTCGAAGGTCTGCATTACTTGAACGTTTCTTCACTTTACCAGACACTAGGCACACTCGGGTAGGCACCCTTTTTCGTACAAATACAGTGAGTACCAGCAGTCTCCTTTGCTCTTCTAAGAAACATCCAGACCTAGGAGCCTTTCCCAGTCACTCTATGTAATCAGAGTGTAGGGCAACTCGCAGCACCCTTCCTTAGGAAGCTAGGTGGACTCAGCTCTTCAACAGCTCCAGGGATCTGTTCTCTCATGTCCTACATGCCATGGAAGTCTGCCTCATTGCCCTCTGTGGAGCTTCACAAAGATACACAATCTGCTTCGCCTACCTCTAGGAACTCTTACCCAATGACCCCATACCTACAGGAGAGAGGAGTCTTGCATTCCTACTGGAACCAAATCACCGTTTTTCCTGTTAAAATGCAGGACTTTAAACTAGGCTTCGGCCCAATAGCACTGGTAGAACGTTCCAAGGATGAGGGAGTTCCATATATGCAGAACACTCTGTGAAGAAAAGTTGATTCAGCAAGGGACCAGAGTGTAGCTAGAGTCTCTTTGGACTTTTTAGATAAAAGAAGGTGTCCGGGTGCATGTTCACCAGAAAAGAAGACTTGAATGCCTAAGCCTTGCGTTCCCATTTTAAATCTCTATCCATGCCAGCCTGAGATACCTAAATAACACTGCTTTGACTGGCCTCTATTCACTGTGGGCAGCCCTCTGGAAAGAAAAGGAGTTTCTCTAAGGAAACACGGTGCTTCCCTAGCATGGGTGGGAGTTCCTCCTGTCATGCTCTAGAGCTACAGGGTAACTTGACGTGAGTCCTTGCCTCAAGCTAAGGCCTGAAAAGCCCTGCTGAAGCGAAAGCGCTTAGCATTTTCCATTATGTCGTATTGGAAGTTCTGCTTTACTTGAACGTTTCTTCACTCTACCAGACACTGGGCACCCTAGTGTAGGCACCCTTTTTCCTACAAATACATTGAGTAGCAGCAGTCTCCTTTGCTCTTCTAAGTAACATCCAGACTTAGAAGCCTTTCCCAGTCACTCTATGTATTCAGAGTGTAGGACAACTCGCTGCACCCTTCCTTAGGAAGTTAGGTGGACTCAGCTCTTCAACAGCTCCAGGAATTCTGTTCTCTCACGACCTACATGCCATGGAAGTCTGCCTCATTGCCCTCATTGGAGCAACACTAAGAAACACAATCTGCTTCGCCTTCTTCTAGGAACTCTTACCCAAGGACCCCATACCTACAGGAGAAAGCAGGTTGCATTCCTACTGGAATCTAAGCAAAGTTGTTCCTGTTGCACTGCAGGACTTTAGAATAGGTTTAGGCCCGAAGGGTTACCTAGAGCGTTCCAAGAATGAGGGAGTTCGATACATGCAGAAAACCCTGTGAAGAAAAGTTGATTCAGCAAGGGACCAGGGTGTAGCTAGAGTCTCTATTGACTTGTTAGAAATCAGAAGGATTTCGGCTGCATGTTAACCGGAGAAGAAGACCTGAAGGCACAAGCCTTGCTTTCCCATGTTAAATCTCTAAACATGCTTCCCTGAAGAATCCTAAATAACACTGTTTTTACCTGGCTTCTGGTCTTTGTAGGCAGCCCTCACGAAAGAGAAGTAGTTTTCTCTAAGGAAACACGGTGCTTCCATAGCATGGGTGGGAGCTCCTGCTGTCCTGCTCTAGAGCTACAGGGCAACTTGACGTGAGTCTTTGCCTCAAGCTAAGGCCTGAAAAGCCTTGCTGAAGCGAAAGCGCTTAGCAGTTTCCATTATGTCGTATTCGAAGGTCTGCATTACTTGAACGTTTCTTCACTTTACCAGACACTAGGCACACTCGGGTAGGCACCCTTTTTCGTACAAATACAGTGAGTACCAGCAGTCTCCTTTGCTCTTCTAAGAAACATCCAGACCTAGGAGCCTTTCCCAGTCACTCTATGTAATCAGAGTGTAGGGCAACTCGCAGCACCCTTCCTTAGGAAGCTAGGTGGACTCAGCTCTTCAACAGCTCCAGGGATCTGTTCTCTCATGTCCTACATGCCATGGAAGTCTGCCTCATTGCCCTCTGTGGAGCTTCACAAAGATACACAATCTGCTTCGCCTACCTCTAGGAACTCTTACCCAATGACCCCATACCTACAGGAGAGAGGAGGCTTGCATTCCTACTGGAACCAAATCACCGTTTTTCCTGTTAAAATGCAGGACTTTAAACTAGGCTTCGGCCCAATAGCACTGGTAGAACGTTCCAAGGATGAGGGAGTTCCATATATGCAGAACACTCTGTGAAGAAAAGTTGATTCAGCAAGGGACCAGAGTGTAGCTAGAGTCTCTTTGGACTTTTTAGATAAAAGAAGGTGTCCGGGTGCATGTTCACCAGAAAAGAAGACTTGAATGCCTAAGCCTTGCGTTCCCATTTTAAATCTCTATCCATGCCAGCCTGAGATACCTAAATAACACTGCTTTGACTGGCCTCTATTCACTGTGGGCAGCCCTCTGGAAAGAAAAGGAGTTTCTCTAAGGAAACACGGTGCTTCCCTAGCATGGGTGGGAGTTCCTCCTGTCATGCTCTAGAGCTACAGGGTAACTTGACGTGAGTCCTTGCCTCAAGCTAAGGCCTGAAAAGCCCTGCTGAAGCGAAAGCGCTTAGCATTTTCCATTATGTCGTATTGGAAGTTCTGCTTTACTTGAACGTTTCTTCACTCTACCAGACACTAGGCACCCTAGTGTAGGCACCCTTTTTCCTACAAATACATTGAGTACCAGCAGTCTCCTTTGCTCTTCTAAGTAACATCCAGACTTAGAAGCCTTTCCCAGTCACTCTATGTACTCAGAGTGTAGGACAACTCGCTGCACCCTTCCTTAGGAAGTTAGGTGGACTCAGCTCTTCAACAGCTCCAGGAATTCTGTTCTCTCACGACCTACATGCCATGGAAGTCTGCCTCATTGCCCACATTGGAGCAACACTAAGAAACACAATCTGCTTCGCCTTCTTCTAGGAACTCTTACCCAAGGACCCCATACCTACAGGAGAAAGCAGGTTGCATTCCTACTGGAATCTAAGCAAAGTTTTTCCTGTTACACTGCAGGACTTTAGAATAGGTTTAGGCCCGAAGGGTTACCTAGAGCGTTCCAAGAATGAGGGAGTTCGATACATGCAGAAAACCCTGTGAAGAAAAGTTGATTCAGCAAGGGACCAGGGTGTAGCTAGAGTCTCTATTGACTTGTTAGAAATCAGAAGGGTTTCGGCTGCATGTTAACCGGAGAAGAAGACCTGAAGGCACAAGCCTTGCTTTCCCATGTTAAATCTCTAAACATGCTTCCCTGAAGAAGCCTAAATAACACTGTTTTTACCTGGCTTCTGGTCTTTGTAGGCAGCCCTCACGAAAGAGAAGTAGTTTTCTCTAAGGAAACACGGTGCTTCCATAGCATGGGTGGGAGCTCCTGCTGTCCTGCTCTAGAGCTACAGGGAAACTTGACGTGAGTCTTTGCCTCAAGCTAAGGCCTGAAAAGCCTTGCTGAAGCGAAAGCGCTTAGCAGTTTCCATTATGTCGTATTCGAAGGTCTGCATTACTTGAACGTTTCTTCACTTTACCAGACACTAGGCACACTCGGGTAGGCACCCTTTTTCGTACAAATACAGTGAGTACCAGCAGTCTCCTTTGCTCTTCTAAGAAACATCCAGACCTAGGAGCCTTTCCCAGTCACTCTATGTAATCAGAGTGTAGGGCAACTCGCAGCACCCTTCCTTAGGAAGCTAGGTGGACTCAGCTCTTCAACAGCTCCAGGGATCTGTTCTCTCATGTCCTACATGCCATGGAAGTCTGCCTCATTGCCCTCTGTGGAGCTTCACAAAGATACACAATCTGCTTCGCCTACCTCTAGGAACTCTTACCCAATGACCCCATACCTACAGGAGAGAGGAGGCTTGCATTCCTACTGGAACCAAATCACCGTTTTTCCTGTTAAAATGCAGGACTTTAAACTAGGCTTCGGCCCAATAGCACTGGTAGAACGTTCCAAGGATGAGGGAGTTCCATATATGCAGAACACTCTGTGAAGAAAAGTTGATTCAGCAAGGGACCAGAGTGTAGCTAGAGTCTCTTTGGACTTTTTAGATAAAAGAAGGTGTCCGGGTGCATGTTCACCAGAAAAGAAGACTTGAATGCCTAAGCCTTGCGTTCCCATTTTAAATCTCTATCCATGCCAGCCTGAGATACCTAAATAACACTGCTTTGACTGGCCTCTATTCACTGTGGGCAGCCCTCTGGAAAGAAAAGGAGTTTCTCTAAGGAAACACGGTGCTTCCCTAGCATGGGTGGGAGTTCCTCCTGTCATGCTCTAGAGCTACAGGGTAACTTGACGTGAGTCCTTGCCTCAAGCTAAGGCCTGAAAAGCCCTGCTGAAGCGAAAGCGCTTAGCATTTTCCATTATGTCGTATTGGAAGTTCTGCTTTACTTGAACGTTTCTTCACTCTACCAGACACTGGGCACCCTAGTGTAGGCACCCTTTTTCCTACAAATACATTGAGTAGCAGCAGTCTCCTTTGCTCTTCTAAGTAACATCCAGACTTAGAAGCCTTTCCCAGTCACTCTATGTATTCAGAGTGTAGGACAACTCGCTGCACCCTTCCTTAGGAAGTTAGGTGGACTCAGCTCTTCAACAGCTCCAGGAATTCTGTTCTCTCACGACCTACATGCCATGGAAGTCTGCCTCATTGCCCTCATTGGAGCAACACTAAGAAACACAATCTGCTTCGCCTTCTTCTAGGAACTCTTACCCAAGGACCCCATACCTACAGGAGAAAGCAGGTTGCATTCCTACTGGAATCTAAGCAAAGTTGTTCCTGTTGCACTGCAGGACTTTAGAATAGGTTTAGGCCCGAAGGGTTACCTAGAGCGTTCCAAGAATGAGGGAGTTCGATACATGCAGAAAACCCTGTGAAGAAAAGTTGATTCAGCAAGGGACCAGGGTGTAGCTAGAGTCTCTATTGACTTGTTAGAAATCAGAAGGGTTTCGGCTGCATGTTAACCGGAGAAGAAGACCTGAAGGCACAAGCCTTGCTTTCCCATGTTAAATCTCTAAACATGCTTCCCTGAAGAAGCCTAAATAACACTGTTTTTACCTGGCTTCTGGTCTTTGTAGGCAGCCCTCACGAAAGAGAAGTAGTTTTCTCTAAGGAAACACGGTGCTTCCATAGCATGGGTGGGAGCTCCTGCTGTCCTGCTCTAGAGCTACAGGGAAACTTGACGTGAGTCTTTGCCTCAAGCTAAGGCCTGAAAAGCCTTGCTGAAGCGAAAGCGCTTAGCAGTTTCCATTATGTCGTATTCGAAGGTCTGCATTACTTGAACGTTTCTTCACTTTACCAGACACTAGGCACACTCGGGTAGGCACCCTTTTTCGTACAAATACAGTGAGTACCAGCAGTCTCCTTTGCTCTTCTAAGAAACATCCAGACCTAGGAGCCTTTCCCAGTCACTCTATGTAATCAGAGTGTAGGGCAACTCGCAGCACCCTTCCTTAGGAAGCTAGGTGGACTCAGCTCTTCAACAGCTCCAGGGATCTGTTCTCTCATGTCCTACATGCCATGGAAGTCTGCCTCATTGCCCTCTGTGGAGCTTCACAAAGATACACAATCTGCTTCGCCTACCTCTAGGAACTCTTACCCAATGACCCCATACCTACAGGAGAGAGGAGGCTTGCATTCCTACTGGAACCAAATCACCGTTTTTCCTGTTAAAATGCAGGACTTTAAACTAGGCTTCGGCCCAATAGCACTGGTAGAACGTTCCAAGGATGAGGGAGTTCCATATATGCAGAACACTCTGTGAAGAAAAGTTGATTCAGCAAGGGACCAGAGTGTAGCTAGAGTCTCTTTGGACTTTTTAGATAAAAGAAGGTGTCCGGGTGCATGTTCACCAGAAAAGAAGACTTGAATGCCTAAGCCTTGCGTTCCCATTTTAAATCTCTATCCATGCCAGCCTGAGATACCTAAATAACACTGCTTTGACTGGCCTCTATTCACTGTGGGCAGCCCTCTGGAAAGAAAAGGAGTTTCTCTAAGGAAACACGGTGCTTCCCTAGCATGGGTGGGAGTTCCTCCTGTCATGCTCTAGAGCTACAGGGTAACTTGACGTGAGTCCTTGCCTCAAGCTAAGGCCTGAAAAGCCCTGCTGAAGCGAAAGCGCTTAGCATTTTCCATTATGTCGTATTGGAAGTTCTGCTTTACTTGAACGTTTCTTCACTCTACCAGACACTGGGCACCCTAGTGTAGGCACCCTTTTTCCTACAAATACATTGAGTAGCAGCAGTCTCCTTTGCTCTTCTAAGTAACATCCAGACTTAGAAGCCTTTCCCAGTCACTCTATGTATTCAGAGTGTAGGACAACTCGCTGCACCCTTCCTTAGGAAGTTAGGTGGACTCAGCTCTTCAACAGCTCCAGGAATTCTGTTCTCTCACGACCTACATGCCATGGAAGTCTGCCTCATTGCCCTCATTGGAGCAACACTAAGAAACACAATCTGCTTCGCCTTCTTCTAGGAACTCTTACCCAAGGACCCCATACCTACAGGAGAAAGCAGGTTGCATTCCTACTGGAATCTAAGCAAAGTTGTTCCTGTTGCACTGCAGGACTTTAGAATAGGTTTAGGCCCGAAGGGTTACCTAGAGCGTTCCAAGAATGAGGGAGTTCGATACATGCAGAAAACCCTGTGAAGAAAAGTTGATTCAGCAAGGGACCAGGGTGTAGCTAGAGTCTCTATTGACTTGTTAGAAATCAGAAGGGTTTCGGCTGCATGTTAACCGGAGAAGAAGACCTGAAGGCACAAGCCTTGCTTTCCCATGTTAAATCTCTAAACATGCTTCCCTGAAGAAGCCTAAATAACACTGTTTTTACCTGGCTTCTGGTCTTTGTAGGCAGCCCTCACGAAAGAGAAGTAGTTTTCTCTAAGGAAACACGGTGCTTCCATAGCATGGGTGGGAGCTCCTGCTGTCCTGCTCTAGAGCTACAGGGAAACTTGACGTGAGTCTTTGCCTCAAGCTAAGGCCTGAAAAGCCTTGCTGAAGCGAAAGCGCTTAGCAGTTTCCATTATGTCGTATTCGAAGGTCTGCATTACTTGAACGTTTCTTCACTTTACCAGACACTAGGCACACTCGGGTAGGCACCCTTTTTCGTACAAATACAGTGAGTACCAGCAGTCTCCTTTGCTCTTCTAAGAAACATCCAGACCTAGGAGCCTTTCCCAGTCACTCTATGTAATCAGAGTGTAGGGCAACTCGCAGCACCCTTCCTTAGGAAGCTAGGTGGACTCAGCTCTTCAACAGCTCCAGGGATCTGTTCTCTCATGTCCTACATGCCATGGAAGTCTGCCTCATTGCCCTCTGTGGAGCTTCACAAAGATACACAATCTGCTTCGCCTACCTCTAGGAACTCTTACCCAATGACCCCATACCTACAGGAGAGAGGAGTCTTGCATTCCTACTGGAACCAAATCACCGTTTTTCCTGTTAAAATGCAGGACTTTAAACTAGGCTTCGGCCCAATAGCACTGGTAGAACGTTCCAAGGATGAGGGAGTTCCATATATGCAGAACACTCTGTGAAGAAAAGTTGATTCAGCAAGGGACCAGAGTGTAGCTAGAGTCTCTTTGGACTTTTTAGATAAAAGAAGGTGTCCGGGTGCATGTTCACCAGAAAAGAAGACTTGAATGCCTAAGCCTTGCGTTCCCATTTTAAATCTCTATCCATGCCAGCCTGAGATACCTAAATAACACTGCTTTGACTGGCCTCTATTCACTGTGGGCAGCCCTCTGGAAAGAAAAGGAGTTTCTCTAAGGAAACACGGTGCTTCCCTAGCATGGGTGGGAGTTCCTCCTGTCATGCTCTAGAGCTACAGGGTAACTTGACGTGAGTCCTTGCCTCAAGCTAAGGCCTGAAAAGCCCTGCTGAAGCGAAAGCGCTTAGCATTTTCCATTATGTCGTATTGGAAGTTCTGCTTTACTTGAACGTTTCTTCACTCTACCAGACACTGGGCACCCTAGTGTAGGCACCCTTTTTCCTACAAATACATTGAGTAGCAGCAGTCTCCTTTGCTCTTCTAAGTAACATCCAGACTTAGAAGCCTTTCCCAGTCACTCTATGTATTCAGAGTGTAGGACAACTCGCTGCACCCTTCCTTAGGAAGTTAGGTGGACTCAGCTCTTCAACAGCTCCAGGAATTCTGTTCTCTCACGACCTACATGCCATGGAAGTCTGCCTCATTGCCCTCATTGGAGCAACACTAAGAAACACAATCTGCTTCGCCTTCTTCTAGGAACTCTTACCCAAGGACCCCATACCTACAGGAGAAAGCAGGTTGCATTCCTACTGGAATCTAAGCAAAGTTGTTCCTGTTGCACTGCAGGACTTTAGAATAGGTTTAGGCCCGAAGGGTTACCTAGAGCGTTCCAAGAATGAGGGAGTTCGATACATGCAGAAAACCCTGTGAAGAAAAGTTGATTCAGCAAGGGACCAGGGTGTAGCTAGAGTCTCTATTGACTTGTTAGAAATCAGAAGGATTTCGGCTGCATGTTAACCGGAGAAGAAGACCTGAAGGCACAAGCCTTGCTTTCCCATGTTAAATCTCTAAACATGCTTCCCTGAAGAATCCTAAATAACACTGTTTTTACCTGGCTTCTGGTCTTTGTAGGCAGCCCTCACGAAAGAGAAGTAGTTTTCTCTAAGGAAACACGGTGCTTCCATAGCATGGGTGGGAGCTCCTGCTGTCCTGCTCTAGAGCTACAGGGCAACTTGACGTGAGTCTTTGCCTCAAGCTAAGGCCTGAAAAGCCTTGCTGAAGCGAAAGCGCTTAGCAGTTTCCATTATGTCGTATTCGAAGGTCTGCATTACTTGAACGTTTCTTCACTTTACCAGACACTAGGCACACTCGGGTAGGCACCCTTTTTCGTACAAATACAGTGAGTACCAGCAGTCTCCTTTGCTCTTCTAAGAAACATCCAGACCTAGGAGCCTTTCCCAGTCACTCTATGTAATCAGAGTGTAGGGCAACTCGCAGCACCCTTCCTTAGGAAGCTAGGTGGACTCAGCTCTTCAACAGCTCCAGGGATCTGTTCTCTCATGTCCTACATGCCATGGAAGTCTGCCTCATTGCCCTCTGTGGAGCTTCACAAAGATACACAATCTGCTTCGCCTACCTCTAGGAACTCTTACCCAATGACCCCATACCTACAGGAGAGAGGAGGCTTGCATTCCTACTGGAACCAAATCACCGTTTTTCCTGTTAAAATGCAGGACTTTAAACTAGGCTTCGGCCCAATAGCACTGGTAGAACGTTCCAAGGATGAGGGAGTTCCATATATGCAGAACACTCTGTGAAGAAAAGTTGATTCAGCAAGGGACCAGAGTGTAGCTAGAGTCTCTTTGGACTTTTTAGATAAAAGAAGGTGTCCGGGTGCATGTTCACCAGAAAAGAAGACTTGAATGCCTAAGCCTTGCGTTCCCATTTTAAATCTCTATCCATGCCAGCCTGAGATACCTAAATAACACTGCTTTGACTGGCCTCTATTCACTGTGGGCAGCCCTCTGGAAAGAAAAGGAGTTTCTCTAAGGAAACACGGTGCTTCCCTAGCATGGGTGGGAGTTCCTCCTGTCATGCTCTAGAGCTACAGGGTAACTTGACGTGAGTCCTTGCCTCAAGCTAAGGCCTGAAAAGCCCTGCTGAAGCGAAAGCGCTTAGCATTTTCCATTATGTCGTATTGGAAGTTCTGCTTTACTTGAACGTTTCTTCACTCTACCAGACACTAGGCACCCTAGTGTAGGCACCCTTTTTCCTACAAATACATTGAGTACCAGCAGTCTCCTTTGCTCTTCTAAGTAACATCCAGACTTAGAAGCCTTTCCCAGTCACTCTATGTACTCAGAGTGTAGGACAACTCGCTGCACCCTTCCTTAGGAAGTTAGGTGGACTCAGCTCTTCAACAGCTCCAGGAATTCTGTTCTCTCACGACCTACATGCCATGGAAGTCTGCCTCATTGCCCACATTGGAGCAACACTAAGAAACACAATCTGCTTCGCCTTCTTCTAGGAACTCTTACCCAAGGACCCCATACCTACAGGAGAAAGCAGGTTGCATTCCTACTGGAATCTAAGCAAAGTTTTTCCTGTTACACTGCAGGACTTTAGAATAGGTTTAGGCCCGAAGGGTTACCTAGAGCGTTCCAAGAATGAGGGAGTTCGATACATGCAGAAAACCCTGTGAAGAAAAGTTGATTCAGCAAGGGACCAGGGTGTAGCTAGAGTCTCTATTGACTTGTTAGAAATCAGAAGGGTTTCGGCTGCATGTTAACCGGAGAAGAAGACCTGAAGGCACAAGCCTTGCTTTCCCATGTTAAATCTCTAAACATGCTTCCCTGAAGAAGCCTAAATAACACTGTTTTTACCTGGCTTCTGGTCTTTGTAGGCAGCCCTCACGAAAGAGAAGTAGTTTTCTCTAAGGAAACACGGTGCTTCCATAGCATGGGTGGGAGCTCCTGCTGTCCTGCTCTAGAGCTACAGGGAAACTTGACGTGAGTCTTTGCCTCAAGCTAAGGCCTGAAAAGCCTTGCTGAAGCGAAAGCGCTTAGCAGTTTCCATTATGTCGTATTCGAAGGTCTGCATTACTTGAACGTTTCTTCACTTTACCAGACACTAGGCACACTCGGGTAGGCACCCTTTTTCGTACAAATACAGTGAGTACCAGCAGTCTCCTTTGCTCTTCTAAGAAACATCCAGACCTAGGAGCCTTTCCCAGTCACTCTATGTAATCAGAGTGTAGGGCAACTCGCAGCACCCTTCCTTAGGAAGCTAGGTGGACTCAGCTCTTCAACAGCTCCAGGGATCTGTTCTCTCATGTCCTACATGCCATGGAAGTCTGCCTCATTGCCCTCTGTGGAGCTTCACAAAGATACACAATCTGCTTCGCCTACCTCTAGGAACTCTTACCCAATGACCCCATACCTACAGGAGAGAGGAGGCTTGCATTCCTACTGGAACCAAATCACCGTTTTTCCTGTTAAAATGCAGGACTTTAAACTAGGCTTCGGCCCAATAGCACTGGTAGAACGTTCCAAGGATGAGGGAGTTCCATATATGCAGAACACTCTGTGAAGAAAAGTTGATTCAGCAAGGGACCAGAGTGTAGCTAGAGTCTCTTTGGACTTTTTAGATAAAAGAAGGTGTCCGGGTGCATGTTCACCAGAAAAGAAGACTTGAATGCCTAAGCCTTGCGTTCCCATTTTAAATCTCTATCCATGCCAGCCTGAGATACCTAAATAACACTGCTTTGACTGGCCTCTATTCACTGTGGGCAGCCCTCTGGAAAGAAAAGGAGTTTCTCTAAGGAAACACGGTGCTTCCCTAGCATGGGTGGGAGTTCCTCCTGTCATGCTCTAGAGCTACAGGGTAACTTGACGTGAGTCCTTGCCTCAAGCTAAGGCCTGAAAAGCCCTGCTGAAGCGAAAGCGCTTAGCATTTTCCATTATGTCGTATTGGAAGTTCTGCTTTACTTGAACGTTTCTTCACTCTACCAGACACTGGGCACCCTAGTGTAGGCACCCTTTTTCCTACAAATACATTGAGTACCAGCAGTCTCCTTTGCTCTTCTAAGTAACATCCAGACTTAGAAGCCTTTCCCAGTCACTCTATGTATTCAGAGTGTAGGACAACTCGCTGCACCCTTCCTTAGGAAGTTAGGTGGACTCAGCTCTTCAACAGCTCCAGGAATTCTGTTCTCTCACGACCTACATGCCATGGAAGTCTGCCTCATTGCCCTCATTGGAGCTACACTAAGAAACACAATCTGCTTCGCCTTCTTCTAGGAACTCTTACCCAAGGACCCCATACCTACAGGAGAAAGCAGGTTGCATTCCTACTGGAATCTAAGCAAAGTTGTTCCTGTTGCACTGCAGGACTTTAGAATAGGTTTAGGCCCGAAGGGTTACCTAGAGCGTTCCAAGAATGAGGGAGTTCGATACATGCAGAAAACCCTGTGAAGAAAAGTTGATTCAGCAAGGGACCAGGGTGTAGCTAGAGTCTCTATTGACTTGTTAGAAATCAGAAGGGTTTCGGCTGCATTTTAACCGGAGAAGAAGACCTGAAGGCACAAGCCTTGCTTTCCCATGTTAAATCTCTAAACATGCTTCCCTGAAGAATCCTAAATAACACTGTTTTTACCTGGCTTCTGGTCTTTGTAGGCAGCCCTCACGAAAGAGAAGTAGTTTTCTCCAAGGAAACACGGTGCTTCCATAGCATGGGTGGGAGCTCCTGCTGTCCTGCTCTAGAGCTACAGGGAAACTTGACGTGAGTCTTTGCCTCAAGCTAAGGCCTGAAAAGCCTTGCTGAAGCGAAAGCGCTTAGCAGTTTCCATTATGTCGTATTCGAAGGTCTGCATTACTTGAACGTTTCTTCACTTTACCAGACACTAGGCACACTCGGGTAGGCACCCTTTTTCGTACAAATACAGTGAGTACCAGCAGTCTCCTTTGCTCTTCTAAGAAACATCCAGACCTAGGAGCCTTTCCCAGTCACTCTATGTAATCAGAGTGTAGGGCAACTCGCAGCACCCTTCCTTAGGAAGCTAGGTGGACTCAGCTCTTCAACAGCTCCAGGGATCTGTTCTCTCATGTCCTACATGCCATGGAAGTCTGCCTCATTGCCCTCTGTGGAGCTTCACAAAGATACACAATCTGCTTCGCCTACCTCTAGGAACTCTTACCCAATGACCCCATACCTACAGGAGAGAGGAGGCTTGCATTCCTACTGGAACCAAATCACCGTTTTTCCTGTTAAAATGCAGGACTTTAAACTAGGCTTCGGCCCAATAGCACTGGTAGAACGTTCCAAGGATGAGGGAGTTCCATATATGCAGAACACTCTGTGAAGAAAAGTTGATTCAGCAAGGGACCAGAGTGTAGCTAGAGTCTCTTTGGACTTTTTAGATAAAAGAAGGTGTCCGGGTGCATGTTCACCAGAAAAGAAGACTTGAATGCCTAAGCCTTGCGTTCCCATTTTAAATCTCTATCCATGCCAGCCTGAGATACCTAAATAACACTGCTTTGACTGGCCTCTATTCACTGTGGGCAGCCCTCTGGAAAGAAAAGGAGTTTCTCTAAGGAAACACGGTGCTTCCCTAGCATGGGTGGGAGTTCCTCCTGTCATGCTCTAGAGCTACAGGGTAACTTGACGTGAGTCCTTGCCTCAAGCTAAGGCCTGAAAAGCCCTGCTGAAGCGAAAGCGCTTAGCATTTTCCATTATGTCGTATTGGAAGTTCTGCTTTACTTGAACGTTTCTTCACTCTACCAGACACTGGGCACCCTAGTGTAGGCACCCTTTTTCCTACAAATACATTGAGTACCAGCAGTCTCCTTTGCTCTTCTAAGTAACATCCAGACTTAGAAACCTTTCCCAGTCACTCGATGTATTCAGAGTGTAGGACAACTCGCTGCACCCTTCCTTAGGAAGTTAGGTGGACTCAGCTCTTCAACAGCTCCAGGAATTCTGTTCTCTCACGACCTACATGCCATGGAAGTCTGCCTCATTGCCCTCATTGGAGCTACACTAAGAAACACAATCTGCTTCGCCTTCTTCTAGGAACTCTTACCCAAGGACCCCATACCTACAGGAGAAAGCAGGTTGCATTCCTACTGGAATCTAAGCAAAGTTGTTCCTGTTGCACTGCAGGACTTTAGAATAGGTTTAGGCCCGAAGGGTTACCTAGAGCGTTCCAAGAATGAGGGAGTTCGATACATGCAGAAAACCCTGTGAAGAAAAGTTGATTCAGCAAGGGACCAGGGTGTAGCTAGAGTCTCTATTGACTTGTTAGAAATCAGAAGGGTTTCGGCTGCATTTTAACCGGAGAAGAAGACCTGAAGGCACAAGCCTTGCTTCCCCATGTTAAATCTCTAAACATGCTTCCCTGAAGAATCCTAAATAACACTGTTTTTACCTGGCTTCTGGTCTTTGTAGGCAGCCCTCACGAAAGAGAAGTAGTTTTCTCCAAGGAAACACGGTGCTTCCATAGCATGGGTGGGAGCTCCTGCTGTCCTGCTCTAGAGCTACAGGGAAACTTGACGTGAGTCTTTGCCTCAAGCTAAGGCCTGAAAAGCCTTGCTGAAGCGAAAGCGCTTAGCAGTTTCCATTATGTCGTATTCGAAGGTCTGCATTACTTGAACGTTTCTTCACTTTACCAGACACTAGGCACACTCGGGTAGGCACCCTTTTTCGTACAAATACAGTGAGTACCAGCAGTCTCCTTTGCTCTTCTAAGAAACATCCAGACCTAGGAGCCTTTCCCAGTCACTCTATGTAATCAGAGTGTAGGGCAACTCGCAGCACCCTTCCTTAGGAAGCTAGGTGGACTCAGCTCTTCAACAGCTCCAGGGATCTGTTCTCTCATGTCCTACATGCCATGGAAGTCTGCCTCATTGCCCTCTGTGGAGCTTCACAAAGATACACAATCTGCTTCGCCTACCTCTAGGAACTCTTACCCAATGACCCCATACCTACAGGAGAGAGGAGGCTTGCATTCCTACTGGAACCAAATCACCGTTTTTCCTGTTAAAATGCAGGACTTTAAACTAGGCTTCGGCCCAATAGCACTGGTAGAACGTTCCAAGGATGAGGGAGTTCCATATATGCAGAACACTCTGTGAAGAAAAGTTGATTCAGCAAGGGACCAGAGTGTAGCTAGAGTCTCTTTGGACTTTTTAGATAAAAGAAGGTGTCCGGGTGCATGTTCACCAGAAAAGAAGACTTGAATGCCTAAGCCTTGCGTTCCCATTTTAAATCTCTATCCATGCCAGCCTGAGATACCTAAATAACACTGCTTTGACTGGCCTCTATTCACTGTGGGCAGCCCTCTGGAAAGAAAAGGAGTTTCTCTAAGGAAACACGGTGCTTCCCTAGCATGGGTGGGAGTTCCTCCTGTCATGCTCTAGAGCTACAGGGTAACTTGACGTGAGTCCTTGCCTCAAGCTAAGGCCTGAAAAGCCCTGCTGAAGCGAAAGCGCTTAGCATTTTCCATTATGTCGTATTGGAAGTTCTGCTTTACTTGAACGTTTCTTCACTCTACCAGACACTAGGCACCCTAGTGTAGGCACCCTTTTTCCTACAAATACATTGAGTACCAGCAGTCTCCTTTGCTCTTCTAAGTAACATCCAGACTTAGAAGCCTTTCCCAGTCACTCTATGTACTCAGAGTGTAGGACAACTCGCTGCACCCTTCCTTAGGAAGTTAGGTGGACTCAGCTCTTCAACAGCTCCAGGAATTCTGTTCTCTCACGACCTACATGCCATGGAAGTCTGCCTCATTGCCCTCATTGGAGCTACACTAAGAAACACAATCTGCTTCGCCTTCTTCTAGGAACTCTTACCCAAGGACCCCATACCTACAGGAGAAAGCAGGTTGCATTCCTACTGGAATCTAAGCAAAGTTTTTCCTGTTGCACTGCAGGACTTTAGAATAGGTTTAGGCCCGAAGGGTTACCTAGAGCGTTCCAAGAATGAGGGAGTTCGATACATGCAGAAAACCCTGTGAAGAAAAGTTGATTCAGCAAGGGACCAGGGTGTAGCTAGAGTCTCTATTGACTTGTTAGAAATCAGAAGGGTTTCGGCTGCATGTTAACCGGAGAAGAAGACCTGAAGGCACAAGCCTTGCTTTCCCATGTTAAATCTCTAAACATGCTTCCCTGAAGAATCCTAAATAACACTGTTTTTACCTGGCTTCTGGTCTTTGTAGGCAGCCCTCACAAAAGAGAAGTAGTTTTCTCTAAGGAAACACGGTGCTTCCATAGCATGGGTGGGAGCTCCTGCTGTCCTGCTCTAGAGCTACAGGGAAACTTGACGTGAGTCTTTGCCTCAAGCTAAGGCCTGAAAAGCCTTGCTGAAGCGAAAGCGCTTAGCAGTTTCCATTATGTCGTATTCGAAGGTCTGCATTACTTGAACGTTTCTTCACTTTACCAGACACTAGGCACACTCGGGTAGGCACCCTTTTTCGTACAAATACAGTGAGTACCAGCAGTCTCCTTTGCTCTTCTAAGAAACATCCAGACCTAGGAGCCTTTCCCAGTCACTCTATGTAATCAGAGTGTAGGGCAACTCGCAGCACCCTTCCTTAGGAAGCTAGGTGGACTCAGCTCTTCAACAGCTCCAGGGATCTGTTCTCTCATGTCCTACATGCCATGGAAGTCTGCCTCATTGCCCTCTGTGGAGCTTCACAAAGATACACAATCTGCTTCGCCTACCTCTAGGAACTCTTACCCAATGACCCCATACCTACAGGAGAGAGGAGGCTTGCATTCCTACTGGAACCAAATCACCGTTTTTCCTGTTAAAATGCAGGACTTTAAACTAGGCTTCGGCCCAATAGCACTGGTAGAACGTTCCAAGGATGAGGGAGTTCCATATATGCAGAACACTCTGTGAAGAAAAGTTGATTCAGCAAGGGACCAGAGTGTAGCTAGAGTCTCTTTGGACTTTTTAGATAAAAGAAGGTGTCCGGGTGCATGTTCACCAGAAAAGAAGACTTGAATGCCTAAGCCTTGCGTTCCCATTTTAAATCTCTATCCATGCCAGCCTGAGATACCTAAATAACACTGCTTTGACTGGCCTCTATTCACTGTGGGCAGCCCTCTGGAAAGAAAAGGAGTTTCTCTAAGGAAACACGGTGCTTCCCTAGCATGGGTGGGAGTTCCTCCTGTCATGCTCTAGAGCTACAGGGTAACTTGACGTGAGTCCTTGCCTCAAGCTAAGGCCTGAAAAGCCCTGCTGAAGCAAAAGCGCTTAGCATTTTCCATTATGTCGTATTGGAAGTTCTGCTTTACTTGAACGTTTCTTCACTCTACCAGACACTGGGCACCCTAGTGTAGGCACCCTTTTTCCTACAAATACATTGAGTAGCAGCAGTCTCCTTTGCTCTTCTAAGTAACATCCAGACTTAGAAGCCTTTCCCAGTCACTCTATGTATTCAGAGTGTAGGACAACTCGCTGCACCCTTCCTTAGGAAGTTAGGTGGACTCAGCTCTTCAACAGCTCCAGGAATTCTGTTCTCTCACGACCTACATGCCATGGAAGTCTGCCTCATTGCCCTCATTGGAGCAACACTAAGAAACACAATCTGCTTCGCCTTCTTCTAGGAACTCTTACCCAAGGACCCCATACCTACAGGAGAAAGCAGGTTGCATTCCTACTGGAATCTAAGCAAAGTTGTTCCTGTTGCACTGCAGGACTTTAGAATAGGTTTAGGCCCGAAGGGTTACCTAGAGCGTTCCAAGAATGAGGGAGTTCGATACATGCAGAAAACCCTGTGAAGAAAAGTTGATTCAGCAAGGGACCAGGGTGTAGCTAGAGTCTCTATTGACTTGTTAGAAATCAGAAGGGTTTCGGCTGCATGTTAACCGGAGAAGAAGACCTGAAGGCACAAGCCTTGCTTTCCCATGTTAAATCTCTAAACATGCTTCCCTGAAGAAGCCTAAATAACACTGTTTTTACCTGGCTTCTGGTCTTTGTAGGCAGCCCTCACGAAAGAGAAGTAGTTTTCTCTAAGGAAACACGGTGCTTCCATAGCATGGGTGGGAGCTCCTGCTGTCCTGCTCTAGAGCTACAGGGAAACTTGACGTGAGTCTTTGCCTCAAGCTAAGGCCTGAAAAGCCTTGCTGAAGCGAAAGCGCTTAGCAGTTTCCATTATGTCGTATTCGAAGGTCTGCATTACTTGAACGTTTCTTCACTTTACCAGACACTAGGCACACTCGGGTAGGCACCCTTTTTCGTACAAATACAGTGAGTACCAGCAGTCTCCTTTGCTCTTCTAAGAAACATCCAGACCTAGGAGCCTTTCCCAGTCACTCTATGTAATCAGAGTGTAGGGCAACTCGCAGCACCCTTCCTTAGGAAGCTAGGTGGACTCAGCTCTTCAACAGCTCCAGGGATCTGTTCTCTCATGTCCTACATGCCATGGAAGTCTGCCTCATTGCCCTCTGTGGAGCTTCACAAAGATACACAATCTGCTTCGCCTACCTCTAGGAACTCTTACCCAATGACCCCATACCTACAGGAGAGAGGAGGCTTGCATTCCTACTGGAACCAAATCACCGTTTTTCCTGTTAAAATGCAGGACTTTAAACTAGGCTTCGGCCCAATAGCACTGGTAGAACGTTCCAAGGATGAGGGAGTTCCATATATGCAGAACACTCTGTGAAGAAAAGTTGATTCAGCAAGGGACCAGAGTGTAGCTAGAGTCTCTTTGGACTTTTTAGATAAAAGAAGGTGTCCGGGTGCATGTTCACCAGAAAAGAAGACTTGAATGCCTAAGCCTTGCGTTCCCATTTTAAATCTCTATCCATGCCAGCCTGAGATACCTAAATAACACTGCTTTGACTGGCCTCTATTCACTGTGGGCAGCCCTCTGGAAAGAAAAGGAGTTTCTCTAAGGAAACACGGTGCTTCCCTAGCATGGGTGGGAGTTCCTCCTGTCATGCTCTAGAGCTACAGGGTAACTTGACGTGAGTCCTTGCCTCAAGCTAAGGCCTGAAAAGCCCTGCTGAAGCGAAAGCGCTTAGCATTTTCCATTATGTCGTATTGGAAGTTCTGCTTTACTTGAACGTTTCTTCACTCTACCAGACACTGGGCACCCTAGTGTAGGCACCCTTTTTCCTACAAATACATTGAGTAGCAGCAGTCTCCTTTGCTCTTCTAAGTAACATCCAGACTTAGAAGCCTTTCCCAGTCACTCTATGTATTCAGAGTGTAGGACAACTCGCTGCACCCTTCCTTAGGAAGTTAGGTGGACTCAGCTCTTCAACAGCTCCAGGAATTCTGTTCTCTCACGACCTACATGCCATGGAAGTCTGCCTCATTGCCCTCATTGGAGCAACACTAAGAAACACAATCTGCTTCGCCTTCTTCTAGGAACTCTTACCCAAGGACCCCATACCTACAGGAGAAAGCAGGTTGCATTCCTACTGGAATCTAAGCAAAGTTGTTCCTGTTGCACTGCAGGACTTTAGAATAGGTTTAGGCCCGAAGGGTTACCTAGAGCATTCCAAGAATGAGGGAGTTCGATACATGCAGAAAACCCTGTGAAGAAAAGTTGATTCAGCAAGGGACCAGGGTGTAGCTAGAGTCTCTATTGACTTGTTAGAAATCAGAAGGATTTCGGCTGCATGTTAACCGGAGAAGAAGACCTGAAGGCACAAGCCTTGCTTTCCCATGTTAAATCTCTAAACATGCTTCCCTGAAGAATCCTAAATAACACTGTTTTTACCTGGCTTCTGGTCTTTGTAGGCAGCCCTCACGAAAGAGAAGTAGTTTTCTCTAAGGAAACACGGTGCTTCCATAGCATGGGTGGGAGCTCCTGCTGTCCTGCTCTAGAGCTACAGGGCAACTTGACGTGAGTCTTTGCCTCAAGCTAAGGCCTGAAAAGCCTTGCTGAAGCGAAAGCGCTTAGCAGTTTCCATTATGTCGTATTCGAAGGTCTGCATTACTTGAACGTTTCTTCACTTTACCAGACACTAGGCACACTCGGGTAGGCACCCTTTTTCGTACAAATACAGTGAGTACCAGCAGTCTCCTTTGCTCTTCTAAGAAACATCCAGACCTAGGAGCCTTTCCCAGTCACTCTATGTAATCAGAGTGTAGGGCAACTCGCAGCACCCTTCCTTAGGAAGCTAGGTGGACTCAGCTCTTCAACAGCTCCAGGGATCTGTTCTCTCATGTCCTACATGCCATGGAAGTCTGCCTCATTGCCCTCTGTGGAGCTTCACAAAGATACACAATCTGCTTCGCCTACCTCTAGGAACTCTTACCCAATGACCCCATACCTACAGGAGAGAGGAGGCTTGCATTCCTACTGGAACCAAATCACCGTTTTTCCTGTTAAAATGCAGGACTTTAAACTAGGCTTCGGCCCAATAGCACTGGTAGAACGTTCCAAGGATGAGGGAGTTCCATATATGCAGAACACTCTGTGAAGAAAAGTTGATTCAGCAAGGGACCAGAGTGTAGCTAGAGTCTCTTTGGACTTTTTAGATAAAAGAAGGTGTCCGGGTGCATGTTCACCAGAAAAGAAGACTTGAATGCCTAAGCCTTGCGTTCCCATTTTAAATCTCTATCCATGCCAGCCTGAGATACCTAAATAACACTGCTTTGACTGGCCTCTATTCACTGTGGGCAGCCCTCTGGAAAGAAAAGGAGTTTCTCTAAGGAAACACGGTGCTTCCCTAGCATGGGTGGGAGTTCCTCCTGTCATGCTCTAGAGCTACAGGGTAACTTGACGTGAGTCCTTGCCTCAAGCTAAGGCCTGAAAAGCCCTGCTGAAGCGAAAGCGCTTAGCATTTTCCATTATGTCGTATTGGAAGTTCTGCTTTACTTGAACGTTTCTTCACTCTACCAGACACTAGGCACCCTAGTGTAGGCACCCTTTTTCCTACAAATACATTGAGTACCAGCAGTCTCCTTTGCTCTTCTAAGTAACATCCAGACTTAGAAGCCTTTCCCAGTCACTCTATGTACTCAGAGTGTAGGACAACTCGCTGCACCCTTCCTTAGGAAGTTAGGTGGACTCAGCTCTTCAACAGCTCCAGGAATTCTGTTCTCTCACGACCTACATGCCATGGAAGTCTGCCTCATTGCCCACATTGGAGCAACACTAAGAAACACAATCTGCTTCGCCTTCTTCTAGGAACTCTTACCCAAGGACCCCATACCTACAGGAGAAAGCAGGTTGCATTCCTACTGGAATCTAAGCAAAGTTTTTCCTGTTACACTGCAGGACTTTAGAATAGGTTTAGGCCCGAAGGGTTACCTAGAGCGTTCCAAGAATGAGGGAGTTCGATACATGCAGAAAACCCTGTGAAGAAAAGTTGATTCAGCAAGGGACCAGGGTGTAGCTAGAGTCTCTATTGACTTGTTAGAAATCAGAAGGGTTTCGGCTGCATGTTAACCGGAGAAGAAGACCTGAAGGCACAAGCCTTGCTTTCCCATGTTAAATCTCTAAACATGCTTCCCTGAAGAAGCCTAAATAACACTGTTTTTACCTGGCTTCTGGTCTTTGTAGGCAGCCCTCACGAAAGAGAAGTAGTTTTCTCTAAGGAAACACGGTGCTTCCATAGCATGGGTGGGAGCTCCTGCTGTCCTGCTCTAGAGCTACAGGGAAACTTGACGTGAGTCTTTGCCTCAAGCTAAGGCCTGAAAAGCCTTGCTGAAGCGAAAGCGCTTAGCAGTTTCCATTATGTCGTATTCGAAGGTCTGCATTACTTGAACGTTTCTTCACTTTACCAGACACTAGGCACACTCGGGTAGGCACCCTTTTTCGTACAAATACAGTGAGTACCAGCAGTCTCCTTTGCTCTTCTAAGAAACATCCAGACCTAGGAGCCTTTCCCAGTCACTCTATGTAATCAGAGTGTAGGGCAACTCGCAGCACCCTTCCTTAGGAAGCTAGGTGGACTCAGCTCTTCAACAGCTCCAGGGATCTGTTCTCTCATGTCCTACATGCCATGGAAGTCTGCCTCATTGCCCTCTGTGGAGCTTCACAAAGATACACAATCTGCTTCGCCTACCTCTAGGAACTCTTACCCAATGACCCCATACCTACAGGAGAGAGGAGGCTTGCATTCCTACTGGAACCAAATCACCGTTTTTCCTGTTAAAATGCAGGACTTTAAACTAGGCTTCGGCCCAATAGCACTGGTAGAACGTTCCAAGGATGAGGGAGTTCCATATATGCAGAACACTCTGTGAAGAAAAGTTGATTCAGCAAGGGACCAGAGTGTAGCTAGAGTCTCTTTGGACTTTTTAGATAAAAGAAGGTGTCCGGGTGCATGTTCACCAGAAAAGAAGACTTGAATGCCTAAGCCTTGAGTTCCCATTTTAAATCTCTATCCATGCCAGCCTGAGATACCTAAATAACACTGCTTTGACTGGCCTCTATTCACTGTGGGCAGCCCTCTGGAAAGAAAAGGAGTTTCTCTAAGGAAACACGGTGCTTCCCTAGCATGGGTGGGAGTTCCTCCTGTCATGCTCTAGAGCTACAGGGTAACTTGACGTGAGTCCTTGCCTCAAGCTAAGGCCTGAAAAGCCCTGCTGAAGCGAAAGCGCTTAGCATTTTCCATTATGTCGTATTGGAAGTTCTGCTTTACTTGAACGTTTCTTCACTCTACCAGACACTGGGCACCCTAGTGTAGGCACCCTTTTTCCTACAAATACATTGAGTACCAGCAGTCTCCTTTGCTCTTCTAAGTAACATCCAGACTTAGAAGCCTTTCCCAGTCACTCTATGTATTCAGAGTGTAGGACAACTCGCTGCACCCTTCCTTAGGAAGTTAGGTGGACTCAGCTCTTCAACAGCTCCAGGAATTCTGTTCTCTCACGACCTACATGCCATGGAAGTCTGCCTCATTGCCCTCATTGGAGCTACACTAAGAAACACAATCTGCTTCGCCTTCTTCTAGGAACTCTTACCCAAGGACCCCATACCTACAGGAGAAAGCAGGTTGCATTCCTACTGGAATCTAAGCAAAGTTGTTCCTGTTGCACTGCAGGACTTTAGAATAGGTTTAGGCCCGAAGGGTTACCTAGAGCGTTCCAAGAATGAGGGAGTTCGATACATGCAGAAAACCCTGTGAAGAAAAGTTGATTCAGCAAGGGACCAGGGTGTAGCTAGAGTCTCTATTGACTTGTTAGAAATCAGAAGGGTTTCGGCTGCATTTTAACCGGAGAAGAAGACCTGAAGGCACAAGCCTTGCTTTCCCATGTTAAATCTCTAAACATGCTTCCCTGAAGAATCCTAAATAACACTGTTTTTACCTGGCTTCTGGTCTTTGTAGGCAGCCCTCACGAAAGAGAAGTAGTTTTCTCCAAGGAAACACGGTGCTTCCATAGCATGGGTGGGAGCTCCTGCTGTCCTGCTCTAGAGCTACAGGGAAACTTGACGTGAGTCTTTGCCTCAAGCTAAGGCCTGAAAAGCCTTGCTGAAGCGAAAGCGCTTAGCAGTTTCCATTATGTCGTATTCGAAGGTCTGCATTACTTGAACGTTTCTTCACTTTACCAGACACTAGGCACACTCGGGTAGGCACCCTTTTTCGTACAAATACAGTGAGTACCAGCAGTCTCCTTTGCTCTTCTAAGAAACATCCAGACCTAGGAGCCTTTCCCAGTCACTCTATGTAATCAGAGTGTAGGGCAACTCGCAGCACCCTTCCTTAGGAAGCTAGGTGGACTCAGCTCTTCAACAGCTCCAGGGATCTGTTCTCTCATGTCCTACATGCCATGGAAGTCTGCCTCATTGCCCTCTGTGGAGCTTCACAAAGATACACAATCTGCTTCGCCTACCTCTAGGAACTCTTACCCAATGACCCCATACCTACAGGAGAGAGGAGGCTTGCATTCCTACTGGAACCAAATCACCGTTTTTCCTGTTAAAATGCAGGACTTTAAACTAGGCTTCGGCCCAATAGCACTGGTAGAACGTTCCAAGGATGAGGGAGTTCCATATATGCAGAACACTCTGTGAAGAAAAGTTGATTCAGCAAGGGACCAGAGTGTAGCTAGAGTCTCTTTGGACTTTTTAGATAAAAGAAGGTGTCCGGGTGCATGTTCACCAGAAAAGAAGACTTGAATGCCTAAGCCTTGCGTTCCCATTTTAAATCTCTATCCATGCCAGCCTGAGATACCTAAATAACACTGCTTTGACTGGCCTCTATTCACTGTGGGCAGCCCTCTGGAAAGAAAAGGAGTTTCTCTAAGGAAACACGGTGCTTCCCTAGCATGGGTGGGAGTTCCTCCTGTCATGCTCTAGAGCTACAGGGTAACTTGACGTGAGTCCTTGCCTCAAGCTAAGGCCTGAAAAGCCCTGCTGAAGCGAAAGCGCTTAGCATTTTCCATTATGTCGTATTGGAAGTTCTGCTTTACTTGAACGTTTCTTCACTCTACCAGACACTGGGCACCCTAGTGTAGGCACCCTTTTTCCTACAAATACATTGAGTACCAGCAGTCTCCTTTGCTCTTCTAAGTAACATCCAGACTTAGAAACCTTTCCCAGTCACTCGATGTATTCAGAGTGTAGGACAACTCGCTGCACCCTTCCTTAGGAAGTTAGGTGGACTCAGCTCTTCAACAGCTCCAGGAATTCTGTTCTCTCACGACCTACATGCCATGGAAGTCTGCCTCATTGCCCTCATTGGAGCTACACTAAGAAACACAATCTGCTTCGCCTTCTTCTAGGAACTCTTACCCAAGGACCCCATACCTACAGGAGAAAGCAGGTTGCATTCCTACTGGAATCTAAGCAAAGTTGTTCCTGTTGCACTGCAGGACTTTAGAATAGGTTTAGGCCCGAAGGGTTACCTAGAGCGTTCCAAGAATGAGGGAGTTCGATACATGCAGAAAACCCTGTGAAGAAAAGTTGATTCAGCAAGGGACCAGGGTGTAGCTAGAGTCTCTATTGACTTGTTAGAAATCAGAAGGGTTTCGGCTGCATTTTAACCGGAGAAGTAGACCTGAAGGCACAAGCCTTGCTTTCCCATGTTAAATCTCTAAACATGCTTCCCTGAAGAATCCTAAATAACACTGTTTTTACCTGGCTTCTGGTCTTTGTAGGCAGCCCTCACGAAAGAGAAGTAGTTTTCTCTAAGGAAACACGGTGCTTCCATAGCATGGGTGGGAGCTCCTGCTGTCCTGCTCTAGAGCTACAGGGAAACTTGACGTGAGTCTTTGCCTCAAGCTAAGGCCTGAAAAGCCCTGCTGAAGCGAAAGCGCTTAGCATTTTCCATTATGTCGTATTGGAAGTTCTGCTTTACTTGAACGTTTCTTCACTCTACCAGACACTAGGCACCCTATTGTAGGCACCCTTTTTCCTACAAATACATTGAGTACCAGCAGTCTCCTTTGCTCTTCTAAGTAACATCCAGACTTAGAAGCCTTTCCCAGTCACTCTATGTATTCAGAGTGTAGGACAACTCGCTGCACCCTTCCTTAGGAAGTTAGGTGGACTCAGCTCTTCAACAGCTCCAGGAATTCTGTTCTCTCACGACCTACATGCCATGGAAGTCTGCCTCATTGCCCTCATTGGAGCAACACTAAGAAACACAATCTGCTTCGCCTTCTTCTAGGAACTCTTACCCAAGGACCCCATACCTACAGGAGAAAGCAGGTTGCATTCCTACTGGAATCTAAGCAAAGTTGTTCCTGTTGCACTGCAGGACTTTAGAATAGGTTTAGGCCCGAAGGGTTACCTAGAGCGTTCCAAGAATGAGGGAGTTCGATACATGCAGAAAACCCTGTGAAGAAAAGTTGATTCAGCAAGGGACCAGGGTGTAGCTAGAGTCTCTATTGACTTGTTAGAAATCAGAAGGGTTTCGGCTGCATTTTAACCGGAGAAGAAGACCTGAAGGCACAAGCCTTGCTTCCCCATGTTAAATCTCTAAACATGCTTCCCTGAAGAATCCTAAATAACACTGTTTTTACCTGGCTTCTGGTCTTTGTAGGCAGCCCTCACGAAAGAGAAGTAGTTTTCTCCAAGGAAACACGGTGCTTCCATAGCATGGGTGGGAGCTCCTGCTGTCCTGCTCTAGAGCTACAGGGAAACTTGACGTGAGTCTTTGCCTCAAGCTAAGGCCTGAAAAGCCTTGCTGAAGCGAAAGCGCTTAGCAGTTTCCATTATGTCGTATTCGAAGGTCTGCATTACTTGAACGTTTCTTCACTTTACCAGACACTAGGCACACTCGGGTAGGCACCCTTTTTCGTACAAATACAGTGAGTACCAGCAGTCTCCTTTGCTCTTCTAAGAAACATCCAGACCTAGGAGCCTTTCCCAGTCACTCTATGTAATCAGAGTGTAGGGCAACTCGCAGCACCCTTCCTTAGGAAGCTAGGTGGACTCAGCTCTTCAACAGCTCCAGGGATCTGTTCTCTCATGTCCTACATGCCATGGAAGTCTGCCTCATTGCCCTCTGTGGAGCTTCACAAAGATACACAATCTGCTTCGCCTACCTCTAGGAACTCTTACCCAATGACCCCATACCTACAGGAGAGAGGAGGCTTGCATTCCTACTGGAACCAAATCACCGTTTTTCCTGTTAAAATGCAGGACTTTAAACTAGGCTTCGGCCCAATAGCACTGGTAGAACGTTCCAAGGATGAGGGAGTTCCATATATGCAGAACACTCTGTGAAGAAAAGTTGATTCAGCAAGGGACCAGAGTGTAGCTAGAGTCTCTTTGGACTTTTTAGATAAAAGAAGGTGTCCGGGTGCATGTTCACCAGAAAAGAAGACTTGAATGCCTAAGCCTTGCGTTCCCATTTTAAATCTCTATCCATGCCAGCCTGAGATACCTAAATAACACTGCTTTGACTGGCCTCTATTCACTGTGGGCAGCCCTCTGGAAAGAAAAGGAGTTTCTCTAAGGAAACACGGTGCTTCCCTAGCATGGGTGGGAGTTCCTCCTGTCATGCTCTAGAGCTACAGGGTAACTTGACGTGAGTCCTTGCCTCAAGCTAAGGCCTGAAAAGCCCTGCTGAAGCGAAAGCGCTTAGCATTTTCCATTATGTCGTATTGGAAGTTCTGCTTTACTTGAACGTTTCTTCACTCTACCAGACACTAGGCACCCTAGTGTAGGCACCCTTTTTCCTACAAATACATTGAGTACCAGCAGTCTCCTTTGCTCTTCTAAGTAACATCCAGACTTAGAAGCCTTTCCCAGTCACTCTATGTACTCAGAGTGTAGGACAACTCGCTGCACCCTTCCTTAGGAAGTTAGGTGGACTCAGCTCTTCAACAGCTCCAGGAATTCTGTTCTCTCACGACCTACATGCCATGGAAGTCTGCCTCATTGCCCTCATTGGAGCAACACTAAGAAACACAATCTGCTTCGCCTTCTTCTAGGAACTCTTACCCAAGGACCCCATACCTACAGGAGAAAGCAGGTTGCATTCCTACTGGAATCTAAGCAAAGTTGTTCCTGTTGCACTGCAGGACTTTAGAATAGGTTTAGGCCCGAAGGGTTACCTAGAGCGTTCCAAGAATGAGGGAGTTCGATACATGCAGAAAACCCTGTGAAGAAAAGTTGATTCAGCAAGGGACCAGGGTGTAGCTAGAGTCTCTATTGACTTGTTAGAAATCAGAAGGGTTTCGGCTGCATGTTAACCGGAGAAGAAGACCTGAAGGCACAAGCCTTGCTTTCCCATGTTAAATCTCTAAACATGCTTCCCTGAAGAAGCCTAAATAACACTGTTTTTACCTGGCTTCTGGTCTTTGTAGGCAGCCCTCACGAAAGAGAAGTAGTTTTCTCTAAGGAAACACGGTGCTTCCATAGCATGGGTGGGAGCTCCTGCTGTCCTGCTCTAGAGCTACAGGGAAACTTGACGTGAGTCTTTGCCTCAAGCTAAGGCCTGAAAAGCCTTGCTGAAGCGAAAGCGCTTAGCAGTTTCCATTATGTCGTATTCGAAGGTCTGCATTACTTGAACGTTTCTTCACTTTACCAGACACTAGGCACACTCGGGTAGGCACCCTTTTTCGTACAAATACAGTGAGTACCAGCAGTCTCCTTTGCTCTTCTAAGAAACATCCAGACCTAGGAGCCTTTCCCAGTCACTCTATGTAATCAGAGTGTAGGGCAACTCGCAGCACCCTTCCTTAGGAAGCTAGGTGGACTCAGCTCTTCAACAGCTCCAGGGATCTGTTCTCTCATGTCCTACATGCCATGGAAGTCTGCCTCATTGCCCTCTGTGGAGCTTCACAAAGATACACAATCTGCTTCGCCTACCTCTAGGAACTCTTACCCAATGACCCCATACCTACAGGAGAGAGGAGTCTTGCATTCCTACTGGAACCAAATCACCGTTTTTCCTGTTAAAATGCAGGACTTTAAACTAGGCTTCGGCCCAATAGCACTGGTAGAACGTTCCAAGGATGAGGGAGTTCCATATATGCAGAACACTCTGTGAAGAAAAGTTGATTCAGCAAGGGACCAGAGTGTAGCTAGAGTCTCTTTGGACTTTTTAGATAAAAGAAGGTGTCCGGGTGCATGTTCACCAGAAAAGAAGACTTGAATGCCTAAGCCTTGCGTTCCCATTTTAAATCTCTATCCATGCCAGCCTGAGATACCTAAATAACACTGCTTTGACTGGCCTCTATTCACTGTGGGCAGCCCTCTGGAAAGAAAAGGAGTTTCTCTAAGGAAACACGGTGCTTCCCTAGCATGGGTGGGAGTTCCTCCTGTCATGCTCTAGAGCTACAGGGTAACTTGACGTGAGTCCTTGCCTCAAGCTAAGGCCTGAAAAGCCCTGCTGAAGCGAAAGCGCTTAGCATTTTCCATTATGTCGTATTGGAAGTTCTGCTTTACTTGAACGTTTCTTCACTCTACCAGACACTGGGCACCCTAGTGTAGGCACCCTTTTTCCTACAAATACATTGAGTACCAGCAGTCTCCTTTGCTCTTCTAAGTAACATCCAGACTTAGAAGCCTTTCCCAGTCACTCTATGTATTCAGAGTGTAGGACAAGTCGCTGCACCCTTCCTTAGGAAGTTAGGTGGACTCAGCTCTTCAACAGCTCCAGGAATTCTGTTCTCTCACGACCTACATGCCATGGAAGTCTGCCTCATTGCCCTCATTGGAGCTACACTAAGAAACACAATCTGCTTCGCCTTCTTCTAGGAACTCTTACCCAAGGACCCCATACCTACAGGAGAAAGCAGGTTGCATTCCTACTGGAATCTAAGCAAAGTTTTTCCTGTTGCACTGCAGGACTTTAGAATAGGTTTAGGCCCGAAGGGTTACCTAGAGCGTTCCAAGAATGAGGGAGTTCGATACATGCAGAAAACCCTGTGAAGAAAAGTTGATTCAGCAAGGGACCAGGGTGTAGCTAGAGTCTCTATTGACTTGTTAGAAATCAGAAGGGTTTCGGCTGCATGTTAACCGGAGAAGAAGACCTGAAGGCACAAGCCTTGCTTTCCCATGTTAAATCTCTAAACATGCTTCCCTGAAGAAGCCTAAATAACACTGTTTTTACCTGGCTTCTGGTCTTTGTAGGCAGCCCTCACGAAAGAGAAGTAGTTTTCTCTAAGGAAACACGGTGCTTCCATAGCATGGGTGGGAGCTCCTGCTGTCCTGCTCTAGAGCTACAGGGAAACTTGACGTGAGTCTTTGCCTCAAGCTAAGGCCTGAAAAGCCTTGCTGAAGCGAAAGCGCTTAGCAGTTTCCATTATGTCGTATTCGAAGGTCTGCATTACTTGAACGTTTCTTCACTTTACCAGACACTAGGCACACTCGGGTAGGCACCCTTTTTCGTACAAATACAGTGAGTACCAGCAGTCTCCTTTGCTCTTCTAAGAAACATCCAGACCTAGGAGCCTTTCCCAGTCACTCTATGTAATCAGAGTGTAGGGCAACTCGCAGCACCCTTCCTTAGGAAGCTAGGTGGACTCAGCTCTTCAACAGCTCCAGGGATCTGTTCTCTCATGTCCTACATGCCATGGAAGTCTGCCTCATTGCCCTCTGTGGAGCTTCACAAAGATACACAATCTGCTTCGCCTACCTCTAGGAACTCTTACCCAATGACCCCATACCTACAGGAGAGAGGAGGCTTGCATTCCTACTGGAACCAAATCACCGTTTTTCCTGTTAAAATGCAGGACTTTAAACTAGGCTTCGGCCCAATAGCACTGGTAGAACGTTCCAAGGATGAGGGAGTTCCATATATGCAGAACACTCTGTGAAGAAAAGTTGATTCAGCAAGGGACCAGAGTGTAGCTAGAGTCTCTTTGGACTTTTTAGATAAAAGAAGGTGTCCGGGTGCATGTTCACCAGAAAAGAAGACTTGAATGCCTAAGCCTTGCGTTCCCATTTTAAATCTCTATCCATGCCAGCCTGAGATACCTAAATAACACTGCTTTGACTGGCCTCTATTCACTGTGGGCAGCCCTCTGGAAAGAAAAGGAGTTTCTCTAAGGAAACACGGTGCTTCCCTAGCATGGGTGGGAGTTCCTCCTGTCATGCTCTAGAGCTACAGGGTAACTTGACGTGAGTCCTTGCCTCAAGCTAAGGCCTGAAAAGCCCTGCTGAAGCGAAAGCGCTTAGCATTTTCCATTATGTCGTATTGGAAGTTCTGCTTTACTTGAACGTTTCTTCACTCTACCAGACACTGGGCACCCTAGTGTAGGCACCCTTTTTCCTACAAATACATTGAGTACCAGCAGTCTCCTTTGCTCTTCTAAGTAACATCCAGACTTAGAAGCCTTTCCCAGTCACTCTATGTATTCAGAGTGTAGGACAAGTCGCTGCACCCTTCCTTAGGAAGTTAGGTGGACTCAGCTCTTCAACAGCTCCAGGAATTCTGTTCTCTCACGACCTACATGCCATGGAAGTCTGCCTCATTGCCCTCATTGGAGCTACACTAAGAAACACAATCTGCTTCGCCTTCTTCTAGGAACTCTTACCCAAGGACCCCATACCTACAGGAGAAAGCAGGTTGCATTCCTACTGGAATCTAAGCAAAGTTTTTCCTGTTGCACTGCAGGACTTTAGAATAGGTTTAGGCCCGAAGGGTTACCTAGAGCGTTCCAAGAATGAGGGAGTTCGATACATGCAGAAAACCCTGTGAAGAAAAGTTGATTCAGCAAGGGACCAGGGTGTAGCTAGAGTCTCTATTGACTTGTTAGAAATCAGAAGGGTTTCGGCTGCATGTTAACCGGAGAAGAAGACCTGAAGGCACAAGCCTTGCTTTCCCATGTTAAATCTCTAAACATGCTTCCCTGAAGAATCCTAAATAACACTGTTTTTACCTGGCTTCTGGTCTTTGTAGGCAGCCCTCACAAAAGAGAAGTAGTTTTCTCTAAGGAAACACGGTGCTTCCATAGCATGGGTGGGAGCTCCTGCTGTCCTGCTCTAGAGCTACAGGGAAACTTGACGTGAGTCTTTGCCTCAAGCTAAGGCCTGAAAAGCCTTGCTGAAGCGAAAGCGCTTAGCAGTTTCCATTATGTCGTATTCGAAGGTCTGCATTACTTGAACGTTTCTTCACTTTACCAGACACTAGGCACACTCGGGTAGGCACCCTTTTTCGTACAAATACAGTGAGTACCAGCAGTCTCCTTTGCTCTTCTAAGAAACATCCAGACCTAGGAGCCTTTCCCAGTCACTCTATGTAATCAGAGTGTAGGGCAACTCGCAGCACCCTTCCTTAGGAAGCTAGGTGGACTCAGCTCTTCAACAGCTCCAGGGATCTGTTCTCTCATGTCCTACATGCCATGGAAGTCTGCCTCATTGCCCTCTGTGGAGCTTCACAAAGATACACAATCTGCTTCGCCTACCTCTAGGAACTCTTACCCAATGACCCCATACCTACAGGAGAGAGGAGGCTTGCATTCCTACTGGAACCAAATCACCGTTTTTCCTGTTAAAATGCAGGACTTTAAACTAGGCTTCGGCCCAATAGCACTGGTAGAACGTTCCAAGGATGAGGGAGTTCCATATATGCAGAACACTCTGTGAAGAAAAGTTGATTCAGCAAGGGACCAGAGTGTAGCTAGAGTCTCTTTGGACTTTTTAGATAAAAGAAGGTGTCCGGGTGCATGTTCACCAGAAAAGAAGACTTGAATGCCTAAGCCTTGCGTTCCCATTTTAAATCTCTATCCATGCCAGCCTGAGATACCTAAATAACACTGCTTTGACTGGCCTCTATTCACTGTGGGCAGCCCTCGGGAAAGAAAAGGAGTTTCTCTAAGGAAACACGGTGCTTCCCTAGCATGGGTGGGAGTTCCTCCTGTCATGCTCTAGAGCTACAGGGTAACTTGACGTGAGTCCTTGCCTCAAGCTAAGGCCTGAAAAGCCCTGCTGAAGCGAAAGCGCTTAGCATTTTCCATTATGTCGTATTGGAAGTTCTGCTTTACTTGAACGTTTCTTCACTCTACCAGACACTGGGCACCCTAGTGTAGGCACCCTTTTTCCTACAAATACATTGAGTACCAGCAGTCTCCTTTGCTCTTCTAAGTCACATCCAGACTTAGAAACCTTTCCCAGTCACTCTATGTATTCAGAGTGTAGGACAACTCGCTGCACCCTTCCTTAGGAAGTTAGGTGGACTCAGCTCTTCAACAGCTCCAGGAATTCTGTTCTCTCACGACCTACATGCCATGGAAGTCTGCCTCATTGCCCTCATTGGAGCTACACTAAGAAACACAATCTGCTTCGCCTTCTTCTAGGAACTCTTACCCAAGGACCCCATACCTACAGGAGAAAGCAGGTTGCATTCCTACTGGAATCTAAGCAAAGTTGTTCCTGTTGCACTGCAGGACTTTAGAATAGGTTTAGGCCCGAAGGGTTACCTAGAGCGTTCCAAGAATGAGGGAGTTCGATACATGCAGAAAACCCTGTGAAGAAAAGTTGATTCAGCAAGGGACCAGGGTGTAGCTAGAGTCTCTATTGACTTGTTAGAAATCAGAAGGGTTTCGGCTGCATGTTAACCGGAGAAGAAGACCTGAAGGCACAAGCCTTGCTTTCCCATGTTAAATCTCTAAACATGCTTCCCTGAAGAATCCTAAATAACACTGTTTTTACCTGGCTTCTGGTCTTTGTAGGCAGCCCTCACGAAAGAGAAGTAGTTTTCTCCAAGGAAACACGGTGCTTCCATAGCATGGGTGGGAGCTCCTGCTGTCCTGCTCTAGAGCTACAGGGAAACTTGACGTGAGTCTTTGCCTCAAGCTAAGGCCTGAAAAGCCTTGCTGAAGCGAAAGCGCTTAGCAGTTTCCATTATGTCGTATTCGAAGGTCTGCATTACTTGAACGTTTCTTCACTTTACCAGACACTAGGCACACTCGGGTAGGCACCCTTTTTCGTACAAATACAGTGAGTACCAGCAGTCTCCTTTGCTCTTCTAAGAAACATCCAGACCTAGGAGCCTTTCCCAGTCACTCTATGTAATCAGAGTGTAGGGCAACTCGCAGCACCCTTCCTTAGGAAGCTAGGTGGACTCAGCTCTTCAACAGCTCCAGGGATCTGTTCTCTCATGTCCTACATGCCATGGAAGTCTGCCTCATTGCCCTCTGTGGAGCTTCACAAAGATACACAATCTGCTTCGCCTACCTCTAGGAACTCTTACCCAATGACCCCATACCTACAGGAGAGAGGAGGCTTGCATTCCTACTGGAACCAAATCACCGTTTTTCCTGTTAAAATGCAGGACTTTAAACTAGGCTTCGGCCCAATAGCACTGGTAGAACGTTCCAAGGATGAGGGAGTTCCATATATGCAGAACACTCTGTGAAGAAAAGTTGATTCAGCAAGGGACCAGAGTGTAGCTAGAGTCTCTTTGGACTTTTTAGATAAAAGAAGGTGTCCGGGTGCATGTTCACCAGAAAAGAAGACTTGAATGCCTAAGCCTTGCGTTCCCATTTTAAATCTCTATCCATGCCAGCCTGAGATACCTAAATAACACTGCTTTGACTGGCCTCTATTCACTGTGGGCAGCCCTCTGGAAAGAAAAGGAGTTTCTCTAAGGAAACACGGTGCTTCCCTAGCATGGGTGGGAGTTCCTCCTGTCATGCTCTAGAGCTACAGGGTAACTTGACGTGAGTCCTTGCCTCAAGCTAAGGCCTGAAAAGCCCTGCTGAAGCGAAAGCGCTTAGCATTTTCCATTATGTCGTATTGGAAGTTCTGCTTTACTTGAACGTTTCTTCACTCTACCAGACACTAGGCACCCTAGTGTAGGCACCCTTTTTCCTACAAATACATTGAGTACCAGCAGTCTCCTTTGCTCTTCTAAGTAACATCCAGACTTAGAAGCCTTTCCCAGTCACTCTATGTACTCAGAGTGTAGGACAACTCGCTGCACCCTTCCTTAGGAAGTTAGGTGGACTCAGCTCTTCAACAGCTCCAGGAATTCTGTTCTCTCACGACCTACATGCCATGGAAGTCTGCCTCATTGCCCTCATTGGAGCAACACTAAGAAACACAATCTGCTTCGCCTTCTTCTAGGAACTCTTACCCAAGGACCCCATACCTACAGGAGAAAGCAGGTTGCATTCCTACTGGAATCTAAGCAAAGTTGTTCCTGTTGCACTGCAGGACTTTAGAATAGGTTTAGGCCCGAAGGGTTACCTAGAGCGTTCCAAGAATGAGGGAGTTCGATACATGCAGAAAACCCTGTGAAGAAAAGTTGATTCAGCAAGGGACCAGGGTGTAGCTAGAGTCTCTATTGACTTGTTAGAAATCAGAAGGGTTTCGGCTGCATGTTAACCGGAGAAGAAGACCTGAAGGCACAAGCCTTGCTTTCCCATGTTAAATCTCTAAACATGCTTCCCTGAAGAAGCCTAAATAACACTGTTTTTACCTGGCTTCTGGTCTTTGTAGGCAGCCCTCACGAAAGAGAAGTAGTTTTCTCTAAGGAAACACGGTGCTTCCATAGCATGGGTGGGAGCTCCTGCTGTCCTGCTCTAGAGCTACAGGGAAACTTGACGTGAGTCTTTGCCTCAAGCTAAGGCCTGAAAAGCCTTGCTGAAGCGAAAGCGCTTAGCAGTTTCCATTATGTCGTATTCGAAGGTCTGCATTACTTGAACGTTTCTTCACTTTACCAGACACTAGGCACACTCGGGTAGGCACCCTTTTTCGTACAAATACAGTGAGTACCAGCAGTCTCCTTTGCTCTTCTAAGAAACATCCAGACCTAGGAGCCTTTCCCAGTCACTCTATGTAATCAGAGTGTAGGGCAACTCGCAGCACCCTTCCTTAGGAAGCTAGGTGGACTCAGCTCTTCAACAGCTCCAGGGATCTGTTCTCTCATGTCCTACATGCCATGGAAGTCTGCCTCATTGCCCTCTGTGGAGCTTCACAAAGATACACAATCTGCTTCGCCTACCTCTAGGAACTCTTACCCAATGACCCCATACCTACAGGAGAGAGGAGGCTTGCATTCCTACTGGAACCAAATCACCGTTTTTCCTGTTAAAATGCAGGACTTTAAACTAGGCTTCGGCCCAATAGCACTGGTAGAACGTTCCAAGGATGAGGGAGTTCCATATATGCAGAACACTCTGTGAAGAAAAGTTGATTCAGCAAGGGACCAGAGTGTAGCTAGAGTCTCTTTGGACTTTTTAGATAAAAGAAGGTGTCCGGGTGCATGTTCACCAGAAAAGAAGACTTGAATGCCTAAGCCTTGCGTTCCCATTTTAAATCTCTATCCATGCCAGCCTGAGATACCTAAATAACACTGCTTTGACTGGCCTCTATTCACTGTGGGCAGCCCTCTGGAAAGAAAAGGAGTTTCTCTAAGGAAACACGGTGCTTCCCTAGCATGGGTGGGAGTTCCTCCTGTCATGCTCTAGAGCTACAGGGTAACTTGACGTGAGTCCTTGCCTCAAGCTAAGGCCTGAAAAGCCCTGCTGAAGCGAAAGCGCTTAGCATTTTCCATTATGTCGTATTGGAAGTTCTGCTTTACTTGAACGTTTCTTCACTCTACCAGACACTGGGCACCCTAGTGTAGGCACCCTTTTTCCTACAAATACATTGAGTACCAGCAGTCTCCTTTGCTCTTCTAAGTCACATCCAGACTTAGAAGCCTTTCCCAGTCACTCTATGTATTCAGAGTGTAGGACAAGTCGCTGCACCCTTCCTTAGGAAGTTAGGTGGACTCAGCTCTTCAACAGCTCCAGGAATTCTGTTCTCTCACGACCTACATGCCATGGAAGTCTGCCTCATTGCCCTCATTGGAGCTACACTAAGAAACACAATCTGCTTCGCCTTCTTCTAGGAACTCTTACCCAAGGACCCCATACCTACAGGAGAAAGCAGGTTGCATTCCTACTGGAATCTAAGCAAAGTTGTTCCTGTTGCACTGCAGGACTTTAGAATAGGTTTAGGCCCGAAGGGTTACCTAGAGCGTTCCAAGAATGAGGGAGTTCGATACATGCAGAAAACCCTGTGAAGAAAAGTTGATTCAGCAAGGGACCAGGGTGTAGCTAGAGTCTCTATTGACTTGTTAGAAATCAGAAGGGTTTCGGCTGCATGTTAACCGGAGAAGAAGACCTGAAGGCACAAGCCTTGCTTTCCCATGTTAAATCTCTAAACATGCTTCCCTGAAGAATCCTAAATAACACTGTTTTTACCTGGCTTCTGGTCTTTGTAGGCAGCCCTCACGAAAGAGAAGTAGTTTTCTCCAAGGAAACACGGTGCTTCCATAGCATGGGTGGGAGCTCCTGCTGTCCTGCTCTAGAGCTACAGGGAAACTTGACGTGAGTCTTTGCCTCAAGCTAAGGCCTGAAAAGCCTTGCTGAAGCGAAAGCGCTTAGCAGTTTCCATTATGTCGTATTCGAAGGTCTGCATTACTTGAACGTTTCTTCACTTTACCAGACACTAGGCACACTCGGGTAGGCACCCTTTTTCGTACAAATACAGTGAGTACCAGCAGTCTCCTTTGCTCTTCTAAGAAACATCCAGACCTAGGAGCCTTTCCCAGTCACTCTATGTAATCAGAGTGTAGGGCAACTCGCAGCACCCTTCCTTAGGAAGCTAGGTGGACTCAGCTCTTCAACAGCTCCAGGGATCTGTTCTCTCATGTCCTACATGCCATGGAAGTCTGCCTCATTGCCCTCTGTGGAGCTTCACAAAGATACACAATCTGCTTCGCCTACCTCTAGGAACTCTTACCCAATGACCCCATACCTACAGGAGAGAGGAGGCTTGCATTCCTACTGGAACCAAATCACCGTTTTTCCTGTTAAAATGCAGGACTTTAAACTAGGCTTCGGCCCAATAGCACTGGTAGAACGTTCCAAGGATGAGGGAGTTCCATATATGCAGAACACTCTGTGAAGAAAAGTTGATTCAGCAAGGGACCAGAGTGTAGCTAGAGTCTCTTTGGACTTTTTAGATAAAAGAAGGTGTCCGGGTGCATGTTCACCAGAAAAGAAGACTTGAATGCCTAAGCCTTGCGTTCCCATTTTAAATCTCTATCCATGCCAGCCTGAGATACCTAAATAACACTGCTTTGACTGGCCTCTATTCACTGTGGGCAGCCCTCTGGAAAGAAAAGGAGTTTCTCTAAGGAAACACGGTGCTTCCCTAGCATGGGTGGGAGTTCCTCCTGTCATGCTCTAGAGCTACAGGGTAACTTGACGTGAGTCCTTGCCTCAAGCTAAGGCCTGAAAAGCCCTGCTGAAGCGAAAGCGCTTAGCATTTTCCATTATGTCGTATTGGAAGTTCTGCTTTACTTGAACGTTTCTTCACTCTACCAGACACTAGGCACCCTAGTGTAGGCACCCTTTTTCCTACAAATACATTGAGTACCAGCAGTCTCCTTTGCTCTTCTAAGTAACATCCAGACTTAGAAGCCTTTCCCAGTCACTCTATGTACTCAGAGTGTAGGACAACTCGCTGCACCCTTCCTTAGGAAGTTAGGTGGACTCAGCTCTTCAACAGCTCCAGGAATTCTGTTCTCTCACGACCTACATGCCATGGAAGTCTGCCTCATTGCCCTCATTGGAGCAACACTAAGAAACACAATCTGCTTCGCCTTCTTCTAGGAACTCTTACCCAAGGACCCCATACCTACAGGAGAAAGCAGGTTGCATTCCTACTGGAATCTAAGCAAAGTTGTTCCTGTTGCACTGCAGGACTTTAGAATAGGTTTAGGCCCGAAGGGTTACCTAGAGCGTTCCAAGAATGAGGGAGTTCGATACATGCAGAAAACCCTGTGAAGAAAAGTTGATTCAGCAAGGGACCAGGGTGTAGCTAGAGTCTCTATTGACTTGTTAGAAATCAGAAGGGTTTCGGCTGCATGTTAACCGGAGAAGAAGACCTGAAGGCACAAGCCTTGCTTTCCCATGTTAAATCTCTAAACATGCTTCCCTGAAGAAGCCTAAATAACACTGTTTTTACCTGGCTTCTGGTCTTTGTAGGCAGCCCTCACGAAAGAGAAGTAGTTTTCTCTAAGGAAACACGGTGCTTCCATAGCATGGGTGGGAGCTCCTGCTGTCCTGCTCTAGAGCTACAGGGAAACTTGACGTGAGTCTTTGCCTCAAGCTAAGGCCTGAAAAGCCTTGCTGAAGCGAAAGCGCTTAGCAGTTTCCATTATGTCGTATTCGAAGGTCTGCATTACTTGAACGTTTCTTCACTTTACCAGACACTAGGCACACTCGGGTAGGCACCCTTTTTCGTACAAATACAGTGAGTACCAGCAGTCTCCTTTGCTCTTCTAAGAAACATCCAGACCTAGGAGCCTTTCCCAGTCACTCTATGTAATCAGAGTGTAGGGCAACTCGCAGCACCCTTCCTTAGGAAGCTAGGTGGACTCAGCTCTTCAACAGCTCCAGGGATCTGTTCTCTCATGTCCTACATGCCATGGAAGTCTGCCTCATTGCCCTCTGTGGAGCTTCACAAAGATACACAATCTGCTTCGCCTACCTCTAGGAACTCTTACCCAATGACCCCATACCTACAGGAGAGAGGAGGCTTGCATTCCTACTGGAACCAAATCACCGTTTTTCCTGTTAAAATGCAGGACTTTAAACTAGGCTTCGGCCCAATAGCACTGGTAGAACGTTCCAAGGATGAGGGAGTTCCATATATGCAGAACACTCTGTGAAGAAAAGTTGATTCAGCAAGGGACCAGAGTGTAGCTAGAGTCTCTTTGGACTTTTTAGATAAAAGAAGGTGTCCGGGTGCATGTTCACCAGAAAAGAAGACTTGAATGCCTAAGCCTTGCGTTCCCATTTTAAATCTCTATCCATGCCAGCCTGAGATACCTAAATAACACTGCTTTGACTGGCCTCTATTCACTGTGGGCAGCCCTCTGGAAAGAAAAGGAGTTTCTCTAAGGAAACACGGTGCTTCCCTAGCATGGGTGGGAGTTCCTCCTGTCATGCTCTAGAGCTACAGGGTAACTTGACGTGAGTCCTTGCCTCAAGCTAAGGCCTGAAAAGCCCTGCTGAAGTGAAAGCGCTTAGCATTTTCCATTATGTCGTATTGGAAGTTCTGCTTTACTTGAACGTTTCTTCACTCTACCAGACACTGGGCACCCTAGTGTAGGCACCCTTTTTCCTACAAATACATTGAGTACCAGCAGTCTCCTTTGCTCTTCTAAGTCACATCCAGACTTAGAAGCCTTTCCCAGTCACTCTATGTATTCAGAGTGTAGGACAAGTCGCTGCACCCTTCCTTAGGAAGTTAGGTGGACTCAGCTCTTCAACAGCTCCAGGAATTCTGTTCTCTCACGACCTACATGCCATGGAAGTCTGCCTCATTGCCCTCATTGGAGCTACACTAAGAAACACAATCTGCTTCGCCTTCTTCTAGGAACTCTTACCCAAGGACCCCATACCTACAGGAGAAAGCAGGTTGCATTCCTACTGGAATCTAAGCAAAGTTTTTCCTGTTGCACTGCAGGACTTTAGAATAGGTTTAGGCCCGAAGGGTTACCTAGAGCGTTCCAAGAATGAGGGAGTTCGATACATGCAGAAAACCCTGTGAAGAAAAGTTGATTCAGCAAGGGACCAGGGTGTAGCTAGAGTCTCTATTGACTTGTTAGAAATCAGAAGGGTTTCGGCTGCATGTTAACCGGAGAAGAAGACCTGAAGGCACAAGCCTTGCTTTCCCATGTTAAATCTCTAAACATGCTTCCCTGAAGAAGCCTAAATAACACTGTTTTTACCTGGCTTCTGGTCTTTGTAGGCAGCCCTCACGAAAGAGAAGTAGTTTTCTCTAAGGAAACACGGTGCTTCCATAGCATGGGTGGGAGCTCCTGCTGTCCTGCTCTAGAGCTACAGGGAAACTTGACGTGAGTCTTTGCCTCAAGCTAAGGCCTGAAAAGCCTTGCTGAAGCGAAAGCGCTTAGCAGTTTCCATTATGTCGTATTCGAAGGTCTGCATTACTTGAACGTTTCTTCACTTTACCAGACACTAGGCACACTCGGGTAGGCACCCTTTTTCGTACAAATACAGTGAGTACCAGCAGTCTCCTTTGCTCTTCTAAGAAACATCCAGACCTAGGAGCCTTTCCCAGTCACTCTATGTAATCAGAGTGTAGGGCAACTCGCAGCACCCTTCCTTAGGAAGCTAGGTGGACTCAGCTCTTCAACAGCTCCAGGGATCTGTTCTCTCATGTCCTACATGCCATGGAAGTCTGCCTCATTGCCCTCTGTGGAGCTTCACAAAGATACACAATCTGCTTCGCCTACCTCTAGGAACTCTTACCCAATGACCCCATACCTACAGGAGAGAGGAGGCTTGCATTCCTACTGGAACCAAATCACCGTTTTTCCTGTTAAAATGCAGGACTTTAAACTAGGCTTCGGCCCAATAGCACTGGTAGAACGTTCCAAGGATGAGGGAGTTCCATATATGCAGAACACTCTGTGAAGAAAAGTTGATTCAGCAAGGGACCAGAGTGTAGCTAGAGTCTCTTTGGACTTTTTAGATAAAAGAAGGTGTCCGGGTGCATGTTCACCAGAAAAGAAGACTTGAATGCCTAAGCCTTGCGTTCCCATTTTAAATCTCTATCCATGCCAGCCTGAGATACCTAAATAACACTGCTTTGACTGGCCTCTATTCACTGTGGGCAGCCCTCTGGAAAGAAAAGGAGTTTCTCTAAGGAAACACGGTGCTTCCCTAGCATGGGTGGGAGTTCCTCCTGTCATGCTCTAGAGCTACAGGGTAACTTGACGTGAGTCCTTGCCTCAAGCTAAGGCCTGAAAAGCCCTGCTGAAGCGAAAGCGCTTAGCATTTTCCATTATGTCGTATTGGAAGTTCTGCTTTACTTGAACGTTTCTTCACTCTACCAGACACTGGGCACCCTAGTGTAGGCACCCTTTTTCCTACAAATACATTGAGTACCAGCAGTCTCCTTTGCTCTTCTAAGTAACATCCAGACTTAGAAGCCTTTCCCAGTCACTCTATGTATTCAGAGTGTAGGACAAGTCGCTGCACCCTTCCTTAGGAAGTTAGGTGGACTCAGCTCTTCAACAGCTCCAGGAATTCTGTTCTCTCACGACCTACATGCCATGGAAGTCTGCCTCATTGCCCTCATTGGAGCTACACTAAGAAACACAATCTGCTTCGCCTTCTTCTAGGAACTCTTACCCAAGGACCCCATACCTACAGGAGAAAGCAGGTTGCATTCCTACTGGAATCTAAGCAAAGTTTTTCCTGTTGCACTGCAGGACTTTAGAATAGGTTTAGGCCCGAAGGGTTACCTAGAGCGTTCCAAGAATGAGGGAGTTCGATACATGCAGAAAACCCTGTGAAGAAAAGTTGATTCAGCAAGGGACCAGGGTGTAGCTAGAGTCTCTATTGACTTGTTAGAAATCAGAAGGGTTTCGGCTGCATTTTAACCGGAGAAGAAGACCTGAAGGCACAAGCCTTGCTTTCCCATGTTAAATCTCTAAACATGCTTCCCTGAAGAATCCTAAATAACACTGTTTTTACCTGGCTTCTGGTCTTTGTAGGCAGCCCTCACGAAAGAGAAGTAGTTTTCTCTAAGGAAACACGGTGCTTCCATAGCATGGGTGGGAGCTCCTGCTGTCCTGCTCTAGAGCTACAGGGAAACTTGACGTGAGTCTTTGCCTCAAGCTAAGGCCTGAAAAGCCCTGCTGAAGCGAAAGCGCTTAGCATTTTCCATTATGTCGTATTGGAAGTTCTGCTTTACTTGAACGTTTCTTCACTCTACCAGACACTAGGCACCCTAGTGTAGGCACCCTTTTTCCTACAAATACATTGAGTACCAGCAGTCTCCTTTGCTCTTCTAAGTAACATCCAGACTTAGAAGCCTTTCCCAGTCACTCTATGTATTCAGAGTGTAGGACAACTCGCTGCACCCTTCCTTAGGAAGTTAGGTGGACTCAGCTCTTCAACAGCTCCAGGAATTCTGTTCTCTCACGACCTACATGCCATGGAAGTCTGCCTCATTGCCCTCATTGGAGCAACACTAAGAAACACAATCTGCTTCGCCTTCTTCTAGGAACTCTTACCCAAGGACCCCATACCTACAGGAGAAAGCAGGTTGCATTCCTACTGGAATCTAAGCAAAGTTGTTCCTGTTGCACTGCAGGACTTTAGAATAGGTTTAGGCCCGAAGGGTTACCTAGAGCGTTCCAAGAATGAGGGAGTTCGATACATGCAGAAAACCCTGTGAAGAAAAGTTGATTCAGCAAGGGACCAGGGTGTAGCTAGAGTCTCTATTGACTTGTTAGAAATCAGAAGGGTTTCGGCTGCATTTTAACCGGAGAAGAAGACCTGAAGGCACAAGCCTTGCTTCCCCATGTTAAATCTCTAAACATGCTTCCCTGAAGAATCCTAAATAACACTGTTTTTACCTGGCTTCTGGTCTTTGTAGGCAGCCCTCACGAAAGAGAAGTAGTTTTCTCCAAGGAAACACGGTGCTTCCATAGCATGGGTGGGAGCTCCTGCTGTCCTGCTCTAGAGCTACAGGGAAACTTGACGTGAGTCTTTGCCTCAAGCTAAGGCCTGAAAAGCCTTGCTGAAGCGAAAGCGCTTAGCAGTTTCCATTATGTCGTATTCGAAGGTCTGCATTACTTGAACGTTTCTTCACTTTACCAGACACTAGGCACACTCGGGTAGGCACCCTTTTTCGTACAAATACAGTGAGTACCAGCAGTCTCCTTTGCTCTTCTAAGAAACATCCAGACCTAGGAGCCTTTCCCAGTCACTCTATGTAATCAGAGTGTAGGGCAACTCGCAGCACCCTTCCTTAGGAAGCTAGGTGGACTCAGCTCTTCAACAGCTCCAGGGATCTGTTCTCTCATGTCCTACATGCCATGGAAGTCTGCCTCATTGCCCTCTGTGGAGCTTCACAAAGATACACAATCTGCTTCGCCTACCTCTAGGAACTCTTACCCAATGACCCCATACCTACAGGAGAGAGGAGGCTTGCATTCCTACTGGAACCAAATCACCGTTTTTCCTGTTAAAATGCAGGACTTTAAACTAGGCTTCGGCCCAATAGCACTGGTAGAACGTTCCAAGGATGAGGGAGTTCCATATATGCAGAACACTCTGTGAAGAAAAGTTGATTCAGCAAGGGACCAGAGTGTAGCTAGAGTCTCTTTGGACTTTTTAGATAAAAGAAGGTGTCCGGGTGCATGTTCACCAGAAAAGAAGACTTGAATGCCTAAGCCTTGCGTTCCCATTTTAAATCTCTATCCATGCCAGCCTGAGATACCTAAATAACACTGCTTTGACTGGCCTCTATTCACTGTGGGCAGCCCTCTGGAAAGAAAAGGAGTTTCTCTAAGGAAACACGGTGCTTCCCTAGCATGGGTGGGAGTTCCTCCTGTCATGCTCTAGAGCTACAGGGTAACTTGACGTGAGTCCTTGCCTCAAGCTAAGGCCTGAAAAGCCCTGCTGAAGCGAAAGCGCTTAGCATTTTCCATTATGTCGTATTGGAAGTTCTGCTTTACTTGAACGTTTCTTCACTCTACCAGACACTAGGCACCCTAGTGTAGGCACCCTTTTTCCTACAAATACATTGAGTACCAGCAGTCTCCTTTGCTCTTCTAAGTAACATCCAGACTTAGAAGCCTTTCCCAGTCACTCTATGTACTCAGAGTGTAGGACAACTCGCTGCACCCTTCCTTAGGAAGTTAGGTGGACTCAGCTCTTCAACAGCTCCAGGAATTCTGTTCTCTCACGACCTACATGCCATGGAAGTCTGCCTCATTGCCCTCATTGGAGCAACACTAAGAAACACAATCTGCTTCGCCTTCTTCTAGGAACTCTTACCCAAGGACCCCATACCTACAGGAGAAAGCAGGTTGCATTCCTACTGGAATCTAAGCAAAGTTGTTCCTGTTGCACTGCAGGACTTTAGAATAGGTTTAGGCCCGAAGGGTTACCTAGAGCGTTCCAAGAATGAGGGAGTTCGATACATGCAGAAAACCCTGTGAAGAAAAGTTGATTCAGCAAGGGACCAGGGTGTAGCTAGAGTCTCTATTGACTTGTTAGAAATCAGAAGGGTTTCGGCTGCATGTTAACCGGAGAAGAAGACCTGAAGGCACAAGCCTTGCTTTCCCATGTTAAATCTCTAAACATGCTTCCCTGAAGAAGCCTAAATAACACTGTTTTTACCTGGCTTCTGGTCTTTGTAGGCAGCCCTCACGAAAGAGAAGTAGTTTTCTCTAAGGAAACACGGTGCTTCCATAGCATGGGTGGGAGCTCCTGCTGTCCTGCTCTAGAGCTACAGGGAAACTTGACGTGAGTCTTTGCCTCAAGCTAAGGCCTGAAAAGCCTTGCTGAAGCGAAAGCGCTTAGCAGTTTCCATTATGTCGTATTCGAAGGTTTGCATTACTTGAACGTTTCTTCACTTTACCAGACACTAGGCACACTCGGGTAGGCACCCTTTTTCGTACAAATACAGTGAGTACCAGCAGTCTCCTTTGCTCTTCTAAGAAACATCCAGACCTAGGAGCCTTTCCCAGTCACTCTATGTAATCAGAGTGTAGGGCAACTCGCAGCACCCTTCCTTAGGAAGCTAGGTGGACTCAGCTCTTCAACAGCTCCAGGGATCTGTTCTCTCATGTCCTACATGCCATGGAAGTCTGCCTCATTGCCCTCTGTGGAGCTTCACAAAGATACACAATCTGCTTCGCCTACCTCTAGGAACTCTTACCCAATGACCCCATACCTACAGGAGAGAGGAGTCTTGCATTCCTACTGGAACCAAATCACCGTTTTTCCTGTTAAAATGCAGGACTTTAAACTAGGCTTCGGCCCAATAGCACTGGTAGAACGTTCCAAGGATGAGGGAGTTCCATATATGCAGAACACTCTGTGAAGAAAAGTTGATTCAGCAAGGGACCAGAGTGTAGCTAGAGTCTCTTTGGACTTTTTAGATAAAAGAAGGTGTCCGGGTGCATGTTCACCAGAAAAGAAGACTTGAATGCCTAAGCCTTGCGTTCCCATTTTAAATCTCTATCCATGCCAGCCTGAGATACCTAAATAACACTGCTTTGACTGGCCTCTATTCACTGTGGGCAGCCCTCTGGAAAGAAAAGGAGTTTCTCTAAGGAAACACGGTGCTTCCCTAGCATGGGTGGGAGTTCCTCCTGTCATGCTCTAGAGCTACAGGGTAACTTGACGTGAGTCCTTGCCTCAAGCTAAGGCCTGAAAAGCCCTGCTGAAGCGAAAGCGCTTAGCATTTTCCATTATGTCGTATTGGAAGTTCTGCTTTACTTGAACGTTTCTTCACTCTACCAGACACTGGGCACCCTAGTGTAGGCACCCTTTTTCCTACAAATACATTGAGTACCAGCAGTCTCCTTTGCTCTTCTAAGTAACATCCAGACTTAGAAGCCTTTCCCAGTCACTCTATGTATTCAGAGTGTAGGACAACTCGCTGCACCCTTCCTTAGGAAGTTAGGTGGACTCAGCTCTTCAACAGCTCCAGGAATTCTGTTCTCTCACGACCTACATGCCATGGAAGTCTGCCTCATTGCCCTCATTGGAGCTACACTAAGAAACACAATCTGCTTCGCCTTCTTCTAGGAACTCTTACCCAAGGACCCCATACCTACAGGAGAAAGCAGGTTGCATTCCTACTGGAATCTAAGCAAAGTTTTTCCTGTTGCACTGCAGGACTTTAGAATAGGTTTAGGCCCGAAGGGTTACCTAGAGCGTTCCAAGAATGAGGGAGTTCGATACATGCAGAAAACCCTGTGAAGAAAAGTTGATTCAGCAAGGGACCAGGGTGTAGCTAGAGTCTCTATTGACTTGTTAGAAATCAGAAGGGTTTCGGCTGCATGTTAACCGGAGAAGAAGACCTGAAGGCACAAGCCTTGCTTTCCCATGTTAAATCTCTAAACATGCTTCCCTGAAGAATCCTAAATAACACTGTTTTTACCTGGCTTCTGGTCTTTGTAGGCAGCCCTCACAAAAGAGAAGTAGTTTTCTCTAAGGAAACACGGTGCTTCCATAGCATGGGTGGGAGCTCCTGCTGTCCTGCTCTAGAGCTACAGGGAAACTTGACGTGAGTCTTTGCCTCAAGCTAAGGCCTGAAAAGCCTTGCTGAAGCGAAAGCGCTTAGCAGTTTCCATTATGTCGTATTCGAAGGTCTGCATTACTTGAACGTTTCTTCACTTTACCAGACACTAGGCACACTCGGGTAGGCACCCTTTTTCGTACAAATACAGTGAGTACCAGCAGTCTCCTTTGCTCTTCTAAGAAACATCCAGACCTAGGAGCCTTTCCCAGTCACTCTATGTAATCAGAGTGTAGGGCAACTCGCAGCACCCTTCCTTAGGAAGCTAGGTGGACTCAGCTCTTCAACAGCTCCAGGGATCTGTTCTCTCATGTCCTACATGCCATGGAAGTCTGCCTCATTGCCCTCTGTGGAGCTTCACAAAGATACACAATCTGCTTCGCCTACCTCTAGGAACTCTTACCCAATGACCCCATACCTACAGGAGAGAGGAGGCTTGCATTCCTACTGGAACCAAATCACCGTTTTTCCTGTTAAAATGCAGGACTTTAAACTAGGCTTCGGCCCAATAGCACTGGTAGAACGTTCCAAGGATGAGGGAGTTCCATATATGCAGAACACTCTGTGAAGAAAAGTTGATTCAGCAAGGGACCAGAGTGTAGCTAGAGTCTCTTTGGACTTTTTAGATAAAAGAAGGTGTCCGGGTGCATGTTCACCAGAAAAGAAGACTTGAATGCCTAAGCCTTGCGTTCCCATTTTAAATCTCTATCCATGCCAGCCTGAGATACCTAAATAACACTGCTTTGACTGGCCTCTATTCACTGTGGGCAGCCCTCGGGAAAGAAAAGGAGTTTCTCTAAGGAAACACGGTGCTTCCCTAGCATGGGTGGGAGTTCCTCCTGTCATGCTCTAGAGCTACAGGGTAACTTGACGTGAGTCCTTGCCTCAAGCTAAGGCCTGAAAAGCCCTGCTGAAGCGAAAGCGCTTAGCATTTTCCATTATGTCGTATTGGAAGTTCTGCTTTACTTGAACGTTTCTTCACTCTACCAGACACTGGGCACCCTAGTGTAGGCACCCTTTTTCCTACAAATACATTGAGTACCAGCAGTCTCCTTTGCTCTTCTAAGTAACATCCAGACTTAGAAACCTTTCCCAGTCACTCTATGTATTCAGAGTGTAGGACAACTCGCTGCACCCTTCCTTAGGAAGTTAGGTGGACTCAGCTCTTCAACAGCTCCAGGAATTCTGTTCTCTCACGACCTACATGCCATGGAAGTCTGCCTCATTGCCCTCATTGGAGCTACACTAAGAAACACAATCTGCTTCGCCTTCTTCTAGGAACTCTTACCCAAGGACCCCATACCTACAGGAGAAAGCAGGTTGCATTCCTACTGGAATCTAAGCAAAGTTGTTCCTGTTGCACTGCAGGACTTTAGAATAGGTTTAGGCCCGAAGGGTTACCTAGAGCGTTCCAAGAATGAGGGAGTTCGATACATGCAGAAAACCCTGTGAAGAAAAGTTGATTCAGCAAGGGACCAGGGTGTAGCTAGAGTCTCTATTGACTTGTTAGAAATCAGAAGGGTTTCGGCTGCATTTTAACCGGAGAAGAAGACCTGAAGGCACAAGCCTTGCTTTCCCATGTTAAATCTCTAAACATGCTTCCCTGAAGAATCCTAAATAACACTGTTTTTACCTGGCTTCTGGTCTTTGTAGGCAGCCCTCACGAAAGAGAAGTAGTTTTCTCCAAGGAAACACGGTGCTTCCATAGCATGGGTGGGAGCTCCTGCTGTCCTGCTCTAGAGCTACAGGGAAACTTGACGTGAGTCTTTGCCTCAAGCTAAGGCCTGAAAAGCCTTGCTGAAGCGAAAGCGCTTAGCAGTTTCCATTATGTCGTATTCGAAGGTCTGCATTACTTGAACGTTTCTTCACTTTACCAGACACTAGGCACACTCGGGTAGGCACCCTTTTTCGTACAAATACAGTGAGTACCAGCAGTCTCCTTTGCTCTTCTAAGAAACATCCAGACCTAGGAGCCTTTCCCAGTCACTCTATGTAATCAGAGTGTAGGGCAACTCGCAGCACCCTTCCTTAGGAAGCTAGGTGGACTCAGCTCTTCAACAGCTCCAGGGATCTGTTCTCTCATGTCCTACATGCCATGGAAGTCTGCCTCATTGCCCTCTGTGGAGCTTCACAAAGATACACAATCTGCTTCGCCTACCTCTAGGAACTCTTACCCAATGACCCCATACCTACAGGAGAGAGGAGGCTTGCATTCCTACTGGAACCAAATCACCGTTTTTCCTGTTAAAATGCAGGACTTTAAACTAGGCTTCGGCCCAATAGCACTGGTAGAACGTTCCAAGGATGAGGGAGTTCCATATATGCAGAACACTCTGTGAAGAAAAGTTGATTCAGCAAGGGACCAGAGTGTAGCTAGAGTCTCTTTGGACTTTTTAGATAAAAGAAGGTGTCCGGGTGCATGTTCACCAGAAAAGAAGACTTGAATGCCTAAGCCTTGCGTTCCCATTTTAAATCTCTATCCATGCCAGCCTGAGATACCTAAATAACACTGCTTTGACTGGCCTCTATTCACTGTGGGCAGCCCTCTGGAAAGAAAAGGAGTTTCTCTAAGGAAACACGGTGCTTCCCTAGCATGGGTGGGAGTTCCTCCTGTCATGCTCTAGAGCTACAGGGTAACTTGACGTGAGTCCTTGCCTCAAGCTAAGGCCTGAAAAGCCCTGCTGAAGCGAAAGCGCTTAGCATTTTCCATTATGTCGTATTGGAAGTTCTGCTTTACTTGAACGTTTCTTCACTCTACCAGACACTAGGCACCCTAGTGTAGGCACCCTTTTTCCTACAAATACATTGAGTACCAGCAGTCTCCTTTGCTCTTCTAAGTAACATCCAGACTTAGAAGCCTTTCCCAGTCACTCTATGTACTCAGAGTGTAGGACAACTCGCTGCACCCTTCCTTAGGAAGTTAGGTGGACTCAGCTCTTCAACAGCTCCAGGAATTCTGTTCTCTCACGACCTACATGCCATGGAAGTCTGCCTCATTGCCCTCATTGGAGCAACACTAAGAAACACAATCTGCTTCGCCTTCTTCTAGGAACTCTTACCCAAGGACCCCATACCTACAGGAGAAAGCAGGTTGCATTCCTACTGGAATCTAAGCAAAGTTGTTCCTGTTGCACTGCAGGACTTTAGAATAGGTTTAGGCCTGAAGGGTTACCTAGAGCGTTCCAAGAATGAGGGAGTTCGATACATGCAGAAAACCCTGTGAAGAAAAGTTGATTCAGCAAGGGACCAGGGTGTAGCTAGAGTCTCTATTGACTTGTTAGAAATCAGAAGGGTTTCGGCTGCATGTTAACCGGAGAAGAAGACCTGAAGGCACAAGCCTTGCTTTCCCATGTTAAATCTCTAAACATGCTTCCCTGAAGAAGCCTAAATAACACTGTTTTTACCTGGCTTCTGGTCTTTGTAGGCAGCCCTCACGAAAGAGAAGTAGTTTTCTCTAAGGAAACACGGTGCTTCCATAGCATGGGTGGGAGCTCCTGCTGTCCTGCTCTAGAGCTACAGGGAAACTTGACGTGAGTCTTTGCCTCAAGCTAAGGCCTGAAAAGCCTTGCTGAAGCGAAAGCGCTTAGCAGTTTCCATTATGTCGTATTCGAAGGTCTGCATTACTTGAACGTTTCTTCACTTTACCAGACACTAGGCACACTCGGGTAGGCACCCTTTTTCGTACAAATACAGTGAGTACCAGCAGTCTCCTTTGCTCTTCTAAGAAACATCCAGACCTAGGAGCCTTTCCCAGTCACTCTATGTAATCAGAGTGTAGGGCAACTCGCAGCACCCTTCCTTAGGAAGCTAGGTGGACTCAGCTCTTCAACAGCTCCAGGGATCTGTTCTCTCATGTCCTACATGCCATGGAAGTCTGCCTCATTGCCCTCTGTGGAGCTTCACAAAGATACACAATCTGCTTCGCCTACCTCTAGGAACTCTTACCCAATGACCCCATACCTACAGGAGAGAGGAGGCTTGCATTCCTACTGGAACCAAATCACCGTTTTTCCTGTTAAAATGCAGGACTTTAAACTAGGCTTCGGCCCAATAGCACTGGTAGAACGTTCCAAGGATGAGGGAGTTCCATATATGCAGAACACTCTGTGAAGAAAAGTTGATTCAGCAAGGGACCAGAGTGTAGCTAGAGTCTCTTTGGACTTTTTAGATAAAAGAAGGTGTCCGGGTGCATGTTCACCAGAAAAGAAGACTTGAATGCCTAAGCCTTGCGTTCCCATTTTAAATCTCTATCCATGCCAGCCTGAGATACCTAAATAACACTGCTTTGACTGGCCTCTATTCACTGTGGGCAGCCCTCTGGAAAGAAAAGGAGTTTCTCTAAGGAAACACGGTGCTTCCCTAGCATGGGTGGGAGTTCCTCCTGTCATGCTCTAGAGCTACAGGGTAACTTGACGTGAGTCCTTGCCTCAAGCTAAGGCCTGAAAAGCCCTGCTGAAGCGAAAGCGCTTAGCATTTTCCATTATGTCGTATTGGAAGTTCTGCTTTACTTGAACGTTTCTTCACTCTACCAGACACTAGGCACCCTAGTGTAGGCACCCTTTTTCCTACAAATACATTGAGTACCAGCAGTCTCCTTTGCTCTTCTAAGTAACATCCAGACTTAGAAGCCTTTCCCAGTCACTCTATGTACTCAGAGTGTAGGACAAGTCGCTGCACCCTTCCTTAGGAAGTTAGGTGGACTCAGCTCTTCAACAGCTCCAGGAATTCTGTTCTCTCACGACCTACATGCCATGGAAGTCTGCCTCATTGCCCTCATTGGAGCAACACTAAGAAACACAATCTGCTTCGCCTTCTTCTAGGAACTCTTACCCAAGGACCCCATACCTACAGGAGAAAGCAGGTTGCATTCCTACTGGAATCTAAGCAAAGTTTTTCCTGTTACACTGCAGGACTTTAGAATAGGTTTAGGCCCGAAGGGTTACCTAGAGCGTTCCAAGAATGAGGGAGTTCGATACATGCAGAAAACCCTGTGAAGAAAAGTTGATTCAGCAAGGGACCAGGGTGTAACTAGAGTCTCTATTGACTTGTTAGAAATCAGAAGGGTTTCGGCTGCATATTAACCGGAGAAGAAGACCTGAAGGCACAAGCCTTGCTTTCCCATGTTAAATCTCTAAACATGCTTCCCTGAAGAAGCCTAAATAACACTGTTTTTACCTGGCTTCTGGTCTTTGTAGGCAGCCCTCACGAAAGAGAAGTAGTTTTCTCTAAGGAAACACGGTGCTTCCATAGCATGGGTGGGAGCTCCTGCTGTCCTGCTCTAGAGCTACAGGGAAACTTGACGTGAGTCTTTGCCTCAAGCTAAGGCCTGAAAAGCCTTGCTGAAGCGAAAGCGCTTAGCAGTTTCCATTATGTCGTATTCGAAGGTCTGCATTACTTGAACGTTTCTTCACTTTACCAGACACTAGGCACACTCGGGTAGGCACCCTTTTTCGTACAAATACAGTGAGTACCAGCAGTCTCCTTTGCTCTTCTAAGAAACATCCAGACCTAGGAGCCTTTCCCAGTCACTCTATGTAATCAGAGTGTAGGGCAACTCGCAGCACCCTTCCTTAGGAAGCTAGGTGGACTCAGCTCTTCAACAGCTCCAGGGATCTGTTCTCTCATGTCCTACATGCCATGGAAGTCTGCCTCATTGCCCTCTGTGGAGCTTCACAAAGATACACAATCTGCTTCGCCTACCTCTAGGAACTCTTACCCAATGACCCCATACCTACAGGAGAGAGGAGGCTTGCATTCCTACTGGAACCAAATCACCGTTTTTCCTGTTAAAATGCAGGACTTTAAACTAGGCTTCGGCCCAATAGCACTGGTAGAACGTTCCAAGGATGAGGGAGTTCCATATATGCAGAACACTCTGTGAAGAAAAGTTGATTCAGCAAGGGACCAGAGTGTAGCTAGAGTCTCTTTGGACTTTTTAGATAAAAGAAGGTGTCCGGGTGCATGTTCACCAGAAAAGAAGACTTGAATGCCTAAGCCTTGCGTTCCCATTTTAAATCTCTATCCATGCCAGCCTGAGATACCTAAATAACACTGCTTTGACTGGCCTCTATTCACTGTGGGCAGCCCTCTGGAAAGAAAAGGAGTTTCTCTAAGGAAACACGGTGCTTCCCTAGCATGGGTGGGAGTTCCTCCTGTCATGCTCTAGAGCTACAGGGTAACTTGACGTGAGTCCTTGCCTCAAGCTAAGGCCTGAAAAGCCCTGCTGAAGCGAAAGCGCTTAGCATTTTCCATTATGTCGTATTGGAAGTTCTGCTTTACTTGAACGTTTCTTCACTCTACCAGACACTAGGCACCCTAGTGTAGGCACCCTTTTTCCTACAAATACATTGAGTACCAGCAGTCTCCTTTGCTCTTCTAAGTAACATCCAGACTTAGAAGCCTTTCCCAGTCACTCTATGTACTCAGAGTGTAGGACAACTCGCTGCACCCTTCCTTAGGAAGTTAGGTGGACTCAGCTCTTCAACAGCTCCAGGAATTCTGTTCTCTCACGACCTACATGCCATGGAAGTCTGCCTCATTGCCCTCATTGGAGCAACACTAAGAAACACAATCTGCTTCGCCTTCTTCTAGGAACTCTTACCCAAGGACCCCATACCTACAGGAGAAAGCAGGTTGCATTCCTACTGGAATCTAAGCAAAGTTTTTCCTGTTACACTGCAGGACTTTAGAATAGGTTTAGGCCCGAAGGGTTACCTAGAGCGTTCCAAGAATGAGGGAGTTCGATACATGCAGAAAACCCTGTGAAGAAAAGTTGATTCAGCAAGGGACCAGGGTGTAGCTAGAGTCTCTATTGACTTGTTAGAAATCAGAAGGGTTTCGGCTGCATGTTAACCGGAGAAGAAGACCTGAAGGCACAAGCCTTGCTTTCCCATGTTAAATCTCTAAACATGCTTCCCTGAAGAAGCCTAAATAACACTGTTTTTACCTGGCTTCTGGTCTTTGTAGGCAGCCCTCACGAAAGAGAAGTAGTTTTCTCTAAGGAAACACGGTGCTTCCATAGCATGGGTGGGAGCTCCTGCTGTCCTGCTCTAGAGCTACAGGGCAACTTGACGTGAGTGTTTGCCTCAAGCTAAGGCCTGAAAAGCCTTGCTGAAGCGAAAGCGCTTAGCAGTTTCCATTATGTCGTATTCGAAGGTCTGCATTACTTGAACGTTTCTTCACTTTACCAGACACTAGGCACACTCGGGTAGGCACCCTTTTTCGTACAAATACAGTGAGTACCAGCAGTCTCCTTTGCTCTTCTAAGAAACATCCAGACCTAGGAGCCTTTCCCAGTCACTCTATGTAATCAGAGTGTAGGGCAACTCGCAGCACCCTTCCTTAGGAAGCTAGGTGGACTCAGCTCTTCAACAGCTCCAGGGATCTGTTCTCTCATGTCCTACATGCCATGGAAGTCTGCCTCATTGCCCTCTGTGGAGCTTCACAAAGATACACAATCTGCTTCGCCTACCTCTAGGAACTCTTACCCAATGACCCCATACCTACAGGAGAGAGGAGGCTTGCATTCCTACTGGAACCAAATCACCGTTTTTCCTGTTAAAATGCAGGACTTTAAACTAGGCTTCGGCCCAATAGCACTGGTAGAACGTTCCAAGGATGAGGGAGTTCCATATATGCAGAACACTCTGTGAAGAAAAGTTGATTCAGCAAGGGACCAGAGTGTAGCTAGAGTCTCTTTGGACTTTTTAGATAAAAGAAGGTGTCCGGGTGCATGTTCACCAGAAAAGAAGACTTGAATGCCTAAGCCTTGCGTTCCCATTTTAAATCTCTATCCATGCCAGCCTGAGATACCTAAATAACACTGCTTTGACTGGCCTCTATTCACTGTGGGCAGCCCTCTGGAAAGAAAAGGAGTTTCTCTAAGGAAACACGGTGCTTCCCTAGCATGGGTGGGAGTTCCTCCTGTCATGCTCTAGAGCTACAGGGTAACTTGACGTGAGTCCTTGCCTCAAGCTAAGGCCTGAAAAGCCCTGCTGAAGCGAAAGCGCTTAGCATTTTCCATTATGTCGTATTGGAAGTTCTGCTTTACTTGAACGTTTCTTCACTCTACCAGACACTGGGCACCCTAGTGTAGGCACCCTTTTTCCTACAAATACATTGAGTACCAGCAGTCTCCTTTGCTCTTCTAAGTAACATCCAGACTTAGAAGCCTTTCCCAGTCACTCTATGTATTCAGAGTGTAGGACAACTCGCTGCACCCTTCCTTAGGAAGTTAGGTGGACTCAGCTCTTCAACAGCTCCAGGAATTCTGTTCTCTCACGACCTACATGCCATGGAAGTCTGCCTCATTGCCCTCATTGGAGCAACACTAAGAAACACAATCTGCTTCGCCTTCTTCTAGGAACTCTTACCCAAGGACCCCATACCTACAGGAGAAAGCAGGTTGCATTCCTACTGGAATCTAAGCAAAGTTTTTCCTGTTACACTGCAGGACTTTAGAATAGGTTTAGGCCCGAAGGGTTACCTAGAGCGTTCCAAGAATGAGGGAGTTCGATACATGCAGAAAACCCTGTGAAGAAAAGTTGATTCAGCAAGGGACCAGGGTGTAGCTAGAGTCTCTATTGACTTGTTAGAAATCAGAAGGGTTTCGGCTGCATGTTAACCGGAGAAGAAGACCTGAAGGCACAAGCCTTGCTTTCCCATGTTAAATCTCTAAACATGCTTCCCTGAAGAAGCCTAAATAACACTGTTTTTACCTGGCTTCTGGTCTTTGTAGGCAGCCCTCACGAAAGAGAAGTAGTTTTCTCTAAGGAAACACGGTGCTTCCATAGCATGGGTGGGAGCTCCTGCTGTCCTGCTCTAGAGCTACAGGGCAACTTGACGTGAGTGTTTGCCTCAAGCTAAGGCCTGAAAAGCCTTGCTGAAGCGAAAGCGCTTAGCAGTTTCCATTATGTCGTATTCGAAGGTCTGCATTACTTGAACGTTTCTTCACTTTACCAGACACTAGGCACACTCGGGTAGGCACCCTTTTTCGTACAAATACAGTGAGTACCAGCAGTCTCCTTTGCTCTTCTAAGAAACATCCAGACCTAGGAGCCTTTCCCAGTCACTCTATGTAATCAGAGTGTAGGGCAACTCGCAGCACCCTTCCTTAGGAAGCTAGGTGGACTCAGCTCTTCAACAGCTCCAGGGATCTGTTCTCTCATGTCCTACATGCCATGGAAGTCTGCCTCATTGCCCTCTGTGGAGCTTCACAAAGATACACAATCTGCTTCGCCTACCTCTAGGAACTCTTACCCAATGACCCCATACCTACAGGAGAGAGGAGGCTTGCATTCCTACTGGAACCAAATCACCGTTTTTCCTGTTAAAATGCAGGACTTTAAACTAGGCTTCGGCCCAATAGCACTGGTAGAACGTTCCAAGGATGAGGGAGTTCCATATATGCAGAACACTCTGTGAAGAAAAGTTGATTCAGCAAGGGACCAGAGTGTAGCTAGAGTCTCTTTGGACTTTTTAGATAAAAGAAGGTGTCCGGGTGCATGTTCACCAGAAAAGAAGACTTGAATGCCTAAGCCTTGCGTTCCCATTTTAAATCTCTATCCATGCCAGCCTGAGATACCTAAATAACACTGCTTTGACTGGCCTCTATTCACTGTGGGCAGCCCTCTGGAAAGAAAAGGAGTTTCTCTAAGGAAACACGGTGCTTCCCTAGCATGGGTGGGAGTTCCTCCTGTCATGCTCTAGAGCTACAGGGTAACTTGACGTGAGTCCTTGCCTCAAGCTAAGGCCTGAAAAGCCCTGCTGAAGCGAAAGCGCTTAGCATTTTCCATTATGTCGTATTGGAAGTTCTGCTTTACTTGAACGTTTCTTCACTCTACCAGACACTGGGCACCCTAGTGTAGGCACCCTTTTTCCTACAAATACATTGAGTACCAGCAGTCTCCTTTGCTCTTCTAAGTAACATCCAGACTTAGAAGCCTTTCCCAGTCACTCTATGTATTCAGAGTGTAGGACAACTCGCTGCACCCTTCCTTAGGAAGTTAGGTGGACTCAGCTCTTCAACAGCTCCAGGAATTCTGTTCTCTCACGACCTACATGCCATGGAAGTCTGCCTCATTGCCCTCATTGGAGCTACACTAAGAAACACAATCTGCTTCGCCTTCTTCTAGGAACTCTTACCCAAGGACCCCATACCTACAGGAGAAAGCAGGTTGCATTCCTACTGGAATCTAAGCAAAGTTTTTCCTGTTACACTGCAGGACTTTAGAATAGGTTTAGGCCCGAAGGGTTACCTAGAGCGTTCCAAGAATGAGGGAGTTCGATACATGCAGAAAACCCTGTGAAGAAAAGTTGATTCAGCAAGGGACCAGGGTGTAGCTAGAGTCTCTATTGACTTGTTAGAAATCAGAAGGGTTTCGGCTGCATGTTAACCGGAGAAGAAGACCTGAAGGCACAAGCCTTGCTTTCCCATGTTAAATCTCTAAACATGCTTCCCTGAAGAAGCCTAAATAACACTGTTTTTACCTGGCTTCTGGTCTTTGTAGGCAGCCCTCACGAAAGAGAAGTAGTTTTCTCTAAGGAAACACGGTGCTTCCATAGCATGGGTGGGAGCTCCTGCTGTCCTGCTCTAGAGCTACAGGGCAACTTGACGTGAGTCTTTGCCTCAAGCTAAGGCCTGAAAAGCCTTGCTGAAGCGAAAGCGCTTAGCAGTTTCCATTATGTCGTATTCGAAGGTCTGCATTACTTGAACGTTTCTTCACTTTACCAGACACTAGGCACACTCGGGTAGGCACCCTTTTTCGTACAAATACAGTGAGTACCAGCAGTCTCCTTTGCTCTTCTAAGAAACATCCAGACCTAGGAGCCTTTCCCAGTCACTCTATGTAATCAGAGTGTAGGGCAACTCGCAGCACCCTTCCTTAGGAAGCTAGGTGGACTCAGCTCTTCAACAGCTCCAGGGATCTGTTCTCTCATGTCCTACATGCCATGGAAGTCTGCCTCATTGCCCTCTGTGGAGCTTCACAAAGATACACAATCTGCTTCGCCTACCTCTAGGAACTCTTACCCAATGACCCCATACCTACAGGAGAGAGGAGGCTTGCATTCCTACTGGAACCAAATCACCGTTTTTCCTGTTAAAATGCAGGACTTTAAACTAGGCTTCGGCCCAATAGCACTGGTAGAACGTTCCAAGGATGAGGGAGTTCCATATATGCAGAACACTCTGTGAAGAAAAGTTGATTCAGCAAGGGACCAGAGTGTAGCTAGAGTCTCTTTGGACTTTTTAGATAAAAGAAGGTGTCCGGGTGCATGTTCACCAGAAAAGAAGACTTGAATGCCTAAGCCTTGCGTTCCCATTTTAAATCTCTATCCATGCCAGCCTGAGATACCTAAATAACACTGCTTTGACTGGCCTCTATTCACTGTGGGCAGCCCTCTGGAAAGAAAAGGAGTTTCTCTAAGGAAACACGGTGCTTCCCTAGCATGGGTGGGAGTTCCTCCTGTCATGCTCTAGAGCTACAGGGTAACTTGACGTGAGTCCTTGCCTCAAGCTAAGGCCTGAAAAGCCCTGCTGAAGCGAAAGCGCTTAGCATTTTCCATTATGTCGTATTGGAAGTTCTGCTTTACTTGAACGTTTCTTCACTCTACCAGACACTAGGCACCCTAGTGTAGGCACCCTTTTTCCTACAAATACATTGAGTACCAGCAGTCTCCTTTGCTCTTCTAAGTAACATCCAGACTTAGAAGCCTTTCCCAGTCACTCTATGTATTCAGAGTGTAGGACAACTCGCTGCACCCTTCCTTAGGAAGTTAGGTGGACTCAGCTCTTCAACAGCTCCAGGAATTCTGTTCTCTCACGACCTACATGCCATGGAAGTCTGCCTCATTGCCCTCATTGGAGCAACACTAAGAAACACAATCTGCTTCGCCTTCTTCTAGGAACTCTTACCCAAGGACCCCATACCTACAGGAGAAAGCAGGTTGCATTCCTACTGGAATCTAAGCAAAGTTTTTCCTGTTAGACTGCAGGACTTTAGAATAGGTTTAGGCCCGAAGGGTTACCTAGAGCGTTCCAAGAATGAGGGAGTTCGATACATGCAGAAAACCCTGTGAAGAAAAGTTGATTCAGCAAGGGACCAGGGTGTAGCTAGAGTCTCTATTGACTTGTTAGAAATCAGAAGGGTTTCGGCTGCATTTTAACCGGAGAAGAAGACCTGAAGGCACAAGCCTTGCTTTCCCATGTTAAATCTCTAAACATGCTTCCCTGAAGAATCCTAAATAACACTGTTTTTACCTGGCTTCTGGTCTTTGTAGGCAGCCCTCACGAAAGAGAAGTAGTTTTCTCTAAGGAAACACGGTGCTTCCATAGCATGGGTGGGAGCTCCTGCTGTCCTGCTCTAGAGCTACAGGGAAACTTGACGTGAGTCTTTGCCTCAAGCTAAGGCCTGAAAAGCCTTGCTGAAGCGAAAGCGCTTAGCAGTTTCCATTATGTCGTATTCGAAGGTCTGCATTACTTGAACGTTTCTTCACTTTACCAGACACTAGGCACACTCGGGTAGGCACCCTTTTTCGTACAAATACAGTGAGTACCAGCAGTCTCCTTTGCTCTTCTAAGAAACATCCAGACCTAGGAGCCTTTCCCAGTCACTCTATGTAATCAGAGTGTAGGGCAACTCGCAGCACCCTTCCTTAGGAAGCTAGGTGGACTCAGCTCTTCAACAGCTCCAGGGATCTGTTCTCTCATGTCCTACATGCCATGGAAGTCTGCCTCATTGCCCTCTGTGGAGCTTCACAAAGATACACAATCTGCTTCGCCTACCTCTAGGAACTCTTACCCAATGACCCCATACCTACAGGAGAGAGGAGGCTTGCATTCCTACTGGAACCAAATCACCGTTTTTCCTGTTAAAATGCAGGACTTTAAACTAGGCTTCGGCCCAATAGCACTGGTAGAACGTTCCAAGGATGAGGGAGTTCCATATATGCAGAACACTCTGTGAAGAAAAGTTGATTCAGCAAGGGACCAGAGTGTAGCTAGAGTCTCTTTGGACTTTTTAGATAAAAGAAGGTGTCCGGGTGCATGTTCACCAGAAAAGAAGACTTGAATGCCTAAGCCTTGCGTTCCCATTTTAAATCTCTATCCATGCCAGCCTGAGATACCTAAATAACACTGCTTTGACTGGCCTCTATTCACTGTGGGCAGCCCTCTGGAAAGAAAAGGAGTTTCTCTAAGGAAACACGGTGCTTCCCTAGCATGGGTGGGAGTTCCTCCTGTCATGCTCTAGAGCTACAGGGTAACTTGACGTGAGTCCTTGCCTCAAGCTAAGGCCTGAAAAGCCCTGCTGAAGCGAAAGCGCTTAGCATTTTCCATTATGTCGTATTGGAAGTTCTGCTTTACTTGAACGTTTCTTCACTCTACCAGACACTAGGCACCCTAGTGTAGGCACCCTTTTTCCTACAAATACATTGAGTACCAGCAGTCTCCTTTGCTCTTCTAAGTAACATCCAGACTTAGAAGCCTTTCCCAGTCACTCTATGTACTCAGAGTGTAGGACAAGTCGCTGCACCCTTCCTTAGGAAGTTAGGTGGACTCAGCTCTTCAACAGCTCCAGGAATTCTGTTCTCTCACGACCTACATGCCATGGAAGTCTGCCTCATTGCCCTCATTGGAGCAACACTAAGAAACACAATCTGCTTCGCCTTCTTCTAGGAACTCTTACCCAAGGACCCCATACCTACAGGAGAAAGCAGGTTGCATTCCTACTGGAATCTAAGCAAAGTTTTTCCTGTTACACTGCAGGACTTTAGAATAGGTTTAGGCCCGAAGGGTTACCTAGAGCGTTCCAAGAATGAGGGAGTTCGATACATGCAGAAAACCCTGTGAAGAAAAGTTGATTCAGCAAGGGACCAGGGTGTAACTAGAGTCTCTATTGACTTGTTAGAAATCAGAAGGGTTTCGGCTGCATATTAACCGGAGAAGAAGACCTGAAGGCACAAGCCTTGCTTTCCCATGTTAAATCTCTAAACATGCTTCCCTGAAGAAGCCTAAATAACACTGTTTTTACCTGGCTTCTGGTCTTTGTAGGCAGCCCTCACGAAAGAGAAGTAGTTTTCTCTAAGGAAACACGGTGCTTCCATAGCATGGGTGGGAGCTCCTGCTGTCCTGCTCTAGAGCTACAGGGCAACTTGACGTGAGTCTTTGCCTCAAGCTAAGGCCTGAAAAGCCTTGCTGAAGCGAAAGCGCTTAGCAGTTTCCATTATGTCGTATTCGAAGGTCTGCATTACTTGAACGTTTCTTCACTTTACCAGACACTAGGCACACTCGGGTAGGCACCCTTTTTCGTACAAATACAGTGAGTACCAGCAGTCTCCTTTGCTCTTCTAAGAAACATCCAGACCTAGGAGCCTTTCCCAGTCACTCTATGTAATCAGAGTGTAGGGCAACTCGCAGCACCCTTCCTTAGGAAGCTAGGTGGACTCAGCTCTTCAACAGCTCCAGGGATCTGTTCTCTCATGTCCTACATGCCATGGAAGTCTGCCTCATTGCCCTCTGTGGAGCTTCACAAAGATACACAATCTGCTTCGCCTACCTCTAGGAACTCTTACCCAATGACCCCATACCTACAGGAGAGAGGAGGCTTGCATTCCTACTGGAACCAAATCACCGTTTTTCCTGTTAAAATGCAGGACTTTAAACTAGGCTTCGGCCCAATAGCACTGGTAGAACGTTCCAAGGATGAGGGAGTTCCATATATGCAGAACACTCTGTGAAGAAAAGTTGATTCAGCAAGGGACCAGAGTGTAGCTAGAGTCTCTTTGGACTTTTTAGATAAAAGAAGGTGTCCGGGTGCATGTTCACCAGAAAAGAAGACTTGAATGCCTAAGCCTTGCGTTCCCATTTTAAATCTCTATCCATGCCAGCCTGAGATACCTAAATAACACTGCTTTGACTGGCCTCTATTCACTGTGGGCAGCCCTCTGGAAAGAAAAGGAGTTTCTCTAAGGAAACACGGTGCTTCCCTAGCATGGGTGGGAGTTCCTCCTGTCATGCTCTAGAGCTACAGGGTAACTTGACGTGAGTCCTTGCCTCAAGCTAAGGCCTGAAAAGCCCTGCTGAAGCGAAAGCGCTTAGCATTTTCCATTATGTCGTATTGGAAGTTCTGCTTTACTTGAACGTTTCTTCACTCTACCAGACACTAGGCACCCTAGTGTAGGCACCCTTTTTCCTACAAATACATTGAGTACCAGCAGTCTCCTTTGCTCTTCTAAGTAACATCCAGACTTAGAAGCCTTTCCCAGTCACTCTATGTATTCAGAGTGTAGGACAACTCGCTGCACCCTTCCTTAGGAAGTTAGGTGGACTCAGCTCTTCAACAGCTCCAGGAATTCTGTTCTCTCACGACCTACATGCCATGGAAGTCTGCCTCATTGCCCTCATTGGAGCAACACTAAGAAACACAATCTGCTTCGCCTTCTTCTAGGAACTCTTACCCAAGGACCCCATACCTACAGGAGAAAGCAGGTTGCATTCCTACTGGAATCTAAGCAAAGTTTTTCCTGTTAGACTGCAGGACTTTAGAATAGGTTTAGGCCCGAAGGGTTACCTAGAGCGTTCCAAGAATGAGGGAGTTCGATACATGCAGAAAACCCTGTGAAGAAAAGTTGATTCAGCAAGGGACCAGGGTGTAGCTAGAGTCTCTATTGACTTGTTAGAAATCAGAAGGGTTTCGGCTGCATGTTAACCGGAGAAGAAGACCTGAAGGCACAAGCCTTGCTTTCCCATGTTAAATCTCTAAACATGCTTCCCTGAAGAATCCTAAATAACACTGTTTTTACCTGGCTTCTGGTCTTTGTAGGCAGCCCTCACGAAAGAGAAGTAGTTTTCTCTAAGGAAACACGGTGCTTCCATAGCATGGGTGGGAGCTCCTGCTGTCCTGCTCTAGAGCTACAGGGAAACTTGACGTGAGTCTTTGCCTCAAGCTAAGGCCTGAAAAGCCTTGCTGAAGCGAAAGCGCTTAGCAGTTTCCATTATGTCGTATTCGAAGGTCTGCATTACTTGAACGTTTCTTCACTTTACCAGACACTAGGCACACTCGGGTAGGCACCCTTTTTCGTACAAATACAGTGAGTACCAGCAGTCTCCTTTGCTCTTCTAAGAAACATCCAGACCTAGGAGCCTTTCCCAGTCACTCTATGTAATCAGAGTGTAGGGCAACTCGCAGCACCCTTCCTTAGGAAGCTAGGTGGACTCAGCTCTTCAACAGCTCCAGGGATCTGTTCTCTCATGTCCTACATGCCATGGAAGTCTGCCTCATTGCCCTCTGTGGAGCTTCACAAAGATACACAATCTGCTTCGCCTACCTCTAGGAACTCTTACCCAATGACCCCATACCTACAGGAGAGAGGAGGCTTGCATTCCTACTGGAACCAAATCACCGTTTTTCCTGTTAAAATGCAGGACTTTAAACTAGGCTTCGGCCCAATAGCACTGGTAGAACGTTCCAAGGATGAGGGAGTTCCATATATGCAGAACACTCTGTGAAGAAAAGTTGATTCAGCAAGGGACCAGAGTGTAGCTAGAGTCTCTTTGGACTTTTTAGATAAAAGAAGGTGTCCGGGTGCATGTTCACCAGAAAAGAAGACTTGAATGCCTAAGCCTTGCGTTCCCATTTTAAATCTCTATCCATGCCAGCCTGAGATACCTAAATAACACTGCTTTGACTGGCCTCTATTCACTGTGGGCAGCCCTCTGGAAAGAAAAGGAGTTTCTCTAAGGAAACACGGTGCTTCCCTAGCATGGGTGGGAGTTCCTCCTGTCATGCTCTAGAGCTACAGGGTAACTTGACGTGAGTCCTTGCCTCAAGCTAAGGCCTGAAAAGCCCTGCTGAAGCGAAAGCGCTTAGCATTTTCCATTATGTCGTATTGGAAGTTCTGCTTTACTTGAACGTTTCTTCACTCTACCAGACACTAGGCACCCTAGTGTAGGCACCCTTTTTCCTACAAATACATTGAGTACCAGCAGTCTCCTTTGCTCTTCTAAGTAACATCCAGACTTAGAAGCCTTTCCCAGTCACTCTATGTATTCAGAGTGTAGGACAACTCGCTGCACCCTTCCTTAGGAAGTTAGGTGGACTCAGCTCTTCAACAGCTCCAGGAATTCTGTTCTCTCACGACCTACATGCCATGGAAGTCTGCCTCATTGCCCTCATTGGAGCAACACTAAGAAACACAATCTGCTTCGCCTTCTTCTAGGAACTCTTACCCAAGGACCCCATACCTACAGGAGAAAGCAGGTTGCATTCCTACTGGAATCTAAGCAAAGTTTTTCCTGTTAGACTGCAGGACTTTAGAATAGGTTTAGGCCCGAAGGGTTACCTAGAGCGTTCCAAGAATGAGGGAGTTCGATACATGCAGAAAACCCTGTGAAGAAAAGTTGATTCAGCAAGGGACCAGGGTGTAGCTAGAGTCTCTATTGACTTGTTAGAAATCAGAAGGGTTTCGGCTGCATTTTAACCGGAGAAGAAGACCTGAAGGCACAAGCCTTGCTTTCCCATGTTAAATCTCTAAACATGCTTCCCTGAAGAATCCTAAATAACACTGTTTTTACCTGGCTTCTGGTCTTTGTAGGCAGCCCTCACGAAAGAGAAGTAGTTTTCTCTAAGGAAACACGGTGCTTCCATAGCATGGGTGGGAGCTCCTGCTGTCCTGCTCTAGAGCTACAGGGAAACTTGACGTGAGTCTTTGCCTCAAGCTAAGGCCTGAAAAGCCTTGCTGAAGCGAAAGCGCTTAGCAGTTTCCATTATGTCGTATTCGAAGGTCTGCATTACTTGAACGTTTCTTCACTTTACCAGACACTAGGCACACTCGGGTAGGCACCCTTTTTCGTACAAATACAGTGAGTACCAGCAGTCTCCTTTGCTCTTCTAAGAAACATCCAGACCTAGGAGCCTTTCCCAGTCACTCTATGTAATCAGAGTGTAGGGCAACTCGCAGCACCCTTCCTTAGGAAGCTAGGTGGACTCAGCTCTTCAACAGCTCCAGGGATCTGTTCTCTCATGTCCTACATGCCATGGAAGTCTGCCTCATTGCCCTCTGTGGAGCTTCACAAAGATACACAATCTGCTTCGCCTACCTCTAGGAACTCTTACCCAATGACCCCATACCTACAGGAGAGAGGAGGCTTGCATTCCTACTGGAACCAAATCACCGTTTTTCCTGTTAAAATGCAGGACTTTAAACTAGGCTTCGGCCCAATAGCACTGGTAGAACGTTCCAAGGATGAGGGAGTTCCATATATGCAGAACACTCTGTGAAGAAAAGTTGATTCAGCAAGGGACCAGAGTGTAGCTAGAGTCTCTTTGGACTTTTTAGATAAAAGAAGGTGTCCGGGTGCATGTTCACCAGAAAAGAAGACTTGAATGCCTAAGCCTTGCGTTCCCATTTTAAATCTCTATCCATGCCAGCCTGAGATACCTAAATAACACTGCTTTGACTGGCCTCTATTCACTGTGGGCAGCCCTCTGGAAAGAAAAGGAGTTTCTCTAAGGAAACACGGTGCTTCCCTAGCATGGGTGGGAGTTCCTCCTGTCATGCTCTAGAGCTACAGGGTAACTTGACGTGAGTCCTTGCCTCAAGCTAAGGCCTGAAAAGCCCTGCTGAAGCGAAAGCGCTTAGCATTTTCCATTATGTCGTATTGGAAGTTCTGCTTTACTTGAACGTTTCTTCACTCTACCAGAGACTAGGCACCCTAGTGTAGGCACCCTTTTTCCTACAAATACATTGAGTACCAGCAGTCTCCTTTGCTCTTCTAAGTAACATCCAGACTTAGAAGCCTTTCCCAGTCACTCTATGTATTCAGAGTGTAGGACAACTCGCTGCACCCTTCCTTAGGAAGTTAGGTGGACTCAGCTCTTCAACAGCTCCAGGAATTCTGTTCTCTCACGACCTACATGCCATGGAAGTCTGCCTCATTGCCCGCATTGGAGCAACACTAAGAAACACAATCTGCTTCGCCTTCTTCTAGGAACTCTTACCCAAGGACCCCATACCTACAGGAGAAAGCAGGTTGCATTCCTACTGGAATCTAAGCAAAGTTTTTCCTGTTAGACTGCAGGACTTTAGAATAGGTTTAGGCCCGAAGGGTTACCTAGAGCGTTCCAAGAATGAGGGAGTTCGATACATGCAGAAAACCCTGTGAAGAAAAGTTGATTCAGCAAGGGACCAGGGTGTAGCTAGAGTCTCTATTGACTTGTTAGAAATCAGAAGGGTTTCGGCTGCATTTTAACCGGAGAAGAAGACCTGAAGGCACAAGCCTTGCTTTCCCATGTTAAATCTCTAAACATGCTTCCCTGAAGAATCCTAAATAACACTGTTTTTACCTGGCTTCTGGTCTTTGTAGGCAGCCCTCACGAAAGAGAAGTAGTTTTCTCTAAGGAAACACGGTGCTTCCATAGCATGGGTGGGAGCTCCTGCTGTCCTGCTCTAGAGCTACAGGGAAACTTGACGTGAGTCTTTGCCTCAAGCTAAGGCCTGAAAAGCCTTGCTGAAGCGAAAGCGCTTAGCAGTTTCCATTATGTCGTATTCGAAGGTCTGCATTACTTGAACGTTTCTTCACTTTACCAGACACTAGGCACACTCGGGTAGGCACCCTTTTTCGTACAAATACAGTGAGTACCAGCAGTCTCCTTTGCTCTTCTAAGAAACATCCAGACCTAGGAGCCTTTCCCAGTCACTCTATGTAATCAGAGTGTAGGGCAACTCGCAGCACCCTTCCTTAGGAAGCTAGGTGGACTCAGCTCTTCAACAGCTCCAGGGATCTGTTCTCTCATGTCCTACATGCCATGGAAGTCTGCCTCATTGCCCTCTGTGGAGCTTCACAAAGATACACAATCTGCTTCGCCTACCTCTAGGAACTCTTACCCAATGACCCCATACCTACAGGAGAGAGGAGGCTTGCATTCCTACTGGAACCAAATCACCGTTTTTCCTGTTAAAATGCAGGACTTTAAACTAGGCTTCGGCCCAATAGCACTGGTAGAACGTTCCAAGGATGAGGGAGTTCCATATATGCAGAACACTCTGTGAAGAAAAGTTGATTCAGCAAGGGACCAGAGTGTAGCTAGAGTCTCTTTGGACTTTTTAGATAAAAGAAGGTGTCCGGGTGCATGTTCACCAGAAAAGAAGACTTGAATGCCTAAGCCTTGCGTTCCCATTTTAAATCTCTATCCATGCCAGCCTGAGATACCTAAATAACACTGCTTTGACTGGCCTCTATTCACTGTGGGCAGCCCTCTGGAAAGAAAAGGAGTTTCTCTAAGGAAACACGGTGCTTCCCTAGCATGGGTGGGAGTTCCTCCTGTCATGCTCTAGAGCTACAGGGTAACTTGACGTGAGTCCTTGCCTCAAGCTAAGGCCTGAAAAGCCCTGCTGAAGCGAAAGCGCTTAGCATTTTCCATTATGTCGTATTGGAAGTTCTGCTTTACTTGAACGTTTCTTCACTCTACCAGACACTAGGCACCCTAGTGTAGGCACCCTTTTTCCTACAAATACATTGAGTACCAGCAGTCTCCTTTGCTCTTCTAAGTAACATCCAGACTTAGAAGCCTTTCCCAGTCACTCTATGTACTCAGAGTGTAGGACAACTCGCTGCACCCTTCCTTAGGAAGTTAGGTGGACTCAGCTCTTCAACAGCTCCAGGAATTCTGTTCTCTCACGACCTACATGCCATGGAAGTCTGCCTCATTGCCCTCATTGGAGCAACACTAAGAAACACAATCTGCTTCGCCTTCTTCTAGGAACTCTTACCCAAGGACCCCATACCTACAGGAGAAAGCAGGTTGCATTCCTACTGGAATCTAAGCAAAGTTTTTCCTGTTAGACTGCAGGACTTTAGAATAGGTTTAGGCCCGAAGGGTTACCTAGAGCGTTCCAAGAATGAGGGAGTTCGATACATGCAGAAAACCCTGTGAAGAAAAGTTGATTCAGCAAGGGACCAGGGTGTAGCTAGAGTCTCTATTGACTTGTTAGAAATCAGAAGGGTTTCGGCTGCATTTTAACCGGAGAAGAAGACCTGAAGGCACAAGCCTTGCTTTCCCATGTTAAATCTCTAAACATGCTTCCCTGAAGAATCCTAAATAACACTGTTTTTACCTGGCTTCTGGTCTTTGTAGGCAGCCCTCACGAAAGAGAAGTAGTTTTCTCTAAGGAAACACGGTGCTTCCATAGCATGGGTGGGAGCTCCTGCTGTCCTGCTCTAGAGCTACAGGGCAACTTGACGTGAGTCTTTGCCTCAAGCTAAGGCCTGAAAAGCCTTGCTGAAGCGAAAGCGCTTAGCAGTTTCCATTATGTCGTATTCGAAGGTCTGCATTACTTGAACGTTTCTTCACTTTACCAGACACTAGGCACACTCGGGTAGGCACCCTTTTTCGTACAAATACAGTGAGTACCAGCAGTCTCCTTTGCTCTTCTAAGAAACATCCAGACCTAGGAGCCTTTCCCAGTCACTCTATGTAATCAGAGTGTAGGGCAACTCGCAGCACCCTTCCTTAGGAAGCTAGGTGGACTCAGCTCTTCAACAGCTCCAGGGATCTGTTCTCTCATGTCCTACATGCCATGGAAGTCTGCCTCATTGCCCTCTGTGGAGCTTCACAAAGATACACAATCTGCTTCGCCTACCTCTAGGAACTCTTACCCAATGACCCCATACCTACAGGAGAGAGGAGGCTTGCATTCCTACTGGAACCAAATCACCGTTTTTCCTGTTAAAATGCAGGACTTTAAACTAGGCTTCGGCCCAATAGCACTGGTAGAACGTTCCAAGGATGAGGGAGTTCCATATATGCAGAACACTCTGTGAAGAAAAGTTGATTCAGCAAGGGACCAGAGTGTAGCTAGAGTCTCTTTGGACTTTTTAGATAAAAGAAGGTGTCCGGGTGCATGTTCACCAGAAAAGAAGACTTGAATGCCTAAGCCTTGCGTTCCCATTTTAAATCTCTATCCATGCCAGCCTGAGATACCTAAATAACACTGCTTTGACTGGCCTCTATTCACTGTGGGCAGCCCTCTGGAAAGAAAAGGAGTTTCTCTAAGGAAACACGGTGCTTCCCTAGCATGGGTGGGAGTTCCTCCTGTCATGCTCTAGAGCTACAGGGTAACTTGACGTGAGTCCTTGCCTCAAGCTAAGGCCTGAAAAGCCCTGCTGAAGCGAAAGCGCTTAGCATTTTCCATTATGTCGTATTGGAAGTTCTGCTTTACTTGAACGTTTCTTCACTCTACCAGACACTAGGCACCCTAGTGTAGGCACCCTTTTTCCTACAAATACATTGAGTACCAGCAGTCTCCTTTGCTCTTCTAAGTAACATCCAGACTTAGAAGCCTTTCCCAGTCACTCTATGTACTCAGAGTGTAGGACAAGTCGCTGCACCCTTCCTTAGGAAGTTAGGTGGACTCAGCTCTTCAACAGCTCCAGGAATTCTGTTCTCTCACGACCTACATGCCATGGAAGTCTGCCTCATTGCCCTCATTGGAGCAACACTAAGAAACACAATCTGCTTCGCCTTCTTCTAGGAACTCTTACCCAAGGACCCCATACCTACAGGAGAAAGCAGGTTGCATTCCTACTGGAATCTAAGCAAAGTTTTTCCTGTTACACTGCAGGACTTTAGAATAGGTTTAGGCCCGAAGGGTTACCTAGAGCGTTCCAAGAATGAGGGAGTTCGATACATGCAGAAAACCCTGTGAAGAAAAGTTGATTCAGCAAGGGACCAGGGTGTAACTAGAGTCTCTATTGACTTGTTAGAAATCAGAAGGGTTTCGGCTGCATATTAACCGGAGAAGAAGACCTGAAGGCACAAGCCTTGCTTTCCCATGTTAAATCTCTAAACATGCTTCCCTGAAGAAGCCTAAATAACACTGTTTTTACCTGGCTTCTGGTCTTTGTAGGCAGCCCTCACGAAAGAGAAGTAGTTTTCTCTAAGGAAACACGGTGCTTCCATAGCATGGGTGGGAGCTCCTGCTGTCCTGCTCTAGAGCTACAGGGCAACTTGACGTGAGTCTTTGCCTCAAGCTAAGGCCTGAAAAGCCTTGCTGAAGCGAAAGCGCTTAGCAGTTTCCATTATGTCGTATTCGAAGGTCTGCATTACTTGAACGTTTCTTCACTTTACCAGACACTAGGCACACTCGGGTAGGCACCCTTTTTCGTACAAATACAGTGAGTACCAGCAGTCTCCTTTGCTCTTCTAAGAAACATCCAGACCTAGGAGCCTTTCCCAGTCACTCTATGTAATCAGAGTGTAGGGCAACTCGCAGCACCCTTCCTTAGGAAGCTAGGTGGACTCAGCTCTTCAACAGCTCCAGGGATCTGTTCTCTCATGTCCTACATGCCATGGAAGTCTGCCTCATTGCCCTCTGTGGAGCTTCACAAAGATACACAATCTGCTTCGCCTACCTCTAGGAACTCTTACCCAATGACCCCATACCTACAGGAGAGAGGAGGCTTGCATTCCTACTGGAACCAAATCACCGTTTTTCCTGTTAAAATGCAGGACTTTAAACTAGGCTTCGGCCCAATAGCACTGGTAGAACGTTCCAAGGATGAGGGAGTTCCATATATGCAGAACACTCTGTGAAGAAAAGTTGATTCAGCAAGGGACCAGAGTGTAGCTAGAGTCTCTTTGGACTTTTTAGATAAAAGAAGGTGTCCGGGTGCATGTTCACCAGAAAAGAAGACTTGAATGCCTAAGCCTTGCGTTCCCATTTTAAATCTCTATCCATGCCAGCCTGAGATACCTAAATAACACTGCTTTGACTGGCCTCTATTCACTGTGGGCAGCCCTCTGGAAAGAAAAGGAGTTTCTCTAAGGAAACACGGTGCTTCCCTAGCATGGGTGGGAGTTCCTCCTGTCATGCTCTAGAGCTACAGGGTAACTTGACGTGAGTCCTTGCCTCAAGCTAAGGCCTGAAAAGCCCTGCTGAAGCGAAAGCGCTTAGCATTTTCCATTATGTCGTATTGGAAGTTCTGCTTTACTTGAACGTTTCTTCACTCTACCAGACACTAGGCACCCTAGTGTAGGCACCCTTTTTCCTACAAATACATTGAGTACCAGCAGTCTCCTTTGCTCTTCTAAGTAACATCCAGACTTAGAAGCCTTTCCCAGTCACTCTATGTATTCAGAGTGTAGGACAACTCGCTGCACCCTTCCTTAGGAAGTTAGGTGGACTCAGCTCTTCAACAGCTCCAGGAATTCTGTTCTCTCACGACCTACATGCCATGGAAGTCTGCCTCATTGCCCTCATTGGAGCAACACTAAGAAACACAATCTGCTTCGCCTTCTTCTAGGAACTCTTACCCAAGGACCCCATACCTACAGGAGAAAGCAGGTTGCATTCCTACTGGAATCTAAGCAAAGTTTTTCCTGTTAGACTGCAGGACTTTAGAATAGGTTTAGGCCCGAAGGGTTACCTAGAGCGTTCCAAGAATGAGGGAGTTCGATACATGCAGAAAACCCTGTGAAGAAAAGTTGATTCAGCAAGGGACCAGGGTGTAGCTAGAGTCTCTATTGACTTGTTAGAAATCAGAAGGGTTTCGGCTGCATTTTAACCGGAGAAGAAGACCTGAAGGCACAAGCCTTGCTTTCCCATGTTAAATCTCTAAACATGCTTCCCTGAAGAATCCTAAATAACACTGTTTTTACCTGGCTTCTGGTCTTTGTAGGCAGCCCTCACGAAAGAGAAGTAGTTTTCTCTAAGGAAACACGGTGCTTCCATAGCATGGGTGGGAGCTCCTGCTGTCCTGCTCTAGAGCTACAGGGAAACTTGACGTGAGTCTTTGCCTCAAGCTAAGGCCTGAAAAGCCTTGCTGAAGCGAAAGCGCTTAGCAGTTTCCATTATGTCGTATTCGAAGGTCTGCATTACTTGAACGTTTCTTCACTTTACCAGACACTAGGCACACTCGGGTAGGCACCCTTTTTCGTACAAATACAGTGAGTACCAGCAGTCTCCTTTGCTCTTCTAAGAAACATCCAGACCTAGGAGCCTTTCCCAGTCACTCTATGTAATCAGAGTGTAGGGCAACTCGCAGCACCCTTCCTTAGGAAGCTAGGTGGACTCAGCTCTTCAACAGCTCCAGGGATCTGTTCTCTCATGTCCTACATGCCATGGAAGTCTGCCTCATTGCCCTCTGTGGAGCTTCACAAAGATACACAATCTGCTTCGCCTACCTCTAGGAACTCTTACCCAATGACCCCATACCTACAGGAGAGAGGAGGCTTGCATTCCTACTGGAACCAAATCACCGTTTTTCCTGTTAAAATGCAGGACTTTAAACTAGGCTTCGGCCCAATAGCACTGGTAGAACGTTCCAAGGATGAGGGAGTTCCATATATGCAGAACACTCTGTGAAGAAAAGTTGATTCAGCAAGGGACCAGAGTGTAGCTAGAGTCTCTTTGGACTTTTTAGATAAAAGAAGGTGTCCGGGTGCATGTTCACCAGAAAAGAAGACTTGAATGCCTAAGCCTTGCGTTCCCATTTTAAATCTCTATCCATGCCAGCCTGAGATACCTAAATAACACTGCTTTGACTGGCCTCTATTCACTGTGGGCAGCCCTCTGGAAAGAAAAGGAGTTTCTCTAAGGAAACACGGTGCTTCCCTAGCATGGGTGGGAGTTCCTCCTGTCATGCTCTAGAGCTACAGGGTAACTTGACGTGAGTCCTTGCCTCAAGCTAAGGCCTGAAAAGCCCTGCTGAAGCGAAAGCGCTTAGCATTTTCCATTATGTCGTATTGGAAGTTCTGCTTTACTTGAACGTTTCTTCACTCTACCAGACACTGGGCACCCTAGTGTAGGCACCCTTTTTCCTACAAATACATTGAGTACCAGCAGTCTCCTTTGCTCTTCTAAGTAACATCCAGCCTTAGAAGCCTTTCCCAGTCACTCTATGTATTCAGAGTGTAGGACAACTCGCTGCACCCTTCCTTAGGAAGTTAGGTGGACTCAGCTCTTCAACAGCTCCAGGAATTCTGTTCTCTCACGACCTACATGCCATGGAAGTCTGCCTCATTGCCCTCATTGGAGCAACACTAAGAAACACAATCTGCTTCGCCTTCTTCTAGGAACTCTTACCCAAGGACCCCATACCTACAGGAGAAAGCAGGTTGCATTCCTACTGGAATCTAAGCAAAGTTTTTCCTGTTAGACTGCAGGACTTTAGAATAGGTTTAGGCCCGAAGGGTTACCTAGAGCGTTCCAAGAATGAGGGAGTTCGATACATGCAGAAAACCCTGTGAAGAAAAGTTGATTCAGCAAGGGACCAGGGTGTAGCTAGAGTCTCTATTGACTTGTTAGAAATCAGAAGGGTTTCGGCTGCATGTTAACCGGAGAAGAAGACCTGAAGGCACAAGCCTTGCTTTCCCATGTTAAATCTCTAAACATGCTTCCCTGAAGAATCCTAAATAACACTGTTTTTACCTGGCTTCTGGTCTTTGTAGGCAGCCCTCACGAAAGAGAAGTAGTTTTCTCTAAGGAAACACGGTGCTTCCATAGCATGGGTGGGAGCTCCTGCTGTCCTGCTCTAGAGCTACAGGGAAACTTGACGTGAGTCTTTGCCTCAAGCTAAGGCCTGAAAAGCCTTGCTGAAGCGAAAGCGCTTAGCAGTTTCCATTATGTCGTATTCGAAGGTCTGCATTACTTGAACGTTTCTTCACTTTACCAGACACTAGGCACACTCGGGTAGGCACCCTTTTTCGTACAAATACAGTGAGTACCAGCAGTCTCCTTTGCTCTTCTAAGAAACATCCAGACCTAGGAGCCTTTCCCAGTCACTCTATGTAATCAGAGTGTAGGGCAACTCGCAGCACCCTTCCTTAGGAAGCTAGGTGGACTCAGCTCTTCAACAGCTCCAGGGATCTGTTCTCTCATGTCCTACATGCCATGGAAGTCTGCCTCATTGCCCTCTGTGGAGCTTCACAAAGATACACAATCTGCTTCGCCTACCTCTAGGAACTCTTACCCAATGACCCCATACCTACAGGAGAGAGGAGGCTTGCATTCCTACTGGAACCAAATCACCGTTTTTCCTGTTAAAATGCAGGACTTTAAACTAGGCTTCGGCCCAATAGCACTGGTAGAACGTTCCAAGGATGAGGGAGTTCCATATATGCAGAACACTCTGTGAAGAAAAGTTGATTCAGCAAGGGACCAGAGTGTAGCTAGAGTCTCTTTGGACTTTTTAGATAAAAGAAGGTGTCCGGGTGCATGTTCACCAGAAAAGAAGACTTGAATGCCTAAGCCTTGCGTTCCCATTTTAAATCTCTATCCATGCCAGCCTGAGATACCTAAATAACACTGCTTTGACTGGCCTCTATTCACTGTGGGCAGCCCTCTGGAAAGAAAAGGAGTTTCTCTAAGGAAACACGGTGCTTCCCTAGCATGGGTGGGAGTTCCTCCTGTCATGCTCTAGAGCTACAGGATAACTTGACGTGAGTCCTTGCCTCAAGCTAAGGCCTGAAAAGCCCTGCTGAAGCGAAAGCGCTTAGCATTTTCCATTATGTCGTATTGGAAGTTCTGCTTTACTTGAACGTTTCTTCACTCTACCAGACACTAGGCACCCTAGTGTAGGCACCCTTTTTCCTACAAATACATTGAGTACCAGCAGTCTCCTTTGCTCTTCTAAGTAACATCCAGACTTAGAAGCCTTTCCCAGTCACTCTATGTATTCAGAGTGTAGGACAACTCGCTGCACCCTTCCTTAGGAAGTTAGGTGGACTCAGCTCTTCAACAGCTCCAGGAATTCTGTTCTCTCACGACCTACATGCCATGGAAGTCTGCCTCATTGCCCTCATTGGAGCAACACTAAGAAACACAATCTGCTTCGCCTTCTTCTAGGAACTCTTACCCAAGGACCCCATACCTACAGGAGAAAGCAGGTTGCATTCCTACTGGAATCTAAGCAAAGTTTTTCCTGTTAGACTGCAGGACTTTAGAATAGGTTTAGGCCCGAAGGGTTACCTAGAGCGTTCCAAGAATGAGGGAGTTCGATACATGCAGAAAACCCTGTGAAGAAAAGTTGATTCAGCAAGGGACCAGGGTGTAGCTAGAGTCTCTATTGACTTGTTAGAAATCAGAAGGGTTTCGGCTGCATGTTAACCGGAGAAGAAGACCTGAAGGCACAAGCCTTGCTTTCCCATGTTAAATCTCTAAACATGCTTCCCTGAAGAAGCCTAAATAACACTGTTTTTACCTGGCTTCTGGTCTTTGTAGGCAGCCCTCACGAAAGAGAAGTAGTTTTCTCTAAGGAAACACGGTGCTTCCATAGCATGGGTGGGAGCTCCTGCTGTCCTGCTCTAGAGCTACAGGGAAACTTGACGTGAGTCTTTGCCTCAAGCTAAGGCCTGAAAAGCCTTGCTGAAGCGAAAGCGCTTAGCAGTTTCCATTATGTCGTATTCGAAGGTCTGCATTACTTGAACGTTTCTTCACTTTACCAGACACTAGGCACACTCGGGTAGGCACCCTTTTTCGTACAAATACAGTGAGTACCAGCAGTCTCCTTTGCTCTTCTAAGAAACATCCAGACCTAGGAGCCTTTCCCAGTCACTCTATGTAATCAGAGTGTAGGGCAACTCGCAGCACCCTTCCTTAGGAAGCTAGGTGGACTCAGCTCTTCAACAGCTCCAGGGATCTGTTCTCTCATGTCCTACATGCCATGGAAGTCTGCCTCATTGCCCTCTGTGGAGCTTCACAAAGATACACAATCTGCTTCGCCTACCTCTAGGAACTCTTACCCAATGACCCCATACCTACAGGAGAGAGGAGGCTTGCATTCCTACTGGAACCAAATCACCGTTTTTCCTGTTAAAATGCAGGACTTTAAACTAGGCTTCGGCCCAATAGCACTGGTAGAACGTTCCAAGGATGAGGGAGTTCCATATATGCAGAACACTCTGTGAAGAAAAGTTGATTCAGCAAGGGACCAGAGTGTAGCTAGAGTCTCTTTGGACTTTTTAGATAAAAGAAGGTGTCCGGGTGCATGTTCACCAGAAAAGAAGACTTGAATGCCTAAGCCTTGCGTTCCCATTTTAAATCTCTATCCATGCCAGCCTGAGATACCTAAATAACACTGCTTTGACTGGCCTCTATTCACTGTGGGCAGCCCTCTGGAAAGAAAAGGAGTTTCTCTAAGGAAACACGGTGCTTCCCTAGCATGGGTGGGAGTTCCTCCTGTCATGCTCTAGAGCTACAGGGTAACTTGACGTGAGTCCTTGCCTCAAGCTAAGGCCTGAAAAGCCCTGCTGAAGCGAAAGCGCTTAGCATTTTCCATTATGTCGTATTGGAAGTTCTGCTTTACTTGAACGTTTCTTCACTCTACCAGACACTAGGCACCCTAGTGTAGGCACCCTTTTTCCTACAAATACATTGAGTACCAGCAGTCTCCTTTGCTCTTCTAAGTAACATCCAGACTTAGAAGCCTTTCCCAGTCACTCTATGTATTCAGAGTGTAGGACAACTCGCTGCACCCTTCCTTAGGAAGTTAGGTGGACTCAGCTCTTCAACAGCTCCAGGAATTCTGTTCTCTCACGACCTACATGCCATGGAAGTCTGCCTCATTGCCCTCATTGGAGCAACACTAAGAAACACAATCTGCTTCGCCTTCTTCTAGGAACTCTTACCCAAGGACCCCATACCTACAGGAGAAAGCAGGTTGCATTCCTACTGGAATCTAAGCAAAGTTTTTCCTGTTAGACTGCAGGACTTTAGAATAGGTTTAGGCCCGAAGGGTTACCTAGAGCGTTCCAAGAATGAGGGAGTTCGATACATGCAGAAAACCCTGTGAAGAAAAGTTGATTCAGCAAGGGACCAGGGTGTAGCTAGAGTCTCTATTGACTTGTTAGAAATCAGAAGGGTTTCGGCTGCATGTTAACCGGAGAAGAAGACCTGAAGGCACAAGCCTTGCTTTCCCATGTTAAATCTCTAAACATGCTTCCCTGAAGAAGCCTAAATAACACTGTTTTTACCTGGCTTCTGGTCTTTGTAGGCAGCCCTCACGAAAGAGAAGTAGTTTTCTCTAAGGAAACACGGTGCTTCCATAGCATGGGTGGGAGCTCCTGCTGTCCTGCTCTAGAGCTACAGGGAAACTTGACGTGAGTCTTTGCCTCAAGCTAAGGCCTGAAAAGCCTTGCTGAAGCGAAAGCGCTTAGCAGTTTCCATTATGTCGTATTCGAAGGTCTGCATTACTTGAACGTTTCTTCACTTTACCAGACACTAGGCACACTCGGGTAGGCACCCTTTTTCGTACAAATACAGTGAGTACCAGCAGTCTCCTTTGCTCTTCTAAGAAACATCCAGACCTAGGAGCCTTTCCCAGTCACTCTATGTAATCAGAGTGTAGGGCAACTCGCAGCACCCTTCCTTAGGAAGCTAGGTGGACTCAGCTCTTCAACAGCTCCAGGGATCTGTTCTCTCATGTCCTACATGCCATGGAAGTCTGCCTCATTGCCCTCTGTGGAGCTTCACAAAGATACACAATCTGCTTCGCCTACCTCTAGGAACTCTTACCCAATGACCCCATACCTACAGGAGAGAGGAGGCTTGCATTCCTACTGGAACCAAATCACCGTTTTTCCTGTTAAAATGCAGGACTTTAAACTAGGCTTCGGCCCAATAGCACTGGTAGAACGTTCCAAGGATGAGGGAGTTCCATATATGCAGAACACTCTGTGAAGAAAAGTTGATTCAGCAAGGGACCAGAGTGTAGCTAGAGTCTCTTTGGACTTTTTAGATAAAAGAAGGTGTCCGGGTGCATGTTCACCAGAAAAGAAGACTTGAATGCCTAAGCCTTGCGTTCCCATTTTAAATCTCTATCCATGCCAGCCTGAGATACCTAAATAACACTGCTTTGACTGGCCTCTATTCACTGTGGGCAGCCCTCTGGAAAGAAAAGGAGTTTCTCTAAGGAAACACGGTGCTTCCCTAGCATGGGTGGGAGTTCCTCCTGTCATGCTCTAGAGCTACAGGGTAACTTGACGTGAGTCCTTGCCTCAAGCTAAGGCCTGAAAAGCCCTGCTGAAGCGAAAGCGCTTAGCATTTTCCATTATGTCGTATTGGAAGTTCTGCTTTACTTGAACGTTTCTTCACTCTACCAGACACTGGGCACCCTAGTGTAGGCACCCTTTTTCCTACAAATACATTGAGTACCAGCAGTCTCCTTTGCTCTTCTAAGTAACATCCAGACTTAGAAGCCTTTCCCAGTCACTCTATGTATTCAGAGTGTAGGACAAGTCGCTGCACCCTTCCTTAGGAAGTTAGGTGGACTCAGCTCTTCAACAGCTCCAGGAATTCTGTTCTCTCACGACCTACATGCCATGGAAGTCTGCCTCATTGCCCTCATTGGAGCTACACTAAGAAACACAATCTGCTTCGCCTTCTTCTAGGAACTCTTACCCAAGGACCCCATACCTACAGGAGAAAGCAGGTTGCATTCCTACTGGAATCTAAGCAAAGTTTTTCCTGTTGCACTGCAGGACTTTAGAATAGGTTTAGGCCCGAAGGGTTACCTAGAGCGTTCCAAGAATGAGGGAGTTCGATACATGCAGAAAACCCTGTGAAGAAAAGTTGATTCAGCAAGGGACCAGGGTGTAGCTAGAGTCTCTATTGACTTGTTAGAAATCAGAAGGGTTTCGGCTGCATGTTAACCGGAGAAGAAGACCTGAAGGCACAAGCCTTGCTTTCCCATGTTAAATCTCTAAACATGCTTCCCTGAAGAATCCTAAATAACACTGTTTTTACCTGGCTTCTGGTCTTTGTAGGCAGCCCTCACAAAAGAGAAGTAGTTTTCTCTAAGGAAACACGGTGCTTCCATAGCATGGGTGGGAGCTCCTGCTGTCCTGCTCTAGAGCTACAGGGAAACTTGACGTGAGTCTTTGCCTCAAGCTAAGGCCTGAAAAGCCTTGCTGAAGCGAAAGCGCTTAGCAGTTTCCATTATGTCGTATTCGAAGGTCTGCATTACTTGAACGTTTCTTCACTTTACCAGACACTAGGCACACTCGGGTAGGCACCCTTTTTCGTACAAATACAGTGAGTACCAGCAGTCTCCTTTGCTCTTCTAAGAAACATCCAGACCTAGGAGCCTTTCCCAGTCACTCTATGTAATCAGAGTGTAGGGCAACTCGCAGCACCCTTCCTTAGGAAGCTAGGTGGACTCAGCTCTTCAACAGCTCCAGGGATCTGTTCTCTCATGTCCTACATGCCATGGAAGTCTGCCTCATTGCCCTCTGTGGAGCTTCACAAAGATACACAATCTGCTTCGCCTACCTCTAGGAACTCTTACCCAATGACCCCATACCTACAGGAGAGAGGAGGCTTGCATTCCTACTGGAACCAAATCACCGTTTTTCCTGTTAAAATGCAGGACTTTAAACTAGGCTTCGGCCCAATAGCACTGGTAGAACGTTCCAAGGATGAGGGAGTTCCATATATGCAGAACACTCTGTGAAGAAAAGTTGATTCAGCAAGGGACCAGAGTGTAGCTAGAGTCTCTTTGGACTTTTTAGATAAAAGAAGGTGTCCGGGTGCATGTTCACCAGAAAAGAAGACTTGAATGCCTAAGCCTTGCGTTCCCATTTTAAATCTCTATCCATGCCAGCCTGAGATACCTAAATAACACTGCTTTGACTGGCCTCTATTCACTGTGGGCAGCCCTCTGGAAAGAAAAGGAGTTTCTCTAAGGAAACACGGTGCTTCCCTAGCATGGGTGGGAGTTCCTCCTGTCATGCTCTAGAGCTACAGGGTAACTTGACGTGAGTCCTTGCCTCAAGCTAAGGCCTGAAAAGCCCTGCTGAAGCGAAAGCGCTTAGCATTTTCCATTATGTCGTATTGGAAGTTCTGCTTTACTTGAACGTTTCTTCACTCTACCAGACACTAGGCACCCTAGTGTAGGCACCCTTTTTCCTACAAATACATTGAGTACCAGCAGTCTCCTTTGCTCTTCTAAGTAACATCCAGACTTAGAAGCCTTTCCCAGTCACTCTATGTACTCAGAGTGTAGGACAACTCGCTGCACCCTTCCTTAGGAAGTTAGGTGGACTCAGCTCTTCAACAGCTCCAGGAATTCTGTTCTCTCACGACCTACATGCCATGGAAGTCTGCCTCATTGCCCACATTGGAGCAACACTAAGAAACACAATCTGCTTCGCCTTCTTCTAGGAACTCTTACCCAAGGACCCCATACCTACAGGAGAAAGCAGGTTGCATTCCTACTGGAATCTAAGCAAAGTTTTTCCTGTTACACTGCAGGACTTTAGAATAGGTTTAGGCCCGAAGGGTTACCTAGAGCGTTCCAAGAATGAGGGAGTTCGATACATGCAGAAAACCCTGTGAAGAAAAGTTGATTCAGCAAGGGACCAGGGTGTAACTAGAGTCTCTATTGACTTGTTAGAAATCAGAAGGGTTTCGGCTGCATTTTAACCGGAGAAGAAGACCTGAAGGCACAAGCCTTGCTTTCCCATGTTAAATCTCTAAATATGCTTCCCTGAAGAATCCTAAATAACACTGTTTTTACCTGGCTTCTGGTCTTTGTAGGCAGCCCTCACGAAAGAGAAGTAGTTTTCTCTAAGGAAACACGGTGCTTCCATAGCATGGGTGGGAGCTCCTGCTGTCCTGCTCTAGAGCTACAGGGAAACTTGACGTGAGTCTTTGCCTCAAGCTAAGGCCTGAAAAGCCTTGCTGAAGCGAAAGCGCTTAGCAGTTTCCATTATGTCGTATTCGAAGGTCTGCATTACTTGAACGTTTCTTCACTTTACCAGACACTAGGCACACTCGGGTAGGCACCCTTTTTCGTACAAATACAGTGAGTACCAGCAGTCTCCTTTGCTCTTCTAAGAAACATCCAGACCTAGGAGCCTTTCCCAGTCACTCTATGTAATCAGAGTGTAGGGCAACTCGCAGCACCCTTCCTTAGGAAGCTAGGTGGACTCAGCTCTTCAACAGCTCCAGGGATCTGTTCTCTCATGTCCTACATGCCATGGAAGTCTGCCTCATTGCCCTCTGTGGAGCTTCACAAAGATACACAATCTGCTTCGCCTACCTCTAGGAACTCTTACCCAATGACCCCATACCTACAGGAGAGAGGAGGCTTGCATTCCTACTGGAACCAAATCACCGTTTTTCCTGTTAAAATGCAGGACTTTAAACTAGGCTTCGGCCCAATAGCACTGGTAGAACGTTCCAAGGATGAGGGAGTTCCATATATGCAGAACACTCTGTGAAGAAAAGTTGATTCAGCAAGGGACCAGAGTGTAGCTAGAGTCTCTTTGGACTTTTTAGATAAAAGAAGGTGTCCGGGTGCATGTTCACCAGAAAAGAAGACTTGAATGCCTAAGCCTTGCGTTCCCATTTTAAATCTCTATCCATGCCAGCCTGAGATACCTAAATAACACTGCTTTGACTGGCCTCTATTCACTGTGGGCAGCCCTCTGGAAAGAAAAGGAGTTTCTCTAAGGAAACACGGTGCTTCCCTAGCATGGGTGGGAGTTCCTCCTGTCATGCTCTAGAGCTACAGGGTAACTTGACGTGAGTCCTTGCCTCAAGCTAAGGCCTGAAAAGCCCTGCTGAAGCGAAAGCGCTTAGCATTTTCCATTATGTCGTATTGGAAGTTCTGCTTTACTTGAACGTTTCTTCACTCTACCAGACACTAGGCACCCTAGTGTAGGCACCCTTTTTCCTACAAATACATTGAGTACCAGCAGTCTCCTTTGCTCTTCTAAGTAACATCCAGACTTAGAAGCCTTTCCCAGTCACTCTATGTACTCAGAGTGTAGGACAACTCGCTGCACCCTTCCTTAGGAAGTTAGGTGGACTCAGCTCTTCAACAGCTCCAGGAATTCTGTTCTCTCACGACCTACATGCCATGGAAGTCTGCCTCATTGCCCACATTGGAGCAACACTAAGAAACACAATCTGCTTCGCCTTCTTCTAGGAACTCTTACCCAAGGACCCCATACCTACAGGAGAAAGCAGGTTGCATTCCTACTGGAATCTAAGCAAAGTTTTTCCTGTTACACTGCAGGACTTTAGAATAGGTTTAGGCCCGAAGGGTTACCTAGAGCGTTCCAAGAATGAGGGAGTTCGATACATGCAGAAAACCCTGTGAAGAAAAGTTGATTCAGCAAGGGACCAGGGTGTAACTAGAGTCTCTATTGACTTGTTAGAAATCAGAAGGGTTTCGGCTGCATGTTAACCGGAGAAGAAGACCTGAAGGCACAAGCCTTGCTTTCCCATGTTAAATCTCTAAACATGCTTCCCTGAAGAAGCCTAAATAACACTGTTTTTACCTGGCTTCTGGTCTTTGTAGGCAGCCCTCACGAAAGAGAAGTAGTTTTCTCTAAGGAAACACGGTGCTTCCATAGCATGGGTGGGAGCTCCTGCTGTCCTGCTCTAGAGCTACAGGGAAACTTGACGTGAGTCTTTGCCTCAAGCTAAGGCCTGAAAAGCCTTGCTGAAGCGAAAGCGCTTAGCAGTTTCCATTATGTCGTATTCGAAGGTCTGCATTACTTGAACGTTTCTTCACTTTACCAGACACTAGGCACACTCGGGTAGGCACCCTTTTTCGTACAAATACAGTGAGTACCAGCAGTCTCCTTTGCTCTTCTAAGAAACATCCAGACCTAGGAGCCTTTCCCAGTCACTCTATGTAATCAGAGTGTAGGGCAACTCGCAGCACCCTTCCTTAGGAAGCTAGGTGGACTCAGCTCTTCAACAGCTCCAGGGATCTGTTCTCTCATGTCCTACATGCCATGGAAGTCTGCCTCATTGCCCTCTGTGGAGCTTCACAAAGATACACAATCTGCTTCGCCTACCTCTAGGAACTCTTACCCAATGACCCCATACCTACAGGAGAGAGGAGGCTTGCATTCCTACTGGAACCAAATCACCGTTTTTCCTGTTAAAATGCAGGACTTTAAACTAGGCTTCGGCCCAATAGCACTGGTAGAACGTTCCAAGGATGAGGGAGTTCCATATATGCAGAACACTCTGTGAAGAAAAGTTGATTCAGCAAGGGACCAGAGTGTAGCTAGAGTCTCTTTGGACTTTTTAGATAAAAGAAGGTGTCCGGGTGCATGTTCACCAGAAAAGAAGACTTGAATGCCTAAGCCTTGCGTTCCCATTTTAAATCTCTATCCATGCCAGCCTGAGATACCTAAATAACACTGCTTTGACTGGCCTCTATTCACTGTGGGCAGCCCTCTGGAAAGAAAAGGAGTTTCTCTAAGGAAACACGGTGCTTCCCTAGCATGGGTGGGAGTTCCTCCTGTCATGCTCTAGAGCTACAGGGTAACTTGACGTGAGTCCTTGCCTCAAGCTAAGGCCTGAAAAGCCCTGCTGAAGCGAAAGCGCTTAGCATTTTCCATTATGTCGTATTGGAAGTTCTGCTTTACTTGAACGTTTCTTCACTCTACCAGACACTAGGCACCCTAGTGTAGGCACCCTTTTTCCTACAAATACATTGAGTACCAGCAGTCTCCTTTGCTCTTCTAAGTAACATCCAGACTTAGAAGCCTTTCCCAGTCACTCTATGTACTCAGAGTGTAGGACAACTCGCTGCACCCTTCCTTAGGAAGTTAGGTGGACTCAGCTCTTCAACAGCTCCAGGAATTCTGTTCTCTCACGACCTACATGCCATGGAAGTCTGCCTCATTGCCCACATTGGAGCAACACTAAGAAACACAATCTGCTTCGCCTTCTTCTAGGAACTCTTACCCAAGGACCCCATACCTACAGGAGAAAGCAGGTTGCATTCCTACTGGAATCTAAGCAAAGTTTTTCCTGTTACACTGCAGGACTTTAGAATAGGTTTAGGCCCGAAGGGTTACCTAGAGCGTTCCAAGAATGAGGGAGTTCGATACATGCAGAAAACCCTGTGAAGAAAAGTTGATTCAGCAAGGGACCAGGGTGTAACTAGAGTCTCTATTGACTTGTTAGAAATCAGAAGGGTTTCGGCTGCATGTTAACCGGAGAAGAAGACCTGAAGGCACAAGCCTTGCTTTCCCATGTTAAATCTCTAAACATGCTTCCCTGAAGAAGCCTAAATAACACTGTTTTTACCTGGCTTCTGGTCTTTGTAGGCAGCCCTCACGAAAGAGAAGTAGTTTTCTCTAAGGAAACACGGTGCTTCCATAGCATGGGTGGGAGCTCCTGCTGTCCTGCTCTAGAGCTACAGGGAAACTTGACGTGAGTCTTTGCCTCAAGCTAAGGCCTGAAAAGCCTTGCTGAAGCGAAAGCGCTTAGCAGTTTCCATTATGTCGTATTCGAAGGTCTGCATTACTTGAACGTTTCTTCACTTTACCAGACACTAGGCACACTCGGGTAGGCACCCTTTTTCGTACAAATACAGTGAGTACCAGCAGTCTCCTTTGCTCTTCTAAGAAACATCCAGACCTAGGAGCCTTTCCCAGTCACTCTATGTAATCAGAGTGTAGGGCAACTCGCAGCACCCTTCCTTAGGAAGCTAGGTGGACTCAGCTCTTCAACAGCTCCAGGGATCTGTTCTCTCATGTCCTACATGCCATGGAAGTCTGCCTCATTGCCCTCTGTGGAGCTTCACAAAGATACACAATCTGCTTCGCCTACCTCTAGGAACTCTTACCCAATGACCCCATACCTACAGGAGAGAGGAGGCTTGCATTCCTACTGGAACCAAATCACCGTTTTTCCTGTTAAAATGCAGGACTTTAAACTAGGCTTCGGCCCAATAGCACTGGTAGAACGTTCCAAGGATGAGGGAGTTCCATATATGCAGAACACTCTGTGAAGAAAAGTTGATTCAGCAAGGGACCAGAGTGTAGCTAGAGTCTCTTTGGACTTTTTAGATAAAAGAAGGTGTCCGGGTGCATGTTCACCAGAAAAGAAGACTTGAATGCCTAAGCCTTGCGTTCCCATTTTAAATCTCTATCCATGCCAGCCTGAGATACCTAAATAACACTGCTTTGACTGGCCTCTATTCACTGTGGGCAGCCCTCTGGAAAGAAAAGGAGTTTCTCTAAGGAAACACGGTGCTTCCCTAGCATGGGTGGGAGTTCCTCCTGTCATGCTCTAGAGCTACAGGGTAACTTGACGTGAGTCCTTGCCTCAAGCTAAGGCCTGAAAAGCCCTGCTGAAGCGAAAGCGCTTAGCATTTTCCATTATGTCGTATTGGAAGTTCTGCTTTACTTGAACGTTTCTTCACTCTACCAGACACTAGGCACCCTAGTGTAGGCACCCTTTTTCCTACAAATACATTGAGTACCAGCAGTCTCCTTTGCTCTTCTAAGTAACATCCAGACTTAGAAGCCTTTCCCAGTCACTCTATGTATTCAGAGTGTAGGACAACTCGCTGCACCCTTCCTTAGGAAGTTAGGTGGACTCAGCTCTTCAACAGCTCCAGGAATTCTGTTCTCTCACGACCTACATGCCATGGAAGTCTGCCTCATTGCCCTCATTGGAGCTACACTAAGAAACACAATCTGCTTCGCCTTCTTCTAGGAACTCTTACCCAAGGACCCCATACCTACAGGAGAAAGCAGGTTGCATTCCTACTGGAATCTAAGCAAAGTTTTTCCTGTTACACTGCAGGACTTTAGAATAGGTTTAGGCCCGAAGGGTTACCTAGAGCGTTCCAAGAATGAGGGAGTTCGATACATGCAGAAAACCCTGTGAAGAAAAGTTGATTCAGCAAGGGACCAGGGTGTAGCTAGAGTCTCTATTGACTTGTTAGAAATCAGAAGGGTTTCGGCTGCATGTTAACCGGAGAAGAAGACCTGAAGGCACAAGCCTTGCTTTCCCATGTTAAATCTCTAAACATGCTTCCCTGAAGAAGCCTAAATAACACTGTTTTTACCTGGCTTCTGGTCTTTGTAGGCAGCCCTCACGAAAGAGAAGTAGTTTTCTCTAAGGAAACACGGTGCTTCCATAGCATGGGTGGGAGCTCCTGCTGTCCTGCTCTAGAGCTACAGGGAAACTTGACGTGAGTCTTTGCCTCAAGCTAAGGCCTGAAAAGCCTTGCTGAAGCGAAAGCGCTTAGCAGTTTCCATTATGTCGTATTCGAAGGTCTGCATTACTTGAACGTTTCTTCACTTTACCAGACACTAGGCACACTCGGGTAGGCACCCTTTTTCGTACAAATACAGTGAGTACCAGCAGTCTCCTTTGCTCTTCTAAGAAACATCCAGACCTAGGAGCCTTTCCCAGTCACTCTATGTAATCAGAGTGTAGGGCAACTCGCAGCACCCTTCCTTAGGAAGCTAGGTGGACTCAGCTCTTCAACAGCTCCAGGGATCTGTTCTCTCATGTCCTACATGCCATGGAAGTCTGCCTCATTGCCCTCTGTGGAGCTTCACAAAGATACACAATCTGCTTCGCCTACCTCTAGGAACTCTTACCCAATGACCCCATACCTACAGGAGAGAGGAGGCTTGCATTCCTACTGGAACCAAATCACCGTTTTTCCTGTTAAAATGCAGGACTTTAAACTAGGCTTCGGCCCAATAGCACTGGTAGAACGTTCCAAGGATGAGGGAGTTCCATATATGCAGAACACTCTGTGAAGAAAAGTTGATTCAGCAAGGGACCAGAGTGTAGCTAGAGTCTCTTTGGACTTTTTAGATAAAAGAAGGTGTCCGGGTGCATGTTCACCAGAAAAGAAGACTTGAATGCCTAAGCCTTGCGTTCCCATTTTAAATCTCTATCCATGCCAGCCTGAGATACCTAAATAACACTGCTTTGACTGGCCTCTATTCACTGTGGGCAGCCCTCTGGAAAGAAAAGGAGTTTCTCTAAGGAAACACGGTGCTTCCCTAGCATGGGTGGGAGTTCCTCCTGTCATGCTCTAGAGCTACAGGGTAACTTGACGTGAGTCCTTGCCTCAAGCTAAGGCCTGAAAAGCCCTGCTGAAGCGAAAGCGCTTAGCATTTTCCATTATGTCGTATTGGAAGTTCTGCTTTACTTGAACGTTTCTTCACTCTACCAGACACTAGGCACCCTAGTGTAGGCACCCTTTTTCCTACAAATACATTGAGTACCAGCAGTCTCCTTTGCTCTTCTAAGTAACATCCAGACTTAGAAGCCTTTCCCAGTCACTCTATGTATTCAGAGTGTAGGACAACTCGCTGCACCCTTCCTTAGGAAGTTAGGTGGACTCAGCTCTTCAACAGCTCCAGGAATTCTGTTCTCTCACGACCTACATGCCATGGAAGTCTGCCTCATTGCCCGCATTGGAGCAACACTAAGAAACACAATCTGCTTCGCCTTCTTCTAGGAACTCTTACCCAAGGACCCCATACCTACAGGAGAAAGCAGGTTGCATTCCTACTGGAATCTAAGCAAAGTTTTTCCTGTTACACTGCAGGACTTTAGAATAGGTTTAGGCCCGAAGGGTTACCTAGAGCGTTCCAAGAATGAGGGAGTTCGATACATGCAGAAAACCCTGTGAAGAAAAGTTGATTCAGCAAGGGACCAGGGTGTAGCTAGAGTCTCTATTGACTTGTTAGAAATCAGAAGGGTTTCGGCTGCATGTTAACCGGAGAAGAAGACCTGAAGGCACAAGCCTTGCTTTCCCATGTTAAATCTCTAAACATGCTTCCCTGAAGAAGCCTAAATAACACTGTTTTTACCTGGCTTCTGGTCTTTGTAGGCAGCCCTCACGAAAGAGAAGTAGTTTTCTCTAAGGAAACACGGTACTTCCATAGCATGGGTGGGAGCTCCTGCTGTCCTGCTCTAGAGCTACAGGGAAACTTGACGTGAGTCTTTGCCTCAAGCTAAGGCCTGAAAAGCCTTGCTGAAGCGAAAGCGCTTAGCAGTTTCCATTATGTCGTATTCGAAGGTCTGCATTACTTGAACGTTTCTTCACTTTACCAGACACTAGGCACACTCGGGTAGGCACCCTTTTTCGTACAAATACAGTGAGTACCAGCAGTCTCCTTTGCTCTTCTAAGAAACATCCAGACCTAGGAGCCTTTCCCAGTCACTCTATGTAATCAGAGTGTAGGGCAACTCGCAGCACCCTTCCTTAGGAAGCTAGGTGGACTCAGCTCTTCAACAGCTCCAGGGATCTGTTCTCTCATGTCCTACATGCCATGGAAGTCTGCCTCATTGCCCTCTGTGGAGCTTCACAAAGATACACAATCTGCTTCGCCTACCTCTAGGAACTCTTACCCAATGACCCCATACCTACAGGAGAGAGGAGGCTTGCATTCCTACTGGAACCAAATCACCGTTTTTCCTGTTAAAATGCAGGACTTTAAACTAGGCTTCGGCCCAATAGCACTGGTAGAACGTTCCAAGGATGAGGGAGTTCCATATATGCAGAACACTCTGTGAAGAAAAGTTGATTCAGCAAGGGACCAGAGTGTAGCTAGAGTCTCTTTGGACTTTTTAGATAAAAGAAGGTGTCCGGGTGCATGTTCACCAGAAAAGAAGACTTGAATGCCTAAGCCTTGCGTTCCCATTTTAAATCTCTATCCATGCCAGCCTGAGATACCTAAATAACACTGCTTTGACTGGCCTCTATTCACTGTGGGCAGCCCTCTGGAAAGAAAAGGAGTTTCTCTAAGGAAACACGGTGCTTCCCTAGCATGGGTGGGAGTTCCTCCTGTCATGCTCTAGAGCTACAGGGTAACTTGACGTGAGTCCTTGCCTCAAGCTAAGGCCTGAAAAGCCCTGCTGAAGCGAAAGCGCTTAGCATTTTCCATTATGTCGTATTGGAAGTTCTGCTTTACTTGAACGTTTCTTCACTCTACCAGACACTAGGCACCCTAGTGTAGGCACCCTTTTTCCTACAAATACATTGAGTACCAGCAGTCTCCTTTGCTCTTCTAAGTAACATCCAGACTTAGAAGCCTTTCCCAGTCACTCTATGTATTCAGAGTGTAGGACAACTCGCTGCACCCTTCCTTAGGAAGTTAGGTGGACTCAGCTCTTCAACAGCTCCAGGAATTCTGTTCTCTCACGACCTACATGCCATGGAAGTCTGCCTCATTGCCCTCATTGGAGCAACACTAAGAAACACAATCTGCTTCGCCTTCTTCTAGGAACTCTTACCCAAGGACCCCATACCTACAGGAGAAAGCAGGTTGCATTCCTACTGGAATCTAAGCAAAGTTTTTCCTGTTAGACTGCAGGACTTTAGAATAGGTTTAGGCCCGAAGGGTTACCTAGAGCGTTCCAAGAATGAGGGAGTTCGATACATGCAGAAAACCCTGTGAAGAAAAGTTGATTCAGCAAGGGACCAGGGTGTAGCTAGAGTCTCTATTGACTTGTTAGAAATCAGAAGGGTTTCGGCTGCATGTTAACCGGAGAAGAAGACCTGAAGGCACAAGCCTTGCTTTCCCATGTTAAATCTCTAAACATGCTTCCCTGAAGAATCCTAAATAACACTGTTTTTACCTGGCTTCTGGTCTTTGTAGGCAGCCCTCACGAAAGAGAAGTAGTTTTCTCTAAGGAAACACGGTGCTTCCATAGCATGGGTGGGAGCTCCTGCTGTCCTGCTCTAGAGCTACAGGGAAACTTGACGTGAGTCTTTGCCTCAAGCTAAGGCCTGAAAAGCCTTGCTGAAGCGAAAGCGCTTAGCAGTTTCCATTATGTCGTATTCGAAGGTCTGCATTACTTGAACGTTTCTTCACTTTACCAGACACTAGGCACACTCGGGTAGGCACCCTTTTTCGTACAAATACAGTGAGTACCAGCAGTCTCCTTTGCTCTTCTAAGAAACATCCAGACCTAGGAGCCTTTCCCAGTCACTCTATGTAATCAGAGTGTAGGGCAACTCGCAGCACCCTTCCTTAGGAAGCTAGGTGGACTCAGCTCTTCAACAGCTCCAGGGATCTGTTCTCTCATGTCCTACATGCCATGGAAGTCTGCCTCATTGCCCTCTGTGGAGCTTCACAAAGATACACAATCTGCTTCGCCTACCTCTAGGAACTCTTACCCAATGACCCCATACCTACAGGAGAGAGGAGGCTTGCATTCCTACTGGAACCAAATCACCGTTTTTCCTGTTAAAATGCAGGACTTTAAACTAGGCTTCGGCCCAATAGCACTGGTAGAACGTTCCAAGGATGAGGGAGTTCCATATATGCAGAACACTCTGTGAAGAAAAGTTGATTCAGCAAGGGACCAGAGTGTAGCTAGAGTCTCTTTGGACTTTTTAGATAAAAGAAGGTGTCCGGGTGCATGTTCACCAGAAAAGAAGACTTGAATGCCTAAGCCTTGCGTTCCCATTTTAAATCTCTATCCATGCCAGCCTGAGATACCTAAATAACACTGCTTTGACTGGCCTCTATTCACTGTGGGCAGCCCTCTGGAAAGAAAAGGAGTTTCTCTAAGGAAACACGGTGCTTCCCTAGCATGGGTGGGAGTTCCTCCTGTCATGCTCTAGAGCTACAGGGTAACTTGACGTGAGTCCTTGCCTCAAGCTAAGGCCTGAAAAGCCCTGCTGAAGCGAAAGCGCTTAGCATTTTCCATTATGTCGTATTGGAAGTTCTGCTTTACTTGAACGTTTCTTCACTCTACCAGACACTAGGCACCCTAGTGTAGGCACCCTTTTTCCTACAAATACATTGAGTACCAGCAGTCTCCTTTGCTCTTCTAAGTAACATCCAGACTTAGAAGCCTTTCCCAGTCACTCTATGTATTCAGAGTGTAGGACAACTCGCTGCACCCTTCCTTAGGAAGTTAGGTGGACTCAGCTCTTCAACAGCTCCAGGAATTCTGTTCTCTCACGACCTACATGCCATGGAAGTCTGCCTCATTGCCCTCATTGGAGCAACACTAAGAAACACAATCTGCTTCGCCTTCTTCTAGGAACTCTTACCCAAGGACCCCATACCTACAGGAGAAAGCAGGTTGCATTCCTACTGGAATCTAAGCAAAGTTTTTCCTGTTAGACTGCAGGACTTTAGAATAGGTTTAGGCCCGAAGGGTTACCTAGAGCGTTCCAAGAATGAGGGAGTTCGATACATGCAGAAAACCCTGTGAAGAAAAGTTGATTCAGCAAGGGACCAGGGTGTAGCTAGAGTCTCTATTGACTTGTTAGAAATCAGAAGGGTTTCGGCTGCATTTTAACCGGAGAAGAAGACCTGAAGGCACAAGCCTTGCTTTCCCATGTTAAATCTCTAAACATGCTTCCCTGAAGAATCCTAAATAACACTGTTTTTACCTGGCTTCTGGTCTTTGTAGGCAGCCCTCACGAAAGAGAAGTAGTTTTCTCTAAGGAAACACGGTGCTTCCATAGCATGGGTGGGAGCTCCTGCTGTCCTGCTCTAGAGCTACAGGGAAACTTGACGTGAGTCTTTGCCTCAAGCTAAGGCCTGAAAAGCCTTGCTGAAGCGAAAGCGCTTAGCAGTTTCCATTATGTCGTATTCGAAGGTCTGCATTACTTGAACGTTTCTTCACTTTACCAGACACTAGGCACACTCGGGTAGGCACCCTTTTTCGTACAAATACAGTGAGTACCAGCAGTCTCCTTTGCTCTTCTAAGAAACATCCAGACCTAGGAGCCTTTCCCAGTCACTCTATGTAATCAGAGTGTAGGGCAACTCGCAGCACCCTTCCTTAGGAAGCTAGGTGGACTCAGCTCTTCAACAGCTCCAGGGATCTGTTCTCTCATGTCCTACATGCCATGGAAGTCTGCCTCATTGCCCTCTGTGGAGCTTCACAAAGATACACAATCTGCTTCGCCTACCTCTAGGAACTCTTACCCAATGACCCCATACCTACAGGAGAGAGGAGGCTTGCATTCCTACTGGAACCAAATCACCGTTTTTCCTGTTAAAATGCAGGACTTTAAACTAGGCTTCGGCCCAATAGCACTGGTAGAACGTTCCAAGGATGAGGGAGTTCCATATATGCAGAACACTCTGTGAAGAAAAGTTGATTCAGCAAGGGACCAGAGTGTAGCTAGAGTCTCTTTGGACTTTTTAGATAAAAGAAGGTGTCCGGGTGCATGTTCACCAGAAAAGAAGACTTGAATGCCTAAGCCTTGCGTTCCCATTTTAAATCTCTATCCATGCCAGCCTGAGATACCTAAATAACACTGCTTTGACTGGCCTCTATTCACTGTGGGCAGCCCTCTGGAAAGAAAAGGAGTTTCTCTAAGGAAACACGGTGCTTCCCTAGCATGGGTGGGAGTTCCTCCTGTCATGCTCTAGAGCTACAGGGTAACTTGACGTGAGTCCTTGCCTCAAGCTAAGGCCTGAAAAGCCCTGCTGAAGCGAAAGCGCTTAGCATTTTCCATTATGTCGTATTGGAAGTTCTGCTTTACTTGAACGTTTCTTCACTCTACCAGACACTAGGCACCCTAGTGTAGGCACCCTTTTTCCTACAAATACATTGAGTACCAGCAGTCTCCTTTGCTCTTCTAAGTAACATCCAGCCTTAGAAGCCTTTCCCAGTCACTCTATGTATTCAGAGTGTAGGACAACTCGCTGCACCCTTCCTTAGGAAGTTAGGTGGACTCAGCTCTTCAACAGCTCCAGGAATTCTGTTCTCTCACGACCTACATGCCATGGAAGTCTGCCTCATTGCCCTCATTGGAGCAACACTAAGAAACACAATCTGCTTCGCCTTCTTCTAGGAACTCTTACCCAAGGACCCCATACCTACAGGAGAAAGCAGGTTGCATTCCTACTGGAATCTAAGCAAAGTTTTTCCTGTTAGACTGCAGGACTTTAGAATAGGTTTAGGCCCGAAGGGTTACCTAGAGCGTTCCAAGAATGAGGGAGTTCGATACATGCAGAAAACCCTGTGAAGAAAAGTTGATTCAGCAAGGGACCAGGGTGTAGCTAGAGTCTCTATTGACTTGTTAGAAATCAGAAGGGTTTCGGCTGCATGTTAACCGGAGAAGAAGACCTGAAGGCACAAGCCTTGCTTTCCCATGTTAAATCTCTAAACATGCTTCCCTGAAGAATCCTAAATAACACTGTTTTTACCTGGCTTCTGGTCTTTGTAGGCAGCCCTCACGAAAGAGAAGTAGTTTTCTCTAAGGAAACACGGTGCTTCCATAGCATGGGTGGGAGCTCCTGCTGTCCTGCTCTAGAGCTACAGGGAAACTTGACGTGAGTCTTTGCCTCAAGCTAAGGCCTGAAAAGCCTTGCTGAAGCGAAAGCGCTTAGCAGTTTCCATTATGTCGTATTCGAAGGTCTGCATTACTTGAACGTTTCTTCACTTTACCAGACACTAGGCACACTCGGGTAGGCACCCTTTTTCGTACAAATACAGTGAGTACCAGCAGTCTCCTTTGCTCTTCTAAGAAACATCCAGACCTAGGAGCCTTTCCCAGTCACTCTATGTAATCAGAGTGTAGGGCAACTCGCAGCACCCTTCCTTAGGAAGCTAGGTGGACTCAGCTCTTCAACAGCTCCAGGGATCTGTTCTCTCATGTCCTACATGCCATGGAAGTCTGCCTCATTGCCCTCTGTGGAGCTTCACAAAGATACACAATCTGCTTCGCCTACCTCTAGGAACTCTTACCCAATGACCCCATACCTACAGGAGAGAGGAGGCTTGCATTCCTACTGGAACCAAATCACCGTTTTTCCTGTTAAAATGCAGGACTTTAAACTAGGCTTCGGCCCAATAGCACTGGTAGAACGTTCCAAGGATGAGGGAGTTCCATATATGCAGAACACTCTGTGAAGAAAAGTTGATTCAGCAAGGGACCAGAGTGTAGCTAGAGTCTCTTTGGACTTTTTAGATAAAAGAAGGTGTCCGGGTGCATGTTCACCAGAAAAGAAGACTTGAATGCCTAAGCCTTGCGTTCCCATTTTAAATCTCTATCCATGCCAGCCTGAGATACCTAAATAACACTGCTTTGACTGGCCTCTATTCACTGTGGGCAGCCCTCTGGAAAGAAAAGGAGTTTCTCTAAGGAAACACGGTGCTTCCCTAGCATGGGTGGGAGTTCCTCCTGTCATGCTCTAGAGCTACAGGGTAACTTGACGTGAGTCCTTGCCTCAAGCTAAGGCCTGAAAAGCCCTGCTGAAGCGAAAGCGCTTAGCATTTTCCATTATGTCGTATTGGAAGTTCTGCTTTACTTGAACGTTTCTTCACTCTACCAGACACTAGGCACCCTAGTGTAGGCACCCTTTTTCCTACAAATACATTGAGTACCAGCAGTCTCCTTTGCTCTTCTAAGTAACATCCAGACTTAGAAGCCTTTCCCAGTCACTCTATGTATTCAGAGTGTAGGACAACTCGCTGCACCCTTCCTTAGGAAGTTAGGTGGACTCAGCTCTTCAACAGCTCCAGGAATTCTGTTCTCTCACGACCTACATGCCATGGAAGTCTGCCTCATTGCCCTCATTGGAGCAACACTAAGAAACACAATCTGCTTCGCCTTCTTCTAGGAACTCTTACCCAAGGACCCCATACCTACAGGAGAAAGCAGGTTGCATTCCTACTGGAATCTAAGCAAAGTTTTTCCTGTTAGACTGCAGGACTTTAGAATAGGTTTAGGCCCGAAGGGTTACCTAGAGCGTTCCAAGAATGAGGGAGTTCGATACATGCAGAAAACCCTGTGAAGAAAAGTTGATTCAGCAAGGGACCAGGGTGTAGCTAGAGTCTCTATTGACTTGTTAGAAATCAGAAGGGTTTCGGCTGCATTTTAACCGGAGAAGAAGACCTGAAGGCACAAGCCTTGCTTTCCCATGTTAAATCTCTAAACATGCTTCCCTGAAGAATCCTAAATAACACTGTTTTTACCTGGCTTCTGGTCTTTGTAGGCAGCCCTCACGAAAGAGAAGTAGTTTTCTCTAAGGAAACACGGTGCTTCCATAGCATGGGTGGGAGCTCCTGCTGTCCTGCTCTAGAGCTACAGGGAAACTTGACGTGAGTCTTTGCCTCAAGCTAAGGCCTGAAAAGCCTTGCTGAAGCGAAAGCGCTTAGCAGTTTCCATTATGTCGTATTCGAAGGTCTGCATTACTTGAACGTTTCTTCACTTTACCAGACACTAGGCACACTCGGGTAGGCACCCTTTTTCGTACAAATACAGTGAGTACCAGCAGTCTCCTTTGCTCTTCTAAGAAACATCCAGACCTAGGAGCCTTTCCCAGTCACTCTATGTAATCAGAGTGTAGGGCAACTCGCAGCACCCTTCCTTAGGAAGCTAGGTGGACTCAGCTCTTCAACAGCTCCAGGGATCTGTTCTCTCATGTCCTACATGCCATGGAAGTCTGCCTCATTGCCCTCTGTGGAGCTTCACAAAGATACACAATCTGCTTCGCCTACCTCTAGGAACTCTTACCCAATGACCCCATACCTACAGGAGAGAGGAGGCTTGCATTCCTACTGGAACCAAATCACCGTTTTTCCTGTTAAAATGCAGGACTTTAAACTAGGCTTCGGCCCAATAGCACTGGTAGAACGTTCCAAGGATGAGGGAGTTCCATATATGCAGAACACTCTGTGAAGAAAAGTTGATTCAGCAAGGGACCAGAGTGTAGCTAGAGTCTCTTTGGACTTTTTAGATAAAAGAAGGTGTCCGGGTGCATGTTCACCAGAAAAGAAGACTTGAATGCCTAAGCCTTGCGTTCCCATTTTAAATCTCTATCCATGCCAGCCTGAGATACCTAAATAACACTGCTTTGACTGGCCTCTATTCACTGTGGGCAGCCCTCTGGAAAGAAAAGGAGTTTCTCTAAGGAAACACGGTGCTTCCCTAGCATGGGTGGGAGTTCCTCCTGTCATGCTCTAGAGCTACAGGGTAACTTGACGTGAGTCCTTGCCTCAAGCTAAGGCCTGAAAAGCCCTGCTGAAGCGAAAGCGCTTAGCATTTTCCATTATGTCGTATTGGAAGTTCTGCTTTACTTGAACGTTTCTTCACTCTACCAGACACTAGGCACCCTAGTGTAGGCACCCTTTTTCCTACAAATACATTGAGTACCAGCAGTCTCCTTTGCTCTTCTAAGTAACATCCAGCCTTAGAAGCCTTTCCCAGTCACTCTATGTATTCAGAGTGTAGGACAACTCGCTGCACCCTTCCTTAGGAAGTTAGGTGGACTCAGCTCTTCAACAGCTCCAGGAATTCTGTTCTCTCACGACCTACATGCCATGGAAGTCTGCCTCATTGCCCTCATTGGAGCAACACTAAGAAACACAATCTGCTTCGCCTTCTTCTAGGAACTCTTACCCAAGGACCCCATACCTACAGGAGAAAGCAGGTTGCATTCCTACTGGAATCTAAGCAAAGTTTTTCCTGTTAGACTGCAGGACTTTAGAATAGGTTTAGGCCCGAAGGGTTACCTAGAGCGTTCCAAGAATGAGGGAGTTCGATACATGCAGAAAACCCTGTGAAGAAAAGTTGATTCAGCAAGGGACCAGGGTGTAGCTAGAGTCTCTATTGACTTGTTAGAAATCAGAAGGGTTTCGGCTGCATTTTAACCGGAGAAGAAGACCTGAAGGCACAAGCCTTGCTTTCCCATGTTAAATCTCTAAACATGCTTCCCTGAAGAATCCTAAATAACACTGTTTTTACCTGGCTTCTGGTCTTTGTAGGCAGCCCTCACGAAAGAGAAGTAGTTTTCTCTAAGGAAACACGGTGCTTCCATAGCATGGGTGGGAGCTCCTGCTGTCCTGCTCTAGAGCTACAGGGAAACTTGACGTGAGTCTTTGCCTCAAGCTAAGGCCTGAAAAGCCTTGCTGAAGCGAAAGCGCTTAGCAGTTTCCATTATGTCGTATTCGAAGGTCTGCATTACTTGAACGTTTCTTCACTTTACCAGACACTAGGCACACTCGGGTAGGCACCCTTTTTCGTACAAATACAGTGAGTACCAGCAGTCTCCTTTGCTCTTCTAAGAAACATCCAGACCTAGGAGCCTTTCCCAGTCACTCTATGTAATCAGAGTGTAGGGCAACTCGCAGCACCCTTCCTTAGGAAGCTAGGTGGACTCAGCTCTTCAACAGCTCCAGGGATCTGTTCTCTCATGTCCTACATGCCATGGAAGTCTGCCTCATTGCCCTCTGTGGAGCTTCACAAAGATACACAATCTGCTTCGCCTACCTCTAGGAACTCTTACCCAATGACCCCATACCTACAGGAGAGAGGAGGCTTGCATTCCTACTGGAACCAAATCACCGTTTTTCCTGTTAAAATGCAGGACTTTAAACTAGGCTTCGGCCCAATAGCACTGGTAGAACGTTCCAAGGATGAGGGAGTTCCATATATGCAGAACACTCTGTGAAGAAAAGTTGATTCAGCAAGGGACCAGAGTGTAGCTAGAGTCTCTTTGGACTTTTTAGATAAAAGAAGGTGTCCGGGTGCATGTTCACCAGAAAAGAAGACTTGAATGCCTAAGCCTTGCGTTCCCATTTTAAATCTCTATCCATGCCAGCCTGAGATACCTAAATAACACTGCTTTGACTGGCCTCTATTCACTGTGGGCAGCCCTCTGGAAAGAAAAGGAGTTTCTCTAAGGAAACACGGTGCTTCCCTAGCATGGGTGGGAGTTCCTCCTGTCATGCTCTAGAGCTACAGGGTAACTTGACGTGAGTCCTTGCCTCAAGCTAAGGCCTGAAAAGCCCTGCTGAAGCGAAAGCGCTTAGCATTTTCCATTATGTCGTATTGGAAGTTCTGCTTTACTTGAACGTTTCTTCACTCTACCAGACACTAGGCACCCTAGTGTAGGCACCCTTTTTCCTACAAATACATTGAGTACCAGCAGTCTCCTTTGCTCTTCTAAGTAACATCCAGACTTAGAAGCCTTTCCCAGTCACTCTATGTATTCAGAGTGTAGGACAACTCGCTGCACCCTTCCTTAGGAAGTTAGGTGGACTCAGCTCTTCAACAGCTCCAGGAATTCTGTTCTCTCACGACCTACATGCCATGGAAGTCTGCCTCATTGCCCGCATTGGAGCAACACTAAGAAACACAATCTGCTTCGCCTTCTTCTAGGAACTCTTACCCAAGGACCCCATACCTACAGGAGAAAGCAGGTTGCATTCCTACTGGAATCTAAGCAAAGTTTTTCCTGTTAGACTGCAGGACTTTAGAATAGGTTTAGGCCCGAAGGGTTACCTAGAGCGTTCCAAGAATGAGGGAGTTCGATACATGCAGAAAACCCTGTGAAGAAAAGTTGATTCAGCAAGGGACCAGGGTGTAGCTAGAGTCTCTATTGACTTGTTAGAAATCAGAAGGGTTTCGGCTGCATTTTAACCGGAGAAGAAGACCTGAAGGCACAAGCCTTGCTTTCCCATGTTAAATCTCTAAACATGCTTCCCTGAAGAATCCTAAATAACACTGTTTTTACCTGGCTTCTGGTCTTTGTAGGCAGCCCTCACGAAAGAGAAGTAGTTTTCTCTAAGGAAACACGGTGCTTCCATAGCATGGGTGGGAGCTCCTGCTGTCCTGCTCTAGAGCTACAGGGAAACTTGACGTGAGTCTTTGCCTCAAGCTAAGGCCTGAAAAGCCTTGCTGAAGCGAAAGCGCTTAGCAGTTTCCATTATGTCGTATTCGAAGGTCTGCATTACTTGAACGTTTCTTCACTTTACCAGACACTAGGCACACTCGGGTAGGCACCCTTTTTCGTACAAATACAGTGAGTACCAGCAGTCTCCTTTGCTCTTCTAAGAAACATCCAGACCTAGGAGCCTTTCCCAGTCACTCTATGTAATCAGAGTGTAGGGCAACTCGCAGCACCCTTCCTTAGGAAGCTAGGTGGACTCAGCTCTTCAACAGCTCCAGGGATCTGTTCTCTCATGTCCTACATGCCATGGAAGTCTGCCTCATTGCCCTCTGTGGAGCTTCACAAAGATACACAATCTGCTTCGCCTACCTCTAGGAACTCTTACCCAATGACCCCATACCTACAGGAGAGAGGAGGCTTGCATTCCTACTGGAACCAAATCACCGTTTTTCCTGTTAAAATGCAGGACTTTAAACTAGGCTTCGGCCCAATAGCACTGGTAGAACGTTCCAAGGATGAGGGAGTTCCATATATGCAGAACACTCTGTGAAGAAAAGTTGATTCAGCAAGGGACCAGAGTGTAGCTAGAGTCTCTTTGGACTTTTTAGATAAAAGAAGGTGTCCGGGTGCATGTTCACCAGAAAAGAAGACTTGAATGCCTAAGCCTTGCGTTCCCATTTTAAATCTCTATCCATGCCAGCCTGAGATACCTAAATAACACTGCTTTGACTGGCCTCTATTCACTGTGGGCAGCCCTCTGGAAAGAAAAGGAGTTTCTCTAAGGAAACACGGTGCTTCCCTAGCATGGGTGGGAGTTCCTCCTGTCATGCTCTAGAGCTACAGGGTAACTTGACGTGAGTCCTTGCCTCAAGCTAAGGCCTGAAAAGCCCTGCTGAAGCGAAAGCGCTTAGCATTTTCCATTATGTCGTATTGGAAGTTCTGCTTTACTTGAACGTTTCTTCACTCTACCAGACACTAGGCACCCTAGTGTAGGCACCCTTTTTCCTACAAATACATTGAGTACCAGCAGTCTCCTTTGCTCTTCTAAGTAACATCCAGACTTAGAAGCCTTTCCCAGTCACTCTATGTATTCAGAGTGTAGGACAACTCGCTGCACCCTTCCTTAGGAAGTTAGGTGGACTCAGCTCTTCAACAGCTCCAGGAATTCTGTTCTCTCACGACCTACATGCCATGGAAGTCTGCCTCATTGCCCTCATTGGAGCAACACTAAGAAACACAATCTGCTTCGCCTTCTTCTAGGAACTCTTACCCAAGGACCCCATACCTACAGGAGAAAGCAGGTTGCATTCCTACTGGAATCTAAGCAAAGTTTTTCCTGTTAGACTGCAGGACTTTAGAATAGGTTTAGGCCCGAAGGGTTACCTAGAGCGTTCCAAGAATGAGGGAGTTCGATACATGCAGAAAACCCTGTGAAGAAAAGTTGATTCAGCAAGGGACCAGGGTGTAGCTAGAGTCTCTATTGACTTGTTAGAAATCAGAAGGGTTTCGGCTGCATTTTAACCGGAGAAGAAGACCTGAAGGCACAAGCCTTGCTTTCCCATGTTAAATCTCTAAACATGCTTCCCTGAAGAATCCTAAATAACACTGTTTTTACCTGGCTTCTGGTCTTTGTAGGCAGCCCTCACGAAAGAGAAGTAGTTTTCTCTAAGGAAACACGGTGCTTCCATAGCATGGGTGGGAGCTCCTGCTGTCCTGCTCTAGTGCTACAGGGAAACTTGACGTGAGTCTTTGCCTCAAGCTAAGGCCTGAAAAGCCTTGCTGAAGCGAAAGCGCTTAGCAGTTTCCATTATGTCGTATTCGAAGGTCTGCATTACTTGAACGTTTCTTCACTTTACCAGACACTAGGCACACTCGGGTAGGCACCCTTTTTCGTACAAATACAGTGAGTACCAGCAGTCTCCTTTGCTCTTCTAAGAAACATCCAGACCTAGGAGCCTTTCCCAGTCACTCTATGTAATCAGAGTGTAGGGCAACTCGCAGCACCCTTCCTTAGGAAGCTAGGTGGACTCAGCTCTTCAACAGCTCCAGGGATCTGTTCTCTCATGTCCTACATGCCATGGAAGTCTGCCTCATTGCCCTCTGTGGAGCTTCACAAAGATACACAATCTGCTTCGCCTACCTCTAGGAACTCTTACCCAATGACCCCATACCTACAGGAGAGAGGAGGCTTGCATTCCTACTGGAACCAAATCACCGTTTTTCCTGTTAAAATGCAGGACTTTAAACTAGGCTTCGGCCCAATAGCACTGGTAGAACGTTCCAAGGATGAGGGAGTTCCATATATGCAGAACACTCTGTGAAGAAAAGTTGATTCAGCAAGGGACCAGAGTGTAGCTAGAGTCTCTTTGGACTTTTTAGATAAAAGAAGGTGTCCGGGTGCATGTTCACCAGAAAAGAAGACTTGAATGCCTAAGCCTTGCGTTCCCATTTTAAATCTCTATCCATGCCAGCCTGAGATACCTAAATAACACTGCTTTGACTGGCCTCTATTCACTGTGGGCAGCCCTCTGGAAAGAAAAGGAGTTTCTCTAAGGAAACACGGTGCTTCCCTAGCATGGGTGGGAGTTCCTCCTGTCATGCTCTAGAGCTACAGGGTAACTTGACGTGAGTCCTTGCCTCAAGCTAAGGCCTGAAAAGCCCTGCTGAAGCGAAAGCGCTTAGCATTTTCCATTATGTCGTATTGGAAGTTCTGCTTTACTTGAACGTTTCTTCACTCTACCAGACACTAGGCACCCTAGTGTAGGCACCCTTTTTCCTACAAATACATTGAGTACCAGCAGTCTCCTTTGCTCTTCTAAGTAACATCCAGCCTTAGAAGCCTTTCCCAGTCACTCTATGTATTCAGAGTGTAGGACAACTCGCTGCACCCTTCCTTAGGAAGTTAGGTGGACTCAGCTCTTCAACAGCTCCAGGAATTCTGTTCTCTCACGACCTACATGCCATGGAAGTCTGCCTCATTGCCCTCATTGGAGCAACACTAAGAAACACAATCTGCTTCGCCTTCTTCTAGGAACTCTTACCCAAGGACCCCATACCTACAGGAGAAAGCAGGTTGCATTCCTACTGGAATCTAAGCAAAGTTTTTCCTGTTAGACTGCAGGACTTTAGAATAGGTTTAGGCCCGAAGGGTTACCTAGAGCGTTCCAAGAATGAGGGAGTTCGATACATGCAGAAAACCCTGTGAAGAAAAGTTGATTCAGCAAGGGACCAGGGTGTAGCTAGAGTCTCTATTGACTTGTTAGAAATCAGAAGGGTTTCGGCTGCATGTTAACCGGAGAAGAAGACCTGAAGGCACAAGCCTTGCTTTCCCATGTTAAATCTCTAAACATGCTTCCCTGAAGAAGCCTAAATAACACTGTTTTTACCTGGCTTCTGGTCTTTGTAGGCAGCCCTCACGAAAGAGAAGTAGTTTTCTCTAAGGAAACACGGTGCTTCCATAGCATGGGTGGGAGCTCCTGCTGTCCTGCTCTAGAGCTACAGGGAAACTTGACGTGAGTCTTTGCCTCAAGCTAAGGCCTGAAAAGCCTTGCTGAAGCGAAAGCGCTTAGCAGTTTCCATTATGTCGTATTCGAAGGTCTGCATTACTTGAACGTTTCTTCACTTTACCAGACACTAGGCACACTCGGGTAGGCACCCTTTTTCGTACAAATACAGTGAGTACCAGCAGTCTCCTTTGCTCTTCTAAGAAACATCCAGACCTAGGAGCCTTTCCCAGTCACTCTATGTAATCAGAGTGTAGGGCAACTCGCAGCACCCTTCCTTAGGAAGCTAGGTGGACTCAGCTCTTCAACAGCTCCAGGGATCTGTTCTCTCATGTCCTACATGCCATGGAAGTCTGCCTCATTGCCCTCTGTGGAGCTTCACAAAGATACACAATCTGCTTCGCCTACCTCTAGGAACTCTTACCCAATGACCCCATACCTACAGGAGAGAGGAGGCTTGCATTCCTACTGGAACCAAATCACCGTTTTTCCTGTTAAAATGCAGGACTTTAAACTAGGCTTCGGCCCAATAGCACTGGTAGAACGTTCCAAGGATGAGGGAGTTCCATATATGCAGAACACTCTGTGAAGAAAAGTTGATTCAGCAAGGGACCAGAGTGTAGCTAGAGTCTCTTTGGACTTTTTAGATAAAAGAAGGTGTCCGGGTGCATGTTCACCAGAAAAGAAGACTTGAATGCCTAAGCCTTGCGTTCCCATTTTAAATCTCTATCCATGCCAGCCTGAGATACCTAAATAACACTGCTTTGACTGGCCTCTATTCACTGTGGGCAGCCCTCTGGAAAGAAAAGGAGTTTCTCTAAGGAAACACGGTGCTTCCCTAGCATGGGTGGGAGTTCCTCCTGTCATGCTCTAGAGCTACAGGGTAACTTGACGTGAGTCCTTGCCTCAAGCTAAGGCCTGAAAAGCCCTGCTGAAGCGAAAGCGCTTAGCATTTTCCATTATGTCGTATTGGAAGTTCTGCTTTACTTGAACGTTTCTTCACTCTACCAGACACTAGGCACCCTAGTGTAGGCACCCTTTTTCCTACAAATACATTGAGTACCAGCAGTCTCCTTTGCTCTTCTAAGTAACATCCAGACTTAGAAGCCTTTCCCAGTCACTCTATGTATTCAGAGTGTAGGACAACTCGCTGCACCCTTCCTTAGGAAGTTAGGTGGACTCAGCTCTTCAACAGCTCCAGGAATTCTGTTCTCTCACGACCTACATGCCATGGAAGTCTGCCTCATTGCCCTCATTGGAGCAACACTAAGAAACACAATCTGCTTCGCCTTCTTCTAGGAACTCTTACCCAAGGACCCCATACCTACAGGAGAAAGCAGGTTGCATTCCTACTGGAATCTAAGCAAAGTTTTTCCTGTTAGACTGCAGGACTTTAGAATAGGTTTAGGCCCGAAGGGTTACCTAGAGCGTTCCAAGAATGAGGGAGTTCGATACATGCAGAAAACCCTGTGAAGAAAAGTTGATTCAGCAAGGGACCAGGGTGTAGCTAGAGTCTCTATTGACTTGTTAGAAATCAGAAGGGTTTCGGCTGCATTTTAACCGGAGAAGAAGACCTGAAGGCACAAGCCTTGCTTTCCCATGTTAAATCTCTAAACATGCTTCCCTGAAGAATCCTAAATAACACTGTTTTTACCTGGCTTCTGGTCTTTGTAGGCAGCCCTCACGAAAGAGAAGTAGTTTTCTCTAAGGAAACACGGTGCTTCCATAGCATGGGTGGGAGCTCCTGCTGTCCTGCTCTAGAGCTACAGGGAAACTTGACGTGAGTCTTTGCCTCAAGCTAAGGCCTGAAAAGCCTTGCTGAAGCGAAAGCGCTTAGCAGTTTCCATTATGTCGTATTCGAAGGTCTGCATTACTTGAACGTTTCTTCACTTTACCAGACACTAGGCACACTCGGGTAGGCACCCTTTTTCGTACAAATACAGTGAGTACCAGCAGTCTCCTTTGCTCTTCTAAGAAACATCCAGACCTAGGAGCCTTTCCCAGTCACTCTATGTAATCAGAGTGTAGGGCAACTCGCAGCACCCTTCCTTAGGAAGCTAGGTGGACTCAGCTCTTCAACAGCTCCAGGGATCTGTTCTCTCATGTCCTACATGCCATGGAAGTCTGCCTCATTGCCCTCTGTGGAGCTTCACAAAGATACACAATCTGCTTCGCCTACCTCTAGGAACTCTTACCCAATGACCCCATACCTACAGGAGAGAGGAGGCTTGCATTCCTACTGGAACCAAATCACCGTTTTTCCTGTTAAAATGCAGGACTTTAAACTAGGCTTCGGCCCAATAGCACTGGTAGAACGTTCCAAGGATGAGGGAGTTCCATATATGCAGAACACTCTGTGAAGAAAAGTTGATTCAGCAAGGGACCAGAGTGTAGCTAGAGTCTCTTTGGACTTTTTAGATAAAAGAAGGTGTCCGGGTGCATGTTCACCAGAAAAGAAGACTTGAATGCCTAAGCCTTGCGTTCCCATTTTAAATCTCTATCCATGCCAGCCTGAGATACCTAAATAACACTGCTTTGACTGGCCTCTATTCACTGTGGGCAGCCCTCTGGAAAGAAAAGGAGTTTCTCTAAGGAAACACGGTGCTTCCCTAGCATGGGTGGGAGTTCCTCCTGTCATGCTCTAGAGCTACAGGGTAACTTGACGTGAGTCCTTGCCTCAAGCTAAGGCCTGAAAAGCCCTGCTGAAGCGAAAGCGCTTAGCATTTTCCATTATGTCGTATTGGAAGTTCTGCTTTACTTGAACGTTTCTTCACTCTACCAGACACTAGGCACCCTAGTGTAGGCACCCTTTTTCCTACAAATACATTGAGTACCAGCAGTCTCCTTTGCTCTTCTAAGTAACATCCAGACTTAGAAGCCTTTCCCAGTCACTCTATGTATTCAGAGTGTAGGACAACTCGCTGCACCCTTCCTTAGGAAGTTAGGTGGACTCAGCTCTTCAACAGCTCCAGGAATTCTGTTCTCTCACGACCTACATGCCATGGAAGTCTGCCTCATTGCCCTCATTGGAGCAACACTAAGAAACACAATCTGCTTCGCCTTCTTCTAGGAACTCTTACCCAAGGACCCCATACCTACAGGAGAAAGCAGGTTGCATTCCTACTGGAATCTAAGCAAAGTTTTTCCTGTTAGACTGCAGGACTTTAGAATAGGTTTAGGCCCGAAGGGTTACCTAGAGCGTTCCAAGAATGAGGGAGTTCGATACATGCAGAAAACCCTGTGAAGAAAAGTTGATTCAGCAAGGGACCAGGGTGTAGCTAGAGTCTCTATTGACTTGTTAGAAATCAGAAGGGTTTCGGCTGCATTTTAACCGGAGAAGAAGACCTGAAGGCACAAGCCTTGCTTTCCCATGTTAAATCTCTAAACATGCTTCCCTGAAGAATCCTAAATAACACTGTTTTTACCTGGCTTCTGGTCTTTGTAGGCAGCCCTCACGAAAGAGAAGTAGTTTTCTCTAAGGAAACACGGTGCTTCCATAGCATGGGTGGGAGCTCCTGCTGTCCTGCTCTAGAGCTACAGGGAAACTTGACGTGAGTCTTTGCCTCAAGCTAAGGCCTGAAAAGCCTTGCTGAAGCGAAAGCGCTTAGCAGTTTCCATTATGTCGTATTCGAAGGTCTGCATTACTTGAACGTTTCTTCACTTTACCAGACACTAGGCACACTCGGGTAGGCACCCTTTTTCGTACAAATACAGTGAGTACCAGCAGTCTCCTTTGCTCTTCTAAGAAACATCCAGACCTAGGAGCCTTTCCCAGTCACTCTATGTAATCAGAGTGTAGGGCAACTCGCAGCACCCTTCCTTAGGAAGCTAGGTGGACTCAGCTCTTCAACAGCTCCAGGGATCTGTTCTCTCATGTCCTACATGCCATGGAAGTCTGCCTCATTGCCCTCTGTGGAGCTTCACAAAGATACACAATCTGCTTCGCCTACCTCTAGGAACTCTTACCCAATGACCCCATACCTACAGGAGAGAGGAGGCTTGCATTCCTACTGGAACCAAATCACCGTTTTTCCTGTTAAAATGCAGGACTTTAAACTAGGCTTCGGCCCAATAGCACTGGTAGAACGTTCCAAGGATGAGGGAGTTCCATATATGCAGAACACTCTGTGAAGAAAAGTTGATTCAGCAAGGGACCAGAGTGTAGCTAGAGTCTCTTTGGACTTTTTAGATAAAAGAAGGTGTCCGGGTGCATGTTCACCAGAAAAGAAGACTTGAATGCCTAAGCCTTGCGTTCCCATTTTAAATCTCTATCCATGCCAGCCTGAGATACCTAAATAACACTGCTTTGACTGGCCTCTATTCACTGTGGGCAGCCCTCTGGAAAGAAAAGGAGTTTCTCTAAGGAAACACGGTGCTTCCCTAGCATGGGTGGGAGTTCCTCCTGTCATGCTCTAGAGCTACAGGGTAACTTGACGTGAGTCCTTGCCTCAAGCTAAGGCCTGAAAAGCCCTGCTGAAGCGAAAGCGCTTAGCATTTTCCATTATGTCGTATTGGAAGTTCTGCTTTACTTGAACGTTTCTTCACTCTACCAGACACTAGGCACCCTAGTGTAGGCACCCTTTTTCCTACAAATACATTGAGTACCAGCAGTCTCCTTTGCTCTTCTAAGTAACATCCAGCCTTAGAAGCCTTTCCCAGTCACTCTATGTATTCAGAGTGTAGGACAACTCGCTGCACCCTTCCTTAGGAAGTTAGGTGGACTCAGCTCTTCAACAGCTCCAGGAATTCTGTTCTCTCACGACCTACATGCCATGGAAATCTGCCTCATTGCCCTCATTGGAGCAACACTAAGAAACACAATCTGCTTCGCCTTCTTCTAGGAACTCTTACCCAAGGACCCCATACCTACAGGAGAAAGCAGGTTGCATTCCTACTGGAATCTAAGCAAAGTTTTTCCTGTTAGACTGCAGGACTTTAGAATAGGTTTAGGCCCGAAGGGTTACCTAGAGCGTTCCAAGAATGAGGGAGTTCGATACATGCAGAAAACCCTGTGAAGAAAAGTTGATTCAGCAAGGGACCAGGGTGTAGCTAGAGTCTCTATTGACTTGTTAGAAATCAGAAGGGTTTCGGCTGCATTTTAACCGGAGAAGAAGACCTGAAGGCACAAGCCTTGCTTTCCCATGTTAAATCTCTAAACATGCTTCCCTGAAGAATCCTAAATAACACTGTTTTTACCTGGCTTCTGGTCTTTGTAGGCAGCCCTCACGAAAGAGAAGTAGTTTTCTCTAAGGAAACACGGTGCTTCCATAGCATGGGTGGGAGCTCCTGCTGTCCTGCTCTAGAGCTACAGGGAAACTTGACGTGAGTCTTTGCCTCAAGCTAAGGCCTGAAAAGCCTTGCTGAAGCGAAAGCGCTTAGCAGTTTCCATTATGTCGTATTCGAAGGTCTGCATTACTTGAACGTTTCTTCACTTTACCAGACACTAGGCACACTCGGGTAGGCACCCTTTTTCGTACAAATACAGTGAGTACCAGCAGTCTCCTTTGCTCTTCTAAGAAACATCCAGACCTAGGAGCCTTTCCCAGTCACTCTATGTAATCAGAGTGTAGGGCAACTCGCAGCACCCTTCCTTAGGAAGCTAGGTGGACTCAGCTCTTCAACAGCTCCAGGGATCTGTTCTCTCATGTCCTACATGCCATGGAAGTCTGCCTCATTGCCCTCTGTGGAGCTTCACAAAGATACACAATCTGCTTCGCCTACCTCTAGGAACTCTTACCCAATGACCCCATACCTACAGGAGAGAGGAGGCTTGCATTCCTACTGGAACCAAATCACCGTTTTTCCTGTTAAAATGCAGGACTTTAAACTAGGCTTCGGCCCAATAGCACTGGTAGAACGTTCCAAGGATGAGGGAGTTCCATATATGCAGAACACTCTGTGAAGAAAAGTTGATTCAGCAAGGGACCAGAGTGTAGCTAGAGTCTCTTTGGACTTTTTAGATAAAAGAAGGTGTCCGGGTGCATGTTCACCAGAAAAGAAGACTTGAATGCCTAAGCCTTGCGTTCCCATTTTAAATCTCTATCCATGCCAGCCTGAGATACCTAAATAACACTGCTTTGACTGGCCTCTATTCACTGTGGGCAGCCCTCTGGAAAGAAAAGGAGTTTCTCTAAGGAAACACGGTGCTTCCCTAGCATGGGTGGGAGTTCCTCCTGTCATGCTCTAGAGCTACAGGGTAACTTGACGTGAGTCCTTGCCTCAAGCTAAGGCCTGAAAAGCCCTGCTGAAGCGAAAGCGCTTAGCATTTTCCATTATGTCGTATTGGAAGTTCTGCTTTACTTGAACGTTTCTTCACTCTACCAGACACTAGGCACCCTAGTGTAGGCACCCTTTTTCCTACAAATACATTGAGTACCAGCAGTCTCCTTTGCTCTTCTAAGTAACATCCAGACTTAGAAGCCTTTCCCAGTCACTCTATGTATTCAGAGTGTAGGACAACTCGCTGCACCCTTCCTTAGGAAGTTAGGTGGACTCAGCTCTTCAACAGCTCCAGGAATTCTGTTCTCTCACGACCTACATGCCATGGAAGTCTGCCTCATTGCCCGCATTGGAGCAACACTAAGAAACACAATCTGCTTCGCCTTCTTCTAGGAACTCTTACCCAAGGACCCCATACCTACAGGAGAAAGCAGGTTGCATTCCTACTGGAATCTAAGCAAAGTTTTTCCTGTTACACTGCAGGACTTTAGAATAGGTTTAGGCCCGAAGGGTTACCTAGAGCGTTCCAAGAATGAGGGAGTTCGATACATGCAGAAAACCCTGTGAAGAAAAGTTGATTCAGCAAGGGACCAGGGTGTAGCTAGAGTCTCTATTGACTTGTTAGAAATCAGAAGGGTTTCGGCTGCATTTTAACCGGAGAAGAAGACCTGAAGGCACAAGCCTTGCTTTCCCATGTTAAATCTCTAAACATGCTTCCCTGAAGAATCCTAAATAACACTGTTTTTACCTGGCTTCTGGTCTTTGTAGGCAGCCCTCACGAAAGAGAAGTAGTTTTCTCTAAGGAAACACGGTGCTTCCATAGCATGGGTGGGAGCTCCTGCTGTCCTGCTCTAGAGCTACAGGGAAACTTGACGTGAGTCTTTGCCTCAAGCTAAGGCCTGAAAAGCCTTGCTGAAGCGAAAGCGCTTAGCAGTTTCCATTATGTCGTATTCGAAGGTCTGCATTACTTGAACGTTTCTTCACTTTACCAGACACTAGGCACACTCGGGTAGGCACCCTTTTTCGTACAAATACAGTGAGTACCAGCAGTCTCCTTTGCTCTTCTAAGAAACATCCAGACCTAGGAGCCTTTCCCAGTCACTCTATGTAATCAGAGTGTAGGGCAACTCGCAGCACCCTTCCTTAGGAAGCTAGGTGGACTCAGCTCTTCAACAGCTCCAGGGATCTGTTCTCTCATGTCCTACATGCCATGGAAGTCTGCCTCATTGCCCTCTGTGGAGCTTCACAAAGATACACAATCTGCTTCGCCTACCTCTAGGAACTCTTACCCAATGACCCCATACCTACAGGAGAGAGGAGGCTTGCATTCCTACTGGAACCAAATCACCGTTTTTCCTGTTAAAATGCAGGACTTTAAACTAGGCTTCGGCCCAATAGCACTGGTAGAACGTTCCAAGGATGAGGGAGTTCCATATATGCAGAACACTCTGTGAAGAAAAGTTGATTCAGCAAGGGACCAGAGTGTAGCTAGAGTCTCTTTGGACTTTTTAGATAAAAGAAGGTGTCCGGGTGCATGTTCACCAGAAAAGAAGACTTGAATGCCTAAGCCTTGCGTTCCCATTTTAAATCTCTATCCATGCCAGCCTGAGATACCTAAATAACACTGCTTTGACTGGCCTCTATTCACTGTGGGCAGCCCTCTGGAAAGAAAAGGAGTTTCTCTAAGGAAACACGGTGCTTCCCTAGCATGGGTGGGAGTTCCTCCTGTCATGCTCTAGAGCTACAGGGTAACTTGACGTGAGTCCTTGCCTCAAGCTAAGGCCTGAAAAGCCCTGCTGAAGCGAAAGCGCTTAGCATTTTCCATTATGTCGTATTGGAAGTTCTGCTTTACTTGAACGTTTCTTCACTCTACCAGACACTAGGCACCCTAGTGTAGGCACCCTTTTTCCTACAAATACATTGAGTACCAGCAGTCTCCTTTGCTCTTCTAAGTAACATCCAGACTTAGAAGCCTTTCCCAGTCACTCTATGTATTCAGAGTGTAGGACAACTCGCTGCACCCTTCCTTAGGAAGTTAGGTGGACTCAGCTCTTCAACAGCTCCAGGAATTCTGTTCTCTCACGACCTACATGCCATGGAAGTCTGCCTCATTGCCCTCATTGGAGCAACACTAAGAAACACAATCTGCTTCGCCTTCTTCTAGGAACTCTTACCCAAGGACCCCATACCTACAGGAGAAAGCAGGTTGCATTCCTACTGGAATCTAAGCAAAGTTTTTCCTGTTAGACTGCAGGACTTTAGAATAGGTTTAGGCCCGAAGGGTTACCTAGAGCGTTCCAAGAATGAGGGAGTTCGATACATGCAGAAAACCCTGTGAAGAAAAGTTGATTCAGCAAGGGACCAGGGTGTAGCTAGAGTCTCTATTGACTTGTTAGAAATCAGAAGGGTTTCGGCTGCATGTTAACCGGAGAAGAAGACCTGAAGGCACAAGCCTTGCTTTCCCATGTTAAATCTCTAAACATGCTTCCCTGAAGAATCCTAAATAACACTGTTTTTACCTGGCTTCTGGTCTTTGTAGGCAGCCCTCACGAAAGAGAAGTAGTTTTCTCTAAGGAAACACGGTGCTTCCATAGCATGGGTGGGAGCTCCTGCTGTCCTGCTCTAGAGCTACAGGGAAACTTGACGTGAGTCTTTGCCTCAAGCTAAGGCCTGAAAAGCCTTGCTGAAGCGAAAGCGCTTAGCAGTTTCCATTATGTCGTATTCGAAGGTCTGCATTACTTGAACGTTTCTTCACTTTACCAGACACTAGGCACACTCGGGTAGGCACCCTTTTTCGTACAAATACAGTGAGTACCAGCAGTCTCCTTTGCTCTTCTAAGAAACATCCAGACCTAGGAGCCTTTCCCAGTCACTCTATGTAATCAGAGTGTAGGGCAACTCGCAGCACCCTTCCTTAGGAAGCTAGGTGGACTCAGCTCTTCAACAGCTCCAGGGATCTGTTCTCTCATGTCCTACATGCCATGGAAGTCTGCCTCATTGCCCTCTGTGGAGCTTCACAAAGATACACAATCTGCTTCGCCTACCTCTAGGAACTCTTACCCAATGACCCCATACCTACAGGAGAGAGGAGGCTTGCATTCCTACTGGAACCAAATCACCGTTTTTCCTGTTAAAATGCAGGACTTTAAACTAGGCTTCGGCCCAATAGCACTGGTAGAACGTTCCAAGGATGAGGGAGTTCCATATATGCAGAACACTCTGTGAAGAAAAGTTGATTCAGCAAGGGACCAGAGTGTAGCTAGAGTCTCTTTGGACTTTTTAGATAAAAGAAGGTGTCCGGGTGCATGTTCACCAGAAAACAAGACTTGAATGCCTAAGCCTTGCGTTCCCATTTTAAATCTCTATCCATGCCAGCCTGAGATACCTAAATAACACTGCTTTGACTGGCCTCTATTCACTGTGGGCAGCCCTCTGGAAAGAAAAGGAGTTTCTCTAAGGAAACACGGTGCTTCCCTAGCATGGGTGGGAGTTCCTCCTGTCATGCTCTAGAGCTACAGGGTAACTTGACGTGAGTCCTTGCCTCAAGCTAAGGCCTGAAAAGCCCTGCTGAAGCGAAAGCGCTTAGCATTTTCCATTATGTCGTATTGGAAGTTCTGCTTTACTTGAACGTTTCTTCACTCTACCAGACACTAGGCACCCTAGTGTAGGCACCCTTTTTCCTACAAATACATTGAGTACCAGCAGTCTCCTTTGCTCTTCTAAGTAACATCCAGACTTAGAAGCCTTTCCCAGTCACTCTATGTATTCAGAGTGTAGGACAACTCGCTGCACCCTTCCTTAGGAAGTTAGGTGGACTCAGCTCTTCAACAGCTCCAGGAATTCTGTTCTCTCACGACCTACATGCCATGGAAGTCTGCCTCATTGCCCGCATTGGAGCAACACTAAGAAACACAATCTGCTTCGCCTTCTTCTAGGAACTCTTACCCAAGGACCCCATACCTACAGGAGAAAGCAGGTTGCATTCCTACTGGAATCTAAGCAAAGTTTTTCCTGTTACACTGCAGGACTTTAGAATAGGTTTAGGCCCGAAGGGTTACCTAGAGCGTTCCAAGAATGAGGGAGTTCGATACATGCAGAAAACCCTGTGAAGAAAAGTTGATTCAGCAAGGGACCAGGGTGTAGCTAGAGTCTCTATTGACTTGTTAGAAATCAGAAGGGTTTCGGCTGCATTTTAACCGGAGAAGAAGACCTGAAGGCACAAGCCTTGCTTTCCCATGTTAAATCTCTAAACATGCTTCCCTGAAGAATCCTAAATAACACTGTTTTTACCTGGCTTCTGGTCTTTGTAGGCAGCCCTCACGAAAGAGAAGTAGTTTTCTCTAAGGAAACACGGTGCTTCCATAGCATGGGTGGGAGCTCCTGCTGTCCTGCTCTAGAGCTACAGGGAAACTTGACGTGAGTCTTTGCCTCAAGCTAAGGCCTGAAAAGCCTTGCTGAAGCGAAAGCGCTTAGCAGTTTCCATTATGTCGTATTCGAAGGTCTGCATTACTTGAACGTTTCTTCACTTTACCAGACACTAGGCACACTCGGGTAGGCACCCTTTTTCGTACAAATACAGTGAGTACCAGCAGTCTCCTTTGCTCTTCTAAGAAACATCCAGACCTAGGAGCCTTTCCCAGTCACTCTATGTAATCAGAGTGTAGGGCAACTCGCAGCACCCTTCCTTAGGAAGCTAGGTGGACTCAGCTCTTCAACAGCTCCAGGGATCTGTTCTCTCATGTCCTACATGCCATGGAAGTCTGCCTCATTGCCCTCTGTGGAGCTTCACAAAGATACACAATCTGCTTCGCCTACCTCTAGGAACTCTTACCCAATGACCCCATACCTACAGGAGAGAGGAGGCTTGCATTCCTACTGGAACCAAATCACCGTTTTTCCTGTTAAAATGCAGGACTTTAAACTAGGCTTCGGCCCAATAGCACTGGTAGAACGTTCCAAGGATGAGGGAGTTCCATATATGCAGAACACTCTGTGAAGAAAAGTTGATTCAGCAAGGGACCAGAGTGTAGCTAGAGTCTCTTTGGACTTTTTAGATAAAAGAAGGTGTCCGGGTGCATGTTCACCAGAAAAGAAGACTTGAATGCCTAAGCCTTGCGTTCCCATTTTAAATCTCTATCCATGCCAGCCTGAGATACCTAAATAACACTGCTTTGACTGGCCTCTATTCACTGTGGGCAGCCCTCTGGAAAGAAAAGGAGTTTCTCTAAGGAAACACGGTGCTTCCCTAGCATGGGTGGGAGTTCCTCCTGTCATGCTCTAGAGCTACAGGGTAACTTGACGTGAGTCCTTGCCTCAAGCTAAGGCCTGAAAAGCCCTGCTGAAGCGAAAGCGCTTAGCATTTTCCATTATGTCGTATTGGAAGTTCTGCTTTACTTGAACGTTTCTTCACTCTACCAGACACTAGGCACCCTAGTGTAGGCACCCTTTTTCCTACAAATACATTGAGTACCAGCAGTCTCCTTTGCTCTTCTAAGTAACATCCAGACTTAGAAGCCTTTCCCAGTCACTCTATGTATTCAGAGTGTAGGACAACTCGCTGCACCCTTCCTTAGGAAGTTAGGTGGACTCAGCTCTTCAACAGCTCCAGGAATTCTGTTCTCTCACGACCTACATGCCATGGAAGTCTGCCTCATTGCCCTCATTGGAGCAACACTAAGAAACACAATCTGCTTCGCCTTCTTCTAGGAACTCTTACCCAAGGACCCCATACCTACAGGAGAAAGCAGGTTGCATTCCTACTGGAATCTAAGCAAAGTTTTTCCTGTTAGACTGCAGGACTTTAGAATAGGTTTAGGCCCGAAGGGTTACCTAGAGCGTTCCAAGAATGAGGGAGTTCGATACATGCAGAAAACCCTGTGAAGAAAAGTTGATTCAGCAAGGGACCAGGGTGTAGCTAGAGTCTCTATTGACTTGTTAGAAATCAGAAGGGTTTCGGCTGCATGTTAACCGGAGAAGAAGACCTGAAGGCACAAGCCTTGCTTTCCCATGTTAAATCTCTAAACATGCTTCCCTGAAGAAGCCTAAATAACACTGTTTTTACCTGGCTTCTGGTCTTTGTAGGCAGCCCTCACGAAAGAGAAGTAGTTTTCTCTAAGGAAACACGGTGCTTCCATAGCATGGGTGGGAGCTCCTGCTGTCCTGCTCTAGAGCTACAGGGAAACTTGACGTGAGTCTTTGCCTCAAGCTAAGGCCTGAAAAGCCTTGCTGAAGCGAAAGCGCTTAGCAGTTTCCATTATGTCGTATTCGAAGGTCTGCATTACTTGAACGTTTCTTCACTTTACCAGACACTAGGCACACTCGGGTAGGCACCCTTTTTCGTACAAATACAGTGAGTACCAGCAGTCTCCTTTGCTCTTCTAAGAAACATCCAGACCTAGGAGCCTTTCCCAGTCACTCTATGTAATCAGAGTGTAGGGCAACTCGCAGCACCCTTCCTTAGGAAGCTAGGTGGACTCAGCTCTTCAACAGCTCCAGGGATCTGTTCTCTCATGTCCTACATGCCATGGAAGTCTGCCTCATTGCCCTCTGTGGAGCTTCACAAAGATACACAATCTGCTTCGCCTACCTCTAGGAACTCTTACCCAATGACCCCATACCTACAGGAGAGAGGAGGCTTGCATTCCTACTGGAACCAAATCACCGTTTTTCCTGTTAAAATGCAGGACTTTAAACTAGGCTTCGGCCCAATAGCACTGGTAGAACGTTCCAAGGATGAGGGAGTTCCATATATGCAGAACACTCTGTGAAGAAAAGTTGATTCAGCAAGGGACCAGAGTGTAGCTAGAGTCTCTTTGGACTTTTTAGATAAAAGAAGGTGTCCGGGTGCATGTTCACCAGAAAAGAAGACTTGAATGCCTAAGCCTTGCGTTCCCATTTTAAATCTCTATCCATGCCAGCCTGAGATACCTAAATAACACTGCTTTGACTGGCCTCTATTCACTGTGGGCAGCCCTCTGGAAAGAAAAGGAGTTTCTCTAAGGAAACACGGTGCTTCCCTAGCATGGGTGGGAGTTCCTCCTGTCATGCTCTAGAGCTACAGGGTAACTTGACGTGAGTCCTTGCCTCAAGCTAAGGCCTGAAAAGCCCTGCTGAAGCGAAAGCGCTTAGCATTTTCCATTATGTCGTATTGGAAGTTCTGCTTTACTTGAACGTTTCTTCACTCTACCAGACACTAGGCACCCTAGTGTAGGCACCCTTTTTCCTACAAATACATTGAGTACCAGCAGTCTCCTTTGCTCTTCTAAGTAACATCCAGACTTAGAAGCCTTTCCCAGTCACTCTATGTACTCAGAGTGTAGGACAACTCGCTGCACCCTTCCTTAGGAAGTTAGGTGGACTCAGCTCTTCAACAGCTCCAGGAATTCTGTTCTCTCACGACCTACATGCCATGGAAGTCTGCCTCATTGCCCACATTGGAGCAACACTAAGAAACACAATCTGCTTCGCCTTCTTCTAGGAACTCTTACCCAAGGACCCCATACCTACAGGAGAAAGCAGGTTGCATTCCTACTGGAATCTAAGCAAAGTTTTTCCTGTTACACTGCAGGACTTTAGAATAGGTTTAGGCCCGAAGGGTTACCTAGAGCGTTCCAAGAATGAGGGAGTTCGATACATGCAGAAAACCCTGTGAAGAAAAGTTGATTCAGCAAGGGACCAGGGTGTAACTAGAGTCTCTATTGACTTGTTAGAAATCAGAAGGGTTTCGGCTGCATGTTAACCGGAGAAGAAGACCTGAAGGCACAAGCCTTGCTTTCCCATGTTAAATCTCTAAACATGCTTCCCTGAAGAATCCTAAATAACACTGTTTTTACCTGGCTTCTGGTCTTTGTAGGCAGCCCTCACGAAAGAGAAGTAGTTTTCTCTAAGGAAACACGGTGCTTCCATAGCATGGGTGGGAGCTCCTGCTGTCCTGCTCTAGAGCTACAGGGAAACTTGACGTGAGTCTTTGCCTCAAGCTAAGGCCTGAAAAGCCTTGCTGAAGCGAAAGCGCTTAGCAGTTTCCATTATGTCGTATTCGAAGGTCTGCATTACTTGAACGTTTCTTCACTTTACCAGACACTAGGCACACTCGGGTAGGCACCCTTTTTCGTACAAATACAGTGAGTACCAGCAGTCTCCTTTGCTCTTCTAAGAAACATCCAGACCTAGGAGCCTTTCCCAGTCACTCTATGTAATCAGAGTGTAGGGCAACTCGCAGCACCCTTCCTTAGGAAGCTAGGTGGACTCAGCTCTTCAACAGCTCCAGGGATCTGTTCTCTCATGTCCTACATGCCATGGAAGTCTGCCTCATTGCCCTCTGTGGAGCTTCACAAAGATACACAATCTGCTTCGCCTACCTCTAGGAACTCTTACCCAATGACCCCATACCTACAGGAGAGAGGAGGCTTGCATTCCTACTGGAACCAAATCACCGTTTTTCCTGTTAAAATGCAGGACTTTAAACTAGGCTTCGGCCCAATAGCACTGGTAGAACGTTCCAAGGATGAGGGAGTTCCATATATGCAGAACACTCTGTGAAGAAAAGTTGATTCAGCAAGGGACCAGAGTGTAGCTAGAGTCTCTTTGGACTTTTTAGATAAAAGAAGGTGTCCGGGTGCATGTTCACCAGAAAAGAAGACTTGAATGCCTAAGCCTTGCGTTCCCATTTTAAATCTCTATCCATGCCAGCCTGAGATACCTAAATAACACTGCTTTGACTGGCCTCTATTCACTGTGGGCAGCCCTCTGGAAAGAAAAGGAGTTTCTCTAAGGAAACACGGTGCTTCCCTAGCATGGGTGGGAGTTCCTCCTGTCATGCTCTAGAGCTACAGGGTAACTTGACGTGAGTCCTTGCCTCAAGCTAAGGCCTGAAAAGCCCTGCTGAAGCGAAAGCGCTTAGCATTTTCCATTATGTCGTATTGGAAGTTCTGCTTTACTTGAACGTTTCTTCACTCTACCAGACACTAGGCACCCTAGTGTAGGCACCCTTTTTCCTACAAATACATTGAGTACCAGCAGTCTCCTTTGCTCTTCTAAGTAACATCCAGACTTAGAAGCCTTTCCCAGTCACTCTATGTACTCAGAGTGTAGGACAACTCGCTGCACCCTTCCTTAGGAAGTTAGGTGGACTCAGCTCTTCAACAGCTCCAGGAATTCTGTTCTCTCACGACCTACATGCCATGGAAGTCTGCCTCATTGCCCACATTGGAGCAACACTAAGAAACACAATCTGCTTCGCCTTCTTCTAGGAACTCTTACCCAAGGACCCCATACCTACAGGAGAAAGCAGGTTGCATTCCTACTGGAATCTAAGCAAAGTTTTTCCTGTTACACTGCAGGACTTTAGAATAGGTTTAGGCCCGAAGGGTTACCTAGAGCGTTCCAAGAATGAGGGAGTTCGATACATGCAGAAAACCCTGTGAAGAAAAGTTGATTCAGCAAGGGACCAGGGTGTAACTAGAGTCTCTATTGACTTGTTAGAAATCAGAAGGGTTTCGGCTGCATGTTAACCGGAGAAGAAGACCTGAAGGCACAAGCCTTGCTTTCCCATGTTAAATCTCTAAACATGCTTCCCTGAAGAATCCTAAATAACACTGTTTTTACCTGGCTTCTGGTCTTTGTAGGCAGCCCTCACGAAAGAGAAGTAGTTTTCTCTAAGGAAACACGGTGCTTCCATAGCATGGGTGGGAGCTCCTGCTGTCCTGCTCTAGAGCTACAGGGCAACTTGACGTGAGTCTTTGCCTCAAGCTAAGGCCTGAAAAGCCTTGCTGAAGCGAAAGCGCTTAGCAGTTTCCATTATGTCGTATTCGAAGGTCTGCATTACTTGAACGTTTCTTCACTTTACCAGACACTAGGCACACTCGGGTAGGCACCCTTTTTCGTACAAATACAGTGAGTACCAGCAGTCTCCTTTGCTCTTCTAAGAAACATCCAGACCTAGGAGCCTTTCCCAGTCACTCTATGTAATCAGAGTGTAGGGCAACTCGCAGCACCCTTCCTTAGGAAGCTAGGTGGACTCAGCTCTTCAACAGCTCCAGGGATCTGTTCTCTCATGTCCTACATGCCATGGAAGTCTGCCTCATTGCCCTCTGTGGAGCTTCACAAAGATACACAATCTGCTTCGCCTACCTCTAGGAACTCTTACCCAATGACCCCATACCTACAGGAGAGAGGAGGCTTGCATTCCTACTGGAACCAAATCACCGTTTTTCCTGTTAAAATGCAGGACTTTAAACTAGGCTTCGGCCCAATAGCACTGGTAGAACGTTCCAAGGATGAGGGAGTTCCATATATGCAGAACACTCTGTGAAGAAAAGTTGATTCAGCAAGGGACCAGAGTGTAGCTAGAGTCTCTTTGGACTTTTTAGATAAAAGAAGGTGTCCGGGTGCATGTTCACCAGAAAAGAAGACTTGAATGCCTAAGCCTTGCGTTCCCATTTTAAATCTCTATCCATGCCAGCCTGAGATACCTAAATAACACTGCTTTGACTGGCCTCTATTCACTGTGGGCAGCCCTCTGGAAAGAAAAGGAGTTTCTCTAAGGAAACACGGTGCTTCCCTAGCATGGGTGGGAGTTCCTCCTGTCATGCTCTAGAGCTACAGGGTAACTTGACGTGAGTCCTTGCCTCAAGCTAAGGCCTGAAAAGCCCTGCTGAAGCGAAAGCGCTTAGCATTTTCCATTATGTCGTATTGGAAGTTCTGCTTTACTTGAACGTTTCTTCACTCTACCAGACACTAGGCACCCTAGTGTAGGCACCCTTTTTCCTACAAATACATTGAGTACCAGCAGTCTCCTTTGCTCTTCTAAGTAACATCCAGCCTTAGAAGCCTTTCCCAGTCACTCTATGTATTCAGAGTGTAGGACAACTCGCTGCACCCTTCCTTAGGAAGTTAGGTGGACTCAGCTCTTCAACAGCTCCAGGAATTCTGTTCTCTCACGACCTACATGCCATGGAAGTCTGCCTCATTGCCCTCATTGGAGCAACACTAAGAAACACAATCTGCTTCGCCTTCTTCTAGGAACTCTTACCCAAGGACCCCATACCTACAGGAGAAAGCAGGTTGCATTCCTACTGGAATCTAAGCAAAGTTTTTCCTGTTAGACTGCAGGACTTTAGAATAGGTTTAGGCCCGAAGGGTTACCTAGAGCGTTCCAAGAATGAGGGAGTTCGATACATGCAGAAAACCCTGTGAAGAAAAGTTGATTCAGCAAGGGACCAGGGTGTAGCTAGAGTCTCTATTGACTTGTTAGAAATCAGAAGGGTTTCGGCTGCATTTTAACCGGAGAAGAAGACCTGAAGGCACAAGCCTTGCTTTCCCATGTTAAATCTCTAAACATGCTTCCCTGAAGAATCCTAAATAACACTGTTTTTACCTGGCTTCTGGTCTTTGTAGGCAGCCCTCACGAAAGAGAAGTAGTTTTCTCTAAGGAAACACGGTGCTTCCATAGCATGGGTGGGAGCTCCTGCTGTCCTGCTCTAGAGCTACAGGGAAACTTGACGTGAGTCTTTGCCTCAAGCTAAGGCCTGAAAAGCCCTGCTGAAGCGAAAGCGCTTAGCATTTTCCATTATGTCGTATTGGAAGTTCTGCTTTACTTGAACGTTTCTTCACTCTACCAGACACTAGGCACCCTAGTGTAGGCACCCTTTTTCCTACAAATACATTGAGTACCAGCAGTCTCCTTTGCTCTTCTAAGTAACATCCAGACTTAGAAGCCTTTCCCAGTCACTCTATGTATTCAGAGTGTAGGACAACTCGCTGCACCCTTCCTTAGGAAGTTAGGTGGACTCAGCTCTTCAACAGCTCCAGGAATTCTGTTCTCTCACGACCTACATGCCATGGAAGTCTGCCTCATTGCCCTCATTGGAGCAACACTAAGAAACACAATCTGCTTCGCCTTCTTCTAGGAACTCTTACCCAAGGACCCCATACCTACAGGAGAAAGCAGGTTGCATTCCTACTGGAATCTAAGCAAAGTTGTTCCTGTTGCACTGCAGGACTTTAGAATAGGTTTAGGCCCGAAGGGTTACCTAGAGCGTTCCAAGAATGAGGGAGTTCGATACATGCAGAAAACCCTGTGAAGAAAAGTTGATTCAGCAAGGGACCAGGGTGTAGCTAGAGTCTCTATTGACTTGTTAGAAATCAGAAGGGTTTCGGCTGCATGTTAACCGGAGAAGAAGACCTGAAGGCACAAGCCTTGCTTCCCCATGTTAAATCTCTAAACATGCTTCCCTGAAGAATCCTAAATAACACTGTTTTTACCTGGCTTCTGGTCTTTGTAGGCAGCCCTCACGAAAGAGAAGTAGTTTTCTCCAAGGAAACACGGTGCTTCCATAGCATGGGTGGGAGCTCCTGCTGTCCTGCTCTAGAGCTACAGGGAAACTTGACGTGAGTCTTTGCCTCAAGCTAAGGCCTGAAAAGCCTTGCTGAAGCGAAAGCGCTTAGCAGTTTCCATTATGTCGTATTCGAAGGTCTGCATTACTTGAACGTTTCTTCACTTTACCAGACACTAGGCACACTCGGGTAGGCACCCTTTTTCGTACAAATACAGTGAGTACCAGCAGTCTCCTTTGCTCTTCTAAGAAACATCCAGACCTAGGAGCCTTTCCCAGTCACTCTATGTAATCAGAGTGTAGGGCAACTCGCAGCACCCTTCCTTAGGAAGCTAGGTGGACTCAGCTCTTCAACAGCTCCAGGGATCTGTTCTCTCATGTCCTACATGCCATGGAAGTCTGCCTCATTGCCCTCTGTGGAGCTTCACAAAGATACACAATCTGCTTCGCCTACCTCTAGGAACTCTTACCCAATGACCCCATACCTACAGGAGAGAGGAGGCTTGCATTCCTACTGGAACCAAATCACCGTTTTTCCTGTTAAAATGCAGGACTTTAAACTAGGCTTCGGCCCAATAGCACTGGTAGAACGTTCCAAGGATGAGGGAGTTCCATATATGCAGAACACTCTGTGAAGAAAAGTTGATTCAGCAAGGGACCAGAGTGTAGCTAGAGTCTCTTTGGACTTTTTAGATAAAAGAAGGTGTCCGGGTGCATGTTCACCAGAAAAGAAGACTTGAATGCCTAAGCCTTGCGTTCCCATTTTAAATCTCTATCCATGCCAGCCTGAGATACCTAAATAACACTGCTTTGACTGGCCTCTATTCACTGTGGGCAGCCCTCTGGAAAGAAAAGGAGTTTCTCTAAGGAAACACGGTGCTTCCCTAGCATGGGTGGGAGTTCCTCCTGTCATGCTCTAGAGCTACAGGGTAACTTGACGTGAGTCCTTGCCTCAAGCTAAGGCCTGAAAAGCCCTGCTGAAGCGAAAGCGCTTAGCATTTTCCATTATGTCGTATTGGAAGTTCTGCTTTACTTGAACGTTTCTTCACTCTACCAGACACTAGGCACCCTAGTGTAGGCACCCTTTTTCCTACAAATACATTGAGTACCAGCAGTCTCCTTTGCTCTTCTAAGTAACATCCAGACTTAGAAGCCTTTCCCAGTCACTCTATGTACTCAGAGTGTAGGACAACTCGCTGCACCCTTCCTTAGGAAGTTAGGTGGACTCAGCTCTTCAACAGCTCCAGGAATTCTGTTCTCTCACGACCTACATGCCATGGAAGTCTGCCTCATTGCCCTCATTGGAGCAACACTAAGAAACACAATCTGCTTCGCCTTCTTCTAGGAACTCTTACCCAAGGACCCCATACCTACAGGAGAAAGCAGGTTGCATTCCTACTGGAATCTAAGCAAAGTTGTTCCTGTTGCACTGCAGGACTTTAGAATAGGTTTAGGCCCGAAGGGTTACCTAGAGCGTTCCAAGAATGAGGGAGTTCGATACATGCAGAAAACCCTGTGAAGAAAAGTTGATTCAGCAAGGGACCAGGGTGTAGCTAGAGTCTCTATTGACTTGTTAGAAATCAGAAGGGTTTCGGCTGCATGTTAACCGGAGAAGAAGACCTGAAGGCACAAGCCTTGCTTTCCCATGTTAAATCTCTAAACATGCTTCCCTGAAGAAGCCTAAATAACACTGTTTTTACCTGGCTTCTGGTCTTTGTAGGCAGCCCTCACGAAAGAGAAGTAGTTTTCTCTAAGGAAACACGGTGCTTCCATAGCATGGGTGGGAGCTCCTGCTGTCCTGCTCTAGAGCTACAGGGAAACTTGACGTGAGTCTTTGCCTCAAGCTAAGGCCTGAAAAGCCTTGCTGAAGCGAAAGCGCTTAGCAGTTTCCATTATGTCGTATTCGAAGGTCTGCATTACTTGAACGTTTCTTCACTTTACCAGACACTAGGCACACTCGGGTAGGCACCCTTTTTCGTACAAATACAGTGAGTACCAGCAGTCTCCTTTGCTCTTCTAAGAAACATCCAGACCTAGGAGCCTTTCCCAGTCACTCTATGTAATCAGAGTGTAGGGCAACTCGCAGCACCCTTCCTTAGGAAGCTAGGTGGACTCAGCTCTTCAACAGCTCCAGGGATCTGTTCTCTCATGTCCTACATGCCATGGAAGTCTGCCTCATTGCCCTCTGTGGAGCTTCACAAAGATACACAATCTGCTTCGCCTACCTCTAGGAACTCTTACCCAATGACCCCATACCTACAGGAGAGAGGAGGCTTGCATTCCTACTGGAACCAAATCACCGTTTTTCCTGTTAAAATGCAGGACTTTAAACTAGGCTTCGGCCCAATAGCACTGGTAGAACGTTCCAAGGATGAGGGAGTTCCATATATGCAGAACACTCTGTGAAGAAAAGTTGATTCAGCAAGGGACCAGAGTGTAGCTAGAGTCTCTTTGGACTTTTTAGATAAAAGAAGGTGTCCGGGTGCATGTTCACCAGAAAAGAAGACTTGAATGCCTAAGCCTTGCGTTCCCATTTTAAATCTCTATCCATGCCAGCCTGAGATACCTAAATAACACTGCTTTGACTGGCCTCTATTCACTGTGGGCAGCCCTCTGGAAAGAAAAGGAGTTTCTCTAAGGAAACACGGTGCTTCCCTAGCATGGGTGGGAGTTCCTCCTGTCATGCTCTAGAGCTACAGGGTAACTTGACGTGAGTCCTTGCCTCAAGCTAAGGCCTGAAAAGCCCTGCTGAAGCGAAAGCGCTTAGCATTTTCCATTATGTCGTATTGGAAGTTCTGCTTTACTTGAACGTTTCTTCACTCTACCAGACACTGGGCACCCTAGTGTAGGCACCCTTTTTCCTACAAATACATTGAGTACCAGCAGTCTCCTTTGCTCTTCTAAGTCACATCCAGACTTAGAAGCCTTTCCCAGTCACTCTATGTATTCAGAGTGTAGGACAAGTCGCTGCACCCTTCCTTAGGAAGTTAGGTGGACTCAGCTCTTCAACAGCTCCAGGAATTCTGTTCTCTCACGACCTACATGCCATGGAAGTCTGCCTCATTGCCCTCATTGGAGCTACACTAAGAAACACAATCTGCTTCGCCTTCTTCTAGGAACTCTTACCCAAGGACCCCATACCTACAGGAGAAAGCAGGTTGCATTCCTACTGGAATCTAAGCAAAGTTTTTCCTGTTGCACTGCAGGACTTTAGAATAGGTTTAGGCCCGAAGGGTTACCTAGAGCGTTCCAAGAATGAGGGAGTTCGATACATGCAGAAAACCCTGTGAAGAAAAGTTGATTCAGCAAGGGACCAGGGTGTAGCTAGAGTCTCTATTGACTTGTTAGAAATCAGAAGGGTTTCGGCTGCATGTTAACCGGAGAAGAAGACCTGAAGGCACAAGCCTTGCTTTCCCATGTTAAATCTCTAAACATGCTTCCCTGAAGAAGCCTAAATAACACTGTTTTTACCTGGCTTCTGGTCTTTGTAGGCAGCCCTCACGAAAGAGAAGTAGTTTTCTCTAAGGAAACACGGTGCTTCCATAGCATGGGTGGGAGCTCCTGCTGTCCTGCTCTAGAGCTACAGGGAAACTTGACGTGAGTCTTTGCCTCAAGCTAAGGCCTGAAAAGCCTTGCTGAAGCGAAAGCGCTTAGCAGTTTCCATTATGTCGTATTCGAAGGTCTGCATTACTTGAACGTTTCTTCACTTTACCAGACACTAGGCACACTCGGGTAGGCACCCTTTTTCGTACAAATACAGTGAGTACCAGCAGTCTCCTTTGCTCTTCTAAGAAACATCCAGACCTAGGAGCCTTTCCCAGTCACTCTATGTAATCAGAGTGTAGGGCAACTCGCAGCACCCTTCCTTAGGAAGCTAGGTGGACTCAGCTCTTCAACAGCTCCAGGGATCTGTTCTCTCATGTCCTACATGCCATGGAAGTCTGCCTCATTGCCCTCTGTGGAGCTTCACAAAGATACACAATCTGCTTCGCCTACCTCTAGGAACTCTTACCCAATGACCCCATACCTACAGGAGAGAGGAGGCTTGCATTCCTACTGGAACCAAATCACCGTTTTTCCTGTTAAAATGCAGGACTTTAAACTAGGCTTCGGCCCAATAGCACTGGTAGAACGTTCCAAGGATGAGGGAGTTCCATATATGCAGAACACTCTGTGAAGAAAAGTTGATTCAGCAAGGGACCAGAGTGTAGCTAGAGTCTCTTTGGACTTTTTAGATAAAAGAAGGTGTCCGGGTGCATGTTCACCAGAAAAGAAGACTTGAATGCCTAAGCCTTGCGTTCCCATTTTAAATCTCTATCCATGCCAGCCTGAGATACCTAAATAACACTGCTTTGACTGGCCTCTATTCACTGTGGGCAGCCCTCGGGAAAGAAAAGGAGTTTCTCTAAGGAAACACGGTGCTTCCCTAGCATGGGTGGGAGTTCCTCCTGTCATGCTCTAGAGCTACAGGGTAACTTGACGTGAGTCCTTGCCTCAAGCTAAGGCCTGAAAAGCCCTGCTGAAGCGAAAGCGCTTAGCATTTTCCATTATGTCGTATTGGAAGTTCTGCTTTACTTGAACGTTTCTTCACTCTACCAGACACTAGGCACCCTAGTGTAGGCACCCTTTTTCCTACAAATACATTGAGTACCAGCAGTCTCCTTTGCTCTTCTAAGTAACATCCAGACTTAGAAGCCTTTCCCAGTCACTCTATGTACTCAGAGTGTAGGACAACTCGCTGCACCCTTCCTTAGGAAGTTAGGTGGACTCAGCTCTTCAACAGCTCCAGGAATTCTGTTCTCTCACGACCTACATGCCATGGAAGTCTGCCTCATTGCCCTCATTGGAGCAACACTAAGAAACACAATCTGCTTCGCCTTCTTCTAGGAACTCTTACCCAAGGACCCCATACCTACAGGAGAAAGCAGGTTGCATTCCTACTGGAATCTAAGCAAAGTTGTTCCTGTTGCACTGCAGGACTTTAGAATAGGTTTAGGCCCGAAGGGTTACCTAGAGCGTTCCAAGAATGAGGGAGTTCGATACATGCAGAAAACCCTGTGAAGAAAAGTTGATTCAGCAAGGGACCAGGGTGTAGCTAGAGTCTCTATTGACTTGTTAGAAATCAGAAGGGTTTCGGCTGCATGTTAACCGGAGAAGAAGACCTGAAGGCACAAGCCTTGCTTTCCCATGTTAAATCTCTAAACATGCTTCCCTGAAGAAGCCTAAATAACACTGTTTTTACCTGGCTTCTGGTCTTTGTAGGCAGCCCTCACGAAAGAGAAGTAGTTTTCTCTAAGGAAACACGGTGCTTCCATAGCATGGGTGGGAGCTCCTGCTGTCCTGCTCTAGAGCTACAGGGAAACTTGACGTGAGTCTTTGCCTCAAGCTAAGGCCTGAAAAGCCTTGCTGAAGCGAAAGCGCTTAGCAGTTTCCATTATGTCGTATTCGAAGGTCTGCATTACTTGAACGTTTCTTCACTTTACCAGACACTAGGCACACTCGGGTAGGCACCCTTTTTCGTACAAATACAGTGAGTACCAGCAGTCTCCTTTGCTCTTCTAAGAAACATCCAGACCTAGGAGCCTTTCCCAGTCACTCTATGTAATCAGAGTGTAGGGCAACTCGCAGCACCCTTCCTTAGGAAGCTAGGTGGACTCAGCTCTTCAACAGCTCCAGGGATCTGTTCTCTCATGTCCTACATGCCATGGAAGTCTGCCTCATTGCCCTCTGTGGAGCTTCACAAAGATACACAATCTGCTTCGCCTACCTCTAGGAACTCTTACCCAATGACCCCATACCTACAGGAGAGAGGAGTCTTGCATTCCTACTGGAACCAAATCACCGTTTTTCCTGTTAAAATGCAGGACTTTAAACTAGGCTTCGGCCCAATAGCACTGGTAGAACGTTCCAAGGATGAGGGAGTTCCATATATGCAGAACACTCTGTGAAGAAAAGTTGATTCAGCAAGGGACCAGAGTGTAGCTAGAGTCTCTTTGGACTTTTTAGATAAAAGAAGGTGTCCGGGTGCATGTTCACCAGAAAAGAAGACTTGAATGCCTAAGCCTTGCGTTCCCATTTTAAATCTCTATCCATGCCAGCCTGAGATACCTAAATAACACTGCTTTGACTGGCCTCTATTCACTGTGGGCAGCCCTCTGGAAAGAAAAGGAGTTTCTCTAAGGAAACACGGTGCTTCCCTAGCATGGGTGGGAGTTCCTCCTGTCATGCTCTAGAGCTACAGGGTAACTTGACGTGAGTCCTTGCCTCAAGCTAAGGCCTGAAAAGCCCTGCTGAAGCGAAAGCGCTTAGCATTTTCCATTATGTCGTATTGGAAGTTCTGCTTTACTTGAACGTTTCTTCACTCTACCAGACACTGGGCACCCTAGTGTAGGCACCCTTTTTCCTACAAATACATTGAGTACCAGCAGTCTCCTTTGCTCTTCTAAGTAACATCCAGACTTAGAAGCCTTTCCCAGTCACTCTATGTATTCAGAGTGTAGGACAAGTCGCTGCACCCTTCCTTAGGAAGTTAGGTGGACTCAGCTCTTCAACAGCTCCAGGAATTCTGTTCTCTCACGACCTACATGCCATGGAAGTCTGCCTCATTGCCCTCATTGGAGCTACACTAAGAAACACAATCTGCTTCGCCTTCTTCTAGGAACTCTTACCCAAGGACCCCATACCTACAGGAGAAAGCAGGTTGCATTCCTACTGGAATCTAAGCAAAGTTTTTCCTGTTGCACTGCAGGACTTTAGAATAGGTTTAGGCCCGAAGGGTTACCTAGAGCGTTCCAAAAATGAGGGAGTTCGATACATGCAGAAAACCCTGTGAAGAAAAGTTGATTCAGCAAGGGACCAGGGTGTAGCTAGAGTCTCTATTGACTTGTTAGAAATCAGAAGGGTTTCGGCTGCATGTTAACCGGAGAAGAAGACCTGAAGGCACAAGCCTTGCTTTCCCATGTTAAATCTCTAAACATGCTTCCCTGAAGAATCCTAAATAACACTGTGTTTACCTGGCTTCTGGTCTTTGTAGGCAGCCCTCACGAAAGAGAAGTAGTTTTCTCTAAGGAAACACGGTGCTTCCATAGCATGGGTGGGAGCTCCTGCTGTCCTGCTCTAGAGCTACAGGGAAACTTGACGTGAGTCTTTGCCTCAAGCTAAGGCCTGAAAAGCCTTGCTGAAGCGAAAGCGCTTAGCAGTTTCCATTATGTCGTATTCGAAGGTCTGCATTACTTGAACGTTTCTTCACTTTACCAGACACTAGGCACACTCGGGTAGGCACCCTTTTTCGTACAAATACAGTGAGTACCAGCAGTCTCCTTTGCTCTTCTAAGAAACATCCAGACCTAGGAGCCTTTCCCAGTCACTCTATGTAATCAGAGTGTAGGGCAACTCGCAGCACCCTTCCTTAGGAAGCTAGGTGGACTCAGCTCTTCAACAGCTCCAGGGATCTGTTCTCTCATGTCCTACATGCCATGGAAGTCTGCCTCATTGCCCTCTGTGGAGCTTCACAAAGATACACAATCTGCTTCGCCTACCTCTAGGAACTCTTACCCAATGACCCCATACCTACAGGAGAGAGGAGGCTTGCATTCCTACTGGAACCAAATCACCGTTTTTCCTGTTAAAATGCAGGACTTTAAACTAGGCTTCGGCCCAATAGCACTGGTAGAACGTTCCAAGGATGAGGGAGTTCCATATATGCAGAACACTCTGTGAAGAAAAGTTGATTCAGCAAGGGACCAGAGTGTAGCTAGAGTCTCTTTGGACTTTTTAGATAAAAGAAGGTGTCCGGGTGCATGTTCACCAGAAAAGAAGACTTGAATGCCTAAGCCTTGCGTTCCCATTTTAAATCTCTATCCATGCCAGCCTGAGATACCTAAATAACACTGCTTTGACTGGCCTCTATTCACTGTGGGCAGCCCTCTGGAAAGAAAAGGAGTTTCTCTAAGGAAACACGGTGCTTCCCTAGCATGGGTGGGAGTTCCTCCTGTCATGCTCTAGAGCTACAGGGTAACTTGACGTGAGTCCTTGCCTCAAGCTAAGGCCTGAAAAGCCCTGCTGAAGCGAAAGCGCTTAGCATTTTCCATTATGTCGTATTGGAAGTTCTGCTTTACTTGAACGTTTCTTCACTCTACCAGACACTGGGCACCCTAGTGTAGGCACCCTTTTTCCTACAAATACATTGAGTACCAGCAGTCTCCTTTGCTCTTCTAAGTAACATCCAGACTTAGAAGCCTTTCCCAGTCACTCTATGTATTCAGAGTGTAGGACAAGTCGCTGCACCCTTCCTTAGGAAGTTAGGTGGACTCAGCTCTTCAACAGCTCCAGGAATTCTGTTCTCTCACGACCTACATGCCATGGAAGTCTGCCTCATTGCCCTCATTGGAGCTACACTAAGAAACACAATCTGCTTCGCCTTCTTCTAGGAACTCTTACCCAAGGACCCCATACCTACAGGAGAAAGCAGGTTGCATTCCTACTGGAATCTAAGCAAAGTTTTTCCTGTTGCACTGCAGGACTTTAGAATAGGTTTAGGCCCGAAGGGTTACCTAGAGCGTTCCAAAAATGAGGGAGTTCGATACATGCAGAAAACCCTGTGAAGAAAAGTTGATTCAGCAAGGGACCAGGGTGTAGCTAGAGTCTCTATTGACTTGTTAGAAATCAGAAGGGTTTCGGCTGCATGTTAACCGGAGAAGAAGACCTGAAGGCACAAGCCTTGCTTTCCCATGTTAAATCTCTAAACATGCTTCCCTGAAGAATCCTAAATAACACTGTGTTTACCTGGCTTCTGGTCTTTGTAGGCAGCCCTCACGAAAGAGAAGTAGTTTTCTCTAAGGAAACACGGTGCTTCCATAGCATGGGTGGGAGCTCCTGCTGTCCTGCTCTAGAGCTACAGGGAAACTTGACGTGAGTCTTTGCCTCAAGCTAAGGCCTGAAAAGCCTTGCTGAAGCGAAAGCGCTTAGCAGTTTCCATTATGTCGTATTCGAAGGTCTGCATTACTTGAACGTTTCTTCACTTTACCAGACACTAGGCACACTCGGGTAGGCACCCTTTTTCGTACAAATACAGTGAGTACCAGCAGTCTCCTTTGCTCTTCTAAGAAACATCCAGACCTAGGAGCCTTTCCCAGTCACTCTATGTAATCAGAGTGTAGGGCAACTCGCAGCACCCTTCCTTAGGAAGCTAGGTGGACTCAGCTCTTCAACAGCTCCAGGGATCTGTTCTCTCATGTCCTACATGCCATGGAAGTCTGCCTCATTGCCCTCTGTGGAGCTTCACAAAGATACACAATCTGCTTCGCCTACCTCTAGGAACTCTTACCCAATGACCCCATACCTACAGGAGAGAGGAGGCTTGCATTCCTACTGGAACCAAATCACCGTTTTTCCTGTTAAAATGCAGGACTTTAAACTAGGCTTCGGCCCAATAGCACTGGTAGAACGTTCCAAGGATGAGGGAGTTCCATATATGCAGAACACTCTGTGAAGAAAAGTTGATTCAGCAAGGGACCAGAGTGTAGCTAGAGTCTCTTTGGACTTTTTAGATAAAAGAAGGTGTCCGGGTGCATGTTCACCAGAAAAGAAGACTTGAATGCCTAAGCCTTGCGTTCCCATTTTAAATCTCTATCCATGCCAGCCTGAGATACCTAAATAACACTGCTTTGACTGGCCTCTATTCACTGTGGGCAGCCCTCTGGAAAGAAAAGGAGTTTCTCTAAGGAAACACGGTGCTTCCCTAGCATGGGTGGGAGTTCCTCCTGTCATGCTCTAGAGCTACAGGGTAACTTGACGTGAGTCCTTGCCTCAAGCTAAGGCCTGAAAAGCCCTGCTGAAGCGAAAGCGCTTAGCATTTTCCATTATGTCGTATTGGAAGTTCTGCTTTACTTGAACGTTTCTTCACTCTACCAGACACTGGGCACCCTAGTGTAGGCACCCTTTTTCCTACAAATACATTGAGTACCAGCAGTCTCCTTTGCTCTTCTAAGTAACATCCAGACTTAGAAGCCTTTCCCAGTCACTCTATGTATTCAGAGTGTAGGACAAGTCGCTGCACCCTTCCTTAGGAAGTTAGGTGGACTCAGCTCTTCAACAGCTCCAGGAATTCTGTTCTCTCACGACCTACATGCCATGGAAGTCTGCCTCATTGCCCTCATTGGAGCTACACAAAGAAACACAATCTGCTTCGCCTTCTTCTAGGAACTCTTACCCAAGGACCCCATACCTACAGGAGAAAGCAGGTTGCATTCCTACTGGAATCTAAGCAAAGTTTTTCCTGTTGCACTGCAGGACTTTAGAATAGGTTTAGGCCCGAAGGGTTACCTAGAGCGTTCCAAGAATGAGGGAGTTCGATACATGCAGAAAACCCTGTGAAGAAAAGTTGATTCAGCAAGGGACCAGGGTGTAGCTAGAGTCTCTATTGACTTGTTAGAAATCAGAAGGGTTTCGGCTGCATGTTAACCGGAGAAGAAGACCTGAAGGCACAAGCCTTGCTTTCCCATGTTAAATCTCTAAACATGCTTCCCTGAAGAATCCTAAATAACACTGTGTTTACCTGGCTTCTGGTCTTTGTAGGCAGCCCTCACGAAAGAGAAGTAGTTTTCTCTAAGGAAACACGGTGCTTCCATAGCATGGGTGGGAGCTCCTGCTGTCCTGCTCTAGAGCTACAGGGAAACTTGACGTGAGTCTTTGCCTCAAGCTAAGGCCTGAAAAGCCTTGCTGAAGCGAAAGCGCTTAGCAGTTTCCATTATGTCGTATTCGAAGGTCTGCATTACTTGAACGTTTCTTCACTTTACCAGACACTAGGCACACTCGGGTAGGCACCCTTTTTCGTACAAATACAGTGAGTACCAGCAGTCTCCTTTGCTCTTCTAAGAAACATCCAGACCTAGGAGCCTTTCCCAGTCACTCTATGTAATCAGAGTGTAGGGCAACTCGCAGCACCCTTCCTTAGGAAGCTAGGTGGACTCAGCTCTTCAACAGCTCCAGGGATCTGTTCTCTCATGTCCTACATGCCATGGAAGTCTGCCTCATTGCCCTCTGTGGAGCTTCACAAAGATACACAATCTGCTTCGCCTACCTCTAGGAACTCTTACCCAATGACCCCATACCTACAGGAGAGAGGAGGCTTGCATTCCTACTGGAACCAAATCACCGTTTTTCCTGTTAAAATGCAGGACTTTAAACTAGGCTTCGGCCCAATAGCACTGGTAGAACGTTCCAAGGATGAGGGAGTTCCATATATGCAGAACACTCTGTGAAGAAAAGTTGATTCAGCAAGGGACCAGAGTGTAGCTAGAGTCTCTTTGGACTTTTTAGATAAAAGAAGGTGTCCGGGTGCATGTTCACCAGAAAAGAAGACTTGAATGCCTAAGCCTTGCGTTCCCATTTTAAATCTCTATCCATGCCAGCCTGAGATACCTAAATAACACTGCTTTGACTGGCCTCTATTCACTGTGGGCAGCCCTCTGGAAAGAAAAGGAGTTTCTCTAAGGAAACACGGTGCTTCCCTAGCATGGGTGGGAGTTCCTCCTGTCATGCTCTAGAGCTACAGGGTAACTTGACGTGAGTCCTTGCCTCAAGCTAAGGCCTGAAAAGCCCTGCTGAAGCGAAAGCGCTTAGCATTTTCCATTATGTCGTATTGGAAGTTCTGCTTTACTTGAACGTTTCTTCACTCTACCAGACACTAGGCACCCTAGTGTAGGCACCCTTTTTCCTACAAATACATTGAGTACCAGCAGTCTCCTTTGCTCTTCTAAGTAACATCCAGCCTTAGAAGCCTTTCCCAGTCACTCTATGTATTCAGAGTGTAGGACAACTCGCTGCACCCTTCCTTAGGAAGTTAGGTGGACTCAGCTCTTCAACAGCTCCAGGAATTCTGTTCTCTCACGACCTACATGCCATGGAAGTCTGCCTCATTGCCCTCATTGGAGCAACACTAAGAAACACAATCTGCTTCGCCTTCTTCTAGGAACTCTTACCCAAGGACCCCATACCTACAGGAGAAAGCAGGTTGCATTCCTACTGGAATCTAAGCAAAGTTTTTCCTGTTAGACTGCAGGACTTTAGAATAGGTTTAGGCCCGAAGGGTTACCTAGAGCGTTCCAAGAATGAGGGAGTTCGATACATGCAGAAAACCCTGTGAAGAAAAGTTGATTCAGCAAGGGACCAGGGTGTAGCTAGAGTCTCTATTGCCTTGTTAGAAATCAGAAGGGTTTCGGCTGCATTTTAACAGGAGAAGAAGACCTGAAGGCACAAGCCTTGCTTTCCCATGTTAAATCTCTAAACATGCTTCCCTGAAGAATCCTAAATAACACTGTTTTTACCTGGCTTCTGGTCTTTGTAGGCAGCCCTCACGAAAGAGAAGTAGTTTTCTCTAAGGAAACACGGTGCTTCCATAGCATGGGTGGGAGCTCCTGCTGTCCTGCTCTAGAGCTACAGGGAAACTTGACGTGAGTCTTTGCCTCAAGCTAAGGCCTGAAAAGCCTTGCTGAAGCGAAAGCGCTTAGCAGTTTCCATTATGTCGTATTCGAAGGTCTGCATTACTTGAACGTTTCTTCACTTTACCAGACACTAGGCACACTCGGGTAGGCACCCTTTTTCGTACAAATACAGTGAGTACCAGCAGTCTCCTTTGCTCTTCTAAGAAACATCCAGACCTAGGAGCCTTTCCCAGTCACTCTATGTAATCAGAGTGTAGGGCAACTCGCAGCACCCTTCCTTAGGAAGCTAGGTGGACTCAGCTCTTCAACAGCTCCAGGGATCTGTTCTCTCATGTCCTACATGCCATGGAAGTCTGCCTCATTGCCCTCTGTGGAGCTTCACAAAGATACACAATCTGCTTCGCCTACCTCTAGGAACTCTTACCCAATGACCCCATACCTACAGGAGAGAGGAGGCTTGCATTCCTACTGGAACCAAATCACCGTTTTTCCTGTTAAAATGCAGGACTTTAAACTAGGCTTCGGCCCAATAGCACTGGTAGAACGTTCCAAGGATGAGGGAGTTCCATATATGCAGAACACTCTGTGAAGAAAAGTTGATTCAGCAAGGGACCAGAGTGTAGCTAGAGTCTCTTTGGACTTTTTAGATAAAAGAAGGTGTCCGGGTGCATGTTCACCAGAAAAGAAGACTTGAATGCCTAAGCCTTGCGTTCCCATTTTAAATCTCTATCCATGCCAGCCTGAGATACCTAAATAACACTGCTTTGACTGGCCTCTATTCACTGTGGGCAGCCCTCTGGAAAGAAAAGGAGTTTCTCTAAGGAAACACGGTGCTTCCCTAGCATGGGTGGGAGTTCCTCCTGTCATGCTCTAGAGCTACAGGGTAACTTGACGTGAGTCCTTGCCTCAAGCTAAGGCCTGAAAAGCCCTGCTGAAGCGAAAGCGCTTAGCATTTTCCATTATGTCGTATTGGAAGTTCTGCTTTACTTGAACGTTTCTTCACTCTACCAGAGACTAGGCACCCTAGTGTAGGCACCCTTTTTCCTACAAATACATTGAGTACCAGCAGTCTCCTTTGCTCTTCTAAGTAACATCCAGACTTAGAAGCCTTTCCCAGTCACTCTATGTATTCAGAGTGTAGGACAACTCGCTGCACCCTTCCTTAGGAAGTTAGGTGGACTCAGCTCTTCAACAGCTCCAGGAATTCTGTTCTCTCACGACCTACATGCCATGGAAGTCTGCCTCATTGCCCGCATTGGAGCAACACTAAGAAACACAATCTGCTTCGCCTTCTTCTAGGAACTCTTACCCAAGGACCCCATACCTACAGGAGAAAGCAGGTTGCATTCCTACTGGAATCTAAGCAAAGTTTTTCCTGTTACACTGCAGGACTTTAGAATAGGTTTAGGCCCGAAGGGTTACCTAGAGCGTTCCAAGAATGAGGGAGTTCGATACATGCAGAAAACCCTGTGAAGAAAAGTTGATTCAGCAAGGGACCAGGGTGTAGCTAGAGTCTCTATTGACTTGTTAGAAATCAGAAGGGTTTCGGCTGCATGTTAACCGGAGAAGAAGACCTGAAGGCACAAGCCTTGCTTTCCCATGTTAAATCTCTAAACATGCTTCCCTGAAGAAGCCTAAATAACACTGTTTTTACCTGGCTTCTGGTCTTTGTAGGCAGCCCTCACGAAAGAGAAGTAGTTTTCTCTAAGGAAACACGGTGCTTCCATAGCATGGGTGGGAGCTCCTGCTGTCCTGCTCTAGAGCTACAGGGCAACTTGACGTGAGTCTTTGCCTCAAGCTAAGGCCTGAAAAGCCTTGCTGAAGTGAAAGCGCTTAGCAGTTTCCATTATGTCGTATTCGAAGGTCTGCATTACTTGAACGTTTCTTCACTTTACCAGACACTAGGCACACTCGGGTAGGCACCCTTTTTCGTACAAATACAGTGAGTACCAGCAGTCTCCTTTGCTCTTCTAAGAAACATCCAGACCTAGGAGCCTTTCCCAGTCACTCTATGTAATCAGAGTGTAGGGCAACTCGCAGCACCCTTCCTTAGGAAGCTAGGTGGACTCAGCTCTTCAACAGCTCCAGGGATCTGTTCTCTCATGTCCTACATGCCATGGAAGTCTGCCTCATTGCCCTCTGTGGAGCTTCACAAAGATACACAATCTGCTTCGCCTACCTCTAGGAACTCTTACCCAATGACCCCATACCTACAGGAGAGAGGAGGCTTGCATTCCTACTGGAACCAAATCACCGTTTTTCCTGTTAAAATGCAGGACTTTAAACTAGGCTTCGGCCCAATAGCACTGGTAGAACGTTCCAAGGATGAGGGAGTTCCATATATGCAGAACACTCTGTGAAGAAAAGTTGATTCAGCAAGGGACCAGAGTGTAGCTAGAGTCTCTTTGGACTTTTTAGATAAAAGAAGGTGTCCGGGTGCATGTTCACCAGAAAAGAAGACTTGAATGCCTAAGCCTTGCGTTCCCATTTTAAATCTCTATCCATGCCAGCCTGAGATACCTAAATAACACTGCTTTGACTGGCCTCTATTCACTGTGGGCAGCCCTCTGGAAAGAAAAGGAGTTTCTCTAAGGAAACACGGTGCTTCCCTAGCATGGGTGGGAGTTCCTCCTGTCATGCTCTAGAGCTACAGGGTAACTTGACGTGAGTCCTTGCCTCAAGCTAAGGCCTGAAAAGCCCTGCTGAAGCGAAAGCGCTTAGCATTTTCCATTATGTCGTATTGGAAGTTCTGCTTTACTTGAACGTTTCTTCACTCTACCAGACACTAGGCACCCTAGTGTAGGCACCCTTTTTCCTACAAATACATTGAGTACCAGCAGTCTCCTTTGCTCTTCTAAGTAACATCCAGACTTAGAAGCCTTTCCCAGTCACTCTATGTATTCAGAGTGTAGGACAACTCGCTGCACCCTTCCTTAGGAAGTTAGGTGGACTCAGCTCTTCAACAGCTCCAGGAATTCTGTTCTCTCACGACCTACATGCCATGGAAGTCTGCCTCATTGCCCTCATTGGAGCAACACTAAGAAACACAATCTGCTTCGCCTTCTTCTAGGAACTCTTACCCAAGGACCCCATACCTACAGGAGAAAGCAGGTTGCATTCCTACTGGAATCTAAGCAAAGTTTTTCCTGTTAGACTGCAGGACTTTAGAATAGGTTTAGGCCCGAAGGGTTACCTAGAGCGTTCCAAGAATGAGGGAGTTCGATACATGCAGAAAACCCTGTGAAGAAAAGTTGATTCAGCAAGGGACCAGGGTGTAGCTAGAGTCTCTATTGACTTGTTAGAAATCAGAAGGGTTTCGGCTGCATGTTAACCGGAGAAGAAGACCTGAAGGCACAAGCCTTGCTTTCCCATGTTAAATCTCTAAACATGCTTCCCTGAAGAAGCCTAAATAACACTGTTTTTACCTGGCTTCTGGTCTTTGTAGGCAGCCCTCACGAAAGAGAAGTAGTTTTCTCTAAGGAAACACGGTGCTTCCATAGCATGGGTGGGAGCTCCTGCTGTCCTGCTCTAGAGCTACAGGGAAACTTGACGTGAGTCTTTGCCTCAAGCTAAGGCCTGAAAAGCCTTGCTGAAGCGAAAGCGCTTAGCAGTTTCCATTATGTCGTATTCGAAGGTCTGCATTACTTGAACGTTTCTTCACTTTACCAGACACTAGGCACACTCGGGTAGGCACCCTTTTTCGTACAAATACAGTGAGTACCAGCAGTCTCCTTTGCTCTTCTAAGAAACATCCAGACCTAGGAGCCTTTCCCAGTCACTCTATGTAATCAGAGTGTAGGGCAACTCGCAGCACCCTTCCTTAGGAAGCTAGGTGGACTCAGCTCTTCAACAGCTCCAGGGATCTGTTCTCTCATGTCCTACATGCCATGGAAGTCTGCCTCATTGCCCTCTGTGGAGCTTCACAAAGATACACAATCTGCTTCGCCTACCTCTAGGAACTCTTACCCAATGACCCCATACCTACAGGAGAGAGGAGGCTTGCATTCCTACTGGAACCAAATCACCGTTTTTCCTGTTAAAATGCAGGACTTTAAACTAGGCTTCGGCCCAATAGCACTGGTAGAACGTTCCAAGGATGAGGGAGTTCCATATATGCAGAACACTCTGTGAAGAAAAGTTGATTCAGCAAGGGACCAGAGTGTAGCTAGAGTCTCTTTGGACTTTTTAGATAAAAGAAGGTGTCCGGGTGCATGTTCACCAGAAAAGAAGACTTGAATGCCTAAGCCTTGCGTTCCCATTTTAAATCTCTATCCATGCCAGCCTGAGATACCTAAATAACACTGCTTTGACTGGCCTCTATTCACTGTGGGCAGCCCTCTGGAAAGAAAAGGAGTTTCTCTAAGGAAACACGGTGCTTCCCTAGCATGGGTGGGAGTTCCTCCTGTCATGCTCTAGAGCTACAGGGTAACTTGACGTGAGTCCTTGCCTCAAGCTAAGGCCTGAAAAGCCCTGCTGAAGCGAAAGCGCTTAGCATTTTCCATTATGTCGTATTGGAAGTTCTGCTTTACTTGAACGTTTCTTCACTCTACCAGACACTGGGCACCCTAGTGTAGGCACCCTTTTTCCTACAAATACATTGAGTACCAGCAGTCTCCTTTGCTCTTCTAAGTAACATCCAGACTTAGAAGCCTTTCCCAGTCACTCTATGTATTCAGAGTGTAGGACAAGTCGCTGCACCCTTCCTTAGGAAGTTAGGTGGACTCAGCTCTTCAACAGCTCCAGGAATTCTGTTCTCTCACGACCTACATGCCATGGAAGTCTGCCTCATTGCCCTCATTGGAGCTACACTAAGAAACACAATCTGCTTCGCCTTCTTCTAGGAACTCTTACCCAAGGACCCCATACCTACAGGAGAAAGCAGGTTGCATTCCTACTGGAATCTAAGCAAAGTTTTTCCTGTTGCACTGCAGGACTTTAGAATAGGTTTAGGCCCGAAGGGTTACCTAGAGCGTTCCAAGAATGAGGGAGTTCGATACATGCAGAAAACCCTGTGAAGAAAAGTTGATTCAGCAAGGGACCAGGGTGTAGCTAGAGTCTCTATTGACTTGTTAGAAATCAGAAGGGTTTCGGCTGCATGTTAACCGGAGAAGAAGACCTGAAGGCACAAGCCTTGCTTTCCCATGTTAAATCTCTAAACATGCTTCCCTGAAGAAGCCTAAATAACACTGTTTTTACCTGGCTTCTGGTCTTTGTAGGCAGCCCTCACGAAAGAGAAGTAGTTTTCTCTAAGGAAACACGGTGCTTCCATAGCATGGGTGGGAGCTCCTGCTGTCCTGCTCTAGAGCTACAGGGAAACTTGACGTGAGTCTTTGCCTCAAGCTAAGGCCTGAAAAGCCTTGCTGAAGCGAAAGCGCTTAGCAGTTTCCATTATGTCGTATTCGAAGGTCTGCATTACTTGAACGTTTCTTCACTTTACCAGACACTAGGCACACTCGGGTAGGCACCCTTTTTCGTACAAATACAGTGAGTACCAGCAGTCTCCTTTGCTCTTCTAAGAAACATCCAGACCTAGGAGCCTTTCCCAGTCACTCTATGTAATCAGAGTGTAGGGCAACTCGCAGCACCCTTCCTTAGGAAGCTAGGTGGACTCAGCTCTTCAACAGCTCCAGGGATCTGTTCTCTCATGTCCTACATGCCATGGAAGTCTGCCTCATTGCCCTCTGTGGAGCTTCACAAAGATACACAATCTGCTTCGCCTACCTCTAGGAACTCTTACCCAATGACCCCATACCTACAGGAGAGAGGAGGCTTGCATTCCTACTGGAACCAAATCACCGTTTTTCCTGTTAAAATGCAGGACTTTAAACTAGGCTTCGGCCCAATAGCACTGGTAGAACGTTCCAAGGATGAGGGAGTTCCATATATGCAGAACACTCTGTGAAGAAAAGTTGATTCAGCAAGGGACCAGAGTGTAGCTAGAGTCTCTTTGGACTTTTTAGATAAAAGAAGGTGTCCGGGTGCATGTTCACCAGAAAAGAAGACTTGAATGCCTAAGCCTTGCGTTCCCATTTTAAATCTCTATCCATGCCAGCCTGAGATACCTAAATAACACTGCTTTGACTGGCCTCTATTCACTGTGGGCAGCCCTCTGGAAAGAAAAGGAGTTTCTCTAAGGAAACACGGTGCTTCCCTAGCATGGGTGGGAGTTCCTCCTGTCATGCTCTAGAGCTACAGGGTAACTTGACGTGAGTCCTTGCCTCAAGCTAAGGCCTGAAAAGCCCTGCTGAAGCGAAAGCGCTTAGCATTTTCCATTATGTCGTATTGGAAGTTCTGCTTTACTTGAACGTTTCTTCACTCTACCAGACACTAGGCACCCTAGTGTAGGCACCCTTTTTCCTACAAATACATTGAGTACCAGCAGTCTCCTTTGCTCTTCTAAGTAACATCCAGACTTAGAAGCCTTTCCCAGTCACTCTATGTATTCAGAGTGTAGGACAACTCGCTGCACCCTTCCTTAGGAAGTTAGGTGGACTCAGCTCTTCAACAGCTCCAGGAATTCTGTTCTCTCACGACCTACATGCCATGGAAGTCTGCCTCATTGCCCGCATTGGAGCAACACTAAGAAACACAATCTGCTTCGCCTTCTTCTAGGAACTCTTACCCAAGGACCCCATACCTACAGGAGAAAGCAGGTTGCATTCCTACTGGAATCTAAGCAAAGTTTTTCCTGTTACACTGCAGGACTTTAGAATAGGTTTAGGCCCGAAGGGTTACCTAGAGCGTTCCAAGAATGAGGGAGTTCGATACATGCAGAAAACCCTGTGAAGAAAAGTTGATTCAGCAAGGGACCAGGGTGTAGCTAGAGTCTCTATTGACTTGTTAGAAATCAGAAGGGTTTCGGCTGCATGTTAACCGGAGAAGAAGACCTGAAGGCACAAGCCTTGCTTTCCCATGTTAAATCTCTAAACATGCTTCCCTGAAGAAGCCTAAATAACACTGTTTTTACCTGGCTTCTGGTCTTTGTAGGCAGCCCTCACGAAAGAGAAGTAGTTTTCTCTAAGGAAACACGGTGCTTCCATAGCATGGGTGGGAGCTCCTGCTGTCCTGCTCTAGAGCTACAGGGCAACTTGACGTGAGTCTTTGCCTCAAGCTAAGGCCTGAAAAGCCTTGCTGAAGTGAAAGCGCTTAGCAGTTTCCATTATGTCGTATTCGAAGGTCTGCATTACTTGAACGTTTCTTCACTTTACCAGACACTAGGCACACTCGGGTAGGCACCCTTTTTCGTACAAATACAGTGAGTACCAGCAGTCTCCTTTGCTCTTCTAAGAAACATCCAGACCTAGGAGCCTTTCCCAGTCACTCTATGTAATCAGAGTGTAGGGCAACTCGCAGCACCCTTCCTTAGGAAGCTAGGTGGACTCAGCTCTTCAACAGCTCCAGGGATCTGTTCTCTCATGTCCTACATGCCATGGAAGTCTGCCTCATTGCCCTCTGTGGAGCTTCACAAAGATACACAATCTGCTTCGCCTACCTCTAGGAACTCTTACCCAATGACCCCATACCTACAGGAGAGAGGAGGCTTGCATTCCTACTGGAACCAAATCACCGTTTTTCCTGTTAAAATGCAGGACTTTAAACTAGGCTTCGGCCCAATAGCACTGGTAGAACGTTCCAAGGATGAGGGAGTTCCATATATGCAGAACACTCTGTGAAGAAAAGTTGATTCAGCAAGGGACCAGAGTGTAGCTAGAGTCTCTTTGGACTTTTTAGATAAAAGAAGGTGTCCGGGTGCATGTTCACCAGAAAAGAAGACTTGAATGCCTAAGCCTTGCGTTCCCATTTTAAATCTCTATCCATGCCAGCCTGAGATACCTAAATAACACTGCTTTGACTGGCCTCTATTCACTGTGGGCAGCCCTCTGGAAAGAAAAGGAGTTTCTCTAAGGAAACACGGTGCTTCCCTAGCATGGGTGGGAGTTCCTCCTGTCATGCTCTAGAGCTACAGGGTAACTTGACGTGAGTCCTTGCCTCAAGCTAAGGCCTGAAAAGCCCTGCTGAAGCGAAAGCGCTTAGCATTTTCCATTATGTCGTATTGGAAGTTCTGCTTTACTTGAACGTTTCTTCACTCTACCAGACACTAGGCACCCTAGTGTAGGCACCCTTTTTCCTACAAATACATTGAGTACCAGCAGTCTCCTTTGCTCTTCTAAGTAACATCCAGACTTAGAAGCCTTTCCCAGTCACTCTATGTATTCAGAGTGTAGGACAACTCGCTGCACCCTTCCTTAGGAAGTTAGGTGGACTCAGCTCTTCAACAGCTCCAGGAATTCTGTTCTCTCACGACCTACATGCCATGGAAGTCTGCCTCATTGCCCTCATTGGAGCAACACTAAGAAACACAATCTGCTTCGCCTTCTTCTAGGAACTCTTACCCAAGGACCCCATACCTACAGGAGAAAGCAGGTTGCATTCCTACTGGAATCTAAGCAAAGTTTTTCCTGTTAGACTGCAGGACTTTAGAATAGGTTTAGGCCCGAAGGGTTACCTAGAGCGTTCCAAGAATGAGGGAGTTCGATACATGCAGAAAACCCTGTGAAGAAAAGTTGATTCAGCAAGGGACCAGGGTGTAGCTAGAGTCTCTATTGACTTGTTAGAAATCAGAAGGGTTTCGGCTGCATGTTAACCGGAGAAGAAGACCTGAAGGCACAAGCCTTGCTTTCCCATGTTAAATCTCTAAACATGCTTCCCTGAAGAAGCCTAAATAACACTGTTTTTACCTGGCTTCTGGTCTTTGTAGGCAGCCCTCACGAAAGAGAAGTAGTTTTCTCTAAGGAAACACGGTGCTTCCATAGCATGGGTGGGAGCTCCTGCTGTCCTGCTCTAGAGCTACAGGGAAACTTGACGTGAGTCTTTGCCTCAAGCTAAGGCCTGAAAAGCCTTGCTGAAGCGAAAGCGCTTAGCAGTTTCCATTATGTCGTATTCGAAGGTCTGCATTACTTGAACGTTTCTTCACTTTACCAGACACTAGGCACACTCGGGTAGGCACCCTTTTTCGTACAAATACAGTGAGTACCAGCAGTCTCCTTTGCTCTTCTAAGAAACATCCAGACCTAGGAGCCTTTCCCAGTCACTCTATGTAATCAGAGTGTAGGGCAACTCGCAGCACCCTTCCTTAGGAAGCTAGGTGGACTCAGCTCTTCAACAGCTCCAGGGATCTGTTCTCTCATGTCCTACATGCCATGGAAGTCTGCCTCATTGCCCTCTGTGGAGCTTCACAAAGATACACAATCTGCTTCGCCTACCTCTAGGAACTCTTACCCAATGACCCCATACCTACAGGAGAGAGGAGGCTTGCATTCCTACTGGAACCAAATCACCGTTTTTCCTGTTAAAATGCAGGACTTTAAACTAGGCTTCGGCCCAATAGCACTGGTAGAACGTTCCAAGGATGAGGGAGTTCCATATATGCAGAACACTCTGTGAAGAAAAGTTGATTCAGCAAGGGACCAGAGTGTAGCTAGAGTCTCTTTGGACTTTTTAGATAAAAGAAGGTGTCCGGGTGCATGTTCACCAGAAAAGAAGACTTGAATGCCTAAGCCTTGCGTTCCCATTTTAAATCTCTATCCATGCCAGCCTGAGATACCTAAATAACACTGCTTTGACTGGCCTCTATTCACTGTGGGCAGCCCTCTGGAAAGAAAAGGAGTTTCTCTAAGGAAACACGGTGCTTCCCTAGCATGGGTGGGAGTTCCTCCTGTCATGCTCTAGAGCTACAGGGTAACTTGACGTGAGTCCTTGCCTCAAGCTAAGGCCTGAAAAGCCCTGCTGAAGCGAAAGCGCTTAGCATTTTCCATTATGTCGTATTGGAAGTTCTGCTTTACTTGAACGTTTCTTCACTCTACCAGACACTGGGCACCCTAGTGTAGGCACCCTTTTTCCTACAAATACATTGAGTACCAGCAGTCTCCTTTGCTCTTCTAAGTAACATCCAGACTTAGAAGCCTTTCCCAGTCACTCTATGTATTCAGAGTGTAGGACAAGTCGCTGCACCCTTCCTTAGGAAGTTAGGTGGACTCAGCTCTTCAACAGCTCCAGGAATTCTGTTCTCTCACGACCTACATGCCATGGAAGTCTGCCTCATTGCCCTCATTGGAGCTACACTAAGAAACACAATCTGCTTCGCCTTCTTCTAGGAACTCTTACCCAAGGACCCCATACCTACAGGAGAAAGCAGGTTGCATTCCTACTGGAATCTAAGCAAAGTTTTTCCTGTTGCACTGCAGGACTTTAGAATAGGTTTAGGCCCGAAGGGTTACCTAGAGCGTTCCAAGAATGAGGGAGTTCGATACATGCAGAAAACCCTGTGAAGAAAAGTTGATTCAGCAAGGGACCAGGGTGTAGCTAGAGTCTCTATTGACTTGTTAGAAATCAGAAGGGTTTCGGCTGCATGTTAACCGGAGAAGAAGACCTGAAGGCACAAGCCTTGCTTTCCCATGTTAAATCTCTAAACATGCTTCCCTGAAGAAGCCTAAATAACACTGTTTTTACCTGGCTTCTGGTCTTTGTAGGCAGCCCTCACGAAAGAGAAGTAGTTTTCTCTAAGGAAACACGGTGCTTCCATAGCATGGGTGGGAGCTCCTGCTGTCCTGCTCTAGAGCTACAGGGAAACTTGACGTGAGTCTTTGCCTCAAGCTAAGGCCTGAAAAGCCTTGCTGAAGCGAAAGCGCTTAGCAGTTTCCATTATGTCGTATTCGAAGGTCTGCATTACTTGAACGTTTCTTCACTTTACCAGACACTAGGCACACTCGGGTAGGCACCCTTTTTCGTACAAATACAGTGAGTACCAGCAGTCTCCTTTGCTCTTCTAAGAAACATCCAGACCTAGGAGCCTTTCCCAGTCACTCTATGTAATCAGAGTGTAGGGCAACTCGCAGCACCCTTCCTTAGGAAGCTAGGTGGACTCAGCTCTTCAACAGCTCCAGGGATCTGTTCTCTCATGTCCTACATGCCATGGAAGTCTGCCTCATTGCCCTCTGTGGAGCTTCACAAAGATACACAATCTGCTTCGCCTACCTCTAGGAACTCTTACCCAATGACCCCATACCTACAGGAGAGAGGAGGCTTGCATTCCTACTGGAACCAAATCACCGTTTTTCCTGTTAAAATGCAGGACTTTAAACTAGGCTTCGGCCCAATAGCACTGGTAGAACGTTCCAAGGATGAGGGAGTTCCATATATGCAGAACACTCTGTGAAGAAAAGTTGATTCAGCAAGGGACCAGAGTGTAGCTAGAGTCTCTTTGGACTTTTTAGATAAAAGAAGGTGTCCGGGTGCATGTTCACCAGAAAAGAAGACTTGAATGCCTAAGCCTTGCGTTCCCATTTTAAATCTCTATCCATGCCAGCCTGAGATACCTAAATAACACTGCTTTGACTGGCCTCTATTCACTGTGGGCAGCCCTCTGGAAAGAAAAGGAGTTTCTCTAAGGAAACACGGTGCTTCCCTAGCATGGGTGGGAGTTCCTCCTGTCATGCTCTAGAGCTACAGGGTAACTTGACGTGAGTCCTTGCCTCAAGCTAAGGCCTGAAAAGCCCTGCTGAAGCGAAAGCGCTTAGCATTTTCCATTATGTCGTATTGGAAGTTCTGCTTTACTTGAACGTTTCTTCACTCTACCAGACACTAGGCACCCTAGTGTAGGCACCCTTTTTCCTACAAATACATTGAGTACCAGCAGTCTCCTTTGCTCTTCTAAGTAACATCCAGACTTAGAAGCCTTTCCCAGTCACTCTATGTATTCAGAGTGTAGGACAACTCGCTGCACCCTTCCTTAGGAAGTTAGGTGGACTCAGCTCTTCAACAGCTCCAGGAATTCTGTTCTCTCACGACCTACATGCCATGGAAGTCTGCCTCATTGCCCTCATTGGAGCTACACTAAGAAACACAATCTGCTTCGCCTTCTTCTAGGAACTCTTACCCAAGGACCCCATACCTACAGGAGAAAGCAGGTTGCATTCCTACTGGAATCTAAGCAAAGTTTTTCCTGTTAGACTGCAGGACTTTAGAATAGGTTTAGGCCCGAAGGGTTACCTAGAGCGTTCCAAGAATGAGGGAGTTCGATACATGCAGAAAACCCTGTGAAGAAAAGTTGATTCAGCAAGGGACCAGGGTGTAGCTAGAGTCTCTATTGACTTGTTAGAAATCAGAAGGGTTTCGGCTGCATGTTAACCGGAGAAGAAGACCTGAAGGCACAAGCCTTGCTTTCCCATGTTAAATCTCTAAACATGCTTCCCTGAAGAATCCTAAATAACACTGTTTTTACCTGGCTTCTGGTCTTTGTAGGCAGCCCTCACGAAAGAGAAGTAGTTTTCTCTAAGGAAACACGGTGCTTCCATAGCATGGGTGGGAGCTCCTGCTGTCCTGCTCTAGAGCTACAGGGCAACTTGACGTGAGTCTTTGCCTCAAGCTAAGGCCTGAAAAGCCTTGCTGAAGCGAAAGCGCTTAGCAGTTTCCATTATGTCGTATTCGAAGGTCTGCATTACTTGAACGTTTCTTCACTTTACCAGACACTAGGCACACTCGGGTAGGCACCCTTTTTCGTACAAATACAGTGAGTACCAGCAGTCTCCTTTGCTCTTCTAAGAAACATCCAGACCTAGGAGCCTTTCCCAGTCACTCTATGTAATCAGAGTGTAGGGCAACTCGCAGCACCCTTCCTTAGGAAGCTAGGTGGACTCAGCTCTTCAACAGCTCCAGGGATCTGTTCTCTCATGTCCTACATGCCATGGAAGTCTGCCTCATTGCCCTCTGTGGAGCTTCACAAAGATACACAATCTGCTTCGCCTACCTCTAGGAACTCTTACCCAATGACCCCATACCTACAGGAGAGAGGAGGCTTGCATTCCTACTGGAACCAAATCACCGTTTTTCCTGTTAAAATGCAGGACTTTAAACTAGGCTTCGGCCCAATAGCACTGGTAGAACGTTCCAAGGATGAGGGAGTTCCATATATGCAGAACACTCTGTGAAGAAAAGTTGATTCAGCAAGGGACCAGAGTGTAGCTAGAGTCTCTTTGGACTTTTTAGATAAAAGAAGGTGTCCGGGTGCATGTTCACCAGAAAAGAAGACTTGAATGCCTAAGCCTTGCGTTCCCATTTTAAATCTCTATCCATGCCAGCCTGAGATACCTAAATAACACTGCTTTGACTGGCCTCTATTCACTGTGGGCAGCCCTCTGGAAAGAAAAGGAGTTTCTCTAAGGAAACACGGTGCTTCCCTAGCATGGGTGGGAGTTCCTCCTGTCATGCTCTAGAGCTACAGGGTAACTTGACGTGAGTCCTTGCCTCAAGCTAAGGCCTGAAAAGCCCTGCTGAAGCGAAAGCGCTTAGCATTTTCCATTATGTCGTATTGGAAGTTCTGCTTTACTTGAACGTTTCTTCACTCTACCAGACACTAGGCACCCTAGTGTAGGCACCCTTTTTCCTACAAATACATTGAGTACCAGCAGTCTCCTTTGCTCTTCTAAGTAACATCCAGACTTAGAAGCCTTTCCCAGTCACTCTATGTATTCAGAGTGTAGGACAACTCGCTGCACCCTTCCTTAGGAAGTTAGGTGGACTCAGCTCTTCAACAGCTCCAGGAATTCTGTTCTCTCACGACCTACATGCCATGGAAGTCTGCCTCATTGCCCTCATTGGAGCTACACTAAGAAACACAATCTGCTTCGCCTTCTTCTAGGAACTCTTACCCAAGGACCCCATACCTACAGGAGAAAGCAGGTTGCATTCCTACTGGAATCTAAGCAAAGTTTTTCCTGTTACACTGCAGGACTTTAGAATAGGTTTAGGCCCGAAGGGTTACCTAGAGCGTTCCAAGAATGAGGGAGTTCGATACATGCAGAAAACCCTGTGAAGAAAAGTTGATTCAGCAAGGGACCAGGGTGTAGCTAGAGTCTCTATTGACTTGTTAGAAATCAGAAGGGTTTCGGCTGCATGTTAACCGGAGAAGAAGACCTGAAGGCACAAGCCTTGCTTTCCCATGTTAAATCTCTAAACATGCTTCCCTGAAGAAGCCTAAATAACACTGTTTTTACCTGGCTTCTGGTCTTTGTAGGCAGCCCTCACGAAAGAGAAGTAGTTTTCTCTAAGGAAACACGGTGCTTCCATAGCATGGGTGGGAGCTCCTGCTGTCCTGCTCTAGAGCTACAGGGAAACTTGACGTGAGTCTTTGCCTCAAGCTAAGGCCTGAAAAGCCTTGCTGAAGCGAAAGCGCTTAGCAGTTTCCATTATGTCGTATTCGAAGGTCTGCATTACTTGAACGTTTCTTCACTTTACCAGACACTAGGCACACTCGGGTAGGCACCCTTTTTCGTACAAATACAGTGAGTACCAGCAGTCTCCTTTGCTCTTCTAAGAAACATCCAGACCTAGGAGCCTTTCCCAGTCACTCTATGTAATCAGAGTGTAGGGCAACTCGCAGCACCCTTCCTTAGGAAGCTAGGTGGACTCAGCTCTTCAACAGCTCCAGGGATCTGTTCTCTCATGTCCTACATGCCATGGAAGTCTGCCTCATTGCCCTCTGTGGAGCTTCACAAAGATACACAATCTGCTTCGCCTACCTCTAGGAACTCTTACCCAATGACCCCATACCTACAGGAGAGAGGAGGCTTGCATTCCTACTGGAACCAAATCACCGTTTTTCCTGTTAAAATGCAGGACTTTAAACTAGGCTTCGGCCCAATAGCACTGGTAGAACGTTCCAAGGATGAGGGAGTTCCATATATGCAGAACACTCTGTGAAGAAAAGTTGATTCAGCAAGGGACCAGAGTGTAGCTAGAGTCTCTTTGGACTTTTTAGATAAAAGAAGGTGTCCGGGTGCATGTTCACCAGAAAAGAAGACTTGAATGCCTAAGCCTTGCGTTCCCATTTTAAATCTCTATCCATGCCAGCCTGAGATACCTAAATAACACTGCTTTGACTGGCCTCTATTCACTGTGGGCAGCCCTCTGGAAAGAAAAGGAGTTTCTCTAAGGAAACACGGTGCTTCCCTAGCATGGGTGGGAGTTCCTCCTGTCATGCTCTAGAGCTACAGGGTAACTTGACGTGAGTCCTTGCCTCAAGCTAAGGCCTGAAAAGCCCTGCTGAAGCGAAAGCGCTTAGCATTTTCCATTATGTCGTATTGGAAGTTCTGCTTTACTTGAACGTTTCTTCACTCTACCAGACACTAGGCACCCTAGTGTAGGCACCCTTTTTCCTACAAATACATTGAGTACCAGCAGTCTCCTTTGCTCTTCTAAGTAACATCCAGACTTAGAAGCCTTTCCCAGTCACTCTATGTATTCAGAGTGTAGGACAAGTCGCTGCACCCTTCCTTAGGAAGTTAGGTGGACTCAGCTCTTCAACAGCTCCAGGAATTCTGTTCTCTCACGACCTACATGCCATGGAAGTCTGCCTCATTGCCCTCATTGGAGCTACACTAAGAAACACAATCTGCTTCGCCTTCTTCTAGGAACTCTTACCCAAGGACCCCATACCTACAGGAGAAAGCAGGTTGCATTCCTACTGGAATCTAAGCAAAGTTTTTCCTGTTGCACTGCAGGACTTTAGAATAGGTTTAGGCCCGAAGGGTTACCTAGAGCGTTCCAAGAATGAGGGAGTTCGATACATGCAGAAAACCCTGTGAAGAAAAGTTGATTCAGCAAGGGACCAGGGTGTAGCTAGAGTCTCTATTGACTTGTTAGAAATCAGAAGGGTTTCGGCTGCATGTTAACCGGAGAAGAAGACCTGAAGGCACAAGCCTTGCTTTCCCATGTTAAATCTCTAAACATGCTTCCCTGAAGAAGCCTAAATAACACTGTTTTTACCTGGCTTCTGGTCTTTGTAGGCAGCCCTCACGAAAGAGAAGTAGTTTTCTCTAAGGAAACACGGTGCTTCCATAGCATGGGTGGGAGCTCCTGCTGTCCTGCTCTAGAGCTACAGGGAAACTTGACGTGAGTCTTTGCCTCAAGCTAAGGCCTGAAAAGCCTTGCTGAAGCGAAAGCGCTTAGCAGTTTCCATTATGTCGTATTCGAAGGTCTGCATTACTTGAACGTTTCTTCACTTTACCAGACACTAGGCACACTCGGGTAGGCACCCTTTTTCGTACAAATACAGTGAGTACCAGCAGTCTCCTTTGCTCTTCTAAGAAACATCCAGACCTAGGAGCCTTTCCCAGTCACTCTATGTAATCAGAGTGTAGGGCAACTCGCAGCACCCTTCCTTAGGAAGCTAGGTGGACTCAGCTCTTCAACAGCTCCAGGGATCTGTTCTCTCATGTCCTACATGCCATGGAAGTCTGCCTCATTGCCCTCTGTGGAGCTTCACAAAGATACACAATCTGCTTCGCCTACCTCTAGGAACTCTTACCCAATGACCCCATACCTACAGGAGAGAGGAGGCTTGCATTCCTACTGGAACCAAATCACCGTTTTTCCTGTTAAAATGCAGGACTTTAAACTAGGCTTCGGCCCAATAGCACTGGTAGAACGTTCCAAGGATGAGGGAGTTCCATATATGCAGAACACTCTGTGAAGAAAAGTTGATTCAGCAAGGGACCAGAGTGTAGCTAGAGTCTCTTTGGACTTTTTAGATAAAAGAAGGTGTCCGGGTGCATGTTCACCAGAAAAGAAGACTTGAATGCCTAAGCCTTGCGTTCCCATTTTAAATCTCTATCCATGCCAGCCTGAGATACCTAAATAACACTGCTTTGACTGGCCTCTATTCACTGTGGGCAGCCCTCTGGAAAGAAAAGGAGTTTCTCTAAGGAAACACGGTGCTTCCCTAGCATGGGTGGGAGTTCCTCCTGTCATGCTCTAGAGCTACAGGGTAACTTGACGTGAGTCCTTGCCTCAAGCTAAGGCCTGAAAAGCCCTGCTGAAGCGAAAGCGCTTAGCATTTTCCATTATGTCGTATTGGAAGTTCTGCTTTACTTGAACGTTTCTTCACTCTACCAGACACTAGGCACCCTAGTGTAGGCACCCTTTTTCCTACAAATACATTGAGTACCAGCAGTCTCCTTTGCTCTTCTAAGTAACATCCAGACTTAGAAGCCTTTCCCAGTCACTCTATGTACTCAGAGTGTAGGACAACTCGCTGCACCCTTCCTTAGGAAGTTAGGTGGACTCAGCTCTTCAACAGCTCCAGGAATTCTGTTCTCTCACGACCTACATGCCATGGAAGTCTGCCTCATTGCCCACATTGGAGCAACACTAAGAAACACAATCTGCTTCGCCTTCTTCTAGGAACTCTTACCCAAGGACCCCATACCTACAGGAGAAAGCAGGTTGCATTCCTACTGGAATCTAAGCAAAGTTTTTCCTGTTACACTGCAGGACTTTAGAATAGGTTTAGGCCCGAAGGGTTACCTAGAGCGTTCCAAGAATGAGGGAGTTCGATACATGCAGAAAACCCTGTGAAGAAAAGTTGATTCAGCAAGGGACCAGGGTGTAGCTAGAGTCTCTATTGACTTGTTAGAAATCAGAAGGGTTTCGGCTGCATGTTAACCGGAGAAGAAGACCTGAAGGCACAAGCCTTGCTTTCCCATGTTAAATCTCTAAACATGCTTCCCTGAAGAAGCCTAAATAACACTGTTTTTACCTGGCTTCTGGTCTTTGTAGGCAGCCCTCACGAAAGAGAAGTAGTTTTCTCTAAGGAAACACGGTGCTTCCATAGCATGGGTGGGAGCTCCTGCTGTCCTGCTCTAGAGCTACAGGGAAACTTGACGTGAGTCTTTGCCTCAAGCTAAGGCCTGAAAAGCCTTGCTGAAGCGAAAGCGCTTAGCAGTTTCCATTATGTCGTATTCGAAGGTCTGCATTACTTGAACGTTTCTTCACTTTACCAGACACTAGGCACACTCGGGTAGGCACCCTTTTTCGTACAAATACAGTGAGTACCAGCAGTCTCCTTTGCTCTTCTAAGAAACATCCAGACCTAGGAGCCTTTCCCAGTCACTCTATGTAATCAGAGTGTAGGGCAACTCGCAGCACCCTTCCTTAGGAAGCTAGGTGGACTCAGCTCTTCAACAGCTCCAGGGATCTGTTCTCTCATGTCCTACATGCCATGGAAGTCTGCCTCATTGCCCTCTGTGGAGCTTCACAAAGATACACAATCTGCTTCGCCTACCTCTAGGAACTCTTACCCAATGACCCCATACCTACAGGAGAGAGGAGGCTTGCATTCCTACTGGAACCAAATCACCGTTTTTCCTGTTAAAATGCAGGACTTTAAACTAGGCTTCGGCCCAATAGCACTGGTAGAACGTTCCAAGGATGAGGGAGTTCCATATATGCAGAACACTCTGTGAAGAAAAGTTGATTCAGCAAGGGACCAGAGTGTAGCTAGAGTCTCTTTGGACTTTTTAGATAAAAGAAGGTGTCCGGGTGCATGTTCACCAGAAAAGAAGACTTGAATGCCTAAGCCTTGCGTTCCCATTTTAAATCTCTATCCATGCCAGCCTGAGATACCTAAATAACACTGCTTTGACTGGCCTCTATTCACTGTGGGCAGCCCTCTGGAAAGAAAAGGAGTTTCTCTAAGGAAACACGGTGCTTCCCTAGCATGGGTGGGAGTTCCTCCTGTCATGCTCTAGAGCTACAGGGTAACTTGACGTGAGTCCTTGCCTCAAGCTAAGGCCTGAAAAGCCCTGCTGAAGCGAAAGCGCTTAGCATTTTCCATTATGTCGTATTGGAAGTTCTGCTTTACTTGAACGTTTCTTCACTCTACCAGACACTAGGCACCCTAGTGTAGGCACCCTTTTTCCTACAAATACATTGAGTACCAGCAGTCTCCTTTGCTCTTCTAAGTAACATCCAGACTTAGAAGCCTTTCCCAGTCACTCTATGTATTCAGAGTGTAGGACAACTCGCTGCACCCTTCCTTAGGAAGTTAGGTGGACTCAGCTCTTCAACAGCTCCAGGAATTCTGTTCTCTCACGACCTACATGCCATGGAAGTCTGCCTCATTGCCCTCATTGGAGCTACACTAAGAAACACAATCTGCTTCGCCTTCTTCTAGGAACTCTTACCCAAGGACCCCATACCTACAGGAGAAAGCAGGTTGCATTCCTACTGGAATCTAAGCAAAGTTTTTCCTGTTAGACTGCAGGACTTTAGAATAGGTTTAGGCCCGAAGGGTTACCTAGAGCGTTCCAAGAATGAGGGAGTTCGATACATGCAGAAAACCCTGTGAAGAAAAGTTGATTCAGCAAGGGACCAGGGTGTAGCTAGAGTCTCTATTGACTTGTTAGAAATCAGAAGGGTTTCGGCTGCATGTTAACCGGAGAAGAAGACCTGAAGGCACAAGCCTTGCTTTCCCATGTTAAATCTCTAAACATGCTTCCCTGAAGAATCCTAAATAACACTGTTTTTACCTGGCTTCTGGTCTTTGTAGGCAGCCCTCACGAAAGAGAAGTAGTTTTCTCTAAGGAAACACGGTGCTTCCATAGCATGGGTGGGAGCTCCTGCTGTCCTGCTCTAGAGCTACAGGGCAACTTGACGTGAGTCTTTGCCTCAAGCTAAGGCCTGAAAAGCCTTGCTGAAGCGAAAGCGCTTAGCAGTTTCCATTATGTCGTATTCGAAGGTCTGCATTACTTGAACGTTTCTTCACTTTACCAGACACTAGGCACACTCGGGTAGGCACCCTTTTTCGTACAAATACAGTGAGTACCAGCAGTCTCCTTTGCTCTTCTAAGAAACATCCAGACCTAGGAGCCTTTCCCAGTCACTCTATGTAATCAGAGTGTAGGGCAACTCGCAGCACCCTTCCTTAGGAAGCTAGGTGGACTCAGCTCTTCAACAGCTCCAGGGATCTGTTCTCTCATGTCCTACATGCCATGGAAGTCTGCCTCATTGCCCTCTGTGGAGCTTCACAAAGATACACAATCTGCTTCGCCTACCTCTAGGAACTCTTACCCAATGACCCCATACCTACAGGAGAGAGGAGGCTTGCATTCCTACTGGAACCAAATCACCGTTTTTCCTGTTAAAATGCAGGACTTTAAACTAGGCTTCGGCCCAATAGCACTGGTAGAACGTTCCAAGGATGAGGGAGTTCCATATATGCAGAACACTCTGTGAAGAAAAGTTGATTCAGCAAGGGACCAGAGTGTAGCTAGAGTCTCTTTGGACTTTTTAGATAAAAGAAGGTGTCCGGGTGCATGTTCACCAGAAAAGAAGACTTGAATGCCTAAGCCTTGCGTTCCCATTTTAAATCTCTATCCATGCCAGCCTGAGATACCTAAATAACACTGCTTTGACTGGCCTCTATTCACTGTGGGCAGCCCTCTGGAAAGAAAAGGAGTTTCTCTAAGGAAACACGGTGCTTCCCTAGCATGGGTGGGAGTTCCTCCTGTCATGCTCTAGAGCTACAGGGTAACTTGACGTGAGTCCTTGCCTCAAGCTAAGGCCTGAAAAGCCCTGCTGAAGCGAAAGCGCTTAGCATTTTCCATTATGTCGTATTGGAAGTTCTGCTTTACTTGAACGTTTCTTCACTCTACCAGACACTAGGCACCCTAGTGTAGGCACCCTTTTTCCTACAAATACATTGAGTACCAGCAGTCTCCTTTGCTCTTCTAAGTAACATCCAGACTTAGAAGCCTTTCCCAGTCACTCTATGTATTCAGAGTGTAGGACAACTCGCTGCACCCTTCCTTAGGAAGTTAGGTGGACTCAGCTCTTCAACAGCTCCAGGAATTCTGTTCTCTCACGACCTACATGCCATGGAAGTCTGCCTCATTGCCCTCATTGGAGCTACACTAAGAAACACAATCTGCTTCGCCTTCTTCTAGGAACTCTTACCCAAGGACCCCATACCTACAGGAGAAAGCAGGTTGCATTCCTACTGGAATCTAAGCAAAGTTTTTCCTGTTACACTGCAGGACTTTAGAATAGGTTTAGGCCCGAAGGGTTACCTAGAGCGTTCCAAGAATGAGGGAGTTCGATACATGCAGAAAACCCTGTGAAGAAAAGTTGATTCAGCAAGGGACCAGGGTGTAGCTAGAGTCTCTATTGACTTGTTAGAAATCAGAAGGGTTTCGGCTGCATGTTAACCGGAGAAGAAGACCTGAAGGCACAAGCCTTGCTTTCCCATGTTAAATCTCTAAACATGCTTCCCTGAAGAAGCCTAAATAACACTGTTTTTACCTGGCTTCTGGTCTTTGTAGGCAGCCCTCACGAAAGAGAAGTAGTTTTCTCTAAGGAAACACGGTGCTTCCATAGCATGGGTGGGAGCTCCTGCTGTCCTGCTCTAGAGCTACAGGGAAACTTGACGTGAGTCTTTGCCTCAAGCTAAGGCCTGAAAAGCCTTGCTGAAGCGAAAGCGCTTAGCAGTTTCCATTATGTCGTATTCGAAGGTCTGCATTACTTGAACGTTTCTTCACTTTACCAGACACTAGGCACACTCGGGTAGGCACCCTTTTTCGTACAAATACAGTGAGTACCAGCAGTCTCCTTTGCTCTTCTAAGAAACATCCAGACCTAGGAGCCTTTCCCAGTCACTCTATGTAATCAGAGTGTAGGGCAACTCGCAGCACCCTTCCTTAGGAAGCTAGGTGGACTCAGCTCTTCAACAGCTCCAGGGATCTGTTCTCTCATGTCCTACATGCCATGGAAGTCTGCCTCATTGCCCTCTGTGGAGCTTCACAAAGATACACAATCTGCTTCGCCTACCTCTAGGAACTCTTACCCAATGACCCCATACCTACAGGAGAGAGGAGGCTTGCATTCCTACTGGAACCAAATCACCGTTTTTCCTGTTAAAATGCAGGACTTTAAACTAGGCTTCGGCCCAATAGCACTGGTAGAACGTTCCAAGGATGAGGGAGTTCCATATATGCAGAACACTCTGTGAAGAAAAGTTGATTCAGCAAGGGACCAGAGTGTAGCTAGAGTCTCTTTGGACTTTTTAGATAAAAGAAGGTGTCCGGGTGCATGTTCACCAGAAAAGAAGACTTGAATGCCTAAGCCTTGCGTTCCCATTTTAAATCTCTATCCATGCCAGCCTGAGATACCTAAATAACACTGCTTTGACTGGCCTCTATTCACTGTGGGCAGCCCTCTGGAAAGAAAAGGAGTTTCTCTAAGGAAACACGGTGCTTCCCTAGCATGGGTGGGAGTTCCTCCTGTCATGCTCTAGAGCTACAGGGTAACTTGACGTGAGTCCTTGCCTCAAGCTAAGGCCTGAAAAGCCCTGCTGAAGCGAAAGCGCTTAGCATTTTCCATTATGTCGTATTGGAAGTTCTGCTTTACTTGAACGTTTCTTCACTCTACCAGACACTAGGCACCCTAGTGTAGGCACCCTTTTTCCTACAAATACATTGAGTACCAGCAGTCTCCTTTGCTCTTCTAAGTAACATCCAGACTTAGAAGCCTTTCCCAGTCACTCTATGTATTCAGAGTGTAGGACAACTCGCTGCACCCTTCCTTAGGAAGTTAGGTGGACTCAGCTCTTCAACAGCTCCAGGAATTCTGTTCTCTCACGACCTACATGCCATGGAAGTCTGCCTCATTGCCCTCATTGGAGCTACACTAAGAAACACAATCTGCTTCGCCTTCTTCTAGGAACTCTTACCCAAGGACCCCATACCTACAGGAGAAAGCAGGTTGCATTCCTACTGGAATCTAAGCAAAGTTTTTCCTGTTAGACTGCAGGACTTTAGAATAGGTTTAGGCCCGAAGGGTTACCTAGAGCGTTCCAAGAATGAGGGAGTTCGATACATGCAGAAAACCCTGTGAAGAAAAGTTGATTCAGCAAGGGACCAGGGTGTAGCTAGAGTCTCTATTGACTTGTTAGAAATCAGAAGGGTTTCGGCTGCATGTTAACCGGAGAAGAAGACCTGAAGGCACAAGCCTTGCTTTCCCATGTTAAATCTCTAAACATGCTTCCCTGAAGAATCCTAAATAACACTGTTTTTACCTGGCTTCTGGTCTTTGTAGGCAGCCCTCACGAAAGAGAAGTAGTTTTCTCTAAGGAAACACGGTGCTTCCATAGCATGGGTGGGAGCTCCTGCTGTCCTGCTCTAGAGCTACAGGGCAACTTGACGTGAGTCTTTGCCTCAAGCTAAGGCCTGAAAAGCCTTGCTGAAGCGAAAGCGCTTAGCAGTTTCCATTATGTCGTATTCGAAGGTCTGCATTACTTGAACGTTTCTTCACTTTACCAGACACTAGGCACACTCGGGTAGGCACCCTTTTTCGTACAAATACAGTGAGTACCAGCAGTCTCCTTTGCTCTTCTAAGAAACATCCAGACCTAGGAGCCTTTCCCAGTCACTCTATGTAATCAGAGTGTAGGGCAACTCGCAGCACCCTTCCTTAGGAAGCTAGGTGGACTCAGCTCTTCAACAGCTCCAGGGATCTGTTCTCTCATGTCCTACATGCCATGGAAGTCTGCCTCATTGCCCTCTGTGGAGCTTCACAAAGATACACAATCTGCTTCGCCTACCTCTAGGAACTCTTACCCAATGACCCCATACCTACAGGAGAGAGGAGGCTTGCATTCCTACTGGAACCAAATCACCGTTTTTCCTGTTAAAATGCAGGACTTTAAACTAGGCTTCGGCCCAATAGCACTGGTAGAACGTTCCAAGGATGAGGGAGTTCCATATATGCAGAACACTCTGTGAAGAAAAGTTGATTCAGCAAGGGACCAGAGTGTAGCTAGAGTCTCTTTGGACTTTTTAGATAAAAGAAGGTGTCCGGGTGCATGTTCACCAGAAAAGAAGACTTGAATGCCTAAGCCTTGCGTTCCCATTTTAAATCTCTATCCATGCCAGCCTGAGATACCTAAATAACACTGCTTTGACTGGCCTCTATTCACTGTGGGCAGCCCTCTGGAAAGAAAAGGAGTTTCTCTAAGGAAACACGGTGCTTCCCTAGCATGGGTGGGAGTTCCTCCTGTCATGCTCTAGAGCTACAGGGTAACTTGACGTGAGTCCTTGCCTCAAGCTAAGGCCTGAAAAGCCCTGCTGAAGCGAAAGCGCTTAGCATTTTCCATTATGTCGTATTGGAAGTTCTGCTTTACTTGAACGTTTCTTCACTCTACCAGACACTAGGCACCCTAGTGTAGGCACCCTTTTTCCTACAAATACATTGAGTACCAGCAGTCTCCTTTGCTCTTCTAAGTAACATCCAGACTTAGAAGCCTTTCCCAGTCACTCTATGTATTCAGAGTGTAGGACAACTCGCTGCACCCTTCCTTAGGAAGTTAGGTGGACTCAGCTCTTCAACAGCTCCAGGAATTCTGTTCTCTCACGACCTACATGCCATGGAAGTCTGCCTCATTGCCCTCATTGGAGCTACACTAAGAAACACAATCTGCTTCGCCTTCTTCTAGGAACTCTTACCCAAGGACCCCATACCTACAGGAGAAAGCAGGTTGCATTCCTACTGGAATCTAAGCAAAGTTTTTCCTGTTAGACTGCAGGACTTTAGAATAGGTTTAGGCCCGAAGGGTTACCTAGAGCGTTCCAAGAATGAGGGAGTTCGATACATGCAGAAAACCCTGTGAAGAAAAGTTGATTCAGCAAGGGACCAGGGTGTAGCTAGAGTCTCTATTGACTTGTTAGAAATCAGAAGGGTTTCGGCTGCATGTTAACCGGAGAAGAAGACCTGAAGGCACAAGCCTTGCTTTCCCATGTTAAATCTCTAAACATGCTTCCCTGAAGAAGCCTAAATAACACTGTTTTTACCTGGCTTCTGGTCTTTGTAGGCAGCCCTCACGAAAGAGAAGTAGTTTTCTCTAAGGAAACACGGTGCTTCCATAGCATGGGTGGGAGCTCCTGCTGTCCTGCTCTAGAGCTACAGGGCAACTTGACGTGAGTCTTTGCCTCAAGCTAAGGCCTGAAAAGCCTTGCTGAAGTGAAAGCGCTTAGCAGTTTCCATTATGTCGTATTCGAAGGTCTGCATTACTTGAACGTTTCTTCACTTTACCAGACACTAGGCACACTCGGGTAGGCACCCTTTTTCGTACAAATACAGTGAGTACCAGCAGTCTCCTTTGCTCTTCTAAGAAACATCCAGACCTAGGAGCCTTTCCCAGTCACTCTATGTAATCAGAGTGTAGGGCAACTCGCAGCACCCTTCCTTAGGAAGCTAGGTGGACTCAGCTCTTCAACAGCTCCAGGGATCTGTTCTCTCATGTCCTACATGCCATGGAAGTCTGCCTCATTGCCCTCTGTGGAGCTTCACAAAGATACACAATCTGCTTCGCCTACCTCTAGGAACTCTTACCCAATGACCCCATACCTACAGGAGAGAGGAGGCTTGCATTCCTACTGGAACCAAATCACCGTTTTTCCTGTTAAAATGCAGGACTTTAAACTAGGCTTCGGCCCAATAGCACTGGTAGAACGTTCCAAGGATGAGGGAGTTCCATATATGCAGAACACTCTGTGAAGAAAAGTTGATTCATCAAGGGACCAGAGTGTAGCTAGAGTCTCTTTGGACTTTTTAGATAAAAGAAGGTGTCCGGGTGCATGTTCACCAGAAAAGAAGACTTGAATGCCTAAGCCTTGCGTTCCCATTTTAAATCTCTATCCATGCCAGCCTGAGATACCTAAATAACACTGCTTTGACTGGCCTCTATTCACTGTGGGCAGCCCTCTGGAAAGAAAAGGAGTTTCTCTAAGGAAACACGGTGCTTCCCTAGCATGGGTGGGAGTTCCTCCTGTCATGCTCTAGAGCTACAGGGTAACTTGACGTGAGTCCTTGCCTCAAGCTAAGGCCTGAAAAGCCCTGCTGAAGCGAAAGCGCTTAGCATTTTCCATTATGTCGTATTGGAAGTTCTGCTTTACTTGAACGTTTCTTCACTCTACCAGACACTAGGCACCCTAGTGTAGGCACCCTTTTTCCTACAAATACATTGAGTACCAGCAGTCTCCTTTGCTCTTCTAAGTAACATCCAGACTTAGAAGCCTTTCCCAGTCACTCTATGTATTCAGAGTGTAGGACAACTCGCTGCACCCTTCCTTAGGAAGTTAGGTGGACTCAGCTCTTCAACAGCTCCAGGAATTCTGTTCTCTCACGACCTACATGCCATGGAAGTCTGCCTCATTGCCCTCATTGGAGCAACACTAAGAAACACAATCTGCTTCGCCTTCTTCTAGGAACTCTTACCCAAGGACCCCATACCTACAGGAGAAAGCAGGTTGCATTCCTACTGGAATCTAAGCAAAGTTTTTCCTGTTAGACTGCAGGACTTTAGAATAGGTTTAGGCCCGAAGGGTTACCTAGAGCGTTCCAAGAATGAGGGAGTTCGATACATGCAGAAAACCCTGTGAAGAAAAGTTGATTCAGCAAGGGACCAGGGTGTAGCTAGAGTCTCTATTGACTTGTTAGAAATCAGAAGGGTTTCGGCTGCATGTTAACCGGAGAAGAAGACCTGAAGGCACAAGCCTTGCTTTCCCATGTTAAATCTCTAAACATGCTTCCCTGAAGAATCCTAAATAACACTGTTTTTACCTGGCTTCTGGTCTTTGTAGGCAGCCCTCACGAAAGAGAAGTAGTTTTCTCTAAGGAAACACGGTGCTTCCATAGCATGGGTGGGAGCTCCTGCTGTCCTGCTCTAGAGCTACAGGGAAACTTGACGTGAGTCTTTGCCTCAAGCTAAGGCCTGAAAAGCCTTGCTGAAGCGAAAGCGCTTAGCAGTTTCCATTATGTCGTATTCGAAGGTCTGCATTACTTGAACGTTTCTTCACTTTACCAGACACTAGGCACACTCGGGTAGGCACCCTTTTTCGTACAAATACAGTGAGTACCAGCAGTCTCCTTTGCTCTTCTAAGAAACATCCAGACCTAGGAGCCTTTCCCAGTCACTCTATGTAATCAGAGTGTAGGGCAACTCGCAGCACCCTTCCTTAGGAAGCTAGGTGGACTCAGCTCTTCAACAGCTCCAGGGATCTGTTCTCTCATGTCCTACATGCCATGGAAGTCTGCCTCATTGCCCTCTGTGGAGCTTCACAAAGATACACAATCTGCTTCGCCTACCTCTAGGAACTCTTACCCAATGACCCCATACCTACAGGAGAGAGGAGGCTTGCATTCCTACTGGAACCAAATCACCGTTTTTCCTGTTAAAATGCAGGACTTTAAACTAGGCTTCGGCCCAATAGCACTGGTAGAACGTTCCAAGGATGAGGGAGTTCCATATATGCAGAACACTCTGTGAAGAAAAGTTGATTCAGCAAGGGACCAGAGTGTAGCTAGAGTCTCTTTGGACTTTTTAGATAAAAGAAGGTGTCCGGGTGCATGTTCACCAGAAAAGAAGACTTGAATGCCTAAGCCTTGCGTTCCCATTTTAAATCTCTATCCATGCCAGCCTGAGATACCTAAATAACACTGCTTTGACTGGCCTCTATTCACTGTGGGCAGCCCTCTGGAAAGAAAAGGAGTTTCTCTAAGGAAACACGGTGCTTCCCTAGCATGGGTGGGAGTTCCTCCTGTCATGCTCTAGAGCTACAGGGTAACTTGACGTGAGTCCTTGCCTCAAGCTAAGGCCTGAAAAGCCCTGCTGAAGCGAAAGCGCTTAGCATTTTCCATTATGTCGTATTGGAAGTTCTGCTTTACTTGAACGTTTCTTCACTCTACCAGACACTAGGCACCCTAGTGTAGGCACCCTTTTTCCTACAAATACATTGAGTACCAGCAGTCTCCTTTGCTCTTCTAAGTAACATCCAGACTTAGAAGCCTTTCCCAGTCACTCTATGTATTCAGAGTGTAGGACAACTCGCTGCACCCTTCCTTAGGAAGTTAGGTGGACTCAGCTCTTCAACAGCTCCAGGAATTCTGTTCTCTCACGACCTACATGCCATGGAAGTCTGCCTCATTGCCCTCATTGGAGCAACACTAAGAAACACAATCTGCTTCGCCTTCTTCTAGGAACTCTTACCCAAGGACCCCATACCTACAGGAGAAAGCAGGTTGCATTCCTACTGGAATCTAAGCAAAGTTTTTCCTGTTAGACTGCAGGACTTTAGAATAGGTTTAGGCCCGAAGGGTTACCTAGAGCGTTCCAAGAATGAGGGAGTTCGATACATGCAGAAAACCCTGTGAAGAAAAGTTGATTCAGCAAGGGACCAGGGTGTAGCTAGAGTCTCTATTGACTTGTTAGAAATCAGAAGGGTTTCGGCTGCATGTTAACCGGAGAAGAAGACCTGAAGGCACAAGCCTTGCTTTCCCATGTTAAATCTCTAAACATGCTTCCCTGAAGAATCCTAAATAACACTGTTTTTACCTGGCTTCTGGTCTTTGTAGGCAGCCCTCACGAAAGAGAAGTAGTTTTCTCTAAGGAAACACGGTGCTTCCATAGCATGGGTGGGAGCTCCTGCTGTCCTGCTCTAGAGCTACAGGGAAACTTGACGTGAGTCTTTGCCTCAAGCTAAGGCCTGAAAAGCCTTGCTGAAGCGAAAGCGCTTAGCAGTTTCCATTATGTCGTATTCGAAGGTCTGCATTACTTGAACGTTTCTTCACTTTACCAGACACTAGGCACACTCGGGTAGGCACCCTTTTTCGTACAAATACAGTGAGTACCAGCAGTCTCCTTTGCTCTTCTAAGAAACATCCAGACCTAGGAGCCTTTCCCAGTCACTCTATGTAATCAGAGTGTAGGGCAACTCGCAGCACCCTTCCTTAGGAAGCTAGGTGGACTCAGCTCTTCAACAGCTCCAGGGATCTGTTCTCTCATGTCCTACATGCCATGGAAGTCTGCCTCATTGCCCTCTGTGGAGCTTCACAAAGATACACAATCTGCTTCGCCTACCTCTAGGAACTCTTACCCAATGACCCCATACCTACAGGAGAGAGGAGGCTTGCATTCCTACTGGAACCAAATCACCGTTTTTCCTGTTAAAATGCAGGACTTTAAACTAGGCTTCGGCCCAATAGCACTGGTAGAACGTTCCAAGGATGAGGGAGTTCCATATATGCAGAACACTCTGTGAAGAAAAGTTGATTCAGCAAGGGACCAGAGTGTAGCTAGAGTCTCTTTGGACTTTTTAGATAAAAGAAGGTGTCCGGGTGCATGTTCACCAGAAAAGAAGACTTGAATGCCTAAGCCTTGCGTTCCCATTTTAAATCTCTATCCATGCCAGCCTGAGATACCTAAATAACACTGCTTTGACTGGCCTCTATTCACTGTGGGCAGCCCTCTGGAAAGAAAAGGAGTTTCTCTAAGGAAACACGGTGCTTCCCTAGCATGGGTGGGAGTTCCTCCTGTCATGCTCTAGAGCTACAGGGTAACTTGACGTGAGTCCTTGCCTCAAGCTAAGGCCTGAAAAGCCCTGCTGAAGCGAAAGCGCTTAGCATTTTCCATTATGTCGTACTGGAAGTTCTGCTTTACTTGAACGTTTCTTCACTCTACCAGACACTAGGCACCCTAGTGTAGGCACCCTTTTTCCTACAAATACATTGAGTACCAGCAGTCTCCTTTGCTCTTCTAAGTAACATCCAGCCTTAGAAGCCTTTCCCAGTCACTCTATGTATTCAGAGTGTAGGACAACTCGCTGCACCCTTCCTTAGGAAGTTAGGTGGACTCAGCTCTTCAACAGCTCCAGGAATTCTGTTCTCTCACGACCTACATGCCATGGAAGTCTGCCTCATTGCCCTCATTGGAGCAACACTAAGAAACACAATCTGCTTCGCCTTCTTCTAGGAACTCTTACCCAAGGACCCCATACCTACAGGAGAAAGCAGGTTGCATTCCTACTGGAATCTAAGCAAAGTTTTTCCTGTTAGACTGCAGGACTTTAGAATAGGTTTAGGCCCGAAGGGTTACCTAGAGCGTTCCAAGAATGAGGGAGTTCGATACATGCAGAAAACCCTGTGAAGAAAAGTTGATTCAGCAAGGGACCAGGGTGTAGCTAGAGTCTCTATTGACTTGTTAGAAATCAGAAGGGTTTCGGCTGCATTTTAACCGGAGAAGAAGACCTGAAGGCACAAGCTTTGCTTTCCCATGTTAAATCTCTAAACATGCTTCCCTGAAGAATCCTAAATAACACTGTTTTTACCTGGCTTCTGGTCTTTGTAGGCAGCCCTCACGAAAGAGAAGTAGTTTTCTCTAAGGAAACACGGTGCTTCCATAGCATGGGTGGGAGCTCCTGCTGTCCTGCTCTAGAGCTACAGGGAAACTTGACGTGAGTCTTTGCCTCAAGCTAAGGCCTGAAAAGCCTTGCTGAAGCGAAAGCGCTTAGCAGTTTCCATTATGTCGTATTCGAAGGTCTGCATTACTTGAACGTTTCTTCACTTTACCAGACACTAGGCACACTCGGGTAGGCACCCTTTTTCGTACAAATACAGTGAGTACCAGCAGTCTCCTTTGCTCTTCTAAGAAACATCCAGACCTAGGAGCCTTTCCCAGTCACTCTATGTAATCAGAGTGTAGGGCAACTCGCAGCACCCTTCCTTAGGAAGCTAGGTGGACTCAGCTCTTCAACAGCTCCAGGGATCTGTTCTCTCATGTCCTACATGCCATGGAAGTCTGCCTCATTGCCCTCTGTGGAGCTTCACAAAGATACACAATCTGCTTCGCCTACCTCTAGGAACTCTTACCCAATGACCCCATACCTACAGGAGAGAGGAGGCTTGCATTCCTACTGGAACCAAATCACCGTTTTTCCTGTTAAAATGCAGGACTTTAAACTAGGCTTCGGCCCAATAGCACTGGTAGAACGTTCCAAGGATGAGGGAGTTCCATATATGCAGAACACTCTGTGAAGAAAAGTTGATTCAGCAAGGGACCAGAGTGTAGCTAGAGTCTCTTTGGACTTTTTAGATAAAAGAAGGTGTCCGGGTGCATGTTCACCAGAAAAGAAGACTTGAATGCCTAAGCCTTGCGTTCCCATTTTAAATCTCTATCCATGCCAGCCTGAGATACCTAAATAACACTGCTTTGACTGGCCTCTATTCACTGTGGGCAGCCCTCTGGAAAGAAAAGGAGTTTCTCTAAGGAAACACGGTGCTTCCCTAGCATGGGTGGGAGTTCCTCCTGTCATGCTCTAGAGCTACAGGGTAACTTGACGTGAGTCCTTGCCTCAAGCTAAGGCCTGAAAAGCCCTGCTGAAGCGAAAGCGCTTAGCATTTTCCATTATGTCGTATTGGAAGTTCTGCTTTACTTGAACGTTTCTTCACTCTACCAGACACTAGGCACCCTAGTGTAGGCACCCTTTTTCCTACAAATACATTGAGTACCAGCAGTCTCCTTTGCTCTTCTAAGTAACATCCAGACTTAGAAGCCTTTCCCAGTCACTCTATGTATTCAGAGTGTAGGACAACTCGCTGCACCCTTCCTTAGGAAGTTAGGTGGACTCAGCTCTTCAACAGCTCCAGGAATTCTGTTCTCTCACGACCTACATGCCATGGAAGTCTGCCTCATTGCCCTCATTGGAGCAACACTAAGAAACACAATCTGCTTCACCTTCTTCTAGGAACTCTTACCCAAGGACCCCATACCTACAGGAGAAAGCAGGTTGCATTCCTACTGGAATCTAAGCAAAGTTTTTCCTGTTAGACTGCAGGACTTCAGAATAGGTTTAGGCCCGAAGGGTTACCTAGAGCGTTCCAAGAATGAGGGAGTTCGATACATGCAGAAAACCCTGTGAAGAAAAGTTGATTCAGCAAGGGACCAGGGTGTAGCTAGAGTCTCTATTGACTTGTTAGAAATCAGAAGGGTTTCGGCTGCATTTTAACCGGAGAAGAAGACCTGAAGGCACAAGCCTTGCTTTCCCATGTTAAATCTCTAAACATGCTTCCCTGAAGAATCCTAAATAACACTGTTTTTACCTGGCTTCTGGTCTTTGTAGGCAGCCCTCACGAAAGAGAAGTAGTTTTCTCTAAGGAAACACGGTGCTTCCATAGCATGGGTGGGAGCTCCTGCTGTCCTGCTCTAGAGCTACAGGGAAACTTGACGTGAGTCTTTGCCTCAAGCTAAGGCCTGAAAAGCCTTGCTGAAGCGAAAGCGCTTAGCAGTTTCCATTATGTCGTATTCGAAGGTCTGCATTACTTGAACGTTTCTTCACTTTACCAGACACTAGGCACACTCGGGTAGGCACCCTTTTTCGTACAAATACAGTGAGTACCAGCAGTCTCCTTTGCTCTTCTAAGAAACATCCAGACCTAGGAGCCTTTCCCAGTCACTCTATGTAATCAGAGTGTAGGGCAACTCGCAGCACCCTTCCTTAGGAAGCTAGGTGGACTCAGCTCTTCAACAGCTCCAGGGATCTGTTCTCTCATGTCCTACATGCCATGGAAGTCTGCCTCATTGCCCTCTGTGGAGCTTCACAAAGATACACAATCTGCTTCGCCTACCTCTAGGAACTCTTACCCAATGACCCCATACCTACAGGAGAGAGGAGGCTTGCATTCCTACTGGAACCAAATCACCGTTTTTCCTGTTAAAATGCAGGACTTTAAACTAGGCTTCGGCCCAATAGCACTGGTAGAACGTTCCAAGGATGAGGGAGTTCCATATATGCAGAACACTCTGTGAAGAAAAGTTGATTCAGCAAGGGACCAGAGTGTAGCTAGAGTCTCTTTGGACTTTTTAGATAAAAGAAGGTGTCCGGGTGCATGTTCACCAGAAAAGAAGACTTGAATGCCTAAGCCTTGCGTTCCCATTTTAAATCTCTATCCATGCCAGCCTGAGATACCTAAATAACACTGCTTTGACTGGCCTCTATTCACTGTGGGCAGCCCTCTGGAAAGAAAAGGAGTTTCTCTAAGGAAACACGGTGCTTCCCTAGCATGGGTGGGAGTTCCTCCTGTCATGCTCTAGAGCTACAGGGTAACTTGACGTGAGTCCTTGCCTCAAGCTAAGGCCTGAAAAGCCCTGCTGAAGCGAAAGCGCTTAGCATTTTCCATTATGTCGTATTGGAAGTTCTGCTTTACTTGAACGTTTCTTCACTCTACCAGACACTAGGCACCCTAGTGTAGGCACCCTTTTTCCTACAAATACATTGAGTACCAGCAGTCTCCTTTGCTCTTCTAAGTAACATCCAGACTTAGAAGCCTTTCCCAGTCACTCTATGTATTCAGAGTGTAGGACAACTCGCTGCACCCTTCCTTAGGAAGTTAGGTGGACTCAGCTCTTCAACAGCTCCAGGAATTCTGTTCTCTCACGACCTACATGCCATGGAAGTCTGCCTCATTGCCCTCATTGGAGCAACACTAAGAAACACAATCTGCTTCGCCTTCTTCTAGGAACTCTTACCCAAGGACCCCATACCTACAGGAGAAAGCAGGTTGCATTCCTACTGGAATCTAAGCAAAGTTTTTCCTGTTAGACTGCAGGACTTCAGAATAGGTTTAGGCCCGAAGGGTTACCTAGAGCGTTCCAAGAATGAGGGAGTTCGATACATGCAGAAAACCCTGTGAAGAAAAGTTGATTCAGCAAGGGACCAGGGTGTAGCTAGAGTCTCTATTGACTTGTTAGAAATCAGAAGGGTTTCGGCTGCATGTTAACCGGAGAAGAAGACCTGAAGGCACAAGCCTTGCTTTCCCATGTTAAATCTCTAAACATGCTTCCCTGAAGAAGCCTAAATAACACTGTTTTTACCTGGCTTCTGGTCTTTGTAGGCAGCCCTCACGAAAGAGAAGTAGTTTTCTCTAAGGAAACACGGTGCTTCCATAGCATGGGTGGGAGCTCCTGCTGTCCTGCTCTAGAGCTACAGGGAAACTTGACGTGAGTCTTTGCCTCAAGCTAAGGCCTGAAAAGCCTTGCTGAAGCGAAAGCGCTTAGCAGTTTCCATTATGTCGTATTCGAAGGTCTGCATTACTTGAACGTTTCTTCACTTTACCAGACACTAGGCACACTCGGGTAGGCACCCTTTTTCGTACAAATACAGTGAGTACCAGCAGTCTCCTTTGCTCTTCTAAGAAACATCCAGACCTAGGAGCCTTTCCCAGTCACTCTATGTAATCAGAGTGTAGGGCAACTCGCAGCACCCTTCCTTAGGAAGCTAGGTGGACTCAGCTCTTCAACAGCTCCAGGGATCTGTTCTCTCATGTCCTACATGCCATGGAAGTCTGCCTCATTGCCCTCTGTGGAGCTTCACAAAGATACACAATCTGCTTCGCCTACCTCTAGGAACTCTTACCCAATGACCCCATACCTACAGGAGAGAGGAGGCTTGCATTCCTACTGGAACCAAATCACCGTTTTTCCTGTTAAAATGCAGGACTTTAAACTAGGCTTCGGCCCAATAGCACTGGTAGAACGTTCCAAGGATGAGGGAGTTCCATATATGCAGAACACTCTGTGAAGAAAAGTTGATTCAGCAAGGGACCAGAGTGTAGCTAGAGTCTCTTTGGACTTTTTAGATAAAAGAAGGTGTCCGGGTGCATGTTCACCAGAAAAGAAGACTTGAATGCCTAAGCCTTGCGTTCCCATTTTAAATCTCTATCCATGCCAGCCTGAGATACCTAAATAACACTGCTTTGACTGGCCTCTATTCACTGTGGGCAGCCCTCTGGAAAGAAAAGGAGTTTCTCTAAGGAAACACGGTGCTTCCCTAGCATGGGTGGGAGTTCCTCCTGTCATGCTCTAGAGCTACAGGGTAACTTGACGTGAGTCCTTGCCTCAAGCTAAGGCCTGAAAAGCCCTGCTGAAGCGAAAGCGCTTAGCATTTTCCATTATGTCGTATTGGAAGTTCTGCTTTACTTGAACGTTTCTTCACTCTACCAGACACTAGGCACCCTAGTGTAGGCACCCTTTTTCCTACAAATACATTGAGTACCAGCAGTCTCCTTTGCTCTTCTAAGTAACATCCAGACTTAGAAGCCTTTCCCAGTCACTCTATGTATTCAGAGTGTAGGACAACTCGCTGCACCCTTCCTTAGGAAGTTAGGTGGACTCAGCTCTTCAACAGCTCCAGGAATTCTGTTCTCTCACGACCTACATGCCATGGAAGTCTGCCTCATTGCCCTCATTGGAGCAACACTAAGAAACACAATCTGCTTCGCCTTCTTCTAGGAACTCTTACCCAAGGACCCCATACCTACAGGAGAAAGCAGGTTGCATTCCTACTGGAATCTAAGCAAAGTTTTTCCTGTTAGACTGCAGGACTTCAGAATAGGTTTAGGCCCGAAGGGTTACCTAGAGCGTTCCAAGAATGAGGGAGTTCGATACATGCAGAAAACCCTGTGAAGAAAAGTTGATTCAGCAAGGGACCAGGGTGTAGCTAGAGTCTCTATTGACTTGTTAGAAATCAGAAGGGTTTCGGCTGCATTTTAACCGGAGAAGAAGACCTGAAGGCACAAGCCTTGCTTTCCCATGTTAAATCTCTAAACATGCTTCCCTGAAGAAGCCTAAATAACACTGTTTTTACCTGGCTTCTGGTCTTTGTAGGCAGCCCTCACGAAAGAGAAGTAGTTTTCTCTAAGGAAACACGGTGCTTCCATAGCATGGGTGGGAGCTCCTGCTGTCCTGCTCTAGAGCTACAGGGAAACTTGACGTGAGTCTTTGCCTCAAGCTAAGGCCTGAAAAGCCTTGCTGAAGCGAAAGCGCTTAGCAGTTTCCATTATGTCGTATTCGAAGGTCTGCATTACTTGAACGTTTCTTCACTTTACCAGACACTAGGCACACTCGGGTAGGCACCCTTTTTCGTACAAATACAGTGAGTACCAGCAGTCTCCTTTGCTCTTCTAAGAAACATCCAGACCTAGGAGCCTTTCCCAGTCACTCTATGTAATCAGAGTGTAGGGCAACTCGCAGCACCCTTCCTTAGGAAGCTAGGTGGACTCAGCTCTTCAACAGCTCCAGGGATCTGTTCTCTCATGTCCTACATGCCATGGAAGTCTGCCTCATTGCCCTCTGTGGAGCTTCACAAAGATACACAATCTGCTTCGCCTACCTCTAGGAACTCTTACCCAATGACCCCATACCTACAGGAGAGAGGAGGCTTGCATTCCTACTGGAACCAAATCACCGTTTTTCCTGTTAAAATGCAGGACTTTAAACTAGGCTTCGGCCCAATAGCACTGGTAGAACGTTCCAAGGATGAGGGAGTTCCATATATGCAGAACACTCTGTGAAGAAAAGTTGATTCAGCAAGGGACCAGAGTGTAGCTAGAGTCTCTTTGGACTTTTTAGATAAAAGAAGGTGTCCGGGTGCATGTTCACCAGAAAAGAAGACTTGAATGCCTAAGCCTTGCGTTCCCATTTTAAATCTCTACCCATGCCAGCCTGAGATACCTAAATAACACTGCTTTGACTGGCCTCTATTCACTGTGGGCAGCCCTCTGGAAAGAAAAGGAGTTTCTCTAAGGAAACACGGTGCTTCCCTAGCATGGGTGGGAGTTCCTCCTGTCATGCTCTAGAGCTACAGGGTAACTTGACGTGAGTCCTTGCCTCAAGCTAAGGCCGGAAAAGCCCTGCTGAAGCGAAAGCGCTTAGCATTTTCCATTATGTCGTATTGGAAGTTCTGCTTTACTTGAACGTTTCTTCACTCTACCAGACACTAGGCACCCTAGTGTAGGCACCCTTTTTCCTACAAATACATTGAGTACCAGCAGTCTCCTTTGCTCTTCTAAGTAACATCCAGACTTAGAAGCCTTTCCCAGTCACTCTATGTATTCAGAGTGTAGGACAACTCGCTGCACCCTTCCTTAGGAAGTTAGGTGGACTCAGCTCTTCAACAGCTCCAGGAATTCTGTTCTCTCACGACCTACATGCCATGGAAGTCTGCCTCATTGCCCTCATTGGAGCAACACTAAGAAACACAATCTGCTTCGCCTTCTTCTAGGAACTCTTACCCAAGGACCCCATACCTACAGGAGAAAGCAGGTTGCATTCCTACTGGAATCTAAGCAAAGTTTTTCCTGTTGCACTGCAGGACTTTAGAATAGGTTTAGGCCCGAAGGGTTACCTAGAGCGTTCCAAGAATGAGGGAGTTCGATACATGCAGAAAACCCTGTGAAGAAAAGTTGATTCAGCAAGGGACCAGGGTGTAGCTAGAGTCTCTATTGACTTGTTAGAAATCAGAAGGGTTTCTGCTGCATTTTAACCGGAGAAGAAGACCTGAAGGCACAAGCCTTGCTTTCCCATGTTAAATCTCTAAACATGCTTCCCTGAAGAAGCCTAAATAACACTGTTTTTACCTGGCTTCTGGTCTTTGTAGGCAGCCCTCACGAAAGAGAAGTAGTTTTCTCTAAGGAAACACGGTGCTTCCATAGCATGGGTGGGAGCTCCTGCTGTCCTGCTCTAGAGCTACAGGGAAACTTGACGTGAGTCTTTGCCTCAAGCTAAGGCCTGAAAAGCCTTGCTGAAGCGAAAGCGCTTAGCAGTTTCCATTATGTCGTATTCGAAGGTCTGCATTACTTGAACGTTTCTTCACTTTACCAGACACTAGGCACACTCGGGTAGGCACCCTTTTTCGTACAAATACAGTGAGTACCAGCAGTCTCCTTTGCTCTTCTAAGAAACATCCAGACCTAGGAGCCTTTCCCAGTCACTCTATGTAATCAGAGTGTAGGGCAACTCGCAGCACCCTTCCTTAGGAAGCTAGGTGGACTCAGCTCTTCAACAGCTCCAGGGATCTGTTCTCTCATGTCCTACATGCCATGGAAGTCTGCCTCATTGCCCTCTGTGGAGCTTCACAAAGATACACAATCTGCTTCGCCTACCTCTAGGAACTCTTACCCAATGACCCCATACCTACAGGAGAGAGGAGGCTTGCATTCCTACTGGAACCAAATCACCGTTTTTCCTGTTAAAATGCAGGACTTTAAACTAGGCTTCGGCCCAATAGCACTGGTAGAACGTTCCAAGGATGAGGGAGTTCCATATATGCAGAACACTCTGTGAAGAAAAGTTGATTCAGCAAGGGACCAGAGTGTAGCTAGAGTCTCTTTGGACTTTTTAGATAAAAGAAGGTGTCCCGGTGCATGTTCACCAGAAAAGAAGACTTGAATGCCTAAGCCTTGCGTTCCCATTTTAAATCTCTATCCATGCCAGCCTGAGATACCTAAATAACACTGCTTTGACTGGCCTCTATTCACTGTGGGCAGCCCTCTGGAAAGAAAAGGAGTTTCTCTAAGGAAACACGGTGCTTCCCTAGCATGGGTGGGAGTTCCTCCTGTCATGCTCTAGAGCTACAGGGTAACTTGACGTGAGTCCTTGCCTCAAGCTAAGGCCTGAAAAGCCCTGCTGAAGCGAAAGCGCTTAGCATTTTCCATTATGTCGTATTGGAAGTTCTGCTTTACTTGAACGTTTCTTCACTCTACCAGACACTAGGCACCCTAGTGTAGGCACCCTTTTTCCTACAAATACATTGAGTACCAGCAGTCTCCTTTGCTCTTCTAAGTAACATCCAGACTTAGAAGCCTTTCCCAGTCACTCTATGTATTCAGAGTGTAGGACAACTCGCTGCACCCTTCCTTAGGAAGTTAGGTGGACTCAGCTCTTCAACAGCTCCAGGAATTCTGTTCTCTCACGACCTACATGCCATGGAAGTCTGCCTCATTGCCCTCATTGGAGCTACACTAAGAAACACAATCTGCTTCGCCTTCTTCTAGGAACTCTTACCCAAGGACCCCATACCTACAGGAGAAAGCAGGTTGCATTCCTACTGGAATCTAAGCAAAGTTTTTCCTGTTAGACTGCAGGACTTTAGAATAGGTTTAGGCCCGAAGGGTTACCTAGAGCGTTCCAAGAATGAGGGAGTTCGATACATGCAGAAAACCCTGTGAAGAAAAGTTGATTCAGCAAGGGACCAGGGTGTAGCTAGAGTCTCTATTGACTTGTTAGAAATCAGAAGGGTTTCGGCTGCATGTTAACCGGAGAAGAAGACCTGAAGGCACAAGCCTTGCTTTCCCATGTTAAATCTCTAAACATGCTTCCCTGAAGAAGCCTAAATAACACTGTTTTTACCTGGCTTCTGGTCTTTGTAGGCAGCCCTCACGAAAGAGAAGTAGTTTTCTCTAAGGAAACACGGTGCTTCCATAGCATGGGTGGGAGCTCCTGCTGTCCTGCTCTAGAGCTACAGGGAAACTTGACGTGAGTCTTTGCCTCAAGCTAAGGCCTGAAAAGCCTTGCTGAAGCGAAAGCGCTTAGCAGTTTCCATTATGTCGTATTCGAAGGTCTGCATTACTTGAACGTTTCTTCACTTTACCAGACACTAGGCACACTCGGGTAGGCACCCTTTTTCGTACAAATACAGTGAGTACCAGCAGTCTCCTTTGCTCTTCTAAGAAACATCCAGACCTAGGAGCCTTTCCCAGTCACTCTATGTAATCAGAGTGTAGGGCAACTCGCAGCACGCTTCCTTAGGAAGCTAGGTGGACTCAGCTCTTCAACAGCTCCAGGGATCTGTTCTCTCATGTCCTACATGCCATGGAAGTCTGCCTCATTGCCCTCTGTGGAGCTTCACAAAAATACACAATCTGCTTCGCCTACCTCTAGGAACTCTTACCCAATGACCCCATACCTACAGGAGAGAGGAGGCTTGCATTCCTACTGGAACCAAATCACCGTTTTTCCTGTTAAAATGCAGGACTTTAAACTAGGCTTCGGCCCAATAGCACTGGTAGAACGTTCCAAAGATGAGGGAGTTCCATATATGCAGAACACTCTGTGAAGAAAAGTTGATTCAGCAAGGGACCAGAGTGTAGCTAGAGTCTCTTTGGACTTTTTAGATAAAAGAAGGTGTCCCGGTGCATGTTCACCAGAAAAGAAGACTTGAATGCCTAAGCCTTGCGTTCCCATTTTAAATCTCTATCCATGCCAGCCTGAGATACCTAAATAACACTGCTTTGACTGGCCTCTATTCACTGTGGGCAGCCCTCTGGAAAGAAAAGGAGTTTCTCTAAGGAAACACGGTGCTTCCCTAGCATGGGTGGGAGTTCCTCCTGTCATGCTCTAGAGCTACAGGGTAACTTGACGTGAGTCCTTGCCTCAAGCTAAGGCCTGAAAAGCCCTGCTGAAGCGAAAGCGCTTAGCATTTTCCATTATGTCGTATTGGAAGTTCTGCTTTACTTGAACGTTTCTTCACTCTACCAGACACTAGGCACCCTAGTGTAGGCACCCTTTTTCCTACAAATACATTGAGTACCAGCAGTCTCCTTTGCTCTTCTAAGTAACATCCAGACTTAGAAGCCTTTCCCAGTCACTCTATGTATTCAGAGTGTAGGACAACTCGCTGCACCCTTCCTTAGGAAGTTAGGTGGACTCAGCTCTTCAACAGCTCCAGGAATTCTGTTCTCTCACGACCTACATGCCATGGAAGTCTGCCTCATTGCCCTCATTGGAGCTACACTAAGAAACACAATCTGCTTCGCCTTCTTCTAGGAACTCTTACCCAAGGACCCCATACCTACAGGAGAAAGCAGGTTGCATTCCTACTGGAATCTAAGCAAAGTATTTCCTGTTAGACTGCAGGACTTTAGAATAGGTTTAGGCCCGAAGGGTTACCTAGAGCGTTCCAAGAATGAGGGAGTTCGATACATGCAGAAAACCCTGTGAAGAAAAGTTGATTCAGCAAGGGACCAGGGTGTAGCTAGAGTCTCTATTGACTTGTTAGAAATCAGAAGGGTTTCGGCTGCATGTTAACCGGAGAAGAAGACCTGAAGGCACAAGCCTTGCTTTCCCATGTTAAATCTCTAAACATGCTTCCCTGAAGAATCCTAAATAACACTGTTTTTACCTGGCTTCTGGTCTTTGTAGGCAGCCCTCACGAAAGAGAAGTAGTTTTCTCTAAGGAAACACGGTGCTTCCATAGCATGGGTGGGAGCTCCTGCTGTCCTGCTCTAGAGCTACAGGGAAACTTGACGTGAGTCTTTGCCTCAAGCTAAGGCCTGAAAAGCCTTGCTGAAGCGAAAGCGCTTAGCAGTTTCCATTATGTCGTATTCGAAGGTCTGCATTACTTGAACGTTTCTTCACTTTACCAGACACTAGGCACACTCGGGTAGGCACCCTTTTTCGTACAAATACAGTGAGTACCAGCAGTCTCCTTTGCTCTTCTAAGAAACATCCAGACCTAGGAGCCTTTCCCAGTCACTCTATGTAATCAGAGTGTAGGGCAACTCGCAGCACCCTTCCTTAGGAAGCTAGGTGGACTCAGCTCTTCAACAGCTCCAGGGATCTGTTCTCTCATGTCCTACATGCCATGGAAGTCTGCCTCATTGCCCTCTGTGGAGCTTCACAAAGATACACAATCTGCTTCGCCTACCTCTAGGAACTCTTACCCAATGACCCCATACCTACAGGAGAGAGGAGGCTTGCATTCCTACTGGAACCAAATCACCGTTTTTCCTGTTAAAATGCAGGACTTTAAACTAGGCTTCGGCCCAATAGCACTGGTAGAACGTTCCAAGGATGAGGGAGTTCCATATATGCAGAACACTCTGTGAAGAAAAGTTGATTCAGCAAGGGACCAGAGTGTAGCTAGAGTCTCTTTGGACTTTTTAGATAAAAGAAGGTGTCCGGGTGCATGTTCACCAGAAAAGAAGACTTGAATGCCTAAGCCTTGCGTTCCCATTTTAAATCTCTACCCATGCCAGCCTGAGATACCTAAATAACACTGCTTTGACTGGCCTCTATTCACTGTGGGCAGCCCTCTGGAAAGAAAAGGAGTTTCTCTAAGGAAACACGGTGCTTCCCTAGCATGGGTGGGAGTTCCTCCTGTCATGCTCTAGAGCTACAGGGTAACTTGACGTGAGTCCTTGCCTCAAGCTAAGGCCTGAAAAGCCCTGCTGAAGCGAAAGCGCTTAGCATTTTCCATTATGTCGTATTGGAAGTTCTGCTTTACTTGAACGTTTCTTCACTCTACCAGACACTAGGCACCCTAGTGTAGGCACCCTTTTTCCTACAAATACATTGAGTACCAGCAGTCTCCTTTGCTCTTCTAAGTAACATCCAGACTTAGAAGCCTTTCCCAGTCACTCTATGTATTCAGAGTGTAGGACAACTCGCTGCACCCTTCCTTAGGAAGTTAGGTGGACTCAGCTCTTCAACAGCTCCAGGAATTCTGTTCTCTCACGACCTACATGCCATGGAAGTCTGCCTCATTGCCCTCATTGGAGCTACACTAAGAAACACAATCTGCTTCGCCTTCTTCTAGGAACTCTTACCCAAGGACCCCATACCTACAGGAGAAAGCAGGTTGCATTCCTACTGGAATCTAAGCAAAGTTTTTCCTGTTAGACTGCAGGACTTTAGAATAGGTTTAGGCCCGAAGGGTTACCTAGAGCGTTCCAAGAATGAGGGAGTTCGATACATGCAGAAAACCCTGTGAAGAAAAGTTGATTCAGCAAGGGACCAGGGTGTAGCTAGAGTCTCTATTGACTTGTTAGAAATCAGAAGGGTTTCGGCTGCATGTTAACCGGAGAAGAAGACCTGAAGGCACAAGCCTTGCTTTCCCATGTTAAATCTCTAAACATGCTTCCCTGAAGAAGCCTAAATAACACTGTTTTTACCTGGCTTCTGGTCTTTGTAGGCAGCCCTCACGAAAGAGAAGTAGTTTTCTCTAAGGAAACACGGTGCTTCCATAGCATGGGTGGGAGCTCCTGCTGTCCTGCTCTAGAGCTACAGGGAAACTTGACGTGAGTCTTTGCCTCAAGCTAAGGCCTGAAAAGCCTTGCTGAAGCGAAAGCGCTTAGCAGTTTCCATTATGTCGTATTCGAAGGTCTGCATTACTTGAACGTTTCTTCACTTTACCAGACACTAGGCACACTCGGGTAGGCACCCTTTTTCGTACAAATACAGTGAGTACCAGCAGTCTCCTTTGCTCTTCTAAGAAACATCCAGACCTAGGAGCCTTTCCCAGTCACTCTATGTAATCAGAGTGTAGGGCAACTCGCAGCACGCTTCCTTAGGAAGCTAGGTGGACTCAGCTCTTCAACAGCTCCAGGGATCTGTTCTCTCATGTCCTACATGCCATGGAAGTCTGCCTCATTGCCCTCTGTGGAGCTTCACAAAGATACACAATCTGCTTCGCCTACCTCTAGGAACTCTTACCCAATGACCCCATACCTACAGGAGAGAGGAGGCTTGCATTCCTACTGGAACCAAATCACCGTTTTTCCTGTTAAAATGCAGGACTTTAAACTAGGCTTCGGCCCAATAGCACTGGTAGAACGTTCCAAAGATGAGGGAGTTCCATATATGCAGAACACTCTGTGAAGAAAAGTTGATTCAGCAAGGGACCAGAGTGTAGCTAGAGTCTCTTTGGACTTTTTAGATAAAAGAAGGTGTCCCGGTGCATGTTCACCAGAAAAGAAGACTTGAATGCCTAAGCCTTGCGTTCCCATTTTAAATCTCTATCCATGCCAGCCTGAGATACCTAAATAACACTGCTTTGACTGGCCTCTATTCACTGTGGGCAGCCCTCTGGAAAGAAAAGGAGTTTCTCTAAGGAAACACGGTGCTTCCCTAGCATGGGTGGGAGTTCCTCCTGTCATGCTCTAGAGCTACAGGGTAACTTGACGTGAGTCCTTGCCTCAAGCTAAGGCCTGAAAAGCCCTGCTGAAGCGAAAGCGCTTAGCATTTTCCATTATGTCGTATTGGAAGTTCTGCTTTACTTGAACGTTTCTTCACTCTACCAGACACTAGGCACCCTAGTGTAGGCACCCTTTTTCCTACAAATACATTGAGTACCAGCAGTCTCCTTTGCTCTTCTAAGTAACATCCAGACTTAGAAGCCTTTCCCAGTCACTCTATGTATTCAGAGTGTAGGACAACTCGCTGCACCCTTCCTTAGGAAGTTAGGTGGACTCAGCTCTTCAACAGCTCCAGGAATTCTGTTCTCTCACGACCTACATGCCATGGAAGTCTGCCTCATTGCCCTCATTGGAGCAACACTAAGAAACACAATCTGCTTCGCCTTCTTCTAGGAACTCTTACCCAAGGACCCCATACCTACAGGAGAAAGCAGGTTGCATTCCTACTGGAATCTAAGCAAAGTTTTTCCTGTTAGACTGCAGGACTTTAGAATAGGTTTAGGCCCGAAGGGTTACCTAGAGCGTTCCAAGAATGAGGGAGTTCGATACATGCAGAAAACCCTGTGAAGAAAAGTTGATTCAGCAAGGGACCAGGGTGTAGCTAGAGTCTCTATTGACTTGTTAGAAATCAGAAGGGTTTCGGCTGCATGTTAACCGGAGAAGAAGACCTGAAGGCACAAGCCTTGCTTTCCCATGTTAAATCTCTAAACATGCTTCCCTGAAGAATCCTAAATAACACTGTTTTTACCTGGCTTCTGGTCTTTGTAGGCAGCCCTCACGAAAGAGAAGTAGTTTTCTCTAAGGAAACACGGTGCTTCCATAGCATGGGTGGGAGCTCCTGCTGTCCTGCTCTAGAGCTACAGGGAAACTTGACGTGAGTCTTTGCCTCAAGCTAAGGCCTGAAAAGCCTTGCTGAAGCGAAAGCGCTTAGCAGTTTCCATTATGTCGTATTCGAAGGTCTGCATTACTTGAACGTTTCTTCACTTTACCAGACACTAGGCACACTCGGGTAGGCACCCTTTTTCGTACAAATACAGTGAGTACCAGCAGTCTCCTTTGCTCTTCTAAGAAACATCCAGACCTAGGAGCCTTTCCCAGTCACTCTATGTAATCAGAGTGTAGGGCAACTCGCAGCACCCTTCCTTAGGAAGCTAGGTGGACTCAGCTCTTCAACAGCTCCAGGGATCTGTTCTCTCATGTCCTACATGCCATGGAAGTCTGCCTCATTGCCCTCTGTGGAGCTTCACAAAGATACACAATCTGCTTCGCCTACCTCTAGGAACTCTTACCCAATGACCCCATACCTACAGGAGAGAGGAGGCTTGCATTCCTACTGGAACCAAATCACCGTTTTTCCTGTTAAAATGCAGGACTTTAAACTAGGCTTCGGCCCAATAGCACTGGTAGAACGTTCCAAGGATGAGGGAGTTCCATATATGCAGAACACTCTGTGAAGAAAAGTTGATTCAGCAAGGGACCAGAGTGTAGCTAGAGTCTCTTTGGACTTTTTAGATAAAAGAAGGTGTCCGGGTGCATGTTCACCAGAAAAGAAGACTTGAATGCCTAAGCCTTGCGTTCCCATTTTAAATCTCTATCCATGCCAGCCTGAGATACCTAAATAACACTGCTTTGACTGGCCTCTATTCACTGTGGGCAGCCCTCTGGAAAGAAAAGGAGTTTCTCTAAGGAAACACGGTGCTTCCCTAGCATGGGTGGGAGTTCCTCCTGTCATGCTCTAGAGCTACAGGGTAACTTGACGTGAGTCCTTGCCTCAAGCTAAGGCCTGAAAAGCCCTGCTGAAGCAAAAGCGCTTAGCATTTTCCATTATGTCGTATTGGAAGTTCTGCTTTACTTGAACGTTTCTTCACTCTACCAGGCACTAGGCACCCTAGTGTAGGCACCCTTTTTCCTACAAATACATTGAGTACCAGCAGTCTCCTTTGCTCTTCTAAGTAACATCCAGACTTAGAAGCCTTTCCCAGTCACTCTATGTATTCAGAGTGTAGGACAACTCGCTGCACCCTTCCTTAGGAAGTTAGGTGGACTCAGCTCTTCAACAGCTCCAGGAATTCTGTTCTCTCACGACCTACATGCCATGGAAGTCTGCCTCATTGCCCTCATTGGAGCAACACTAAGAAACACAATCTGCTTCGCCTTCTTCTAGGAACTCTTACCCAAGGACCCCATACCTACAGGAGAAAGCAGGTTGCATTCCTACTGGAATCTAAGCAAAGTTTTTCCTGTTAGACTGCAGGACTTTAGAATAGGTTTAGGCCCGAAGGGTTACCTAGAGCGTTCCAAGAATGAGGGAGTTCGATACATGCAGAAAACCCTGTGAAGAAAAGTTGATTCAGCAAGGGACCAGGGTGTAGCTAGAGTCTCTATTGACTTGTTAGAAATCAGAAGGGTTTCGGCTGCATGTTAACCGGAGAAGAAGACCTGAAGGCACAAGCCTTGCTTTCCCATGTTAAATCTCTAAACATGCTTCCCTGAAGAATCCTAAATAACACTGTTTTTACCTGGCTTCTGGTCTTTGTAGGCAGCCCTCACGAAAGAGAAGTAGTTTTCTCTAAGGAAACACGGTGCTTCCATAGCATGGGTGGGAGCTCCTGCTGTCCTGCTCTAGAGCTACAGGGAAACTTGACGTGAGTCTTTGCCTCAAGCTAAGGCCTGAAAAGCCTTGCTGAAGCGAAAGCGCTTAGCAGTTTCCATTATGTCGTATTCGAAGGTCTGCATTACTTGAACGTTTCTTCACTTTACCAGACACTAGGCACACTCGGGTAGGCACCCTTTTTCGTACAAATACAGTGAGTACCAGCAGTCTCCTTTGCTCTTCTAAGAAACATCCAGACCTAGGAGCCTTTCCCAGTCACTCTATGTAATCAGAGTGTAGGGCAACTCGCAGCACGCTTCCTTAGGAAGCTAGGTGGACTCAGCTCTTCAACAGCTCCAGGGATCTGTTCTCTCATGTCCTACATGCCATGGAAGTCTGCCTCATTGCCCTCTGTGGAGCTTCACAAAAATACACAATCTGCTTCGCCTACCTCTAGGAACTCTTACCCAATGACCCCATACCTACAGGAGAGAGGAGGCTTGCATTCCTACTGGAACCAAATCACCGTTTTTCCTGTTAAAATGCAGGACTTTAAACTAGGCTTCGGCCCAATAGCACTGGTAGAACGTTCCAAAGATGAGGGAGTTCCATATATGCAGAACACTCTGTGAAGAAAAGTTGATTCAGCAAGGGACCAGAGTGTAGCTAGAGTCTCTTTGGACTTTTTAGATAAAAGAAGGTGTCCCGGTGCATGTTCACCAGAAAAGAAGACTTGAATGCCTAAGCCTTGCGTTCCCATTTTAAATCTCTATCCATGCCAGCCTGAGATACCTAAATAACACTGCTTTGACTGGCCTCTATTCACTGTGGGCAGCCCTCTGGAAAGAAAAGGAGTTTCTCTAAGGAAACACGGTGCTTCCCTAGCATGGGTGGGAGTTCCTCCTGTCATGCTCTAGAGCTACAGGGTAACTTGACGTGAGTCCTTGCCTCAAGCTAAGGCCTGAAAAGCCCTGCTGAAGCGAAAGCGCTTAGCATTTTCCATTATGTCGTATTGGAAGTTCTGCTTTACTTGAACGTTTCTTCACTCTACCAGACACTAGGCACCCTAGTGTAGGCACCCTTTTTCCTACAAATACATTGAGTACCAGCAGTCTCCTTTGCTCTTCTAAGTAACATCCAGACTTAGAAGCCTTTCCCAGTCACTCTATGTATTCAGAGTGTAGGACAACTCGCTGCACCCTTCCTTAGGAAGTTAGGTGGACTCAGCTCTTCAACAGCTCCAGGAATTCTGTTCTCTCACGACCTACATGCCATGGAAGTCTGCCTCATTGCCCTCATTGGAGCTACACTAAGAAACACAATCTGCTTCGCCTTCTTCTAGGAACTCTTACCCAAGGACCCCATACCTACAGGAGAAAGCAGGTTGCATTCCTACTGGAATCTAAGCAAAGTTTTTCCTGTTAGACTGCAGGACTTTAGAATAGGTTTAGGCCCGAAGGGTTACCTAGAGCGTTCCAAGAATGAGGGAGTTCGATACATGCAGAAAACCCTGTGAAGAAAAGTTGATTCAGCAAGGGACCAGGGTGTAGCTAGAGTCTCTATTGACTTGTTAGAAATCAGAAGGGTTTCGGCTGCATGTTAACCGGAGAAGAAGACCTGAAGGCACAAGCCTTGCTTTCCCATGTTAAATCTCTAAACATGCTTCCCTGAAGAATCCTAAATAACACTGTTTTTACCTGGCTTCTGGTCTTTGTAGGCAGCCCTCACGAAAGAGAAGTAGTTTTCTCTAAGGAAACACGGTGCTTCCATAGCATGGGTGGGAGCTCCTGCTGTCCTGCTCTAGAGCTACAGGGAAACTTGACGTGAGTCTTTGCCTCAAGCTAAGGCCTGAAAAGCCTTGCTGAAGCGAAAGCGCTTAGCAGTTTCCATTATGTCGTATTCGAAGGTCTGCATTACTTGAACGTTTCTTCACTTTACCAGACACTAGGCACACTCGGGTAGGCACCCTTTTTCGTACAAATACAGTGAGTACCAGCAGTCTCCTTTGCTCTTCTAAGAAACATCCAGACCTAGGAGCCTTTCCCAGTCACTCTATGTAATCAGAGTGTAGGGCAACTCGCAGCACCCTTCCTTAGGAAGCTAGGTGGACTCAGCTCTTCAACAGCTCCAGGGATCTGTTCTCTCATGTCCTACATGCCATGGAAGTCTGCCTCATTGCCCTCTGTGGAGCTTCACAAAGATACACAATCTGCTTCGCCTACCTCTAGGAACTCTTACCCAATGACCCCATACCTACAGGAGAGAGGAGGCTTGCATTCCTACTGGAACCAAATCACCGTTTTTCCTGTTAAAATGCAGGACTTTAAACTAGGCTTCGGCCCAATAGCACTGGTAGAACGTTCCAAGGATGAGGGAGTTCCATATATGCAGAACACTCTGTGAAGAAAAGTTGATTCAGCAAGGGACCAGAGTGTAGCTAGAGTCTCTTTGGACTTTTTAGATAAAAGAAGGTGTCCCGGTGCATGTTCACCAGAAAAGAAGACTTGAATGCCTAAGCCTTGCGTTCCCATTTTAAATCTCTATCCATGCCAGCCTGAGATACCTAAATAACACTGCTTTGACTGGCCTCTATTCACTGTGGGCAGCCCTCTGGAAAGAAAAGGAGTTTCTCTAAGGAAACACGGTGCTTCCCTAGCATGGGTGGGAGTTCCTCCTGTCATGCTCTAGAGCTACAGGGTAACTTGACGTGAGTCCTTGCCTCAAGCTAAGGCCTGAAAAGCCCTGCTGAAGCGAAAGCGCTTAGCATTTTCCATTATGTCGTATTGGAAGTTCTGCTTTACTTGAACGTTTCTTCACTCTACCAGACACTAGGCACCCTAGTGTAGGCACCCTTTTTCCTACAAATACATTGAGTACCAGCAGTCTCCTTTGCTCTTCTAAGTAACATCCAGACTTAGAAGCCTTTCCCAGTCACTCTATGTATTCAGAGTGTAGGACAACTCGCTGCACCCTTCCTTAGGAAGTTAGGTGGACTCAGCTCTTCAACAGCTCCAGGAATTCTGTTCTCTCACGACCTACATGCCATGGAAGTCTGCCTCATTGCCCTCATTGGAGCTACACTAAGAAACACAATCTGCTTCGCCTTCTTCTAGGAACTCTTACCCAAGGACCCCATACCTACAGGAGAAAGCAGGTTGCATTCCTACTGGAATCTAAGCAAAGTTTTTCCTGTTAGACTGCAGGACTTTAGAATAGGTTTAGGCCCGAAGGGTTACCTAGAGCGTTCCAAGAATGAGGGAGTTCGATACATGCAGAAAACCCTGTGAAGAAAAGTTGATTCAGCAAGGGACCAGGGTGTAGCTAGAGTCTCTATTGACTTGTTAGAAATCAGAAGGGTTTCGGCTGCATGTTAACCGGAGAAGAAGACCTGAAGGCACAAGCCTTGCTTTCCCATGTTAAATCTCTAAACATGCTTCCCTGAAGAAGCCTAAATAACACTGTTTTTACCTGGCTTCTGGTCTTTGTAGGCAGCCCTCACGAAAGAGAAGTAGTTTTCTCTAAGGAAACACGGTGCTTCCATAGCATGGGTGGGAGCTCCTGCTGTCCTGCTCTAGAGCTACAGGGAAACTTGACGTGAGTCTTTGCCTCAAGCTAAGGCCTGAAAAGCCTTGCTGAAGCGAAAGCGCTTAGCAGTTTCCATTATGTCGTATTCGAAGGTCTGCATTACTTGAACGTTTCTTCACTTTACCAGACACTAGGCACACTCGGGTAGGCACCCTTTTTCGTACAAATACAGTGAGTACCAGCAGTCTCCTTTGCTCTTCTAAGAAACATCCAGACCTAGGAGCCTTTCCCAGTCACTCTATGTAATCAGAGTGTAGGGCAACTCGCAGCACCCTTCCTTAGGAAGCTAGGTGGACTCAGCTCTTCAACAGCTCCAGGGATCTGTTCTCTCATGTCCTACATGCCATGGAAGTCTGCCTCATTGCCCTCTGTGGAGCTTCACAAAGATACACAATCTGCTTCGCCTACCTCTAGGAACTCTTACCCAATGACCCCATACCTACAGGAGAGAGGAGGCTTGCATTCCTACTGGAACCAAATCACCGTTTTTCCTGTTAAAATGCAGGACTTTAAACTAGGCTTCGGCCCAATAGCACTGGTAGAACGTTCCAAGGATGAGGGAGTTCCATATATGCAGAACACTCTGTGAAGAAAAGTTGATTCAGCAAGGGACCAGAGTGTAGCTAGAGTCTCTTTGGACTTTTTAGATAAAAGAAGGTGTCCCGGTGCATGTTCACCAGAAAAGAAGACTTGAATGCCTAAGCCTTGCGTTCCCATTTTAAATCTCTATCCATGCCAGCCTGAGATACCTAAATAACACTGCTTTGACTGGCCTCTATTCACTGTGGGCAGCCCTCTGGAAAGAAAAGGAGTTTCTCTAAGGAAACACGGTGCTTCCCTAGCATGGGTGGGAGTTCCTCCTGTCATGCTCTAGAGCTACAGGGTAACTTGACGTGAGTCCTTGCCTCAAGCTAAGGCCTGAAAAGCCCTGCTGAAGCGAAAGCGCTTAGCATTTTCCATTATGTCGTATTGGAAGTTCTGCTTTACTTGAACGTTTCTTCACTCTACCAGACACTAGGCACCCTAGTGTAGGCACCCTTTTTCCTACAAATACATTGAGTACCAGCAGTCTCCTTTGCTCTTCTAAGTAACATCCAGACTTAGAAGCCTTTCCCAGTCACTCTATGTATTCAGAGTGTAGGACAACTCGCTGCACCCTTCCTTAGGAAGTTAGGTGGACTCAGCTCTTCAACAGCTCCAGGAATTCTGTTCTCTCACGACCTACATGCCATGGAAGTCTGCCTCATTGCCCTCATTGGAGCTACACTAAGAAACACAATCTGCTTCGCCTTCTTCTAGGAACTCTTACCCAAGGACCCCATACCTACAGGAGAAAGCAGGTTGCATTCCTACTGGAATCTAAGCAAAGTTTTTCCTGTTACACTGCAGGACTTTAGAATAGGTTTAGGCCCGAAGGGTTACCTAGAGCGTTCCAAGAATGAGGGTGTTCGATACATGCAGAAAACCCTGTGAAGAAAAGTTGATTCAGCAAGGGACCAGGGTGTAGCTAGAGTCTCTATTGACTTGTTAGAAATCAGAAGGGTTTCGGCTGCATGTTAACCGGAGAAGAAGACCTGAAGGCACAAGCCTTGCTTTCCCATGTTAAATCTCTAAACATGCTTCCCTGAAGAAGCCTAAATAACACTGTTTTTACCTGGCTTCTGGTCTTTGTAGGCAGCCCTCACGAAAGAGAAGTAGTTTTCTCTAAGGAAACACGGTGCTTCCATAGCATGGGTGGGAGCTCCTGCTGTCCTGCTCTAGAGCTACAGGGAAACTTGACGTGAGTCTTTGCCTCAAGCTAAGGCCTGAAAAGCCTTGCTGAAGCGAAAGCGCTTAGCAGTTTCCATTATGTCGTATTCGAAGGTCTGCATTACTTGAACGTTTCTTCACTTTACCAGACACTAGGCACACTCGGGTAGGCACCCTTTTTCGTACAAATACAGTGAGTACCAGCAGTCTCCTTTGCTCTTCTAAGAAACATCCAGACCTAGGAGCCTTTCCCAGTCACTCTATGTAATCAGAGTGTAGGGCAACTCGCAGCACCCTTCCTTAGGAAGCTAGGTGGACTCAGCTCTTCAACAGCTCCAGGGATCTGTTCTCTCATGTCCTACATGCCATGGAAGTCTGCCTCATTGCCCTCTGTGGAGCTTCACAAAGATACACAATCTGCTTCGCCTACCTCTAGGAACTCTTACCCAATGACCCCATACCTACAGGAGAGAGGAGGCTTGCATTCCTACTGGAACCAAATCACCGTTTTTCCTGTTAAAATGCAGGACTTTAAACTAGGCTTCGGCCCAATAGCACTGGTAGAACGTTCCAAGGATGAGGGAGTTCCATATATGCAGAACACTCTGTGAAGAAAAGTTGATTCAGCAAGGGACCAGAGTGTAGCTAGAGTCTCTTTGGACTTTTTAGATAAAAGAAGGTGTCCCGGTGCATGTTCACCAGAAAAGAAGACTTGAATGCCTAAGCCTTGCGTTCCCATTTTAAATCTCTATCCATGCCAGCCTGAGATACCTAAATAACACTGCTTTGACTGGCCTCTATTCACTGTGGGCAGCCCTCTGGAAAGAAAAGGAGTTTCTCTAAGGAAACACGGTGCTTCCCTAGCATGGGTGGGAGTTCCTCCTGTCATGCTCTAGAGCTACAGGGTAACTTGACGTGAGTCCTTGCCTCAAGCTAAGGCCTGAAAAGCCCTGCTGAAGCGAAAGTGCTTAGCATTTTCCATTATGTCGTATTGGAAGTTCTGCTTTACTTGAACGTTTCTTCACTCTACCAGACACTAGGCACCCTAGTGTAGGCACCCTTTTTCCTACAAATACATTGAGTACCAGCAGTCTCCTTTGCTCTTCTAAGTAACATCCAGACTTAGAAGCCTTTCCCAGTCACTCTATGTATTCAGAGTGTAGGACAACTCGCTGCACCCTTCCTTAGGAAGTTAGGTGGACTCAGCTCTTCAACAGCTCCAGGAATTCTGTTCTCTCACGACCTACATGCCATGGAAGTCTGCCTCATTGCCCTCATTGGAGCTACACTAAGAAACACAATCTGCTTCGCCTTCTTCTAGGAACTCTTACCCAAGGACCCCATACCTACAGGAGAAAGCAGGTTGCATTCCTACTGGAATCTAAGCAAAGTTTTTCCTGTTACACTGCAGGACTTTAGAATAGGTTTAGGCCCGAAGGGTTACCTAGAGCGTTCCAAGAATGAGGGTGTTCGATACATGCAGAAAACCCTGTGAAGAAAAGTTGATTCAGCAAGGGACCAGGGTGTAGCTAGAGTCTCTATTGACTTGTTAGAAATCAGAAGGGTTTCGGCTGCATGTTAACCGGAGAAGAAGACCTGAAGGCACAAGCCTTGCTTTCCCATGTTAAATCTCTAAACATGCTTCCCTGAAGAAGCCTAAATAACACTGTTTTTACCTGGCTTCTGGTCTTTGTAGGCAGCCCTCACGAAAGAGAAGTAGTTTTCTCTAAGGAAACACGGTGCTTCCATAGCATGGGTGGGAGCTCCTGCTGTCCTGCTCTAGAGCTACAGGGAAACTTGACGTGAGTCTTTGCCTCAAGCTAAGGCCTGAAAAGCCTTGCTGAAGCGAAAGCGCTTAGCAGTTTCCATTATGTCGTATTCGAAGGTCTGCATTACTTGAACGTTTCTTCACTTTACCAGACACTAGGCACACTCGGGTAGGCACCCTTTTTCGTACAAATACAGTGAGTACCAGCAGTCTCCTTTGCTCTTCTAAGAAACATCCAGACCTAGGAGCCTTTCCCAGTCACTCTATGTAATCAGAGTGTAGGGCAACTCGCAGCACCCTTCCTTAGGAAGCTAGGTGGACTCAGCTCTTCAACAGCTCCAGGGATCTGTTCTCTCATGTCCTACATGCCATGGAAGTCTGCCTCATTGCCCTCTGTGGAGCTTCACAAAGATACACAATCTGCTTCGCCTACCTCTAGGAACTCTTACCCAATGACCCCATACCTACAGGAGAGAGGAGGCTTGCATTCCTACTGGAACCAAATCACCGTTTTTCCTGTTAAAATGCAGGACTTTAAACTAGGCTTCGGCCCAATAGCACTGGTAGAACGTTCCAAGGATGAGGGAGTTCCATATATGCAGAACACTCTGTGAAGAAAAGTTGATTCAGCAAGGGACCAGAGTGTAGCTAGAGTCTCTTTGGACTTTTTAGATAAAAGAAGGTGTCCGGGTGCATGTTCACCAGAAAAGAAGACTTGAATGCCTAAGCCTTGCGTTCCCATTTTAAATCTCTATCCATGCCAGCCTGAGATACCTAAATAACACTGCTTTGACTGGCCTCTATTCACTGTGGGCAGCCCTCGGGAAAGAAAAGGAGTTTCTCTAAGGAAACACGGTGCTTCCCTAGCATGGGTGGGAGTTCCTCCTGTCATGCTCTAGAGCTACAGGGTAACTTGACGTGAGTCCTTGCCTCAAGCTAAGGCCTGAAAAGCCCTGCTGAAGCGAAAGCGCTTAGCATTTTCCATTATGTCGTATTGGAAGTTCTGCTTTACTTGAACGTTTCTTCACTCTACCAGACACTAGGCACCCTAGTGTAGGCACCCTTTTTCCTACAAATACATTGAGTACCAGCAGTCTCCTTTGCTCTTCTAAGTAACATCCAGACTTAGAAGCCTTTCCCAGTCACTCTATGTATTCAGAGTGTAGGACAACTCGCTGCACCCTTCCTTAGGAAGTTAGGTGGACTCAGCTCTTCAACAGCTCCAGGAATTCTGTTCTCTCACGACCTACATGCCATGGAAGTCTGCCTCATTGCCCTCATTGGAGCAACACTAAGAAACACAATCTGCTTCGCCTTCTTCTAGGAACTCTTACCCAAGGACCCCATACCTACAGGAGAAAGCAGGTTGCATTCCTACTGGAATCTAAGCAAAGTTTTTCCTGTTACACTGCAGGACTTTAGAATAGGTTTAGGCCCGAAGGGTTACCTAGAGCGTTCCAAGAATGAGGGAGTTCGATACATGCAGAAAACCCTGTGAAGAAAAGTTGATTCAGCAAGGGACCAGGGTGTAGCTAGAGTCTCTATTGACTTGTTAGAAATCAGAAGGGTTTCGGCTGCATGTTAACCGGAGAAGAAGACCTGAAGGCACAAGCCTTGCTTTCCCATGTTAAATCTCTAAACATGCTTCCCTGAAGAAGCCTAAATAACACTGTTTTTACCTGGCTTCTGGTCTTTGTAGGCAGCCCTCACGAAAGAGAAGTAGTTTTCTCTAAGGAAACACGGTGCTTCCATAGCATGGGTGGGAGCTCCTGCTGTCCTGCTCTAGAGCTACAGGGAAACTTGACGTGAGTCTTTGCCTCAAGCTAAGGCCTGAAAAGCCTTGCTGAAGCGAAAGCGCTTAGCAGTTTCCATTATGTCGTATTCGAAGGTCTGCATTACTTGAACGTTTCTTCACTTTACCAGACACTAGGCACACTCGGGTAGGCACCCTTTTTCGTACAAATACAGTGAGTACCAGCAGTCTCCTTTGCTCTTCTAAGAAACATCCAGACCTAGGAGCCTTTCCCAGTCACTCTATGTAATCAGAGTGTAGGGCAACTCGCAGCACCCTTCCTTAGGAAGCTAGGTGGACTCAGCTCTTCAACAGCTCCAGGGATCTGTTCTCTCATGTCCTACATGCCATGGAAGTCTGCCTCATTGCCCTCTGTGGAGCTTCACAAAGATACACAATCTGCTTCGCCTACCTCTAGGAACTCTTACCCAATGACCCCATACCTACAGGAGAGAGGAGGCTTGCATTCCTACTGGAACCAAATCACCGTTTTTCCTGTTAAAATGCAGGACTTTAAACTAGGCTTCGGCCCAATAGCACTGGTAGAACGTTCCAAGGATGAGGGAGTTCCATATATGCAGAACACTCTGTGAAGAAAAGTTGATTCAGCAAGGGACCAGAGTGTAGCTAGAGTCTCTTTGGACTTTTTAGATAAAAGAAGGTGTCCGGGTGCATGTTCACCAGAAAAGAAGACTTGAATGCCTAAGCCTTGCGTTCCCATTTTAAATCTCTATCCATGCCAGCCTGAGATACCTAAATAACACTGCTTTGACTGGCCTCTATTCACTGTGGGCAGCCCTCGGGAAAGAAAAGGAGTTTCTCTAAGGAAACACGGTGCTTCCCTAGCATGGGTGGGAGTTCCTCCTGTCATGCTCTAGAGCTACAGGGTAACTTGACGTGAGTCCTTGCCTCAAGCTAAGGCCTGAAAAGCCCTGCTGAAGCGAAAGCGCTTAGCATTTTCCATTATGTCGTATTGGAAGTTCTGCTTTACTTGAACGTTTCTTCACTCTACCAGACACTAGGCACCCTAGTGTAGGCACCCTTTTTCCTACAAATACATTGAGTACCAGCAGTCTCCTTTGCTCTTCTAAGTAACATCCAGACTTAGAAGCCTTTCCCAGTCACTCTATGTATTCAGAGTGTAGGACAACTCGCTGCACCCTTCCTTAGGAAGTTAGGTGGACTCAGCTCTTCAACAGCTCCAGGAATTCTGTTCTCTCACGACCTACATGCCATGGAAGTCTGCCTCATTGCCCTCATTGGAGCAACACTAAGAAACACAATCTGCTTCGCCTTCTTCTAGGAACTCTTACCCAAGGACCCCATACCTACAGGAGAAAGCAGGTTGCATTCCTACTGGAATCTAAGCAAAGTTTTTCCTGTTAGACTGCAGGACTTTAGAATAGGTTTAGGCCCGAAGGGTTACCTAGAGCGTTCCAAGAATGAGGGAGTTCGATACATGCAGAAAACCCTGTGAAGAAAAGTTGATTCAGCAAGGGACCAGGGTGTAGCTAGAGTCTCTATTGACTTGTTAGAAATCAGAAGGGTTTCGGCTGCATGTTAACCGGAGAAGAAGACCTGAAGGCACAAGCCTTGCTTTCCCATGTTAAATCTCTAAACATGCTTCCCTGAAGAAGCCTAAATAACACTGTTTTTACCTGGCTTCTGGTCTTTGTAGGCAGCCCTCACGAAAGAGAAGTAGTTTTCTCTAAGGAAACACGGTGCTTCCATAGCATGGGTGGGAGCTCCTGCTGTCCTGCTCTAGAGCTACAGGGAAACTTGACGTGAGTCTTTGCCTCAAGCTAAGGCCTGAAAAGCCTTGCTGAAGCGAAAGCGCTTAGCAGTTTCCATTATGTCGTATTCGAAGGTCTGCATTACTTGAACGTTTCTTCACTTTACCAGACACTAGGCACACTCGGGTAGGCACCCTTTTTCGTACAAATACAGTGAGTACCAGCAGTCTCCTTTGCTCTTCTAAGAAACATCCAGACCTAGGAGCCTTTCCCAGTCACTCTATGTAATCAGAGTGTAGGGCAACTCGCAGCACCCTTCCTTAGGAAGCTAGGTGGACTCAGCTCTTCAACAGCTCCAGGGATCTGTTCTCTCATGTCCTACATGCCATGGAAGTCTGCCTCATTGCCCTCTGTGGAGCTTCACAAAGATACACAATCTGCTTCGCCTACCTCTAGGAACTCTTACCCAATGACCCCATACCTACAGGAGAGAGGAGGCTTGCATTCCTACTGGAACCAAATCACCGTTTTTCCTGTTAAAATGCAGGACTTTAAACTAGGCTTCGGCCCAATAGCACTGGTAGAACGTTCCAAGGATGAGGGAGTTCCATATATGCAGAACACTCTGTGAAGAAAAGTTGATTCAGCAAGGGACCAGAGTGTAGCTAGAGTCTCTTTGGACTTTTTAGATAAAAGAAGGTGTCCGGGTGCATGTTCACCAGAAAAGAAGACTTGAATGCCTAAGCCTTGCGTTCCCATTTTAAATCTCTATCCATGCCAGCCTGAGATACCTAAATAACACTGCTTTGACTGGCCTCTATTCACTGTGGGCAGCCCTCGGGAAAGAAAAGGAGTTTCTCTAAGGAAACACGGTGCTTCCCTAGCATGGGTGGGAGTTCCTCCTGTCATGCTCTAGAGCTACAGGGTAACTTGACGTGAGTCCTTGCCTCAAGCTAAGGCCTGAAAAGCCCTGCTGAAGCGAAAGCGCTTAGCATTTTCCATTATGTCGTATTGGAAGTTCTGCTTTACTTGAACGTTTCTTCACTCTACCAGACACTAGGCACCCTAGTGTAGGCACCCTTTTTCCTACAAATACATTGAGTACCAGCAGTCTCCTTTGCTCTTCTAAGTAACATCCAGACTTAGAAGCCTTTCCCAGTCACTCTATGTATTCAGAGTGTAGGACAACTCGCTGCACCCTTCCTTAGGAAGTTAGGTGGACTCAGCTCTTCAACAGCTCCAGGAATTCTGTTCTCTCACGACCTACATGCCATGGAAGTCTGCCTCATTGCCCTCATTGGAGCAACACTAAGAAACACAATCTGCTTCGCCTTCTTCTAGGAACTCTTACCCAAGGACCCCATACCTACAGGAGAAAGCAGGTTGCATTCCTACTGGAATCTAAGCAAAGTTTTTCCTGTTAGACTGCAGGACTTTAGAATAGGTTTAGGCCCGAAGGGTTACCTAGAGCGTTCCAAGAATGAGGGAGTTCGATACATGCAGAAAACCCTGTGAAGAAAAGTTGATTCAGCAAGGGACCAGGGTGTAGCTAGAGTCTCTATTGACTTGTTAGAAATCAGAAGGGTTTCGGCTGCATGTTAACCGGAGAAGAAGACCTGAAGGCACAAGCCTTGCTTTCCCATGTTAAATCTCTAAACATGCTTCCCTGAAGAAGCCTAAATAACACTGTTTTTACCTGGCTTCTGGTCTTTGTAGGCAGCCCTCACGAAAGAGAAGTAGTTTTCTCTAAGGAAACACGGTGCTTCCATAGCATGGGTGGGAGCTCCTGCTGTCCTGCTCTAGAGCTACAGGGAAACTTGACGTGAGTCTTTGCCTCAAGCTAAGGCCTGAAAAGCCTTGCTGAAGCGAAAGCGCTTAGCAGTTTCCATTATGTCGTATTCGAAGGTCTGCATTACTTGAACGTTTCTTCACTTTACCAGACACTAGGCACACTCGGGTAGGCACCCTTTTTCGTACAAATACAGTGAGTACCAGCAGTCTCCTTTGCTCTTCTAAGAAACATCCAGACCTAGGAGCCTTTCCCAGTCACTCTATGTAATCAGAGTGTAGGGCAACTCGCAGCACCCTTCCTTAGGAAGCTAGGTGGACTCAGCTCTTCAACAGCTCCAGGGATCTGTTCTCTCATGTCCTACATGCCATGGAAGTCTGCCTCATTGCCCTCTGTGGAGCTTCACAAAGATACACAATCTGCTTCGCCTACCTCTAGGAACTCTTACCCAATGACCCCATACCTACAGGAGAGAGGAGGCTTGCATTCCTACTGGAACCAAATCACCGTTTTTCCTGTTAAAATGCAGGACTTTAAACTAGGCTTCGGCCCAATAGCACTGGTAGAACGTTCCAAGGATGAGGGAGTTCCATATATGCAGAACACTCTGTGAAGAAAAGTTGATTCAGCAAGGGACCAGAGTGTAGCTAGAGTCTCTTTGGACTTTTTAGATAAAAGAAGGTGTCCGGGTGCATGTTCACCAGAAAAGAAGACTTGAATGCCTAAGCCTTGCGTTCCCATTTTAAATCTCTATCCATGCCAGCCTGAGATACCTAAATAACACTGCTTTGACTGGCCTCTATTCACTGTGGGCAGCCCTCTGGAAAGAAAAGGAGTTTCTCTAAGGAAACACGGTGCTTCCCTAGCATGGGTGGGAGTTCCTCCTGTCATGCTCTAGAGCTACAGGGTAACTTGACGTGAGTCCTTGCCTCAAGCTAAGGCCTGAAAAGCCCTGCTGAAGCGAAAGCGCTTAGCATTTTCCATTATGTCGTACTGGAAGTTCTGCTTTACTTGAACGTTTCTTCACTCTACCAGACACTAGGCACCCTAGTGTAGGCACCCTTTTTCCTACAAATACATTGAGTACCAGCAGTCTCCTTTGCTCTTCTAAGTAACATCCAGACTTAGAAGCCTTTCCCAGTCACTCTATGTATTCAGAGTGTAGGACAACTCGCTGCACCCTTCCTTAGGAAGTTAGGTGGACTCAGCTCTTCAACAGCTCCAGGAATTCTGTTCTCTCACGACCTACATGCCATGGAAGTCTGCCTCATTGCCCTCATTGGAGCTACACTAAGAAACACAATCTGCTTCGCCTTCTTCTAGGAACTCTTACCCAAGGACCCCATACCTACAGGAGAAAGCAGGTTGCATTCCTACTGGAATCTAAGCAAAGTTTTTCCTGTTAGACTGCAGGACTTTAGAATAGGTTTAGGCCCGAAGGGTTACCTAGAGCGTTCCAAGAATGAGGGAGTTCGATACATGCAGAAAACCCTGTGAAGAAAAGTTGATTCAGCAAGGGACCAGGGTGTAGCTAGAGTCTCTATTGACTTGTTAGAAATCAGAAGGGTTTCGGCTGCATGTTAACCGGAGAAGAAGACCTGAAGGCACAAGCCTTGCTTTCCCATGTTAAATCTCTAAACATGCTTCCCTGAAGAAGCCTAAATAACACTGTTTTTACCTGGCTTCTGGTCTTTGTAGGCAGCCCTCACGAAAGAGAAGTAGTTTTCTCTAAGGAAACACGGTGCTTCCATAGCATGGGTGGGAGCTCCTGCTGTCCTGCTCTAGAGCTACAGGGAAACTTGACGTGAGTCTTTGCCTCAAGCTAAGGCCTGAAAAGCCTTGCTGAAGCGAAAGCGCTTAGCAGTTTCCATTATGTCGTATTCGAAGGTCTGCATTACTTGAACGTTTCTTCACTTTACCAGACACTAGGCACACTCGGGTAGGCACCCTTTTTCGTACAAATACAGTGAGTACCAGCAGTCTCCTTTGCTCTTCTAAGAAACATCCAGACCTAGGAGCCTTTCCCAGTCACTCTATGTAATCAGAGTGTAGGGCAACTCGCAGCACCCTTCCTTAGGAAGCTAGGTGGACTCAGCTCTTCAACAGCTCCAGGGATCTGTTCTCTCATGTCCTACATGCCATGGAAGTCTGCCTCATTGCCCTCTGTGGAGCTTCACAAAGATACACAATCTGCTTCGCCTACCTCTAGGAACTCTTACCCAATGACCCCATACCTACAGGAGAGAGGAGGCTTGCATTCCTACTGGAACCAAATCACCGTTTTTCCTGTTAAAATGCAGGACTTTAAACTAGGCTTCGGCCCAATAGCACTGGTAGAACGTTCCAAGGATGAGGGAGTTCCATATATGCAGAACACTCTGTGAAGAAAAGTTGATTCAGCAAGGGACCAGAGTGTAGCTAGAGTCTCTTTGGACTTTTTAGATAAAAGAAGGTGTCCGGGTGCATGTTCACCAGAAAAGAAGACTTGAATGCCTAAGCCTTGCGTTCCCATTTTAAATCTCTATCCATGCCAGCCTGAGATACCTAAATAACACTGCTTTGACTGGCCTCTATTCACTGTGGGCAGCCCTCGGGAAAGAAAAGGAGTTTCTCTAAGGAAACACGGTGCTTCCCTAGCATGGGTGGGAGTTCCTCCTGTCATGCTCTAGAGCTACAGGGTAACTTGACGTGAGTCCTTGCCTCAAGCTAAGGCCTGAAAAGCCCTGCTGAAGCGAAAGCGCTTAGCATTTTCCATTATGTCGTATTGGAAGTTCTGCTTTACTTGAACGTTTCTTCACTCTACCAGACACTAGGCACCCTAGTGTAGGCACCCTTTTTCCTACAAATACATTGAGTAGCAGCAGTCTCCTTTGCTCTTCTAAGTAACATCCAGACTTAGAAGCCTTTCCCAGTCACTCTATGTATTCAGAGTGTAGGACAACTCGCTGCACCCTTCCTTAGGAAGTTAGGTGGACTCAGCTCTTCAACAGCTCCAGGAATTCTGTTCTCTCACGACCTACATGCCATGGAAGTCTGCCTCATTGCCCTCATTGGAGCTACACTAAGAAACACAATCTGCTTCGCCTTCTTCTAGGAACTCTTACCCAAGGACCCCATACCTACAGGAGAAAGCAGGTTGCATTCCTACTGGAATCTAAGCAAAGTTTTTCCTGTTAGACTGCAGGACTTTAGAATAGGTTTAGGCCCGAAGGGTTACCTAGAGCGTTCCAAGAATGAGGGAGTTCGATACATGCAGAAAACCCTGTGAAGAAAAGTTGATTCAGCAAGGGACCAGGGTGTAGCTAGAGTCTCTATTGACTTGTTAGAAATCAGAAGGGTTTCGGCTGCATGTTAACCGGAGAAGAAGACCTGAAGGCACAAGCCTTGCTTTCCCATGTTAAATCTCTAAACATGCTTCCCTGAAGAAGCCTAAATAACACTGTTTTTACCTGGCTTCTGGTCTTTGTAGGCAGCCCTCACGAAAGAGAAGTAGTTTTCTCTAAGGAAACACGGTGCTTCCATAGCATGGGTGGGAGCTCCTGCTGTCCTGCTCTAGAGCTACAGGGAAACTTGACGTGAGTCTTTGCCTCAAGCTAAGGCCTGAAAAGCCTTGCTGAAGCGAAAGCGCTTAGCAGTTTCCATTATGTCGTATTCGAAGGTCTGCATTACTTGAACGTTTCTTCACTTTACCAGACACTAGGCACACTCGGGTAGGCACCCTTTTTCGTACAAATACAGTGAGTACCAGCAGTCTCCTTTGCTCTTCTAAGAAACATCCAGACCTAGGAGCCTTTCCCAGTCACTCTATGTAATCAGAGTGTAGGGCAACTCGCAGCACCCTTCCTTAGGAAGCTAGGTGGACTCAGCTCTTCAACAGCTCCAGGGATCTGTTCTCTCATGTCCTACATGCCATGGAAGTCTGCCTCATTGCCCTCTGTGGAGCTTCACAAAGATACACAATCTGCTTCGCCTACCTCTAGGAACTCTTACCCAATGACCCCATACCTACAGGAGAGAGGAGGCTTGCATTCCTACTGGAACCAAATCACCGTTTTTCCTGTTAAAATGCAGGACTTTAAACTAGGCTTCGGCCCAATAGCACTGGTAGAACGTTCCAAGGATGAGGGAGTTCCATATATGCAGAACACTCTGTGAAGAAAAGTTGATTCAGCAAGGGACCAGAGTGTAGCTAGAGTCTCTTTGGACTTTTTAGATAAAAGAAGGTGTCCGGGTGCATGTTCACCAGAAAAGAAGACTTGAATGCCTAAGCCTTGCGTTCCCATTTTAAATCTCTATCCATGCCAGCCTGAGATACCTAAATAACACTGCTTTGACTGGCCTCTATTCACTGTGGGCAGCCCTCGGGAAAGAAAAGGAGTTTCTCTAAGGAAACACGGTGCTTCCCTAGCATGGGTGGGAGTTCCTCCTGTCATGCTCTAGAGCTACAGGGTAACTTGACGTGAGTCCTTGCCTCAAGCTAAGGCCTGAAAAGCCCTGCTGAAGCGAAAGCGCTTAGCATTTTCCATTATGTCGTATTGGAAGTTCTGCTTTACTTGAACGTTTCTTCACTCTACCAGACACTAGGCACCCTAGTGTAGGCACCCTTTTTCCTACAAATACATTGAGTACCAGCAGTCTCCTTTGCTCTTCTAAGTAACATCCAGACTTAGAAGCCTTTCCCAGTCACTCTATGTATTCAGAGTGTAGGACAACTCGCTGCACCCTTCCTTAGGAAGTTAGGTGGACTCAGCTCTTCAACAGCTCCAGGAATTCTGTTCTCTCACGACCTACATGCCATGGAAGTCTGCCTCATTGCCCTCATTGGAGCAACACTAAGAAACACAATCTGCTTCGCCTTCTTCTAGGAACTCTTACCCAAGGACCCCATACCTACAGGAGAAAGCAGGTTGCATTCCTACTGGAATCTAAGCAAAGTTTTTCCTGTTAGACTGCAGGACTTTAGAATAGGTTTAGGCCCGAAGGGTTACCTAGAGCGTTCCAAGAATGAGGGAGTTCGATACATGCAGAAAACCCTGTGAAGAAAAGTTGATTCAGCAAGGGACCAGGGTGTAGCTAGAGTCTCTATTGACTTGTTAGAAATCAGAAGGGTTTCGGCTGCATGTTAACCGGAGAAGAAGACCTGAAGGCACAAGCCTTGCTTTCCCATGTTAAATCTCTAAACATGCTTCCCTGAAGAAGCCTAAATAACACTGTTTTTACCTGGCTTCTGGTCTTTGTAGGCAGCCCTCACGAAAGAGAAGTAGTTTTCTCTAAGGAAACACGGTGCTTCCATAGCATGGGTGGGAGCTCCTGCTGTCCTGCTCTAGAGCTACAGGGAAACTTGACGTGAGTCTTTGCCTCAAGCTAAGGCCTGAAAAGCCTTGCTGAAGCGAAAGCGCTTAGCAGTTTCCATTATGTCGTATTCGAAGGTCTGCATTACTTGAACGTTTCTTCACTTTACCAGACACTAGGCACACTCGGGTAGGCACCCTTTTTCGTACAAATACAGTGAGTACCAGCAGTCTCCTTTGCTCTTCTAAGAAACATCCAGACCTAGGAGCCTTTCCCAGTCACTCTATGTAATCAGAGTGTAGGGCAACTCGCAGCACCCTTCCTTAGGAAGCTAGGTGGACTCAGCTCTTCAACAGCTCCAGGGATCTGTTCTCTCATGTCCTACATGCCATGGAAGTCTGCCTCATTGCCCTCTGTGGAGCTTCACAAAGATACACAATCTGCTTCGCCTACCTCTAGGAACTCTTACCCAATGACCCCATACCTACAGGAGAGAGGAGGCTTGCATTCCTACTGGAACCAAATCACCGTTTTTCCTGTTAAAATGCAGGACTTTAAACTAGGCTTCGGCCCAATAGCACTGGTAGAACGTTCCAAGGATGAGGGAGTTCCATATATGCAGAACACTCTGTGAAGAAAAGTTGATTCAGCAAGGGACCAGAGTGTAGCTAGAGTCTCTTTGGACTTTTTAGATAAAAGAAGGTGTCCGGGTGCATGTTCACCAGAAAAGAAGACTTGAATGCCTAAGCCTTGCGTTCCCATTTTAAATCTCTATCCATGCCAGCCTGAGATACCTAAATAACACTGCTTTGACTGGCCTCTATTCACTGTGGGCAGCCCTCGGGAAAGAAAAGGAGTTTCTCTAAGGAAACACGGTGCTTCCCTAGCATGGGTGGGAGTTCCTCCTGTCATGCTCTAGAGCTACAGGGTAACTTGACGTGAGTCCTTGCCTCAAGCTAAGGCCTGAAAAGCCCTGCTGAAGCGAAAGCGCTTAGCATTTTCCATTATGTCGTATTGGAAGTTCTGCTTTACTTGAACGTTTCTTCACTCTACCAGACACTAGGCACCCTAGTGTAGGCACCCTTTTTCCTACAAATACATTGAGTACCAGCAGTCTCCTTTGCTCTTCTAAGTAACATCCAGACTTAGAAGCCTTTCCCAGTCACTCTATGTATTCAGAGTGTAGGACAACTCGCTGCACCCTTCCTTAGGAAGTTAGGTGGACTCAGCTCTTCAACAGCTCCAGGAATTCTGTTCTCTCACGACCTACATGCCATGGAAGTCTGCCTCATTGCCCTCATTGGAGCAACACTAAGAAACACAATCTGCTTCGCCTTCTTCTAGGAACTCTTACCCAAGGACCCCATACCTACAGGAGAAAGCAGGTTGCATTCCTACTGGAATCTAAGCAAAGTTTTTCCTGTTAGACTGCAGGACTTTAGAATAGGTTTAGGCCCGAAGGGTTACCTAGAGCGTTCCAAGAATGAGGGAGTTCGATACATGCAGAAAACCCTGTGAAGAAAAGTTGATTCAGCAAGGGACCAGGGTGTAGCTAGAGTCTCTATTGACTTGTTAGAAATCAGAAGGGTTTCGGCTGCATGTTAACCGGAGAAGAAGACCTGAAGGCACAAGCCTTGCTTTCCCATGTTAAATCTCTAAACATGCTTCCCTGAAGAAGCCTAAATAACACTGTTTTTACCTGGCTTCTGGTCTTTGTAGGCAGCCCTCACGAAAGAGAAGTAGTTTTCTCTAAGGAAACACGGTGCTTCCATAGCATGGGTGGGAGCTCCTGCTGTCCTGCTCTAGAGCTACAGGGAAACTTGACGTGAGTCTTTGCCTCAAGCTAAGGCCTGAAAAGCCTTGCTGAAGCGAAAGCGCTTAGCAGTTTCCATTATGTCGTATTCGAAGGTCTGCATTACTTGAACGTTTCTTCACTTTACCAGACACTAGGCACACTCGGGTAGGCACCCTTTTTCGTACAAATACAGTGAGTACCAGCAGTCTCCTTTGCTCTTCTAAGAAACATCCAGACCTAGGAGCCTTTCCCAGTCACTCTATGTAATCAGAGTGTAGGGCAACTCGCAGCACCCTTCCTTAGGAAGCTAGGTGGACTCAGCTCTTCAACAGCTCCAGGGATCTGTTCTCTCATGTCCTACATGCCATGGAAGTCTGCCTCATTGCCCTCTGTGGAGCTTCACAAAGATACACAATCTGCTTCGCCTACCTCTAGGAACTCTTACCCAATGACCCCATACCTACAGGAGAGAGGAGGCTTGCATTCCTACTGGAACCAAATCACCGTTTTTCCTGTTAAAATGCAGGACTTTAAACTAGGCTTCGGCCCAATAGCACTGGTAGAACGTTCCAAGGATGAGGGAGTTCCATATATGCAGAACACTCTGTGAAGAAAAGTTGATTCAGCAAGGGACCAGAGTGTAGCTAGAGTCTCTTTGGACTTTTTAGATAAAAGAAGGTGTCCGGGTGCATGTTCACCAGAAAAGAAGACTTGAATGCCTAAGCCTTGCGTTCCCATTTTAAATCTCTATCCATGCCAGCCTGAGATACCTAAATAACACTGCTTTGACTGGCCTCTATTCACTGTGGGCAGCCCTTGGGAAAGAAAAGGAGTTTCTCTAAGGAAACACGGTGCTTCCCTAGCATGGGTGGGAGTTCCTCCTGTCATGCTCTAGAGCTACAGGGTAACTTGACGTGAGTCCTTGCCTCAAGCTAAGGCCTGAAAAGCCCTGCTGAAGCGAAAGCGCTTAGCATTTTCCATTATGTCGTATTGGAAGTTCTGCTTTACTTGAACGTTTCTTCACTCTACCAGACACTAGGCACCCTAGTGTAGGCACCCTTTTTCCTACAAATACATTGAGTACCAGCAGTCTCCTTTGCTCTTCTAAGTAACATCCAGACTTAGAAGCCTTTCCCAGTCACTCTATGTATTCAGAGTGTAGGACAACTCGCTGCACCCTTCCTTAGGAAGTTAGGTGGACTCAGCTCTTCAACAGCTCCAGGAATTCTGTTCTCTCACGACCTACATGCCATGGAAGTCTGCCTCATTGCCCTCATTGGAGCAACACTAAGAAACACAATCTGCTTCGCCTTCTTCTAGGAACTCTTACCCAAGGACCCCATACCTACAGGAGAAAGCAGGTTGCATTCCTACTGGAATCTAAGCAAAGTTTTTCCTGTTAGACTGCAGGACTTTAGAATAGGTTTAGGCCCGAAGGGTTACCTAGAGCGTTCCAAGAATGAGGGAGTTCGATACATGCAGAAAACCCTGTGAAGAAAAGTTGATTCAGCAAGGGACCAGGGTGTAGCTAGAGTCTCTATTGACTTGTTAGAAATCAGAAGGGTTTCGGCTGCATGTTAACCGGAGAAGAAGACCTGAAGGCACAAGCCTTGCTTTCCCATGTTAAATCTCTAAACATGCTTCCCTGAAGAAGCCTAAATAACACTGTTTTTACCTGGCTTCTGGTCTTTGTAGGCAGCCCTCACGAAAGAGAAGTAGTTTTCTCTAAGGAAACACGGTGCTTCCATAGCATGGGTGGGAGCTCCTGCTGTCCTGCTCTAGAGCTACAGGGAAACTTGACGTGAGTCTTTGCCTCAAGCTAAGGCCTGAAAAGCCTTGCTGAAGCGAAAGCGCTTAGCAGTTTCCATTATGTCGTATTCGAAGGTCTGCATTACTTGAACGTTTCTTCACTTTACCAGACACTAGGCACACTCGGGTAGGCACCCTTTTTCGTACAAATACAGTGAGTACCAGCAGTCTCCTTTGCTCTTCTAAGAAACATCCAGACCTAGGAGCCTTTCCCAGTCACTCTATGTAATCAGAGTGTAGGGCAACTCGCAGCACCCTTCCTTAGGAAGCTAGGTGGACTCAGCTCTTCAACAGCTCCAGGGATCTGTTCTCTCATGTCCTACATGCCATGGAAGTCTGCCTCATTGCCCTCTGTGGAGCTTCACAAAGATACACAATTTGCTTCGCCTACCTCTAGGAACTCTTACCCAATGACCCCATACCTACAGGAGAGAGGAGGCTTGCATTCCTACTGGAACCAAATCACCGTTTTTCCTGTTAAAATGCAGGACTTTAAACTAGGCTTCGGCCCAATAGCACTGGTAGAACGTTCCAAGGATGAGGGAGTTCCATATATGCAGAACACTCTGTGAAGAAAAGTTGATTCAGCAAGGGACCAGAGTGTAGCTAGAGTCTCTTTGGACTTTTTAGATAAAAGAAGGTGTCCGGGTGCATGTTCACCAGAAAAGAAGACTTGAATGCCTAAGCCTTGCGTTCCCATTTTAAATCTCTATCCATGCCAGCCTGAGATACCTAAATAACACTGCTTTGACTGGCCTCTATTCACTGTGGGCAGCCCTCTGGAAAGAAAAGGAGTTTCTCTAAGGAAACACGGTGCTTCCCTAGCATGGGTGGGAGTTCCTCCTGTCATGCTCTAGAGCTACAGGGTAACTTGACGTGAGTCCTTGCCTCAAGCTAAGGCCTGAAAAGCCCTGCTGAAGCAAAAGCGCTTAGCATTTTCCATTATGTCGTATTGGAAGTTCTGCTTTACTTGAACGTTTCTTCACTCTACCAGGCACTAGGCACCCTAGTGTAGGCACCCTTTTTCCTACAAATACATTGAGTACCAGCAGTCTCCTTTGCTCTTCTAAGTAACATCCAGACTTAGAAGCCTTTCCCAGTCACTCTATGTATTCAGAGTGTAGGACAACTCGCTGCACCCTTCCTTAGGAAGTTAGGTGGACTCAGCTCTTCAACAGCTCCAGGAATTCTGTTCTCTCACGACCTACATGCCATGGAAGTCTGCCTCATTGCCCTCATTGGAGCAACACTAAGAAACACAATCTGCTTCGCCTTCTTCTAGGAACTCTTACCCAAGGACCCCATACCTACAGGAGAAAGCAGGTTGCATTCCTACTGGAATCTAAGCAAAGTTTTTCCTGTTAGACTGCAGGACTTTAGAATAGGTTTAGGCCCGAAGGGTTACCTAGAGCGTTCCAAGAATGAGGGAGTTCGATACATGCAGAAAACCCTGTGAAGAAAAGTTGATTCAGCAAGGGACCAGGGTGTAGCTAGAGTCTCTATTGACTTGTTAGAAATCAGAAGGGTTTCGGCTGCATGTTAACCGGAGAAGAAGACCTGAAGGCACAAGCCTTGCTTTCCCATGTTAAATCTCTAAACATGCTTCCCTGAAGAATCCTAAATAACACTGTTTTTACCTGGCTTCTGGTCTTTGTAGGCAGCCCTCACGAAAGAGAAGTAGTTTTCTCTAAGGAAACACGGTGCTTCCATAGCATGGGTGGGAGCTCCTGCTGTCCTGCTCTAGAGCTACAGGGAAACTTGACGTGAGTCTTTGCCTCAAGCTAAGGCCTGAAAAGCCTTGCTGAAGCGAAAGCGCTTAGCAGTTTCCATTATGTCGTATTCGAAGGTCTGCATTACTTGAACGTTTCTTCACTTTACCAGACACTAGGCACACTCGGGTAGGCACCCTTTTTCGTACAAATACAGTGAGTACCAGCAGTCTCCTTTGCTCTTCTAAGAAACATCCAGACCTAGGAGCCTTTCCCAGTCACTCTATGTAATCAGAGTGTAGGGCAACTCGCAGCACCCTTCCTTAGGAAGCTAGGTGGACTCAGCTCTTCAACAGCTCCAGGGATCTGTTCTCTCATGTCCTACATGCCATGGAAGTCTGCCTCATTGCCCTCTGTGGAGCTTCACAAAGATACACAATCTGCTTCGCCTACCTCTAGGAACTCTTACCCAATGACCCCATACCTACAGGAGAGAGGAGGCTTGCATTCCTACTGGAACCAAATCACCGTTTTTCCTGTTAAAATGCAGGACTTTAAACTAGGCTTCGGCCCAATAGCACTGGTAGAACGTTCCAAGGATGAGGGAGTTCCATATATGCAGAACACTCTGTGAAGAAAAGTTGATTCAGCAAGGGACCAGAGTGTAGCTAGAGTCTCTTTGGACTTTTTAGATAAAAGAAGGTGTCCGGGTGCATGTTCACCAGAAAAGAAGACTTGAATGCCTAAGCCTTGCGTTCCCATTTTAAATCTCTATCCATGCCAGCCTGAGATACCTAAATAACACTGCTTTGACTGGCCTCTATTCACTGTGGGCAGCCCTCTGGAAAGAAAAGGAGTTTCTCTAAGGAAACACGGTGCTTCCCTAGCATGGGTGGGAGTTCCTCCTGTCATGCTCTAGAGCTACAGGGTAACTTGACGTGAGTCCTTGCCTCAAGCTAAGGCCTGAAAAGCCCTGCTGAAGCGAAAGCGCTTAGCATTTTCCATTATGTCGTACTGGAAGTTCTGCTTTACTTGAACGTTTCTTCACTCTACCAGACACTAGGCACCCTAGTGTAGGCACCCTTTTTCCTACAAATACATTGAGTACCAGCAGTCTCCTTTGCTCTTCTAAGTAACATCCAGCCTTAGAAGCCTTTCCCAGTCACTCTATGTATTCAGAGTGTAGGACAACTCGCTGCACCCTTCCTTAGGAAGTTAGGTGGACTCAGCTCTTCAACAGCTCCAGGAATTCTGTTCTCTCACGACCTACATGCCATGGAAGTCTGCCTCATTGCCCTCATTGGAGCAACACTAAGAAACACAATCTGCTTCGCCTTCTTCTAGGAACTCTTACCCAAGGACCCCATACCTACAGGAGAAAGCAGGTTGCATTCCTACTGGAATCTAAGCAAAGTTTTTCCTGTTAGACTGCAGGACTTTAGAATAGGTTTAGGCCCGAAGGGTTACCTAGAGCGTTCCAAGAATGAGGGAGTTCGATACATGCAGAAAACCCTGTGAAGAAAAGTTGATTCAGCAAGGGACCAGGGTGTAGCTAGAGTCTCTATTGACTTGTTAGAAATCAGAAGGGTTTCGGCTGCATTTTAACCGGAGAAGAAGACCTGAAGGCACAAGCTTTGCTTTCCCATGTTAAATCTCTAAACATGCTTCCCTGAAGAATCCTAAATAACACTGTTTTTACCTGGCTTCTGGTCTTTGTAGGCAGCCCTCACGAAAGAGAAGTAGTTTTCTCTAAGGAAACACGGTGCTTCCATAGCATGGGTGGGAGCTCCTGCTGTCCTGCTCTAGAGCTACAGGGAAACTTGACGTGAGTCTTTGCCTCAAGCTAAGGCCTGAAAAGCCTTGCTGAAGCGAAAGCGCTTAGCAGTTTCCATTATGTCGTATTCGAAGGTCTGCATTACTTGAACGTTTCTTCACTTTACCAGACACTAGGCACACTCGGGTAGGCACCCTTTTTCGTACAAATACAGTGAGTACCAGCAGTCTCCTTTGCTCTTCTAAGAAACATCCAGACCTAGGAGCCTTTCCCAGTCACTCTATGTAATCAGAGTGTAGGGCAACTCGCAGCACCCTTCCTTAGGAAGCTAGGTGGACTCAGCTCTTCAACAGCTCCAGGGATCTGTTCTCTCATGTCCTACATGCCATGGAAGTCTGCCTCATTGCCCTCTGTGGAGCTTCACAAAGATACACAATCTGCTTCGCCTACCTCTAGGAACTCTTACCCAATGACCCCATACCTACAGGAGAGAGGAGGCTTGCATTCCTACTGGAACCAAATCACCGTTTTTCCTGTTAAAATGCAGGACTTTAAACTAGGCTTCGGCCCAATAGCACTGGTAGAACGTTCCAAGGATGAGGGAGTTCCATATATGCAGAACACTCTGTGAAGAAAAGTTGATTCAGCAAGGGACCAGAGTGTAGCTAGAGTCTCTTTGGACTTTTTAGATAAAAGAAGGTGTCCGGGTGCATGTTCACCAGAAAAGAAGACTTGAATGCCTAAGCCTTGCGTTCCCATTTTAAATCTCTATCCATGCCAGCCTGAGATACCTAAATAACACTGCTTTGACTGGCCTCTATTCACTGTGGGCAGCCCTCTGGAAAGAAAAGGAGTTTCTCTAAGGAAACACGGTGCTTCCCTAGCATGGGTGGGAGTTCCTCCTGTCATGCTCTAGAGCTACAGGGTAACTTGACGTGAGTCCTTGCCTCAAGCTAAGGCCTGAAAAGCCCTGCTGAAGCGAAAGCGCTTAGCATTTTCCATTATGTCGTATTGGAAGTTCTGCTTTACTTGAACGTTTCTTCACTCTACCAGACACTAGGCACCCTAGTGTAGGCACCCTTTTTCCTACAAATACATTGAGTACCAGCAGTCTCCTTTGCTCTTCTAAGTAACATCCAGACTTAGAAGCCTTTCCCAGTCACTCTATGTATTCAGAGTGTAGGACAACTCGCTGCACCCTTCCTTAGGAAGTTAGGTGGACTCAGCTCTTCAACAGCTCCAGGAATTCTGTTCTCTCACGACCTACATGCCATGGAAGTCTGCCTCATTGCCCTCATTGGAGCTACACTAAGAAACACAATCTGCTTCGCCTTCTTCTAGGAACTCTTACCCAAGGACCCCATACCTACAGGAGAAAGCAGGTTGCATTCCTACTGGAATCTAAGCAAAGTTTTTCCTGTTAGACTGCAGGACTTTAGAATAGGTTTAGGCCCGAAGGGTTACCTAGAGCGTTCCAAGAATGAGGGAGTTCGATACATGCAGAAAACCCTGTGAAGAAAAGTTGATTCAGCAAGGGACCAGGGTGTAGCTAGAGTCTCTATTGACTTGTTAGAAATCAGAAGGGTTTCGGCTGCATGTTAACCGGAGAAGAAGACCTGAAGGCACAAGCCTTGCTTTCCCATGTTAAATCTCTAAACATGCTTCCCTGAAGAAGCCTAAATAACACTGTTTTTACCTGGCTTCTGGTCTTTGTAGGCAGCCCTCACGAAAGAGAAGTAGTTTTCTCTAAGGAAACACGGTGCTTCCATAGCATGGGTGGGAGCTCCTGCTGTCCTGCTCTAGAGCTACAGGGAAACTTGACGTGAGTCTTTGCCTCAAGCTAAGGCCTGAAAAGCCTTGCTGAAGCGAAAGCGCTTAGCAGTTTCCATTATGTCGTATTCGAAGGTCTGCATTACTTGAACGTTTCTTCACTTTACCAGACACTAGGCACACTCGGGTAGGCACCCTTTTTCGTACAAATACAGTGAGTACCAGCAGTCTCCTTTGCTCTTCTAAGAAACATCCAGACCTAGGAGCCTTTCCCAGTCACTCTATGTAATCAGAGTGTAGGGCAACTCGCAGCACCCTTCCTTAGGAAGCTAGGTGGACTCAGCTCTTCAACAGCTCCAGGGATCTGTTCTCTCATGTCCTACATGCCATGGAAGTCTGCCTCATTGCCCTCTGTGGAGCTTCACAAAGATACACAATCTGCTTCGCCTACCTCTAGGAACTCTTACCCAATGACCCCATACCTACAGGAGAGAGGAGGCTTGCATTCCTACTGGAACCAAATCACCGTTTTTCCTGTTAAAATGCAGGACTTTAAACTAGGCTTCGGCCCAATAGCACTGGTAGAACGTTCCAAGGATGAGGGAGTTCCATATATGCAGAACACTCTGTGAAGAAAAGTTGATTCAGCAAGGGACCAGAGTGTAGCTAGAGTCTCTTTGGACTTTTTAGATAAAAGAAGGTGTCCCGGTGCATGTTCACCAGAAAAGAAGACTTGAATGCCTAAGCCTTGCGTTCCCATTTTAAATCTCTATCCATGCCAGCCTGAGATACCTAAATAACACTGCTTTGACTGGCCTCTATTCACTGTGGGCAGCCCTCTGGAAAGAAAAGGAGTTTCTCTAAGGAAACACGGTGCTTCCCTAGCATGGGTGGGAGTTCCTCCTGTCATGCTCTAGAGCTACAGGGTAACTTGACGTGAGTCCTTGCCTCAAGCTAAGGCCTGAAAAGCCCTGCTGAAGCGAAAGCGCTTAGCATTTTCCATTATGTCGTATTGGAAGTTCTGCTTTACTTGAACGTTTCTTCACTCTACCAGACACTAGGCACCCTAGTGTAGGCACCCTTTTTCCTACAAATACATTGAGTACCAGCAGTCTCCTTTGCTCTTCTAAGTAACATCCAGACTTAGAAGCCTTTCCCAGTCACTCTATGTATTCAGAGTGTAGGACAACTCGCTGCACCCTTCCTTAGGAAGTTAGGTGGACTCAGCTCTTCAACAGCTCCAGGAATTCTGTTCTCTCACGACCTACATGCCATGGAAGTCTGCCTCATTGCCCTCATTGGAGCTACACTAAGAAACACAATCTGCTTCGCCTTCTTCTAGGAACTCTTACCCAAGGACCCCATACCTACAGGAGAAAGCAGGTTGCATTCCTACTGGAATCTAAGCAAAGTTTTTCCTGTTACACTGCAGGACTTTAGAATAGGTTTAGGCCCGAAGGGTTACCTAGAGCGTTCCAAGAATGAGGGTGTTCGATACATGCAGAAAACCCTGTGAAGAAAAGTTGATTCAGCAAGGGACCAGGGTGTAGCTAGAGTCTCTATTGACTTGTTAGAAATCAGAAGGGTTTCGGCTGCATGTTAACCGGAGAAGAAGACCTGAAGGCACAAGCCTTGCTTTCCCATGTTAAATCTCTAAACATGCTTCCCTGAAGAAGCCTAAATAACACTGTTTTTACCTGGCTTCTGGTCTTTGTAGGCAGCCCTCACGAAAGAGAAGTAGTTTTCTCTAAGGAAACACGGTGCTTCCATAGCATGGGTGGGAGCTCCTGCTGTCCTGCTCTAGAGCTACAGGGAAACTTGACGTGAGTCTTTGCCTCAAGCTAAGGCCTGAAAAGCCTTGCTGAAGCGAAAGCGCTTAGCAGTTTCCATTATGTCGTATTCGAAGGTCTGCATTACTTGAACGTTTCTTCACTTTACCAGACACTAGGCACACTCGGGTAGGCACCCTTTTTCGTACAAATACAGTGAGTACCAGCAGTCTCCTTTGCTCTTCTAAGAAACATCCAGACCTAGGAGCCTTTCCCAGTCACTCTATGTAATCAGAGTGTAGGGCAACTCGCAGCACCCTTCCTTAGGAAGCTAGGTGGACTCAGCTCTTCAACAGCTCCAGGGATCTGTTCTCTCATGTCCTACATGCCATGGAAGTCTGCCTCATTGCCCTCTGTGGAGCTTCACAAAGATACACAATCTGCTTCGCCTACCTCTAGGAACTCTTACCCAATGACCCCATACCTACAGGAGAGAGGAGGCTTGCATTCCTACTGGAACCAAATCACCGTTTTTCCTGTTAAAATGCAGGACTTTAAACTAGGCTTCGGCCCAATAGCACTGGTAGAACGTTCCAAGGATGAGGGAGTTCCATATATGCAGAACACTCTGTGAAGAAAAGTTGATTCAGCAAGGGACCAGAGTGTAGCTAGAGTCTCTTTGGACTTTTTAGATAAAAGAAGGTGTCCCGGTGCATGTTCACCAGAAAAGAAGACTTGAATGCCTAAGCCTTGCGTTCCCATTTTAAATCTCTATCCATGCCAGCCTGAGATACCTAAATAACACTGCTTTGACTGGCCTCTATTCACTGTGGGCAGCCCTCTGGAAAGAAAAGGAGTTTCTCTAAGGAAACACGGTGCTTCCCTAGCATGGGTGGGAGTTCCTCCTGTCATGCTCTAGAGCTACAGGGTAACTTGACGTGAGTCCTTGCCTCAAGCTAAGGCCTGAAAAGCCCTGCTGAAGCGAAAGTGCTTAGCATTTTCCATTATGTCGTATTGGAAGTTCTGCTTTACTTGAACGTTTCTTCACTCTACCAGACACTAGGCACCCTAGTGTAGGCACCCTTTTTCCTACAAATACATTGAGTACCAGCAGTCTCCTTTGCTCTTCTAAGTAACATCCAGACTTAGAAGCCTTTCCCAGTCACTCTATGTATTCAGAGTGTAGGACAACTCGCTGCACCCTTCCTTAGGAAGTTAGGTGGACTCAGCTCTTCAACAGCTCCAGGAATTCTGTTCTCTCACGACCTACATGCCATGGAAGTCTGCCTCATTGCCCTCATTGGAGCTACACTAAGAAACACAATCTGCTTCGCCTTCTTCTAGGAACTCTTACCCAAGGACCCCATACCTACAGGAGAAAGCAGGTTGCATTCCTACTGGAATCTAAGCAAAGTTTTTCCTGTTACACTGCAGGACTTTAGAATAGGTTTAGGCCCGAAGGGTTACCTAGAGCGTTCCAAGAATGAGGGTGTTCGATACATGCAGAAAACCCTGTGAAGAAAAGTTGATTCAGCAAGGGACCAGGGTGTAGCTACAGTCTCTATTGACTTGTTAGAAATCAGAAGGGTTTCGGCTGCATGTTAACCGGAGAAGAAGACCTGAAGGCACAAGCCTTGCTTTCCCATGTTAAATCTCTAAACATGCTTCCCTGAAGAAGCCTAAATAACACTGTTTTTACCTGGCTTCTGGTCTTTGTAGGCAGCCCTCACGAAAGAGAAGTAGTTTTCTCTAAGGAAACACGGTGCTTCCATAGCATGGGTGGGAGCTCCTGCTGTCCTGCTCTAGAGCTACAGGGAAACTTGACGTGAGTCTTTGCCTCAAGCTAAGGCCTGAAAAGCCTTGCTGAAGCGAAAGCGCTTAGCAGTTTCCATTATGTCGTATTCGAAGGTCTGCATTACTTGAACGTTTCTTCACTTTACCAGACACTAGGCACACTCGGGTAGGCACCCTTTTTCGTACAAATACAGTGAGTACCAGCAGTCTCCTTTGCTCTTCTAAGAAACATCCAGACCTAGGAGCCTTTCCCAGTCACTCTATGTAATCAGAGTGTAGGGCAACTCGCAGCACCCTTCCTTAGGAAGCTAGGTGGACTCAGCTCTTCAACAGCTCCAGGGATCTGTTCTCTCATGTCCTACATGCCATGGAAGTCTGCCTCATTGCCCTCTGTGGAGCTTCACAAAGATACACAATCTGCTTCGCCTACCTCTAGGAACTCTTTCCCAATGACCCCATACCTACAGGAGAGAGGAGGCTTGCATTCCTACTGGAACCAAATCACCGTTTTTCCTGTTAAAATGCAGGACTTTAAACTAGGCTTCGGCCCAATAGCACTGGTAGAACGTTCCAAGGATGAGGGAGTTCCATATATGCAGAACACTCTGTGAAGAAAAGTTGATTCAGCAAGGGACCAGAGTGTAGCTAGAGTCTCTTTGGACTTTTTAGATAAAAGAAGGTGTCCGGGTGCATGTTCACCAGAAAAGAAGACTTGAATGCCTAAGCCTTGCGTTCCCATTTTAAATCTCTATCCATGCCAGCCTGAGATACCTAAATAACACTGCTTTGACTGGCCTCTATTCACTGTGGGCAGCCCTCGGGAAAGAAAAGGAGTTTCTCTAAGGAAACACGGTGCTTCCCTAGCATGGGTGGGAGTTCCTCCTGTCATGCTCTAGAGCTACAGGGTAACTTGACGTGAGTCCTTGCCTCAAGCTAAGGCCTGAAAAGCCCTGCTGAAGCGAAAGCGCTTAGCATTTTCCATTATGTCGTATTGGAAGTTCTGCTTTACTTGAACGTTTCTTCACTCTACCAGACACTAGGCACCCTAGTGTAGGCACCCTTTTTCCTACAAATACATTGAGTACCAGCAGTCTCCTTTGCTCTTCTAAGTAACATCCAGACTTAGAAGCCTTTCCCAGTCACTCTATGTATTCAGAGTGTAGGACAACTCGCTGCACCCTTCCTTAGGAAGTTAGGTGGACTCAGCTCTTCAACAGCTCCAGGAATTCTGTTCTCTCACGACCTACATGCCATGGAAGTCTGCCTCATTGCCCTCATTGGAGCAACACTAAGAAACACAATCTGCTTCGCCTTCTTCTAGGAACTCTTACCCAAGGACCCCATACCTACAGGAGAAAGCAGGTTGCATTCCTACTGGAATCTAAGCAAAGTTTTTCCTGTTACACTGCAGGACTTTAGAATAGGTTTAGGCCCGAAGGGTTACCTAGAGCGTTCCAAGAATGAGGGAGTTCGATACATGCAGAAAACCCTGTGAAGAAAAGTTGATTCAGCAAGGGACCAGGGTGTAGCTAGAGTCTCTATTGACTTGTTAGAAATCAGAAGGGTTTCGGCTGCATGTTAACCGGAGAAGAAGACCTGAAGGCACAAGCCTTGCTTTCCCATGTTAAATCTCTAAACATGCTTCCCTGAAGAAGCCTAAATAACACTGTTTTTACCTGGCTTCTGGTCTTTGTAGGCAGCCCTCACGAAAGAGAAGTAGTTTTCTCTAAGGAAACACGGTGCTTCCATAGCATGGGTGGGAGCTCCTGCTGTCCTGCTCTAGAGCTACAGGGAAACTTGACGTGAGTCTTTGCCTCAAGCTAAGGCCTGAAAAGCCTTGCTGAAGCGAAAGCGCTTAGCAGTTTCCATTATGTCGTATTCGAAGGTCTGCATTACTTGAACGTTTCTTCACTTTACCAGACACTAGGCACACTCGGGTAGGCACCCTTTTTCGTACAAATACAGTGAGTACCAGCAGTCTCCTTTGCTCTTCTAAGAAACATCCAGACCTAGGAGCCTTTCCCAGTCACTCTATGTAATCAGAGTGTAGGGCAACTCGCAGCACCCTTCCTTAGGAAGCTAGGTGGACTCAGCTCTTCAACAGCTCCAGGGATCTGTTCTCTCATGTCCTACATGCCATGGAAGTCTGCCTCATTGCCCTCTGTGGAGCTTCACAAAGATACACAATCTGCTTCGCCTACCTCTAGGAACTCTTACCCAATGACCCCATACCTACAGGAGAGAGGAGGCTTGCATTCCTACTGGAACCAAATCACCGTTTTTCCTGTTAAAATGCAGGACTTTAAACTAGGCTTCGGCCCAATAGCACTGGTAGAACGTTCCAAGGATGAGGGAGTTCCATATATGCAGAACACTCTGTGAAGAAAAGTTGATTCAGCAAGGGACCAGAGTGTAGCTAGAGTCTCTTTGGACTTTTTAGATAAAAGAAGGTGTCCGGGTGCATGTTCACCAGAAAAGAAGACTTGAATGCCTAAGCCTTGCGTTCCCATTTTAAATCTCTATCCATGCCAGCCTGAGATACCTAAATAACACTGCTTTGACTGGCCTCTATTCACTGTGGGCAGCCCTCGGGAAAGAAAAGGAGTTTCTCTAAGGAAACACGGTGCTTCCCTAGCATGGGTGGGAGTTCCTCCTGTCATGCTCTAGAGCTACAGGGTAACTTGACGTGAGTCCTTGCCTCAAGCTAAGGCCTGAAAAGCCCTGCTGAAGCGAAAGCGCTTAGCATTTTCCATTATGTCGTATTGGAAGTTCTGCTTTACTTGAACGTTTCTTCACTCTACCAGACACTAGGCACCCTAGTGTAGGCACCCTTTTTCCTACAAATACATTGAGTACCAGCAGTCTCCTTTGCTCTTCTAAGTAACATCCAGACTTAGAAGCCTTTCCCAGTCACTCTATGTATTCAGAGTGTAGGACAACTCGCTGCACCCTTCCTTAGGAAGTTAGGTGGACTCAGCTCTTCAACAGCTCCAGGAATTCTGTTCTCTCACGACCTACATGCCATGGAAGTCTGCCTCATTGCCCTCATTGGAGCAACACTAAGAAACACAATCTGCTTCGCCTTCTTCTAGGAACTCTTACCCAAGGACCCCATACCTACAGGAGAAAGCAGGTTGCATTCCTACTGGAATCTAAGCAAAGTTTTTCCTGTTAGACTGCAGGACTTTAGAATAGGTTTAGGCCCGAAGGGTTACCTAGAGCGTTCCAAGAATGAGGGAGTTCGATACATGCAGAAAACCCTGTGAAGAAAAGTTGATTCAGCAAGGGACCAGGGTGTAGCTAGAGTCTCTATTGACTTGTTAGAAATCAGAAGGGTTTCGGCTGCATGTTAACCGGAGAAGAAGACCTGAAGGCACAAGCCTTGCTTTCCCATGTTAAATCTCTAAACATGCTTCCCTGAAGAAGCCTAAATAACACTGTTTTTACCTGGCTTCTGGTCTTTGTAGGCAGCCCTCACGAAAGAGAAGTAGTTTTCTCTAAGGAAACACGGTGCTTCCATAGCATGGGTGGGAGCTCCTGCTGTCCTGCTCTAGAGCTACAGGGAAACTTGACGTGAGTCTTTGCCTCAAGCTAAGGCCTGAAAAGCCTTGCTGAAGCGAAAGCGCTTAGCAGTTTCCATTATGTCGTATTCGAAGGTCTGCATTACTTGAACGTTTCTTCACTTTACCAGACACTAGGCACACTCGGGTAGGCACCCTTTTTCGTACAAATACAGTGAGTACCAGCAGTCTCCTTTGCTCTTCTAAGAAACATCCAGACCTAGGAGCCTTTCCCAGTCACTCTATGTAATCAGAGTGTAGGGCAACTCGCAGCACCCTTCCTTAGGAAGCTAGGTGGACTCAGCTCTTCAACAGCTCCAGGGATCTGTTCTCTCATGTCCTACATGCCATGGAAGTCTGCCTCATTGCCCTCTGTGGAGCTTCACAAAGATACACAATCTGCTTCGCCTACCTCTAGGAACTCTTACCCAATGACCCCATACCTACAGGAGAGAGGAGGCTTGCATTCCTACTGGAACCAAATCACCGTTTTTCCTGTTAAAATGCAGGACTTTAAACTAGGCTTCGGCCCAATAGCACTGGTAGAACGTTCCAAGGATGAGGGAGTTCCATATATGCAGAACACTCTGTGAAGAAAAGTTGATTCAGCAAGGGACCAGAGTGTAGCTAGAGTCTCTTTGGACTTTTTAGATAAAAGAAGGTGTCCGGGTGCATGTTCACCAGAAAAGAAGACTTGAATGCCTAAGCCTTGCGTTCCCATTTTAAATCTCTATCCATGCCAGCCTGAGATACCTAAATAACACTGCTTTGACTGGCCTCTATTCACTGTGGGCAGCCCTCGGGAAAGAAAAGGAGTTTCTCTAAGGAAACACGGTGCTTCCCTAGCATGGGTGGGAGTTCCTCCTGTCATGCTCTAGAGCTACAGGGTAACTTGACGTGAGTCCTTGCCTCAAGCTAAGGCCTGAAAAGCCCTGCTGAAGCGAAAGCGCTTAGCATTTTCCATTATGTCGTATTGGAAGTTCTGCTTTACTTGAACGTTTCTTCACTCTACCAGACACTAGGCACCCTAGTGTAGGCACCCTTTTTCCTACAAATACATTGAGTACCAGCAGTCTCCTTTGCTCTTCTAAGTAACATCCAGACTTAGAAGCCTTTCCCAGTCACTCTATGTATTCAGAGTGTAGGACAACTCGCTGCACCCTTCCTTAGGAAGTTAGGTGGACTCAGCTCTTCAACAGCTCCAGGAATTCTGTTCTCTCACGACCTACATGCCATGGAAGTCTGCCTCATTGCCCTCATTGGAGCAACACTAAGAAACACAATCTGCTTCGCCTTCTTCTAGGAACTCTTACCCAAGGACCCCATACCTACAGGAGAAAGCAGGTTGCATTCCTACTGGAATCTAAGCAAAGTTTTTCCTGTTAGACTGCAGGACTTTAGAATAGGTTTAGGCCCGAAGGGTTACCTAGAGCGTTCCAAGAATGAGGGAGTTCGATACATGCAGAAAACCCTGTGAAGAAAAGTTGATTCAGCAAGGGACCAGGGTGTAGCTAGAGTCTCTATTGACTTGTTAGAAATCAGAAGGGTTTCGGCTGCATGTTAACCGGAGAAGAAGACCTGAAGGCACAAGCCTTGCTTTCCCATGTTAAATCTCTAAACATGCTTCCCTGAAGAATCCTAAATAACACTGTTTTTACCTGGCTTCTGGTCTTTGTAGGCAGCCCTCACGAAAGAGAAGTAGTTTTCTCTAAGGAAACACGGTGCTTCCATAGCATGGGTGGGAGCTCCTGCTGTCCTGCTCTAGAGCTACAGGGAAACTTGACGTGAGTCTTTGCCTCAAGCTAAGGCCTGAAAAGCCTTGCTGAAGCGAAAGCGCTTAGCAGTTTCCATTATGTCGTATTCGAAGGTCTGCATTACTTGAACGTTTCTTCACTTTACCAGACACTAGGCACACTCGGGTAGGCACCCTTTTTCGTACAAATACAGTGAGTACCAGCAGTCTCCTTTGCTCTTCTAAGAAACATCCAGACCTAGGAGCCTTTCCCAGTCACTCTATGTAATCAGAGTGTAGGGCAACTCGCAGCACCCTTCCTTAGGAAGCTAGGTGGACTCAGCTCTTCAACAGCTCCAGGGATCTGTTCTCTCATGTCCTACATGCCATGGAAGTCTGCCTCATTGCCCTCTGTGGAGCTTCACAAAGATACACAATCTGCTTCGCCTACCTCTAGGAACTCTTACCCAATGACCCCATACCTACAGGAGAGAGGAGGCTTGCATTCCTACTGGAACCAAATCACCGTTTTTCCTGTTAAAATGCAGGACTTTAAACTAGGCTTCGGCCCAATAGCACTGGTAGAACGTTCCAAGGATGAGGGAGTTCCATATATGCAGAACACTCTGTGAAGAAAAGTTGATTCAGCAAGGGACCAGAGTGTAGCTAGAGTCTCTTTGGACTTTTTAGATAAAAGAAGGTGTCCGGGTGCATGTTCACCAGAAAAGAAGACTTGAATGCCTAAGCCTTGCGTTCCCATTTTAAATCTCTATCCATGCCAGCCTGAGATACCTAAATAACACTGCTTTGACTGGCCTCTATTCACTGTGGGCAGCCCTCGGGAAAGAAAAGGAGTTTCTCTAAGGAAACACGGTGCTTCCCTAGCATGGGTGGGAGTTCCTCCTGTCATGCTCTAGAGCTACAGGGTAACTTGACGTGAGTCCTTGCCTCAAGCTAAGGCCTGAAAAGCCCTGCTGAAGCGAAAGCGCTTAGCATTTTCCATTATGTCGTATTGGAAGTTCTGCTTTACTTGAACGTTTCTTCACTCTACCAGACACTAGGCACCCTAGTGTAGGCACCCTTTTTCCTACAAATACATTGAGTACCAGCAGTCTCCTTTGCTCTTCTAAGTAACATCCAGACTTAGAAGCCTTTCCCAGTCACTCTATGTATTCAGAGTGTAGGACAACTCGCTGCACCCTTCCTTAGGAAGTTAGGTGGACTCAGCTCTTCAACAGCTCCAGGAATTCTGTTCTCTCACGACCTACATGCCATGGAAGTCTGCCTCATTGCCCTCATTGGAGCAACACTAAGAAACACAATCTGCTTCGCCTTCTTCTAGGAACTCTTACCCAAGGACCCCATACCTACAGGAGAAAGCAGGTTGCATTCCTACTGGAATCTAAGCAAAGTTTTTCCTGTTAGACTGCAGGACTTTAGAATAGGTTTAGGCCCGAAGGGTTACCTAGAGCGTTCCAAGAATGAGGGAGTTCGATACATGCAGAAAACCCTGTGAAGAAAAGTTGATTCAGCAAGGGACCAGGGTGTAGCTAGAGTCTCTATTGACTTGTTAGAAATCAGAAGGGTTTCGGCTGCATTTTAACCGGAGAAGAAGACCTGAAGGCACAAGCCTTGCTTTCCCATGTTAAATCTCTAAACATGCTTCCCTGAAGAATCCTAAATAACACTGTTTTTACCTGGCTTCTGGTCTTTGTAGGCAGCCCTCACGAAAGAGAAGTAGTTTTCTCTAAGGAAACACGGTGCTTCCATAGCATGGGTGGGAGCTCCTGCTGTCCTGCTCTAGAGCTACAGGGAAACTTGACGTGAGTCTTTGCCTCAAGCTAAGGCCTGAAAAGCCTTGCTGAAGCGAAAGCGCTTAGCAGTTTCCATTATGTCGTATTCGAAGGTCTGCATTACTTGAACGTTTCTTCACTTTACCAGACACTAGGCACACTCGGGTAGGCACCCTTTTTCGTACAAATACAGTGAGTACCAGCAGTCTCCTTTGCTCTTCTAAGAAACATCCAGACCTAGGAGCCTTTCCCAGTCACTCTATGTAATCAGAGTGTAGGGCAACTCGCAGCACCCTTCCTTAGGAAGCTAGGTGGACTCAGCTCTTCAACAGCTCCAGGGATCTGTTCTCTCATGTCCTACATGCCATGGAAGTCTGCCTCATTGCCCTCTGTGGAGCTTCACAAAGATACACAATCTGCTTCGCCTACCTCTAGGAACTCTTACCCAATGACCCCATACCTACAGGAGAGAGGAGGCTTGCATTCCTACTGGAACCAAATCACCGTTTTTCCTGTTAAAATGCAGGACTTTAAACTAGGCTTCGGCCCAATAGCACTGGTAGAACGTTCCAAGGATGAGGGAGTTCCATATATGCAGAACACTCTGTGAAGAAAAGTTGATTCAGCAAGGGACCAGAGTGTAGCTAGAGTCTCTTTGGACTTTTTAGATAAAAGAAGGTGTCCCGGTGCATGTTCACCAGAAAAGAAGACTTGAATGCCTAAGCCTTGCGTTCCCATTTTAAATCTCTATCCATGCCAGCCTGAGATACCTAAATAACACTGCTTTGACTGGCCTCTATTCACTGTGGGCAGCCCTCGGGAAAGAAAAGGAGTTTCTCTAAGGAAACACGGTGCTTCCCTAGCATGGGTGGGAGTTCCTCCTGTCATGCTCTAGAGCTACAGGGTAACTTGACGTGAGTCCTTGCCTCAAGCTAAGGCCTGAAAAGCCCTGCTGAAGCGAAAGCGCTTAGCATTTTCCATTATGTCGTATTGGAAGTTCTGCTTTACTTGAACGTTTCTTCACTCTACCAGACACTAGGCACCCTAGTGTAGGCACCCTTTTTCCTACAAATACATTGAGTACCAGCAGTCTCCTTTGCTCTTCTAAGTAACATCCAGACTTAGAAGCCTTTCCCAGTCACTCTATGTATTCAGAGTGTAGGACAACTCGCTGCACCCTTCCTTAGGAAGTTAGGTGGACTCAGCTCTTCAACAGCTCCAGGAATTCTGTTCTCTCACGACCTACATGCCATGGAAGTCTGCCTCATTGCCCTCATTGGAGCAACACTAAGAAACACAATCTGCTTCGCCTTCTTCTAGGAACTCTTACCCAAGGACCCCATACCTACAGGAGAAAGCAGGTTGCATTCCTACTGGAATCTAAGCAAAGTTTTTCCTGTTAGACTGCAGGACTTTAGAATAGGTTTAGGCCCGAAGGGTTACCTAGAGCGTTCCAAGAATGAGGGAGTTCGATACATGCAGAAAACCCTGTGAAGAAAAGTTGATTCAGCAAGGGACCAGGGTGTAGCTAGAGTCTCTATTGACTTGTTAGAAATCAGAAGGGTTTCGGCTGCATTTTAACCGGAGAAGAAGACCTGAAGGCACAAGCCTTGCTTTCCCATGTTAAATCTCTAAACATGCTTCCCTGAAGAATCCTAAATAACACTGTTTTTACCTGGCTTCTGGTCTTTGTAGGCAGCCCTCACGAAAGAGAAGTAGTTTTCTCTAAGGAAACACGGTGCTTCCATAGCATGGGTGGGAGCTCCTGCTGTCCTGCTCTAGAGCTACAGGGAAACTTGACGTGAGTCTTTGCCTCAAGCTAAGGCCTGAAAAGCCTTGCTGAAGCGAAAGCGCTTAGCAGTTTCCATTATGTCGTATTCGAAGGTCTGCATTACTTGAACGTTTCTTCACTTTACCAGACACTAGGCACACTCGGGTAGGCACCCTTTTTCGTACAAATACAGTGAGTACCAGCAGTCTCCTTTGCTCTTCTAAGAAACATCCAGACCTAGGAGCCTTTCCCAGTCACTCTATGTAATCAGAGTGTAGGGCAACTCGCAGCACCCTTCCTTAGGAAGCTAGGTGGACTCAGCTCTTCAACAGCTCCAGGGATCTGTTCTCTCATGTCCTACATGCCATGGAAGTCTGCCTCATTGCCCTCTGTGGAGCTTCACAAAGATACACAATCTGCTTCGCCTACCTCTAGGAACTCTTACCCAATGACCCCATACCTACAGGAGAGAGGAGGCTTGCATTCCTACTGGAACCAAATCACCGTTTTTCCTGTTAAAATGCAGGACTTTAAACTAGGCTTCGGCCCAATAGCACTGGTAGAACGTTCCAAGGATGAGGGAGTTCCATATATGCAGAACACTCTGTGAAGAAAAGTTGATTCAGCAAGGGACCAGAGTGTAGCTAGAGTCTCTTTGGACTTTTTAGATAAAAGAAGGTGTCCGGGTGCATGTTCACCAGAAAAGAAGACTTGAATGCCTAAGCCTTGCGTTCCCATTTTAAATCTCTATCCATGCCAGCCTGAGATACCTAAATAACACTGCTTTGACTGGCCTCTATTCACTGTGGGCAGCCCTCGGGAAAGAAAAGGAGTTTCTCTAAGGAAACACGGTGCTTCCCTAGCATGGGTGGGAGTTCCTCCTGTCATGCTCTAGAGCTACAGGGTAACTTGACGTGAGTCCTTGCCTCAAGCTAAGGCCTGAAAAGCCCTGCTGAAGCGAAAGCGCTTAGCATTTTCCATTATGTCGTATTGGAAGTTCTGCTTTACTTGAACGTTTCTTCACTCTACCAGACACTAGGCACCCTAGTGTAGGCACCCTTTTTCCTACAAATACATTGAGTACCAGCAGTCTCCTTTGCTCTTCTAAGTAACATCCAGACTTAGAAGCCTTTCCCAGTCACTCTATGTATTCAGAGTGTAGGACAACTCGCTGCACCCTTCCTTAGGAAGTTAGGTGGACTCAGCTCTTCAACAGCTCCAGGAATTCTGTTCTCTCACGACCTACATGCCATGGAAGTCTGCCTCATTGCCCTCATTGGAGCAACACTAAGAAACACAATCTGCTTCGCCTTCTTCTAGGAACTCTTACCCAAGGACCCCATACCTACAGGAGAAAGCAGGTTGCATTCCTACTGGAATCTAAGCAAAGTTTTTCCTGTTAGACTGCAGGACTTTAGAATAGGTTTAGGCCCGAAGGGTTACCTAGAGCGTTCCAAGAATGAGGGAGTTCGATACATGCAGAAAACCCTGTGAAGAAAAGTTGATTCAGCAAGGGACCAGGGTGTAGCTAGAGTCTCTATTGACTTGTTAGAAATCAGAAGGGTTTCGGCTGCATTTTAACCGGAGAAGAAGACCTGAAGGCACAAGCCTTGCTTTCCCATGTTAAATCTCTAAACATGCTTCCCTGAAGAATCCTAAATAACACTGTTTTTACCTGGCTTCTGGTCTTTGTAGGCAGCCCTCACGAAAGAGAAGTAGTTTTCTCTAAGGAAACACGGTGCTTCCATAGCATGGGTGGGAGCTCCTGCTGTCCTGCTCTAGAGCTACAGGGAAACTTGACGTGAGTCTTTGCCTCAAGCTAAGGCCTGAAAAGCCTTGCTGAAGCGAAAGCGCTTAGCAGTTTCCATTATGTCGTATTCGAAGGTCTGCATTACTTGAACGTTTCTTCACTTTACCAGACACTAGGCACACTCGGGTAGGCACCCTTTTTCGTACAAATACAGTGAGTACCAGCAGTCTCCTTTGCTCTTCTAAGAAACATCCAGACCTAGGAGCCTTTCCCAGTCACTCTATGTAATCAGAGTGTAGGGCAACTCGCAGCACCCTTCCTTAGGAAGCTAGGTGGACTCAGCTCTTCAACAGCTCCAGGGATCTGTTCTCTCATGTCCTACATGCCATGGAAGTCTGCCTCATTGCCCTCTGTGGAGCTTCACAAAGATACACAATCTGCTTCGCCTACCTCTAGGAACTCTTACCCAATGACCCCATACCTACAGGAGAGAGGAGGCTTGCATTCCTACTGGAACCAAATCACCGTTTTTCCTGTTAAAATGCAGGACTTTAAACTAGGCTTCGGCCCAATAGCACTGGTAGAACGTTCCAAGGATGAGGGAGTTCCATATATGCAGAACACTCTGTGAAGAAAAGTTGATTCAGCAAGGGACCAGAGTGTAGCTAGAGTCTCTTTGGACTTTTTAGATAAAAGAAGGTGTCCCGGTGCATGTTCACCAGAAAAGAAGACTTGAATGCCTAAGCCTTGCGTTCCCATTTTAAATCTCTATCCATGCCAGCCTGAGATACCTAAATAACACTGCTTTGACTGGCCTCTATTCACTGTGGGCAGCCCTCGGGAAAGAAAAGGAGTTTCTCTAAGGAAACACGGTGCTTCCCTAGCATGGGTGGGAGTTCCTCCTGTCATGCTCTAGAGCTACAGGGTAACTTGACGTGAGTCCTTGCCTCAAGCTAAGGCCTGAAAAGCCCTGCTGAAGCGAAAGCGCTTAGCATTTTCCATTATGTCGTATTGGAAGTTCTGCTTTACTTGAACGTTTCTTCACTCTACCAGACACTAGGCACCCTAGTGTAGGCACCCTTTTTCCTACAAATACATTGAGTACCAGCAGTCTCCTTTGCTCTTCTAAGTAACATCCAGACTTAGAAGCCTTTCCCAGTCACTCTATGTATTCAGAGTGTAGGACAACTCGCTGCACCCTTCCTTAGGAAGTTAGGTGGACTCAGCTCTTCAACAGCTCCAGGAATTCTGTTCTCTCACGACCTACATGCCATGGAAGTCTGCCTCATTGCCCTCATTGGAGCAACACTAAGAAACACAATCTGCTTCGCCTTCTTCTAGGAACTCTTACCCAAGGACCCCATACCTACAGGAGAAAGCAGGTTGCATTCCTACTGGAATCTAAGCAAAGTTTTTCCTGTTAGACTGCAGGACTTTAGAATAGGTTTAGGCCCGAAGGGTTACCTAGAGCGTTCCAAGAATGAGGGAGTTCGATACATGCAGAAAACCCTGTGAAGAAAAGTTGATTCAGCAAGGGACCAGGGTGTAGCTAGAGTCTCTATTGACTTGTTAGAAATCAGAAGGGTTTCGGCTGCATTTTAACCGGAGAAGAAGACCTGAAGGCACAAGCCTTGCTTTCCCATGTTAAATCTCTAAACATGCTTCCCTGAAGAATCCTAAATAACACTGTTTTTACCTGGCTTCTGGTCTTTGTAGGCAGCCCTCACGAAAGAGAAGTAGTTTTCTCTAAGGAAACACGGTGCTTCCATAGCATGGGTGGGAGCTCCTGCTGTCCTGCTCTAGAGCTACAGGGAAACTTGACGTGAGTCTTTGCCTCAAGCTAAGGCCTGAAAAGCCTTGCTGAAGCGAAAGCGCTTAGCAGTTTCCATTATGTCGTATTCGAAGGTCTGCATTACTTGAACGTTTCTTCACTTTACCAGACACTAGGCACACTCGGGTAGGCACCCTTTTTCGTACAAATACAGTGAGTACCAGCAGTCTCCTTTGCTCTTCTAAGAAACATCCAGACCTAGGAGCCTTTCCCAGTCACTCTATGTAATCAGAGTGTAGGGCAACTCGCAGCACCCTTCCTTAGGAAGCTAGGTGGACTCAGCTCTTCAACAGCTCCAGGGATCTGTTCTCTCATGTCCTACATGCCATGGAAGTCTGCCTCATTGCCCTCTGTGGAGCTTCACAAAGATACACAATCTGCTTCGCCTACCTCTAGGAACTCTTACCCAATGACCCCATACCTACAGGAGAGAGGAGGCTTGCATTCCTACTGGAACCAAATCACCGTTTTTCCTGTTAAAATGCAGGACTTTAAACTAGGCTTCGGCCCAATAGCACTGGTAGAACGTTCCAAGGATGAGGGAGTTCCATATATGCAGAACACTCTGTGAAGAAAAGTTGATTCAGCAAGGGACCAGAGTGTAGCTAGAGTCTCTTTGGACTTTTTAGATAAAAGAAGGTGTCCGGGTGCATGTTCACCAGAAAAGAAGACTTGAATGCCTAAGCCTTGCGTTCCCATTTTAAATCTCTATCCATGCCAGCCTGAGATACCTAAATAACACTGCTTTGACTGGCCTCTATTCACTGTGGGCAGCCCTCGGGAAAGAAAAGGAGTTTCTCTAAGGAAACACGGTGCTTCCCTAGCATGGGTGGGAGTTCCTCCTGTCATGCTCTAGAGCTACAGGGTAACTTGACGTGAGTCCTTGCCTCAAGCTAAGGCCTGAAAAGCCCTGCTGAAGCGAAAGCGCTTAGCATTTTCCATTTTGTCGTATTGGAAGTTCTGCTTTACTTGAACGTTTCTTCACTCTACCAGACACTAGGCACCCTAGTGTAGGCACCCTTTTTCCTACAAATACATTGAGTACCAGCAGTCTCCTTTGCTCTTCTAAGTAACATCCAGACTTAGAAGCCTTTCCCAGTCACTCTATGTATTCAGAGTGTAGGACAACTCGCTGCACCCTTCCTTAGGAAGTTAGGTGGACTCAGCTCTTCAACAGCTCCAGGAATTCTGTTCTCTCACGACCTACATGCCATGGAAGTCTGCCTCATTGCCCTCATTGGAGCAACACTAAGAAACACAATCTGCTTCGCCTTCTTCTAGGAACTCTTACCCAAGGACCCCATACCTACAGGAGAAAGCAGGTTGCATTCCTACTGGAATCTAAGCAAAGTTTTTCCTGTTAGACTGCAGGACTTTAGAATAGGTTTAGGCCCGAAGGGTTACCTAGAGCGTTCCAAGAATGAGGGAGTTCGATACATGCAGAAAACCCTGTGAAGAAAAGTTGATTCAGCAAGGGACCAGGGTGTAGCTAGAGTCTGTATTGACTTGTTAGAAATCAGAAGGGTTTCGGCTGCATTTTAACCGGAGAAGAAGACCTGAAGGCACAAGCCTTGCTTTCCCATGTTAAATCTCTAAACATGCTTCCCTGAAGAATCCTAAATAACACTGTTTTTACCTGGCTTCTGGTCTTTGTAGGCAGCCCTCACGAAAGAGAAGTAGTTTTCTCTAAGGAAACACGGTGCTTCCATAGCATGGGTGGGAGCTCCTGCTGTCCTGCTCTAGAGCTACAGGGAAACTTGACGTGAGTCTTTGCCTCAAGCTAAGGCCTGAAAAGCCTTGCTGAAGCGAAAGCGCTTAGCAGTTTCCATTATGTCGTATTCGAAGGTCTGCATTACTTGAACGTTTCTTCACTTTACCAGACACTAGGCACACTCGGGTAGGCACCCTTTTTCGTACAAATACAGTGAGTACCAGCAGTCTCCTTTGCTCTTCTAAGAAACATCCAGACCTAGGAGCCTTTCCCAGTCACTCTATGTAATCAGAGTGTAGGGCAACTCGCAGCACCCTTCCTTAGGAAGCTAGGTGGACTCAGCTCTTCAACAGCTCCAGGGATCTGTTCTCTCATGTCCTACATGCCATGGAAGTCTGCCTCATTGCCCTCTGTGGAGCTTCACAAAGATACACAATCTGCTTCGCCTACCTCTAGGAACTCTTACCCAATGACCCCATACCTACAGGAGAGAGGAGGCTTGCATTCCTACTGGAACCAAATCACCGTTTTTCCTGTTAAAATGCAGGACTTTAAACTAGGCTTCGGCCCAATAGCACTGGTAGAACGTTCCAAGGATGAGGGAGTTCCATATATGCAGAACACTCTGTGAAGAAAAGTTGATTCAGCAAGGGACCAGAGTGTAGCTAGAGTCTCTTTGGACTTTTTAGATAAAAGAAGGTGTCCGGGTGCATGTTCACCAGAAAAGAAGACTTGAATGCCTAAGCCTTGCGTTCCCATTTTAAATCTCTATCCATGCCAGCCTGAGATACCTAAATAACACTGCTTTGACTGGCCTCTATTCACTGTGGGCAGCCCTTGGGAAAGAAAAGGAGTTTCTCTAAGGAAACACGGTGCTTCCCTAGCATGGGTGGGAGTTCCTCCTGTCATGCTCTAGAGCTACAGGGTAACTTGACGTGAGTCCTTGCCTCAAGCTAAGGCCTGAAAAGCCCTGCTGAAGCGAAAGCGCTTAGCATTTTCCATTATGTCGTATTGGAAGTTCTGCTTTACTTGAACGTTTCTTCACTCTACCAGACACTAGGCACCCTAGTGTAGGCACCCTTTTTCCTACAAATACATTGAGTACCAGCAGTCTCCTTTGCTCTTCTAAGTAACATCCAGACTTAGAAGCCTTTCCCAGTCACTCTATGTATTCAGAGTGTAGGACAACTCGCTGCACCCTTCCTTAGGAAGTTAGGTGGACTCAGCTCTTCAACAGCTCCAGGAATTCTGTTCTCTCACGACCTACATGCCATGGAAGTCTGCCTCATTGCCCTCATTGGAGCAACACTAAGAAACACAATCTGCTTCGCCTTCTTCTAGGAACTCTTACCCAAGGACCCCATACCTACAGGAGAAAGCAGGTTGCATTCCTACTGGAATCTAAGCAAAGTTTTTCCTGTTAGACTGCAGGACTTTAGAATAGGTTTAGGCCCGAAGGGTTACCTAGAGCGTTCCAAGAATGAGGGAGTTCGATACATGCAGAAAACCCTGTGAAGAAAAGTTGATTCAGCAAGGGACCAGGGTGTAGCTAGAGTCTCTATTGACTTGTTAGAAATCAGAAGGGTTTCGGCTGCATGTTAACCGGAGAAGAAGACCTGAAGGCACAAGCCTTGCTTTCCCATGTTAAATCTCTAAACATGCTTCCCTGAAGAATCCTAAATAACACTGTTTTTACCTGGCTTCTGGTCTTTGTAGGCAGCCCTCACGAAAGAGAAGTAGTTTTCTCTAAGGAAACACGGTGCTTCCATAGCATGGGTGGGAGCTCCTGCTGTCCTGCTCTAGAGCTACAGGGAAACTTGACGTGAGTCTTTGCCTCAAGCTAAGGCCTGAAAAGCCTTGCTGAAGCGAAAGCGCTTAGCAGTTTCCATTATGTCGTATTCGAAGGTCTGCATTACTTGAACGTTTCTTCACTTTACCAGACACTAGGCACACTCGGGTAGGCACCCTTTTTCGTACAAATACAGTGAGTACCAGCAGTCTCCTTTGCTCTTCTAAGAAACATCCAGACCTAGGAGCCTTTCCCAGTCACTCTATGTAATCAGAGTGTAGGGCAACTCGCAGCACCCTTCCTTAGGAAGCTAGGTGGACTCAGCTCTTCAACAGCTCCAGGGATCTGTTCTCTCATGTCCTACATGCCATGGAAGTCTGCCTCATTGCCCTCTGTGGAGCTTCACAAAGATACACAATCTGCTTCGCCTACCTCTAGGAACTCTTACCCAATGACCCCATACCTACAGGAGAGAGGAGGCTTGCATTCCTACTGGAACCAAATCACCGTTTTTCCTGTTAAAATGCAGGACTTTAAACTAGGCTTCGGCCCAATAGCACTGGTAGAACGTTCCAAGGATGAGGGAGTTCCATATATGCAGAACACTCTGTGAAGAAAAGTTGATTCAGCAAGGGACCAGAGTGTAGCTAGAGTCTCTTTGGACTTTTTAGATTAAAGAAGGTGTCCGGGTGCATGTTCACCAGAAAAGAAGACTTGAATGCCTAAGCCTTGCGTTCCCATTTTAAATCTCTATCCATGTCAGCCTGAGATACCTAAATAACACTGCTTTGACTGGCCTCTATTCACTGTGGGCAGCCCTCGGGAAAGAAAAGGAGTTTCTCTAAGGAAACACGGTGCTTCCCTAGCATGGGTGGGAGTTCCTCCTGTCATGCTCTAGAGCTACAGGGTAACTTGACGTGAGTCCTTGCCTCAAGCTAAGGCCTGAAAAGCCCTGCTGAAGCGAAAGCGCTTAGCATTTTCCATTATGTCGTATTGGAAGTTCTGCTTTACTTGAACGTTTCTTCACTCTACCAGACACTAGGCACCCTAGTGTAGGCACCCTTTTTCCTACAAATACATTGAGTACCAGCAGTCTCCTTTGCTCTTCTAAGTAACATCCAGACTTAGAAGCCTTTCCCAGTCACTCTATGTATTCAGAGTGTAGGACAACTCGCTGCACCCTTCCTTAGGAAGTTAGGTGGACTCAGCTCTTCAACAGCTCCAGGAATTCTGTTCTCTCACGACCTACATGCCATGGAAGTCTGCCTCATTGCCCTCATTGGAGCAACACTAAGAAACACAATCTGCTTCGCCTTCTTCTAGGAACTCTTACCCAAGGACCCCATACCTACAGGAGAAAGCAGGTTGCATTCCTACTGGAATCTAAGCAAAGTTTTTCCTGTTAGACTGCAGGACTTTAGAATAGGTTTAGGCCCGAAGGGTTACCTAGAGCGTTCCAAGAATGAGGGAGTTCGATACATGCAGAAAACCCTGTGAAGAAAAGTTGATTCAGCAAGGGACCAGGGTGTAGCTAGAGTCTCTATTGACTTGTTAGAAATCAGAAGGGTTTCGGCTGCATGTTAACCGGAGAAGAAGACCTGAAGGCACAAGCCTTGCTTTCCCATGTTAAATCTCTAAACATGCTTCCCTGAAGAAGCCTAAATAACACTGTTTTTACCTGGCTTCTGGTCTTTGTAGGCAGCCCTCACGAAAGAGAAGTAGTTTTCTCTAAGGAAACACGGTGCTTCCATAGCATGGGTGGGAGCTCCTGCTGTCCTGCTCTAGAGCTACAGGGAAACTTGACGTGAGTCTTTGCCTCAAGCTAAGGCCTGAAAAGCCTTGCTGAAGCGAAAGCGCTTAGCAGTTTCCATTATGTCGTATTCGAAGGTCTGCATTACTTGAACGTTTCTTCACTTTACCAGACACTAGGCACACTCGGGTAGGCACCCTTTTTCGTACAAATACAGTGAGTACCAGCAGTCTCCTTTGCTCTTCTAAGAAACATCCAGACCTAGGAGCCTTTCCCAGTCACTCTATGTAATCAGAGTGTAGGGCAACTCGCAGCACCCTTCCTTAGGAAGCTAGGTGGACTCAGCTCTTCAACAGCTCCAGGGATCTGTTCTCTCATGTCCTACATGCCATGGAAGTCTGCCTCATTGCCCTCTGTGGAGCTTCACAAAGATACACAATCTGCTTCGCCTACCTCTAGGAACTCTTACCCAATGACCCCATACCTACAGGAGAGAGGAGGCTTGCATTCCTACTGGAACCAAATCACCGTTTTTCCTGTTAAAATGCAGGACTTTAAACTAGGCTTCGGCCCAATAGCACTGGTAGAACGTTCCAAGGATGAGGGAGTTCCATATATGCAGAACACTCTGTGAAGAAAAGTTGATTCAGCAAGGGACCAGAGTGTAGCTAGAGTCTCTTTGGACTTTTTAGATTAAAGAAGGTGTCCGGGTGCATGTTCACCAGAAAAGAAGACTTGAATGCCTAAGCCTTGCGTTCCCATTTTAAATCTCTATCCATGTCAGCCTGAGATACCTAAATAACACTGCTTTGACTGGCCTCTATTCACTGTGGGCAGCCCTCGGGAAAGAAAAGGAGTTTCTCTAAGGAAACACGGTGCTTCCCTAGCATGGGTGGGAGTTCCTCCTGTCATGCTCTAGAGCTACAGGGTAACTTGACGTGAGTCCTTGCCTCAAGCTAAGGCCTGAAAAGCCCTGCTGAAGCGAAAGCGCTTAGCATTTTCCATTATGTCGTATTGGAAGTTCTGCTTTACTTGAACGTTTCTTCACTCTACCAGACACTAGGCACCCTAGTGTAGGCACCCTTTTTCCTACAAATACATTGAGTACCAGCAGTCTCCTTTGCTCTTCTAAGTAACATCCAGACTTAGAAGCCTTTCCCAGTCACTCTATGTATTCAGAGTGTAGGACAACTCGCTGCACCCTTCCTTAGGAAGTTAGGTGGACTCAGCTCTTCAACAGCTCCAGGAATTCTGTTCTCTCACGACCTACATGCCATGGAAGTCTGCCTCATTGCCCTCATTGGAGCAACACTAAGAAACACAATCTGCTTCGCCTTCTTCTAGGAACTCTTACCCAAGGACCCCATACCTACAGGAGAAAGCAGGTTGCATTCCTACTGGAATCTAAGCAAAGTTTTTCCTGTTACACTGCAGGACTTTAGAATAGGTTTAGGCCCGAAGGGTTACCTAGAGCGTTCCAAGAATGAGGGAGTTCGATACATGCAGAAAACCCTGTGAAGAAAAGTTGATTCAGCAAGGGACCAGGGTGTAGCTAGAGTCTCTATTGACTTGTTAGAAATCAGAAGGGTTTCGGCTGCATGTTAACCGGAGAAGAAGACCTGAAGGCACAAGCCTTGCTTTCCCATGTTAAATCTCTAAACATGCTTCCCTGAAGAATCCTAAATAACACTGTTTTTACCTGGCTTCTGGTCTTTGTAGGCAGCCCTCACGAAAGAGAAGTAGTTTTCTCTAAGGAAACACGGTGCTTCCATAGCATGGGTGGGAGCTCCTGCTGTCCTGCTCTAGAGCTACAGGGAAACTTGACGTGAGTCTTTGCCTCAAGCTAAGGCCTGAAAAGCCTTGCTGAAGCGAAAGCGCTTAGCAGTTTCCATTATGTCGTATTCGAAGGTCTGCATTACTTGAACGTTTCTTCACTTTACCAGACACTAGGCACACTCGGGTAGGCACCCTTTTTCGTACAAATACAGTGAGTACCAGCAGTCTCCTTTGCTCTTCTAAGAAACATCCAGACCTAGGAGCCTTTCCCAGTCACTCTATGTAATCAGAGTGTAGGGCAACTCGCAGCACCCTTCCTTAGGAAGCTAGGTGGACTCAGCTCTTCAACAGCTCCAGGGATCTGTTCTCTCATGTCCTACATGCCATGGAAGTCTGCCTCATTGCCCTCTGTGGAGCTTCACAAAGATACACAATCTGCTTCGCCTACCTCTAGGAACTCTTACCCAATGACCCCATACCTACAGGAGAGAGGAGGCTTGCATTCCTACTGGAACCAAATCACCGTTTTTCCTGTTAAAATGCAGGACTTTAAACTAGGCTTCGGCCCAATAGCACTGGTAGAACGTTCCAAGGATGAGGGAGTTCCATATATGCAGAACACTCTGTGAAGAAAAGTTGATTCAGCAAGGGACCAGAGTGTAGCTAGAGTCTCTTTGGACTTTTTAGATTAAAGAAGGTGTCCGGGTGCATGTTCACCAGAAAAGAAGACTTGAATGCCTAAGCCTTGCGTTCCCATTTTAAATCTCTATCCATGCCAGCCTGAGATACCTAAATAACACTGCTTTGACTGGCCTCTATTCACTGTGGGCAGCCCTCGGGAAAGAAAAGGAGTTTCTCTAAGGAAACACGGTGCTTCCCTAGCATGGGTGGGAGTTCCTCCTGTCATGCTCTAGAGCTACAGGGTAACTTGACGTGAGTCCTTGCCTCAAGCTAAGGCCTGAAAAGCCCTGCTGAAGCGAAAGCGCTTAGCATTTTCCATTATGTCGTATTGGAAGTTCTGCTTTACTTGAACGTTTCTTCACTCTACCAGACACTAGGCACCCTAGTGTAGGCACCCTTTTTCCTACAAATACATTGAGTACCAGCAGTCTCCTTTGCTCTTCTAAGTAACATCCAGACTTAGAAGCCTTTCCCAGTCACTCTATGTATTCAGAGTGTAGGACAACTCGCTGCACCCTTCCTTAGGAAGTTAGGTGGACTCAGCTCTTCAACAGCTCCAGGAATTCTGTTCTCTCACGACCTACATGCCATGGAAGTCTGCCTCATTGCCCTCATTGGAGCAACACTAAGAAACACAATCTGCTTCGCCTTCTTCTAGGAACTCTTACCCAAGGACCCCATACCTACAGGAGAAAGCAGGTTGCATTCCTACTGGAATCTAAGCAAAGTTTTTCCTGTTAGACTGCAGGACTTTAGAATAGGTTTAGGCCCGAAGGGTTACCTAGAGCGTTCCAAGAATGAGGGAGTTCGATACATGCAGAAAACCCTGTGAAGAAAAGTTGATTCAGCAAGGGACCAGGGTGTAGCTAGAGTCTCTATTGACTTGTTAGAAATCAGAAGGGTTTCGGCTGCATGTTAACCGGAGAAGAAGACCTGAAGGCACAAGCCTTGCTTTCCCATGTTAAATCTCTAAACATGCTTCCCTGAAGAATCCTAAATAACACTGTTTTTACCTGGCTTCTGGTCTTTGTAGGCAGCCCTCACGAAAGAGAAGTAGTTTTCTCTAAGGAAACACGGTGCTTCCATAGCATGGGTGGGAGCTCCTGCTGTCCTGCTCTAGAGCTACAGGGAAACTTGACGTGAGTCTTTGCCTCAAGCTAAGGCCTGAAAAGCCTTGCTGAAGCGAAAGCGCTTAGCAGTTTCCATTATGTCGTATTCGAAGGTCTGCATTACTTGAACGTTTCTTCACTTTACCAGACACTAGGCACACTCGGGTAGGCACCCTTTTTCGTACAAATACAGTGAGTACCAGCAGTCTCCTTTGCTCTTCTAAGAAACATCCAGACCTAGGAGCCTTTCCCAGTCACTCTATGTAATCAGAGTGTAGGGCAACTCGCAGCACCCTTCCTTAGGAAGCTAGGTGGACTCAGCTCTTCAACAGCTCCAGGGATCTGTTCTCTCATGTCCTACATGCCATGGAAGTCTGCCTCATTGCCCTCTGTGGAGCTTCACAAAGATACACAATCTGCTTCGCCTACCTCTAGGAACTCTTACCCAATGACCCCATACCTACAGGAGAGAGGAGGCTTGCATTCCTACTGGAACCAAATCACCGTTTTTCCTGTTAAAATGCAGGACTTTAAACTAGGCTTCGGCCCAATAGCACTGGTAGAACGTTCCAAGGATGAGGGAGTTCCATATATGCAGAACACTCTGTGAAGAAAAGTTGATTCAGCAAGGGACCAGAGTGTAGCTAGAGTCTCTTTGGACTTTTTAGATTAAAGAAGGTGTCCGGGTGCATGTTCACCAGAAAAGAAGACTTGAATGCCTAAGCCTTGCGTTCCCATTTTAAATCTCTATCCATGCCAGCCTGAGATACCTAAATAACACTGCTTTGACTGGCCTCTATTCACTGTGGGCAGCCCTCGGGAAAGAAAAGGAGTTTCTCTAAGGAAACACGGTGCTTCCCTAGCATGGGTGGGAGTTCCTCCTGTCATGCTCTAGAGCTACAGGGTAACTTGACGTGAGTCCTTGCCTCAAGCTAAGGCCTGAAAAGCCCTGCTGAAGCGAAAGCGCTTAGCATTTTCCATTATGTCGTATTGGAAGTTCTGCTTTACTTGAACGTTTCTTCACTCTACCAGACACTAGGCACCCTAGTGTAGGCACCCTTTTTCCTACAAATACATTGAGTACCAGCAGTCTCCTTTGCTCTTCTAAGTAACATCCAGACTTAGAAGCCTTTCCCAGTCACTCTATGTATTCAGAGTGTAGGACAACTCGCTGCACCCTTCCTTAGGAAGTTAGGTGGACTCAGCTCTTCAACAGCTCCAGGAATTCTGTTCTCTCACGACCTACATGCCATGGAAGTCTGCCTCATTGCCCTCATTGGAGCAACACTAAGAAACACAATCTGCTTCGCCTTCTTCTAGGAACTCTTACCCAAGGACCCCATACCTACAGGAGAAAGCAGGTTGCATTCCTACTGGAATCTAAGCAAAGTTTTTCCTGTTAGACTGCAGGACTTTAGAATAGGTTTAGGCCCGAAGGGTTACCTAGAGCGTTCCAAGAATGAGGGAGTTCGATACATGCAGAAAACCCTGTGAAGAAAAGTTGATTCAGCAAGGGACCAGGGTGTAGCTAGAGTCTCTATTGACTTGTTAGAAATCAGAAGGGTTTCGGCTGCATGTTAACCGGAGAAGAAGACCTGAAGGCACAAGCCTTGCTTTCCCATGTTAAATCTCTAAACATGCTTCCCTGAAGAATCCTAAATAACACTGTTTTTACCTGGCTTCTGGTCTTTGTAGGCAGCCCTCACGAAAGAGAAGTAGTTTTCTCTAAGGAAACACGGTGCTTCCATAGCATGGGTGGGAGCTCCTGCTGTCCTGCTCTAGAGCTACAGGGAAACTTGACGTGAGTCTTTGCCTCAAGCTAAGGCCTGAAAAGCCTTGCTGAAGCGAAAGCGCTTAGCAGTTTCCATTATGTCGTATTCGAAGGTCTGCATTACTTGAACGTTTCTTCACTTTACCAGACACTAGGCACACTCGGGTAGGCACCCTTTTTCGTACAAATACAGTGAGTACCAGCAGTCTCCTTTGCTCTTCTAAGAAACATCCAGACCTAGGAGCCTTTCCCAGTCACTCTATGTAATCAGAGTGTAGGGCAACTCGCAGCACCCTTCCTTAGGAAGCTAGGTGGACTCAGCTCTTCAACAGCTCCAGGGATCTGTTCTCTCATGTCCTACATGCCATGGAAGTCTGCCTCATTGCCCTCTGTGGAGCTTCACAAAGATACACAATCTGCTTCGCCTACCTCTAGGAACTCTTACCCAATGACCCCATACCTACAGGAGAGAGGAGGCTTGCATTCCTACTGGAACCAAATCACCGTTTTTCCTGTTAAAATGCAGGACTTTAAACTAGGCTTCGGCCCAATAGCACTGGTAGAACGTTCCAAGGATGAGGGAGTTCCATATATGCAGAACACTCTGTGAAGAAAAGTTGATTCAGCAAGGGACCAGAGTGTAGCTAGAGTCTCTTTGGACTTTTTAGATAAAAGAAGGTGTCCGGGTGCATGTTCACCAGAAAAGAAGACTTGAATGCCTAAGCCTTGCGTTCCCATTTTAAATCTCTATCCATGCCAGCCTGAGATACCTAAATAACACTGCTTTGACTGGCCTCTATTCACTGTGGGCAGCCCTCTGGAAAGAAAAGGAGTTTCTCTAAGGAAACACGGTGCTTCCCTAGCATGGGTGGGAGTTCCTCCTGTCATGCTCTAGAGCTACAGGGTAACTTGACGTGAGTCCTTGCCTCAAGCTAAGGCCTGAAAAGCCCTGCTGAAGCGAAAGCGCTTAGCATTTTCCATTATGTCGTATTGGAAGTTCTGCTTTACTTGAACGTTTCTTCACTCTACCAGACACTAGGCACCCTAGTGTAGGCACCCTTTTTCCTACAAATACATTGAGTACCAGCAGTCTCCTTTGCTCTTCTAAGTAACATCCAGACTTAGAAGCCTTTCCCAGTCACTCTATGTACTCAGAGTGTAGGACAACTCGCTGCACCCTTCCTTAGGAAGTTAGGTGGACTCAGCTCTTCAACAGCTCCAGGAATTCTGTTCTCTCACGACCTACATGCCATGGAAGTCTGCCTCATTGCCCTCATTGGAGCAACACTAAGAAACACAATCTGCTTCGCCTTCTTCTAGGAACTCTTACCCAAGGACCCCATACCTACAGGAGAAAGCAGGTTGCATTCCTACTGGAATCTAAGCAAAGTTTTTCCTGTTAGACTGCAGGACTTTAGAATAGGTTTAGGCCCGAAGGGTTACCTAGAGCGTTCCAAGAATGAGGGAGTTCGATACATGCAGAAAACCCTGTGAAGAAAAGTTGATTCAGCAAGGGACCAGGGTGTAGCTAGAGTCTCTATTGACTTGTTAGAAATCAGAAGGGTTTCGGCTGCATGTTAACCGGAGAAGAAGACCTGAAGGCACAAGCCTTGCTTTCCCATGTTAAATCTCTAAACATGCTTCCCTGAAGAATCCTAAATAACACTGTTTTTACCTGGCTTCTGGTCTTTGTAGGCAGCCCTCACGAAAGAGAAGTAGTTTTCTCTAAGGAAACACGGTGCTTCCATAGCATGGGTGGGAGCTCCTGCTGTCCTGCTCTAGAGCTACAGGGAAACTTGACGTGAGTCTTTGCCTCGAGCTAAGGCCTGAAAAGCCTTGCTGAAGCGAAAGCGCTTAGCAGTTTCCATTATGTCGTATTCGAAGGTCTGAATTACTTGAACGTTTCTTCACTTTACCAGACACTAGGCACACTCGGGTAGGCACCCTTTTTCGTACAAATACAGTGAGTACCAGCAGTCTCCTTTGCTCTTCTAAGAAACATCCAGACCTAGGAGCCTTTCCCAGTCACTCTATGTAATCAGAGTGTAGGGCAACTCGCAGCACCCTTCCTTAGGAAGCTAGGTGGACTCAGCTCTTCAACAGCTCCAGGGATCTGTTCTCTCATGTCCTACATGCCATGGAAGTCTGCCTCATTGCCCTCTGTGGAGCTTCACAAAGATACACAATCTGCTTCGCCTACCTCTAGGAACTCTTACCCAATGACCCCATACCTACAGGAGAGAGGAGGCTTGCATTCCTACTGGAATCTAAGCAAAGTTGTTCCTGTTGCACTGCAGGACTTTAGAATAGGTTTAGGCCCGAAGGGTTACCTAGAGCGTTCCAAGAATGAGGGAGTTCGATACATGCAGAAAACCCTGTGAAGAAAAGTTGATTCAGCAAGGGACCAGAGTGTAGCTAGAGTCTCTTTGGACTTTTTAGATAAAAGAAGGTGTCCGGGTGCATGTTCACCAGAAAAGAAGACTTGAATGCCTAAGCCTTGCGTTCCCATTTTAAATCTCTATCCATGCCAGCCTGAGATACCTAAATAACACTGCTTTGACTGACCTCTATTCACTGTGGGCAGCCCTCTGGAAAGAAAAGGAGTTTCTCTAAGGAAACACGGTGCTTCCCTAGCATGGGTGGGAGTTCCTCCTGTCATGCTCTAGAGCTACAGGGTAACTTGACGTGAGTCCTTGCCTCAAGCTAATGCCTGAAAAGCCCTGCTGAAGCGAAAGCGCTTAGCATTTTCCATTATGTCGTATTGGAAGTTCTGCTTTACTTGAACGTTTCTTCACTCTACCAGACACTAGGCACCCTAGTGTAGGCACCCTTTTTCCTACAAATACATTGAGTACCAGCAGTCTCCTTTGCTCTTCTAAGTAACATCCAGACTTAGAAGCCTTTCCCAGTCACTCTATGTATTCAGAGTGTAGGACAACTCGCTGCACCCTTCCTTAGGAAGTTAGGTGGACTCAGCTCTTCAACAGCTCCAGGAATTCTGTTCTCTCACGACCTACATGCCATGGAAGTCTGCCTCATTGCCCTCATTGGAGCAACACTAAGAAACACAATCTGCTTCGCCTTCTTCTAGGAACTCTTACCCAAGGACCCCATACCTACAGGAGAAAGCAGGTTGCATTCCTACTGGAATCTAAGCAAAGTTTTTCCTGTTAGACTGCAGGACTTTAGAATAGGTTTAGGCCCGAAGGGTTACCTAGAGCGTTCCAAGAATGAGGGAGTTCGATACATGCAGAAAACCCTGTGAAGAAAAGTTGATTCAGCAAGGGACCAGGGTGTAGCTAGAGTCTCTAATGACTTGTTAGAAATCAGAAGGGTTTCGGCTGCATTTTAACCGGAGAAGAAGACCTGAAGGCACAAGCCTTGCTTTCCCATGTTAAATCTCTAAACATGCTTCCCTGAAGAATCCTAAATAACACTGTTTTTACCTGGCTTCTGGTCTTTGTAGGCAGCCCTCACGAAAGAGAAGTAGTTTTCTCTAAGGAAACACGGTGCTTCCATAGCATGGGTGGGAGCTCCTGCTGTCCTGCTCTAGAGCTACAGGGAAACTTGACGTGAGTCTTTGCCTCAAGCTAAGGCCTGAAAAGCCTTGCTGAAGCGAAAGCGCTTAGCAGTTTCCATTATGTCGTATTCGAAGGTCTGCATTACTTGAACGTTTCTTCACTTTACCAGACACTAGGCACACTCGGGTAGGCACCCTTTTTCGTACAAATACAGTGAGTACCAGCAGTCTCCTTTGCTCTTCTAAGAAACATCCAGACCTAGGAGCCTTTCCCAGTCACTCTATGTAATCAGAGTGTAGGGCAACTCGCAGCACCCTTCCTTAGGAAGCTAGGTGGACTCAGCTCTTCAACAGCTCCAGGGATCTGTTCTCTCATGTCCTACATGCCATGGAAGTCTGCCTCATTGCCCTCTGTGGAGCTTCACAAAGATACACAATCTGCTTCGCCTACCTCTAGGAACTCTTACCCAATGACCCCATACCTACAGGAGAGAGGAGGCTTGCATTCCTACTGGAACCAAATCACCGTTTTTCCTGTTAAAATGCAGGACTTTAAACTAGGCTTCGGCCCAATAGCACTGGTAGAACGTTCCAAGGATGAGGGAGTTCCATATATGCAGAACACTCTGTGAAGAAAAGTTGATTCAGCAAGGGACCAGAGTGTAGCTAGAGTCTCTTTGGACTTTTTAGATAAAAGAAGGTGTCCGGGTGCATGTTCACCAGAAAAGAAGACTTGAATGCCTAAGCCTTGCGTTCCCATTTTAAATCTCTATCCATGCCAGCCTGAGATACCTAAATAACACTGCTTTGACTGGCCTCTATTCACTGTGGGCAGCCCTCTGGAAAGAAAAGGAGTTTCTCTAAGGAAACACGGTGCTTCCCTAGCATGGGTGGGAGTTCCTCCTGTCATGCTCTAGAGCTACAGGGTAACTTGACGTGAGTCCTTGCCTCAAGCTAAGGCCTGAAAAGCCCTGCTGAAGCGAAAGCGCTTAGCATTTTCCATTATGTCGTATTGGAAGTTCTGCTTTACTTGAACGTTTCTTCACTCTACCAGACACTAGGCACCCTAGTGTAGGCACCCTTTTTCCTACAAATACATTGAGTACCAGCAGTCTCCTTTGCTCTTCTAAGTAACATCCAGACTTAGAAGCCTTTCCCAGTCACTCTATGTATTCAGAGTGTAGGACAACTCGCTGCACCCTTCCTTAGGAAGTTAGGTGGACTCAGCTCTTCAACAGCTCCAGGAATTCTGTTCTCTCACGACCTACATGCCATGGAAGTCTGCCTCATTGCCCTCATTGGAGCAACACTAAGAAACACAATCTGCTTCGCCTTCTTCTAGGAACTCTTACCCAAGGACCCCATACCTACAGGAGAAAGCAGGTTGCATTCCTACTGGAATCTAAGCAAAGTTTTTCCTGTTAGACTGCAGGACTTTAGAATAGGTTTAGGCCCGAAGGGTTACCTAGAGCGTTCCAAGAATGAGGGAGTTCGATACATGCAGAAAACCCTGTGAAGAAAAGTTGATTCAGCAAGGGACCAGGGTGTAGCTAGAGTCTCTATTGACTTGTTAGAAATCAGAAGGGTTTCGGCTGCATTTTAACCGGAGAAGAAGACCTGAAGGCACAAGCCTTGCTTTCCCATGTTAAATCTCTAAACATGCTTCCCTGAAGAATCCTAAATAACACTGTTTTTACCTGGCTTCTGGTCTTTGTAGGCAGCCCTCACGAAAGAGAAGTAGTTTTCTCTAAGGAAACACGGTGCTTCCATAGCATGGGTGGGAGCTCCTGCTGTCCTGCTCTAGAGCTACAGGGAAACTTGACGTGAGTCTTTGCCTCAAGCTAAGGCCTGAAAAGCCTTGCTGAAGCGAAAGCGCTTAGCAGTTTCCATTATGTCGTATTCGAAGGTCTGCATTACTTGAACGTTTCTTCACTTTACCAGACACTAGGCACACTCGGGTAGGCACCCTTTTTCGTACAAATACAGTGAGTACCAGCAGTCTCCTTTGCTCTTCTAAGAAACATCCAGACCTAGGAGCCTTTCCCAGTCACTCTATGTAATCAGAGTGTAGGGCAACTCGCAGCACCCTTCCTTAGGAAGCTAGGTGGACTCAGCTCTTCAACAGCTCCAGGGATCTGTTCTCTCATGTCCTACATGCCATGGAAGTCTGCCTCATTGCCCTCTGTGGAGCTTCACAAAGATACACAATCTGCTTCGCCTACCTCTAGGAACTCTTACCCAATGACCCCGTACCTACAGGAGAGAGGAGGCTTGCATTCCTACTGGAACCAAATCACCGTTTTTCCTGTTAAAATGCAGGACTTTAAACTAGGCTTCGGCCCAATAGCACTGGTAGAACGTTCCAAGGATGAGGGAGTTCCATATATGCAGAACACTCTGTGAAGAAAAGTTGATTCAGCAAGGGACCAGAGTGTAGCTAGAGTCTCTTTGGACTTTTTAGATAAAAGAAGGTGTCCGGGTGCATGTTCACCAGAAAAGAAGACTTGAATGCCTAAGCCTTGCGTTCCCATTTTAAATCTCTATCCATGCCAGCCTGAGATACCTAAATAACACTGCTTTGACTGGCCTCTATTCACTGTGGGCAGCCCTCTGGAAAGAAAAGGAGTTTCTCTAAGGAAACACGGTGCTTCCCTAGCATGGGTGGGAGTTCCTCCTGTCATGCTCTAGAGCTACAGGGTAACTTGACGTGAGTCCTTGCCTCAAGCTAAGGCCTGAAAAGCCCTGCTGAAGCGAAAGCGCTTAGCATTTTCCATTATGTCGTATTGGAAGTTCTGCTTTACTTGAACGTTTCTTCACTCTACCAGACACTAGGCACCCTAGTGTAGGCACCCTTTTTCCTACAAATACATTGAGTACCAGCAGTCTCCTTTGCTCTTCTAAGTAACATCCAGACTTAGAAGCCTTTCCCAGTCACTCTATGTATTCAGAGTGTAGGACAACTCGCTGCACCCTTCCTTAGGAAGTTAGGTGGACTCAGCTCTTCAACAGCTCCAGGAATTCTGTTCTCTCACGACCTACATGCCATGGAAGTCTGCCTCATTGCCCTCATTGGAGCAACACTAAGAAACACAATCTGCTTCGCCTTCTTCTAGGAACTCTTACCCAAGGACCCCATACCTACAGGAGAAAGCAGGTTGCATTCCTACTGGAATCTAAGCAAAGTTTTTCCTGTTAGACTGCAGGACTTTAGAATAGGTTTAGGCCCGAAGGGTTACCTAGAGCGTTCCAAGAATGAGGGAGTTCGATACATGCAGAAAACCCTGTGAAGAAAAGTTGATTCAGCAAGGGACCAGGGTGTAGCTAGAGTCTGTATTGACTTGTTAGAAATCAGAAGGGTTTCGGCTGCATTTTAACCGGAGAAGAAGACCTGAAGGCACAAGCCTTGCTTTCCCATGTTAAATCTCTAAACATGCTTCCCTGAAGAATCCTAAATAACACTGTTTTTACCTGGCTTCTGGTCTTTGTAGGCAGCCCTCACGAAAGAGAAGTAGTTTTCTCTAAGGAAACACGGTGCTTCCATAGCATGGGTGGGAGCTCCTGCTGTCCTGCTCTAGAGCTACAGGGAAACTTGACGTGAGTCTTTGCCTCAAGCTAAGGCCTGAAAAGCCTTGCTGAAGCGAAAGCGCTTAGCAGTTTCCATTATGTCGTATTCGAAGGTCTGCATTACTTGAACGTTTCTTCACTTTACCAGACACTAGGCACACTCGGGTAGGCACCCTTTTTCGTACAAATACAGTGAGTACCAGCAGTCTCCTTTGCTCTTCTAAGAAACATCCAGACCTAGGAGCCTTTCCCAGTCACTCTATGTAATCAGAGTGTAGGGCAACTCGCAGCACCCTTCCTTAGGAAGCTAGGTGGACTCAGCTCTTCAACAGCTCCAGGGATCTGTTCTCTCATGTCCTACATGCCATGGAAGTCTGCCTCATTGCCCTCTGTGGAGCTTCACAAAGATACACAATCTGCTTCGCCTACCTCTAGGAACTCTTACCCAATGACCCCATACCTACAGGAGAGAGGAGGCTTGCATTCCTACTGGAACCAAATCACCGTTTTTCCTGTTAAAATGCAGGACTTTAAACTAGGCTTCGGCCCAATAGCACTGGTAGAACGTTCCAAGGATGAGGGAGTTCCATATATGCAGAACACTCTGTGAAGAAAAGTTGATTCAGCAAGGGACCAGAGTGTAGCTAGAGTCTCTTTGGACTTTTTAGATAAAAGAAGGTGTCCGGGTGCATGTTCACCAGAAAAGAAGACTTGAATGCCTAAGCCTTGCGTTCCCATTTTAAATCTCTATCCATGCCAGCCTGAGATACCTAAATAACACTGCTTTGACTGGCCTCTATTCACTGTGGGCAGCCCTCTGGAAAGAAAAGGAGTTTCTCTAAGGAAACACGGTGCTTCCCTAGCATGGGTGGGAGTTCCTCCTGTCATGCTCTAGAGCTACAGGGTAACTTGACGTGAGTCCTTGCCTCAAGCTAAGGCCTGAAAAGCCCTGCTGAAGCGAAAGCGCTTAGCATTTTCCATTATGTCGTATTGGAAGTTCTGCTTTACTTGAACGTTTCTTCACTCTACCAGACACTAGGCACCCTAGTGTAGGCACCCTTTTTCCTACAAATACATTGAGTACCAGCAGTCTCCTTTGCTCTTCTAAGTAACATCCAGACTTAGAAGCCTTTCCCAGTCACTCTATGTATTCAGAGTGTAGGACAACTCGCTGCACCCTTCCTTAGGAAGTTAGGTGGACTCAGCTCTTCAACAGCTCCAGGAATTCTGTTCTCTCACGACCTACATGCCATGGAAGTCTGCCTCATTGCCCTCATTGGAGCAACACTAAGAAACACAATCTGCTTCGCCTTCTTCTAGGAACTCTTACCCAAGGACCCCATACCTACAGGAGAAAGCAGGTTGCATTCCTACTGGAATCTAAGCAAAGTTTTTCCTGTTACACTGCAGGACTTTAGAATAGGTTTAGGCCCGAAGGGTTACATAGAGCGTTCCAAGAATGAGGGAGTTCGATACATGCAGAAAACCCTGTGAAGAAAAGTTGATTCAGCAAGGGACCAGGGTGTAGCTAGAGTCTCTATTGACTTGTTAGAAATCAGAAGGGTTTCGGCTGCATTTTAACCGGAGAAGAAGACCTGAAGGCACAAGCCTTGCTTTCCCATGTTAAATCTCTAAACATGCTTCCCTGAAGAATCCTAAGTAACACTGTTTTTACCTGGCTTCTGGTCTTTGTAGGCAGCCCTCACGAAAGAGAAGTAGTTTTCTCTAAGGAAACACGGTGCTTCCATAGCATGGGTGGGAGCTCCTGCTGTCCTGCTCTAGAGCTACAGGGAAACTTGACGTGAGTCTTTGCCTCAAGCTAAGGCCTGAAAAGCCTTGCTGAAGCGAAAGCGCTTAGCAGTTTCCATTATGTCGTATTCGAAGGTCTGCATTACTTGAACGTTTCTTCACTTTACCAGACACTAGGCACACTCGGGTAGGCACCCTTTTTCGTACAAATACAGTGAGTACCAGCAGTCTCCTTTGCTCTTCTAAGAAACATCCAGACCTAGGAGCCTTTCCCAGTCACTCTATGTAATCAGAGTGTAGGGCAACTCGCAGCACCCTTCCTTAGGAAGCTAGGTGGACTCAGCTCTTCAACAGCTCCAGGGATCTGTTCTCTCATGTCCTACATGCCATGGAAGTCTGCCTCATTGCCCTCTGTGGAGCTTCACAAAGATACACAATCTGCTTCGCCTACCTCTAGGAACTCTTACCCAATGACCCCATACCTACAGGAGAGAGGAGGCTTGCATTCCTACTGGAACCAAATCACCGTTTTTCCTGTTAAAATGCAGGACTTTAAACTAGGCTTCGGCCCAATAGCACTGGTAGAACGTTCCAAGGATGAGGGAGTTCCATATATGCAGAACACTCTGTGAAGAAAAGTTGATTCAGCAAGGGACCAGAGTGTAGCTAGAGTCTCTTTGGACTTTTTAGATTAAAGAAGGTGTCCGGGTGCATGTTCACCAGAAAAGAAGACTTGAATGCCTAAGCCTTGCGTTCCCATTTTAAATCTCTATCCATGTCAGCCTGAGATACCTAAATAACACTGCTTTGACTGGCCTCTATTCACTGTGGGCAGCCCTCGGGAAAGAAAAGGAGTTTCTCTAAGGAAACACGGTGCTTCCCTAGCATGGGTGGGAGTTCCTCCTGTCATGCTCTAGAGCTACAGGGTAACTTGACGTGAGTCCTTGCCTCAAGCTAAGGCCTGAAAAGCCCTGCTGAAGCGAAAGCGCTTAGCATTTTCCATTATGTCGTATTGGAAGTTCTGCTTTACTTGAACGTTTCTTCACTCTACCAGACACTAGGCACCCTAGTGTAGGCACCCTTTTTCCTACAAATACATTGAGTACCAGCAGTCTCCTTTGCTCTTCTAAGTAACATCCAGACTTAGAAGCCTTTCCCAGTCACTCTATGTATTCAGAGTGTAGGACAACTCGCTGCACCCTTCCTTAGGAAGTTAGGTGGACTCAGCTCTTCAACAGCTCCAGGAATTCTGTTCTCTCACGACCTACATGCCATGGAAGTCTGCCTCATTGCCCTCATTGGAGCAACACTAAGAAACACAATCTGCTTCGCCTTCTTCTAGGAACTCTTACCCAAGGACCCCATACCTACAGGAGAAAGCAGGTTGCATTCCTACTGGAATCTAAGCAAAGTTTTTCCTGTTACACTGCAGGACTTTAGAATAGGTTTAGGCCCGAAGGGTTACCTAGAGCGTTCCAAGAATGAGGGAGTTCGATACATGCAGAAAACCCTGTGAAGAAAAGTTGATTCAGCAAGGGACCAGGGTGTAGCTAGAGTCTCTATTGACTTGTTAGAAATCAGAAGGGTTTTGGCTGCATGTTAACCGGAGAAGAAGACCTGAAGGCACAAGCCTTGCTTTCCCATGTTAAATCTCTAAACATGCTTCCCTGAAGAATCCTAAATAACACTGTTTTTACCTGGCTTCTGGTCTTTGTAGGCAGCCCTCACGAAAGAGAAGTAGTTTTCTCTAAGGAAACACGGTGCTTCCATAGCATGGGTGGGAGCTCCTGCTGTCCTGCTCTAGAGCTACAGGGAAACTTGACGTGAGTCTTTGCCTCAAGCTAAGGCCTGAAAAGCCTTGCTGAAGCGAAAGCGCTTAGCAGTTTCCATTATGTCGTATTCGAAGGTCTGCATTACTTGAACGTTTCTTCACTTTACCAGACACTAGGCACACTCGGGTAGGCACCCTTTTTCGTACAAATACAGTGAGTACCAGCAGTCTCCTTTGCTCTTCTAAGAAACATCCAGACCTAGGAGCCTTTCCCAGTCACTCTATGTAATCAGAGTGTAGGGCAACTCGCAGCACCCTTCCTTAGGAAGCTAGGTGGACTCAGCTCTTCAACAGCTCCAGGGATCTGTTCTCTCATGTCCTACATGCCATGGAAGTCTGCCTCATTGCCCTCTGTGGAGCTTCACAAAGATACACAATCTGCTTCGCCTACCTCTAGGAACTCTTACCCAATGACCCCATACCTACAGGAGAGAGGAGGCTTGCATTCCTACTGGAACCAAATCACCGTTTTTCCTGTTAAAATGCAGGACTTTAAACTAGGCTTCGGCCCAATAGCACTGGTAGAACGTTCCAAGGATGAGGGAGTTCCATATATGCAGAACACTCTGTGAAGAAAAGTTGATTCAGCAAGGGACCAGAGTGTAGCTAGAGTCTCTTTGGACTTTTTAGATTAAAGAAGGTGTCCGGGTGCATGTTCACCAGAAAAGAAGACTTGAATGCCTAAGCCTTGCGTTCCCATTTTAAATCTCTATCCATGCCAGCCTGAGATACCTAAATAACACTGCTTTGACTGGCCTCTATTCACTGTGGGCAGCCCTCGGGAAAGAAAAGGAGTTTCTCTAAGGAAACACGGTGCTTCCCTAGCATGGGTGGGAGTTCCTCCTGTCATGCTCTAGAGCTACAGGGTAACTTGACGTGAGTCCTTGCCTCAAGCTAAGGCCTGAAAAGCCCTGCTGAAGCGAAAGCGCTTAGCATTTTCCATTATGTCGTATTGGAAGTTCTGCTTTACTTGAACGTTTCTTCACTCTACCAGACACTAGGCACCCTAGTGTAGGCACCCTTTTTCCTACAAATACATTGAGTACCAGCAGTCTCCTTTGCTCTTCTAAGTAACATCCAGACTTAGAAGCCTTTCCCAGTCACTCTATGTATTCAGAGTGTAGGACAACTCGCTGCACCCTTCCTTAGGAAGTTAGGTGGACTCAGCTCTTCAACAGCTCCAGGAATTCTGTTCTCTCACGACCTACATGCCATGGAAGTCTGCCTCATTGCCCTCATTGGAGCAACACTAAGAAACACAATCTGCTTCGCCTTCTTCTAGGAACTCTTACCCAAGGACCCCATACCTACAGGAGAAAGCAGGTTGCATTCCTACTGGAATCTAAGCAAAGTTTTTCCTGTTAGACTGCAGGACTTTAGAATAGGTTTAGGCCCGAAGGGTTACCTAGAGCGTTCCAAGAATGAGGGAGTTCGATACATGCAGAAAACCCTGTGAAGAAAAGTTGATTCAGCAAGGGACCAGGGTGTAGCTAGAGTCTCTATTGACTTGTTAGAAATCAGAAGGGTTTCGGCTGCATGTTAACCGGAGAAGAAGACCTGAAGGCACAAGCCTTGCTTTCCCATGTTAAATCTCTAAACATGCTTCCCTGAAGAATCCTAAATAACACTGTTTTTACCTGGCTTCTGGTCTTTGTAGGCAGCCCTCACGAAAGAGAAGTAGTTTTCTCTAAGGAAACACGGTGCTTCCATAGCATGGGTGGGAGCTCCTGCTGTCCTGCTCTAGAGCTACAGGGAAACTTGACGTGAGTCTTTGCCTCAAGCTAAGGCCTGAAAAGCCTTGCTGAAGCGAAAGCGCTTAGCAGTTTCCATTATGTCGTATTCGAAGGTCTGCATTACTTGAACGTTTCTTCACTTTACCAGACACTAGGCACACTCGGGTAGGCACCCTTTTTCGTACAAATACAGTGAGTACCAGCAGTCTCCTTTGCTCTTCTAAGAAACATCCAGACCTAGGAGCCTTTCCCAGTCACTCTATGTAATCAGAGTGTAGGGCAACTCGCAGCACCCTTCCTTAGGAAGCTAGGTGGACTCAGCTCTTCAACAGCTCCAGGGATCTGTTCTCTCATGTCCTACATGCCATGGAAGTCTGCCTCATTGCCCTCTGTGGAGCTTCACAAAGATACACAATCTGCTTCGCCTACCTCTAGGAACTCTTACCCAATGACCCCATACCTACAGGAGAGAGGAGGCTTGCATTCCTACTGGAACCAAATCACCGTTTTTCCTGTTAAAATGCAGGACTTTAAACTAGGCTTCGGCCCAATAGCACTGGTAGAACGTTCCAAGGATGAGGGAGTTCCATATATGCAGAACACTCTGTGAAGAAAAGTTGATTCAGCAAGGGACCAGAGTGTAGCTAGAGTCTCTTTGGACTTTTTAGATTAAAGAAGGTGTCCGGGTGCATGTTCACCAGAAAAGAAGACTTGAATGCCTAAGCCTTGCGTTCCCATTTTAAATCTCTATCCATGCCAGCCTGAGATACCTAAATAACACTGCTTTGACTGGCCTCTATTCACTGTGGGCAGCCCTCGGGAAAGAAAAGGAGTTTCTCTAAGGAAACACGGTGCTTCCCTAGCATGGGTGGGAGTTCCTCCTGTCATGCTCTAGAGCTACAGGGTAACTTGACGTGAGTCCTTGCCTCAAGCTAAGGCCTGAAAAGCCCTGCTGAAGCGAAAGCGCTTAGCATTTTCCATTATGTCGTATTGGAAGTTCTGCTTTACTTGAACGTTTCTTCACTCTACCAGACACTAGGCACCCTAGTGTAGGCACCCTTTTTCCTACAAATACATTGAGTACCAGCAGTCTCCTTTGCTCTTCTAAGTAACATCCAGACTTAGAAGCCTTTCCCAGTCACTCTATGTATTCAGAGTGTAGGACAACTCGCTGCACCCTTCCTTAGGAAGTTAGGTGGACTCAGCTCTTCAACAGCTCCAGGAATTCTGTTCTCTCACGACCTACATGCCATGGAAGTCTGCCTCATTGCCCTCATTGGAGCAACACTAAGAAACACAATCTGCTTCGCCTTCTTCTAGGAACTCTTACCCAAGGACCCCATACCTACAGGAGAAAGCAGGTTGCATTCCTACTGGAATCTAAGCAAAGTTTTTCCTGTTAGACTGCAGGACTTTAGAATAGGTTTAGGCCCGAAGGGTTACCTAGAGCGTTCCAAGAATGAGGGAGTTCGATACATGCAGAAAACCCTGTGAAGAAAAGTTGATTCAGCAAGGGACCAGGGTGTAGCTAGAGTCTCTATTGACTTGTTAGAAATCAGAAGGGTTTCGGCTGCATGTTAACCGGAGAAGAAGACCTGAAGGCACAAGCCTTGCTTTCCCATGTTAAATCTCTAAACATGCTTCCCTGAAGAATCCTAAATAACACTGTTTTTACCTGGCTTCTGGTCTTTGTAGGCAGCCCTCACGAAAGAGAAGTAGTTTTCTCTAAGGAAACACGGTGCTTCCATAGCATGGGTGGGAGCTCCTGCTGTCCTGCTCTAGAGCTACAGGGAAACTTGACGTGAGTCTTTGCCTCAAGCTAAGGCCTGAAAAGCCTTGCTGAAGCGAAAGCGCTTAGCAGTTTCCATTATGTCGTATTCGAAGGTCTGCATTACTTGAACGTTTCTTCACTTTACCAGACACTAGGCACACTCGGGTAGGCACCCTTTTTCGTACAAATACAGTGAGTACCAGCAGTCTCCTTTGCTCTTCTAAGAAACATCCAGACCTAGGAGCCTTTCCCAGTCACTCTATGTAATCAGAGTGTAGGGCAACTCGCAGCACCCTTCCTTAGGAAGCTAGGTGGACTCAGCTCTTCAACAGCTCCAGGGATCTGTTCTCTCATGTCCTACATGCCATGGAAGTCTGCCTCATTGCCCTCTGTGGAGCTTCACAAAGATACACAATCTGCTTCGCCTACCTCTAGGAACTCTTACCCAATGACCCCATACCTACAGGAGAGAGGAGGCTTGCATTCCTACTGGAACCAAATCACCGTTTTTCCTGTTAAAATGCAGGACTTTAAACTAGGCTTCGGCCCAATAGCACTGGTAGAACGTTCCAAGGATGAGGGAGTTCCATATATGCAGAACACTCTGTGAAGAAAAGTTGATTCAGCAAGGGACCAGAGTGTAGCTAGAGTCTCTTTGGACTTTTTAGATAAAAGAAGGTGTCCGGGTGCATGTTCACCAGAAAAGAAGACTTGAATGCCTAAGCCTTGCGTTCCCATTTTAAATCTCTATCCATGCCAGCCTGAGATACCTAAATAACACTGCTTTGACTGGCCTCTATTCACTGTGGGCAGCCCTCTGGAAAGAAAAGGAGTTTCTCTAAGGAAACACGGTGCTTCCCTAGCATGGGTGGGAGTTCCTCCTGTCATGCTCTAGAGCTACAGGGTAACTTGACGTGAGTCCTTGCCTCAAGCTAAGGCCTGAAAAGCCCTGCTGAAGCGAAAGCGCTTAGCATTTTCCATTATGTCGTATTGGAAGTTCTGCTTTACTTGAACGTTTCTTCACTCTACCAGACACTAGGCACCCTAGTGTAGGCACCCTTTTTCCTACAAATACATTGAGTACCAGCAGTCTCCTTTGCTCTTCTAAGTAACATCCAGACTTAGAAGCCTTTCCCAGTCACTCTATGTACTCAGAGTGTAGGACAACTCGCTGCACCCTTCCTTAGGAAGTTAGGTGGACTCAGCTCTTCAACAGCTCCAGGAATTCTGTTCTCTCACGACCTACATGCCATGGAAGTCTGCCTCATTGCCCTCATTGGAGCAACACTAAGAAACACAATCTGCTTCGCCTTCTTCTAGGAACTCTTACCCAAGGACCCCATACCTACAGGAGAAAGCAGGTTGCATTCCTACTGGAATCTAAGCAAAGTTTTTCCTGTTAGACTGCAGGACTTTAGAATAGGTTTAGGCCCGAAGGGTTACCTAGAGCGTTCCAAGAATGAGGGAGTTCGATACATGCAGAAAACCCTGTGAAGAAAAGTTGATTCAGCAAGGGACCAGGGTGTAGCTAGAGTCTCTATTGACTTGTTAGAAATCAGAAGGGTTTCGGCTGCATGTTAACCGGAGAAGAAGACCTGAAGGCACAAGCCTTGCTTTCCCATGTTAAATCTCTAAACATGCTTCCCTGAAGAATCCTAAATAACACTGTTTTTACCTGGCTTCTGGTCTTTGTAGGCAGCCCTCACGAAAGAGAAGTAGTTTTCTCTAAGGAAACACGGTGCTTCCATAGCATGGGTGGGAGCTCCTGCTGTCCTGCTCTAGAGCTACAGGGAAACTTGACGTGAGTCTTTGCCTCGAGCTAAGGCCTGAAAAGCCTTGCTGAAGCGAAAGCGCTTAGCAGTTTCCATTATGTCGTATTCGAAGGTCTGAATTACTTGAACGTTTCTTCACTTTACCAGACACTAGGCACACTCGGGTAGGCACCCTTTTTCGTACAAATACAGTGAGTACCAGCAGTCTCCTTTGCTCTTCTAAGAAACATCCAGACCTAGGAGCCTTTCCCAGTCACTCTATGTAATCAGAGTGTAGGGCAACTCGCAGCACCCTTCCTTAGGAAGCTAGGTGGACTCAGCTCTTCAACAGCTCCAGGGATCTGTTCTCTCATGTCCTACATGCCATGGAAGTCTGCCTCATTGCCCTCTGTGGAGCTTCACAAAGATACACAATCTGCTTCGCCTACCTCTAGGAACTCTTACCCAATGACCCCATACCTACAGGAGAGAGGAGGCTTGCATTCCTACTGGAATCTAAGCAAAGTTGTTCCTGTTGCACTGCAGGACTTTAGAATAGGTTTAGGCCCGAAGGGTTACCTAGAGCGTTCCAAGAATGAGGGAGTTCGATACATGCAGAAAACCCTGTGAAGAAAAGTTGATTCAGCAAGGGACCAGAGTGTAGCTAGAGTCTCTTTGGACTTTTTAGATAAAAGAAGGTGTCCGGGTGCATGTTCACCAGAAAAGAAGACTTGAATGCCTAAGCCTTGCGTTCCCATTTTAAATCTCTATCCATGCCAGCCTGAGATACCTAAATAACACTGCTTTGACTGACCTCTATTCACTGTGGGCAGCCCTCTGGAAAGAAAAGGAGTTTCTCTAAGGAAACACGGTGCTTCCCTAGCATGGGTGGGAGTTCCTCCTGTCATGCTCTAGAGCTACAGGGTAACTTGACGTGAGTCCTTGCCTCAAGCTAATGCCTGAAAAGCCCTGCTGAAGCGAAAGCGCTTAGCATTTTCCATTATGTCGTATTGGAAGTTCTGCTTTACTTGAACGTTTCTTCACTCTACCAGACACTAGGCACCCTAGTGTAGGCACCCTTTTTCCTACAAATACATTGAGTACCAGCAGTCTCCTTTGCTCTTCTAAGTAACATCCAGACTTAGAAGCCTTTCCCAGTCACTCTATGTATTCAGAGTGTAGGACAACTCGCTGCACCCTTCCTTAGGAAGTTAGGTGGACTCAGCTCTTCAACAGCTCCAGGAATTCTGTTCTCTCACGACCTACATGCCATGGAAGTCTGCCTCATTGCCCTCATTGGAGCAACACTAAGAAACACAATCTGCTTCGCCTTCTTCTAGGAACTCTTACCCAAGGACCCCATACCTACAGGAGAAAGCAGGTTGCATTCCTACTGGAATCTAAGCAAAGTTTTTCCTGTTAGACTGCAGGACTTTAGAATAGGTTTAGGCCCGAAGGGTTACCTAGAGCGTTCCAAGAATGAGGGAGTTCGATACATGCAGAAAACCCTGTGAAGAAAAGTTGATTCAGCAAGGGACCAGGGTGTAGCTAGAGTCTCTAATGACTTGTTAGAAATCAGAAGGGTTTCGGCTGCATTTTAACCGGAGAAGAAGACCTGAAGGCACAAGCCTTGCTTTCCCATGTTAAATCTCTAAACATGCTTCCCTGAAGAATCCTAAATAACACTGTTTTTACCTGGCTTCTGGTCTTTGTAGGCAGCCCTCACGAAAGAGAAGTAGTTTTCTCTAAGGAAACACGGTGCTTCCATAGCATGGGTGGGAGCTCCTGCTGTCCTGCTCTAGAGCTACAGGGAAACTTGACGTGAGTCTTTGCCTCAAGCTAAGGCCTGAAAAGCCTTGCTGAAGCGAAAGCGCTTAGCAGTTTCCATTATGTCGTATTCGAAGGTCTGCATTACTTGAACGTTTCTTCACTTTACCAGACACTAGGCACACTCGGGTAGGCACCCTTTTTCGTACAAATACAGTGAGTACCAGCAGTCTCCTTTGCTCTTCTAAGAAACATCCAGACCTAGGAGCCTTTCCCAGTCACTCTATGTAATCAGAGTGTAGGGCAACTCGCAGCACCCTTCCTTAGGAAGCTAGGTGGACTCAGCTCTTCAACAGCTCCAGGGATCTGTTCTCTCATGTCCTACATGCCATGGAAGTCTGCCTCATTGCCCTCTGTGGAGCTTCACAAAGATACACAATCTGCTTCGCCTACCTCTAGGAACTCTTACCCAATGACCCCATACCTACAGGAGAGAGGAGGCTTGCATTCCTACTGGAACCAAATCACCGTTTTTCCTGTTAAAATGCAGGACTTTAAACTAGGCTTCGGCCCAATAGCACTGGTAGAACGTTCCAAGGATGAGGGAGTTCCATATATGCAGAACACTCTGTGAAGAAAAGTTGATTCAGCAAGGGACCAGAGTGTAGCTAGAGTCTCTTTGGACTTTTTAGATAAAAGAAGGTGTCCGGGTGCATGTTCACCAGAAAAGAAGACTTGAATGCCTAAGCCTTGCGTTCCCATTTTAAATCTCTATCCATGCCAGCCTGAGATACCTAAATAACACTGCTTTGACTGGCCTCTATTCACTGTGGGCAGCCCTCTGGAAAGAAAAGGAGTTTCTCTAAGGAAACACGGTGCTTCCCTAGCATGGGTGGGAGTTCCTCCTGTCATGCTCTAGAGCTACAGGGTAACTTGACGTGAGTCCTTGCCTCAAGCTAAGGCCTGAAAAGCCCTGCTGAAGCGAAAGCGCTTAGCATTTTCCATTATGTCGTATTGGAAGTTCTGCTTTACTTGAACGTTTCTTCACTCTACCAGACACTAGGCACCCTAGTGTAGGCACCCTTTTTCCTACAAATACATTGAGTACCAGCAGTCTCCTTTGCTCTTCTAAGTAACATCCAGACTTAGAAGCCTTTCCCAGTCACTCTATGTATTCAGAGTGTAGGACAACTCGCTGCACCCTTCCTTAGGAAGTTAGGTGGACTCAGCTCTTCAACAGCTCCAGGAATTCTGTTCTCTCACGACCTACATGCCATGGAAGTCTGCCTCATTGCCCTCATTGGAGCAACACTAAGAAACACAATCTGCTTCGCCTTCTTCTAGGAACTCTTACCCAAGGACCCCATACCTACAGGAGAAAGCAGGTTGCATTCCTACTGGAATCTAAGCAAAGTTTTTCCTGTTAGACTGCAGGACTTTAGAATAGGTTTAGGCCCGAAGGGTTACCTAGAGCGTTCCAAGAATGAGGGAGTTCGATACATGCAGAAAACCCTGTGAAGAAAAGTTGATTCAGCAAGGGACCAGGGTGTAGCTAGAGTCTCTATTGACTTGTTAGAAATCAGAAGGGTTTCGGCTGCATTTTAACCGGAGAAGAAGACCTGAAGGCACAAGCCTTGCTTTCCCATGTTAAATCTCTAAACATGCTTCCCTGAAGAATCCTAAATAACACTGTTTTTACCTGGCTTCTGGTCTTTGTAGGCAGCCCTCACGAAAGAGAAGTAGTTTTCTCTAAGGAAACACGGTGCTTCCATAGCATGGGTGGGAGCTCCTGCTGTCCTGCTCTAGAGCTACAGGGAAACTTGACGTGAGTCTTTGCCTCAAGCTAAGGCCTGAAAAGCCTTGCTGAAGCGAAAGCGCTTAGCAGTTTCCATTATGTCGTATTCGAAGGTCTGCATTACTTGAACGTTTCTTCACTTTACCAGACACTAGGCACACTCGGGTAGGCACCCTTTTTCGTACAAATACAGTGAGTACCAGCAGTCTCCTTTGCTCTTCTAAGAAACATCCAGACCTAGGAGCCTTTCCCAGTCACTCTATGTAATCAGAGTGTAGGGCAACTCGCAGCACCCTTCCTTAGGAAGCTAGGTGGACTCAGCTCTTCAACAGCTCCAGGGATCTGTTCTCTCATGTCCTACATGCCATGGAAGTCTGCCTCATTGCCCTCTGTGGAGCTTCACAAAGATACACAATCTGCTTCGCCTACCTCTAGGAACTCTTACCCAATGACCCCATACCTACAGGAGAGAGGAGGCTTGCATTCCTACTGGAACCAAATCACCGTTTTTCCTGTTAAAATGCAGGACTTTAAACTAGGCTTCGGCCCAATAGCACTGGTAGAACGTTCCAAGGATGAGGGAGTTCCATATATGCAGAACACTCTGTGAAGAAAAGTTGATTCAGCAAGGGACCAGAGTGTAGCTAGAGTCTCTTTGGACTTTTTAGATAAAAGAAGGTGTCCGGGTGCATGTTCACCAGAAAAGAAGACTTGAATGCCTAAGCCTTGCGTTCCCATTTTAAATCTCTATCCATGCCAGCCTGAGATACCTAAATAACACTGCTTTGACTGGCCTCTATTCACTGTGGGCAGCCCTCTGGAAAGAAAAGGAGTTTCTCTAAGGAAACACGGTGCTTCCCTAGCATGGGTGGGAGTTCCTCCTGTCATGCTCTAGAGCTACAGGGTAACTTGACGTGAGTCCTTGCCTCAAGCTAAGGCCTGAAAAGCCCTGCTGAAGCGAAAGCGCTTAGCATTTTCCATTATGTCGTATTGGAAGTTCTGCTTTACTTGAACGTTTCTTCACTCTACCAGACACTAGGCACCCTAGTGTAGGCACCCTTTTTCCTACAAATACATTGAGTACCAGCAGTCTCCTTTGCTCTTCTAAGTAACATCCAGACTTAGAAGCCTTTCCCAGTCACTCTATGTATTCAGAGTGTAGGACAACTCGCTGCACCCTTCCTTAGGAAGTTAGGTGGACTCAGCTCTTCAACAGCTCCAGGAATTCTGTTCTCTCACGACCTACATGCCATGGAAGTCTGCCTCATTGCCCTCATTGGAGCAACACTAAGAAACACAATCTGCTTCGCCTTCTTCTAGGAACTCTTACCCAAGGACCCCATACCTACAGGAGAAAGCAGGTTGCATTCCTACTGGAATCTAAGCAAAGTTTTTCCTGTTACACTGCAGGACTTTAGAATAGGTTTAGGCCCGAAGGGTTACATAGAGCGTTCCAAGAATGAGGGAGTTCGATACATGCAGAAAACCCTGTGAAGAAAAGTTGATTCAGCAAGGGACCAGGGTGTAGCTAGAGTCTCTATTGACTTGTTAGAAATCAGAAGGGTTTCGGCTGCATTTTAACCGGAGAAGAAGACCTGAAGGCACAAGCCTTGCTTTCCCATGTTAAATCTCTAAACATGCTTCCCTGAAGAATCCTAAATAACACTGTTTTTACCTGGCTTCTGGTCTTTGTAGGCAGCCCTCACGAAAGAGAAGTAGTTTTCTCTAAGGAAACACGGTGCTTCCATAGCATGGGTGGGAGCTCCTGCTGTCCTGCTCTAGAGCTACAGGGAAACTTGACGTGAGTCTTTGCCTCAAGCTAAGGCCTGAAAAGCCTTGCTGAAGCGAAAGCGCTTAGCAGTTTCCATTATGTCGTATTCGAAGGTCTGCATTACTTGAACGTTTCTTCACTTTACCAGACACTAGGCACACTCGGGTAGGCACCCTTTTTCGTACAAATACAGTGAGTACCAGCAGTCTCCTTTGCTCTTCTAAGAAACATCCAGACCTAGGAGCCTTTCCCAGTCACTCTATGTAATCAGAGTGTAGGGCAACTCGCAGCACCCTTCCTTAGGAAGCTAGGTGGACTCAGCTCTTCAACAGCTCCAGGGATCTGTTCTCTCATGTCCTACATGCCATGGAAGTCTGCCTCATTGCCCTCTGTGGAGCTTCACAAAGATACACAATCTGCTTCGCCTACCTCTAGGAACTCTTACCCAATGACCCCATACCTACAGGAGAGAGGAGGCTTGCATTCCTACTGGAACCAAATCACCGTTTTTCCTGTTAAAATGCAGGACTTTAAACTAGGCTTCGGCCCAATAGCACTGGTAGAACGTTCCAAGGATGAGGGAGTTCCATATATGCAGAACACTCTGTGAAGAAAAGTTGATTCAGCAAGGGACCAGAGTGTAGCTAGAGTCTCTTTGGACTTTTTAGATAAAAGAAGGTGTCCGGGTGCATGTTCACCAGAAAAGAAGACTTGAATGCCTAAGCCTTGCGTTCCCATTTTAAATCTCTATCCATGCCAGCCTGAGATACCTAAATAACACTGCTTTGACTGGCCTCTATTCACTGTGGGCAGCCCTCTGGAAAGAAAAGGAGTTTCTCTAAGGAAACACGGTGCTTCCCTAGCATGGGTGGGAGTTCCTCCTGTCATGCTCTAGAGCTACAGGGTAACTTGACGTGAGTCCTTGCCTCAAGCTAAGGCCTGAAAAGCCCTGCTGAAGCGAAAGCGCTTAGCATTTTCCATTATGTCGTATTGGAAGTTCTGCTTTACTTGAACGTTTCTTCACTCTACCAGACACTAGGCACCCTAGTGTAGGCACCCTTTTTCCTACAAATACATTGAGTACCAGCAGTCTCCTTTGCTCTTCTAAGTAACATCCAGACTTAGAAGCCTTTCCCAGTCACTCTATGTATTCAGAGTGTAGGACAACTCGCTGCACCCTTCCTTAGGAAGTTAGGTGGACTCAGCTCTTCAACAGCTCCAGGAATTCTGTTCTCTCACGACCTACATGCCATGGAAGTCTGCCTCATTGCCCTCATTGGAGCAACACTAAGAAACACAATCTGCTTCGCCTTCTTCTAGGAACTCTTACCCAAGGACCCCATACCTACAGGAGAAAGCAGGTTGCATTCCTACTGGAATCTAAGCAAAGTTTTTCCTGTTAGACTGCAGGACTTTAGAATAGGTTTAGGCCCGAAGGGTTACCTAGAGCGTTCCAAGAATGAGGGAGTTCGATACATGCAGAAAACCCTGTGAAGAAAAGTTGATTCAGCAAGGGACCAGGGTGTAGCTAGAGTCTCTATTGACTTGTTAGAAATCAGAAGGGTTTCGGCTGCATTTTAACCGGAGAAGAAGACCTGAAGGCACAAGCCTTGCTTTCCCATGTTAAATCTCTAAACATGCTTCCCTGAAGAATCCTAAATAACACTGTTTTTACCTGGCTTCTGGTCTTTGTAGGCAGCCCTCACGAAAGAGAAGTAGTTTTCTCTAAGGAAACACGGTGCTTCCATAGCATGGGTGGGAGCTCCTGCTGTCCTGCTCTAGAGCTACAGGGAAACTTGACGTGAGTCTTTGCCTCAAGCTAAGGCCTGAAAAGCCTTGCTGAAGCGAAAGCGCTTAGCAGTTTCCATTATGTCGTATTCGAAGGTCTGCATTACTTGAACGTTTCTTCACTTTACCAGACACTAGGCACACTCGGGTAGGCACCCTTTTTCGTACAAATACAGTGAGTACCAGCAGTCTCCTTTGCTCTTCTAAGAAACATCCAGACCTAGGAGCCTTTCCCAGTCACTCTATGTAATCAGAGTGTAGGGCAACTCGCAGCACCCTTCCTTAGGAAGCTAGGTGGACTCAGCTCTTCAACAGCTCCAGGGATCTGTTCTCTCATGTCCTACATGCCATGGAAGTCTGCCTCATTGCCCTCTGTGGAGCTTCACAAAGATACACAATCTGCTTCGCCTACCTCTAGGAACTCTTACCCAATGACCCCATACCTACAGGAGAGAGGAGGCTTGCATTCCTACTGGAACCAAATCACCGTTTTTCCTGTTAAAATGCAGGACTTTAAACTAGGCTTCGGCCCAATAGCACTGGTAGAACGTTCCAAGGATGAGGGAGTTCCATATATGCAGAACACTCTGTGAAGAAAAGTTGATTCAGCAAGGGACCAGAGTGTAGCTAGAGTCTCTTTGGACTTTTTAGATAAAAGAAGGTGTCCGGGTGCATGTTCACCAGAAAAGAAGACTTGAATGCCTAAGCCTTGTGTTCCCATTTTAAATCTCTATCCATGTCAGCCTGAGATACCTAAATAACACTGCTTTGACTGGCCTCTATTCACTGTGGGCAGCCCTCTGGAAAGAAAAGGAGTTTCTCTAAGGAAACACGGTGCTTCCCTAGCATGGGTGGGAGTTCCTCCTGTCATGCTCTAGAGCTACAGGGTAACTTGACGTGAGTCCTTGCCTCAAGCTAAGGCCTGAAAAGCCCTGCTGAAGCGAAAGCGCTTAGCATTTTCCATTATGTCGTATTGGAAGTTCTGCTTTACTTGAACGTTTCTTCACTCTACCAGACACTAGGCACCCTAGTGTAGGCACCCTTTTTCCTACAAATACATTGAGTACCAGCAGTCTCCTTTGCTCTTCTAAGTAACATCCAGACTTAGAAGCCTTTCCCAGTCACTCTATGTATTCAGAGTGTAGGACAACTCGCTGCACCCTTCCTTAGGAAGTTAGGTGGACTCAGCTCTTCAACAGCTCCAGGAATTCTGTTCTCTCACGACCTACATGCCATGGAAGTCTGCCTCATTGCCCTCATTGGAGCAACACTAAGAAACACAATCTGCTTCGCCTTCTTCTAGGAACTCTTACCCAAGGACCCCATACCTACAGGAGAAAGCAGGTTGCATTCCTACTGGAATCTAAGCAAAGTTTTTCCTGTTAGACTGCAGGACTTTAGAATAGGTTTAGGCCCGAAGGGTTACCTAGAGCGTTCCAAGAATGAGGGAGTTCGATACATGCAGAAAACCCTGTGAAGAAAAGTTGATTCAGCAAGGGACCAGGGTGTAGCTAGAGTCTCTATTGACTTGTTAGAAATCAGAAGGGTTTCGGCTGCATTTTAACCGGAGAAGAAGACCTGAAGGCACAAGCCTTGCTTTCCCATGTTAAATCTCTAAACATGCTTCCCTGAAGAATCCTAAATAACACTGTTTTTACCTGGCTTCTGGTCTTTGTAGGCAGCCCTCACGAAAGAGAAGTAGTTTTCTCTAAGGAAACACGGTGCTTCCATAGCATGGGTGGGAGCTCCTGCTGTCCTGCTCTAGAGCTACAGGGAAACTTGACGTGAGTCTTTGCCTCAAGCTAAGGCCTGAAAAGCCTTGCTGAAGCGAAAGCGCTTAGCAGTTTCCATTATGTCGTATTCGAAGGTCTGCATTACTTGAACGTTTCTTCACTTTACCAGACACTAGGCACACTCGGGTAGGCACCCTTTTTCGTACAAATACAGTGAGTACCAGCAGTCTCCTTTGCTCTTCTAAGAAACATCCAGACCTAGGAGCCTTTCCCAGTCACTCTATGTAATCAGAGTGTAGGGCAACTCGCAGCACCCTTCCTTAGGAAGCTAGGTGGACTCAGCTCTTCAACAGCTCCAGGGATCTGTTCTCTCATGTCCTACATGCCATGGAAGTCTGCCTCATTGCCCTCTGTGGAGCTTCACAAAGATACACAATCTGCTTCGCCTACCTCTAGGAACTCTTACCCAATGACCCCATACCTACAGGAGAGAGGAGGCTTGCATTCCTACTGGAACCAAATCACCGTTTTTCCTGTTAAAATGCAGGACTTTAAACTAGGCTTCGGCCCAATAGCACTGGTAGAACGTTCCAAGGATGAGGGAGTTCCATATATGCAGAACACTCTGTGAAGAAAAGTTGATTCAGCAAGGGACCAGAGTGTAGCTAGAGTCTCTTTGGACTTTTTAGATAAAAGAAGGTGTCCGGGTGCATGTTCACCAGAAAAGAAGACTTGAATGCCTAAGCCTTGCGTTCCCATTTTAAATCTCTATCCATGCCAGCCTGAGATACCTAAATAACACTGCTTTGACTGGCCTCTATTCACTGTGGGCAGCCCTCTGGAAAGAAAAGGAGTTTCTCTAAGGAAACACGGTGCTTCCCTAGCATGGGTGGGAGTTCCTCCTGTCATGCTCTAGAGCTACAGGGTAACTTGACGTGAGTCCTTGCCTCAAGCTAAGGCCTGAAAAGCCCTGCTGAAGCGAAAGCGCTTAGCATTTTCCATTAGGTCGTATTGGAAGTTCTGCTTTACTTGAACGTTTCTTCACTCTACCAGACACTAGGCACCCTAGTGTAGGCACCCTTTTTCCTACAAATACATTGAGTACCAGCAGTCTCCTTTGCTCTTCTAAGTAACATCCAGACTTAGAAGCCTTTCCCAGTCACTCTATGTATTCAGAGTGTAGGACAACTCGCTGCACCCTTCCTTAAGAAGTTAGGTGGACTCAGCTCTTCAACAGCTCCAGGAATTCTGTTCTCTCACGACCTACATGCCATGGAAGTCTGCCTCATTGCCCTCATTGGAGCAACACTAAGAAACACAATCTGCTTCGCCTTCTTCTAGGAACTCTTACCCAAGGACCCCATACCTACAGGAGAAAGCAGGTTGCATTCCTACTGGAATCTAAGCAAAGTTTTTCCTGTTACACTGCAGGACTTTAGAATAGGTTTAGGCCCGAAGGGTTACATAGAGCGTTCCAAGAATGAGGGAGTTCGATACATGCAGAAAACCCTGTGAAGAAAAGTTGATTCAGCAAGGGACCAGGGTGTAGCTAGAGTCTCTATTGACTTGTTAGAAATCAGAAGGGTTTCGGCTGCATTTTAACCGGAGAAGAAGACCTGAAGGCACAAGCCTTGCTTTCCCATGTTAAATCTCTAAACATGCTTCCCTGAAGAATCCTAAATAACACTGTTTTTACCTGGCTTCTGGTCTTTGTAGGCAGCCCTCACGAAAGAGAAGTAGTTTTCTCTAAGGAAACACGGTGCTTCCATAGCATGGGTGGGAGCTCCTGCTGTCCTGCTCTAGAGCTACAGGGAAACTTGACGTGAGTCTTTGCCTCAAGCTAAGGCCTGAAAAGCCTTGCTGAAGCGAAAGCGCTTAGCAGTTTCCATTATGTCGTATTCGAAGGTCTGCATTACTTGAACGTTTCTTCACTTTACCAGACACTAGGCACACTCGGGTAGGCACCCTTTTTCGTACAAATACAGTGAGTACCAGCAGTCTCCTTTGCTCTTCTAAGAAACATCCAGACCTAGGAGCCTTTCCCAGTCACTCTATGTAATCAGAGTGTAGGGCAACTCGCAGCACCCTTCCTTAGGAAGCTAGGTGGACTCAGCTCTTAAACAGCTCCAGGGATCTGTTCTCTCATGTCCTACATGCCATGGAAGTCTGCCTCATTGCCCTCTGTGGAGCTTCACAAAGATACACAATCTGCTTCGCCTACCTCTAGGAACTCTTACCCAATGACCCCACACCTACAGGAGAGAGGAGGCTTGCATTCCTACTGGAACCAAATCACCGTTTTTCCTGTTAAAATGCAGGACTTTAAACTAGGCTTCGGCCCAATAGCACTGGTTGAACGTTCCAAGGATGAGGGAGTTCCATATATGCAGAACACTCTGTGAAGAAAAGTTGATTCAGCAAGGGACCAGAGTGTAGCTAGAGTCTCTTTGGACTTTTTAGATAAAAGAAGGTGTCCGGGTGCATGTTCACCAGAAAAGAAGACTTGAATGCCTAAGCCTTGCGTTCCCATTTTAAATCTCTATCCATGTCAGCCTGAGATACCTAAATAACACTGCTTTGACTGGCCTCTATTCACTGTGGGCAGCCCTCTGGAAAGAAAAGGAGTTTCTCTAAGGAAACACGGTGCTTCCCTAGCATGGGTGGGAGTTCCTCCTGTCATGCTCTAGAGCTACAGGGTAACTTGACGTGAGTCCTTGCCTCAAGCTAAGGCCTGAAAAGCCCTGCTGAAGCGAAAGCGCTTAGCATTTTCCATTATGTCGTATTGGAAGTTCTGCTTTACTTGAACGTTTCTTCACTCTACCAGACACTAGGCACCCTAGTGTAGGCACCCTTTTTCCTACAAATACATTGAGTACCAGCAGTCTCCTTTGCTCTTCTAAGTAACATCCAGACTTAGAAGCCTTTCCCAGTCACTCTATGTATTCAGAGTGTAGGACAACTCGCTGCACCCTTCCTTAGGAAGTTAGGTGGACTCAGCTCTTCAACAGCTCCAGGAATTCTGTTCTCTCACGACCTACATGCCATGGAAGCCTGCCTCATTGCCCTCATTGGAGCTACACTAAGAAACACAATCTGCTTCGCCTTCTTCTAGGAACTCTTACCCAAGGACCCCATACCTACAGGAGAAAGCAGGTTGCATTCCTACTGGAATCTAAGCAAAGTTTTTCCTGTTACACTGCAGGACTTTAGAATAGGTTTAGGCCCGAAGGGTTACATAGAGCGTTCCAAGAATGAGGGAGTTCGATACATGCAGAAAACCCTGTGAAGAAAAGTTGATTCAGCAAGGGACCAGGGTGTAGCTAGAGTCTCTATTGACTTGTTAGAAATCAGAAGGGTTTCGGCTGCATTTTAACCGGAGAAGAAGACCTGAAGGCACAAGCCTTGCTTTCCCATGTTAAATCTCTAAACATGCTTCCCTGAAGAATCCTAAATAACACTGTTTTTACCTGGCTTCTGGTCTTTGTAGGCAGCCCTCACGAAAGAGAAGTAGTTTTCTCTAAGGAAACACGGTGCTTCCATAGCATGGGTGGGAGCTCCTGCTGTCCTGCTCTAGAGCTACAGGGAAACTTGACGTGAGTCTTTGCCTCAAGCTAAGGCCTGAAAAGCCCTGCTGAAGCGAAAGCGCTTAGCATTTTCCATTATGTCGTATTGGAAGTTCTGCTTTACTTGAACGTTTCTTCACTCTACCAGACACTAGGCACCCTAGTGTAGGCACCCTTTTTCCTACAAATACATTGAGTACCAGCAGTCTCCTTTGCTCTTCTAAGTAACATCCAGACTTAGAAGCCTTTCCCAGTCACTCTATGTATTCAGAGTGTAGGACAACTCGCTGCACCCTTCCTTAGGAAGTTAGGTGGACTCAGCTCTTCAACAGCTCCAGGAATTCTGTTCTCTCACGACCTACATGCCATGGAAGTCTGCCTCATTGCCCTCATTGGAGCAACACTAAGAAACACAATCTGCTTCGCCTTCTTCTAGGAACTCTTACCCAAGGACCCCATACCTACAGGAGAAAGCAGGTTGCATTCCTACTGGAATCTAAGCAAAGTGTTTCCTGTTAGACTGCAGGACTTTAGAATAGGTTTAGGCCCGAAGGGTTACCTAGAGCGTTCCAAGAATGAGGGAGTTCGATACATGCAGAAAACCCTGTGAAGAAAAGTTGATTCAGCAAGGGACCAGGGTGTAGCTAGAGTCTCTATTGACTTGTTAGAAATCAGAAGGGTTTCGGCTGCATTTTAACCGGAGAAGAAGACCTGAAGGCACAAGCCTTGCTTTCCCATGTTAAATCTCTAAACATGCTTCCCTGAAGAATCCTAAATAACACTGTTTTTACCTGGCTTCTGGTCTTTGTAGGCAGCCCTCACGAAAGAGAAGTAGTTTTCTCTAAGGAAACACGGTGCTTCCATAGCATGGGTGGGAGCTCCTGCTGTCCTGCTCTAGAGCTACAGGGAAACTTGACGTGAGTCTTTGCCTCAAGCTAAGGCCTGAAAAGCCTTGCTGAAGCGAAAGCGCTTAGCAGTTTCCATTATGTCGTATTCGAAGGTCTGCATTACTTGAACGTTTCTTCACTTTACCAGACACTAGGCACACTCGGGTAGGCACCCTTTTTCGTACAAATACAGTGAGTACCAGCAGTCTCCTTTGCTCTTCTAAGAAACATCCAGACCTAGGAGACTTTCCCAGTCACTCTATGTAATCAGAGTGTAGGGCAACTCGCAGCACCCTTCCTTAGGAAGCTAGGTGGACTCAGCTCTTCAACAGCTCCAGGGATCTGTTCTCTCATGTCCTACATGCCATGGAAGTCTGCCTCATTGCCCTCTGTGGAGCTTCACAAAGATACACAATCTGCTTCGCCTACCTCTAGGAACTCTTACCCAATGACCCCATACCTACAGGAGAGAGGAGGCTTGCATTCCTACTGGAACCAAATCACCGTTTTTCCTGTTAAAATGCAGGACTTTAAACTAGGCTTCGGCCCAATAGCACTGGTAGAACGTTCCAAGGATGAGGGAGTTCCATATATGCAGAACACTCTGTGAAGAAAAGTTGATTCAGCAAGGGACCAGAGTGTAGCTAGAGTCTCTTTGGACTTTTTAGATAAAAGAAGGTGTCCGGGTGCATGTTCACCAGAAAAGAAGACTTGAATGCCTAAGCCTTGCGTTCCCATTTTAAATCTCTATCCATGCCAGCCTGAGTTACCTAAATAACACTGCTTTGACTGGCCTCTATTCACTGTGGGCAGCCCTCTGGAAAGAAAAGGAGTTTCTCTAAGGAAACACGGTGCTTCCCTAGCATGGGTGGGAGTTCCTCCTGTCATGCTCTAGAGCTACAGGGTAACTTGACGTGAGTCCTTGCCTCAAGCTAAGGCCTGAAAAGCCCTGCTGAAGCGAAAGCGCTTAGCATTTTCCATTATGTCGTATTGGAAGTTCTGCTTTACTTGAACGTTTCTTCACTCTACCAGACACTAGGCACCCTAGTGTAGGCACCCTTTTTCCTACAAATACATTGAGTACCAGCAGTCTCCTTTGCTCTTCTAAGTAACATCCAGACTTAGAAGCCTTTCCCAGTCACTCTATGTATTCAGAGTGTAGGACAACTCGCTGCACCCTTCCTTAGGAAGTTAGGTGGACTCAGCTCTTCAACAGCTCCAGGAATTCTGTTCTCTCACGACCTACATGCCATGGAAGTCTGCCTCATTGCCCTCATTGGAGCAACACTAAGAAACACAATCTGCTTCGCCTTCTTCTAGGAACTCTTACCCAAGGACCCCATACCTACAGGAGAAAGCAGGTTGCATTCCTACTGGAATCTAAGCAAAGTTTTTCCTGTTAGACTGCAGGACTTTAGAATAGGTTTAGGCCCGAAGGGTTACCTAGAGCGTTCCAAGAATGAGGGAGTTCGATACATGCAGAAAACCCTGTGAAGAAAAGTTGATTCAGCAAGGGACCAGGGTGTAGCTAGAGTCTCTATTGACTTGTTAGAAATCAGAAGGGTTTCGGCTGCATTTTAACCGGAGAAGAAGACCTGAAGGCACAAGCCTTGCTTTCCCATGTTAAATCTCTAAACATGCTTCCCTGAAGAATCCTAAATAACACTGTTTTTACCTGGCTTCTGGTCTTTGTAGGCAGCCCTCACGAAAGAGAAGTAGTTTTCTCTAAGGAAACACGGTGCTTCCATAGCATGGGTGGGAGCTCCTGCTGTCCTGCTCTAGAGCTACAGGGAAACTTGACGTGAGTCTTTGCCTCAAGCTAAGGCCTGAAAAGCCTTGCTGAAGCGAAAGCGCTTAGCAGTTTCCATTATGTCGTATTCGAAGGTCTGCATTACTTGAACGTTTCTTCACTTTACCAGACACTAGGCACACTCGGGTAGGCACCCTTTTTCGTACAAATACAGTGAGTACCAGCAGTCTCCTTTGCTCTTCTAAGAAACATCCAGACCTAGGAGCCTTTCCCAGTCACTCTATGTAATCAGAGTGTAGGGCAACTCGCAGCACCCTTCCTTAGGAAGCTAGGTGGACTCAGCTCTTCAACAGCTCCAGGGATCTGTTCTCTCATGTCCTACATGCCATGGAAGTCTGCCTCATTGCCCTCTGTGGAGCTTCACAAAGGTACACAATCTGCTTCGCCTACCTCTAGGAACTCTTACCCAATGACCCCATACCTACAGGAGAGAGGAGGCTTGCATTCCTACTGGAACCAAATCACCGTTTTTCCTGTTAAAATGCAGGACTTTAAACTAGGCTTCGGCCCAATAGCACTGGTAGAACGTTCCAAGGATGAGGGAGTTCCATATATGCAGAACACTCTGTGAAGAAAAGTTGATTCAGCAAGGGACCAGAGTGTAGCTAGAGTCTCTTTGGACTTTTTAGATAAAAGAAGGTGTCCGGGTGCATGTTCACCAGAAAAGAAGACTTGAATGCCTAATCCTTGCGTTCCCATTTTAAATCTCTATCCATGCCAGCCTGAGATACCTAAATAACACTGCTTTGACTGGCCTCTATTCACTGTGGGCAGCCCTCTGGAAAGAAAAGGAGTTTCTCTAAGGAAACACGGTGCTTCCCTAGCATGGGTGGGAGTTCCTCCTGTCATGCTCTAGAGCTACAGGGTAACTTGACGTGAGTCCTTGCCTCAAGCTAAGGCCTGAAAAGCCCTGCTGAAGCGAAAGCGCTTAGCATTTTCCATTATGTCGTATTGGAAGTTCTGCTTTACTTGAACGTTTCTTCACTCTACCAGACACTAGGCACCCTAGTGTAGGCACCCTTTTTCCTACAAATACATTGAGTACCAGCAGTCTCCTTTGCTCTTCTAAGTAACATCCAGATTTAGAAGCCTTTCCCAGTCACTCTATGTATTCAGAGTGTAGGACAACTCGCTGCACCCTTCCTTAGGAAGTTAGGTGGACTCAGCTCTTCAACAGCTCCAGGAATTCTGATCTCTCACGACCTACATGCCATGGAAGTCTGCCTCATTGCCCTCATTGGAGCAACACTAAGAAACACAATCTGCTTCGCCTTCTTCTAGGAACTCTTACCCAAGGACCCCATACCTACAGGAGAAAGCAGGTTGCATTCCTACTGGAATCTAAGCAAAGTTTTTCCTGTTACACTGCAGGACTTTAGAATAGGTTTAGGCCCGAAGGGTTACATAGAGCATTCCAAGAATGAGGGAGTTCGATACATGCAGAAAACCCTGTGAAGAAAAGTTGATTCAGCAAGGGACCAGGGTGTAGCTAGAGTCTCTATTGACTTGTTAGAAATCAGAAGGGTTTCGGCTGCATTTTAACCGGAGAAGAAGACCTGAAGGCACAAGCCTTGCTTTCCCATGTTAAATCTCTAAACATGCTTCCCTGAAGAATCCTAAATAACACTGTTTTTACCTGGCTTCTGGTCTTTGTAGGCAGCCCTCACGAAAGAGAAGTAGTTTTCTCTAAGGAAACACGGTGCTTCCATAGCATGGGTGGGAGCTCCTGCTGTCCTGCTCTAGAGCTACAGGGAAACTTGACGTGAGTCTTTGCCTCAAGCTAAGGCCTGAAAAGCCTTGCTGAAGCGAAAGCGCTTAGCAGTTTCCATTATGTCGTATTCGAAGGTCTGCATTACTTGAACGTTTCTTCACTTTACCAGACACTAGGCACACTCGGGTAGGCACCCTTTTTCCTACAAATACAGTGAGTACCAGCAGTCTCCTTTGCTCTTCTAAGAAACATCCAGACCTAGGAGCCTTTCCCAGTCACTCTATGTAATCAGAGTGTAGGGCAACTCGCAGCACCCTTCCTTAGGAAGCTAGGTGGACTCAGCTCTTCAACAGCTCCAGGGATCTGTTCTCTCATGTCCTACATGCCATGGAAGTCTGCCTCATTGCCCTCTGTGGAGCTTCACAAAGATACACAATCTGCTTCGCCTACCTCTAGGAACTCTTACCCAATGACCCCATACCTACAGGAGAGAGGAGGCTTGCATTCCTACTGGAACCAAATCACCGTTTTTCCTGTTAAAATGCAGGACTTTAAACTAGGCTTCGGCCCAATAGCACTGGTAGAACGTTCCAAGGATGAGGGAGTTCCATATATGCAGAACACTCTGTGAAGAAAAGTTGATTCAGCAAGGGACCAGAGTGTAGCTAGAGTCTCTTTGGACTTTTTAGATAAAAGAAGGTGTCCGGGTGCATGTTCACCAGAAAAGAAGACTTGAATGCCTAAGCCTTGCGTTCCCATTTTAAATCTCTATCCATGCCAGCCTGAGTTACCTAAATAACACTGCTTTGACTGGCCTCTATTCACTGTGGGCAGCCCTCTGGAAAGAAAAGGAATTTCTCTAAGGAAACACGGTGCTTCCCTAGCATGGGTGGGAGTTCCTCCTGTCATGCTCTAGAGCTACAGGGTAACTTGACGTGAGTCCTTGCCTCAAGCTAAGGCCTGAAAAGCCCTGCTGAAGCGAAAGCGCTTAGCATTTTCCATTATGTCGTATTGGAAGTTCTGCTTTACTTGAACGTTTCTTCACTCTACCAGACACTAGGCACCCTAGTGTAGGCACCCTTTTTCCTACAAATACATTGAGTACCAGCAGTCTCCTTTGCTCTTCTAAGTAACATCCAGACTTAGAAGCCTTTCCCAGTCACTCTATGTATTCAGAGTGTAGGACAACTCGCTGCACCCTTCCTTAGGAAGTTAGGTGGACTCAGCTCTTCAACAGCTCCAGGAATTCTGTTCTCTCACGACCTACATGCCATGGAAGTCTGCCTCATTGCCCTCATTGGAGCAACACTAAGAAACACAATCTGCTTCGCCTTCTTCTAGGAACTCTTACCCAAGGACCCCATACCTACAGGAGAAAGCAGGTTGCATTCCTACTGGAATCTAAGCAAAGTTTTTCCTGTTACACTGCAGGACTTTAGAATAGGTTTAGGCCCGAAGGGTTACATAGAGCGTTCCAAGAATGAGGGAGTTCGATACATGCAGAAAACCCTGTGAAGAAAAGTTGATTCAGCAAGGGACCAAGGTGTAGCTAGAGTCTCTATTGACTTGTTAGAAATCAGAAGGGTTTCGGCTGCATTTTAACCGGAGAAGAAGACCTGAAGGCACAAGCCTTGCTTTCCCATGTTAAATCTCTAAACATGCTTCCCTGAAGAATCCTAAATAACACTGTTTTTACCTGGCTTCTGGTCTTTGTAGGCAGCCCTCACGAAAGAGAAGTAGTTTTCTCTAAGGAAACACGGTGCTTCCATAGCATGGGTGGGAGCTCCTGCTGTCCTGCTCTAGAGCTACAGGGAAACTTGACGTGAGTCTTTGCCTCAAGCTAAGGCCTGAAAAGCCTTGCTGAAGCGAAAGCGCTTAGCAGTTTCCATTATGTCGTATTCGAAGGTCTGCATTACTTGAACGTTTCTTCACTTTACCAGACACTAGGCACACTCGGGTAGGCACCCTTTTTCGTACAAATACAGTGAGTACCAGCAGTCTCCTTTGCTCTTCTAAGAAACATCCAGACCTAGGAGCCTTTCCCAGTCACTCTATGTAATCAGAGTGTAGGGCAACTCGCAGCACCCTTCCTTAGGAAGCTAGGTGGACTCAGCTCTTCAACAGCTCCAGGGATCTGTTCTCTCATGTCCTACATGCCATGGAAGTCTGCCTCATTGCCCTCTGTGGAGCTTCACAAAGATACACAATCTGCTTCGCCTACCTCTAGGAACTCTTACCCAATGACCCCATACCTACAGGAGAGAGGAGGCTTGCATTCCTACTGGAACCAAATCACCGTTTTTCCTGTTAAAATGCAGGACTTTAAACTAGGCTTCGGCCCAATAGCACTGGTAGAACGTTCCAAGGATGAGGGAGTTCCATATATGCAGAACACTCTGTGAAGAAAAGTTGATTCAGCAAGGGACCAGAGTGTAGCTAGAGTCTCTTTGGACTTTTTAGATAAAAGAAGGTGTCCGGGTGCATGTTCACCAGAAAAGAAGACTTGAATGCCTAAGCCTTGCGTTCCCATTTTAAATCTCTATCCATGTCAGCCTGAGATACCTAAATAACACTGCTTTGACTGGCCTCTATTCACTGTGGGCAGCCCTCTGGAAAGAAAAGGAGTTTCTCTAAGGAAACACGGTGCTTCCCTAGCATGGGTGGGAGTTCCTCCTGTCATGCTCTAGAGCTACAGGGTAACTTGACGTGAGTCCTTGCCTCAAGCTAAGGCCTGAAAAGCCCTGCTGAAGCGAAAGCGCTTAGCATTTTCCATTATGTCGTATTGGAAGTTCTGCTTTACTTGAACGTTTCTTCACTCTACCAGACACTAGGCACCCTAGTGTAGGCACCCTTTTTCCTACAAATACATTGAGTACCAGCAGTCTCCTTTGCTCTTCTAAGTAACATCCAGACTTAGAAGCCTTTCCCAGTCACTCTATGTATTCAGAGTGTAGGACAACTCGCTGCACCCTTCCTTAGGAAGTTAGGTGGACTCAGCTCTTCAACAGCTCCAGGAATTCTGTTCTCTCACGACCTACATGCCATGGAAGTCTGCCTCATTGCCCTCATTGGAGCAACACTAAGAAACACAATCTGCTTCGCCTTCTTCTAGGAACTCTTACCCAAGGACCCCATACCTACAGGAGAAAGCAGGTTGCATTCCTACTGGAATCTAAGCAAAGTTTTTCCTGTTAGACTGCAGGACTTTAGAATAGGTTTAGGCCCGAAGGGTTACCTAGAGCATTCCAAGAATGAGGGAGTTCGATACATGCAGAAAACCCTGTGAAGAAAAGTTGATTCAGCAAGGGACCAGGGTGTAGCTAGAGTCTCTATTGACTTGTTAGAAATCAGAAGGGTTTCGGCTGCATTTTAACCGGAGAAGAAGACCTGAAGGCACAAGCCTTGCTTTCCCATGTTAAATCTCTAAACATGCTTCCCTGAAGAATCCTAAATAACACTGTTTTTACCTGGCTTCTGGTCTTTGTAGGCAGCCCTCACGAAAGAGAAGTAGTTTTCTCTAAGGAAACACGGTGCTTCCATAGCATGGGTGGGAGCTCCTGCTGTCCTGCTCTAGAGCTACAGGGAAACTTGACGTGAGTCTTTGCCTCAAGCTAAGGCCTGAAAAGCCTTGCTGAAGCGAAAGCGCTTAGCAGTTTCCATTATGTCGTATTCGAAGGTCTGCATTACTTGAACGTTTCTTCACTTTACCAGACACTAGGCACACTCGGGTAGGCACCCTTTTTCGTACAAATACAGTGAGTACCAGCAGTCTCCTTTGCTCTTCTAAGAAACATCCAGACCTAGGAGCCTTTCCCAGTCACTCTATGTAATCAGAGTGTAGGGCAACTCGCAGCACCCTTCCTTAGGAAGCTAGGTGGACTCAGCTCTTCAACAGCTCCAGGGATCTGTTCTCTCATGTCCTACATGCCATGGAAGTCTGCCTCATTGCCCTCTGTGGAGCTTCACAAAGATACACAATCTGCTTCGCCTACCTCTAGGAACTCTTACCCAATGACCCCATACCTACAGGAGAGAGGAGGCTTGCATTCCTACTGGAACCAAATCACCGTTTTTCCTGTTAAAATGCAGGACTTTAAACTAGGCTTCGGCCCAATAGCACTGGTAGAACGTTCCAAGGATGAGGGAGTTCCATATATGCAGAACACTCTGTGAAGAAAAGTTGATTCAGCAAGGGACCAGAGTGTAGCTAGAGTCTCTTTGGACTTTTTAGATAAAAGAAGGTGTCCGGGTGCATGTTCACCAGAAAAGAAGACTTGAATGCCTAAGCCTTGTGTTCCCATTTTAAATCTCTATCCATGTCAGCCTGAGATACCTAAATAACACTGCTTTGACTGGCCTCTATTCACTGTGGGCAGCCCTCTGGAAAGAAAAGGAGTTTCTCTAAGGAAACACGGTGCTTCCCTAGCATGGGTGGGAGTTCCTCCTGTCATGCTCTAGAGCTACAGGGTAACTTGACGTGAGTCCTTGCCTCAAGCTAAGGCCTGAAAAGCCCTGCTGAAGCGAAAGCGCTTAGCATTTTCCATTATGTCGTATTGGAAGTTCTGCTTTACTTGAACGTTTCTTCACTCTACCAGACACTAGGCACCCTAGTGTAGGCACCCTTTTTCCTACAAATACATTGAGTACCAGCAGTCTCCTTTGCTCTTCTAAGTAACATCCAGACTTAGAAGCCTTTCCCAGTCACTCTATGTATTCAGAGTGTAGGACAACTCGCTGCACCCTTCCTTAGGAAGTTAGGTGGACTCAGCTCTTCAACAGCTCCAGGAATTCTGTTCTCTCACGACCTACATGCCATGGAAGTCTGCCTCATTGCCCTCATTGGAGCAACACTAAGAAACACAATCTGCTTCGCCTTCTTCTAGGAACTCTTACCCAAGGACCCCATACCTACAGGAGAAAGCAGGTTGCATTCCTACTGGAATCTAAGCAAAGTTTTTCCTGTTAGACTGCAGGACTTTAGAATAGGTTTAGGCCCGAAGGGTTACCTAGAGCGTTCCAAGAATGAGGGAGTTCGATACATGCAGAAAACCCTGTGAAGAAAAGTTGATTCAGCAAGGGACCAGGGTGTAGCTAGAGTCTCTATTGACTTGTTAGAAATCAGAAGGGTTTCGGCTGCATTTTAACCGGAGAAGAAGACCTGAAGGCACAAGCCTTGCTTTCCCATGTTAAATCTCTAAACATGCTTCCCTGAAGAATCCTAAATAACACTGTTTTTACCTGGCTTCTGGTCTTTGTAGGCAGCCCTCACGAAAGAGAAGTAGTTTTCTCTAAGGAAACACGGTGCTTCCATAGCATGGGTGGGAGCTCCTGCTGTCCTGCTCTAGAGCTACAGGGAAACTTGACGTGAGTCTTTGCCTCAAGCTAAGGCCTGAAAAGCCTTGCTGAAGCGAAAGCGCTTAGCAGTTTCCATTATGTCGTATTCGAAGGTCTGCATTACTTGAACGTTTCTTCACTTTACCAGACACTAGGCACACTCGGGTAGGCACCCTTTTTCGTACAAATACAGTGAGTACCAGCAGTCTCCTTTGCTCTTCTAAGAAACATCCAGACCTAGGAGCCTTTCCCAGTCACTCTATGTAATCAGAGTGTAGGGCAACTCGCAGCACCCTTCCTTAGGAAGCTAGGTGGACTCAGCTCTTCAACAGCTCCAGGGATCTGTTCTCTCATGTCCTACATGCCATGGAAGTCTGCCTCATTGCCCTCTGTGGAGCTTCACAAAGATACACAATCTGCTTCGCCTACCTCTAGGAACTCTTACCCAATGACCCCATACCTACAGGAGAGAGGAGGCTTGCATTCCTACTGGAACCAAATCACCGTTTTTCCTGTTAAAATGCAGGACTTTAAACTAGGCTTCGGCCCAATAGCACTGGTAGAACGTTCCAAGGATGAGGGAGTTCCATATATGCAGAACACTCTGTGAAGAAAAGTTGATTCAGCAAGGGACCAGAGTGTAGCTAGAGTCTCTTTGGACTTTTTAGATAAAAGAAGGTGTCCGGGTGCATGTTCACCAGAAAAGAAGACTTGAATGCCTAAGCCTTGCGTTCCCATTTTAAATCTCTATCCATGTCAGCCTGAGATACCTAAATAACACTGCTTTGACTGGCCTCTATTCACTGTGGGCAGCCCTCTGGAAAGAAAAGGAGTTTCTCTAAGGAAACACGGTGCTTCCCTAGCATGGGTGGGATTTCCTCCTGTCATGCTCTAGAGCTACAGGGTAACTTGACGTGAGTCCTTGCCTCAAGCTAAGGCCTGAAAAGCCCTGCTGAAGCGAAAGCGCTTAGCATTTTCCATTATGTCGTATTGGAAGTTCTGCTTTACTTGAACGTTTCTTCACTCTACCAGACACTAGGCACCCTAGTGTAGGCACCCTTTTTCCTACAAATACATTGAGTACCAGCAGTCTCCTTTGCTCTTCTAAGTAACATCCAGACTTAGAAGCCTTTCCCAGTCACTCTATGTATTCAGAGTGTAGGACAACTCGCTGCACCCTTCCTTAGGAAGTTAGGTGGACTCAGCTCTTCAACAGCTCCAGGAATTCTGTTCTCTCACGACCTACATGCCATGGAAGTCTGCCTCATTGCCCTCATTGGAGCAACACTAAGAAACACAATCTGCTTCGCCTTCTTCTAGGAACTCTTACCCAAGGACCCCATACCTACAGGAGAAAGCAGGTTGCATTCCTACTGGAATCTAAGCAAAGTTTTTCCTGTTACACTGCAGGACTTTAGAATAGGTTTAGGCCCGAAGGGTTACCTAGAGCGTTCCAAGAATGAGGGAGTTCGATACATGCAGAAAACCCTGTGAAGAAAAGTTGATTCAGCAAGGGACCAGGGTGTAGCTAGAGTCTCTATTGACTTGTTAGAAATCAGAAGGGTTTCGGCTGCATTTTAACCGGAGAAGAAGACCTGAAGGCACAAGCCTTGCTTTCCCATGTTAAATCTCTAAACATGCTTCCCTGAAGAATCCTAAATAACACTGTTTTTACCTGGCTTCTGGTCTTTGTAGGCAGCCCTCACGAAAGAGAAGTAGTTTTCTCTAAGGAAACACGGTGCTTCCATAGCATGGGTGGGAGCTCCTGCTGTCCTGCTCTAGAGCTACAGGGAAACTTGACGTGAGTCTTTGCCTCAAGCTAAGGCCTGAAAAGCCTTGCTGAAGCGAAAGCGCTTAGCAGTTTCCATTATGTCGTATTCGAAGGTCTGCATTACTTGAACGTTTCTTCACTTTACCAGACACTAGGCACACTCGGGTAGGCACCCTTTTTCGTACAAATACAGTGAGTACCAGCAGTCTCCTTTGCTCTTCTAAGAAACATCCAGACCTAGGAGCCTTTCCCAGTCACTCTATGTAATCAGAGTGTAGGGCAACTCGCAGCACCCTTCCTTAGGAAGCTAGGTGGACTCAGCTCTTCAACAGCTCCAGGGATCTGTTCTCTCATGTCCTACATGCCATGGAAGTCTGCCTCATTGCCCTCTGTGGAGCTTCACAAAGATACACAATCTGCTTCGCCTACCTCTAGGAACTCTTACCCAATGACCCCATACCTACAGGAGAGAGGAGGCTTGCATTCCTACTGGAACCAAATCACCGTTTTTCCTGTTAAAATGCAGGACTTTAAACTAGGCTTCAGCCCAATAGCACTGGTAGAACGTTCCAAGGATGAGGGAGTTCCATATATGCAGAACACTCTGTGAAGAAAAGTTGATTCAGCAAGGGACCAGAGTGTAGCTAGAGTCTCTTTGGACTTTTTAGATAAAAGAAGGTGTCCGGGTGCATGTTCACCAGAAAAGAAGACTTGAATGCCTAAGCCTTGCGTTCCCATTTTAAATCTCTATCCATGTCAGCCTGAGATACCTAAATAACACTGCTTTGACTGGCCTCTATTCACTGTGGGCAGCCCTCTGGAAAGAAAAGGAGTTTCTCTAAGGAAACACGGTGCTTCCCTAGCATGGGTGGGAGTTCCTCCTGTCATGCTCTAGAGCTACAGGGTAACTTGACGTGAGTCCTTGCCTCAAGCTAAGGCCTGAAAAGCCCTGCTGAAGCGAAAGCGCTTAGCATTTTCCATTATGTCGTATTGGAAGTTCTGCTTTACTTGAACGTTTCTTCACTCTACCAGACACTAGGCACCCTAGTGTAGGCACCCTTTTTCCTACAAATACATTGAGTACCAGCAGTCTCCTTTGCTCTTCTAAGTAACATCCAGACTTAGAAGCCTTTCCCAGTCACTCTATGTATTCAGAGTGTAGGACAACTCGCTGCACCCTTCCTTAGGAAGTTAGGTGGACTCAGCTCTTCAACAGCTCCAGGAATTCTGTTCTCTCACGACCTACATGCCATGGAAGTCTGCCTCATTGCCCTCATTGGAGCAACACTAAGAAACACAATCTGCTTCGCCTTCTTCTAGGAACTCTTACCCAAGGACCCCATACCTACAGGAGAAAGCAGGTTGCATTCCTACTGGAATCTAAGCAAAGTTTTTCCTGTTAGACTGCAGGACTTTAGAATAGGTTTAGGCCCGAAGGGTTACCTAGAGCGTTCCAAGAATGAGGGAGTTCGATACATGCAGAAAACCCTGTGAAGAAAAGTTGATTCAGCAAGGGACCAGGGTGTAGCTAGAGTCTCTATTGACTTGTTAGAAATCAGAAGAGTTTCGGCTGCATTTTAACCGGAGAAGAAGACCTGAAGGCACAAGCCTTGCTTTCCCATGTTAAATCTCTAAACATGCTTCCCTGAAGAATCCTAAATAACACTGTTTTTACCTGGCTTCTGGTCTTTGTAGGCAGCCCTCACGAAAGAGAAGTAGTTTTCTCTAAGGAAACACGGTGCTTCCATAGCATGGGTGGGAGCTCCTGCTGTCCTGCTCTAGAGCTACAGGGAAACTTGACGTGAGTCTTTGCCTCAAGCTAAGGCCTGAAAAGCCTTGCTGAAGCGAAAGCGCTTAGCAGTTTCCATTATGTCGTATTCGAAGGTCTGCATTACTTGAACGTTTCTTCACTTTACCAGACACTAGGCACACTCGGGTAGGCACCCTTTTTCGTACAAATACAGTGAGTACCAGCAGTCTCCTTTGCTCTTCTAAGAAACATCCAGACCTAGGAGCCTTTCCCAGTCACTCTATGTAATCAGAGTGTAGGGCAACTCGCAGCACCCTTCCTTAGGAAGCTAGGTGGACTCAGCTCTTCAACAGCTCCAGGGATCTGTTCTCTCATGTCCTACATGCCATGGAAGTCTGCCTCATTGCCCTCTGTGGAGCTTCACAAAGATACACAATCTGCTTCGCCTACCTCTAGGAACTCTTACCCAATGACCCCACACCTACAGGAGAGAGGAGGCTTGCATTCCTACTGGAACCAAATCACCGTTTTTCCTGTTAAAATGCAGGACTTTAAACTAGGCTTCGGCCCAATAGCACTGGTAGAACGTTCCAAGGATGAGGGAGTTCCATATATGCAGAACACTCTGTGAAGAAAAGTTGATTCAGCAAGGGACCAGAGTGTAGCTAGAGTCTCTTTGGACTTTTTAGATAAAAGAAGGTGTCCGGGTGCATGTTCACCAGAAAAGAAGACTTGAATGCCTAAGCCTTGCGTTCCCATTTTAAATCTCTATCCATGCCAGCCTGAGATACCTAAATAACACTGCTTTGACTGGCCTCTATTCACTGTGGGCAGCCCTCTGGAAAGAAAAGGAGTTTCTCTAAGGAAACACGGTGCTTCCCTAGCATGGGTGGGAGTTCCTCCTGTCATGCTCTAGAGCTATAGGAAAACTTGACGTGAGTCCTTGCCTCAAGCTAAGGCCTGAAAAGCCCTGCTGAAGCGAAAGCGCTTAGCATTTTCCATTATGTCGTATTGGAAGTTCTGCTTTACTTGAACGTTTCTTCACTCTACCAGACACTAGGCACCCTTTTTCCTACAAATACATTGAGTAGCAGCAGTCTCCTTTGCTCTTCTAAGTAACATCCAGACTTAGAAGCCTTTCCCAGTCACTCTATGTATTCAGAGTGTAGGACAACTCGCTGCACCATTCCTTAGGAAGTTAGGTGGACTCAGCTCTTCAACAGCTCCAGGAATTCTGTTCTCTCACGACCTACATGCCATGGAAGTCTGCCTCATTGCCCTCATTGGAGCAACACTAAGAAACACAATCTGCTTCGCCTTCTTCTAGGAACTCTTACCCAAGGACCCCATACCTACAGGAGAAAGCAGGTTGCATTCCTACTGGAATCTAAGCAAAGTTTTTCCTGTTACACTGCAGGACTTTAGAATAGGTTTAGGCCCGAAGGGTTACATAGAGCGTTCCAAGAATGAGGGAGTTCGATACATGCAGAAAACCCTGTGAAGAAAATTGATTCAGCAAGGGACCAAGGTGTAGCTAGAGTCTCTATTGACTTGTTAGAAATCAGAAGGGTTTAGGCTGCATTTTAACCGGAGAGAAGACCTGAAGGCACAAGCCTTGCTTTCCCATGTTAAATCTCTAAACATGCTTCCCTGAAGAATCCTAAATAACACTGTTTTTACCTGGCTTCTGGTCTTTGTAGGCAGCCCTCACGAAAGAGAAGTAGTTTTCTCTAAGGAAACACGGTGCTTCCATAGCATGGGTGGGAGCTCCTGCTGTCCTGCTCTAGAGCTACAGGGAAACTTGACGTGAGTCTTTGCCTCAAGCTAAGGCCTGAAAAGCCTTGCTGAAGCGAAAGCGCTTAGCAGTTTCCATTATGTCGTATTCGAAGGTCTGCATTACTTGAACGTTTCTTCACTTTACCAGACACTAGGCACACTCGGGTAGGCACCCTTTTTCGTACAAATACAGTGAGTACCAGCAGTCTCCTTTGCTCTTCTAAGAAACATCCAGACCTAGGAGCCTTTCCCAGTCACTCTATGTAATCAGAGTGTAGGGCAACTCGCAGCACCCTTCCTTAGGAAGCTAGGTGGACTCAGCTCTTCAACAGCTCCAGGGATCTGTTCTCTCATGTCCTACATGCCATGGAAGTCTGCCTCATTGCCCTCTGTGGAGCTTCACAAAGATACACAATCTGCTTCGCCTACCTCTAGGAACTCTTACCCAATGACCCCACACCTACAGGAGAGAGGAGGCTTGCATTCCTACTGGAACCAAATCACCGTTTTTCCTGTTAAAATGCAGGACTTTAAACTAGGCTTCGGCCCAATAGCACTGGTAGAACGTTCCAAGGATGAGGGAGTTCCATATATGCAGAACACTCTGTGAAGAAAAGTTGATTCAGCAAGGGACCAGAGTGTAGCTAGAGTCTCTTTGGACTTTTTAGATAAAAGAAGGTGTCCGGGTGCATGTTCACCAGAAAAGAAGACTTGAATGCCTAAGCCTTGCGTTCCCATTTTAAATCTCTATCCATGCCAGCCTGAGATACCTAAATAACACTGCTTTGACTGGCCTCTATTCACTGTGGGCAGCCCTCTGGAAAGAAAAGGAGTTTCTCTAAGGAAACACGGTGCTTCCCTAGCATGGGTGGGAGTTCCTCCTGTCATGCTCTAGAGCTATAGGAAAACTTGACGTGAGTCCTTGCCTCAAGCTAAGGCCTGAAAAGCCCTGCTGAAGCGAAAGCGCTTAGCATTTTCCATTATGTCGTATTGGAAGTTCTGCTTTACTTGAACGTTTCTTCACTCTACCAGACACTAGGCACCCTTTTTCCTACAAATACATTGAGTACCAGCAGTCTCCTTTGCTCTTCTAAGTAACATCCAGACTTAGAAGCCTTTCCCAGTCACTCTATGTATTCAGAGTGTAGGACAACTCGCTGCACCATTCCTTAGGAAGTTAGGTGGACTCAGCTCTTCAACAGCTCCAGGAATTCTGTTCTCTCACGACCTACATGCCATGGAAGTCTGCCTCATTGCCCTCATTGGAGCAACACTAAGAAACACAATCTGCTTCGCCTTCTTCTAGGAACTCTTACCCAAGGACCCCATACCTACAGGAGAAAGCAGGTTGCATTCCTACTGGAATCTAAGCAAAGTTTTTCCTGTTACACTGCAGGACTTTAGAATAGGTTTAGGCCCGAAGGGTTACCTAGAGCGTTCCAAGAATGAGGGAGTTCGATACATGCAGAAAACCCTGTGAAGAAAATTGATTCAGCAAGGGACCAAGGTGTAGCTAGAGTCTCTATTGACTTGTTAGAAATCAGAAGGGTTTAGGCTGCATTTTAACCGGAGAGAAGACCTGAAGGCACAAGCCTTGCTTTCCCATGTTAAATCTCTAAACATGCTTCCCTGAAGAATCCTAAATAACACTGTTTTTACCTGGCTTCTGGTCTTTGTAGGCAGCCCTCACGAAAGAGAAGTAGTTTTCTCTAAGGAAACACGGTGCTTCCATAGCATGGGTGGGAGCTCCTGCTGTCCTGCTCTAGAGCTACAGGGAAACTTGACGTGAGTCTTTGCCTCAAGCTAAGGCCTGAAAAGCCTTGCTGAAGCGAAAGCGCTTAGCAGTTTCCATTATGTCGTATTCGAAGGTCTGCATTACTTGAACGTTTCTTCACTTTACCAGACACTAGGCACACTCGGGTAGGCACCCTTTTTCGTACAAATACAGTGAGTACCAGCAGTCTCCTTTGCTCTTCTAAGAAACATCCAGACCTAGGAGCCTTTCCCAGTCACTCTATGCAATCAGAGTGTAGGGCAACTCGCAGCACCCTTCCTTAGGAAGCTAGGTGGACTCAGCTCTTCAACAGCTCCAGGGATCTGTTCTCTCATGTCCTACATGCCATGGAAGTCTGCCTCATTGCCCTCTGTGGAGCTTCACAAAGATACACAATCTGCTTCGCCTACCTCTAGGAACTCTTACCCAATGACCCCATACCTACAGGAGAGAGGAGGCTTGCATTCCTACTGGAACCAAATCACCGTTTTTCCTGTTAAAATGCAGGACTTTAAACTAGGCTTCGGCCCAATAGCACTGGTAGAACGTTCCAAGGATGAGGGAGTTCCATATATGCAGAACACTCTGTGAAGAAAAGTTGATTCAGCAAGGGACCAGAGTGTAGCTAGAGTCTCTTTGGACTTTTTAGATAAAAGAAGGTGTCCGGGTGCATGTTCACCAGAAAAGAAGACTTGAATGCCTAAGCCTTGCGTTCCCATTTTAAATCTCTATCCATGTCAGCCTGAGATACCTAAATAACACTGCTTTGACTGGCCTCTATTCACTGTGGGCAGCCCTCTGGAAAGAAAAGGAGTTTCTCTAAGGAAACACGGTGCTTCCCTAGCATGGGTGGGAGTTCCTCCTGTCATGCTCTAGAGCTATAGGAAAACTTGACGTGAGTCCTTGCCTCAAGCTAAGGCCTGAAAAGCCCTGCTGAAGCGAAAGCGCTTAACATTTTCCATTATGTCGTATTGGAAGTTCTGCTTTACTTGAACGTTTCTTCACTCTACCAGACTAGGCACCCTAGTGTAGGCACCCTTTTTCCTACAAATACATTGAGTACCAGCAGTCTCCTTTGCTCTTCTAAGTAACATCCAGACTTAGAAGCCTTTCCCAGTCACTCTATGTATTCAGAGTGTAGGACAACTCGCTGCACCCTTCCTTAGGAAGTTAGGTGGACTCAGCTCTTCAACAGCTCCAGGAATTCTGTTCTCTCACGACCTACATGCCATGGAAGTCTGCCTCATTGCCCTCATTGGAGCAACACTAAGAAACACAATCTGCTTCGCCTTCTTCTAGGAACTCTTACCCAAGGACCCCATACCTACAGGAGAAAGCAGGTTGCATTCCTACTGGAATCTAAGCAAAGTTTTTCCTGTTACACTGCAGGACTTTAGAATAGGTTTAGGCCCGAAGGGTTACCTAGAGCGTTCCAAGAATGAGGGAGTTCGATACATGCAGAAAACCCTGTGAAGAAAAGTTGATTCAGCAAGGGACCAGGGTGTAGCTAGAGTCTCTATTGACTTGTTAGAAATCAGAAGGGTTTCGGCTGCATTTTAACCGGAGAAGAAGACCTGAAGGCACAAGCCTTGCTTTCCCATGTTAAATCTCTAAACATGCTTCCCTGAAGAATCCTAAATAACACTGTTTTTACCTGGCTTCTGGTCTTTGTAGGCAGCCCTCACGAAAGAGAAGTAGTTTTTTCTAAGGAAACACGGTGCTTCCATAGCATGGGTGGGAGCTCCTGCTGTCCTGCTCTAGAGCTACAGGGAAACTTGACGTGAGTCTTTGCCTCAAGCTAAGGCCTGAAAAGCCTTGCTGAAGCGAAAGCGCTTAGCAGTTTCCATTATGTCGTATTCGAAGGTCTGCATTACTTGAACGTTTCTTCACTTTACCAGACACTAGGCACACTCGGGTAGGCACCCTTTTTCGTACAAATACAGTGAGTACCAGCAGTCTCCTTTGCTCTTCTAAGAAACATCCAGACCTAGGAGCCTTTCCCAGTCACTCTATGTAATCAGAGTGTAGGGCAACTCGCAGCACCCTTCCTTAGGAAGCTAGGTGGACTCAGCTCTTCAACAGCTCCAGGGATCTGTTCTCTCATGTCCTACATGCCATGGAAGTCTGCCTCATTGCCCTCTGTGGAGCTTCACAAAGATACACAATCTGCTTCGCCTACCTCTAGGAACTCTTACCCAATGACCCCATACCTACAGGAGAGAGGAGGCTTGCATTCCTACTGGAACCAAATCACCGTTTTTCCTGTTAAAATGCAGGACTTTAAACTAGGCTTCGGCCCAATAGCACTGGTAGAACGTTCCAAGGATGAGGGAGTTCCATATATGCAGAACACTCTGTGAAGAAAAGTTGATTCAGCAAGGGACCAGAGTGTAGCTAGAGTCTCTTTGGACTTTTTAGATAAAAGAAGGTGTCCGGGTGCATGTTCACCAGAAAAGAAGACTTGAATGCCTAAGCCTTGCGTTCCCATTTTAAATCTCTATCCATGCCAGCCTGAGATACCTAAATAACACTGCTTTGACTGGCCTCTATTCACTGTGGGCAGCCCTCTGGAAAGAAAAGGAGTTTCTCTAAGGAAACACGGTGCTTCCCTAGCATGGGTGGGAGTTCCTCCTGTCATGCTCTAGAGCTACAGGGTAACTTGACGTGAGTCCTTGCCTCAAGCTAAGGCCTGAAAAGCCCTGCTGAAGCGAAAGCGCTTAGCATTTTCCATTATGTCGTATTGGAAGTTCTGCTTTACTTGAACGTTTCTTCACTCTACCAGACACTAGGCACCCTAGTGTAGGCACCCTTTTTCCTACAAATACATTGAGTACCAGCAGTCTCCTTTGCTCTTCTAAGTAACATCCAGACTTAGAAGCCTTTCCCAGTCACTCTATGTATTCAGAGTGTAGGACAACTCGCTGCACCCTTCCTTAGGAAGTTAGGTGGACTCAGCTCTTCAACAGCTCCAGGAATTCTGTTCTCTCACGACCTACATGCCATGGAAGTCTGCCTCATTGCCCTCATTGGAGCAACACTAAGAAACACAATCTGCTTCGCCTTCTTCTAGGAACTCTTACCCAAGGACCCCATACCTACAGGAGAAAGCAGGTTGCATTCCTACTGGAATCTAAGCAAAGTTTTTCCTGTTAGACTGCAGGACTTTAGAATAGGTTTAGGCCCGAAGGGTTACCTAGAGCGTTCCAAGAATGAGGGAGTTCGATACATGCAGAAAACCCTGTGAAGAAAAGTTGATTCAGCAAGGGACCAGGGTGTAGCTAGAGTCTCTATTGACTTGTTAGAAATCAGAAGGGTTTCGGCTGCATTTTAACCGGAGAAGAAGACCTGAAGGCACAAGCCTTGCTTTCCCATGTTAAATCTCTAAACATGCTTCCCTGAAGAATCCTAAATAACACTGTTTTTACCTGGCTTCTGGTCTTTGTAGGCAGCCCTCACGAAAGAGAAGTAGTTTTCTCTAAGGAAACACGGTGCTTCCATAGCATGGGTGGGAGCTCCTGCTGTCCTGCTCTAGAGCTACAGGGAAACTTGACGTGAGTCTTTGCCTCAAGCTAAGGCCTGAAAAGCCTTGCTGAAGCGAAAGCGCTTAGCAGTTTCCATTATGTCGTATTCGAAGGTCTGCATTACTTGAACGTTTCTTCACTTTACCAGACACTAGGCACACTCGGGTAGGCACCCTTTTTCGTACAAATACAGTGAGTACCAGCAGTCTCCTTTGCTCTTCTAAGAAACATCCAGACCTAGGAGCCTTTCCCAGTCACTCTATGTAATCAGAGTGTAGGGCAACTCGCAGCACCCTTCCTTAGGAAGCTAGGTGGACTCAGCTCTTCATCAGCTCCAGGGATCTGTTCTCTCATGTCCTACATGCCATGGAAGTCTGCCTCATTGCCCTCTGTGGAGCTTCACAAAGATACACAATCTGCTTCGCCTACCTCTAGGAACTCTTACCCAATGACCCCATACCTACAGGAGAGAGGAGGCTTGCATTCCTACTGGAACCAAATCACCGTTTTTCCTGTTAAAATGCAGGACTTTAAACTAGGCTTCGGCCCAATAGCACTGGTAGAACGTTCCAAGGATGAGGGAGTTCCATATATGCAGAACACTCTGTGAAGAAAAGTTGATTCAGCAAGGGACCAGAGTGTAGCTAGAGTCTCTTTGGACTTTTTAGATAAAAGAAGGTGTCCGGGTGCATGTTCACCAGAAAAGAAGACTTGAATGCCTAAGCCTTGCGTTCCCATTTTAAATCTCTATCCATGCCAGCCTGAGTTACCTAAATAACACTGCTTTGACTGGCCTCTATTCACTGTGGGCAGCCCTCTGGAAAGAAAAGGAGTTTCTCTAAGGAAACACGGTGCTTCCCTAGCATGGGTGGGAGTTCCTCCTGTCATGCTCTAGAGCTACAGGGTAACTTGACGTGAGTCCTTGCCTCAAGCTAAGGCCTGAAAAGCCCTGCTGAAGCGAAAGCGCTTAGCATTTTCCATTATGTCGTATTGGAAGTTCTGCTTTACTTGAACGTTTCTTCACTCTACCAGACACTAGGCACCCTAGTGTAGGCACCCCTTTTCCTACAAATACATTGAGTACCAGCAGTCTCCTTTGCTCTTCTAAGTAACATCCAGACTTAGAAGCCTTTCCCAGTCACTCTATGTATTCAGAGTGTAGGACAACTCGCTGCACCCTTCCTTAGGAAGTTAGGTGGACTCAGCTCTTCAACAGCTCCAGGAATTCTGTTCTCTCACGACCTACATGCCATGGAAGTCTGCCTCATTGCCCTCATTGGAGCAACAGTAAGAAACACAATCTGCTTCGCCTTCTTCTAGGAACTCTTACCCAAGGACCCCATAACTACAGGAGAAAGCAGGTTGCATTCCTACTGGAATCTAAGCAAAGTTTTTCCTGTTAGACTGCAGGACTTTAGAATAGGTTTAGGCCCAAAGGGTTACCTAGAGCGTTCCAAGAATGAGGGAGTTCGATACATGCAGAAAACCCTGTGAAGAAAAGTTGATTCAGCAAGGGACCAGGGTGTAGCTAGAGTCTCTATTGACTTGTTAGAAATCAGAAGGGTTTCGGCTGCATTATAACCGGAGAAGAAGACCTGAAGGCACAAGCCTTGCTTTCCCATGTTAAATCTCTAAACATGCTTCCCTGAAGAATCCTAAATAACACTGTTTTTACCTGGCTTCTGGTCTTTGTAGGCAGCCCTCACGAAAGAGAAGTAGTTTTCTCTAAGGAAACACGGTGCTTCCATAGCATGGGTGGGAGCTCCTGCTGTCCTGCTCTAGAGCTACAGGGAAACTTGACGTGAGTCTTTGCCTCAAGCTAAGGCCTGAAAAGCCTTGCTGAAGCGAAAGCGCTTAGCAGTTTCCATTATGTCGTATTCGAAGGTCTGCATTACTTGAACGTTTCTTCACTTTACCAGACACTAGGCACACTCGGGTAGGCACCCTTTTTCGTACAAATACAGTGAGTACCAGCAGTCTCCTTTGCTCTTCTAAGAAACATCCAGACCTAGGAGCCTTTCCCAGTCACTCTATGTAATCAGAGTGTAGGGCAACTCGCAGCACCCTTCCTTAGGAAGCTAGGTGGACTCAGCTCTTCAACAGCTCCAGGGATCTGTTCTCTCATGTCCTACATGCCATGGAAGTCTGCCTCATTGCCCTCTGTGGAGCTTCACAAAGATACACAATCTGCTTCGCCTACCTCTAGGAACTCTTACCCAATGACCCCATACCTACAGGAGAGAGGAGGCTTGCATTCCTACTGGAACCAAATCACCGTTTTTCCTGTTAAAATGCAGGACTTTAAACTAGGCTTCGGCCCAATAGCACTGGTAGAACGTTCCAAGGATGAGGGAGTTCCATATATGCAGAACACTCTGTGAAGAAAAGTTGATTCAGCAAGGGACCAGAGTGTAGCTAGAGTCTCTTTGGACTTTTTAGATAAAAGAAGGTGTCCGGGTGCATGTTCACCAGAAAAGAAGACTTGAATGCCTAAGCCTTGCGTTCCCATTTTAAATCTCTATCCATGCCAGCCTGAGATACCTAAATAACACTGCTTTGACTGTCCTCTATTCACTGTGGGCAGCCCTCTGGAAAGAAAAGGAGTTTCTCTAAGGAAACACGGTGCTTCCCTAGCATGGGTGGGAGTTCCTCCTGTCATGCTCTAGAGCTACAGGGTAACTTGACGTGAGTCCTTGCCTCAAGCTAAGGCCTGAAAAGCCCTGCTGAAGCGAAAGCGCTTAGCATTTTCCATTATGTCGTATTGGAAGTTCTGCTTTACTTGAACGTTTCTTCACTCTACCAGACACTAGGCACCCTAGTGTAGGCACCCTTTTTCCTACAAATACATTGAGTACCAGCAGTCTCCTTTGCTCTTCTAAGTAACGTCCAGACTTAGAAGCCTTTCCCAGTCACTCTATGTATTCAGAGTGTAGGACAACTCGCTGCACCCTTCCTTAGGAAGTTAGGTGGACTCAGCTCTTCAACAGCTCCAGGAATTCTGTTCTCTCACGACCTACATGCCATGGAAGTCTGCCTCATTGCCCTCATTGGAGCAACACTAAGAAACACAATCTGCTTCGCCTTCTTCTAGGAACTCTTACCCAAGGACCCCATACCTACAGGAGAAAGCAGGTTGCATTCCTACTGGAATCTAAGCAAAGTTTTTCCTGTTAGACTGCAGGACTTTAGAATAGGTTTAGGCCCGAAGGGTTACATAGAGCGTTCCAAGAATGAGGGAGTTCGATACATGCAGAAAACCCTGTGAAGAAAAGTTGATTCAGCAAGGGACCAGGGTGTAGCTAGAGTCTCTATTGACTTGTTAGAAATCAGAAGGGTTTCGGCTGCATTTTAACCGGAGAAGAAGACCTGAAGGCACAAGCCTTGCTTTCCCATGTTAAATCTCTAAACATGCTTCCCTGAAGAATCCTAAATAACACTGTTTTTACCTGGCTTCTGGTCTTTGTAGGCAGCCCTCACGAAAGAGAAGTAGTTTTCTCTAAGGAAACACGGTGCTTCCCTAGCATGGGTGGGAGTTCCTCCTGTCATGCTCTAGAGCTACAGGGTAACTTGACGTGAGTCCTTGCCTCAAGCTAAGGCCTGAAAAGCCCTGCTGAAGCGAAAGCGCTTAGCATTTTCCATTATGTCGTATTGGAAGTTCTGCTTTACTTGAACGTTTCTTCACTCTACCAGACACTAGGCACCCTAGTGTAGGCACCCTTTTTCCTACAAATACATTGAGTACCAGCAGTCTCCTTTGCTCTTCTAAGTAACATCCAGACTTAGAAGCCTTTCCCAGTCACTCTATGTATTCAGAGTGTAGGACAACTCGCTGCACCCTTCCTTAGGAAGTTAGGTGGACTCAGCTCTTCAACAGCTCCAGGAATTCTGTTCTCTCACGACCTACATGCCATGGAAGTCTGCCTCATTGCCCTCATTGGAGCAACACTAAGAAACACAATCTGCTTCGCCTTCTTCTAGGAACTCTTACCCAAGGACCCCATACCTACAGGAGAAAGCAGGTTGCATTCCTACTGGAATCTAAGCAAAGTTTTTCCTGTTAGACTGCAGGACTTTAGAATAGGTTTAGGCCCGAAGGGTTACCTAGAGCGTTCCAAGAATGAGGGAGTTCGATACATGCAGAAAACCCTGTGAAGAAAAGTTGATTCAGCAAGGGACCAGGGTGTAGCTAGAGTCTCTATTGACTTGTTAGAAATCAGAAGGGTTTCGGCTGCATTTTAACCGGAGAAGAAGACCTGAAGGCACAAGCCTTGCTTTCCCATGTTAAATCTCTAAACATGCTTCCCTGAAGAATCCTAAATAACACTGTTTTTACCTGGCTTCTGGTCTTTGTAGGCAGCCCTCACGAAAGAGAAGTAGTTTTCTCTAAGGAAACACGGTGCTTCCATAGCATGGGTGGGAGCTCCTGCTGTCCTGCTCTAGAGCTACAGGGAAACTTGACGTGAGTCTTTGCCTCAAGCTAAGGCCTGAAAAGCCTTGCTGAAGCGAAAGCGCTTAGCAGTTTCCATTATGTCGTATTCGAAGGTCTGCATTACTTGAACGTTTCTTCACTTTACCAGACACTAGGCACACTCGGGTAGGCACCCTTTTTCGTACAAATACAGTGAGTACCAGCAGTCTCCTTTGCTCTTCTAAGAAACATCCAGACCTAGGAGCCTTTCCCAGTCACTCTATGTAATCAGAGTGTAGGGCAACTCGCAGCACCCTTCCTTAGGAAGCTAGGTGGACTCAGCTCTTCATCAGCTCCAGGGATCTGTTCTCTCATGTCCTACATGCCATGGAAGTCTGCCTCATTGCCCTCTGTGGAGCTTCACAAAGATACACAATCTGCTTCGCCTACCTCTAGGAACTCTTACCCAATGACCCCATACCTACAGGAGAGAGGAGGCTTGCATTCCTACTGGAACCAAATCACCGTTTTTCCTGTTAAAATGCAGGACTTTAAACTAGGCTTCGGCCCAATAGCACTGGTAGAACGTTCCAAGGATGAGGGAGTTCCATATATGCAGAACACTCTGTGAAGAAAAGTTGATTCAGCAAGGGACCAGAGTGTAGCTAGAGTCTCTTTGGACTTTTTAGATAAAAGAAGGTGTCCGGGTGCATGTTCACCAGAAAAGAAGACTTGAATGCCTAAGCCTTGCGTTCCCATTTTAAATCTCTATCCATGCCAGCCTGAGTTACCTAAATAACACTGCTTTGACTGGCCTCTATTCACTGTGGGCAGCCCTCTGGAAAGAAAAGGAGTTTCTCTAAGGAAACACGGTGCTTCCCTAGCATGGGTGGGAGTTCCTCCTGTCATGCTCTAGAGCTACAGGGTAACTTGACGTGAGTCCTTGCCTCAAGCTAAGGCCTGAAAAGCCCTGCTGAAGCGAAAGCGCTTAGCATTTTCCATTATGTCGTATTGGAAGTTCTGCTTTACTTGAACGTTTCTTCACTCTACCAGACACTAGGCACCCTAGTGTAGGCACCCCTTTTCCTACAAATACATTGAGTACCAGCAGTCTCCTTTGCTCTTCTAAGTAACATCCAGACTTAGAAGCCTTTCCCAGTCACTCTATGTATTCAGAGTGTAGGACAACTCGCTGCACCCTTCCTTAGGAAGTTAGGTGGACTCAGCTCTTCAACAGCTCCAGGAATTCTGTTCTCTCACGACCTACATGCCATGGAAGTCTGCCTCATTGCCCTCATTGGAGCAACAGTAAGAAACACAATCTGCTTCGCCTTCTTCTAGGAACTCTTACCCAAGGACCCCATAACTACAGGAGAAAGCAGGTTGCATTCCTACTGGAATCTAAGCAAAGTTTTTCCTGTTAGACTGCAGGACTTTAGAATAGGTTTAGGCCCGAAGGGTTACCTAGAGCGTTCCAAGAATGAGGGAGTTCGATACATGCAGAAAACCCTGTGAAGAAAAGTTGATTCAGCAAGGGACCAGGGTGTAGCTAGAGTCTCTATTGACTTGTTAGAAATCAGAAGGGTTTCGGCTGCATTATAACCGGAGAAGAAGACCTGAAGGCACAAGCCTTGCTTTCCCATGTTAAATCTCTAAACATGCTTCCCTGAAGAATCCTAAATAACACTGTTTTTACCTGGCTTCTGGTCTTTGTAGGCAGCCCTCACGAAAGAGAAGTAGTTTTCTCTAAGGAAACACGGTGCTTCCATAGCATGGGTGGGAGCTCCTGCTGTCCTGCTCTAGAGCTACAGGGAAACTTGACGTGAGTCTTTGCCTCAAGCTAAGGCCTGAAAAGCCTTGCTGAAGCGAAAGCGCTTAGCAGTTTCCATTATGTCGTATTCGAAGGTCTGCATTACTTGAACGTTTCTTCACTTTACCAGACACTAGGCACACTCGGGTAGGCACCCTTTTTCGTACAAATACAGTGAGTACCAGCAGTCTCCTTTGCTCTTCTAAGAAACATCCAGACCTAGGAGCCTTTCCCAGTCACTCTATGTAATCAGAGTGTAGGGCAACTCGCAGCACCCTTCCTTAGGAAGCTAGGTGGACTCAGCTCTTCAACAGCTCCAGGGATCTGTTCTCTCATGTCCTACATGCCATGGAAGTCTGCCTCATTGCCCTCTGTGGAGCTTCACAAAGATACACAATCTGCTTCGCCTACCTCTAGGAACTCTTACCCAATGACCCCATACCTACAGGAGAGAGGAGGCTTGCATTCCTACTGGAACCAAATCACCGTTTTTCCTGTTAAAATGCAGGACTTTAAACTAGGCTTCGGCCCAATAGCACTGGTAGAACGTTCCAAGGATGAGGGAGTTCCATATATGCAGAACACTCTGTGAAGAAAAGTTGATTCAGCAAGGGACCAGAGTGTAGCTAGAGTCTCTTTGGACTTTTTAGATAAAAGAAGGTGTCCGGGTGCATGTTCACCAGAAAAGAAGACTTGAATGCCTAAGCCTTGCGTTCCCATTTTAAATCTCTATCCATGCCAGCCTGAGATACCTAAATAACACTGCTTTGACTGTCCTCTATTCACTGTGGGCAGCCCTCTGGAAAGAAAAGGAGTTTCTCTAAGGAAACACGGTGCTTCCCTAGCATGGGTGGGAGTTCCTCCTGTCATGCTCTAGAGCTACAGGGTAACTTGACGTGAGTCCTTGCCTCAAGCTAAGGCCTGAAAAGCCCTGCTGAAGCGAAAGCGCTTAGCATTTTCCATTATGTCGTATTGGAAGTTCTGCTTTACTTGAACGTTTCTTCACTCTACCAGACACTAGGCACCCTAGTGTAGGCACCCTTTTTCCTACAAATACATTGAGTACCAGCAGTCTCCTTTGCTCTTCTAAGTAACGTCCAGACTTAGAAGCCTTTCCCAGTCACTCTATGTATTCAGAGTGTAGGACAACTCGCTGCACCCTTCCTTAGGAAGTTAGGTGGACTCAGCTCTTCAACAGCTCCAGGAATTCTGTTCTCTCACGACCTACATGCCATGGAAGTCTGCCTCATTGCCCTCATTGGAGCAACACTAAGAAACACAATCTGCTTCGCCTTCTTCTAGGAACTCTTACCCAAGGACCCCATACCTACAGGAGAAAGCAGGTTGCATTCCTACTGGAATCTAAGCAAAGTTTTTCCTGTTAGACTGCAGGACTTTAGAATAGGTTTAGGCCCGAAGGGTTACATAGAGCGTTCCAAGAATGAGGGAGTTCGATACATGCAGAAAACCCTGTGAAGAAAAGTTGATTCAGCAAGGGACCAGGGTGTAGCTAGAGTCTCTATTGACTTGTTAGAAATCAGAAGGGTTTCGGCTGCATTTTAACCGGAGAAGAAGACCTGAAGGCACAAGCCTTGCTTTCCCATGTTAAATCTCTAAACATGCTTCCCTGAAGAATCCTAAATAACACTGTTTTTACCTGGCTTCTGGTCTTTGTAGGCAGCCCTCACGAAAGAGAAGTAGTTTTCTCTAAGGAAACACGGTGCTTCCCTAGCATGGGTGGGAGTTCCTCCTGTCATGCTCTAGAGCTACAGGGTAACTTGACGTGAGTCCTTGCCTCAAGCTAAGGCCTGAAAAGCCCTGCTGAAGCGAAAGCGCTTAGCATTTTCCATTATGTCGTATTGGAAGTTCTGCTTTACTTGAACGTTTCTTCACTCTACCAGACACTAGGCACCCTAGTGTAGGCACCCTTTTTCCTACAAATACATTGAGTACCAGCAGTCTCCTTTGCTCTTCTAAGTAACATCCAGACTTAGAAGCCTTTCCCAGTCACTCTATGTATTCAGAGTGTAGGACAACTCGCTGCACCCTTCCTTAGGAAGTTAGGTGGACTCAGCTCTTCAACAGCTCCAGGAATTCTGTTCTCTCACGACCTACATGCCATGGAAGTCTGCCTCATTGCCCTCATTGGAGCAACACTAAGAAACACAATCTGCTTCGCCTTCTTCTAGGAACTCTTACCCAAGGACCCCATACCTACAGGAGAAAGCAGGTTGCATTCCTACTGGAATCTAAGCAAAGTTTTTCCTGTTAGACTGCAGGACTTTAGAATAGGTTTAGGCCCGAAGGGTTACCTAGAGCGTTCCAAGAATGAGGGAGTTCGATACATGCAGAAAACCCTGTGAAGAAAAGTTGATTCAGCAAGGGACCAGGGTGTAGCTAGAGTCTCTATTGACTTGTTAGAAATCAGAAGGGTTTCGGCTGCATTTTAACCGGAGAAGAAGACCTGAAGGCACAAGCCTTGCTTTCCCATGTTAAATCTCTAAACATGCTTCCCTGAAGAATCCTAAATAACACTGTTTTTACCTGGCTTCTGGTCTTTGTAGGCAGCCCTCACGAAAGAGAAGTAGTTTTCTCTAAGGAAACACGGTGCTTCCATAGCATGGGTGGGAGCTCCTGCTGTCCTGCTCTAGAGCTACAGGGAAACTTGACGTGAGTCTTTGCCTCAAGCTAAGGCCTGAAAAGCCTTGCTGAAGCGAAAGCGCTTAGCAGTTTCCATTATGTCGTATTCGAAGGTCTGCATTACTTGAACGTTTCTTCACTTTACCAGACACTAGGCACACTCGGGTAGGCACCCTTTTTCGTACAAATACAGTGAGTACCAGCAGTCTCCTTTGCTCTTCTAAGAAACATCCAGACCTAGGAGCCTTTCCCAGTCACTCTATGTAATCAGAGTGTAGGGCAACTCGCAGCACCCTTCCTTAGGAAGCTAGGTGGACTCAGCTCTTCAACAGCTCCAGGGATCTGTTCTCTCATGTCCTACATGCCATGGAAGTCTGCCTCATTGCCCTCTGTGGAGCTTCACAAAGATACACAATCTGCTTCGCCTACCTCTAGGAACTCTTACCCAATGACCCCATACCTACAGGAGAGAGGAGGCTTGCATTCCTACTGGAACCAAATCACCGTTTTTCCTGTTAAAATGCAGGACTTTAAACTAGGCTTCGGCCCAATAGCACTGGTAGAACGTTCCAAGGATGAGGGAGTTCCATATATGCAGAACACTCTGTGAAGAAAAGTTGATTCAGCAAGGGACCAGAGTGTAGCTAGAGTCTCTTTGGACTTTTTAGATAAAAGAAGGTGTCCGGGTGCATGTTCACCAGAAAAGAAGACTTGAATGCCTAAGCCTTGCGTTCCCATTTTAAATCTCTATCCATGCCAGCCTGAGATACCTAAATAACACTGCTTTGACTGGCCTCTATTCACTGTGGGCAGCCCTCTGGAAAGAAAAGGAGTTTCTCTAAGGAAACACGGTGCTTCCCTAGCATGGGTGGGAGTTCCTCCTGTCATGCTCTAGAGCTACAGGGTAACTTGACGTGAGTCCTTGCCTCAAGCTAAGGCCTGAAAAGCCCTGCTGAAGCGAAAGCGCTTAGCATTTTCCATTATGTCGTATTGGAAGTTCTGCTTTACTTGAACGTTTCTTCACTCTACCAGACACTAGGCACCCTAGTGTAGGCACCCTTTTTCCTACAAATACATTGAGTACCAGCAGTCTCCTTTGCTCTTCTAAGTAACATCCAGACTTAGAAGCCTTTCCCAGTCACTCTATGTATTCAGAGTGTAGGACAACTCGCTGCACCCTTCCTTAGGAAGTTAGGTGGACTCAGCTCTTCAACAGCTCCAGGAATTCTGTTCTCTCACGACCTACATGCCATGGAAGTCTGCCTCATTGCCCTCATTGGAGCAACACTAAGAAACACAATCTGCTTCGCCTTCTTCTAGGAACTCTTACCCAAGGACCCCATACCTACAGGAGAAAGCAGGTTGCATTCCTACTGGAATCTAAGCAAAGTTTTTCCTGTTAGACTGCAGGACTTTAGAATAGGTTTAGGCCCGAAGGGTTACCTAGAGCGTTCCAAGAATGAGGGAGTTCGATACATGCAGAAAACCCTGTGAAGAAAAGTTGATTCAGCAAGGGACCAGGGTGTAGCTAGAGTCTCTATTGACTTGTTAGAAATCAGAAGGGTTTCGGCTGCATTTTAACCGGAGAAGAAGACCTGAAGGCACAAGCCTTGCTTTCCCATGTTAAATCTCTAAACATGCTTCCCTGAAGAATCCTAAATAACACTGTTTTTACCTGGCTTCTGGTCTTTGTAGGCAGCCCTCACGAAAGAGAAGTAGTTTTCTCTAAGGAAACACGGTGCTTCCATAGCATGGGTGGGAGCTCCTGCTGTCCTGCTCTAGAGCTACAGGGAAACTTGACGTGAGTCTTTGCCTCAAGCTAAGGCCTGAAAAGCCTTGCTGAAGCGAAAGCGCTTAGCAGTTTCCATTATGTCGTATTCGAAGGTCTGCATTACTTGAACGTTTCTTCACTTTACCAGACACTAGGCACACTCGGGTAGGCACCCTTTTTCGTACAAATACAGTGAGTACCAGCAGTCTCCTTTGCTCTTCTAAGAAACATCCAGACCTAGGAGCCTTTCCCAGTCACTCTATGTAATCAGAGTGTAGGGCAACTCGCAGCACCCTTCCTTAGGAAGCTAGGTGGACTCAGCTCTTCAACAGCTCCAGGGATCTGTTCTCTCATGTCCTACATGCCATGGAAGTCTGCCTCATTGCCCTCTGTGGAGCTTCACAAAGATACACAATCTGCTTCGCCTACCTCTAGGAACTCTTACCCAATGACCCCATACCTACAGGAGAGAGGAGGCTTGCATTCCTACTGGAACCAAATCACCGTTTTTCCTGTTAAAATGCAGGACTTTAAACTAGGCTTCGGCCCAATAGCACTGGTAGAACGTTCCAAGGATGAGGGAGTTCCATATATGCAGAACACTCTGTGAAGAAAAGTTGATTCAGCAAGGGACCAGAGTGTAGCTAGAGTCTCTTTGGACTTTTTAGATAAAAGAAGGTGTCCGGGTGCATGTTCACCAGAAAAGAAGACTTGAATGCCTAAGCCTTGCGTTCCCATTTTAAATCTCTATCCATGCCAGCCTGAGATACCTAAATAACACTGCTTTGACTGGCCTCTATTCACTGTGGGCAGCCCTCTGGAAAGAAAAGGAGTTTCTCTAAGGAAACACGGTGCTTCCCTAGCATGGGTGGGAGTTCCTCCTGTCATGCTCTAGAGCTACAGGGTAACTTGACGTGAGTCCTTGCCTCAAGCTAAGGCCTGAAAAGCCCTGCTGAAGCGAAAGCGCTTAGCATTTTCCATTATGTCGTATTGGAAGTTCTGCTTTACTTGAATGTTTCTTCACTCTACCAGACACTAGGCACCCTAGTGTAGGCACCCTTTTTCCTACAAATACATTGAGTACCAGCAGTCTCCTTTGCTCTTCTAAGTAACATCCAGACTTAGAAGCCTTTCCCAGTCACTCTATGTATTCAGAGTGTAGGACAACTCGCTGCACCCTTCCTTAGGAAGTTAGGTGGACTCAGCTCTTCAACAGCTCCAGGAATTCTGTTCTCTCACGACCTACATGCCATGGAAGTCTGCCTCATTGCCCTCATTGGAGCAACACTAAGAAACACAATCTGCTTCGCCTTCTTCTAGGAACTCTTACCCAAGGACCCCATACCTACAGGAGAAAGCAGGTTGCATTCCTACTGGAATCTAAGCAAAGTTTTTCCTGTTAGACTGCAGGACTTTAGAATAGGTTTAGGCCCGAAGGGTTACCTAGAGCGTTCCAAGAATGAGGGAGTTCGATACATGCAGAAAACCCTGTGAAGAAAAGTTGATTCAGCAAGGGACCAGGGTGTAGCTAGAGTCTCTATTGACTTGTTAGAAATCAGAAGGGTTTCGGCTGCATTTTAACCGGAGAAGAAGACCTGAAGGCACAAGCCTTGCTTTCCCATGTTAAATCTCTAAACATGCTTCCCTGAAGAATCCTAAATAACACTGTTTTTACCTGGCTTCTGGTCTTTGTAGGCAGCCCTCACGAAAGAGAAGTAGTTTTCTCTAAGGAAACACGGTGCTTCCATAGCATGGGTGGGAGCTCCTGCTGTCCTGCTCTAGAGCTACAGGGAAACTTGACGTGAGTCTTTGCCTCAAGCTAAGGCCTGAAAAGCCTTGCTGAAGCGAAAGCGCTTAGCAGTTTCCATTATGTCGTATTCGAAGGTCTGCATTACTTGAACGTTTCTTCACTTTACCAGACACTAGGCACACTCGGGTAGGCACCCTTTTTCGTACAAATACAGTGAGTACCAGCAGTCTCCTTTGCTCTTCTAAGAAACATCCAGACCTAGGAGCCTTTCCCAGTCACTCTATGTAATCAGAGTGTAGGGCAACTCGCAGCACCCTTCCTTAGGAAGCTAGGTGGACTCAGCTCTTCAACAGCTCCAGGGATCTGTTCTCTCATGTCCTACATGCCATGGAAGTCTGCCTCATTGCCCTCTGTGGAGCTTCACAAAGATACACAATCTGCTTCGCCTACCTCTAGGAACTCTTACCCAATGACCCCATACCTACAGGAGAGAGGAGGCTTGCATTCCTACTGGAACCAAATCACCGTTTTTCCTGTTAAAATGCAGGACTTTAAACTAGGCTTCGGCCCAATAGCACTGGTAGAACGTTCCAAGGATGAGGGAGTTCCATATATGCAGAACACTCTGTGAAGAAAAGTTGATTCAGCAAGGGACCAGAGTGTAGCTAGAGTCTCTTTGGACTTTTTAGATAAAAGAAGGTGTCCGGGTGCATGTTCACCAGAAAAGAAGACTTGAATGCCTAAGCCTTGCGTTCCCATTTTAAATCTCTATCCATGTCAGCCTGAGATACCTAAATAACACTGCTTTGACTGGCCTCTATTCACTGTGGGCAGCCCTCTGGAAAGAAAAGGAGTTTCTCTAAGGAAACACGGTGCTTCCCTAGCATGGGTGGGAGTTCCTCCTGTCATGCTCTAGAGCTATAGGAAAACTTGACGTGAGTCCTTGCCTCAAGCTAAGGCCTGAAAAGCCCTGCTGAAGCGAAAGCGCTTAGCATTTTCCATTATGTCGTATTGGAAGTTCTGCTTTACTTGAACGTTTCTTCACTCTACCAGACTAGGCACCCTAGTGTAGGCACCCTTTTTCCTACAAATACATTGAGTACCAGCAGTCTCCTTTGCTCTTCTAAGTAACATCCAGACTTAGAAGCCTTTCCCAGTCACTCTATGTATTCAGAGTGTAGGACAACTCGCTGCACCCTTCCTTAGGAAGTTAGGTGGACTCAGCTCTTCAACAGCTCCAGGAATTCTGTTCTCTCACGACCTACATGCCATGGAAGTCTGCCTCATTGCCCTCATTGGAGCAACACTAAGAAACACAATCTGCTTCGCCTTCTTCTAGGAACTCTTACCCAAGGACCCCATACCTACAGGAGAAAGCAGGTTGCATTCCTACTGGAATCTAAGCAAAGTTTTTCCTGTTACACTGCAGGACTTTAGAATAGGTTTAGGCCCGAAGGGTTACCTAGAGCGTTCCAAGAATGAGGGAGTTCGATACATGCAGAAAACCCTGTGAAGAAAAGTTGATTCAGCAAGGGACCAGGGTGTAGCTAGAGTCTCTATTGACTTGTTAGAAATCAGAAGGGTTTCGGCTGCATTTTAACCGGAGAAGAAGACCTGAAGGCACAAGCCTTGCTTTCCCATGTTAAATCTCTAAACATGCTTCCCTGAAGAATCCTAAATAACACTGTTTTTACCTGGCTTCTGGTCTTTGTAGGCAGCCCTCACGAAAGAGAAGTAGTTTTTTCTAAGGAAACACGGTGCTTCCATAGCATGGGTGGGAGCTCCTGCTGTCCTGCTCTAGAGCTACAGGGAAACTTGACGTGAGTCTTTGCCTCAAGCTAAGGCCTGAAAAGCCTTGCTGAAGCGAAAGCGCTTAGCAGTTTCCATTATGTCGTATTCGAAGGTCTGCATTACTTGAACGTTTCTTCACTTTACCAGACACTAGGCACACTCGGGTAGGCACCCTTTTTCGTACAAATACAGTGAGTACCAGCAGTCTCCTTTGCTCTTCTAAGAAACATCCAGACCTAGGAGCCTTTCCCAGTCACTCTATGTAATCAGAGTGTAGGGCAACTCGCAGCACCCTTCCTTAGGAAGCTAGGTGGACTCAGCTCTTCAACAGCTCCAGGGATCTGTTCTCTCATGTCCTACATGCCATGGAAGTCTGCCTCATTGCCCTCTGTGGAGCTTCACAAAGATACACAATCTGCTTCGCCTACCTCTAGGAACTCTTACCCAATGACCCCATACCTACAGGAGAGAGGAGGCTTGCATTCCTACTGGAACCAAATCACCGTTTTTCCTGTTAAAATGCAGGACTTTAAACTAGGCTTCGGCCCAATAGCACTGGTAGAACGTTCCAAGGATGAGGGAGTTCCATATATGCAGAACACTCTGTGAAGAAAAGTTGATTCAGCAAGGGACCAGAGTGTAGCTAGAGTCTCTTTGGACTTTTTAGATAAAAGAAGGTGTCCGGGTGCATGTTCACCAGAAAAGAAGACTTGAATGCCTAAGCCTTGCGTTCCCATTTTAAATCTCTATCCATGTCAGCCTGAGATACCTAAATAACACTGCTTTGACTGGCCTCTATTCACTGTGGGCAGCCCTCTGGAAAGAAAAGGAGTTTCTCTAAGGAAACACGGTGCTTCCCTAGCATGGGTGGGAGTTCCTCCTGTCATGCTCTAGAGCTACAGGGTAACTTGACGTGAGTCCTTGCCTCAAGCTAAGGCCTGAAAAGCCCTGCTGAAGCGAAAGCGCTTAGCATTTTCCATTATGTCGTATTGGAAGTTCTGCTTTACTTGAACGTTTCTTCACTCTACCAGACACTAGGCACCCTAGTGTAGGCACCCTTTTTCCTACAAATACATTGAGTACCAGCAGTCTCCTTTGCTCTTCTAAGTAACATCCAGACTTAGAAGCCTTTCCCAGTCACTCTATGTATTCAGAGTGTAGGACAACTCGCTGCACCCTTCCTTAGGAAGTTAGGTGGACTCAGCTCTTCAACAGCTCCAGGAATTCTGTTCTCTCACGACCTACATGCCATGGAAGTCTGCCTCATTGCCCTCATTGGAGCAACACTAAGAAACACAATCTGCTTCGCCTTCTTCTAGGAACTCTTACCCAAGGACCCCATACCTACAGGAGAAAGCAGGTTGCATTCCTACTGGAATCTAAGCAAAGTTTTTCCTGTTAGACTGCAGGACTTTAGAATAGGTTTAGGCCCGAAGGGTTACCTAGAGCGTTCCAAGAATGAGGGAGTTCGATACATGCAGAAAACCCTGTGAAGAAAAGTTGATTCAGCAAGGGACCAGGGTGTAGCTAGAGTCTCTATTGACTTGTTAGAAATCAGAAGGGTTTCGGCTGCATTTTAACCGGAGAAGAAGACCTGAAGGCACAAGCCTTGCTTTCCCATGTTAAATCTCTAAACATGCTTCCCTGAAGAATCCTAAATAACACTGTTTTTACCTGGCTTCTGGTCTTTGTAGGCAGCCCTCACGAAAGAGAAGTAGTTTTCTCTAAGGAAACACGGTGCTTCCATAGCATGGGTGGGAGCTCCTGCTGTCCTGCTCTAGAGCTACAGGGAAACTTGACGTGAGTCTTTGCCTCAAGCTAAGGCCTGAAAAGCCTTGCTGAAGCGAAAGCGCTTAGCAGTTTCCATTATGTCGTATTCGAAGGTCTGCATTACTTGAACGTTTCTTCACTTTACCAGACACTAGGCACACTCGGGTAGGCACCCTTTTTCGTACAAATACAGTGAGTACCAGCAGTCTCCTTTGCTCTTCTAAGAAACATCCAGACCTAGGAGCCTTTCCCAGTCACTCTATGTAATCAGAGTGTAGGGCAACTCGCAGCACCCTTCCTTAGGAAGCTAGGTGGACTCAGCTCTTCAACAGCTCCAGGGATCTGTTCTCTCATGTCCTACATGCCATGGAAGTCTGCCTCATTGCCCTCTGTGGAGCTTCACAAAGATACACAATCTGCTTCGCCTACCTCTAGGAACTCTTACCCAATGACCCCATACCTACAGGAGAGAGGAGGCTTGCATTCCTACTGGAACCAAATCACCGTTTTTCCTGTTAAAATGCAGGACTTTAAACTAGGCTTCGGCCCAATAGCACTGGTAGAACGTTCCAAGGATGAGGGAGTTCCATATATGCAGAACACTCTGTGAAGAAAAGTTGATTCAGCAAGGGACCAGAGTGTAGCTAGAGTCTCTTTGGACTTTTTAGATAAAAGAAGGTGTCCGGGTGCATGTTCACCAGAAAAGAAGACTTGAATGCCTAAGCCTTGCGTTCCCATTTTAAATCTCTATCCATGTCAGCCTGAGATACCTAAATAACACTGCTTTGACTGGCCTCTATTCACTGTGGGCAGCCCTCTGGAAAGAAAAGGAGTTTCTCTAAGGAAACACGGTGCTTCCCTAGCATGGGTGGGAGTTCCTCCTGTCATGCTCTAGAGCTACAGGGTAACTTGACGTGAGTCCTTGCCTCAAGCTAAGGCCTGAAAAGCCCTGCTGAAGCGAAAGCGCTTAGCATTTTCCATTATGTCGTATTGGAAGTTCTGCTTTACTTGAACGTTTCTTCACTCTACCAGACACTAGGCACCCTAGTGTAGGCACCCTTTTTCCTACAAATACATTGAGTACCAGCAGTCTCCTTTGCTCTTCTAAGTAACATCCAGACTTAGAAGCCTTTCCCAGTCACTCTATGTATTCAGAGTGTAGGACAACTCGCTGCACCCTTCCTTAGGAAGTTAGGTGGACTCAGCTCTTCAACAGCTCCAGGAATTCTGTTCTCTCACGACCTACATGCCATGGAAGTCTGCCTCATTGCCCTCATTGGAGCAACACTAAGAAACACAATCTGCTTCGCCTTCTTCTAGGAACTCTTACCCAAGGACCCCATACCTACAGGAGAAAGCAGGTTGCATTCCTAATGGAATCTAAGCAAAGTTTTTCCTGTTAGACTGCAGGACTTTAGAATAGGTTTAGGCCCGAAGGGTTACCTAGAGCGTTCCAAGAATGAGGGAGTTCGATACATGCAGAAAACCCTGTGAAGAAAAGTTGATTCAGCAAGGGACCAGGGTGTAGCTAGAGTCTCTATTGACTTGTTAGAAATCAGAAGGGTTTCGGCTGCATTTTAACCGGAGAAGAAGACCTGAAGGCACAAGCCTTGCTTTCCCATGTTAAATCTCTAAACATGCTTCCCTGAAGAATCCTAAATAACACTGTTTTTACCTGGCTTCTGGTCTTTGTAGGCAGCCCTCACGAAAGAGAAGTAGTTTTCTCTAAGGAAACACGGTGCTTCCATAGCATGGGTGGGAGCTCCTGCTGTCCTGCTCTAGAGCTACAGGGAAACTTGACGTGAGTCTTTGCCTCAAGCTAAGGCCTGAAAAGCCTTGCTGAAGCGAAAGCGCTTAGCAGTTTCCATTATGTCGTATTCGAAGGTCTGCATTACTTGAACGTTTCTTCACTTTACCAGACACTAGGCACACTCGGGTAGGCACCCTTTTTCGTACAAATACAGTGAGTACCAGCAGTCTCCTTTGCTCTTCTAAGAAACATCCAGACCTAGGAGCCTTTCCCAGTCACTCTATGTAATCAGAGTGTAGGGCAACTCGCAGCACCCTTCCTTAGGAAGCTAGGTGGACTCAGCTCTTCAACAGCTCCAGGGATCTGTTCTCTCATGTCCTACATGCCATGGAAGTCTGCCTCATTGCCCTCTGTGGAGCTTCACAAAGATACACAATCTGCTTCGCCTACCTCTAGGAACTCTTACCCAATGACCCCATACCTACAGGAGAGAGGAGGCTTGCATTCCTACTGGAACCAAATCACCGTTTTTCCTGTTAAAATGCAGGACTTTAAACTAGGCTTCGGCCCAATAGCACTGGTAGAACGTTCCAAGGATGAGGGAGTTCCATATATGCAGAACACTCTGTGAAGAAAAGTTGATTCAGCAAGGGACCAGAGTGTAGCTAGAGTCTCTTTGGACTTTTTAGATAAAAGAAGGTGTCCGGGTGCATGTTCACCAGAAAAGAAGACTTGAATGCCTAAGCCTTGCGTTCCCATTTTAAATCTCTATCCATGTCAGCCTGAGATACCTAAATAACACTGCTTTGACTGGCCTCTATTCACTGTGGGCAGCCCTCTGGAAAGAAAAGGAGTTTCTCTAAGGAAACACGGTGCTTCCCTAGCATGGGTGGGAGTTCCTCCTGTCATGCTCTAGAGCTACAGGGTAACTTGACGTGAGTCCTTGCCTCAAGCTAAGGCCTGAAAAGCCCTGCTGAAGCGAAAGCGCTTAGCATTTTCCATTATGTCGTATTGGAAGTTCTGCTTTACTTGAACGTTTCTTCACTCTACCAGACACTAGGCACCCTAGTGTAGGCACCCTTTTTCCTACAAATACATTGAGTACCAGCAGTCTCCTTTGCTCTTCTAAGTAACATCCAGACTTAGAAGCCTTTCCCAGTCACTCTATGTATTCAGAGTGTAGGACAACTCGCTGCACCCTTCCTTAGGAAGTTAGGTGGACTCAGCTCTTCAACAGCTCCAGGAATTCTGTTCTCTCACGACCTACATGCCATGGAAGCCTGCCTCATTGCCCTCATTGGAGCTACACTAAGAAACACAATCTGCTTCGCCTTCTTCTAGGAACTCTTACCCAAGGACCCCATACCTACAGGAGAAAGCAGGTTGCATTCCTACTGGAATCTAAGCAAAGTTTTTCCTGTTACACTGCAGGACTTTAGAATAGGTTTAGGCCCGAAGGGTTACATAGAGCGTTCCAAGAATGAGGGAGTTCGATACATGCAGAAAACCCTGTGAAGAAAAGTTGATTCAGCAAGGGACCAGGGTGTAGCTAGAGTCTCTATTGACTTGTTAGAAATCAGAAGGGTTTCGGCTGCATTTTAACCGGAGAAGAAGACCTGAAGGCACAAGCCTTGCTTTCCCATGTTAAATCTCTAAACATGCTTCCCTGAAGAATCCTAAATAACACTGTTTTTACCTGGCTTCTGGTCTTTGTAGGCAGCCCTCACGAAAGAGAAGTAGTTTTCTCTAAGGAAACACGGTGCTTCCATAGCATGGGTGGGAGCTCCTGCTGTCCTGCTCTAGAGCTACAGGGAAACTTGACGTGAGTCTTTGCCTCAAGCTAAGGCCTGAAAAGCCTTGCTGAAGCGAAAGCGCTTAGCAGTTTCCATTATGTCGTATTCGAAGGTCTGCATTACTTGAACGTTTCTTCACTTTACCAGACACTAGGCACACTCGGGTAGGCACCCTTTTTCGTACAAATACAGTGAGTACCAGCAGTCTCCTTTGCTCTTCTAAGAAACATCCAGACCTAGGAGCCTTTCCCAGTCACTCTATGTAATCAGAGTGTAGGGCAACTCGCAGCACCCTTCCTTAGGAAGCTAGGTGGACTCAGCTCTTCAACAGCTCCAGGGATCTGTTCTCTCATGTCCTACATGCCATGGAAGTCTGCCTCATTGCCCTCTGTGGAGCTTCACAAAGATACACAATCTGCTTCGCCTACCTCTAGGAACTCTTACCCAATGACCCCATACCTACAGGAGAGAGGAGGCTTGCATTCCTACTGGAACCAAATCACCGTTTTTCCTGTTAAAATGCAGGACTTTAAACTAGGCTTCGGCCCAATAGCACTGGTAGAACGTTCCAAGGATGAGGGAGTTCCATATATGCAGAACACTCTGTGAAGAAAAGTTGATTCAGCAAGGGACCAGAGTGTAGCTAGAGTCTCTTTGGACTTTTTAGATAAAAGAAGGTGTCCGGGTGCATGTTCACCAGAAAAGAAGACTTGAATGCCTAAGCCTTGCGTTCCCATTTTAAATCTCTATCCATGTCAGCCTGAGATACCTAAATAACACTGCTTTGACTGGCCTCTATTCACTGTGGGCAGCCCTCTGGAAAGAAAAGGAGTTTCTCTAAGGAAACACGGTGCTTCCCTAGCATGGGTGGGAGTTCCTCCTGTCATGCTCTAGAGCTACAGGGTAACTTGACGTGAGTCCTTGCCTCAAGCTAAGGCCTGAAAAGCCCTGCTGAAGCGAAAGCGCTTAGCATTTTCCATTATGTCGTATTGGAAGTTCTGCTTTACTTGAACGTTTCTTCACTCTACCAGACACTAGGCACCCTAGTGTAGGCACCCTTTTTCCTACAAATACATTGAGTACCAGCAGTCTCCTTTGCTCTTCTAAGTAACATCCAGACTTAGAAGCCTTTCCCAGTCACTCTATGTATTCAGAGTGTAGGACAACTCGCTGCACCCTTCCTTAGGAAGTTAGGTGGACTCAGCTCTTCAACAGCTCCAGGAATTCTGTTCTCTCACGACCTACATGCCATGGAAGCCTGCCTCATTGCCCTCATTGGAGCTACACTAAGAAACACAATCTGCTTCGCCTTCTTCTAGGAACTCTTACCCAAGGACCCCATACCTACAGGAGAAAGCAGGTTGCATTCCTACTGGAATCTAAGCAAAGTTTTTCCTGTTACACTGCAGGACTTTAGAATAGGTTTAGGCCCGAAGGGTTACCTAGAGCGTTCCAAGAATGAGGGAGTTCGATACATGCAGAAAACCCTGTGAAGAAAAGTTGATTCAGCAAGGGACCAGGGTGTAGCTAGAGTCTCTATTGACTTGTTAGAAATCAGAAGGGTTTCGGCTGCATTTTAACCGGAGAAGAAGACCTGAAGGCACAAGCCTTGCTTTCCCATGTTAAATCTCTAAACATGCTTCCCTGAAGAATCCTAAATAACACTGTTTTTACCTGGCTTCTGGTCTTTGTAGGCAGCCCTCACGAAAGAGAAGTAGTTTTCTCTAAGGAAACACGGTGCTTCCATAGCATGGGTGGGAGCTCCTGCTGTCCTGCTCTAGAGCTACAGGGAAACTTGACGTGAGTCTTTGCCTCAAGCTAAGGCCTGAAAAGCCTTGCTGAAGCGAAAGCGCTTAGCAGTTTCCATTATGTCGTATTCGAAGGTCTGCATTACTTGAACGTTTCTTCACTTTACCAGACACTAGGCACACTCGGGTAGGCACCCTTTTTCGTACAAATACAGTGAGTACCAGCAGTCTCCTTTGCTCTTCTAAGAAACATCCAGACCTAGGAGCCTTTCCCAGTCACTCTATGTAATCAGAGTGTAGGGCAACTCGCAGCACCCTTCCTTAGGAAGCTAGGTGGACTCAGCTCTTCAACAGCTCCAGGGATCTGTTCTCTCATGTCCTACATGCCATGGAAGTCTGCCTCATTGCCCTCTGTGGAGCTTCACAAAGATACACAATCTGCTTCGCCTACCTCTAGGAACTCTTACCCAATGACCCCATACCTACAGGAGAGAGGAGGCTTGCATTCCTACTGGAACCAAATCACCGTTTTTCCTGTTAAAATGCAGGACTTTAAACTAGGCTTCGGCCCAATAGCACTGGTAGAACGTTCCAAGGATGAGGGAGTTCCATATATGCAGAACACTCTGTGAAGAAAAGTTGATTCAGCAAGGGACCAGAGTGTAGCTAGAGTCTCTTTGGACTTTTTAGATAAAAGAAGGTGTCCGGGTGCATGTTCACCAGAAAAGAAGACTTGAATGCCTAAGCCTTGCGTTCCCATTTTAAATCTCTATCCATGTCAGCCTGAGATACCTAAATAACACTGCTTTGACTGGCCTCTATTCACTGTGGGCAGCCCTCTGGAAAGAAAAGGAGTTTCTCTAAGGAAACACGGTGCTTCCCTAGCATGGGTGGGAGTTCCTCCTGTCATGCTCTAGAGCTACAGGGTAACTTGACGTGAGTCCTTGCCTCAAGCTAAGGCCTGAAAAGCCCTGCTGAAGCGAAAGTGCTTAGCATTTTCCATTATGTCGTATTGGAAGTTCTGCTTTACTTGAACGTTTCTTCACTCTACCAGACACTAGGCACCCTAGTGTAGGCACCCTTTTTCCTACAAATACATTGAGTACCAGCAGTCTCCTTTGCTCTTCTAAGTAACATCCAGACTTAGAAGCCTTTCCCAGTCACTCTATGTATTCAGAGTGTAGGACAACTCGCTGCACCCTTCCTTAGGAAGTTAGGTGGACTCAGCTCTTCAACAGCTCCAGGAATTCTGTTCTCTCACGACCTACATGCCATGGAAGCCTGCCTCATTGCCCTCATTGGAGCTACACTAAGAAACACAATCTGCTTCGCCTTCTTCTAGGAACTCTTACCCAAGGACCCCATACCTACAGGAGAAAGCAGGTTGCATTCCTACTGGAATCTAAGCAAAGTTTTTCCTGTTACACTGCAGGACTTTAGAATAGGTTTAGGCCCGAAGGGTTACCTAGAGCGTTCCAAGAATGAGGGAGTTCGATACATGCAGAAAACCCTGTGAAGAAAAGTTGATTCAGCAAGGGACCAGGGTGTAGCTAGAGTCTCTATTGACTTGTTAGAAATCAGAAGGGTTTCGGCTGCATGTTAACCGGAGAAGAAGACCTGAAGGCACAAGCCTTGCTTTCCCATGTTAAATCTCTAAACATGCTTCCCTGAAGAATCCTAAATAACACTGTTTTTACCTGGCTTCTGGTCTTTGTAGGCAGCCCTCACGAAAGAGAAGTAGTTTTCTCTAAGGAAACACGGTGCTTCCATAGCATGGGTGGGAGCTCCTGCTGTCCTGCTCTAGAGCTACAGGGAAACTTGACGTGAGTCTTTGCCTCAAGCTAAGGCCTGAAAAGCCTTGCTGAAGCGAAAGCGCTTAGCAGTTTCCATTATGTCGTATTCGAAGGTCTGCATTACTTGAACGTTTCTTCACTTTACCAGACACTAGGCACACTCGGGTAGGCACCCTTTTTCGTACAAATACAGTGAGTACCAGCAGTCTCCTTTGCTCTTCTAAGAAACATCCAGACCTAGGAGCCTTTCCCAGTCACTCTATGTAATCAGAGTGTAGGGCAACTCGCAGCACCCTTCCTTAGGAAGCTAGGTGGACTCAGCTCTTCAACAGCTCCAGGGATCTGTTCTCTCATGTCCTACATGCCATGGAAGTCTGCCTCATTGCCCTCTGTGGAGCTTCACAAAGATACACAATCTGCTTCGCCTACCTCTAGGAACTCTTACCCAATGACCCCATACCTACAGGAGAGAGGAGGCTTGCATTCCTACTGGAACCAAATCACCGTTTTTCCTGTTAAAATGCAGGACTTTAAACTAGGCTTCGGCCCAATAGCACTGGTAGAACGTTCCAAGGATGAGGGAGTTCCATATATGCAGAACACTCTGTGAAGAAAAGTTGATTCAGCAAGGGACCAGAGTGTAGCTAGAGTCTCTTTGGACTTTTTAGATAAAAGAAGGTGTCCGGGTGCATGTTCACCAGAAAAGAAGACTTGAATGCCTAAGCCTTGCGTTCCCATTTTAAATCTCTATCCATGTCAGCCTGAGATACCTAAATAACACTGCTTTGACTGGCCTCTATTCACTGTGGGCAGCCCTCGGGAAAGAAAAGGAGTTTCTCTAAGGAAACACGGTGCTTCCCTAGCATGGGTGGGAGTTCCTCCTGTCATGCTCTAGAGCTACAGGGTAACTTGACGTGAGTCCTTGCCTCAAGCTAAGGCCTGAAAAGCCCTGCTGAAGCGAAAGCGCTTAGCATTTTCCATTATGTCGTATTGGAAGTTCTGCTTTACTTGAACGTTTCTTCACTCTACCAGACACTAGGCACCCTAGTGTAGGCACCCTTTTTCCTACAAATACATTGAGTACCAGCAGTCTCCTTTGCTCTTCTAAGTAACATCCAGACTTAGAAGCCTTTCCCAGTCACTCTATGTATTCAGAGTGTAGGACAACTCGCTGCACCCTTCCTTAGGAAGTTAGGTGGACTCAGCTCTTCAACAGCTCCAGGAATTCTGTTCTCTCACGACCTACATGCCATGGAAGTCTGCCTCATTGCCCTCATTGGAGCAACACTAAGAAACACAATCTGCTTCGCCTTCTTCTAGGAACTCTTACCCAAGGACCCCATACCTACAGGAGAAAGCAGGTTGCATTCCTACTGGAATCTAAGCAAAGTTTTTCCTGTTAGACTGCAGGACTTTAGAATAGGTTTAGGCCCGAAGGGTTACCTAGAGCGTTCCAAGAATGAGGGAGTTCGATACATGCAGAAAACCCTGTGAAGAAAAGTTGATTCAGCAAGGGACCAGGGTGTAGCTAGAGTCTCTATTGACTTGTTAGAAATCAGAAGGGTTTCGGCTGCATTTTAACCGGAGAAGAAGACCTGAAGGCACAAGCCTTGCTTTCCCATGTTAAATCTCTAAACATGCTTCCCTGAAGAATCCTAAATAACACTGTTTTTACCTGGCTTCTGGTCTTTGTAGGCAGCCCTCACGAAAGAGAAGTAGTTTTCTCTAAGGAAACACGGTGCTTCCATAGCATGGGTGGGAGCTCCTGCTGTCCTGCTCTAGAGCTACAGGGAAACTTGACGTGAGTCTTTGCCTCAAGCTAAGGCCTGAAAAGCCTTGCTGAAGCGAAAGCGCTTAGTAGTTTCCATTATGTCGTATTCGAAGGTCTGCATTACTTGAACGTTTCTTCACTTTACCAGACACTAGGCACACTCGGGTAGGCACCCTTTTTCGTACAAATACAGTGAGTACCAGCAGTCTCCTTTGCTCTTCTAAGAAACATCCAGACCTAGGAGCCTTTCCCAGTCACTCTATGTAATCAGAGTGTAGGGCAACTCGCAGCACCCTTCCTTAGGAAGCTAGGTGGACTCAGCTCTTCAACAGCTCCAGGGATCTGTTCTCTCATGTCCTACATGCCATGGAAGTCTGCCTCATTGCCCTCTGTGGAGCTTCACAAAGATACACAATCTGCTTCGCCTACCTCTAGGAACTCTTACCCAATGACCCCATACCTACAGGAGAGAGGAGGCTTGCATTCCTACTGGAACCAAATCACCGTTTTTCCTGTTAAAATGCAGGACTTTAAACTAGGCTTCGGCCCAATAGCACTGGTAGAACGTTCCAAGGATGAGGGAGTTCCATATATGCAGAACACTCTGTGAAGAAAAGTTGATTCAGCAAGGGACCAGAGTGTAGCTAGAGTCTCTTTGGACTTTTTAGATAAAAGAAGGTGTCCGGGTGCATGTTCACCAGAAAAGAAGACTTGAATGCCTAAGCCTTGCGTTCCCATTTTAAATCTCTATCCATGTCAGCCTGAGATACCTAAATAACACTGCTTTGACTGGCCTCTATTCACTGTGGGCAGCCCTCTGGAAAGAAAAGGAGTTTCTCTAAGGAAACACGGTGCTTCCCTAGCATGGGTGGGAGTTCCTCCTGTCATGCTCTAGAGCTACAGGGTAACTTGACGTGAGTCCTTGCCTCAAGCTAAGGCCTGAAAAGCCCTGCTGAAGCGAAAGCGCTTAGCATTTTCCATTATGTCGTATTGGAAGTTCTGCTTTACTTGAACGTTTCTTCACTCTACCAGACACTAGGCACCCTAGTGTAGGCACCCTTTTTCCTACAAATACATTGAGTACCAGCAGTCTCCTTTGCTCTTCTAAGTAACATCCAGACTTAGAAGCCTTTCCCAGTCACTCTATGTATTCAGAGTGTAGGACAACTCGCTGCACCCTTCCTTAGGAAGTTAGGTGGACTCAGCTCTTCAACAGCTCCAGGAATTCTGTTCTCTCACGACCTACATGCCATGGAAGTCTGCCTCATTGCCCTCATTGGAGCAACACTAAGAAACACAATCTGCTTCGCCTTCTTCTAGGAACTCTTACCCAAGGACCCCATACCTACAGGAGAAAGCAGGTTGCATTCCTACTGGAATCTAAGCAAAGTTTTTCCTGTTAGACTGCAGGACTTTAGAATAGGTTTAGGCCCGAAGGGTTACCTAGAGCGTTCCAAGAATGAGGGAGTTCGATACATGCAGAAAACCCTGTGAAGAAAAGTTGATTCAGCAAGGGACCAGGGTGTAGCTAGAGTCTCTATTGACTTGTTAGAAATCAGAAGGGTTTCGGCTGCATTTTAACCGGAGAAGAAGACCTGAAGGCACAAGCCTTGCTTTCCCATGTTAAATCTCTAAACATGCTTCCCTGAAGAATCCTAAATAACACTGTTTTTACCTGGCTTCTGGTCTTTGTAGGCAGCCCTCACGAAAGAGAAGTAGTTTTCTCTAAGGAAACACGGTGCTTCCATAGCATGGGTGGGAGCTCCTGCTGTCCTGCTCTAGAGCTACAGGGAAACTTGACGTGAGTCTTTGCCTCAAGCTAAGGCCTGAAAAGCCTTGCTGAAGCGAAAGCGCTTAGCAGTTTCCATTATGTCGTATTCGAAGGTCTGCATTACTTGAACGTTTCTTCACTTTACCAGACACTAGGCACACTCGGGTAGGCACCCTTTTTCGTACAAATACAGTGAGTACCAGCAGTCTCCTTTGCTCTTCTAAGAAACATCCAGACCTAGGAGCCTTTCCCAGTCACTCTATGTAATCAGAGTGTAGGGCAACTCGCAGCACCCTTCCTTAGGAAGCTAGGTGGACTCAGCTCTTCAACAGCTCCAGGGATCTGTTCTCTCATGTCCTACATGCCATGGAAGTCTGCCTCATTGCCCTCTGTGGAGCTTCACAAAGATACACAATCTGCTTCGCCTACCTCTAGGAACTCTTACCCAATGACCCCATACCTACAGGAGAGAGGAGGCTTGCATTCCTACTGGAACCAAATCACCGTTTTTCCTGTTAAAATGCAGGACTTTAAACTAGGCTTCGGCCCAATAGCACTGGTAGAACGTTCCAAGGATGAGGGAGTTCCATATATGCAGAACACTCTGTGAAGAAAAGTTGATTCAGCAAGGGACCAGAGTGTAGCTAGAGTCTCTTTGGACTTTTTAGATAAAAGAAGGTGTCCGGGTGCATGTTCACCAGAAAAGAAGACTTGAATGCCTAAGCCTTGCGTTCCCATTTTAAATCTCTATCCATGTCAGCCTGAGATACCTAAATAACACTGCTTTGACTGGCCTCTATTCACTGTGGGCAGCCCTCTGGAAAGAAAAGGAGTTTCTCTAAGGAAACACGGTGCTTCCCTAGCATGGGTGGGAGTTCCTCCTGTCATGCTCTAGAGCTACAGGGTAACTTGACGTGAGTCCTTGCCTCAAGCTAAGGCCTGAAAAGCCCTGCTGAAGCGAAAGCGCTTAGCATTTTCCATTATGTCGTATTGGAAGTTCTGCTTTACTTGAACGTTTCTTCACTCTACCAGACACTAGGCACCCTAGTGTAGGCACCCTTTTTCCTACAAATACATTGAGTACCAGCAGTCTCATTTGCTCTTCTAAGTAACATCCAGACTTAGAAGCCTTTCCCAGTCACTCTATGTATTCAGAGTGTAGGACAACTCGCTGCACCCTTCCTTAGGAAGTTAGGTGGACTCAGCTCTTCAACAGCTCCAGGAATTCTGTTCTCTCACGACCTACATGCCATGGAAGTCTGCCTCATTGCCCTCATTGGAGCAACACTAAGAAACACAATCTGCTTCGCCTTCTTCTAGGAACTCTTACCCAAGGACCCCATACCTACAGGAGAAAGCAGGTTGCATTCCTACTGGAATCTAAGCAAAGTTTTTCCTGTTAGACTGCAGGACTTTAGAATAGGTTTAGGCCCGAAGGGTTACCTAGAGCGTTCCAAGAATGAGGGAGTTCGATACATGCAGAAAACCCTGTGAAGAAAAGTTGATTCAGCAAGGGACCAGGGTGTAGCTAGAGTCTCTATTGAGTTGTTAGAAATCAGAAGGGTTTCGGCTGCATTTTAACCGGAGAAGAAGACCTGAAGGCACAAGCCTTGCTTTCCCATGTTAAATCTCTAAACATGCTTCCCTGAAGAATCCTAAATAACACTGTTTTTACCTGGCTTCTGGTCTTTGTAGGCAGCCCTCACGAAAGAGAAGTAGTTTTCTCTAAGGAAACACGGTGCTTCCATAGCATGGGTGGGAGCTCCTGCTGTCCTGCTCTAGAGCTACAGGGAAACTTGACGTGAGTCTTTGCCTCAAGCTAAGGCCTGAAAAGCCTTGCTGAAGCGAAAGCGCTTAGCAGTTTCCATTATGTCGTATTCGAAGGTCTGCATTACTTGAACGTTTCTTCACTTTACCAGACACTAGGCACACTCGGGTAGGCACCCTTTTTCGTACAAATACAGTGAGTACCAGCAGTCTCCTTTGCTCTTCTAAGAAACATCCAGACCTAGGAGCCTTTCCCAGTCACTCTATGTAATCAGAGTGTAGGGCAACTCGCAGCACCCTTCCTTAGGAAGCTAGGTGGACTCAGCTCTTCAACAGCTCCAGGGATCTGTTCTCTCATGTCCTACATGCCATGGAAGTCTGCCTCATTGCCCTCTGTGGAGCTTCACAAAGATACACAATCTGCTTCGCCTACCTCTAGGAACTCTTACCCAATGACCCCATACCTACAGGAGAGAGGAGGCTTGCATTCCTACTGGAACCAAATCACCGTTTTTCCTGTTAAAATGCAGGACTTTAAACTAGGCTTCGGCCCAATAGCACTGGTAGAACGTTCCAAGGATGAGGGAGTTCCATATATGCAGAACACTCTGTGAAGAAAAGTTGATTCAGCAAGGGACCAGAGTGTAGCTAGAGTCTCTTTGGACTTTTTAGATAAAAGAAGGTGTCCGGGTGCATGTTCACCAGAAAAGAAGACTTGAATGCCTAAGCCTTGCGTTCCCATTTTAAATATCTATCCATGTCAGCCTGAGATACCTAAATAACACTGCTTTGACTGGCCTCTATTCACTGTGGGCAGCCCTCGGGAAAGAAAAGGAGTTTCTCTAAGGAAACACGGTGCTTCCCTAGCATGGGTGGGAGTTCCTCCTGTCATGCTCTAGAGCTACAGGGTAACTTGACGTGAGTCCTTGCCTCAAGCTAAGGCCTGAAAAGCCCTGCTGAAGCGAAAGCGCTTAGCATTTTCCATTATGTCGTATTGGAAGTTCTGCTTTACTTGAACGTTTCTTCACTCTACCAGACACTAGGCACCCTAGTGTAGGCACCCTTTTTCCTACAAATACATTGAGTACCAGCAGTCTCCTTTGCTCTTCTAAGTAACATCCAGACTTAGAAGCCTTTCCCAGTCACTCTATGTATTCAGAGTGTAGGACAACTCGCTGCACCCTTCCTTAGGAAGTTAGGTGGACTCAGCTCTTCAACAGCTCCAGGAATTCTGTTCTCTCACGACCTACATGCCATGGAAGTCTGCCTCATTGCCCTCATTGGAGCAACACTAAGAAACACAATCTGCTTCGCCTTCTTCTAGGAACTCTTACCCAAGGACCCCATACCTACAGGAGAAAGCAGGTTGCATTCCTACTGGAATCTAAGCAAAGTTTTTCCTGTTACACTGCAGGACTTTAGAATAGGTTTAGGCCCGAAGGGTTACCTAGAGCGTTCCAAGAATGAGGGAGTTCGATACATGCAGAAAACCCTGTGAAGAAAAGTTGATTCAGCAAGGGACCAGGGTGTAGCTAGAGTCTCTATTGACTTGTTAGAAATCAGAAGGGTTTCGGCTGCATTTTAACCGGAGAAGAAGACCTGAAGGCACAAGCCTTGCTTTCCCATGTTAAATCTCTAAACATGCTTCCCTGAAGAATCCTAAATAACACTGTTTTTACCTGGCTTCTGGTCTTTGTAGGCAGCCCTCACGAAAGAGAAGTAGTTTTCTCTAAGGAAACACGGTGCTTCCATAGCATGGGTGGGAGCTCCTGCTGTCCTGCTCTAGAGCTACAGGGAAACTTGACGTGAGTCTTTGCCTCAAGCTAAGGCCTGAAAAGCCTTGCTGAAGCGAAAGCGCTTAGCAGTTTCCATTATGTCGTATTCGAAGGTCTGCATTACTTGAACGTTTCTTCACTTTACCAGACACTAGGCACACTCGGGTAGGCACCCTTTTTCGTACAAATACAGTGAGTACCAGCAGTCTCCTTTGCTCTTCTAAGAAACATCCAGACCTAGGAGCCTTTCCCAGTCACTCTATGTAATCAGAGTGTAGGGCAACTCGCAGCACCCTTCCTTAGGAAGCTAGGTGGACTCAGCTCTTCAACAGCTCCAGGGATCTGTTCTCTCATGTCCTACATGCCATGGAAGTCTGCCTCATTGCCCTCTGTGGAGCTTCACAAAGATACACAATCTGCTTCGCCTACCTCTAGGAACTCTTACCCAATGACCCCATACCTACAGGAGAGAGGAGGCTTGCATTCCTACTGGAACCAAATCACCGTTTTTCCTGTTAAAATGCAGGACTTTAAACTAGGCTTCGGCCCAATAGCACTGGTAGAACGTTCCAAGGATGAGGGAGTTCCATATATGCAGAACACTCTGTGAAGAAAAGTTGATTCAGCAAGGGACCAGAGTGTAGCTAGAGTCTCTTTGGACTTTTTAGATAAAAGAAGGTGTCCGGGTGCATGTTCACCAGAAAAGAAGACTTGAATGCCTAAGCCTTGCGTTCCCATTTTAAATCTCTATCCATGTCAGCCTGAGATACCTAAATAACACTGCTTTGACTGGCCTCTATTCACTGTGGGCAGCCCTCTGGAAAGAAAAGGAGTTTCTCTAAGGAAACACGGTGCTTCCCTAGCATGGGTGGGAGTTCCTCCTGTCATGCTCTAGAGCTACAGGGTAACTTGACGTGAGTCCTTGCCTCAAGCTAAGGCCTGAAAAGCCCTGCTGAAGCGAAAGCGCTTAGCATTTTCCATTATGTCGTATTGGAAGTTCTGCTTTACTTGAACGTTTCTTCACTCTACCAGACACTAGGCACCCTAGTGTAGGCACCCTTTTTCCTACAAATACATTGAGTACCAGCAGTCTCCTTTGCTCTTCTAAGTAACATCAAGACTTAGAAGCCTTTCCCAGTCACTCTATGTATTCAGAGTGTAGGACAACTCGCTGCACCCTTCCTTAGGAAGTTAGGTGGACTCAGCTCTTCAACAGCTCCAGGAATTCTGTTCTCTCACGACCTACATGCCATGGAAGTCTGCCTCATTGCCCTCATTGGAGCAACACTAAGAAACACAATCTGCTTCGCCTTCTTCTAGGAACTCTTACCCAAGGACCCCATACCTACAGGAGAAAGCAGGTTGCATTCCTACTGGAATCTAAGCAAAGTTTTTCCTGTTAGACTGCAGGACTTTAGAATAGGTTTAGGCCCGAAGGGTTACCTAGAGCGTTCCAAGAATGAGGGAGTTCGATACATGCAGAAAACCCTGTGAAGAAAAGTTGATTCAGCAAGGGACCAGGGTGTAGCTAGAGTCTCTATTGACTTGTTAGAAATCAGAAGGGTTTCGGCTGCATTTTAACCGGAGAAGAAGACCTGAAGGCACAAGCCTTGCTTTCCCATGTTAAATCTCTAAACATGCTTCCCTGAAGAATCCTAAATAACACTGTTTTTACCTGGCTTCTGGTCTTTGTAGGCAGCCCTCACGAAAGAGAAGTAGTTTTCTCTAAGGAAACACGGTGCTTCCATAGCATGGGTGGGAGCTCCTGCTGTCCTGCTCTAGAGCTACAGGGAAACTTGACGTGAGTCTTTGCCTCAAGCTAAGGCCTGAAAAGCCTTGCTGAAGCGAAAGCGCTTAGCAGTTTCCATTATGTCGTATTCGAAGGTCTGCATTACTTGAACGTTTCTTCACTTTACCAGACACTAGGCACACTCGGGTAGGCACCCTTTTTCGTACAAATACAGTGAGTACCAGCAGTCTCCTTTGCTCTTCTAAGAAACATCCAGACCTAGGAGCCTTTCCCAGTCACTCTATGTAATCAGAGTGTAGGGCAACTCGCAGCACCCTTCCTTAGGAAGCTAGGTGGACTCAGCTCTTCAACAGCTCCAGGGATCTGTTCTCTCATGTCCTACATGCCATGGAAGTCTGCCTCATTGCCCTCTGTGGAGCTTCACAAAGATACACAATCTGCTTCGCCTACCTCTAGGAACTCTTACCCAATGACCCCATACCTACAGGAGAGAGGAGGCTTGCATTCCTACTGGAACCAAATCACCGTTTTTCCTGTTAAAATGCAGGACTTTAAACTAGGCTTCGGCCCAATAGCACTGGTAGAACGTTCCAAGGATGAGGGAGTTCCATATATGCAGAACACTCTGTGAAGAAAAGTTGATTCAGCAAGGGACCAGAGTGTAGCTAGAGTCTCTTTGGACTTTTTAGATAAAAGAAGGTGTCCGGGTGCATGTTCACCAGAAAAGAAGACTTGAATGCCTAAGCCTTGCGTTCCCATTTTAAATATCTATCCATGTCAGCCTGAGATACCTAAATAACACTGCTTTGACTGGCCTCTATTCACTGTGGGCAGCCCTCTGGAAAGAAAAGGAGTTTCTCTAAGGAAACACGGTGCTTCCCTAGCATGGGTGGGAGTTCCTCCTGTCATGCTCTAGAGCTACAGGGTAACTTGACGTGAGTCCTTGCCTCAAGCTAAGGCCTGAAAAGCCCTGCTGAAGCGAAAGCGCTTAGCATTTTCCATTATGTCGTATTGGAAGTTCTGCTTTACTTGAACGTTTCTTCACTCTACCAGACACTAGGCACCCTAGTGTAGGCACCCTTTTTCCTACAAATACATTGAGTACCAGCAGTCTCCTTTGCTCTTCTAAGTAACATCCAGACTTAGAAGCCTTTCCCAGTCACTCTATGTATTCAGAGTGTAGGACAACTCGCTGCACCCTTCCTTAGGAAGTTAGGTGGACTCAGCTCTTCAACAGCTCCAGGAATTCTGTTCTCTCACGACCTACATGCCATGGAAGTCTGCCTCATTGCCCTCATTGGAGCAACACTAAGAAACACAATCTGCTTCGCCTTCTTCTAGGAACTCTTACCCAAGGACCCCATACCTACAGGAGAAAGCAGGTTGCATTCCTACTGGAATCTAAGCAAAGTTTTTCCTGTTAGACTGCAGGACTTTAGAATAGGTTTAGGCCCGAAGGGTTACCTAGAGCGTTCCAAGAATGAGGGAGTTCGATACATGCAGAAAACCCTGTGAAGAAAAGTTGATTCAGCAAGGGACCAGGGTGTAGCTAGAGTCTCTATTGACTTGTTAGAAATCAGAAGGGTTTCGGCTGCATTTTAACCGGAGAAGAAGACCTGAAGGCACAAGCCTTGCTTTCCCATGTTAAATCTCTAAACATGCTTCCCTGAAGAATCCTAAATAACACTGTTTTTACCTGGCTTCTGGTCTTTGTAGGCAGCCCTCACGAAAGAGAAGTAGTTTTCTCTAAGGAAACACGGTGCTTCCATAGCATGGGTGGGAGCTCCTGCTGTCCTGCTCTAGAGCTACAGGGAAACTTGACGTGAGTCTTTGCCTCAAGCTAAGGCCTGAAAAGCCTTGCTGAAGCGAAAGCGCTTAGCAGTTTCCATTATGTCGTATTCGAAGGTCTGCATTACTTGAACGTTTCTTCACTTTACCAGACACTAGGCACACTCGGGTAGGCACCCTTTTTCGTACAAATACAGTGAGTACCAGCAGTCTCCTTTGCTCTTCTAAGAAACATCCAGACCTAGGAGCCTTTCCCAGTCACTCTATGTAATCAGAGTGTAGGGCAACTCGCAGCACCCTTCCTTAGGAAGCTAGGTGGACTCAGCTCTTCAACAGCTCCAGGGATCTGTTCTCTCATGTCCTACATGCCATGGAAGTCTGCCTCATTGCCCTCTGTGGAGCTTCACAAAGATACACAATCTGCTTCGCCTACCTCTAGGAACTCTTACCCAATGACCCCATACCTACAGGAGAGAGGAGGCTTGCATTCCTACTGGAACCAAATCACCGTTTTTCCTGTTAAAATGCAGGACTTTAAACTAGGCTTCGGCCCAATAGCACTGGTAGAACGTTCCAAGGATGAGGGAGTTCCATATATGCAGAACACTCTGTGAAGAAAAGTTGATTCAGCAAGGGACCAGAGTGTAGCTAGAGTCTCTTTGGACTTTTTAGATAAAAGAAGGTGTCCGGGTGCATGTTCACCAGAAAAGAAGACTTGAATGCCTAAGCCTTGCGTTCCCATTTTAAATCTCTATCCATGTCAGCCTGAGATACCTAAATAACACTGCTTTGACTGGCCTCTATTCACTGTGGGCAGCCCTCGGGAAAGAAAAGGAGTTTCTCTAAGGAAACACGGTGCTTCCCTAGCATGGGTGGGAGTTCCTCCTGTCATGCTCTAGAGCTACAGGGTAACTTGACGTGAGTCCTTGCCTCAAGCTAAGGCCTGAAAAGCCCTGCTGAAGCGAAAGCGCTTAGCATTTTCCATTATGTCGTATTGGAAGTTCTGCTTTACTTGAACGTTTCTTCACTCTACCAGACACTAGGCACCCTAGTGTAGGCACCCTTTTTCCTACAAATACATTGAGTACCAGCAGTCTCCTTTGCTCTTCTAAGTAACATCCAGACTTAGAAGCCTTTCCCAGTCACTCTATGTATTCAGAGTGTAGGACAACTCGCTGCACCCTTCCTTAGGAAGTTAGGTGGACTCAGCTCTTCAACAGCTCCAGGAATTCTGTTCTCTCACGACCTACATGCCATGGAAGCCTGCCTCATTGCCCTCATTGGAGCTACACTAAGAAACACAATCTGCTTCGCCTTCTTCTAGGAACTCTTACCCAAGGACCCCATACCTACAGGAGAAAGCAGGTTGCATTCCTACTGGAATCTAAGCAAAGTTTTTCCTGTTACACTGCAGGACTTTAGAATAGGTTTAGGCCCGAAGGGTTACATAGAGCGTTCCAAGAATGAGGGAGTTCGATACATGCAGAAAACCCTGTGAAGAAAAGTTGATTCAGCAAGGGACCAGGGTGTAGCTAGAGTCTCTATTGACTTGTTAGAAATCAGAAGGGTTTCGGCTGCATTTTAACCGGAGAAGAAGACCTGAAGGCACAAGCCTTGCTTTCCCATGTTAAATCTCTAAACATGCTTCCCTGAAGAATCCTAAATAACACTGTTTTTACCTGGCTTCTGGTCTTTGTAGGCAGCCCTCACGAAAGAGAAGTAGTTTTCTCTAAGGAAACACGGTGCTTCCATAGCATGGGTGGGAGCTCCTGCTGTCCTGCTCTAGAGCTACAGGGAAACTTGACGTGAGTCTTTGCCTCAAGCTAAGGCCTGAAAAGCCTTGCTGAAGCGAAAGCGCTTAGCAGTTTCCATTATGTCGTATTCGAAGGTCTGCATTACTTGAACGTTTCTTCACTTTACCAGACACTAGGCACACTCGGGTAGGCACCCTTTTTCGTACAAATACAGTGAGTACCAGCAGTCTCCTTTGCTCTTCTAAGAAACATCCAGACCTAGGAGCCTTTCCCAGTCACTCTATGTAATCAGAGTGTAGGGCAACTCGCAGCACCCTTCCTTAGGAAGCTAGGTGGACTCAGCTCTTCAACAGCTCCAGGGATCTGTTCTCTCATGTCCTACATGCCATGGAAGTCTGCCTCATTGCCCTCTGTGGAGCTTCACAAAGATACACAATCTGCTTCGCCTACCTCTAGGAACTCTTACCCAATGACCCCATACCTACAGGAGAGAGGAGGCTTGCATTCCTACTGGAACCAAATCACCGTTTTTCCTGTTAAAATGCAGGACTTTAAACTAGGCTTCGGCCCAATAGCACTGGTGGAACGTTCCAAGGATGAGGGAGTTCCATATATGCAGAACACTCTGTGAAGAAAAGTTGATTCAGCAAGGGACCAGAGTGTAGCTAGAGTCTCTTTGGACTTTTTAGATAAAAGAAGGTGTCCGGGTGCATGTTCACCAGAAAAGAAGACTTGAATGCCTAAGCCTTGCGTTCCCATTTTAAATCTCTATCCATGTCAGCCTGAGATACCTAAATAACACTGCTTTGACTGGCCTCTATTCACTGTGGGCAGCCCTCTGGAAAGAAAAGGAGTTTCTCTAAGGAGACACGGTGCTTCCCTAGCATGGGTGGGAGTTCCTCCTGTCATGCTCTAGAGCTACAGGGTAACTTGACGTGAGTCCTTGCCTCAAGCTAAGGCCTGAAAAGCCCTGCTGAAGCGAAAGCGCTTAGCATTTTCCATTATGTCGTATTGGAAGTTCTGCTTTACTTGAACGTTTCTTCACTCTACCAGACACTAGGCACCCTAGTGTAGGCACCCTTTTTCCTACAAATACATTGAGTACCAGCAGTCTCCTTTGCTCTTCTAAGTAACATCCAGACTTAGAAGCCTTTCCCAGTCACTCTATGTATTCAGAGTGTAGGACAACTCGCTGCACCCTTCCTTAGGAAGTTAGGTGGACTCAGCTCTTCAACAGCTCCAGGAATTCTGTTCTCTCACGACCTACATGCCATGGAAGCCTGCCTCATTGCCCTCATTGGAGCAACACTAAGAAACACAATCTGCTTCGCCTTCTTCTAGGAACTCTTACCCAAGGACCCCATACCTACAGGAGAAAGCAGGTTGCATTCCTACTGGAATCTAAGCAAAGTTTTTCCTGTTAGACTGCAGGACTTTAGAATAGGTTTAGGCCCGAAGGGTTACCTAGAGCGTTCCAAGAATGAGGGAGTTCGATACATGCAGAAAACCCTGTGAAGAAAAGTTGATTCAGCAAGGGACCAGGGTGTAGCTAGAGTCTCTATTGACTTGTTAGAAATCAGAAGGGTTTCGGCTGCATTTTAACCGGAGAAGAAGACCTGAAGGCACAAGCCTTGCTTTCCCATGTTAAATCTCTAAACATGCTTCCCTGAAGAATCCTAAATAACACTGTTTTTACCTGGCTTCTGGTCTTTGTAGGCAGCCCTCACGAAAGAGAAGTAGTTTTCTCTAAGGAAACACGGTGCTTCCATAGCATGGGTGGGAGCTCCTGCTGTCCAGCTCTAGAGCTACAGGGAAACTTGACGTGAGTCTTTGCCTCAAGCTAAGGCCTGAAAAGCCTTGCTGAAGCGAAAGCGCTTAGCAGTTTCCATTATGTCGTATTCGAAGGTCTGCATTACTTGAACGTTTCTTCACTTTACCAGACACTAGGCACACTCGGGTAGGCACCCTTTTTCCTACAAATACAGTGAGTACCAGCAGTCTCCTTTGCTCTTCTAAGAAACATCCAGACCTAGGAGCCTTTCCCAGTCACTCTATGTAATCAGAGTGTAGGGCAACTCGCAGCACCCTTCCTTAGGAAGCTAGGTGGACTCAGCTCTTCAACAGCTCCAGGGATCTGTTCTCTCATGTCCTACATGCCATGGAAGTCTGCCTCATTGCCCTCTGTGGAGCTTCACAAAGATACACAATCTGCTTCGCCTACCTCTAGGAACTCTTACCCAATGACCCCATACCTACAGGAGAGAGGAGGCTTGCATTCCTACTGGAACCAAATCACCGTTTTTCCTGTTAAAATGCAGGACTTTAAACTAGGCTTCGGCCCAATAGCACTGGTAGAACGTTCCAAGGATGAGGGAGTTCCATATATGCAGAACACTCTGTGAAGAAAAGTTGATTCAGCAAGGGACCAGAGTGTAGCTAGAGTCTCTTTGGACTTTTTAGATAAAAGAAGGTGTCCGGGTGCATGTTCACCAGAAAAGAAGACTTGAATGCCTAAGCCTTGCGTTCCCATTTTAAATCTCTATCCATGCCAGCCTGAGATACCTAAATAACACTGCTTTGACTGGCCTCTATTCACTGTGGGCAGCCCTCGGGAAAGAAAAGGAGTTTCTCTAAGGAAACACGGTGCTTCCCTAGCATGGGTGGGAGTTCCTCCTGTCATGCTCTAGAGCTACAGGGTAACTTGACGTGAGTCCTTGCCTCAAGCTAAGGCCTGAAAAGCCCTGCTGAAGCGAAAGCGCTTAGCATTTTCCATTATGTCGTATTGGAAGTTCTGCTTTACTTGAACGTTTCTTCACTCTACCAGACACTAGGCACCCTAGTGTAGGCACCCTTTTTCCTACAAATACATTGAGTACCAGCAGTCTCCTTTGCTCTTCTAAGTAACATCCAGACTTAGAAGCCTTTCCCAGTCACTCTATGTATTCAGAGTGTAGGACAACTCGCTGCACCCTTCCTTAGGAAGTTAGGTGGACTCAGCTCTTCAACAGCTCCAGGAATTCTGTTCTCTCACGACCTACATGCCATGGAAGTCTGCCTCATTGCCCTCATTGGAGCAACACTAAGAAACACAATCTGCTTCGCCTTCTTCTAGGAACTCTTACCCAAGGACCCCATACCTACAGGAGAAAGCAGGTTGCATTCCTACTGGAATCTAAGCAAAGTTTTTCCTGTTACACTGCAGGACTTTAGAATAGGTTTAGGCCCGAAGGGTTACCTAGAGCGTTCCAAGAATGAGGGAGTTCGATACATGCAGAAAACCCTGTGAAGAAAAGTTGATTCAGCAAGGGACCAGGGTGTAGCTAGAGTCTCTATTGACTTGTTAGAAATCAGAAGGGTTTCGGCTGCATTTTAACCGGAGAAGAAGACCTGAAGGCACAAGCCTTGCTTTCCCATGTTAAATCTCTAAACATGCTTCCCTGAAGAATCCTAAATAACACTGTTTTTACCTGGCTTCTGGTCTTTGTAGGCAGCCCTCACGAAAGAGAAGTAGTTTTCTCTAAGGAAACACGGTGCTTCCATAGCATGGGTGGGAGCTCCTGCTGTCCTGCTCTAGAGCTACAGGGAAACTTGACGTGAGTCTTTGCCTCAAGCTAAGGCCTGAAAAGCCTTGCTGAAGCGAAAGCGCTTAGCAGTTTCCATTATGTCGTATTCGAAGGTCTGCATTACTTGAACGTTTCTTCACTTTACCAGACACTAGGCACACTCGGGTAGGCACCCTTTTTCGTACAAATACAGTGAGTACCAGCAGTCTCCTTTGCTCTTCTAAGAAACATCCAGACCTAGGAGCCTTTCCCAGTCACTCTATGTAATCAGAGTGTAGGGCAACTCGCAGCACCCTTCCTTAGGAAGCTAGGTGGACTCAGCTCTTCAACAGCTCCAGGGATCTGTTCTCTCATGTCCTACATGCCATGGAAGTCTGCCTCATTGCCCTCTGTGGAGCTTCACAAAGATACACAATCTGCTTCGCCTACCTCTAGGAACTCTTACCCAATGACCCCATACCTACAGGAGAGAGGAGGCTTGCATTCCTACTGGAACCAAATCACCGTTTTTCCTGTTAAAATGCAGGACTTTAAACTAGGCTTCGGCCCAATAGCACTGGTAGAACGTTCCAAGGATGAGGGAGTTCCATATATGCAGAACACTCTGTGAAGAAAAGTTGATTCAGCAAGGGACCAGAGTGTAGCTAGAGTCTCTTTGGACTTTTTAGATAAAAGAAGGTGTCCGGGTGCATGTTCACCAGAAAAGAAGACTTGAATGCCTAAGCCTTGCGTTCCCATTTTAAATATCTATCCATGTCAGCCTGAGATACCTAAATAACACTGCTTTGACTGGCCTCTATTCACTGTGGGCAGCCCTCGGGAAAGAAAAGGAGTTTCTCTAAGGAAACACGGTGCTTCCCTAGCATGGGTGGGAGTTCCTCCTGTCATGCTCTAGAGCTACAGGGTAACTTGACGTGAGTCCTTGCCTCAAGCTAAGGCCTGAAAAGCCCTGCTGAAGCGAAAGCGCTTAGCATTTTCCATTATGTCGTATTGGAAGTTCTGCTTTACTTGAACGTTTCTTCACTCTACCAGACACTAGGCACCCTAGTGTAGGCACCCTTTTTCCTACAAATACATTGAGTACCAGCAGTCTCCTTTGCTCTTCTAAGTAACATCCAGACTTAGAAGCCTTTCCCAGTCACTCTATGTATTCAGAGTGTAGGACAACTCGCTGCACCCTTCCTTAGGAAGTTAGGTGGACTCAGCTCTTCAACAGCTCCAGGAATTCTGTTCTCTCACGACCTACATGCCATGGAAGTCTGCCTCATTGCCCTCATTGGAGCAACACTAAGAAACACAATCTGCTTCGCCTTCTTCTAGGAACTCTTACCCAAGGACCCCATACCTACAGGAGAAAGCAGGTTGCATTCCTACTGGAATCTAAGCAAAGTTTTTCCTGTTACACTGCAGGACTTTAGAATAGGTTTAGGCCCGAAGGGTTACCTAGAGCGTTCCAAGAATGAGGGAGTTCGATACATGCAGAAAACCCTGTGAAGAAAAGTTGATTCAGCAAGGGACCAGGGTGTAGCTAGAGTCTCTATTGACTTGTTAGAAATCAGAAGGGTTTCGGCTGCATTTTAACCGGAGAAGAAGACCTGAAGGCACAAGCCTTGCTTTCCCATGTTAAATCTCTAAACATGCTTCCCTGAAGAATCCTAAATAACACTGTTTTTACCTGGCTTCTGGTCTTTGTAGGCAGCCCTCACGAAAGAGAAGTAGTTTTCTCTAAGGAAACACGGTGCTTCCATAGCATGGGTGGGAGCTCCTGCTGTCCTGCTCTAGAGCTACAGGGAAACTTGACGTGAGTCTTTGCCTCAAGCTAAGGCCTGAAAAGCCTTGCTGAAGCGAAAGCGCTTAGCAGTTTCCATTATGTCGTATTCGAAGGTCTGCATTACTTGAACGTTTCTTCACTTTACCAGACACTAGGCACACTCGGGTAGGCACCCTTTTTCGTACAAATACAGTGAGTACCAGCAGTCTCCTTTGCTCTTCTAAGAAACATCCAGACCTAGGAGCCTTTCCCAGTCACTCTATGTAATCAGAGTGTAGGGCAACTCGCAGCACCCTTCCTTAGGAAGCTAGGTGGACTCAGCTCTTCAACAGCTCCAGGGATCTGTTCTCTCATGTCCTACATGCCATGGAAGTCTGCCTCATTGCCCTCTGTGGAGCTTCACAAAGATACACAATCTGCTTCGCCTACCTCTAGGAACTCTTACCCAATGACCCCATACCTACAGGAGAGAGGAGGCTTGCATTCCTACTGGAACCAAATCACCGTTTTTCCTGTTAAAATGCAGGACTTTAAACTAGGCTTCGGCCCAATAGCACTGGTAGAACGTTCCAAGGATGAGGGAGTTCCATATATGCAGAACACTCTGTGAAGAAAAGTTGATTCAGCAAGGGACCAGAGTGTAGCTAGAGTCTCTTTGGACTTTTTAGATAAAAGAAGGTGTCCGGGTGCATGTTCACCAGAAAAGAAGACTTGAATGCCTAAGCCTTGCGTTCCCATTTTAAATATCTATCCATGTCAGCCTGAGATACCTAAATAACACTGCTTTGACTGGCCTCTATTCACTGTGGGCAGCCCTCGGGAAAGAAAAGGAGTTTCTCTAAGGAAACACGGTGCTTCCCTAGCATGGGTGGGAGTTCCTCCTGTCATGCTCTAGAGCTACAGGGTAACTTGACGTGAGTCCTTGCCTCAAGCTAAGGCCTGAAAAGCCCTGCTGAAGCGAAAGCGCTTAGCATTTTCCATTATGTCGTATTGGAAGTTCTGCTTTACTTGAACGTTTCTTCACTCTACCAGACACTAGGCACCCTAGTGTAGGCACCCTTTTTCCTACAAATACATTGAGTACCAGCAGTCTCCTTTGCTCTTCTAAGTAACATCCAGACTTAGAAGCCTTTCCCAGTCACTCTATGTATTCAGAGTGTAGGACAACTCGCTGCACCCTTCCTTAGGAAGTTAGGTGGACTCAGCTCTTCAACAGCTCCAGGAATTCTGTTCTCTCACGACCTACATGCCATGGAAGTCTGCCTCATTGCCCTCATTGGAGCAACACTAAGAAACACAATCTGCTTCGCCTTCTTCTAGGAACTCTTACCCAAGGACCCCATACCTACAGGAGAAAGCAGGTTGCATTCCTACTGGAATCTAAGCAAAGTTTTTCCTGTTACACTGCAGGACTTTAGAATAGGTTTAGGCCCGAAGGGTTACCTAGAGCGTTCCAAGAATGAGGGAGTTCGATACATGCAGAAAACCCTGTGAAGAAAAGTTGATTCAGCAAGGGACCAGGGTGTAGCTAGAGTCTCTATTGACTTGTTAGAAATCAGAAGGGTTTCGGCTGCATTTTAACCGGAGAAGAAGACCTGAAGGCACAAGCCTTGCTTTCCCATGTTAAATCTCTAAACATGCTTCCCTGAAGAATCCTAAATAACACTGTTTTTACCTGGCTTCTGGTCTTTGTAGGCAGCCCTCACGAAAGAGAAGTAGTTTTCTCTAAGGAAACACGGTGCTTCCATAGCATGGGTGGGAGCTCCTGCTGTCCTGCTCTAGAGCTACAGGGAAACTTGACGTGAGTCTTTGCCTCAAGCTAAGGCCTGAAAAGCCTTGCTGAAGCGAAAGCGCTTAGCAGTTTCCATTATGTCGTATTCGAAGGTCTGCATTACTTGAACGTTTCTTCACTTTACCAGACACTAGGCACACTCGGGTAGGCACCCTTTTTCGTACAAATACAGTGAGTACCAGCAGTCTCCTTTGCTCTTCTAAGAAACATCCAGACCTAGGAGCCTTTCCCAGTCACTCTATGTAATCAGAGTGTAGGGCAACTCGCAGCACCCTTCCTTAGGAAGCTAGGTGGACTCAGCTCTTCAACAGCTCCAGGGATCTGTTCTCTCATGTCCTACATGCCATGGAAGTCTGCCTCATTGCCCTCTGTGGAGCTTCACAAAGATACACAATCTGCTTCGCCTACCTCTAGGAACTCTTACCCAATGACCCCATACCTACAGGAGAGAGGAGGCTTGCATTCCTACTGGAACCAAATCACCGTTTTTCCTGTTAAAATGCAGGACTTTAAACTAGGCTTCGGCCCAATAGCACTGGTAGAACGTTCCAAGGATGAGGGAGTTCCATATATGCAGAACACTCTGTGAAGAAAAGTTGATTCAGCAAGGGACCAGAGTGTAGCTAGAGTCTCTTTGGACTTTTTAGATAAAAGAAGGTGTCCGGGTGCATGTTCACCAGAAAAGAAGACTTGAATGCCTAAGCCTTGCGTTCCCATTTTAAATATCTATCCATGTCAGCCTGAGATACCTAAATAACACTGCTTTGACTGGCCTCTATTCACTGTGGGCAGCCCTCGGGAAAGAAAAGGAGTTTCTCTAAGGAAACACGGTGCTTCCCTAGCATGGGTGGGAGTTCCTCCTGTCATGCTCTAGAGCTACAGGGTAACTTGACGTGAGTCCTTGCCTCAAGCTAAGGCCTGAAAAGCCCTGCTGAAGCGAAAGCGCTTAGCATTTTCCATTATGTCGTATTGGAAGTTCTGCTTTACTTGAACGTTTCTTCACTCTACCAGACACTAGGCACCCTAGTGTAGGCACCCTTTTTCCTACAAATACATTGAGTACCAGCAGTCTCCTTTGCTCTTCTAAGTAACATCCAGACTTAGAAGCCTTTCCCAGTCACTCTATGTATTCAGAGTGTAGGACAACTCGCTGCACCCTTCCTTAGGAAGTTAGGTGGACTCAGCTCTTCAACAGCTCCAGGAATTCTGTTCTCTCACGACCTACATGCCATGGAAGTCTGCCTCATTGCCCTCATTGGAGCAACACTAAGAAACACAATCTGCTTCGCCTTCTTCTAGGAACTCTTACCCAAGGACCCCATACCTACAGGAGAAAGCAGGTTGCATTCCTACTGGAATCTAAGCAAAGTTTTTCCTGTTACACTGCAGGACTTTAGAATAGGTTTAGGCCCGAAGGGTTACCTAGAGCGTTCCAAGAATGAGGGAGTTCGATACATGCAGAAAACCCTGTGAAGAAAAGTTGATTCAGCAAGGGACCAGGGTGTAGCTAGAGTCTCTATTGACTTGTTAGAAATCAGAAGGGTTTCGGCTGCATTTTAACCGGAGAAGAAGACCTGAAGGCACAAGCCTTGCTTTCCCATGTTAAATCTCTAAACATGCTTCCCTGAAGAATCCTAAATAACACTGTTTTTACCTGGCTTCTGGTCTTTGTAGGCAGCCCTCACGAAAGAGAAGTAGTTTTCTCTAAGGAAACACGGTGCTTCCATAGCATGGGTGGGAGCTCCTGCTGTCCTGCTCTAGAGCTACAGGGAAACTTGACGTGAGTCTTTGCCTCAAGCTAAGGCCTGAAAAGCCTTGCTGAAGCGAAAGCGCTTAGCAGTTTCCATTATGTCGTATTCGAAGGTCTGCATTACTTGAACGTTTCTTCACTTTACCAGACACTAGGCACACTCGGGTAGGCACCCTTTTTCGTACAAATACAGTGAGTACCAGCAGTCTCCTTTGCTCTTCTAAGAAACATCCAGACCTAGGAGCCTTTCCCAGTCACTCTATGTAATCAGAGTGTAGGGCAACTCGCAGCACCCTTCCTTAGGAAGCTAGGTGGACTCAGCTCTTCAACAGCTCCAGGGATCTGTTCTCTCATGTCCTACATGCCATGGAAGTCTGCCTCATTGCCCTCTGTGGAGCTTCACAAAGATACACAATCTGCTTCGCCTACCTCTAGGAACTCTTACCCAATGACCCCATACCTACAGGAGAGAGGAGGCTTGCATTCCTACTGGAACCAAATCACCGTTTTTCCTGTTAAAATGCAGGACTTTAAACTAGGCTTCGGCCCAATAGCACTGGTAGAACGTTCCAAGGATGAGGGAGTTCCATATATGCAGAACACTCTGTGAAGAAAAGTTGATTCAGCAAGGGACCAGAGTGTAGCTAGAGTCTCTTTGGACTTTTTAGATAAAAGAAGGTGTCCGGGTGCATGTTCACCAGAAAAGAAGACTTGAATGCCTAAGCCTTGCGTTCCCATTTTAAATATCTATCCATGTCAGCCTGAGATACCTAAATAACACTGCTTTGACTGGCCTCTATTCACTGTGGGCAGCCCTCGGGAAAGAAAAGGAGTTTCTCTAAGGAAACACGGTGCTTCCCTAGCATGGGTGGGAGTTCCTCCTGTCATGCTCTAGAGCTACAGGGTAACTTGACGTGAGTCCTTGCCTCAAGCTAAGGCCTGAAAAGCCCTGCTGAAGCGAAAGCGCTTAGCATTTTCCATTATGTCGTATTGGAAGTTCTGCTTTACTTGAACGTTTCTTCACTCTACCAGACACTAGGCACCCTAGTGTAGGCACCCTTTTTCCTACAAATACATTGAGTACCAGCAGTCTCCTTTGCTCTTCTAAGTAACATCCAGACTTAGAAGCCTTTCCCAGTCACTCTATGTATTCAGAGTGTAGGACAACTCGCTGCACCCTTCCTTAGGAAGTTAGGTGGACTCAGCTCTTCAACAGCTCCAGGAATTCTGTTCTCTCACGACCTACATGCCATGGAAGTCTGCCTCATTGCCCTCATTGGAGCAACACTAAGAAACACAATCTGCTTCGCCTTCTTCTAGGAACTCTTACCCAAGGACCCCATACCTACAGGAGAAAGCAGGTTGCATTCCTACTGGAATCTAAGCAAAGTTTTTCCTGTTACACTGCAGGACTTTAGAATAGGTTTAGGCCCGAAGGGTTACCTAGAGCGTTCCAAGAATGAGGGAGTTCGATACATGCAGAAAACCCTGTGAAGAAAAGTTGATTCAGCAAGGGACCAGGGTGTAGCTAGAGTCTCTATTGACTTGTTAGAAATCAGAAGGGTTTCGGCTGCATTTTAACCGGAGAAGAAGACCTGAAGGCACAAGCCTTGCTTTCCCATGTTAAATCTCTAAACATGCTTCCCTGAAGAATCCTAAATAACACTGTTTTTACCTGGCTTCTGGTCTTTGTAGGCAGCCCTCACGAAAGAGAAGTAGTTTTCTCTAAGGAAACACGGTGCTTCCATAGCATGGGTGGGAGCTCCTGCTGTCCTGCTCTAGAGCTACAGGGAAACTTGACGTGAGTCTTTGCCTCAAGCTAAGGCCTGAAAAGCCTTGCTGAAGCGAAAGCGCTTAGCAGTTTCCATTATGTCGTATTCGAAGGTCTGCATTACTTGAACGTTTCTTCACTTTACCAGACACTAGGCACACTCGGGTAGGCACCCTTTTTCGTACAAATACAGTGAGTACCAGCAGTCTCCTTTGCTCTTCTAAGAAACATCCAGACCTAGGAGCCTTTCCCAGTCACTCTATGTAATCAGAGTGTAGGGCAACTCGCAGCACCCTTCCTTAGGAAGCTAGGTGGACTCAGCTCTTCAACAGCTCCAGGGATCTGTTCTCTCATGTCCTACATGCCATGGAAGTCTGCCTCATTGCCCTCTGTGGAGCTTCACAAAGATACACAATCTGCTTCGCCTACCTCTAGGAACTCTTACCCAATGACCCCATACCTACAGGAGAGAGGAGGCTTGCATTCCTACTGGAACCAAATCACCGTTTTTCCTGTTAAAATGCAGGACTTTAAACTAGGCTTCGGCCCAATAGCACTGGTAGAACGTTCCAAGGATGAGGGAGTTCCATATATGCAGAACACTCTGTGAAGAAAAGTTGATTCAGCAAGGGACCAGAGTGTAGCTAGAGTCTCTTTGGACTTTTTAGATAAAAGAAGGTGTCCGGGTGCATGTTCACCAGAAAAGAAGACTTGAATGCCTAAGCCTTGCGTTCCCATTTTAAATATCTATCCATGTCAGCCTGAGATACCTAAATAACACTGCTTTGACTGGCCTCTATTCACTGTGGGCAGCCCTCGGGAAAGAAAAGGAGTTTCTCTAAGGAAACACGGTGCTTCCCTAGCATGGGTGGGAGTTCCTCCTGTCATGCTCTAGAGCTACAGGGTAACTTGACGTGAGTCCTTGCCTCAAGCTAAGGCCTGAAAAGCCCTGCTGAAGCGAAAGCGCTTAGCATTTTCCATTATGTCGTATTGGAAGTTCTGCTTTACTTGAACGTTTCTTCACTCTACCAGACACTAGGCACCCTAGTGTAGGCACCCTTTTTCCTACAAATACATTGAGTACCAGCAGTCTCCTTTGCTCTTCTAAGTAACATCCAGACTTAGAAGCCTTTCCCAGTCACTCTATGTATTCAGAGTGTAGGACAACTCGCTGCACCCTTCCTTAGGAAGTTAGGTGGACTCAGCTCTTCAACAGCTCCAGGAATTCTGTTCTCTCACGACCTACATGCCATGGAAGTCTGCCTCATTGCCCTCATTGGAGCAACACTAAGAAACACAATCTGCTTCGCCTTCTTCTAGGAACTCTTACCCAAGGACCCCATACCTACAGGAGAAAGCAGGTTGCATTCCTACTGGAATCTAAGCAAAGTTTTTCCTGTTACACTGCAGGACTTTAGAATAGGTTTAGGCCCGAAGGGTTACCTAGAGCGTTCCAAGAATGAGGGAGTTCGATACATGCAGAAAACCCTGTGAAGAAAAGTTGATTCAGCAAGGGACCAGGGTGTAGCTAGAGTCTCTATTGACTTGTTAGAAATCAGAAGGGTTTCGGCTGCATTTTAACCGGAGAAGAAGACCTGAAGGCACAAGCCTTGCTTTCCCATGTTAAATCTCTAAACATGCTTCCCTGAAGAATCCTAAATAACACTGTTTTTACCTGGCTTCTGGTCTTTGTAGGCAGCCCTCACGAAAGAGAAGTAGTTTTCTCTAAGGAAACACGGTGCTTCCATAGCATGGGTGGGAGCTCCTGCTGTCCTGCTCTAGAGCTACAGGGAAACTTGACGTGAGTCTTTGCCTCAAGCTAAGGCCTGAAAAGCCTTGCTGAAGCGAAAGCGCTTAGCAGTTTCCATTATGTCGTATTCGAAGGTCTGCATTACTTGAACGTTTCTTCACTTTACCAGACACTAGGCACACTCGGGTAGGCACCCTTTTTCGTACAAATACAGTGAGTACCAGCAGTCTCCTTTGCTCTTCTAAGAAACATCCAGACCTAGGAGCCTTTCCCAGTCACTCTATGTAATCAGAGTGTAGGGCAACTCGCAGCACCCTTCCTTAGGAAGCTAGGTGGACTCAGCTCTTCAACAGCTCCAGGGATCTGTTCTCTCATGTCCTACATGCCATGGAAGTCTGCCTCATTGCCCTCTGTGGAGCTTCACAAAGATACACAATCTGCTTCGCCTACCTCTAGGAACTCTTACCCAATGACCCCATACCTACAGGAGAGAGGAGGCTTGCATTCCTACTGGAACCAAATCACCGTTTTTCCTGTTAAAATGCAGGACTTTAAACTAGGCTTCGGCCCAATAGCACTGGTAGAACGTTCCAAGGATGAGGGAGTTCCATATATGCAGAACACTCTGTGAAGAAAAGTTGATTCAGCAAGGGACCAGAGTGTAGCTAGAGTCTCTTTGGACTTTTTAGATAAAAGAAGGTGTCCGGGTGCATGTTCACCAGAAAAGAAGACTTGAATGCCTAAGCCTTGCGTTCCCATTTTAAATATCTATCCATGTCAGCCTGAGATACCTAAATAACACTGCTTTGACTGGCCTCTATTCACTGTGGGCAGCCCTCGGGAAAGAAAAGGAGTTTCTCTAAGGAAACACGGTGCTTCCCTAGCATGGGTGGGAGTTCCTCCTGTCATGCTCTAGAGCTACAGGGTAACTTGACGTGAGTCCTTGCCTCAAGCTAAGGCCTGAAAAGCCCTGCTGAAGCGAAAGCGCTTAGCATTTTCCATTATGTCGTATTGGAAGTTCTGCTTTACTTGAACGTTTCTTCACTCTACCAGACACTAGGCACCCTAGTGTAGGCACCCTTTTTCCTACAAATACATTGAGTACCAGCAGTCTCCTTTGCTCTTCTAAGTAACATCCAGACTTAGAAGCCTTTCCCAGTCACTCTATGTATTCAGAGTGTAGGACAACTCGCTGCACCCTTCCTTAGGAAGTTAGGTGGACTCAGCTCTTCAACAGCTCCAGGAATTCTGTTCTCTCACGACCTACATGCCATGGAAGTCTGCCTCATTGCCCTCATTGGAGCAACACTAAGAAACACAATCTGCTTCGCCTTCTTCTAGGAACTCTTACCCAAGGACCCCATACCTACAGGAGAAAGCAGGTTGCATTCCTACTGGAATCTAAGCAAAGTTTTTCCTGTTACACTGCAGGACTTTAGAATAGGTTTAGGCCCGAAGGGTTACCTAGAGCGTTCCAAGAATGAGGGAGTTCGATACATGCAGAAAACCCTGTGAAGAAAAGTTGATTCAGCAAGGGACCAGGGTGTAGCTAGAGTCTCTATTGACTTGTTAGAAATCAGAAGGGTTTCGGCTGCATTTTAACCGGAGAAGAAGACCTGAAGGCACAAGCCTTGCTTTCCCATGTTAAATCTCTAAACATGCTTCCCTGAAGAATCCTAAATAACACTGTTTTTACCTGGCTTCTGGTCTTTGTAGGCAGCCCTCACGAAAGAGAAGTAGTTTTCTCTAAGGAAACACGGTGCTTCCATAGCATGGGTGGGAGCTCCTGCTGTCCTGCTCTAGAGCTACAGGGAAACTTGACGTGAGTCTTTGCCTCAAGCTAAGGCCTGAAAAGCCTTGCTGAAGCGAAAGCGCTTAGCAGTTTCCATTATGTCGTATTCGAAGGTCTGCATTACTTGAACGTTTCTTCACTTTACCAGACACTAGGCACACTCGGGTAGGCACCCTTTTTCGTACAAATACAGTGAGTACCAGCAGTCTCCTTTGCTCTTCTAAGAAACATCCAGACCTAGGAGCCTTTCCCAGTCACTCTATGTAATCAGAGTGTAGGGCAACTCGCAGCACCCTTCCTTAGGAAGCTAGGTGGACTCAGCTCTTCAACAGCTCCAGGGATCTGTTCTCTCATGTCCTACATGCCATGGAAGTCTGCCTCATTGCCCTCTGTGGAGCTTCACAAAGATACACAATCTGCTTCGCCTACCTCTAGGAACTCTTACCCAATGACCCCATACCTACAGGAGAGAGGAGGCTTGCATTCCTACTGGAACCAAATCACCGTTTTTCCTGTTAAAATGCAGGACTTTAAACTAGGCTTCGGCCCAATAGCACTGGTAGAACGTTCCAAGGATGAGGGAGTTCCATATATGCAGAACACTCTGTGAAGAAAAGTTGATTCAGCAAGGGACCAGAGTGTAGCTAGAGTCTCTTTGGACTTTTTAGATAAAAGAAGGTGTCCGGGTGCATGTTCACCAGAAAAGAAGACTTGAATGCCTAAGCCTTGCGTTCCCATTTTAAATATCTATCCATGTCAGCCTGAGATACCTAAATAACACTGCTTTGACTGGCCTCTATTCACTGTGGGCAGCCCTCGGGAAAGAAAAGGAGTTTCTCTAAGGAAACACGGTGCTTCCCTAGCATGGGTGGGAGTTCCTCCTGTCATGCTCTAGAGCTACAGGGTAACTTGACGTGAGTCCTTGCCTCAAGCTAAGGCCTGAAAAGCCCTGCTGAAGCGAAAGCGCTTAGCATTTTCCATTATGTCGTATTGGAAGTTCTGCTTTACTTGAACGTTTCTTCACTCTACCAGACACTAGGCACCCTAGTGTAGGCACCCTTTTTCCTACAAATACATTGAGTACCAGCAGTCTCCTTTGCTCTTCTAAGTAACATCCAGACTTAGAAGCCTTTCCCAGTCACTCTATGTATTCAGAGTGTAGGACAACTCGCTGCACCCTTCCTTAGGAAGTTAGGTGGACTCAGCTCTTCAACAGCTCCAGGAATTCTGTTCTCTCACGACCTACATGCCATGGAAGTCTGCCTCATTGCCCTCATTGGAGCAACACTAAGAAACACAATCTGCTTCGCCTTCTTCTAGGAACTCTTACCCAAGGACCCCATACCTACAGGAGAAAGCAGGTTGCATTCCTACTGGAATCTAAGCAAAGTTTTTCCTGTTACACTGCAGGACTTTAGAATAGGTTTAGGCCCGAAGGGTTACCTAGAGCGTTCCAAGAATGAGGGAGTTCGATACATGCAGAAAACCCTGTGAAGAAAAGTTGATTCAGCAAGGGACCAGGGTGTAGCTAGAGTCTCTATTGACTTGTTAGAAATCAGAAGGGTTTCGGCTGCATTTTAACCGGAGAAGAAGACCTGAAGGCACAAGCCTTGCTTTCCCATGTTAAATCTCTAAACATGCTTCCCTGAAGAATCCTAAATAACACTGTTTTTACCTGGCTTCTGGTCTTTGTAGGCAGCCCTCACGAAAGAGAAGTAGTTTTCTCTAAGGAAACACGGTGCTTCCATAGCATGGGTGGGAGCTCCTGCTGTCCTGCTCTAGAGCTACAGGGAAACTTGACGTGAGTCTTTGCCTCAAGCTAAGGCCTGAAAAGCCTTGCTGAAGCGAAAGCGCTTAGCAGTTTCCATTATGTCGTATTCGAAGGTCTGCATTACTTGAACGTTTCTTCACTTTACCAGACACTAGGCACACTCGGGTAGGCACCCTTTTTCGTACAAATACAGTGAGTACCAGCAGTCTCCTTTGCTCTTCTAAGAAACATCCAGACCTAGGAGCCTTTCCCAGTCACTCTATGTAATCAGAGTGTAGGGCAACTCGCAGCACCCTTCCTTAGGAAGCTAGGTGGACTCAGCTCTTCAACAGCTCCAGGGATCTGTTCTCTCATGTCCTACATGCCATGGAAGTCTGCCTCATTGCCCTCTGTGGAGCTTCACAAAGATACACAATCTGCTTCGCCTACCTCTAGGAACTCTTACCCAATGACCCCATACCTACAGGAGAGAGGAGGCTTGCATTCCTACTGGAACCAAATCACCGTTTTTCCTGTTAAAATGCAGGACTTTAAACTAGGCTTCGGCCCAATAGCACTGGTAGAACGTTCCAAGGATGAGGGAGTTCCATATATGCAGAACACTCTGTGAAGAAAAGTTGATTCAGCAAGGGACCAGAGTGTAGCTAGAGTCTCTTTGGACTTTTTAGATAAAAGAAGGTGTCCGGGTGCATGTTCACCAGAAAAGAAGACTTGAATGCCTAAGCCTTGCGTTCCCATTTTAAATCTCTATCCATGTCAGCCTGAGATACCTAAATAACACTGCTTTGACTGGCCTCTATTCACTGTGGGCAGCCCTCGGGAAAGAAAAGGAGTTTCTCTAAGGAAACACGGTGCTTCCCTAGCATGGGTGGGAGTTCCTCCTGTCATGCTCTAGAGCTACAGGGTAACTTGACGTGAGTCCTTGCCTCAAGCTAAGGCCTGAAAAGCCCTGCTGAAGCGAAAGCGCTTAGCATTTTCCATTATGTCGTATTGGAAGTTCTGCTTTACTTGAACGTTTCTTCACTCTACCAGACACTAGGCACCCTAGTGTAGGCACCCTTTTTCCTACAAATACATTGAGTACCAGCAGTCTCCTTTGCTCTTCTAAGTAACATCCAGACTTAGAAGCCTTTCCCAGTCACTCTATGTATTCAGAGTGTAGGACAACTCGCTGCACCCTTCCTTAGGAAGTTAGGTGGACTCAGCTCTTCAACAGCTCCAGGAATTCTGTTCTCTCACGACCTACATGCCATGGAAGTCTGCCTCATTGCCCTCATTGGAGCAACACTAAGAAACACAATCTGCTTCGCCTTCTTCTAGGAACTCTTACCCAAGGACCCCATACCTACAGGAGAAAGCAGGTTGCATTCCTACTGGAATCTAAGCAAAGTTTTTCCTGTTACACTGCAGGACTTTAGAATAGGTTTAGGCCCGAAGGGTTACCTAGAGCGTTCCAAGAATGAGGGAGTTCGATACATGCAGAAAACCCTGTGAAGAAAAGTTGATTCAGCAAGGGACCAGGGTGTAGCTAGAGTCTCTATTGACTTGTTAGAAATCAGAAGGGTTTCGGCTGCATTTTAACCGGAGAAGAAGACCTGAAGGCACAAGCCTTGCTTTCCCATGTTAAATCTCTAAACATGCTTCCCTGAAGAATCCTAAATAACACTGTTTTTACCTGGCTTCTGGTCTTTGTAGGCAGCCCTCACGAAAGAGAAGTAGTTTTC